>NC_090275.1:28395000-29793750 GCF_040414725.1 Anabrus simplex | reverse complement strand
TAACTAACATAACCTCTGGTCTTTTTCCAGCCCACATCCTTGCATGTGCTATCACAAGATGTCAGGTTTTACATGTAGGCTCTTTCTTCTTTCTGCCTATGTGGTTTTTCCCTGACCCTTCAATACCATACCTTAACACTATCCAACCACTACAAACTTTGCCGTGGTAGCGAGTCTGACTCGGAAACCGGCAGATACTCCTTGTATCACCTCCCACTCCTCCCTGCTATCTCTTTCTTCTTCTTAGAAATAATAGCATGTCGGAGGCCATGTAGATTGAGTCGATGGTCACGCGGGGGGAGCGGGCTTCGGGGGCCCCCCCGAAAAAATAAAAAAATAAAATAAAAACAGTTAACTTGTCTTATTGATCGTCGTGTTACTGAGTGTGTGTGCTAAGAGAGGTGGCGTGAGCCTCACCCATCGGCAGGCAGAACATCAGCTAAGGTAATGGCTACCAATTCTCTATCTCAGTAGTTATCTCCGCAAGCTGATTCGAAGGGTAGGTTCAAATCTTTAACTATGTAACAGTCAATTTCCTAAAATTTAAACTTTCTTCCTTCTCATGTAAAAGTTCAAGCAAGTCAAAGGTACTTAAACTGAAAACCGGAGATAGAGAGTGCTTTACCCTCTCGAATTCCCCTTCAATTAGTCTTGAGGTGACTACGATTCCCCGGTTACGTGAATGATGTTGATCCACGAAATATCACTGTAATATTTGTCACAAATGGAAGATAGTAATTGCTTTTACTCAAATAAAGTCTCAAATCCCAGATTAATTAAGAAATAATACGAAATATTTTATTTTTGAGAATACATACTTTACTGCCTTACAACAACTATTTCTGCTACGTCGCAGCGCTTCCGTAAGTGTTTTGTTTGTCCAACACTCTCGCCTGTGATGTCTTTGCTCACTGAAGTTCTTTAAGGTGTCGTTTTATTGATTTTTCTCATTCGATGTAATTTGGTGGGTTGTCACTTCATGTGCATTAACTGATTCATTAAACGATTTATTGGTCCAGGGATCATGCTGTTTTTCAACAAAATACCCGCACTGCCATTCGCTAGAAAGAGAGCTCGTTGGCGCCAGCCCTGGACCTAAGGGAAAAAAAACGACGGCGCGAGCAGCGGAATGCAACACCATGGACTCCTATATACAGCCAGTAAATACGTATACATATTTCTTGCTAGTAACGACGGTATTTCTTAATCATCCTGGGATTTGAGACTTTATTTGAGTAAAACAATGATTACCTTTCGTTTGTGACAAATATTACAGTGATATTTCGTGGATAATCCGATTCCCCTACTGCAAAGTGTAACTGAACTTGTCCATCTAGTCACCTCAGTAGTTTATTGTCGGGCCACTAGCCCAAGTAGGGTTTTAATCTTTGGTTTCAAGGAGCGCAAGTGTCCGAATCCATACATTTTTATTTTTGGGCCAGTAATTGAACCTGTCATTTTCCAGTAAAATGGGTACTCGATACCCCTGTGTAAACTTAAAAAGTAATTGATATGGTCTTGTAAATTGTAGAGAGGCCTGAAATTGTAATGTTATTGAGCAAAGAATTGTAAAAGTTAATGGTTGCCTTGAGTAGGCTGTAAGGGTTTGGGAGCGTAGTCTCCTTGGTAGAAGTGTAGAGCATTGAGACTCTTTTCTTCAAATGTAAAATATTATTGACCGAGCTCGATAGCTGCAGTCGCTTAAGTGCGGCCAGTATCCAGTATTCGGGAGATAGTAGGTTCGAACCCCACTGTCGGCAGCCCTGAAAATGGTTTTCCGTGGTTTCCCATTTTCACACCAGGCAAATGTTGGGGCTGTACCTTAATTAAGGCCACGGCCACCTCCTTCCCACTCCTAGCCCTTCCCTGTCCCATCGTCGCCATAGGACCTATCTGTGTCGGTGCGACGTAAAGCAACTAGCATATATATATATATATTATTGTGTGGCGCCTTTGGAAGTCCATAACTCGTAACCGTTGGAGCAAAGTGCTCTTGAAAATTTGATTTAAATTTCCTGTAAAACAAATTGGGAGATTTTCTCCTTGACTATCTGTCTGAACGCTACATTAGTGATGTAGGGACTTCTATAAATAGGGAGCTGGAAACAACTTTTCTAGGCTTTTCTGGTTTTCTATTTAGTACAAAACTACGTCTGTACCTGAAATCTTGTTGTTTGTTAGAATCTAATATCTGAAAAAATATAAAACCTTTATTTAAAGTTTCAAATTAATCTTTGGCTATCGCAGATTGACCCGTTCAAACCAGCACCTTCTTTCACCTCTCTGTGATCCACGGATAACTCCGCAACAAAGGGCTTAAGTGGAACTGTGCATTGACTCACGTTAGCGCCCATTATGCTCATCTAGTCGACCGGAGCGTGTGTCGCCAACCACTGTTGTGATCGTGGTGGTAAAGATAGGTTAATGAAATACACTTCTGAGTAGCAATTCCTCCCTTTATATACGGAGACTATATATAAACAAATGAACACAAACTAAGATACTCTGTTCACGGAGTAAAAGAAGATATGTTAGGCAAGATCCCGAACAACCACGGAGCTCTGGGGTGGTTTCTGGCATTGCTTCCACTTACTTGTGCCAGGATCCTCCATTTCATCTACAGTATCCGACCTCCCTTGGTCGACAGTTGTTCTCTTCCAGCCCCAACGGTATTAGATTTGTGAGGCCTAGGGAGTCTCTCATATTCATGCCCTCCATGGCCCTTGTCTTTCTTTGTCCGATACCTACATTTTTCGAAGTGCCGGACCACTTCCAATTTTTTTCCCTCTGATTAGAATCAAGGGTAGTTCCCCTTAAAACAGTTATCACCACCAGCACGACTGGTATGTTGCATGTAAATGAGGATATGTATTAATACGAAAACAAACACCCAGTCCCCGAACTATAGGAACTAACCACTCAAGTGTAAAATACTTGGGCCTGAAGGAAATCTAACTCGGGTCCTTCTGAACCAAAGACCGTCTACACTGGCCATTCAGCCAAGGATCCGGACATATCGGTAGCTATGTATTTATTTATCCATGGACATTAATTGTTTGGAAGACTTTGGAGTAAGGAGACCAACAGCTAGACTGAGCTGTCAGTGAAGAGATGGCGTGGAAAGACATTAGTAGATGTATAAGGCTGAATGGAGGTTAAAAAAGTTAGAAGGATCATAAAATGAATATAAAGTTGGAATCCAAGAGGACAAACTTGGGCAAATATTTGCTTATAGGAAGAGAAATTAGAAATTGGAATAATTTACGCAGGAATGTGTTCAATAAATTTCGAAATTCACTCAAATTATTTAAGAAAATACTACATAAAGAAGTGATAGGGAATCTGCCAGCTGGGCAACAGCCCTAATTGTAGATCAATGGTGATTGATTGATTGATTGATTGATTGATTGATTGATTGATTGATTGATTGATTGATTGATTGATTGATTGATTGATTGATTGATTGATTGATTGATTGATTGATTGATTGATTGATTGATTGATTGATTGATTGATTGATTGATTGATTGATTGATTGATTGATTGATTGATTGATTGATTGATTGATTGATTGATTGATTGATTGATTGATTGATTGATTGATTGATTGATTGATTGATTGATTGATTGATTGATTGAAAACAATGCTATTAAGTATTATGTTGGCAGGTTGGATCTTCAACAGCTCCGCCATCAGCTGTCTTAGATGATCTAGGCATCACTGAAGAGGCGTTAGGGAAATGAGGAGTGAGGTAGTTTCCCGTTTTCTTTCCTCACCGATCCAGAATTTGCTATTACATATTAGTCTGCCAAGCCCACTGAAATGCATTGTTACCTCTGTGGATCAGTGGTAGAGTGTCAGCATCCGAATCCCAACATAGCGGTTTCAAACCCGGCAGACGTAGTCGGATTTTCGAAGGGCAGAAGAAAGCTCCATTCGATACTCCATGTCGTACGATGTCGGCATAAAAGAGATCTCTGGTGACACATTTGGTGTTTACCCGACAAAATTCATTAAAATCTCAGCCACAGACGTCCAAGAGAGATCCGGTTTACTCTGTCTGCCATCTAGTAGTTCTACAGTAAAACAGAACGTCGAAATTGACGAGCACACACACAGCCAGATGGCGTCAAATTAAAATGTCTGCACACGGTAGCTGAGGCCAGATTATTATTATTATTATTATTATTATTATTATTATTATTATTACTGAAATGCATGCAATAACCGACCCTATGAGCAACATTTTCACACCATTCATAACAGGGGCAGGCTGCATAAAGAATGGCATTACTAACATCACTCATACCTCAGTCACTTTCATATTGTCAAAGCCAAAATTAAGACAGAGACAGGTCAATGAAAGTAACAAAATTACTCTAGCCTATACCAGAGGACTTAGTGCAGTGTAAACACTAGGTCCCGCCAGCAAAAGCCAATGTAATATATGTATAATTTTATACAGTGGTCTTAAACTTCAGACTGATGCGGTAGGCATTACCAAAGGAGAGATGGAACATGATACTTGTTACAAGAGTATAAACACGTCTTACAAAACTAGAAACTTTTATTATGCATTAATATACAAGGACATGTTGTTATGTTCTGAAATGAAGTGACGTTGATATCGACGTAATTCAGTGATGATCGTAATGTTGGGCGAAGTGGTCCTGTGTTCGGCGATATATGGCAACAGTCTGTAACAAAAGATATAATATTTTAGACAATTTGTTTTACATATATTTTTCATTTCATTTCATTGTCGGTTTAAATTCCAGGGTTGGTTTTCTCCCGGACTCAGAGGGATCCCACTTCTATCGCTCAATGGCGGTGTCCTGGAGCGTGAGATTTCGAATCGGGGATACAACTGGGGTGGACGACCATTACCTCGCCCAGGCACCTTCACCTGCTATGTTGAACAGCGGCCTTGTGGGGGATGGGAAGATTGGAAGGCATAGACAAGGAAGAGGGAAGGAAGCGGCCGTGGCCTTAAGTTAGGCATTTGCCTGGGGGAGAAGTGGAAACCACGGAAAGCCACGTTGAGGATGGCTGAGGTGAGAATCGAACACCCCTCTACTCAGTTGACCTTCCGAGACTGAGTAGACCCCATTCCAGCTCTCCTACCGTACCAGTTAACAATTTTCGTTGTAGAGGCGGGAATCAAACCCAGGCCACTTACAGCTCCGCATGAGTAATGACGAGCTATGCAAGGCAACTTCGTTTGATAAACTGGAAGCTCCATGTGTGGTGAGCGACAAACGGCCATATTATTTCGAACTGCCAAACATTCTCCCACTCACTCGACCATTCCAAGGCCACCACTCAGGTATTGAATTGGAAATTAGAAGAAGGTCTTGCTCCGTATATACAGCCCAGTATTTGGGCTCTTTTGAAAAAGTATTGTCCAATGGTTATTGAAACTTAGGCTTGTCATTCAAGGCTCAATCATGGGAACCCATTCGATGGTCATCACACAATTTCTAGACTAGGCCCCCTATCTCACCATCAGATAGCTCCTGAATTGTCCTCACGTAGATTGAGTGAACTTTGCTCTAGCCCTTAAACCCCGGTATAAATCCCTGACCTTACAGGCTATATAACTCGAGACCTCCAGATAAGAGGTTTGACTATCAATTAATAAATAAGTTAGCCAGTGAGCAGTCGAGGTAAGGAGCAATAAGTGGACATGTAACCCTTAGCTTACGACACACAAATTTTGTGACCGACTGTCCAATCAAATATAGAAATGTTCATTTTGTATTACATTGACTTGTGTAATGATAACTATTTATCTAATTGGGATATTTCATCACATGACTTAAAGGGATTTCTCTTTAAATTTTTCTTATATGTTAGAACCCAGTATTACCTGTTAAGTGTGATGCAGTGAAATATTCATCCGTGCTTGCCGTATCCTCCAGACGAGCTGAGGGCAAGACTTCCTCCATGGCTTCCTGATCCAATTGACGAATAGCTTCCTCCGTAGCCACCTGATCCAAGTGAAGAGTAGCTGCTTCCAAGGCCACCTGAGCCAAGAGAATAGCTGCTTCCATGGCCACCTGATCCAAGTGAAGAATAGCTTCCTCCATAGCCACCTGATCCAAGTGAAGAGTAGCTGCTTCCATGGCCACCTGATCCAAGCGAAGAATAGCTTCCTCCATAGCCACCTGATCCAAGTGAAGAGTAGCTGCTTCCATGGCCACCTGATCCAAGCGAAGAATAGCTTCCTCCATAGCCACCTGATCCAAGTGAAGAGTAGCTGCTTCCAAGGCCAGATGAACCAAGAGAATAGCTGCTTCCATGGCCGCCCGAGCCAAGCGAAGAGTAGCTACTTCCAAGACCACCTGAACCAAGAGAATAGCTGCTTCCATGGCCGCCTGATCCAAGTGAATAACTGCCACCGTAACTTCCAAGTCCTGATGAACCTAAAGATTGACCACCGTAGCTTCCAGAGCCAACACTGATACCTCCATGTCCACCTGAAGAAGCTAGGAGAACACCACCTCCGTATCCACCTCCGTAACCTCCGCCGTAGCCTCCGCCGTATCCTCCACCGTATCCACCGCCGAGACCGCCGAGACCTCCAAGACCACCTGCTCCTCCTAGACCGCCACCAAGACTTGATCCTCCAGTACTGACGGCAACGGGTTGAGCAACAACAACTGGTTGAGGAACAGGAACTGCTACGGGTCTAGGAACAGCTACAGGCACTGGGTGAGGAACTGCAACAGGGTAAGGTCGAGGAACAGAGACAGGAACTGGATGTGGGACAGGAACAGGTACGGGTCTGTTCACAGTTACAGGGACAGGTTTTGGAACAGCTACAGGCACAGGATGGGGAACTGCAACGGGGTAAGGTCGAGGAACGGACACTGGGTAAGGAGCAGGTACAGGAACTGGAACTGGCCTGTCAACTCTGACAGGGTAAGGTTGTGGAATAGCTACGGGTCGAGCAACTGTCACAGTCTGTACTGCAGCTACTCCTCCTCCAACTCCTCCTCCAAATCCTCCACCAACACCTCCTCCTAGACCTCCTCCAATTCCTCCTCCTCCGAGGATTATGCCTCCACCGAGACCACTTCCTCCACTCAGACCACCTCCTCCAATGCCTCCTCCGTAACCTCCATAACCTCCGAGACCGGAACTGAGGCCAATGCTTCCTCCTCCTCCTCCTCCATGGATACCGGAACCAATACCAAGGCTATAGCCACCGCCGTAGCCTCCTCCATATCCTCCACCATATCCTCCTCCATATCCTCCACCGTATCCTCCTCCGATTCCGGAGATTATCCCTCTCTTTTCCTGCTGCTTAACTTTCTTCTCTTCAACATCTCCGGCGGTGACGAGGGCCACAAACAAGGCACAAATCTGGAAGGCACAAAAACATCTTTTCACACATAACGGTAAGGCAAAACTAGAAACTGTCCTACCCATCGTTAATAGGTTAGTTTTGAAAAAAAAAATGTTTAAAACGTATCTCTATAACCCCTAAAGTAGTAATGCTACCAACCACAGGTAAGTGGCAGAAGAATAGACATAGAACACCAAAACTAACAATTTTTAATAACTGCAAGTGTCGTGAAGCACCCCTTTTAACCGAATGCTACAAACCAAACGACATGACATTGCGTTCATTGCCTACTATAAGCGTTAAAATGTACATCACCATGCGTCACACATTGTTCATCACGTTTCGGAAGAAGATTGAACATGGTGGTGGACAAAAGATGCTGTAAGGATACAAAAAATGCTTTATTCTCTTAATTCGAGAATATTTTTGGCGGACCGATTATGTAGGTGTATATGTCCATGAGATCCAGAGAGCAGGAAGGCAGGGAACGGAGTTCATAGAGAAATTAGGGAACTTCCAAAGTGTCGTTGCAGAACGGTAAGTGGCTTTCTCGTAGTGTATGCTGTACCTGAATCTTGCTTCATCCATTGTCTTTCACGTTTCTGGCATGACAAAATTTGCACAGATGGAGTAACAATGACATCTCCTTAGAATACCTGGTCGACTATTTTTGGATCCTATGCAGCATCTCCGACGAAATAAGGGCCCAATTAATTTATGTCTCTGTAAAAATGTAGAGCCTCCGTGGCCCTGGTGGCAGCGCGCCGTTCTCTCACCACTGGGTTCCGTAGTTCAAACCCCGGTCACTCCATGTGAGATTTGTGCTGGACAAAGCGGAGGCGGGACAGGTTTTCCTCCGGGTACTCCAGCAACACTCTCCAATATCATTTCATTTCATCTGTCATTCATTAATCATTGCCCCAGAAGAGTGCGCCGGCTGTTATGTTGATAGCGAAGGTTGGCGACCAAAGGGCCCTTAGATGAGTCGTGGCATTTCTTCCTCTTACTTGTGCCAGAATCCTCACTTTCGTCTATCCTATCGGACCTCCCTTGGTCAACTGTTGTTCTTTTCCTATCCAGACGGTACTAGACTTGCGAGGCCAAGGGATTCTTTCAAATCCACCCCCTCCAAAGTCCTTTCTTTCTTGCCGGGCTGAATGGCTCAGACTGTTCAGGAGCTGGCCCTCTGACCACAAATTGGCAGGTTCGATCCTGGCTCAGTTCGGTTGGATTTGAAGGTGCTTAAATACCTCAGCCTCGTGTCGGTAGATTTAACAGCACGTAAAGGAACTCCCGTGGGACTAAATTCTGGCACCTCCACGTCTCCGAGTTTCCGAAAACCGTAAAAAATGTATTTAGTAGGACGTGAAGTAAATACCATTACAATACTTTCTTTTTTCAATCCGTTTACCGACCAGGGTTGGTTTTCCCTCAGCGAGAGATCACACATCTATCGCCTCAAGGGCGTTGTCCTGGAGCGTGAGACATTTGGTGGGGAATACAACGGGGGTGGAGGACCAGTACCTCGCACAGCCTGTCTCACCTGCTATGCTGAACAGGGGTCTTGTGGCCGGATGGGAAGATCGGAAGGGATAGACTAGGAAGAGGGAAGGAAGCGGCCATGGCCTTAAATTAGGTATCATCCCGGCGTTTGTCTAGAGGAAAAGTGGGAAACAACGGAAAACCACTTCCAGGATGGCTGAGGTTGTAATCGAACCTCCTCCCTCTACTCAGTTGACCTCACGAGTCTGAAAGGTCCCCATTCCAGCCCTCATACCACTTTTCATATCTCATGGCAGAGCCGGGAATCGGACCGGCTGTCCGGGGGTATTAGGTAATCACACTAACCACTACACCACAGAGGCGGACCGTCCTTTTCCTCTCCTGATAATCTTTAAACAATTAAAGCAATAATCACCACTACTGCTTTCCACGAAGACCGTGGCTGTACCTTTTATCACCCTCAGCTTAGGTCTGGCAAAACTTACGATGTTTTGAACTCAAAAGTTGCCTATTTTAATGTTATGATGGACCAGAAGTCCCCATTGAACTTATGAACTTTAAAAACAAACATTAATAAATTCAAACTACAGATGATCAACTTACCAGCACGTTCCTCATGGCTGTGTGTGAGTTGTGTGTTCCTGAGAGCCGATGAGGTACGAATGCTGACCCCAACAGTCCCTCCACACATTTATATAGGGGGACCTAGACTTTCACCACGGAGTACAATCTCCAGAGACGATGTGAGTGGAGATCAGAGAACAGTGTTTAGTAATGACATCATTGGCAACTTCCGATCTTTGTAATTATGTAGGAAGGAAGCCTTTAGCATGAATACTGCTCGGAGAAACACATATCTCCTCCTCCACATATAACAAGCTGCTCCGTTAGAAACAATGCGGCCGGCCAAAATTGATTGCACACATTGTGTGGCATGAATGGCTCAGTCTAGTTACGAGGAATTTCCTCCATTGAATTAGGTGAGATTAAGGAATACATGTATTAGTTTATCAGTATCTATATTAAGCACACTTTTAGACCAGTTAGTGGCTGCCTGGCCGAGACAGTAAATGCGTGCTCGGTTCCCCGAAGGACGTGGGTTCGATTCCACGCCAGGAAGTCTAAAAAATATAAGAAACAAGATTTCTGTTTTTGGAGGTGGTGATTAGTGTTTCAAGTTTAAAATTTACGAATTTTATGCCATGTAGAAACTTGTCCAAATAACAAAAGAATATTGGTCTCATGCGATTCCGCGTTGAGCGAATTATTATTATTATTATTATTATTATTATTATTATTATTATTATTATTATTATTATTATTATTATTATTATTACACTTTTTACAAGCTGCTTTTACGTCGCACCGACACAGATAGGTCTTATGGCGATGATGGGATAGGAACGGGCCTGGTGTGAAAATGGCAAACCACGGAGAACCGTCTTCAGAGCTGCCGACAGTGGATTTCGAACCCACTATCTCCCGGATGCAAGCTCACAGCTGCACGCCCCTAATTGCACGGCCAACTCGCCTGGTGCTCAGTTGTACTTCCTCTTAATAAAATAATCACAATCACCATCGCATCTTTTCATTTCATGCCTTTCATGTATCTTCTCATTTTTAATTATATTTTCAAAGTTTCAGACCAGTGGCTTATGCTGTGCTGATTGGAATTTAAGGCAGAATGATTACCTCTTTCGAGAGGATCATGCGAGTCACTGTTCTATAGAACGAACAAAGTCGAGGACTAGATACAAAATCACTGTCCACAAATCCTGACGGGTATTAGGCCAGGAACAGGAGGTTTATCTCTTAGTATTCATTTTCTCCTAGAACAATAATCACTACCACAATATTCTAATTCGGAAATGCTAATTTTATAAAGTCTGCGGCGTCTGTAACTTCCCCAACTTTGACGGTCTTTCCTTTAACTGACTGCAATAGTATTTACTTATAAAATAAAGAGTTTTGTCTGTACATTGCTCAGAATTTAAAAAGAATATTATTTCTGTATCGGTTGTGTCCACAGTAAAAAAGAAATGTACTTTCTAATTTTCCGTCGTGTCTGTCTGTCTGTCTGTCTGTCTGTCTGTCTGTCTGTCTGTCTGTCTGTCTGTCTGTCTGTCTGTCTGTCTGTCTGTCTGTCTGTCTGTCTGTCTGTCTGTCTGTCTGTCTGTCTGTCTGTCTGTCTGTCTGTCTGTCTGTAATGAAATGGCGTATGGCTTTTAGTGCCGGGAGTGTCCGAAGATATGTTCGGCTCGCCAGGTGCAGGTCTTTCGATCTGACACCGGTAGGAGACCTGCGCGTCGTGAAAGGATGAAATGATGATGAAGACGGCATATGCATGCAGCCTCCGTGCCAGAGGAATTAACCAATGATGGTTAAAATTCCCGACCCTGCCGGGAATCGAATCCGAGACCCCTGTGACCAAAGGCCAGCACGCTAACCATTTAGCCATGGAGCCGGACTGTATGTATGTATGTATGTATGTATGTATGTATGTATGTATGTGTGTACGCACATTACGAGAGAATGGCTGAAGAGAATTTAATGAAAATTGGTATCTAAAGCCAGGGAATAAGGCACTACAATTTAAGCCTTTTTTTTTTTTTTTTTTTTTTTGCTAGTGGTTTTACGCTGCACCGACACAGATAGGTCTTATGGCGACTATGGGATAGGAAAGGCCTATGAGTTGGAAGGAAGCGACCAGTGCCTTAATTAGGGTTCATTCCCAGCATTTGTCTGGTGTGAAAATGGGAAATCACGCGACACATGTTGAGGGCTGCCGACAGTAGGGTTCAAACCCACTATCTCCCGAATGCAAGCTGATAACTACGTGACTCAGACCTTACGGCCAAATCGCTACGTTCCACCTTTACCGACGCCGAAGCTACCAACATCTTGGTGTTCAACATTGCCCATACCACGCAGTTCTGTGGCCTCAAAGTTAACACGGAGAAGACCAAAGCAATGGCAAGTGATGATAGCTTACCAGTGTGAAACTTTTAGGGTCGTATTCATGAACGAGACTTTGACTTCGACTTACGTAAGTTCACTTAGTTGAGTTTCGTGGAAGTCTGTTTCATAGACGCAACTTTTACAAAGTAGACTCTGGCGTAAGTAGACTTTGGTAAGTTATGATGTGAAGAATTAGATATGAAGTTGGCAATGAAAATAATGGAAGAGCAGTGCAGCGTCTCCCATCACTCAATGTTTTTTCTTAATAAAGAATTAGAAGAAGAAGAAATTCAGCTGTCTCCTGCGTTATAGATCGCATTGTACTTCAAACTCAATCCAATACAGTTAATTTTTATTTCTTGACGATGGATGGAAAGAAAAATTGCCAGCCTTCAACAACTATGAAAGGGAGGTGTTACTAGAACTAGTGAAAGAGAAGAAAGATGCAGCTGAAAACGAAATCAATACACTTCATCTCGTGGTTGTCTATGCCCAGACAATTGAAACTAAAAATTCCTTTCCTATTACGGAAAACCTCAGCATGGATGCAACATGGACTTGTTATTGGTACATGAGTGCAATCAATAGCTACAACCACTCCAGGAAATCGGGATCTTTTATACACACATCGCACATTATTTTGGCATTCAGCTTCATTTGGGAACGAAACAAACTGTGGTCTCTTTCGGGCAGCCAGGATCAATATTCTTCTGATTATTCTACCTAGTGAGGGCTGGCTTACTCCTCGTAAATCAGCGGAATCAATGGGGAAGTTACCTGAAAACCATGGAAGTGTGAAAGGCTATTGTATTTACCATAAGAATGCATTAATCTGTACTGATCTTCCTTTAACCTAACTAGATAACACGATGAGTAGAAAGTGTAAAAACTTTGCGTTATAGTAACAATAATTTTAGCATAATATCTTAACGACCGGGCGAGTTGTCCGTGTGGTTAGGGGCGCTCGACTGTGAGCTTGCATCCGAGAGAGAGTGCGTTCGAACCACATTGTCGGCAGCCCTGAAGGTAGTTTTCCGTGGTTTCCCATGTTCACACCAGGCAAATGCTGGGACTGTACCTTAATTAAGGCCACGACCGCTACCTTCCCATTCCTGGGTTTTTCCTATCCCATCGTCGCCATAAGACCTATCTGTGACGATGTGATATAAAGCAAACAGAAAAAATTAACGAAATTAGCAACTGTATTATTGGAGGTATGGGTGATCCTCGATTATTATATTTCTGTAATTCGTCTTCAAACATCGTTAACACATCTAATACTGTACGTTTGTCGAATCTATATCGCTTTCTGAACTCATTTTCTGTATAAAATTCAACTAAGTTCCGTGCATCTCTTATAATACGCCGAGGATTAGGCACAACGTACTGAATAATTCCCTGGATCTCTTCAATTTCGTCTACAAAATTAACTACACCAGCAATATCTGCCATTTTGTTATTTTTCTGATCTCAGAGTCTACTTAAGTACGGAACATCGGCGACTTGGAAGTGAAGTCGCCATTTAAGTTTACTTACCTCCAAGTAGCGATTATGAAATGGAAATGGCGACTTACCGCCTTCTAAGTCTAAGTCTAAGTCTAAGTCTCGTTCATGAATACGACGCTTAGAAATGCGGTTTCCCTAGCGGAGTCCGCCATTGCTTCCACTTACTTGTACCAGGCTCCTCACTTTAATCATTGTCGACTCTCGTTACTTTCCAACCCCGACGTTATTATGTTTCCAAGGCCTACGGTGCCTTTCATGGCCCTTTTCTTTCTTTTGTCAATACCTTCATTTTTGAAGTGTCGCATCTCTTCCTTTTTTTCTTCTCATGGGTGTTTCGACGGAGGATCGTTAGCCAATTGTACTTCCTCTAAAGTAACCCTGTGGGTGGGGGAGGTAAAATAACACACGCGGTATCCCCTGCTTGTCGTAAGAGGCGACTAAAAGGGGTCCCAAGGGCTCTGAACTGGGGAGCGTGGGTTGGCAACCACGGGGCCCTGAGCTGAGTCCTGGCATGGCTCCTCATTTTCGTCTAACCTATCCGACCTCCCTTAGTCAACTCTTGTTCTTTTAGACCCCGACGGCCCTCGAGGCCTACGGAGTCTTCCATTTTCACGCCCTTCGTGGCCCTTGTCTTCCTTTGGCCGCTATAGCCTATTCATTTTTCGAAGTGTCGGACCCCTTCCATTTTTCCTCTCTGATTAGTGACAATAGGGGATGGTTGCCTAGTTGTTCTTCCCCTTAAAACAGTAATCACAACCACCACCACTTCTTCTAATAATAACATTACTAACACCATATTTTAAAATAAAAAGTCGTTTCTCCTTCTTCTTATAAGTTGTCCTCAAAGCTGAAAATATAGCACCAGAGTAGTCGTGTCCGTAGTCTAATGGAAAGGTCACGGCTTGTCAAAAGTTTTCTACATTTCTGAAAAGAAGTTCTGGCCTGCTCAATTCTGGATCGAATCTCATAAGCAAGGTCCCAGCCATCATTAATGTGACATCGCAGGTTTTTAAATCTTGACATTCGCGATCCGGTCTTTTCCTGCTTTGAGACCACCCCGAATACCATCTTCTTGCCTACTTATAACCATCCACATGGTCTTCTTTACCTTCAGGCTCAAGCCCACGGCGTTGCTGACTTCAGTAACAACATTAAATAGTTCCTGAAGATTGGCTCCAAGAAGAACACTGTTATCGACATATCTGATGTTATTTATGATGACTCCGTTCACCACAATTCCTTGAGTTTTTCTGTACACAGCACATCGAAAAATCTTTTCTGAATAGATGTTGAAAAGCATTGGTGAAAGAATACAGCCTTGGAAAATTCCTTTCATAAGAGACACTTCTTCCGACGCACGACCATCAACCCTTATGCCAGCACACTGGTGCCAGTAAAGATTAGCAATAATACGGATGTTCTGCCCATCAAGCCCTAATTCAAGAAGAATGTTCATGAGTTTGCTGTGGCGGACTGTATAGAAAGCTTTTCCGAAGTCGATGAAACAAGCAAAAAATCGATATTAACATCCCGGCAATGTTGGACTAATACCTGCAGACTGAATAATGCCTCTCTAGTACCAAAGTCATTTCTGAAGCTATATGCCACTTCGTCTCTGCCTCACATCTGTCATAATTATAAACTAATGATCCACCGAGCTCGAAAGCTGTAGTCGCTTAAGTGCGGCCAGTATCCAGTATTCGGAAGATAGTGGGTTCGAACCCCACTGTCGGCAGCCCCGAAGATGGTTTACCGTGGTTTCCCATTTTCACACCAGGCAAATGCTGGGGCTGTACCTTAATTAAGGCCACGGCCGCTTCCTTCCCAGTCCTAGCCCTTTCTGTCCCATCGTCGCCGTAAGGCCTATCTGTGTCGGTGCGACGTAAAGCCAATAGCAAAAAAAAAACGAATGATCCAAACTAGATTAATTAATTAACAACTTCAGTTATCAGTTATCACCACTACATTCGAAACATTTGCTCTTCTTCTCCTCCTTCGCTCATGGAGCTCACCATCCCAAAATTATTAACACATTAAACAGAATAATCAATGGACTACAAATATCGGATAACTGTAACTTCAGGGCTCTTCACTAGACTGTTCTATTGTTTATAAAACTACGTAAAAATATGGAGGTTGATTTGCATTAGGCAGTTTATTTTGTTTATATTTGTGACATTTTTATATTTATTTATTTAATCAGCATACCCTCCAGGTATGGTTTTGCCCTGGCCTCAGAGAGGAATCCAACCTCTACCGTCTCAAGGGCAGTATCCTGGAGCGTGAGATATTTGGTCGGGGATACAACTGGGTAGGAGGATCAGTACCTCTCCCACGCTGTCTCACCTGCTATGCTGAACAGGCGCCTTGTGCAAGGATGAGAAGATTGGAAGAGATAGGCAAGGAAGAGGGAAGGAAGCAGCCGTGGCCTTAAGTTAGGTACCATCCCGGCATTTGCTGGAGAGGAAGTGGGAAACCACGGAAAACTACTCCAAGGATGGCTGAGGTGGGACTCGAACCCTCCTCTACTCATTTGACTTCCCGAGGCTAAGCAGATCCAGTTCCAGTCTTCGTACCACGTTTTCAAATTTCGTGGCAGAATCGGGAATCGAACCCGGACCTCCGGGGATGGCAGCTAATCACTACACTACACCACAGAAGCGGACTAAGAGATTTATTGACCGAGCTCGATAGCTGCAGTCGCTTAAGTGCGGCCAGTATCCAGTAATCGGGAGATAGTGGGTTCGAACCCCACTGTCGGCAGCCCTGAAGATGGTTTTCCGTGGTTTCCCATTTTCACACCAGGCAAATGCTGGGGCTGTACCTTAATTAAGGCCACGGCCGCTTCCTTCCCATTCCTAGGCCTTTCCCTTCCCATCGTCGCCATAAGACATATCTGTGTCGGTGCGACGTAAAGCAAAAAAAAAAAAAATAGAGATTTACTGTAGATCTTAATTAACCGCTAAGCTGCAACGGATTCTATAAAATACATAACTTAGGATCGTCTACCATTTAGCTGCTGTACGCAGGATTGTAACAATACCTGATCATCGTGGCTACATCATGATATTTCCTGTACCTGATTTAATTTCACCCGGTCGTGCGGGAATATTAATCTCACAATGAGATATCGTGACAACGAACACCACGAATAGTTGAAGCGATAACTGGTTTGGTGGAAACCAGCCTCAGCTTTGCAGTTCACCGTCAGGCAAGTTACAGACATTTTAAATTTGCTGGTATCCTGCTCAAGACTAGCAAGAAATTATCTTGTGAAACTGGAAGTATCACTCCGCATAAGGAGAATGGTATCAAATTTCCCTTGGGAAATTCAAATGAAACTCAAATTTAAAACGATTAATTATTTACATTAATCGAATAGGTTTTGAGAGATATTTGTATGGAATCTGGAGTCAACAAGATATGAGTATGAAGACATGCATGTTACCCACGAGGGCTGACGAGAAGAAGATGAAGATCCCTCAATTGCTGTAATGAGATGACTAAAAGGGGGTGAACCTCTTCATCTTTTACTCCTGATTATATCGCTTTTGCTGAGGACACTGGAAGCAAAATATTTTCTTATTCTTCCTCTTCTTCCTAGTGTTATCCTACTGGCGCGTGGCCTGTTTTCGGATCAATGAACTTGTGCGTCGTTGATCTTCGGACCAACAATCCTTAAGGCGCCGTTCACACTAAGGCGATATACGATAAGTGATGTATAGTAAGGAATATATTGCGACGATACATTGCTAGGAAGGTTCATGACACTGGGCGATAAATCGGCACGACCTGGGAGATAAAAATTTGGTGGGAACACAATTCTCACTACATCAGTTACAAATAGTCCGACTCGTTGGCTGAACGGTCAGCGTACTGGCCTTCGGTTCAGAGTGTCCCGGGTTCGATTCCCGGCCGGGTCGGGGATTTTAACCTTAATTGGTTAATTCCAATGGCACGGGGGCTGGGTGTATGTGTTGTCTTCATCATCATTTCATCCTCATCACGACGCGCAGGTCGCCTACAGGAGTCAAATAGAAAGACCTGCACCTGGCGAGCCGAACCCGTCCTGGGATATCCCGGCACTAAAAGCCATACGACATTTCATTTTTTCAGTTACAAATATGAGTTCAAGTGAGGAAGACGCTGTACTGGCTTATTTCTTCAGGTTTAAGATGAGAAGAAAAAGGGAATACTGGGTACATCCCTACAATCTTACCAACCTGAACCATAGCACGGCTGTTGTTTCACGAAAGCTGTCTCAACATGAATCAAAATTCAGGGAGTTTTATCGAATGAATCCTGAAAACTTTCATTTTCTGAAAAGCCTAGTGTCACGACCCCTTGAAAATAATGATACACACTTCGGGAAGGCCATTTCTTCAGATAAAAAACTTCTGATTACTATAAGGTAAGTAGATATGGATATATAATTGAGCAGTTTTAATTTGATAATTTTATTACATACTTTTTTTTTTTTTTTTTTTACAAATTGTACCAATCAGTTCCACTAAATTAATGAAAGGTATTCCAGAATTGTCTTCTCTTCTTCCCGTCATGTTCACAGCTCGAAATATCGTACGATACTAATCGCTGAAGAGACTAGCAAGTGGCACTTCGAGAGATATGTCACTTGCGATCTGTTGTGCAATCGCGCAGCTGTGAACCTTTTTTATCGCCTCCCTTTAGATTTCAAGTATCTGTCTGTGCGTGTCGCGTATCGTATATCGCTTACGATATATCACTCATCTTATATCGCCTTAGTGTGAACGCGGCCTAAGATTGCATTTATTGTATCTAGCCAGAGCTGCTTTGGCCGTCCACTGGAGCAGAGGCTGCCCATGCCATCAAAGGCGCTTCTCTCTAATTTTATTTCTTCAATTGGTGCAATACTCATTCATTGACGGATTGCATCGGCCCTGACGTGGTTGATAAGAGAGAAGCACATCGTCCAGTGAAGCATTTCCATTGCGTGCACTGGGAAGTAGAATACACTCACGGTATTCCCTACCTGCCTTATGAGGTGTCCAAAAAGTGTTCCAATGTTCGTTTGGTGACCACGGGACTTCTCGCTGAGCCCAACATTGCCTGAAATTGCTTGTGCCAGGCTCGACATTTTCGTCTCACCTATTCGATCTTTCTTGATCAACTTTCGTTATCTTCCGACGGTGGATGTCAGGTTTGAAAGACCTTAGGGATCTTCCATTTTCACGCCCTTCTTGACCCTTCCTCCTTTGACATAAATATGTCTTATGGCTGGGGGGTCATCTGAAAATTTTCGTCCCGAAATTAGCAATACGAAATGTGTGACGCGATTTTACCTAGCAAGCATGCAGGTTGTGATGGATGACCATCATAGATATATTTTAACAAAGAGGGTCGTTAGAATACAGATGGACGATGTGATCTTGTAGGTTGTGATGTGAAGTATTGATGGATGACCGTGACTGAGAGACATATTATTAGCAAAGACTGTCGTTAAAATACAGATGGACGATGTGATCTTGGAGGTTGTGATGTGAAGTATTGATGGATGACCGTGACTGAGAGACATATTATTAGCAAAGACTGTCGTTAGAATACAGATGGACGATGTGACCTTTCAGGCTGTGATGTGAAGTATTGATGGATGGCCATGACTTAGAGACGTATTATCAAAGAGGGGCGTTAGAGTGCAGTTGGTCGGTGTGATCTTGCACGCTGCGATGTGAAGTATTGATGGACGGGCTACGACTGACAGGCATATAGAAAACTCTTTTATCAAAGAGGCCTCATATCATCATACTGTATATGTATGTATGTTCAGTCCGTCAGCGATGCCGCTGGTGGGATCCTCAACAGCTCTGCCATCAGCTGTCATAGATGGCCTAGGCATCACTGAAGAGGCGTACTAGGGAAATGAGGAGTGATGTAGTTTCCCGTTGCTTTCCTCACAGAACCAGAGTTGCTACTACATATCAGTCTGCCAAGCCCACTAAAATGCATACACCAACCGACCCTATGAGCAACATTTTCACACCATTCATGGAAGGGACTGGCTGCATAAGGATTGGCATTACTAGCATTGCTCATACCTCAGTCACTTTCATATTGTCAAGGCCAAGGATAAGACAGAGACAGATCTATGAAAGTAACAAAATTGCTCTAGCCTACACCAGAAGACATAGTGCACTGTAAACACTAGGTCCTGCCAGCAAAGGCATATCATACTGTATAGAGCTGATTATTTCATTCGTGGTAGCCTCATAGACTCTGAGTCAGTTTTCCCCCTTATGTTTGCACTGAATCCTACACTTATCGACTCCAAATGCCATATGATGTATCTCATAAACAACTCGTTACGTGCAAATACATTAATCATTATCGATTTTTATTTATTGGAAGACATATTTATAATCGTTCGATTTTCTTAAAGGGAAATTTGGCACCATTTTATTGCCGATGTAATTTTATTTCTCCAAAATTCCCTTCCTTCAAAGGATCACACCTCTTTAATTTTTCCTATGAGTAGTGTTACGAGAGGATGGTTGCCCAGAAGTGCTTACTCTGACAACAATACCCACCACCACATATGCCCTCTATTGTTTCAGCAAGGTGTTTCGAGGTAACTATACAATCTGGACACCCCTGTCCTCCTGACCAGTCTGGAATCCGCTCTAACACGTTTACCAGGGAAGGTACGTAGAAGTTGATGGCTGCTGATAATAATTGCATCTCTGGCTGCCATAGTTTCCCGAGAGTACGCCCGATCTAGTCCACCCACCGAGTGCTCCATTGCCAACGGCTCGTCAACTTTCACTCGCCGCAGTAATTTTCGAGTAGTTCGTGTGATGGATATTCATTATCTTAATGTTCCTACTTAGCCTATTGTCAGAAGTAGCCCTTACCAATCCGACCTTTCGGATTTTGATGAAGTGTGACAGTGCCATCCTTTCCCCTACCTGTCGTAAGAGGCGAAGAAAAGGGGGCAATGGGTTCTTACCTTGGGAGCGTGGATTGACGACCACGGGACCTTTATCTGAGTCTTGGCATTGCTACCATTTACTTGTGCCAGGCTAATCACTTTTAACTTTTTAATTATATTTTTTCTACTAACTACTTGCGAGCCTCCGTTGCTCAGGAGGCAGTGCGTCGGCCTCTCACCGCTAGGTTCCGTGGTTCAAATCCCGGTCAGTCCAAGTGAGGTTTGTGCTGGACAAAATGGAGGTGAGACAGGTTTTTCTACGGATACTCCGTTTTTTCCTTGTCATCATTCATTCCAGCAGCACTCTGCATATCATTTCTTTTCATTTGCCAGACATTAATCATTGCCCCAGAGGAGTGCGACAGGCTTCAGCAGCCGACACAATTCCTATCTTCGCCGCTAGATGGGGAATGACTGGAAATAAGCTGTGGAATTTCATTTTTCACTAACTACTTTATACTGTTTTCGGAGACACCGAGGTGCCGGAATTTAGTCCCGCAGGCTTTTACGTGCCAGTAAATCTACCTACAAGAGGCTAACGTATTTAAACACCTTCAAATTCCACCGGACTGAGCCAGGATCTAACCTCAACCACTCAGCCACCTAGCCCGGCTCCTCACTTTCATCTATCTTATCCGACCTCTCCCGGTCAACTCTTGTTCTTTTCTGAACCCGTCCGTCTCCGTAGTGTAACGGTTAGTGTTACTAGCTTCCGTCGTCGGGGGCCTGGGTTCGATTCCCGGTACTGTCAGAAATTTAAGAATGGCAGGAGGGGCGGATTATCTTTTTTTGCTAGTGGCTTTACGTCGCACCGACACAGATAGGTCTTATGGCGACGATGGGTTAGGAGAGGCCTAGGAGTTGGGAGGAAGCGGCCGTGGCCTTAATTGTACAGCTCCGGCATTTGCCTGAAGTGAAAATGGGAAACTACGGAAAACTATCTTCAGGGCTGCCGACAGTGGGATTCGAACCCACTATGTCCCGGATGAAAGCTCAAAGCGGCGCGCCCCTAACCGCACGGCCAACTCGCCCGGTAGGAGGGGTGGTATGCGGTTGAAATGGTACATGCAACTCACCTCCAATGGGGGTGTGCCGGAAAAGAGCTGCTGCACCTCAGGATGAGGATACGAGTTCACTTTACTTTTCCGAACCCGAGGGTATAGGTTTGCAAGGCCTAGGGAGCCTTTCATTTTCACGCCCTTCGTAGCCATTGTCTATTATTTTTTGGCCGACACGTTCACTTTTTGAAGTGTCGGGTCCCTTCCATAGTTTTCTCTCTGATTAGTGTTAATGGAGGATGGTTGCCTAGTTGTACTTCCTCTTAAAACAATAATCACCACCACCACCACCGTAACCATAGCTGAGGTACAGGCCGGTATCTAAATGAGAAACCAAGGAAAACTTTCTTTGGGGCTGTCGGCAGTGTGTTTCGAACCCACTATCCCTCGAATGCAAGCTAATGCTTCCACTCTCCAAACCGCGCAACCAGTTCTCTATAGTAATTGAGATAAACGGTCATAGTAATTACTGTTTTGAGAAGAACTACAACTAGGCAACCATCCACTATTAACACCAATCAGAAAGAAAAATATGAAAGGGGTCTGACATTTCGGAAAAAGAAGGTATCAGCCAAAGAAAGAGAGTGGCCACGAAGCGCGTGAAAATGAAAGACGTAATACCGCCAGGGTCGGGAAAGAACAAGAGATGACCAGCGGAAGTCGGCTGACAATGAGCAGTCTGTCATAAGTGGAAGCAATGGCAGACTCAGCTGGGGGAATCGTGGTCGCCAACCCAACCCACGCTCCAAAGTTCAATGGCCATGGACCCACTTTTGGTTAGCATTTCGACAGACAGCCAATCACTGAGCGAATTCAATCAATCAATCAATCAATCAATCAATCAATCAATCAATCAATCAATCAATCAATCAATCAATCAATCAACCAATCAATCAATCAATCAATCAATCAATTACCATTGACCTGTATTTAGGGCTGTCTCACAGGTGTCAGATTCCCCAACATTTCTTCAGATAGTATTTTCTTAAATGATTTCAAAGAAGTCGAAAATTTATCAAACTTCTCCATAAATTTATTACTACCCTACGTAAATCCTCTTCCTAAAAATGGAAAATTTACTCTAATTTGTCCTTTTGATTTCACACTTTGGCCGTCAGTTAGGATCGCACAACTGTGAGCTTGCATTCTGGATTTGGTGGGTTCGAATCCCACTGTCGGCAGCCCTGAAGAAGGTTTCCCGTGGTTTCTCATTTTCACACCAGGTAAATAATGAAGGCCATGGCCACTACGTTCCAAATCCTAGCCCTTTCCCATCCGTAAGTGCTTAGTGCTACGTTAAAGCACTAGTAAGACAGAGCGAATCCGCGGTAAGTTTGCTTGACACTGGTTGTTTATCTTTGTTCATTTTAATTCTCACTACTACTAAATGTTTTCATTCCTCCCTTGAAGGGGGAGGCGGGCCTCCTAGCCGGTGACGCCGTCTCTCAGGCCGGGAGATTTGTGTCGGGGAAAGTGAGAGGGTTGGCGGGCGTGGCCTATACTAGGAACTGTCCCAGCATTCGTGTCAGTGCAGGAGAATTGAAAACCACGGAAAACCATTCACAGGACAGCCGACGGTGTGGACAAGCTCATCTCCGTCTCCAAATACGGTAGAGCCGTGGCCACACCTCCTCTGCTCCGTTGACCGGTCCGACCGCGGACCAGTCATCGCCAATTGTGGGCCGAGACCCACTCTGCACCCGCTGACCTTTTAATTCTCACTGCGTTCAACCACGTACCTCGTAAACTACTAGTGGTTTTTACCACGCTTTAAAGCTGATTGTGCTCTCCACTGAAATTTATGTATTAGAGGTGTTAGGATATGTCCGACTCGTTGGATTAATGATCAGCGTACTGCCTTTCAGTTCAGAGGGTCCCGGGTTCGATTACCAGCCGGGTCGGTTCTGATTAATTCTTCTGGCTCGGGGAATGGGTGTTTGTCTCTGTCCCATTACTACCACAGAAACACGTAATAGAGATTATAATCCTCCAAATAGGGTTGGCGTCAGGAAGGGCATCCGGTTGTAAAACAAGGCCAAATCCAATTATGCAATGCAATTCGCACCCACGACACCACTGGTGTGGGAAAAGGGGTAGAAAAAGAAGAAGCAGTGTTGGGATATATAGTAACAAATATTTTAAACGTAAAAATACCGTCAGATGAGTAAACGTAGCAAGTCATTTTAAGATATCGGGTAACTATTTACTCTGAATTCCCACGATCCTGTTCATATTGCTCCTAGTTCCTTCTGTATAAAGATAGCCTACCAGTTTACCCTGTTTGGGCTAAACTACCCTTAAACGTACCCACCGAGCGAATGGCTGTCTGGTTTAAGTCGCCTAGCTGTCAACTTGCATTCGGGTGATAGTGGGTTTAAACTCCGCTGTCGGCAGCCCTGAAAATGGTTTTACGTACAGTAGGGCCCACGAGAGTTGGAGTCTGACGTTTAGCGCCACCGGCGAGAAAAAGTTGACTAACGCTGCTCGAAAATGGCCTGTTGCTATGGCAACGATAACAGAGTTGCAACATTTTAGGACGCTATAATCACGTGGATTGGCTTGCTCTCAGTCACTTTTGTCGTTCATATTCTGACTGATTTCTTTTCTCGATGAAGTATCGTCTTCCTATTGTGTTTATTATACCGTAGTTTATTCCTGAATTGTACAGGTACCGTTAACAATCCAAGTTAAATAATAAAAAACTATCAATGTGGGTAGTGTTGTTCTATTCTGTGATTAACATGTGCATTTGTTGAGGTTATTGTCAGAAACTGATGATTTTGTTAGTGATTATGAAATCTTTTATATATATCGATAATGTCGTGTTCTGTCTTAAATGCTGGAATTATTAACACGAGCTTAGGAACCGGTCAAGGGTAAATGAATTGTATTAGGCCTAGGCCTACATGTTTTATTAAACACTCAGCCTGTCTGAAAGGATGGTAGGCTGCAAATGGAGGTAACTATGACAACGCAGCGTACTTCGTAGTTACAGCTTTCGCCGCTCACCTGTCAGACTTCAACTCTCTTGGGCCCTACTATACTTTCCGATTATCACGTTAGGCTATATCTTAATTAAGGGATCGGCCGCCTCTTCCCTGCTCCTAGCTCTTTCCTATCCCATCTTCAAAATCGCATAGAGAATGTTACCACCCGCGTAAACCGCCGCACGAGAAGACCACAGGTGTTTAAAAAACGGGCATCACGTCGCCTCCGCAGAACCATACTGGGCACTCTACGGGCTAATGTGAGTCAAATCACCGCCCAGTTGAAGGTTGGGAGTTAAGAAGCTATTTCTACCTGGACTGTAAGGAGGCAATTGCACCGTATAGGCTTCACCAGCTGACGATCAACACTGTTCCTTTGCTGACACCTCAACACAGAGCTCAACGACGTGCATGGGCTCGCGAACATCAGCAATGTACCATGGAACAGTGGCGGAGTGTGGTATGGTCCGATGAGTCCCGGTTCCAGCTGTATCGAGCTGATGGACGCGTGAGTGTGTGTCGTACGCCCCATGAAGATATGGATCCCGCGTCTCAACAAGGTTGTGTCCAGGCGGGAGCTGGCTCAGTCACGGTCTCGGCGGCGTGTCCAGCTGCAGGGAGCGCTGGCAGGTGCCCGTTATGTGGACTCTCTTTCAGACCATCTGCATCCCTTTCTGTCCCTAGAGAACCCTGATGGAGATGCCATATTTCTGTGGTGGCACGCAGGTGGTTGGAGGAGCACTCCAGTGATGTTACGACCATGGATTGGCCCTCCAGATTCCCAGATCTGAATCCAATCGAGCATGTATGGCATGCTGTCGAAGTTGGTGTACGCTCCATGAACGCAGCACGAACTACAAAGACCAATAATTGTGGGTAGCAGTGCAAGATGCGTGGGTCCAGATCCCTCCTGAACGATTTCTACACCTTGTAGAGTCGATGCTTCGCCACTGCTGCCGTTTTGAGGGCTCGCGAAGGAGCAACTCGTTATTAACTTCACATTCAGCGATAGTACTCAGTGTATTATTGCTGTTTACTGTGGTGGGTGGTAGTGTGGTATGTTGTGTAAATGCGAAGAGAAAGTGTTGAGACAAGCACACACACCCTGTCCCCCAGCCAGAAGAATTAATCAGACGCTATTAAAATCCCCGACTAGGGCGGGAATCGAACTCGGGGCGCTCTGAACTGAAGGCCTCAATGCTGACCATTCAACAAAGGAGTCGGATACTCATTTACTACTCTATATAGTATAACATCATCCGAAAATAGTCGTATCAGTGATTCCAGTTGTTTCCGATCGTATCCCTCCCACTGTCATGATATTTCTAACATAATTTAAGTTTCCTTCTTGTTCATTCCTGTCTCTTCTCTAGCATTTAAGTGTATTTTCCTTTGTTTATATCGTTGTTATTGTAAATACGTAAAATAGAGGATTGTGCAGTTTTTATTGTGTATATTTGTGTCCTTTGTCAATGTTTGCATATTTTTCATTTTTGATTATTAACAACTGTACATATTTCGGATCTTTGTAATTCGTCGATATGCTGTTGCTGATCCTAAAAATTTACTCATCATTTATATGTTTTGGATCCGTGCCGACTATTCCCTCTACGACACGGGAAAGGTTCCAGTTGTCCGTGTGAGTTCGTTTCTCTTAAGCATTCTTATTCATTCAAAAGAAAGAAGAAGTTGTTCCGGTCAGTCTGTGAAAGGGAGCGCTGTTGTAGCCTGTACCTATTGCCAAGGTAGGAATTATCACCCGAGCGAGAGAGAAAGAACATGATTGTGCATTTACCTTTGTAACTCATTAGCTTACCGAACAGTTCAGAACAGAGCGAGTTAGCCGTGCTGTCAGATCGCATTCGGAAGATAGTGGTTTCGTATCCCACCGTCTGCAGCTCTCAAGGTGGTTTTCCGTGGTTTCCCATTTTCACACCAGGCAAACTTGCATTAATACTTTTATACATTCGACACTGGTTGCTTACTGGTGTTGGTTAGACACTCGTATCCTATGCTCAAGGGAGAAACATCCCATTCCGTCATAGTCGGTTGGCATTTAAAAATACTTTATTGCAACAGTAAATTTATACGCTCGTTAAATTCCATCAACTTAGGGAATAGGGTCTTGGATCCGATTGCTGACCGGACCGGGGATATTAATCGCATCTAGTTCTCCACAAAACAGCGCCGAATTGAATTGAATTGAATTGAATTGAATTGAATTGAATTGAATTGAATTGAATTGAATTGAATTGAATTGAATTGAATTTATTCGCACATTGTTACCGTAAGGATAGGAAGCCTTTTACACAAGCCAGCCTACAAAATGGAAAGACTGGCAAATTACACTACAATTTCAAGTGGGAACAATGGCTGGAGGGTACTCGGAATGAGGAGATAAAAGCTAAGTTAGGAATGAACTCGATGGGGTAAAGCTGTACTCATAAACCGGCTTCGGTGGTGGGTCATGTGAGGCGAATGCAGGAGGATAGGTTACCTAAGAGAATAATGGACTCTGTTATGGAGGGTAAGAGAAGAAGAGGGAGAGCAAGACGACGATTATTAGACTCAGTTTCTAATGATTTAAGAGATATAGAACTAAATGAGGCCTCAGCACAGGTTGCTAATGGAGGATTGTGACGACGTTTAGGAAATTCACAGAGGATTGCAGACCGAACGCTGGAAGGCAAAACGGTCTATAATGATGTATGCATATATTTAAATCATTTCATTCCCCTCTCAGGCCACTCAGTGATTTGAGGCGGGCATAAGGTGAGGGGGTAGCGGCCGTGGCCTATAAGAGGATAAGAGATTATCTATATCTACGTATAAGAGAATTTGTCGTAGCAGCTCACGACTGCAAAAAGAATCCCAACAATGTTGTGAGATGGACAGCAAGCAATGGTATGATGATAAACAAGGTTAAAAGTCGGGTTGTGAGTTTCGCTATTAGGAAAAGTTGATGGGGTGAACGTTCCTTATGAAGATCTCTGTAAATACCAAGATATTAATATAAGGAAAGATCTTAATTGGGGTAATCACATAAATGGGATTGTAAGTAAAGGGTACAGATCTCTGCACATGGTTATGGGGGTATTTAGGGTTGTAGTAAGGACGTAATGGAGAGGGCATATGAGTCTCTGTTAAGACACCAACTAGAGGTTGGTTCCATTGTATGGGCCTCTCACCAATATTACTTCATTCGAGAACTAGAAAAAGTCCACAGAAAAGCAGATCGATTTGTTCTGGGTGATTTCCGACAAAAGAGTAGCGTTACGGAAATGTTGCAACCTTTAGGCTGGGAAGACTTGGGAGAAAGGAGACGAGCTGCTCGACTAAGTGGTATGTTCGAGCTGTAAATGGAGAGATGGCGTAGAATGACACTAGTAGACGAATGAGTTTGAGAGGTGTCTTTAAAAGTACTGATATGAAGATAAAGTTCGAATTCAAGAGGACAAAGTGGAGCAAATATTAGTTTATAGGAAGAGGAGTTAGAGAATGGAACAATTTACGAAGGCAGATGTTCACTAAATTTCCAAATTCTTTGCAATTATTTAAGAAAAGACTAGGAAAACAACAGATAGGGACTCTGCCACCTGGCTGGCTGCCCTAAATGCATATCAATGGTGATTGATTGATTGATTGATTGATTGATTGATTGATTGATTGATTGATTGATTGATTGATTGATTGATTGATTGATTGATTGATTGATTGATTGATTGATTGATTGATTGATTGATTCATTCATTCATTCATTCATTCATTCATTCATTCAATCATTCATTATCTGCCTTAGCGCAGAAGAAAGGAAAAACCACGGGAAACCACTCTCAGGACATCCCACAGTGGGGACCAGCCCCTCCGTCTCCCGAATGCAGAGCGGCCAGCCTAGTGAAACTAGCTGCTTCTGAACTGAAGTCTGCTCCGCTTGGTGGAAAATTACACAACAATGTTCGCTACATTAACAAAAAAGAAACAAGTATCTTTATATACGTTAGTGCCACTCATTTTTAACGTACTGTTAAATTTCAGTGTTTGTTTGAGTATCATACATACTAAATTAAATATGCCAAATAAAAGGTTGATCCCGGCCCCGCCGTGTAGGAGTAGCGTGCCTGCTTCTTATCCTGAGAGTCCAGGTTCAATTCCCGGCCAGGTCAGATATTTTTACCTAGATCTGAACGCTGGTTCGAGGTCCACTCAGTTTACGTGATTACAATTGAAGAACTATCTGACGGTGAGATAGCGACCCCGGTCTAGAAATCCAAGAATAACAGCGGACTTGATTCGTCCTGCCGACCACACGACATCTCGTAATCGGCAGGACTTCGGGCTAAGCAGCGGTCGCTTGGTAGACCAAGGCCCTTCGGGGCTGTTATGCCATGAGTATTTTTACTGCAAGATATCTATACAGAAGATAAATTGAAATTTATTTTCATACCTAAGTCCCAGCGCTCCAGTTATTCATAATACAGATAGTAATTACAAAGACGTCAAATATACGGCAATTATTATTATTGTTATTATTATTATTATTATTATTAACTTTATCCCGTCTTTCCAAAATGTTACTACTTCTGCCGTTTTCGAACGCTTGATTTTAGAATCGGGAGGGTATTGGTTTAGCACAGAATCTTAGCCGTTCGTTATTGAACGAGGCAACCGATGTTTTAATCCAAGTGGTTTCTTGGGTGAAATTTGAACTGCAAGAATCTCGTGGTTTCAAAATGAGTACCCGGTGTTGATTCTCCGGTGAAAACCCAGATGAGCCAAGTAGGCTCAGCGATTTAAAAATATTTAAAAAAATTATAAACAGGACAATGCTTATCTCAACATTCGAAGGCCGACAATTTACTTCGAATTTCCAGAGTGAACTCAATAACACTGTTTCTCGTTAAGTTAGGCTGATCAGATGCAGAACCAGAAAAAAACGGGACATTTTTTTGAACATTTCAATGAAATTATTTAATAACCCTACACATAGGTAATTTTACAATAAATTAAACAATACGTTGATCACAAAAGTCAACTGTAACATTATTTAAACATTTCTTTCACTATTTACTCTGAATGTTTTCATTCCTCCCCTGAAGGGGGAGGCGGGCCACCTAGACGGTGACGCGGTCTCTCAGGCCAGGAGATTGCGCGGGGAAAGTGAGGGCGTTGGCGGCCGTGACCTATACTAGGAATTGTCACGGCATTCGCCTTAGTGCATGAGAATGGAAAACCACGGAATACCATTCTCAGGACAGCCGACGGTGGGGACCAGGCCCTCCACGTCTCCCGAATACAGAAGCGTAGGGCCGTGGCCACACTTCCTCTGCTCGGTTCGTCGCTTGGAGTGCAGAGCTGTCGGACCACGGACCAGCCGTGGCCATTGTGGGCCGAACCCCACTCTGCATCCGTCGACGTCCTTTTACCCACCTAGGGAGATGTAGATGGCTGTGCATCTATTCAATGAATTATACTCATATTCTTGTATCTTTCTACTGAATATAAGCCGATTTATTTATTTTTCTAAATAAAATGAGAATATAAAGCGGTTTGATTTAGCTATGAAACGGCTAAGTTTTCCACAATGTTATGACGTCTTCCTTTTACCTAGCCTCCCATATACATTAGATCAGGGCCACTCAAACGCCCAAAATCTCACGCGTGCAAACAGCGGCGCAGAGTTGCTGTGCACAGTGCATCGGTCCCGCTCGGCTCGGCTCGGCTCGGACCAACGCTTCGTCTCTGGGCTACTCGGAGAAGCTCGGCTCAACTCGGCTCAACTCAGCTCGGATTTGGAGCGCTACGGAGGAAGTGAGGAAGAGGGAGACAGGGGGAGCGAGCAAGACAGGCGTGGGGAAAGAGAGAGACAGCGCTATTGCTCCAAATCGAGGAGTGGGGGTCTGCACTCAGGTCAACGAAGCGAAGTCGTCTTTTGCACGTGCACAGTGCATGCACCAGGCGCATGCACCCTGAGAGGCCCTGCATTAGATCTTAACGAAATACTTGTCTGATCAATTAATAATTGCTGTAGAAATGGTAAGAACTACTAACATCAATAGGTAACTGTAATCTTTACGTAGAGCAATGATATGATAAGCCGGCTTCCAGTAATAGAAATTATATATGAGGAAGCAGCTCAACTGAACTAACTTCATAGAGTAACAATTCATTTTTTTTAAAGCAAACAATCTCAAGGTCCTCAGAAAAATAACGGTTTCTAGAGAATTGCTAAAATTCCTGCATTGTTTTCTGCAAGAGAATCCATAATCTTCCACGCAGTATAGTGCGGCAGCTGGTTATCATTTCTACCAATGCCATAGCGGTTCGAAGCACTAGGGTGTTGGCATACTGTTAAGATGATTACATGAAGTTATTACGAGATGAGGCTTCAAGTTTTGTTTTTCTGACCTTACAGAATTTCCTTTCCAATATGAAATGTAATATACAAGTAAATGCATTGCCATTTTTTCCAGGGGACGTCCCCGTAGACGTGACGAACTTAGAGAGAATTATGTAAAGGAAATTAAGTACAAAGATTTTCGAGAACAAGAACTACATCGCAATGACGAACTATAAAACTTGTACAACCAGGATGTCTTGCACCATTTGGTACACAAGCTACCAGTATTATAAAGCAGTCTTCATGTGGCAGTTTGAGCTGTTCATGGCTTCATAACGCCTCTGAACCCATTTTTGTATCACTCTTTACGGTGTCTGAATTACTGCTCATTGTTTCAATGCTTTCATCATCCTTTCTAATGATGGAACTGGGGCTGGTAAATGGAACGTTTTACGACTGTAATAAGCACAGCCGTAATGAAGGTGTTGATTTAAATTTATGTAGCACTCAACAAGTAAGATAAGGCAGCATGTTCCTCAGGCATTAGTTGGAGTCAAATCACTGTAAGGGTTAGTAACCCCTGGTTGGGAGGTAACTAGAGTACAACGATGGCATGCCCTTGATGTCGTGAAAAGTGATTAAATGGAACGGTTCACAGAGAGGTTATCGATTTCGAAGCTTGGAGTGGCGACCACTGAGTGTGGCATTGCGTCCATTTACTTGAGCCACTCCTGTCGCTTCCATTTTTTCAAAATAACCTCCTTTGGCCAACTGCTGTTGTCTTCCGACCCCGACGGTAATAGATTTGCGACGCCTAGGGAGTCTTCCATTTACAAACCCTTCGTGCCCAATTAATTTATTTTGTCCATATCTTCATTCTCTGAGGAGACTGAAATATTTCTTACCGGGCGAGTTGGTCGTGCGGTTAGGAGCGCGCAGCTGTGAGCTCGCATTCGGGAGGCAGTGGGTTCGAACCTCACTGTCGGCAGCCCTGAAGATGGTTTTTCCGTGGTTTCCCATTTTCACACCAAGCAAATAGAAAAAAAAACCTTTTTCTTCCTCCTACGAGTATTAGTGTCAGAAGAGCAACTAAATAATTGTTTATTGAATTCCACAGAAAGAAAAGAAACCATCATGTGAAATTACAACTTCATACATCAATCGCCAACGGCCGTAGCCGTGTTGAAACACCGGATCCCGTGAGATCTCCGAAGTTAAGCAGCATTTGACGTGGTCAAGATTTGGATGGGTTGCCATGCGCTGTTGGTGGGAGTAAGGGAATGGAGGAGCGGAAATGATCTGGCCACCCTACCGTACGTAAACTCCGGATCAGGCACACCTCTGCGGAAGTTCGGACCTGCCTTCGGGCAGAATACACCCTTACCTTAGCTTATAAATCAATCAATCAATCAATCAATCAATCAATCAATCAATCAATCAATCAATCAATCAATCAATCAATCAATCAATCAATCATCAGAGGGTGAAAACTGTGGCATTTTACTGATCTGTTTCCGAAAATACCAGATGAATCGGAAAATTTCTTTTTACCACACTAGTGGGAGAAAAGCAATCTGTCCTGGAGGCAGTATTTTCCCCCAAGTCAGAGAAGAAACATCCTCATCACTGAGCTATTAATTAATAAAATGACTGTCAGAGTAATTTCGAAAATATCATATAACTCTTTATACCATTTACCTTTCAGGGTTGGTTTCTTCCGCGTATTCAGCGAGGGATCGCACCTCTATCGCATCAAGGGCAGTGTCCTGGAGTGTGAAGTCGAGGATACTACTATCACTACCTCGCCCAGGCTGCCTCATCTGCTATTTATTTATTTATTTATTTATTTATTTATTTATTTATTTATTTATTTATTTATTTATTTATTTGACTTTTTGAAAGTACACAGGCAGTAAGCCCAATACAGTACCTTCTTAACACAACAGACAACAGTACTTATAATGCATACATGTAAGTAAAGATAAATACACAATAATAATGCTGAAGATAATAAAGACAAGGAAGAAGAATGAATGGAAAACACATGCACAGAGACAATGACAATCCAGAGTACAACAATGATTATTTCTACACTATAAAAATACAAGAATTGCAACAAAGATATAAATAAAGTAGTAAGTGACTATATTAATAAATAAGTTAAAGAGCTGAACAAGAGCCTTGTGAGGGATGGGAAGATCGGAAGGGATAAACAAGGAAGAGGGAAGAAAGCGGCCGTGGTCTTAAATTAGGTACCATCCCAGCATTTTCCCGGAGGAAAAGTCGGAAACCATGGAAAACCACTTCGAGGACGGCTGAGGTGGGAATCGAAACCCCTCCATTCGAATGACCTCCCGAGGGTGAGTGGACCCCGTTCCAGTCCTCGTAATATTATTTCAAATTTCGTAGCAGAGCCGGGAATCGAACTCAGACCTCTGGGGGTGGCAGCTAATCACACTAACCACTACACCACAGAGGTGGATATCAATCAATCAATCAATCAATCAATCAATCAATCAATCAATCAATCAATCAATCAATCAATCACTACTGATCTGCATTTAGGGCAGTCGCTCAGGTGACAGATTCCCTATCTGTTGTTTTCCTAGCCTTTTCTTAAATGATTGCAAAGAAATTGGAAATTTATTGAACATCTCCCTTGGTAAGTTATTCCAATCCCTAACTCCCCTTCCTCTCCCTTCTTATGAAGCTAATTTCTATTTAGTTAATAATAATTGATTATATTGCCTGTTGCCATTTCTTGCTGGATACAGTACTTTTGTATCCATCTCTTGGCACAGGCCAGAGTAAAGTGTAGCTTCCACCAAAGTCCCAGTCCCATCCATGGCTGTGACAATATGGAAGCTGCTGGGGTATGGGTGGTGCTGAGTAATGACATTCAGAGCACGACTAGTGCATCTGAGTGTTATGAAAGGTGTTGCTCATAGGGTCAGTCGTGCTGCAATAGCACTTTCTGACCCAGTGAGGAAAGCAATGGCAAACTACCTCACTCCTCGTCTTGCCTAGTACGCCTCATTTTGGTGCTGCCATTGGTTTTTGCGGTTTCCTTATAACCGCAAAATCTTTGGTGGTACTATTTGAGGATCCAACCAGCCTCTGGGCTGATGACCTAACAGACAATTGATTATAATTTGGAAAAGACCGAAAAATGAAGTGTTTTCCTGTTAAAACAGGGCCAAGGGCCGCGATGTTTAAACCTGGTATTTAGCTACTTGGTCCTCATGATCTGTTTTAAGAGGATTCTTGTAGATTACCTCCTTGCCCTCTACTTACGTTTTTCCTAAATTATTAAAAGAAGTTGAAACCTTATCGAACACCATTTTTCTTAGTAAGTCCGGCTCCATGGCTAAATAGTTAGCGTGGTGGCCCTTGTCTACAGGAGTCTCGCGTTCGATTCCCGGCTGGGTCGGGAATTAACCACCATTGGTTAATTTCGCTGGCACGGGGCTGGGTGTATGTGTCGTCTTCATCATCATTTCATGCTCATCAAAACGCGTAGGTCGCCTACGGGAGTCAAGTCAAAAGACCCGCAGCTGGCGAGCCGAACATGTGCTCGGACACTCCCGGCACTAAAAGCCGTACGCCATTTCACTTTCCTTAGTAAATTATTAAAATCCCTAACTCCTCTTTCTATCAACGAATATTTGCCCTAATTTGTCCTCTTGAATTCCATCTTTATCCGTATATTGTTATATTTCCTACTTTTAAAAACCGCATTCAAGCTTATCTTTTTACTAATGTCATTCCACGCCATCTCTCCACTGATGGTTCCTACGCAGTTGTTTAGGTGGCCATGCTAACCTCGAACTGTTATTATTTCCAGTAGGAACTGTTAACAGCAGAGGGAGACCATCAAACTCTGATGTAATACAGTCTTAAATTACGTATTTCCTGATAAACCGATCATATTTCTTTCGTCATACATTTTGCTCCAGACTCGGCCATAATGGGTCGCCTGTTGAACGTAACACAAACAACATCAGTGTTTTTTGCACTTGGTGAAGGGGTTATGAGAGCAAGAGGGCCCAGTAACTCAATTAACATATCTGTGGTCCCTGTGAGTACTTTCACTGTTAGAGCAGGTCTTCTGTCTAGCCGCGCCTTTCACCCCGGCTTTGACTCCTCATGGTAATACGTATTACGCAATACTAAACAAGCTTCCTCCGTCCGCATACTGGGATATCGACTGCGGCTGCAAAAATACAGTTCTTAAAATGGAAAGACAAGTGAGTTGCTAGAGATACATTAAGTGACGAAGAGAAGTAAACGGTAATAATAACAGTAGTAGCACAATTTAACAGTTCATTAAAAGAACTTTATAACCGTAATTAGATACTTTTTTCCCATTTCCTTCATCAGCGACTTTATATTATCCGCTACTGCATGCATGCAACATTTTTAAAAAAAATCTCCTGATATTATAGATCGTGGAATGGAACCTTATACGAGGTATTTGCTGTTTTTTTTTTTTTTTTGATTCGTTATGCCCAACTAAGGAACGTGTGTGAACTTATTGAACACAACGTTTCTTCTTGTCTTCCCAAAATCTCTTCATCCTTTCGCTGTGCTTCTTTTTGCGTTCTTGCGTCCATCCTGTAGCTTGCCTTATAGGTTGCTCAGCAAATTTGTGTTTGTTTATGAGATTTCTGAATTTTTTTTCTGTCTTAAAGATTTCTTCATTTATACGAATTTCCTGAAGATCTTTGTTTATTTCTGTAAGCCAGTTGTAATTTTTTAGAGATATTTTGGAATTTCGTACTTTCTTTGTTAGCCTATTGTTATCCATCCTGATCAGGTGACCACAGAATTTTAATCTTCCTTTATAATGGTGTCTGGTTTTTTTCTGTTATTTTATAGATTTCCTCTGATTACCTTTTCATCCAAATGCCTTTTTCACATTTAAGTCCTAGAATTTTCCTGAGAATTGTTCTCTCTTGTTTTTCTATGTTTTTAATTTGTTATCTGCCACCAATTATCAGTGTTTCTGATGCATAAAGGGCTTCTAGTTTGACAACTGCCTTGTAGTGTCGTAATTTTGCGTTTTGGGATAAAGATTTTTTTTGTTGCATCTACTCCAGACAATTTTGTACGTCTTTTGTGATTTTGTAATTCTTTCTTTGTTTGCTTGCTGATTTATTCCGTTTGGTTGTATAATTTCACCTAGGTATTTGAATTTATCTACTTCGGAGATTTCCCATATCTAGTGATAAGAGGATGGTTGTTAAATCCTGATTTTGTACCTTCCATAAACTTCGTCTTTCCATATGAAATTTGCAGACCTGTTCTTGCCGCTATTTCATGAAGTTTTTCTACGGACTGGAGTGGTTCTTGTTTGTTGTTGAAGAGGATTGCCAAGTCATCTGCAAAGGCGAGACAATAAAGGCGAATTTTGTTTTTAAGAAGTCTACCAATATTGATCTCTTTAGTTTCATTTTTCCATTCCGGAACCACTTTATCCAGACTAGATTGAATAGTAGTTGTAATAATCCATCTCCTTGTCTGATCCCTGTTGTAATTTCGAAAATTTCGAATGGCTCTGAAATTCCTCCTAAAAATTTAACTTTTGCTGTTGTGCCTGTTAGAGTTTGCTTGATAATTTCCGTTGTTGTTTTTTTTTTGTCGATTTGAAATTCCTCAAGTATGTTGAATAGAGTCTGTCGGACTATTGAATCATAAGCTTTTTCGGAGTCAAGAAAGGTGATTATTGTTTGTTTTGTTTTACGAAATTATTATTATTATTATTATTATTATTATTATTATTATTATTATTATTATTATTATTATTATTATTATTATTATTATTATTATTATTATTATTATTATTATTATTATTATTATTATTATTATTATTATTCAAGCCTCTGTGGCTGAGGCGGCAGTACGCCGACCTCTCACCGCTGGGTTTCGTGGTTCAAATACCGGTCACTCCATGTGAGATTTATGCTGGACAAAGCGCAGGCGGAACAGGTTTTTGTCCGGGTACTCCGGTTTTTCCTGTCATCTTTCGCTCCAGCAACACTCTCCAATATAATTTCATCTGTCAGTCATTAATCATTGTCCCAGAGGAGTACGACAAACTTCGTCAGCCGGCCCAATTTCTATCCTCACCGCTGGATGGGGGCTAGATTCATTCCAATCCTGACCCGGTCGAATGACCGGAAACAAGCTGTGGATTATCATTTTCATTTTCATTATTATTATTATTATTATCATTAACTGCAGTATCCGGCAGTATCCGGGCTGGGTCCATTTGTGAATGTTATCTTTTAGGATATGTAAGTTATGTACTAACTGTTAATTATGTGTGAAGTGCACTTCAGTAGTTATTTATTTATTTGTGTATTTATTTATTTATTTATTTATTTATTTATTTATTTATTTATTTATTTATTTATTTATTTATTTATTTATTTATTTATTTATTTATTTATTTTGTTTACTCATTTATCATTTATTATTAACAGCATAACACTTAATTACAAAGATCCTTAGACCTTTATTGTGACGTTGATTTAATTTTTACGAATTATTTTGTAGTTTTAGGGTTTTTGATATGTTTTTAATTTCAAGTTTTCGATTATTTTCTCTTGTATTAAACTTTGCTAGATTGCCTGGGAAGTAGTTGATCCTTTCAAATAAATAATAAAAGTGATAATTTTATATATGTACGTCGCGCTGTTGATATGATGTACACGATTCCAACTGTCATTTGGACTGTCACAAATAAGCTAAGCGAATCCGAAAACCGAGGATTCAACATTAATGTTAACATTTATTTTCATCACTTTTCACCCTCCATGCCGATGGGGCCTGAACTTAGACTTAAAAGGCATGTGGGAGTGTCACTACTCATCTCAGCGACCACGCAAACTGGGGAATAGGTACTAATATTGGTCATTTCGGTTACTTGTGCATGTCACCCTATCTCCATCCACACCCCTAGGGGTATCCTACATCCACAGTATGTTTTTCCAGATGTATGTGTTCCCAATCTTCTAAGGTAAATGTCACGGAAGATTTCAGTGGAAAAGTCTTCATGTGAAAGGGTATTTCAGAAAAAATATTTCAGTTGTTACACTGGTTAATGAAAAGAATCCCCCACCGAATTCGCCATATGTTTTCTCTCCATCATTACTGGACTCGCGTGATAAATCAGCTAAAATCAGTGAAAGTCACACAATTGCTTCCTTGACAAGGAAAATTAAATTCCTTAAAAGAAAAGTCAAGCTTTCATAGGTTTCCAGTCAATGACTTACTGAAGAGAGGTGAGATTTTACAATAAAGTAACACGTGGCAGGTACATGTTACGGACTTTAAGAAAAATCCTTCAGGAAAGCACCAGAGGAGTGCGACAGGCCTCGGCAGCCGGCACAGTTCCTATCCTCACCGCAAGATGGTGCTTCATTTATTCCATCCCTGACCCGGTCACTGACTGGAAAACAGATTGTACGGTAGGGTTTTTCTTCAGGCAAGCAACTCAATGTTGAAAATATCCCAGGGAGATGAGGTACAAATTTTAATTAAATAAAATATAATATAAGAATATATTCTTTATTTATTCCAAAAAATTACAATCCTTTTCTTAATCACCGTTATTCGTCGATTAGATCACGGCCGACTGGATCCTTCGCTGCGAGTTAGAGCGACACATTAAGTCGGCCGTGATTAGATTAGCAGCTTGCCTTTTTCTACCACCACGAGCGCTAATGTCAATCAATACATTGTTTCCCTTAAGTACCACTACGAGCGCTAATGTAAGTCAACGCAAAGTTTCACTTGAGCTCTTATAACTACATTCGGTGAGGACATTTTTCAAATAATTAATAAACGCCCGAGGGTATTGAACTAAGGTACACATTACAGAAATAATTATGTAAATTATTTAATTAGCCTAGGATTTGAATCAAAAAGGAAAGGAGCAAAGGAACAAGGGATTTTAGGCTGTTTTTCCGGAATTTCATTTAGGCCGGAAGTGATTTTCGATTTTTTTTTTTTTTTTTTTAAGTTTGAAAGAGCTATTCAAGATCCACAATTTGAAACCTGTCAGGGCCCTTTACAGCCCTTTACCTTTCGGCACTATTGAGGAAATTACTTAATTTTTCGTTTTTCCTGGTGTGGGGACCCCTACTTTGTCTGCTGAGAAATGTTTTTAACATTAAAATGTGTTCATGCCACTGATGATTTATTTCAATAATGCACGTATATTTAGAGCAAGGGGGGCTTGCTATAATAGCAAATCTAATATAAGCCTAGAATATCGTAAGATTTAATTTACTCAAGAGGGGTAAGATTTGCATGAATTTAAACATATTATAATGTTACAGGAATGATATTGCTGTTTCATATGTTCTTGAAGAATGATTTAAATTATATCAGAGGCATCTACTAGCTGTGAAACGCCTAGTCAATATTTGGACACTTGCCTAATAAACTACCTCACTTTTAAGTTATGGTATAAATAGTCATTTGTGTCGTGGATATTTTCGCACTATTATTATGAAGTATGAGGCTCAAAACGAGGAGAAATAAGTTGATTTATAATTGAAAAGACAGAGGAATCAATGTTACGGAATAAAATAAAAACTCACTGTAAAACATTTGCTGGCGAATATCTCTGGTATCAGCCGCAATCACAAAAAGAATGGTTTATATTTTGATCGCGAACGCTTTTTATATGAAACTGTTCGAAAATAAATTAGTAAAAACTGAAGTAGTCCGCCTCTGTGGTGTAGTGGTTAGCGTGATTAGCTGCCACCCCCGGAGGTCCGGGTTCGATTCCCGGCTCTGCCACGAAATTTGAAAAGTGGTACGAGGGCTGGAACGGGGTCCACTCAGCCTCCGGAGGTCAACTGAGTAGAGGTGGGTTCGATCCCCACCTCAGCCATCCTGGAAATGGTTTTCCGTGGTTTCCCACTTCTCCTCCAGGCAAATGCCGGGATGGTACCTATCTTAAGGCCAAGGCCGCCACGGCATTGCAGGTGAGGCCGCCTGGGCGAGTTACTGGTCATTCTCCCCAGTTATATCCCCCGACCCAAAGTCTGAAGCTCCAGGATACTGCCCTTGAGGCGGTAGAGGTGGGATCCCTCGCTGAGTCGGAGGGAAAAACCGACCCTGGAAGGTAAACAGATTAAGAAGAAATACTGGAGTACAACAAATAATAAAAGCATTTTTTTAAGAAGCACTCACTAAATTTCAACCAACAATTTAAACTATCTCATGCCATATATCGGCAATATGTTTATATTCAGCAATCGCCTACTGACAAAAATTTGCGATCTGCAGCGGCGGAACATGAGAACTAGCCCGAGTCAGTTCACTATATTATTCCGTTTGTTATGCTCATACGGGGTGGGAAAAATAAAACGGGCCCGGAAAATGTTTATAAGACTGACGCGGAATCGACATTTGTTAATGAACAGGAGAACTGTCCGTCATAGGAAATGCTGGAAACCGTGATTTCGATGCACCAATCGGTTGTTGTCACATGTCTGCGCGCGCGCGCCTCTTCCGCATGCTCGCTGTGTCATTACGTGTGAGTGAGTGAGAGGAGCAGACGTGTGTAGTGACCAGTTGAATGCAACACAAAATGCGTGTTCATTGCCGAGTGTTATGCGAAGCACGATTCGTGGGGAAACCTTTGCGGAACTGTTTGCGCAAGAGTTTAAGACTAGAAGTGTTTTGACAAAACCACCGGGGAAGCCTCCAATGTAGAGGTGTGACAAACGGTTATTTTGGTTTAACTGCTACATCTGTCACTGCTACAATAAAGTAACTGTGAAAAGTAACAGTTAAAAACAACGTCCAACGTTACTCACCTTTTATTGGTCACAGCCTGGCCACGGCTTCAAGCTTGTCTCGTTACAGCTGTGTTGTGAAGTCCCATTCATTCACTCACTACACTGTTGAAAGTCGGTGGAGCAAAACACGCATTCCTATTTGCTATAAAGTTAACGAGAGGCAGACAACGGATGAAATGGGTAGACAGCATAGCGTCTTTTCTGAAATCTAGAGGAGTGATTTTGGTGATGCCCCGATCAAGGATAGAAGACAAGCAAACATGATGATCTATCTGCCAAATCTCGACACAAACCGGTACAAGAGGATCTTTTTTTTTTTTTGCTATTGGCTTTACGTCGCACCGACATAGATATGTCTTATGGCGACGATGTGGCAGGAAAGGGCTAGGACAGGGAAGGAAGCGGCCATGGCCTTAATTAAGGTACAGCCCCAGCATTTGCCTGGTGTGGAAATGGGAAACCACGGAAAACCATCTTCAGGGCTGCCGACAGTGGGATTCGAACCCACTATCTCCCGAATACTGGATACTGGCAGCACTTAAGCGACTGCAGCTATCGAGCTCGGTACACGAGGATCGATTAAATAAAATGAAGTAACGTTATGTTATCTATAATATCAATATGGAAAGTTAGTATATTAATTTATTTGTGGCACAAGAACTATTATAGGCTACGGGTGAAACTTATAATAATATTGTAATGTAGGTAGCCCTGCGCGATGTCTGAGTCAACGATTACCCCTGAGCAGTTGAATATGTTTTAACAGTTTACAATTTAGTTACCAGATGACAGCAGTAACTTAAACAAATACATTATAGAGTATATTACACATTATAGTATACTTGACTTAAAGCTATCTCCTACGAAAGCGCTCTCACTCGGAAGACATGCGTACTATCTGAACTCTGTAGGTCACATTCTGCCTCTCTAAGCTGCTACTAGTGACAGTTCCCACTTCCCAGTTACTGTTTTCACTATTGCGTTATTCTGTTGTCGTTACTCGGTAACCTGTTATTTTTGTCCTCGTTACATTTGTATCAGTGACAGGCATGTAACTGTGACAAAGTAACAGATACGTTATTTTTCATCCATCTCTACTGCAATACAAAACCGGCCCTGAAGCGAATAAACACTGTAACTATCCGAAAAGAGTCCGAACACCAGGAAACAATGCTCAAGTGAAGGAAGTCCCACGATATCTTAACGGCGTTTGTCTGTGCAAGTAGGAATAAGAGACCGTCGCGCCGGAACATTATCGAAAAGGACCTGCAACTATCTGTCTGTTAGGTCATCAGCCCAGAGGCTGGTTGGATCCTCAAATAACACTACTAAAGGTTATGCGGTTATAAGGAAACCCTAAAAACCAATGGCAGCACCTAAATGAGGCGTACTAGGCAAGATGAGGAGTGAGGTAGTTTGCCATTGCTTTCCTCACTGGGTCAGAAAGTACTATTACAGCACGACTAACCCTATGAGCAGCACCTTTCATAACACTCAGATGCACTAGTCATGCTCTGAACGTCATTACTCAGCACTATCCATACCCCAGCAACTTCCATATTGTCACAGCCATGGATGTTGACTGGCACTTAGGTGGAAGCTACACTTTACTCTGGCCTGTGCCAAGAGATGGATGCAAAAGTACTGTACCGAGCTCGATAGCTGCAGTCGCTTAAGTGCGGCCAGTATCCAGTATTCGGGAGATAGTAGGTTCGAATCCCACTGTCGGCAGCCATGAAGATGGTTTTCCGTGGTTTCCCATTTTCACACCAGGCAAATGCTGGGGCTGTACCTTAATTAAGGCCACGGCCGCTTTCTTCCCACTCCCAGCCCTTCCCTGTCCCATCGTCGCCATAAGACCGATCTGTGTCGGTGCGATGTAAAGCAAAAAAAAAAAAAAGTACTGTATCCATCAAGAAATGACAGAAGGCAGCCCTGCAACTGTATCCTTCTGTGATGTTCATTAACAGAGGTAAATTCCGCGTCAGTCTTATTGTAAATATTTTCGGGGCCGGGTTTATTTTGCTCACCCGGTACATTGACTTCATAATATAGTTTCACGTTTTTTTCTTCTTGAATACATTGTACGTTCAATATACGGCCTTCTGTTTATGACGTACAGGTTACAAGTACAGAGGAGTATTGTTTTCTTACAAGTAGTAGGCTACTTCTCTGTCTTAGAATTTCTCACGTTAACGCCATAATGGTCGATTTGTATTCATTGATAATCATTTCCCGCCAGGAAGTGGGCGTTGTTAACGTAGGAAAGAAATGGTTTGCACCATTGTTGTATAAAGAAAGGCCTCTCTTCTTTAACTTTCTCCGCGCCTGGTGTAAACGACAGCAGTGTTTATGTTAAGTAAGTTTTTGTAACTGGAACTGCTACTTGCTATTTTCACTGGCATTAAACGTTCTCATAGAAACTATTTCAATTACGACAGGAAGTTAAAAATCTCCGGTGACTAACTCGCTTTCACTCAACAAAATCAAATTTACTCAACCATAGTATATGGCAAGTATAATTTGGCTATCCTGAAGGTGGTTTTCCGTAGTTTTCCATTTTGACATCAAGAAAATGCTGGGGCTGCTTGTATCTTAAGGTGGTGGTGGTGATTATTGTTTTAAGAGGAAGTACAACAAGGCAACCATCCTCCATATAACACTAATCAGAGAAAAAATATTGAAAGGATCAGACACTTCGAAAAATGAAGATATCGGTCAAAGATAGGCAAGGGACACGAGGGCGTGAAAATGAAAGACTACCTAGGACTCGAGTACTTTAATACCGTAGGAGCGGAAAAGACCAAGGGTTGAACAAGGGAGGTCGGATAGTATAGATGAAAGTGAGGAGCCTGGCACAAGTAAGTGAAAGAAATACCAGGACTCAGCTGAGAACCCGGTGGTTACCAACCAACACTCCCAAGTTGATAGCACCTGGGTCCTTTTAGTCGCCTCTTTCGACAGGCAGGGAATACCGTGGTGTTATTCTATCGCCCCCACCCACGAAGGGAGCTGTGTCTTAACGTCACGGTGTTACCTTCGCAGTCTTTGCCGCTTCCCATTCTTTCGTCTCCGAAAACCTTCGAGGTGTTAGGGCGACGTTAAACCAATAGGAAAAAATAAAAATAAAGGAATTTGGTCATCAAAAGAAAAATAAAGGAATTCGGCCGTCAAAATAGAAAATGAAGGAATTCGGCCGTCAAAATAGAAAATAAAGGAATTCAGCTGTCAAAATAAATAAAAAGGAAATCAGCCGTCACAATATACGTAAAGAAATTTCGCCGTCAAAATAAACAGAAAGGAATTCAGCCGTCAAAATAAAAAATAAAGAAATTCGGCCGTCAAAATATCAACAAATAAATTCTGCCGTCAAAAGTAATAAAGGAATCCGGCCGTCAAAATAAACACTAACGAATTCAGCCGTCAAAATACAAACAAATGAATTCGGCCGTCAAAATAAACGAATTCATCCATCACAATAAAAAATAAAGGAATCCGGCCGTGAAATAAACACAAACGAATTCAACCATCAAAATAAAAAATAAAGGAATTCGGCCGTCAAAATAAAAATAAAGGAATTCGGTCATTAAAATAAAAAATAAAGGAATTCGGCCGTCAAAATATCAATAAAGAAATTCAGCCGTCAAAATAAAAAATAAAGGAATCCGGTCGTCAAATAAACACAAACGAAGTCAACCGTAAATAAAAACTAAAGGAATTTGGCCGTCAAAATAACAATAACGAAATTCCGCCGTCAAAATAAACACAAACGAATTCAACCGTCAAAATACAAATAAAAGAATTCGGCCGTTAAAATATCAATAAGGAAATTCTGCTGTCAAAATGAACACAAACGAATTCAGCCGTCAAAATACAAATTAAAGAATTTGGTCGTCAAAATATCAATAAAGAAATTCTGCTGTCAAAGTAAAGAAATCCGGGCGTCAAAATAACAATAAAGAAACCCCGCTGTCGAAAAACACAAACGAATACAGCCGTCAAAATAAAAATAAAGGAATTCGACCGTCAAAATAACAATAAAGAAAATCCGACGTCAAAATAAAAATAAAGGAATTCAGCCGCCAAAATAAAAACCAAGTAATTCGGTCGTCGTTGCCAGATAGGAGCATAATCTGAATGTCGAAATTGACATACCGGCCACCTAGATGGCACCGCATTAGAAAGTCTGCAGCTTGGTTGTTGATGTATTATTATTATTATTGTACCGGGCGGTACACCTCCACGCCGCTAATTTAAAATGTGCGCCAATTGAAACTCCTCTGCTGGAGGAAGTCTGAACTTTATTGACGGTATTAATTTTCAAGTTTCTCAGAAGATGTCACTACGTGGAAAGTTTGAAGTTTTTGAACTCTGCCACTTTTGATGTATTTTTGTTTTACCGGTAGTAATTAGCGTGAACTTTCTCTTCTAGAGGACACTACTGAATAACTACAATGGTGCACCCTCGTGCGACGTGAAAGAACTGTTTTTTTTTTTTTGTTTTTTTTTTTTGGAGAACTTTTTATTTCAAAAGTTTGTTTCTTGTTAAATTTCTTTCTGTTATTGTTTAAGTTGGCTGTATACCCCTCTCTTTCCCCTTGTTTTGTATCTAGCCAATCCCGAATTTCTTTAATTAATTTTCCACCAATAATGTGTTTCTTCTTCATATTGTGTAGGGGTTTTCGTTACCACCAATAAAATGATTGTGGGCGGGTGTTTTCCTTCCTGAAACGCCTCGAACTTTCCGCGAGAGTATATAAACTGCTGATTTTAGGGTCTCTGCGCCACTTCTGTTCCATCTTTCAGTGTATAAAGTACATAGCAGGAGGCGGGAAGCGCCTCTTTCCTCGGCTGCGGTCAACAACAAGGTAATGGCCGATTAATAACTTCTTTCTTTGCTAGCTCAGCAGTTTAACTCTCGGGGCGGGTTCTAAGCGTTCCACCATGTAACCTTTTCCTAAATGTAACTACTCTTTCATATATTCTCTTTTAAAGCTACATAGTGGGATAGAGAGTGCTAACCCTCTCGAGCTCCCACTCATATTGTTTTGAGGTGAACTTATTTTTCTCAACCTATTCTTCGTTAACGTAAAACAAATTGTTCTCTTCTTTAGTCACCTCTTTAGTATGGGATTAGCCCTTGTATTAACGGCCTAGTGCCAAGTAGGTCTTAATCAAAGTGTATTAGGAGTGCAAGTTCGCCTCCTCTCAAATTATTACCTTAGAGGTCATTTAATTAACCTTCTTTTCATTTAATAGACCTCAGTAGATTGGGTATTTTACCCCTGTGTTTAGGTCCGTTGAGGACAACTTGAAGGTGGAGTTTGGTGTGGCCTGGGAGAGGCTTAAATTTGAGAGCGAGTGGCTCTTTTGAAAATTGAGTGTTGTACGCCTCGTGGAGGCTTTTCTGTGTAATTTGGAGCAAGGGCTCCTAGGCATGAATGGGGTTTTCTGCCCCTCTGTTGAAACTTGTGTTTGGGGTAAAACTGGGCTGATTGCCCTAGCATTGTGGAGTCAGGGCGCGAAGCCCAAATCTTGTAAATATTGTAACTACCCTTTGGACTTGCTACTTTGTACCTGCCATGCTTGTTATTTCTTTGTTTTAAAAAAGAAAATATAACCTTGTTAAATTTTAAATTAATTTTACTTTAGTAGCTTGAGACCTGTTCACCACCCCGCACCTTCTTTCACGCATAACTACCACAAAAACTCGGTAACAAGTGGTAGCAGAGCGTGGTTGAATGGGTCTCAATTTAGCCCCTTTTGACGGCTAAACATTGTTTTGTTCCGAACTCTAACAATTTTCTCAGTTGCTGGAATTTTTTTTGATTTTTTCAAAATTGTTCTGTTATCATGCCCGGCCCTCGCGATGTTCTCCATCTTAACTATTTGCGCAAAGAGGAGTTAATCTATGAATTAACTATTAGAAATGTGCAATCTGGAGGCACGGTTGCAGTAGACACAAATAAGCTTAGAGAGTCCCTTGAGTTGCCTATTTCCATCCCCACCTTGGGAGAGAAAGAAGTTGACGACTCTCTTTCCACGATCGTCGAAAATATTACTGGGCTAGCTTCTGTAGTTAGTTTTTTTGATGAAAATGACCCTTCTCCTAATCAAATTAAGCGGGTGCAAGCCAGGCTATATCACTTTTCAAATAGAGTTAACGATCTGTTGTCTCTGAAGTTGAATGACGTTCAGAGGAAGGAAGCTAGTACGCTGCTTGAAAATATTTCTGAATTGTCTAGCAAGGTCACTCAATTGTTAACGGGGGAGGTTCCTCCCAAAAGCGATCTACCCACCACAGTGAATGTAGGTAGTGAGGAAGAGCCTCCTAAGGGAGAAGCAAATAGGAAAACCATTGCTGCTCAAACAACCTCTGCCCCATTGGACGAGTCTGAACGCCGTAACTCATTAAATAATGTACGTTCTGAATTAACTTCCTTGCCATTGAAACCTTTACCTACTATGTCACCCGGGTTTAGTAGCTTGCCTCATCCATTGGCAATGTTGCTCAGAGGTATCTCTAAGTTTTCCGTTAATACCACCAGTGACGTAATTTCATTTTTAAGATTTCTAGTTGAATTTCAGGATCATGCCCTTGTGTTTTCTCTTTCTCCATGTCAAATTTTGCAAATTATCTATCCTTATGCATTTGGTATTCTCTCTGACAAAATAGTAAGAGCCATAGCTGAACAGTCATCTATTGAAGATTTTCATGCACACTTGCTTGCAAATTTTATTCCTGCTCGCGCGAGGTCATCTCTGATTCAGAAGTACTATTATCGTGTACAGCGCTTGGATGAAAACTTGGCTGATTTCATACAGGACATTAAGTTTTATACTAGAGTGTTTGCTCTTCATTTTCCTGAAGATCAGATTGTACAGGCTATTGTAGAGGGAATTTCACCTCCCTATAGGTCATATTTGTGTTTCGCGGCGTGCCCGCAAACTTTCTCTGAACTTGAAGCATTGGCCGTCTCAGCGGAAGGAGTGAGATACGCAGATTCCTTGCGTGTCGCGAAAGAACCCCCACCTTCTTTTAGTAATACTCGGCCTCCACCTCGCCGACCTGTCAATTCCCGTAAATGTTATGCTTGCGGGTCGCCTGACCATCTTCGCAATAAGTGTCCACTGATCAAGTCGAGTGGGACAAGGAATGGGGCTGGTTCATCACAAGGCTGTTTTAAATGTGGGGCTTTCTCACATATCGCCAAGAATTGCCCAAACTCAAATAGCACCCCCTCCTGCTCAACTTCTGGTGCAAATTCCATCAATGCCAATAATAAAATGTGACTAGCGGCTTCGGCTGAGTCGACTAATTCTGCTTCCCAAGGCTCAGCCCCTGGCAAAAAGGTTGTGAATTCAGGGAACGATCAGTCTTCAAATTCATCTTTCGAATGCCCCAAAGAATGTCTTAGGATTGCGACGGATACCCCCGCACCTGTTCCTTTTCTTAAGATTGAGTTAAATAACGAGCCTATAACAGCTCTATTAGATTCAGGCAGTGTTTGTTCAATTATTTCGGACCAATGGTATTCAAAATTGAAATCTGTTTGTAAACTACCTGACTATATCTCATCTCCTGTCCAACATGTTTCGGCTAATTCATCCCCATTGGAAATCCTAGGTTCTGTAAATGTCAAAATTCGTATTTTTAAATTAACATGGAAAATCAAATTGTTTGTGGCTAAGCACTTGTCTTGCCCCATTATATTGGGAGCCGACTTCATTTCTAACACTGGTCTTGTGCTCGATCTCCAGAGTAAGTCGTGCACATTCAAGTTTGCGTCCAATTATAAAATTCCCTTGCTAAAGTGTAATTCTGTATCATGTTCTTCTATTTCGCCTACCCAGGATGAGATGTTGATAGACCTTAGACATCTACCTGAGGAGCAGGCTGATAGTATTCGTAAATTATGTCAGTCATTTCCAGAGGTGTTCTCTGATACTCTTGGTGTTACTGACCTTATTGAATACAAAATTGAGGTCACGGATTCGATTCCTGTCCGTTTTCCACCATATAGGCTATCTCCACCTAAAATGAAGGCATTGAAAGAAATCATCGATCAAATGTTGAAGGATGGTATTATTAGGCCCTCTAAGTCGGCGTATTCTTCGCCTATTTTTCTAGTCCCGAAACCCCAAGGAGGCTTCAGGCCTGTCATTGATTATAGGGCTCTCAATCGGAAGGTGGTGTTGCAATCTGTGCCCCTTCCTGACCTTCATTCTTGTTTTTCATGGTTTCGTAAGGCCAAGTTCTTTACTATCTTGGACTTGAATCAGGCCTATAATCAAATTCCCCTTGCCGAAGAGTCTAAACATCTTACAGCGTTTGCCACGGACTGGAACTTATACGAATACAACCGCGTGCCTTTCGGGCTCCCCACGGGAGCAGCTGTACTCACTAGGCTGCTAGATAGGGTCTTCTCCGACATCAAATTTGAGTACTTGTATCACTACTTGGATGATGTCGTCGTATTTTCGGAGACCTTTGAAGAACATCTAGATCATCTGCGAGAAGTTCTCAATCGCCTTCGTAAGGCTGGGTTAACTGTCAAGTTGTCCAAGGTTGCCTTTGCTAAGCCCTCTATGTCATTCCTAGGGCATATTGTGTCACCTGATGGTGTGGCAGTCGATCATTCTAGAACACTGGCCATCCGTGATTTTAAACCCCCTAAGGATATCAAAGGTATCGCCAGGTTCATTGGTATGGTGAATTTCTTCAGGAAGTTTATTCCTAACTTCGCTAATAGAGCGGCGCCCTTAAACCTTCTTCGTAGGAAAGGCATCAAATTCGAGTGGGGACCTTCTCAACAAGCCGCTTTTGAGGATCTTAAATTAGCTCTCTGTAATGCCCCTGTACTTGCTATGCCTGATTTCTCGAAGAAATTCATCGTCCAAACCGACGCGTCGTCATCAGCAGTAGCTGCAGTCCTTCTTCAAGAGACTGAACTAGGGAGGCGACCCATCGCCTATGCATCTAGGACTCTATCGGCTCAAGAAGCCAAGTATTCTATCTATGAGCTCGAAGGTTTGGCAGTCTTATTTGCCTTAGAAAAGTTCCGTCTCTATCTGGAACATGTCAAATTCGACCTGGAGACAGATAATCAAGCCTTAAGCTGGGTCTTAGGTAGGCCGCGTCGTACTGGTCGTATAGCCCGTTGGGCCATCCGTATTTCTGCCTTCCAATTCGATGTCAGGCATATCAGAGGTACCGAAAATATTGTTGCTGATGGACTCAGCCGTATGTTTTCCAACGACGTCGAGACCCACGAACCGGTCGACAGTTCATCACCTCCCGAGTCCATACTATCTGGTGTTAATGCCATCTTAACTGATGCTCCCATGCTTTTTAGGGATATTGAGAAATACCAACGTGAAGATCCGACGCTGGCTCCGATAATGGAAACCCTTTCTTCTGGGGAACATGTTGTCCCTTATGTTCTGAGGAATGGTGTTTTATGTTGCCCATCGAGGCATGACAAGATGATGAAGGTTGTCGTTCCAGCTGTTCTCGTGCCTATGATCGTCAAATATTATCATGAGACCCCATTAGGAGGGCATCTTGGAATCTTTAAAACCCGTGAAAAGATTCGCGAAATGTTCATCTGGAAAGGTATGGATGGTGAAATCCGTGAACTAGTAAAGGCTTGTAAATCCTGTTTGATTAGTAAACCAACCATGTCCACCAAGGTAGGCCTTTTGTCTTCCCATCAAGCCTCACGCCCCATGGAACGCCTGTACATTGATTATGTAGGACCCTTCCCCCAGTGAAAGGGTAATGCTAACAAGTTCATCCTTGTATGCGTAGATGGTTTTACAAGATTTTCCTGGTTATTTCCGACTAAGCTGGCTACCGCTCAGTCCACCATTACTTGCTTAAATTCTATTTTTGCCTCTTTTGTTCCGTGCCAATATATTGTGTCTGATAATGCTAAGGCGTTCACATCAAATCTTTTTCGTAAATTCTGTTTTGACTTGTCCATCTCTCATGTAACTACTTCTGCTTATTACCCTCAACCATCTCTGGCTGAACGGGTTAACCGTAATCTCAAGTCCGCGCTTATTGCCTATCATCATGAAGATCATTCCAGGTGGGACACGTCCCTGCATTGGTTAGCTTTTGCTTTGAATTCGGCGGTTCATGAATCACATAAATTTACTCCAGCCTCTTTGATGTTCAAGTTTGTTCCCAACACGCCGCTCTCTAACCCCTGGTCCCTGAGTGACATTCTATCTGAGACAATAGATCCGGACAACATTAAAGATCTTTGGAAGAAGGCTAAAGCCAATCTTAAAGTGTCTCATGAAAAGGTTAGGTAAAGGTATGATCGTGGACGGAGACCCACCCATTTGAAGGTAGGTGACCAAGTAATGGTCAAGAATTTTGTTCCCGCGGGCAAGCTTGCCCCCAGATTCCATGGGCCGTGTGTCATTCTCGATTTCCTTACGCCGGTTACGTTGTTATTAAGTAATCCAGCCACCGAGAGGATATTTAGGGTTCACTTGTCGCAGGTGAAACCTGTATAATTTCTGTGCTAACTTGCCTCATATTATCTTGAAAGAAATCGGAAGGTTATATTTTTTTTCTCTTTCTCTGAGAAGTTTCACTTTTAAGGCTTTCTGCCCCTTCTATAATCTTTTGTTTTATATGTCAGCATTTTTGTAAACCTCCCCCGATCAGCTGAACTGCAATCCTGTCCTTGCCACGGCCATTACCACGCTCCCGTCCCCTGCTCCACTACACACAGTGGCTTGCTTATATAAAATGCCATGGATATCTGCACGCCGCTGGCCCCTCAACCTCTCCACAAAGCCTGTGCCCTCAAAAAAGATGATGGTCCAACAAATTCTGCCGCCTAGCTTTAATGTTTCAGTGCCCCCGCAGCCGCGCGGCGCTGTACCGCTACTGGAATAGAGGAAGGGCCCCCTCTCTTCCAGCGAGGTCGACCAGTGTACGGCGAGCCGGAGCCCTCCTCCCGGCCAAGGCTAATGTGCGGCGCACGACCCGCTACTTGCCCGCAGCCTGTATATGTTCACCGCGGGCGCGGCGTGCTTCAACACCACTGCTCCCCTCATAGTGCGGGCGAGCGGTATCTCAGGGTACTTGTGGGGTCCGAGCGGCCGCCTTTGGACGCAAGCTGCAACGGCCGGTCTGGCCATCCAACTTAATCAACATCAACTACATGGACAGTTACTATCAGCAATTACTACACTTGGGAATTCAACAGCAATATTTAGTGGACCTTGCAAAATTTTTCTTCACTTTCAAGTATTAAAAGTTTATCTTCTGAATTCAACTTCTACAAACATAAAGACTTTACTTCACCAGTCACAACAAAAATTTTGAAACTGAATCAAACCACATTAAGAAAATCTTATAAATACTTCTGCAATTAATCTCCATATAAACATCAAAACTTGGACCTTGTTTCCAAACAAATTGCATGTGTCACCCCTGGAGGAACTTTTGGGGGGGGAGGTCTGTACCGGGCGGTACACCTCCACGCCGCTAATTTAAAATGTGCGCCAATTGAAACTCCTCTGCTGGAGGAAGTCTGAACTTTATTGACGGTATTAATTTTCAAGTTTCTCAGAAGATGTTACTACGTGGAAAGTTTGAAGTTTTTGAACTGTGCCACTTTTGATGTATTTTTGTTTTACCGGTAGTAATTAGTGTGAACTTTCTCTTCTAGAGGACACTACTGAATAACTACAATGGTGCACCCTCGTGCGACGTGAAAGAACTGGTTTTTTTTTTTTTTGGAGAACTTTTTATTTCAAAAGTTTGTTTCTTGTTAAATTTCTTTCTGTTATTGTTTAAGTTTGCTGTATACCCCTCTCTTTCCCCTTGTTTTGTATCTAGCCAATCCCGAATTTCTTTAATTAATTTTCCACCAATAATGTGTTTCTTCTTCATATTGTGTAGGGGTTTTCGTTACCACCAATAAAATGATTGTGGGCGGGTGTTTTCCTTCCTGAAACGCCTCGAACTTTCCGCGAGAGTATATAAACTGCTGATTTTAGGGTCTCTGCGCCACTTCTGTTTTACCGGTAGTAATTAGTGTGAATTTTCTCTTCTAGAGGACACTACTGAATAACTACAATGGTGCACCCTCGTGCGACGTGAAAGAACTGTTTTTTTTTTGTTTTTTTTGAGAACTTTTTATTTCAAAAGTTTGTTTCTTGTTAAATTTCTTTCTGTTATTGTTTAAGTTGGCTGTATACCCCTCACTTTCCCCTTGTTTTGTATCTAGCCAATCCCGAATTTCTTTAATTAATTTTCCACCAATAATGTGTTTCTTCTTCATATTGTGTAGGGGTTTTCGTTACCACCAATAAAATGATTGTGGGCGGGTGTTTTCCTTCCTGAAACGCCTCGAACTTTCCGCGAGAGTATATAAACTGCTGATTTTAGGGTCTCTGCGCCACTTCTGTTCCATCTTTCAGTGTATAAAGTACATAGCAGGAGGCGGGAAGCGCCTCTTTCCTCGGCTGCGGTCAACAACAAGGTAATGGCCGATTAATAACTTCTTTCTTTGCTAGCTCAGCAGTTTAACTCTCGGGGTGGGTTCTAAGCGTTCCACCATGTAACCTTTTCCTAAATGTAACTACTCTTTCATATATTCTCTTTTAAAGCTACATAGTGGGATAGAGAGTGCTAACCCTCTCGAGCTCCCACTCATATTGTTTTGAGGTGAACTTATTTTTCTCAACCTATTCTTCGTTAACGTAAAACAAATTGTTCTCTTCTTTAGTCACCTCTTTAGTATGGGATTAGCCCTTGTATTAACGGCCTAGTGCCAAGTAGGTCTTAATCAAAGTGTATTAGGAGTGCAAGTTCGCCTCCTCTCAAATTATTACCTTAGAGGTCATTTAATTAACCTTCTTTTCATTTAATAGACCTCAGTAGATTGGGTATTTTACCCCTGTGTTTAGGTCCGTTGAGGACAACTTGAAGGTGGAGTTTGGTGTGGCCTGGGAGAGGCTTAAATTTGAGAGCGAGTGGCTCTTTTGAAAATTGAGTGTTGTACGCCTCGTGGAGGCTTTTCTGTGTAATTTGGAGCAAGGGCTCCTAGGCATGAATGGGGTTTTCTGCCCCTCTGTTGAAACTTGTGTTTGGGGTAAAACTGGGCTGATTGCCCTAGCATTGTGGAGTCAGGGCGCGAAGCCCAAATCTTGTAAATATTGTAACTACCCTTTGGACTTGCTACTTTGTACCTGCCATGCTTGTTATTTCTTTGTTTTAAAAAAGAAAATATAACCTTGTTAAATTTTAAATTAATTTTACTTTAGTAGCTTGAGACCTGTTCACCACCCCGCACCTCCTTTCACGTATAACTACCACAAAAACTCGGTAACAATTATTATTATTATTATTACCGAGAGGAGTGACGGCGCGTGTTGACGCACTGCTGCTATAGAGCCAAGTTCTGCATTCGGGAGACGCGTGGGTTCGGAATTATCCATCGGGTGTCCTGAGAAATGTCTTGTGTGGTTTCCCAATTTCACTTCCAGGAAAATACTGGAACAGTTCCTTCTTATCTAACTCTTTATCCAACTGCCTTCGCTAACATTCATTTCATCTTCATTAGCCCCTCGACTGAGACTGGCGACAGGAAGGGCATCCTCCCGTAAAATCATTTCACATAATTTCATCTCGCCTCATCCCGACCCAGTAACAAGAAACGGGACAACTCGGTAGAGTTTACATTAATAATAATAATAATAATAATAATAATAATAATAATAATAATAATAATAATAATAATAATAATAATAATAATAATAATAAATAATAAATAATAAATAATAATAATAATAATAATTACACAAGTTTACACAATTTACAATTTTATAAATGAGGTGTAATTTAGGCAAGGACAGAAATCCCCCAAATCAACAGCACTTGCTCCAAAAGTTACAATCTCTAGCCTTCCAGAGGCACCCCTCACAATTACAGGAAACTTAGAAAAGAGCTTACATGTTCTCCAACATTAACAAATTTCTAACAGTCCGCTTAAGGCAACATTACATCAAAAATCTTACATTCTCTGGCCTCTCTAGGCACGATTTGCAATAGAAGTTACTTTTACACAGGGGTATCTATTACCCAACCTACTGGGCCTTCATGGACAAAGAACAAATTAGATTACTGGCCCGAACACAAAATGAATGGAGGCGTATACTTACACTCCTAGATAATGAAGAATAAAAACCTAACGGGGCTTTCGGCCGAGATATACAGGGGCTAATCCCAAGCTACTGAGGTGACACGAATGAAGGTTACTCTAAGGCATTACAGAAAAGAAGAAAAACATTTACAAGGTCGTAGTCACCTCGAACCAAGTTGAAGGGGAACTCGAGAGGGTAACGCACTCTCCATCCCCGATATACAGTTAAGGACTTTATGAAATTTTTACATTAGCCGAACGGAACTTTACATTTTAGAAAATGTTTACATAGTTAGAAATTCGGACCTTCCCCTCGGATAAGTATGCAGAGACAGCAATAAAGATAGAATTTATGTGGCCATTACCTGGGCTGATGTTCTGCCTGCCGAAGAATGAGGAGCACCTCCTCCTGCCTTAACACACACACTCTTAGAAAGACGACGATCAATGAGACAAGGAAACTTGAAAAGCCGCAACTTATATACCCTCAGGGAAGGTTCGAGAGAATTCTGAACTAATCCGGACACACCCTCTCAATTCTTATTGGCTAATTCAAAGTGAACAAGAAATGCGGGATTGGTTGAAAATCAATTACAAAAATTCATGATTGGCCAGATTCAAAACTGGCGGAATGAAAAAGAAGTGTTGGCAAACCAAAAATAAATGAACATTGATTCAGTTATGAAAACCTAGAAACACAAGACTTCTTTAAATTACAAGTTCTTCCATCTTGCACCAGAGTGCATGACCTCCGTTTTTGTAATGGCATATATGGAGAAATGTCCAAACGTCTTGATGTACAGCCAAACAAAATTAAATAAATTCAATCAGTTTAGGAAACTTAGAAATGATAAACTTCTCAATTATTCACTAGTGACATCTTCAGATTAATGTCCCAAATTCCTGTAGTAGCAATTTCATGTTTTGGTCGGTAGAGGAGTTCATAAAGGCGCTTCTTTTGAATGTGCGGGGTTGAGGTGTACCTCCTGGTACAATTATTATTATTATTATTATTATTATTATTATTATTATTATTATTATTATTATTATTATTATTATTATTATTATTATTATTATTATTATTATTATTATTATTATTATTATTATTATTATTATTGTTACCGTGTTTTAGCGGTAGGTAGAGGTGTAAGAAGGTGCGGGCGTGAATGGGTTTTCAAACTACGGAATCAAAGTTAATGTAAAATTTAACGAGGTTATATTTTCTTTTCAATATTAAGTAATAACAAAGAACAGGTACTTAGTAGCCAAAACACAATTTGAAATGTACAATTACAGGGGTTACAGAGTTTGGGCTTCGAGCCCAGAGTTCACAATTCTTGAGCAACTAGCCCAACTTTCCGATATACAAATTTTAACAAAGGGGCAGAAGACCCCAATCAAACCCTGGAGCACTTGCTCCAAATTACACAGTTAAGCCTCCTCGAGGCACACAACACTCCGTTTCCAAAAGAGCCACCCGCTCTTTAATTTAAGCCTCTCCCAGGCCACACCAAACTCCACCTTCAAGTTGTCCACAACGGACACAAACCCAGGGGTAAAATACCCAATCTACTGAGGTCTATTAAATGAAAAGCAGGTTAATTAAATGACCTCTAAAACAATTTGAGAGGAGGCGAACTTGCACTCCTAATACACTTTGATTTTAAAACCTACCTTGGCACTAGGCCGTTATTACAAGGGCTAATCCCATACTACAGAGGTGACTTAATAGCAATTTACATTACATTACGGAAGAATAGGTTGAGAAACAATAAGTTCACCTCAAAACATTATGAGTGGGAGCTCGAGAGGGTTAGCACTCTCTATCCCAGTATGTAGCTTTTCAAGAGAATAGAAGAAAAGACTAGTTACATTTTAGGAAAAGGTTACATGGTGGAACGCTTCGCACCCGCCCCGAGAGTTAAACTGCTGAGCAAGAAAAGAAAGAATTTATTAATCGGCCATTACCTTATTGTTGACCGCTGCCGAAGAAAGAGGCGCCTCCCGCCTCCTGCTAGGTACTTAACACACTGAAAGATGGAACAGAAGTGGCCCAGAGACCCAAAAATCAGCAGTTTAAATACTCTCGCGGAAGTTTCTAGGCGTTAGGGGAAAGAAAACACCCGCCCACAATGTTTTTATTGGATAGGACCCCGCAACAGATACAAGTTGGGGGAAAATACACCAGATTGGTCAGAAATTACTAAAAGAAATTCGGGATTGGATAAATCTAAAACAAGGGGAAAAAGAGGGGTAAACAGCCAACTTAAACCATAACAGAAAGAAATTTAACAAGAAACAAACTTTTGAAATAAAAATTTCTCCAACAAAATAGTTCTTTGACTCCGCACTAGGGTGCACTATTGTTGATCTTCAGTAGTGTCCTCTAGAAGAGAAAGTTCACACTTCTTACTTCAAGCGAAACAAAAACACATCAAAAGTGACACAGTTCAAAAACTCAAAATTTTCCACGTGGTGACATCTTCTGAGAAAGTAGAGAATTAATAGAGTAGATAAAGTTCAACCTTCCTCCAGAAGAGGAGTTTCAACTGGCGCAACTTTTAAATAAACGGTGTAGAGGTGTACCGCCCGGTACAATTATTATTATTATTATTATTATTATTATTATTATTATGCCCGTCTAAGGAGCGCGCTTGAAACCATTTAGCTGACGTTTTTTCCTTTCTCCTTCGCCCAAAATCTCTTCACCCTCTCACTGAGATTTATTCTTGCATTCTTCCCTCCAGGTGTCAGTGGTTTGGTGTTGGCTTCGTCTGCAAATTGGTGATGTGTTCGGAATTTACATCTATGACATATAATTTCCTCGGTAATGTTGATTTCCTGTAGATCTGTTTCAACTTCGCTAAGCCAGTTGTACTTGGTTTTTAATGAAAGGGCAAGGTTGAAAATTATTTTTGTTACAGGGTTACCCGTGAATCAGCAGAGGTGAAAGAAGGTGCGGGCTGGAATGGGTCTAACTACAAGGCCGAAAGATTAATTAAAATTTAAATAAAGGTTATATTTTCAATAGACAACAAGATTTAACAAACTTTCACTAGGTGAAATGACCATAAAAAACACAGGTACAATGATAATATTACAAGTGAAAACACAAGTTTTAGGGGATCATTACAAGATCTGGGCTACGAGCCCCAAGATCAATAATTCCTGAGCTCTCAGCTCACAACCACAATTTACCAAAGGGAAGAAAACCCCTAATTACATGGAGCACTTGCTCCCACCTAGTAATGTCAAGCCTCCAAGAGGCACCTTTCAAAATACCAGAAAGAGCTGACCCGCTCTCAATCTTTCAAGCCTATTAAAGGCAATACCAGGCTTTACAGTAACTTGCCATCGAGGCACAACTTACAAGAATTAAACAGGGGTATCTCGTACCCAGCCTACAGGGCCTTAAAAGAAAAATAATAGGTTATTTAAATGGCCCAAAATACCAAGAAGAATGGAGGCGTTGCTTGCACTCCTACATGAAACCTTATAAAACCTAAGGGGCACTAGGCCGATGATACAGGGGCTATCCCCAAACTAGGGAGGTGACTCGTATAAGAAAATTTTAAGACATTAAGAGTAGAAAATCAGTTATGAAAACGTAGTCACCTCAACTCAAGATGAAAGGGAGCTCGAGAGGGTAAAGCACTCTCTATCCCCGATTTACAGTTAAAGTAATAAGAAACTTTTACATAAGCCGGCACTAAGTTACATTTTTCGAAAGGTAGGTTACTTTGAAAAGTTTCGGACCTTCCCCGAGGGCTAAACTGCTGAGCTAGCAAGAATTAAAGATGTTAAAAGACAATTACCTTGTAGAAGAGCTGCTGGCAGATGAAAGAGCGCTTCCCGCCTCTTGCTATACTTCCATACACTAAGCTAGATGTTGTACGAGTGGCCGAGAGCCAGGAAAATCAGCAGTTTTTATACTCTCGGGGAAGATTCGAGACCTTTCATGAATGATTAAGACACACCCACAGCCGTTTATTGGGTAGCTTACAGTTACACATCGACATTGGGGAAGAAAGGCACCATTGGCTGAAAATTAATGACAGAAATTTACGATTGGCTAATTTCAAAACTGGCGGAACGAAAGATTAATATTGCCAACCCACAAATGAAAGAACAACATTTAGTAAAGAACAAACTTATGAATATAAAATATCTTCAAGAAAAGTTCCTTCACTTCGCACCAGGGTGCACGATCATAGTTTTTGGTAGAGACATCTGTGAGAGAATGTCCACACTTGTTGATAATTAGTAAACAAAAAAAATTCGAAATTAACTCAGTGACTTCTGATAAACGGTTGAATTAATTCAGTTTTAAAGTTCAGAGTTTCAGCTATAGAGGAGTACTTTAAGGCGGAAAATTCAAATGTGCGGCGTATAGGTGTACCAACCGGTACAACTTTAGTCATTCTATCCTCGCTCATTCTGAAAATATGCCCATAGAATTTAAATGAAGGTGGGCGAGATATTTCGGCATGATAATATATTTCCTGAGATTTCCTTTCCATCCAGATTCTATTTCTATAAGCAGGCCCAAGATTTCCGTACAACTCCCCTTTCTTTCTTTTCTATGTCTTTGATTAATGATCTACCACCCATGATTAACGTTTTCGATGCATATAATGATCATTATTATATTTACACGATTGTTCCCCTTAAGGAGAGCGATTTTACTTGAGTACATAGTGTCCGTCATCTTCGGGTGTTTTCCTCTTTTCCTCACCAAAATCTCGTCATTCTCTCTGAATGCTTCCTCTTCCGCTCCTCTGTCCATTTTTTCCCAGGTTGTCGTGATATTCTTGACTCAACGTTTACATTTGATTGACTTGATTTTATTTCGGCACTCGGTGTGGTCCTCGAGAATTGCTATGTTGATCTGTTGTAGATCCCTCTGAACCTCTCTTAGCCATTCCGTACCGCATTTACTCTTTGTTACGATGTGGAGTAGTTTCTTTGCCGTTCTGGAGTTGTCCATTCTGTAAACGTGTATGTAAAACTTTGCTCGGCGTTTTCTGATTTCATCCGTAACGGTGTTCATCTCTTCCTAGATGTCGTTCTGCGATCGCTTCATCCAGATGCCATTTGTCTTTACTGGCCCATAAATCTTCCGAAGAATTTTTTGTTCCTGTTTTTATATGTCCTTAATTTTAGAATGACCGTCGATCACCAATGTTTCAGCCGCATTGGTTGCTTCTGAAACAATAACTGTTTTATAGTGCGTTAATTTTTCATCTATCAAAATGCTTTTATTTTTTTTTAGGGAACAAACGTTAGCTTGCAGGCCTTCTGGAGTTTGGTGATTTTGTTCCCTGGCGATCCGGTTCACTCCCGATGACTGTATAGTTTAACCAAGGTATTTAAAATTATTTACTTGTGGGATTTATTTTCTGGCAGTCTTTCCGTATACTGTGTTTTCTCATATTATTATTATTATTATTATTATTATTACTATTATTATTATTATTATTATTATTATTATTATTATTGTTACCGTGTTTTAGCGGTAGTTATGCGTAAAAGAAGGTGCGGGTGTGAATGGGTTTCAAGCTACGAAATTATAGTGCATGTAAAATTAATTTAAAATTTAACAAGGTTATATTTTCTTTTCAAAAACAAAGCAATAACAGACATGGCAGGTACAATGTAGCAAAACAAGGGGAGTTACAATATTTACAGGTTTTGGGCTTCACGCCCTGACTTCAGCGATCAGCTCAGTTTTACCACAAACACAAGTTTTAACAGAGGGGCAGAAAACCCCATTCATCCCTAGGAGCCCCTGGCTCCGAATTACACAGAAAAGCCTCCACGAGGCATATGACACTCCATTTTCAAAAGAGCGATCCGCTCTTAAAATTTAAGCCTCTCAAAGGCCACACCAAACTCTACCTTCAAGCTGTCCTCTAAGGACGTATTCACAGGGGTAAAATACCCAACCTACTGAGGTCTATTACATGAAAAGGAGGTTGATTACATGACCTCTAAAATAACAATTTGAGAGGAGGCTAACCGCACTCCTGATACACTTTGATTTTTTAAAACCTACTTTGGCACTAGGCCGTTATTACAAGGGCTAATCCCATACTACAGAGGTGACTTAATAGCAATTTACATTACATTACGGAAGAATTGGTTGAGAAAATAAGTTCACCTTAAGACGATGTGAGTGGGAGCTCGAGAGGGTTAAGCACTCTCTATCCCGATATGTCGTTTTAAAATAGAATAGATACCAGTTGTTTTTACATTTTAGGAAAAGGTTACATGGTTGAACGCTTAGAACCCGCCCCGAAAGTTAAACTGCTGAGCAAGAAAAGAAAGAATTTATTAATCGGCCATTACCTTATTGTTGACCGCCGCCGAGGAAAGAGGCGCTCCCCGCCTCCTGCTATGTACTTAATACACTGAAAGATGGAACAGAAGTGGCCCGGAGACCCCAAAATCAGCAGTTTATATCCTCTCACGGAAGATTCTAGGCGTTAGGGGAAAGAAAACACCCTCCCACAAAAATTTTATTGGCTAGGGAAAAGAAACCCCTACATAGAGGAAAAAGAAACACATTATTGGTGGAAAATTAATTAAAGAAATTCGGGATTGGCTAGATCCAAACTAAGGGGAAAAAGAGGGGTATACAGCCAACTTAAACAATGACAGAAAGAAATTTAACCAAGAACAAACTCTTGAAATAAAAATTTCTCCAACAAAATAGTTCTTTGACTCCGCACTAGGTCGCACTATTGTTGATCTTCAGTAGTGTCCTCTAGAAGAGAAAGTTCACACTTCTTACTTCAAGCGAAACAAAAACACATCAAAAATGACACAGTTCACAAACTCAAAAATTTCCAGGTAGTGACATCTTCTGAGAAATTAGTAGATTAATAGTGTAGATAAAGTTCAGACTTCCTCCAGAAGAGGAGTTTCAACTGGCGCAACTTTTAAATAAACAGAGTAGAGGTGTACCGCCCGGTACAGACCTCCCCCCCCCCAAAAGTTCCTCCAGGGGTGACACATGAAATCAGTTTGAAACAAGTTCCAAGTTATAAAGTGAATATGAAAATAGATTACAAGATTTTCAGAATGTTGTGTGATTCAGTTTCACAATTTGTTGTTGCAGGTGAAGTAAAGTCTTTCTGTTTTTAGAAGTTGAATTTCTGAAGATAAACTTTTAATACTTGAAGGTGATGAAAAATTTGGCAATGTCCACCAAATATTTTGTTGAATTCCCAAGTGTAATCATTACTTATGGTGACTGTCCATGTAGTTGATGTAGATTGAGTCGGATGGCCAGACCGGCCGTTGCAGCTTGCGTCCAACGGAGGCCGCTCGGACCCCTCAAGTACCCTGAGATACCGCTCGCCCGCACTATGAGGGGAGCAGAAGTGTTGAAGTACGCCGCGCCCGCGGTGAACAGATACAGGCTGCGGGCATGTAGCAGGTCGTGCGCCGCACATCAGCCTTGGCCGGGAGGAGAGCTCCGGCTCGCCGTGCACATGTCGTCCTCGCTGGAGAGGAGGGGGCCCATCCCCCTCCCCAGTCGCTGCACAGCGCTGCGCGGCTGCGGGGGCGCTGGAACATTAAAGCTAGGCGGCAGAATTGTGTTGGACTATCATCTTCTTTGAGGGTACAGGCTTGTGGAGAGGTTGAGGGGCCAGCGGCGTGTAGATATCCATGGCATTTACTATTATGAAGCCACAGTGTAAGGTGGAGCAGGAGACGGGAGCGTGGTAATGGCCGTGGCAAGAACAGGATGGCAGTTTAACGGGTCGGGGCAGGTTTTACACAAGGCTTACATCTAAAACCAAAATATTACAGAAGGGGCAGAATGCCTTAAAAGTGAAACTCAAAAAAAATATAACCTTCATATCCTTTCAAAATACTATGAAGCAAGTTAACACAGAAATTACACCGGTTTCACCTGGGACAGGTGAACTCTAAATATCCTCTCGGTGGCTGGATTACTTAGCAATAAGGTAACCGGCGTAAGAAAATCGAGAATGATACAAGGCCCATGAAATCTGGGGGCAAGCTTGCCCGCGGGAACAAAATTTTTGACCATAACCTGGTCGCCTACCTTCAAAGGGGTGGGTCTCCGTCCACGATCATACCTTTCCCTAACCTTTTCATGAGACACTTTAAGATTGGCTTTAGCCTTCTTCCAAAGATCTTTAATGTTGTCCGGATCTATTATCTCGGGTAGAATGTCATTCAGAGACCAGAGGTTAGAGAGCGGCGAGTTGGGAACAAACTTGAACATTAAAGAAGCTGGAGTAAATTTGTGTGATTCATGGACCGCCGAATTCAAAGCAAAAGCTAACCAATGCAGGGACGTGTCCCACCTAGAATGATCTTCATGATGATAGGCAATAAGTGCGGACCTGAGATTACGGTTAACCCGTTCAGCCAGAGATGGTTGAGGGTAATAAGCGGAAGTAGTTACATGAGAGATGGACAAGTCAAAACAGAATTTACGAAATAAATTAGATGTAAAAGCCTTAGCATTATCAGATACAATGTATTGGCACGGACCAAAAGAAGCGAAAATAGAATTTAGGCAAGTAATGGTGGACTGAGCGGTAGCCAGCTTAGTCGGAAATAACCAAGAAAATCTGGTAAAACCATCTACACATACAAAGATGAATTTGTTGGCATTTCCCTTCGACTGGGGGAAGGGTCCTACATAATCAATATACAGGCGTTCCATGGGGCGCGACGCTTGATGAGAAGACAAAAGGCCTACTTTAGTGGACATGGTGGGTTTACTGATCAAACAAGATTTACAAGCTTTTACAAGTTCCCGAATTTCACCGTCCATACCTTTCCAGATGAACATTTCACGAATCTTTTCACGAGTTTTAAAGATACCCAGGTGCCCCCCCAATGGGGTCTCATGATAGTATTTGAAGATCATAGGTACAAGAACCGCTGGAACAACAACTTTCATCAACTTATCATGCCTCGAAGGGCAACATAGAACACCATTCCTCAGAACATAAGGGACAGCATGTTCCCCAGAAGAAAGGGTTTCCATTATCGGAGCCAGCGTCGGATCTTCACGTTGGTATTTCTCGATATCCCTAAAGAGCATGGGAGCATCTGTTAGGATGGCATTAACCTCAGATAGTATGGACTCGGAAGGTGATGAACTGTCGACAGGTTCATGGGTCTCGACGTCGTTAGAAAACATACGGCTGAGTCCATCAGCAACAACATTTTCAGTACCTCTGATATGCCGTACATCGAATTGGAAGGCAGAAATACGGATGGCCCAACGGGCTATACGACCTGTACGACGCGGCCTACCTAAGACCCAGCTTAAGGCTTGATTATCTGTCTCCAGATCGAATTTGACGTGTTCCAGATAGAGACGGAACTTTTCTAAGGCGAATAAGACTGCCAAACCTTCAAGCTCATATATGGAGTACTTTGCTTCTTGAGCTGACAATGTCCTAGACGCATAGGCGATGGGTCGCCTCCCTAGTTCAGTCTCTTGAAGAAGAACTGCAGCTACTGCTGACGACGATGCGTCGGTTTGGACGATGAATTTCTTCGAGAAATCAGGCATAGCAAGTACAGGGGCATTACAGAGAGCTAATTTCAGATCTTCAAAAGCGGCTTGTTGAGAAGGTCCCCACTCGAATTTGATGCCTTTCCTACGAAGAAGGTTTAAGGGTGCCGCTCTATTAGCAAAGTTAGGAATGAACTTCCTGAAGAAATTCACCATACCAATGAACCTGGCGATACCTTTGATGTCCTTGGGAGGTTTAAAATCACGGATGGCCTGTGTTCTAGAATGATCGACTGCTACTCCATCGGGTGACACAATATGCCCTAGGAATGACATAGAGGGCTTAGCAAAGGCAACCTTGGACAACTTAACAGTTAACCCAGCCTTACGAAGGCGATCGAGAACTTCTCGCAGATGATCTAGATGTTCTTCAAAGGTCTCTGAAAATACGACGACATCATCTAAGTAGTGATATAAGTACTCAAATTTGATGTCGGAAAAGACCCTATCTAGTAGCCTAGTGAGCACAGCTGCCCCCGTGGGGAGCCCGAAAGGCACGCGGTTGTATTCGTATAAATTCCAGTCCGTGGCAAACGCTGTAAGGTGTTTAGACTCTTCGGCAAGGGGAATTTGATTATAGGCCTGATTTAAGTCCAAGATGGTGAAGAACTTGGCCTTACGAAACCATGAAAAACAAGAATGAAGGTCGGGAAGGGGCACAGATTGTAACACCACCTTCCGATTGAGAGCCCTGTAATCAATGACAGGCCTGAAACCTCCTTGAGGTTTCGGTACTAGAAAAATAGGCGAAGAATACGCTGACTTAGAGGGCCTAATAATACCGTCCTTCAACATCTGATCGATGATTTCTTTCAGAGCCTTCATTTTAGGTGGAGATAGCCTATACGGTGGAAAGCGAACAGGAATCGAATCCGTGACCTCAATTTTGTATTCAATAAGGTCAGTAACACCAAGAGTATCAGAGAACACCTCGGGAAACGACTGACACAATTTGCGAATACTATCAGCCTGCTCCTCAGGTAGATGTCTAAGGTCTAACAACATCTCATCCTGGGTAGGCGAAATAGATGAACATGATGCAAAATTACACTTTAATAGAGGGATTTTACAATTAGAGGCAAATTTGAATGTGCACGACTTACTCTGAAGATCGAGCACCAGACCAGTGTGAGACATGAAGTCCGCTCCCAGTATGATGGGGCAAGACAAATGCTTGGCCACAAACAATTTGATTTTCCATGTAAATTTAAAAACACGAATTTTGACATGTAAGGAACCTAGAATTTCTAATGGAGATGAATTAGCCGAAACATATTTAACAGGAGATGAGTTATAGTCAGGGAGTTTACAAACAGATTTCAATTTAGAATACCAATCAGCCGAAATAATGGAACAAACGCTGCCTGAATCTAAGAGAGCTGTTATAGGCTCGTTATTCAACTCAATCCTAAGAAAAGGAACAGGTGCGGGGGTATCCGCCGCAATCCTAAGACACTCTCTGGGGCATTCAAAAAAAGAATTTGAAGATTGCTCATTCCCTGGATTCTCGACCCTTTTGCCCGGGGCTGAGCCTTGGAAAGCAGAATTAGTCGACTCAGCCGAAGCCGCTAGTCACTTTTTATTATTGGCATGGGTGGAATTTGCACCAGAGCAGGAGGGGGTGCTATTTGAGTTTGGGCAATTCTTGGCGATATGTGAGAAAGCCCCACATTTAAAGCAGCCTTGTGATGAACCAGCTCCATTCCTAGTCCCACTTGGCTTGATCAGTGGACACTTGTTGCGCAGATGGTCAGGCGACCCGCAAGCATAACATTTACGGAGATTGACTGGTCGGCGAGGTGGAGGCCGAGTGTTACTAAAGGAAGGCGGGGGTTCTTTCGCGACACGCAAAGAATCGGCGTATCTAACTCCTTCCGCTGAGACGGCCAATGCTTCAAGTTCAGAGAAGGTTTGCGGACACGCCGCGAAACACAAATATGACCTGTAGGATGGTGAAATACCTTCTACAATAGCCTGCACAATCTGATCTTCAGGAAAGTGCAGAGCAAACACCCTAGTGTAGAATTTGATATCTTGTATGAAATCAGCCAAGTTTTCATCCAAGCGCTGTACACGGTAATAGTACTTCTGAATCAGGGAGGACCTGGCCCTAGCCGGGATGAAGTTAGCTAGCAAATGGGCATGGAAATCCTCAATAGATGATTGCTCGGCAATGGCTCTTACGATTTTATCAGAGAGAATACCAATAGCATACGGATAGATAATTTGCAAAATTTGACATGGCGAAAGAGAAAAAACAAGAGCATGATCCTGAAATTCCACTAGAAATCTTAAAAATGAAATTACATCACTGGTGGTGTTGACGGAAAACTTAGAGATACCTCTAAGCAACATTGCCAATGGATGAGGCAAGCTACTGAACCCAGGTGACATAGTCGTTAAAGGTTTCAATGGCAAGGAAGTTAATTCAGAGCGGATGTTACCCAATGACGCACGGCGTTCAGATTCGTTGTTCGATGGGGCAGAGATAGTTTGAGCAGCAACGGTTATCCTATTGACTCCTCCCTGAGGAGGCTCTTCATCACTACCTACGTTCACTGTGGCGGGTTGATCAGTTTTGGGAGGAACTTCGCCGGTTAGCAATTGAGTAACCTTATTAGACAATTCAGAAATAGTTTCAAGGAGCGTATTAGCGTCCTTCCTCTGAACGTCATTCACCTTTAGAGACAACAGATCATTAACTCTATTTGCAAAGTGATACAGCCTGCCTTGCACACGCTTAATTTGATTAGGAGACGGATCGTTTTCATCAAAAAAGCTGACTACAGATGCTAGCCCAGTAATATTCTCGACGATCGTGGAAAGAGAATCATCAATTTCTTTCTCTCCCAAATTGGGGATGGAAATGGGCAAATCAAGGGACTCTCTAAGCTTGTTGGTGTCGATTGCAACCGTGCCTCCAGATTGCACATTTCTGATAGTTAACTCGTATATCAACTCCTCTTTGCGCAAATAGTTAAGGAGGAGAACATCGCGAGGGCCGGGCATGATGACAGAACAATTTTGAAAACTCAAAAAATTCCAGCAACTGAGACAATTGTTAGAGTTCGAATCAAAGCAATGTTTAGCCGTCAAAAGGGGCTAAATTGAGACCCATTCAACCACGCTCTGCTACCACTTGTTACCGTGTTTTAGCGGTAGTTATGCGTAAAAGAAGGTGCGGGTGTGAATGGGTTTCAAGCTACGAAATTATAGTGCATGTAAAATTAATTTAAAATTTAACAAGGTTATATTTTCTTTTCAAAAACAAAGCAATAACAGACATGGCAGGTACAATGTAGCAAAACAAGGGGAGTTACAATATTTACAGGTTTTGGGCTTCACGCCCTGACTTCAGCGATCAGCTCAGTTTTACCACAAACACAAGTTTTAACAGAGGGGCAGAAAACCCCATTCATCCCTAGGAGCCCCTGGCTCCGAATTACACAGAAAAGCCTCCACGAGGCATATGACACTCCATTTTCAAAAGAGCGATCCGCTCTTAAAATTTAAGCCTCTCAAAGGCCACACCAAACTCTACCTTCAAGCTATCCTCTAAGGACGTATTCACAGGGGTAAAATACCCAACCTACTGAGGTCTATTACATGAAAAGGAGGTTGATTACATGACCTCTAAAATAACAATTTGAGAGGAGGCTAACCGCACTCCTGATACACTTTGATTTTTTAAAACCTACTTTGGCACTAGGCCGTTATTACAAGGGCTAATCCCATACTACAGAGGTGACTTAATAGCAATTTACATTACATTACGGAAGAATTGGTTGAGAAAATAAGTTCACCTTAAGACGATGTGAGTGGGAGCTCGAGAGGGTTAAGCACTCTCTATCCCGATATGTCGTTTTAAAATAGAATAGATACCAGTTGTTTTTACATTTTAGGAAAAGGTTACATGGTTGAACGCTTAGAACCCGCCCCGAAAGTTAAACTGCTGAGCAAGAAAAGAAAGAATTTATTAATCGGCCATTACCTTATTGTTGACCGCCGCCGAGGAAAGAGGCGCTCCCCGCCTCCTGCTATGTACTTAATACACTGAAAGATGGAACAGAAGTGGCCCGGAGACCCCAAAATCAGCAGTTTATATCCTCTCACGGAAGATTCTAGGCGTTAGGGGAAAGAAAACACCCTCCCACAAAAATTTTATTGGCTAGGGAAAAGAAACCCCTACATAGAGGAAAAAGAAACACATTATTGGTGGAAAATTAATTAAAGAAATTCGGGATTGGCTAGATCCAAACTAAGGGGAAAAAGAGGGGTATACAGCCAACTTAAACAATGACAGAAAGAAATTTAACCAAGAACAAACTCTTGAAATAAAAATTTCTCCAACAAAATAGTTCTTTGACTCCGCACTAGGTCGCACTATTGTTGATCTTCAGTAGTGTCCTCTAGAAGAGAAAGTTCACACTTCTTACTTCAAGCGAAACAAAAACACATCAAAAATGACACAGTTCACAAACTCAAAAATTTCCAGGTAGTGACATCTTCTGAGAAATTAGTAGATTAATAGTGTAGATAAAGTTCAGACTTCCTCCAGAAGAGGAGTTTCAACTGGCGCAACTTTTAAATAAACAGAGTAGAGGTGTACCGCCCGGTACAATTATTATTATTATTATTATTATTATTATTCAATACAGCCATCTGAAGGCCACGTTTACACAATCTACCTACCCTTCCGTCACGCAGACTAACGCCCTTCTCTTTACACTGTCACCAAAAACCCTTAAGTCTTTGGCTTCTGCTTTCTCTTCCTTCCACCAAGATGTTCCACGTCTTGGCCAGTGACTTTACTGGTGCATCTCTCACTCCCACAACTCTATTCCTAAATGTTGTTCTGTCCTGTATCTCTTCCTCCTTGGCACGCACTTCTGCTAGGTCTGTGTGTGCCTGTGTCAGCCACCCAGGGTGTGTTTTCTACTTTTCTTGTAGAAGCAGTATTTTGTTGGCCAACCTCTCTTGATTCATCCTTCATTTTTCGAAGGAACTTCCCTTCTCTCTTTTCAAGGTTTGAGTCTGCCACCCTTGTTAGTGTTTCTGCTCAATAAGGACACTCCGTTATGACCACTGTGCAGATTGCCTTGAGTGGAAATGGACTTGTAGTTGTCAGTCTGAACGCCATCTCCATCTTCCTCACTTTAATGCCTCCTTTTCACTTCCATTGGGAGTGAGAGTTTCTCCCGGGTAGGTATTTAATTTATGAACGTGACAGATGTCCCCAAACTGAGTTACAATACTGTCAGTGTCATCTGCTTTGTTTGAGTCTATGTATGCTGATTTTTGAAAGGAAATTCTTAATCATGTTTTGGCCGCAACGTTTTGTAGTTCTTCAACTTGCTTCTCCGCTGTGTGAGGGTTATCTGTTATCAGGACGACGTCATCTGTGAAGGTTAGACAGACCAACACGAGGGCATTCTTACCATCATGGTAGTTTCTGTGAATCTGTTCACATGGAGGCGGAGCCCGAAGGCCCCACCATAGAACCGGATTGGTAAGATCTGACAATGTTCGAACAGCCGACTCTGACCTGGATACAGACGCTGACCACGACTTCGCCGTTGCGGGATCAGACATGTGTGTATTTATCTTTCAAAGATAGTTCTTCAACCTTTTACGTCGTTGGGATTCGCATTCCTCATCCATCGTTGAAGCTGTTGATCATCTTTGTGCTTCCCCCAACACTGATCGTTTCGCCGACCCAGCTTCCCGTTGGGATTGGTTACCCTACTTCCGCTGGGTTGTTCGGCTTAACAGGGGTACCTCTTGAAGGTTACATGTTGGAGTTGGAGTGAAAGTGGCCAATTGGATTCTCTTGATGAACCCATTATTTTGCGCGTTTCACTCCCATTTGCCAGAGTTACAAGAGCTCCTCCCAGTTCGATTCCTAGGACCCAATTCTTTGGTTCGTTTTGGCTTGCTAGGGACCGCGGGGCTCAACTCTTAGCTATGGTCTTCAGCTTTTTCTTAGCCCAGTTCGCTTTCGTTTTCTGGCTGTGTGCCTGCTTCCTTCCGTCCGTACACTTAGGTTTGGTGGTCCCTGTACTATTTTTGCTTGTGAGCGACAGTGGGAAGTCTCCCTGTGGGATGGCCTGTAGGTGCTGAGATCGGTTCTCTGTGGTCTCTAATGGGATCTGTAGCAACGCTAAGTCTGGCTTTACTGAAGCGACCCACCTGGTCTTGGAAGCCTTTTCCCCACTTGTACTGTGAGAATTTTGTTGGTAAACCTGCCAGGTTTCAGGCGGATAAAGTGTCCGTAGGTCAGTCGCTTTTTCCTCATAGATGTTGACTATGTCTTCCTGATGTTCGTAGAGCTCGTTGTTGTGCCTGATCTTGCAGGTGTCATCCTTCTCTCTTATGGTTGCTAGTATCCTCCTCAATATCTTCCTCTCTTTAAGTTCTAGTTTCCCGAGAGTGCCCTTTCGATCCATGTAATTTAAAAAGTTGGTTCTTACTTTGATTATATGGTCGTTGCGCCTGCAAAAACCACTATATCGTCCCTGTTCTGCCAAAACGGCGAATGTTACAATGCTCTTCCTATCCATTATTTCCCTTAAGACTGGTCACACCTTCCAGCCACATATTGATATTCAGTCCATCAGAACAATTTCCGTTGAGTTCATATTCCTATGCGCGTGTGTAAAGGAAAATGAACCTTACTGTACCATACTGAAGGAATGTATGTTTGCATGACATTTACCCACTCCTAGAGTGTGATGTATTTAAGGTTTATTTTCGTTTACACACGCGCATAGGAAAATGAATTCAACGAAAATTGTCTGATGGACTGAATATCAATATGTGGCTGGAAGGCGCTACCAGTCATAAGGGAAATAATGGATAGGAAGAGCATTGTCACATTCGTCGTTTTGGCAGAACAGGGACGATTATGATATTGTTATGGGATAAATACTGACCCGCAGCACAAGAGCGAGAATTCTTAGTAATTGCTCACCCACTATTGAACTTCAAAGTTCTACGATGAAATATTTGATATAGCGGTTTTGATACACAAATGCTGAAAATAGGTTTACTTTAATTATTTTTCTCCTTTTTAAGACATCAAGGGAAAATGGCTCGATTTAATTTCTAGGATCTCAGCGTTGAAACTGAAGGATATTTGAATGATATACAGAGACATGTAAATAGTTAGCACAAGACTCAAAATGGATTGTCGAATATCTCCCATAATATTTGCTGTGGCCCTATTGAAACATTACGTTGTATGTTGAATGTACAGCTCGAAGGTTGGTTTGATCTTCAGCAGCTACGCCACCAGCTGTCATGGGTGGTCTAGGCGTCATTGAAAAGGCATAAAAGTGCTTTTCCACAACATGCCAGACGTTGGTATTTCTTATGTCTTCCAAAACCAAAACCAAACCTCTTGGCGCAACAGCCCCGCAGGACCATGGCCAACCAAGTGACCGCAGCTCATCCGGAAAGAGGCTTACAGATTACGAGGTATCGTGTGGTCAGCACGACGAATCCTCTCGGCCGTTATTCTTGGCTTTCTAGACCGGGGCCGCTATCTCACCGTCAAATAGCTCCTCAATCGTAATCACGTAGGCTGAGTGGACCTCGAACCAGCCAGGTAAAAATCCCTAACCTGGCCGGGAATCGAACCCGGGCCTTGCGGGTAAGAGGCAGGCTCGCTACCCCTACACCATGGGGCCGCCATATGTCTTCCAACTCTACTTAAATCCCAAGAGAATCCCGTTCTACTCCTCAGTCCCGAATTAAAATCTTTGCAATGACCGGAAAATGAACCCCGGACCTTAGAATAAGATACAAATACGCTATCTCGCCACAATAGGGTACCATAGATTACTATTATACTTACGAGGTCCGACTCGTTGGCCGAATGGTCAGCGTACTGGCGTTCGGTTCAGAGGGTCCCGGATTCGATTACCGGCCGGGTCGGGGATTTTAACCTTAATTGGTTAATTCCAATGGTCCGGGGGCTGGGTGTTTGTGCTGTCCCCAACATCCCTGCAACTCACACACCACACATAACACTATCCTCCACCACAATAACACGCAGTTACCTACAAATGGCAGATGCCACCCACCGTCATCGGAGGGTCTGCCTTACAAGGGCTGCACTCGGCTAGAAATAGCCACACGAAATTATTATACTTACGAGGTTTACAATGTCTCTCATTTTCTTACAATTCATGAGCTTTAAAAGTAACGACATTTATTATGCGAAGTGTTTTGAGGAGTAATTTTTGCTGTTGATTGCACAGCATTAGTCAAAATTAATACTAGGGTATTAAAAATTTTATTGAACAAAAATTGTGTATAGTACAGTCCTTACAATAATATCTAATTTGTACAAAATGATTTGTATTGATGAAAGAGTTATAAAAATAATGATCATTAGTGACGTTGGTGATGGTGATGATGATGATGATGATTATGATTATGGTGATGAACGGTGCTTGGTGTCTTCACGCGTGGCCATGCAGGAAACTGAAAAAAAGAGAAATTGAACGAATTAGTTAATGAATGAAATAGAATACTGTTGTCCAATCACGTATGATCACCAGCTGCGGAGTGAGTATCCGTTGATTATAAGTATGATTAATACATCCGGTTAGTTGTAAATGATAAAAAAATATTGAAGATAATCCAAAGAGCAAAATATTACAAAAGAACATGAAAATATGTCCCTAGTGTAAAATAATAATAACAATGGAAAGACCTCAGATACTGGTATTTTATATTTTACATTATTTAGGCTGCCTACGGGTCAATTTTGACGTTAAGTTTTACTCTGTCAGATGGCAGAAACAATGGAATCTCTCGTGCTCTACCTATGGGTAGTTTTAACGAATTCTATCCGGTATATAATAATATAATTTCGTGTGTCTATTTCTAGCCGAGTGCAGCCCTTGTAAGGCTGACCCTCCGATGAGGGTGGGCGGCATCTGCCATATGTAGGTAACTGCGTGTTATTGTGGTGGAGGATAGTGTTATGTGTGGTGTGTGAGTTGTAGGGATGTTGGGGACAGCACAAACATCCAGCCCCCGGGCCATTGGAATTAACCATGAAGGTTAAAATCCCCGACCCGACCGAGAATCGAACCAGGGACCCTCTGAACCGAAGGCCAGTACGCTGACCATTCAGCCAACGAGTCGGACACTTTATACGGTCATCAAATGTGTCACAATAGATCTTTTATATTCCGACGTGGAGTGTCGAAAGGATTTTTTTTCCGTTCTTCAAAAATCCGACTACCTCTGCTGGGTTTGAACTCGCGATCCTCGGTTTCAGAGGTCGACACTACACTTCTGGCGCACAGAGGGTCCGTGAGCGGGAATGCGTCCTTCAAGCACTTCCGTCCTAATCGTCTTCTTTCCACTGTGCTACACGTTCTGCCCTTCTGTAAATCTGTTATCATTTCAGTTCTTCATTCTCTACCCTCCTTCAATATGTGTCCTACTTCTTTCCTATCACCTTCAATGTCCCTTCTTCTTCGTTAACACTCTAGAGATCTTCCTCATTGCTCGTCTTAGATGTCCATTTTATTTTCTCCATCCTCCATAGTTACATTTTAAATCTTCCCGGGTTTTTCTACTTCTTCTTTTTTTCTCAGCGTTCGCGTTTCTGCACGATATAAAAAAACGACGCTCAACCCGAAACATTTAGCAACTCTTTTTCGTGGCATTAAAAGGATATTTCTTGCCGTCCCGGACATTTCAGCACAGCTTTTTTTCCTTCCTCTTCTTTCTGGTGTCTGTCCCGCCTACCTTAGCTACAGCGTCCCCATTTTTGCATCCTAACCGCCATTTCTGCTGACCAAGAAAATCATTGGAGACGACACTGAGGAGTTGCGTTTCTTGATTCGGTCAAGGGATCGGCATCCTTCTGGGGTGAGGGAGAACGATCTCCTGTACACAGATCGTAAAACATGGCCGTATAAAGACACACGAGCCTCTTGCATTTTCCCTTGTACAGGCACCACTCTAAGAGCACACCAGTCATTCTCATTCTTGATGAGGCCCCGCATTCCAACTTATGTTCGATGGTGACCGCCGACATTCGGATCCATAAAGAGCGACTGAGTGTACGGCGCCCTTGTAGACTTTGGCTTGCAGATGGTTGGCTAGTCTGCAGTCGCAAATGACCCTAGTGGCCTGCCTCCACTTTAGCCAGGACTCATTGAAACGAGCGCGGGCATTGGAAAGGGTTTCTCCGTCCACACAGATGAGGGAGCCGATGTATTTGAACTGTTTAGATCCCGGCCGCCAATTTGGATGGTTCCGTCTGTCTGCAGTCTGTGCTCCATGTAATCTGTTTTATTTTTATGTTTAGCCGTTTGTTTCTGAAGATCTCGACGCTCTTTGCTAGCCAGAAAGCGTCCTCGGCTTGAATGCCCACCGTCATCGTGCCCATGCAAAGGATAAATAGCAAGGGTGACAGAGCCGATCTCTGATGGACGCTGACTCGGATGGGAAAAGACGGTGGGATTCTAGCAGGACATCGCACCATGCTGCTAGTGTTAAGGTCCAGGAGTTGTGTCCAATGGACATACTCGTCGGGAACACCGTGCGACAGAAGCGTCTGTCAGATTACCTCATGAAAAATTCCGTCTAACGCCATCTCTAGATCTAAAAGAAGCTAAGCTCTTTTTTCAACAATTCTACTACACATGCCAAGAATTTGCTGTTGATGGTTTAGGCATCATAAGCAAAGAAAACGCTCGGATGGCCGTTATTTTTTAAACTTGCTTCAATAAATTGGCACTGCTGGGATTTAGATTAATGTTTCATAGACCTAAGCCTTTTTTTCTATACAACAGTGAGAGCTGTATCACTATCCATTCGTTATCTCTTGAAATTATGCCACACAAAAACAGACAGGCACCTCCTGGTGCCTTAATGTTGTATAGATAGGTAGTGTGCATGCAGGAATTAGTGGATTGTTCCCTGCTTTCTCTTAGAATGAGGAATAATAACGTTCACATTACTACTTAACTTACCATTTTACCATATTTTGCTGTGGCCGAGAGAAATTCCATGGCCTTCATAACTTCCAGAACTGAGCGCAATGCCACTTCCAATTCCGTAGCCTCCATAACTTCCAGAACTGAGTGCAATACCACTTCCAAGGCTCGTCGATCCCAGGCTAAGTCCATAGGAACCTAAGCCACCTGAACCAAGGCTTAGGACGCTTCCAACGCCACTTCCAATACCAATACCGCTAGCTACCGCAACTGGGATGACAACAGGTTGAGCTACAGGTACTGCAACGGGTCTGGAAACTGGTACGGCTACAGGCTGAGGAACTGGAACAGGAATGGGCTGAGGAACGGAGACGGGAACTGCGTGGGGCACAGGTACAGGAACAGGTCTACTCACAGTGACAGGGTATGGCCTGTGGACTGGAACTGCTACGGGATGAGGAACTGGAACAGCAACAGGGCGTGACACAGGGACAGGAACGGGATCTGGAACAGGAACAGCTACAGGTCTGTTCACTGTAACAGGGTATGGCTGTGGAACTGCAACTGGTCGTTCTACAGCAACAGTTTGTACCACTGCAGAGCTCAGACCGCTTCCAAGTCGAATAGCATCACTTCCAAGTCCAATACCACTACCGCTGCCAAGACCCAGGCCTCCACTCCCGAGTCCAATAGCACCGCTGCCGATTCCAAGACCAAGGCCACCGGTACCAAGACCATAACTTCCACTGCTAAGAGCAAGGCCTTCTCCAAGTATACCACGTTTCTCCTGTTTCTTTTCACCTCCTGCGGCTACCACGGCAACCAGGAAGACGCAAACCTAGAAAACACAAATAAATAGAAAAAAGTGTATACACTAGTTTCCCGAAAATTTCATGGCCTTTGACGGTGAATTTCAAAAATTATGATGAATGTTCTTATTTGTAATGAACATAATATAGAGGTTAACACTGTAGAAATGATGAATGATGCCTTCATGCAGCAGAAACTCAGACAAGGGTGCGAACGGAGATTCCTGCGAAGAAAATTGATTTTAATAGGTCACAAACAGATCAATTCAATTCTCAGTTGAGATCAAACCAGAAAATTTATGAAACCGCTGAGAAAATAATAATAATAACAATAAAAAGGAGGAAAGGGATTTTTATGGACACTTCAAAAGGAAGAACCAAGAGATGTTGGCAAATAGGAAACCCCTTCAACAAGAGGAACGGAAATCTCTTCCTGGATGGCTTACGCAGGTGCACAAAGACCTAGAAAAAGTGGGTGTCGAAGGAAAAAATGCAACGTTTAGGAAGTAGATCGAGCGAATGGAAGATGCGCCCAAATATACTTTGCTGGTGGAAGAAGAAAAAAGAACAAGAAGTCAAAGATTTAACAAAGGATTAAGGACCTGCGGCGAGAGTGATGGAAAGGCAAGGGGATTATTTAACGCGGTTCAAAGATGATCGTGTCCGACTCATTGGCTGAATGGTCAGCGTACTGGCCTCCGGTTCAGAGGGTCGCGGGTTCGATTCCCGGCCAGGTCGGGGATTTTAACCTTCATTGGTTAATTCCAATGACTCGGGGGCTGGGTGTTTGTACTGTCCCCAACATCCCTGCAACTCACACACCACACATAACACTATCCTCCACCACAATAACACGCAGTTACCTACACATGGCAGATGCCTCCCACCCTCATCGGAGGGTCTGCCTCACAAGGGCTGCACGCGGCTAGAAATAGCCACACGAAATTATTATTAGAGATGGTCGTCTTCTTTCTTCTTTTCCTACCGCTTTTCCCACATCTGTGGGGTTGCAGGTGCGAACTGTATCACACATGCGGATGTGGCCCTGTTATACGACCGGATGCCCTTCCTGACCGAAACCTTATGTGGAGGGATGCCATCACTATTGTGTGTTTCTGCCGTGGTTGGTTGTGTAGTGTGTTGTATGAATATGAAGATGAAAGTGCTGGGACAAACACCCAATCCCCGAGCCAGAAGAATTAATCAGACACGATTAAAATCCCCGACCCAGCCGGGAATCGAACCCGGGACCGTCTGAACCGAAGGTCTCAACGCTGACCATTCAGCCGAAGAGTCGGACGCCGTAACAAAGAACGTATAACTTACAGTATAAATCCAATTACTCTTTTTAGAGAATTGCAGAGGATATCGAATAATAATGTCCTTTTAACGCCCATTCTTCTCAAGAGACACACATTAAAAGGGCACAGCTGACAGTTATTACAATCGTAGATGAATGCCCGCCTGGTAGCCATGATCGTTCAAGCTTGAAGTCTGTATGATCCGACACCGTGATTATCTATGTTGGGCAATCTCTGGTTGACTTTTAATTCATTTTTACCGGATAAACACGAAATGTATAACTGGAGATCGTTTACTCAGTGTTGCCAACCCCTATGTTCAAATTCCCCCAGATCACTTCTAAAATCCCTCTAAATGAGACAATAACCCCAAATAATAATAATAATAATAATAATAATAATAATAATAATAATAATAATAATAATGTCCACCTCTGTGGTGTAGTGGTTAGCGTGATTAGCTGCCACCCCCGGAGGTCCGGGTTCGATGCCCGGCTCTGCCACGAAAATTTGAAAAGTGGTACGAGGGCTGGAACGGGGTCCACTCAGCCTCGGGAGGTCAACTGAGTAGAGGTGGGTTCGATTCCCACCTCAGCCATCCTCGAAGTGGTTTTCCGTGGTTTCCCACCTCCTCCAGGCGAATGCCGGGATGGTACCTAACTTACGGCCACGGCCGCTTCCTTCCCTCTTCCTTGTCTATCCCTTCCCATCTTCCCATCCCTCCACAAGGCCCCTGTTCAGCATAGCAGGTGAGGCCGCCTGGGCGAGGTACTGGTCATTCTCCCCAGTTGTATCCCCCGACCAAGAGTCTGAAGCTCCAGGACACTGCCCTTGAGGCGGTAGAGGTGGGATCCCTCGCTGAGTCCGAGGGAAAAGTCGAACCGGGAGGGTAAACAGATGATGATGATGATGATGATGATGATGACGATAATAATAATAATAATAATAATAATAATAATAATAATAATAATAATAATAATAGTAATAATAATAGCTCTGCTATTATTCACAAAAAGTATAAATCACTCGACAGAATTATTCACACCTCACAGATATTGCCTTACTTTAACACACCATGCAAACAGCCTTACAACTGCATGAATTGCACAGTCACCGTGTACACTGAATCGAGTTACGCTATCAAACTGCTACGTTTACGTACTGCGGGGATTTCCCTTCTACATGACGTTCACTCTATAAGTGGAGCAATCAACAATGTGTGAGACCTCAAGTGCGTGACCCTTAACACCTACCAAAAAGATCAAATGCTGCTGCGATTACAGAGGAGATGGCGAGAGGTATGCAATGCATGTCGCCAATGTTTTGATGTATCGGTAGTTTGTAATTCTTGATTAAAAATCAATATATTTTATATAAATACACCTATCCCCTGGTAGTCAATAAAAAAAGTAAAGAACAAGGCGACTGCTGCGTTCGTAAAAGAGATGAGAAGGGGGAATCCCAAGACAAGTGAAGGGATCGTACCGACGTTAAGAGCTGCTAGAAGAGAAAATGATGACGTTGCTTAATTGCAGTGCCTGAGACAGACAGGCTATCCAACAGCAAAAACTTCAACCTCAAGATAAAACCAACACACTAACGGAACCATGCATGCTATTGCAATGAAATAAATAATTATGTCCCTCAAACTTCCTGAAAAAAAATTTTACCCCTAACATTCCCCCTCACTCTCCTATCACCCCCAACTTTCTCCCTGGGATGATTAAATCTCACTAAATTTAGGGCTAAAACCCCTAAGTTAGCAACACTGCGGTTTACTTGCCGACATCGTACGGCAGGGCCTCTCAGGGTGCATGCGCGTGGTGCATGCACTGTGCACGGTGCAAAAGACGACTTAGCTTGGTTGACCAGAGTGCAGACCCCCACTCCTCGATTTGGAGCAATAGCGCTGTCTCTCTCTTTCCCCACGCCTCTCTCGCTCGCTCCGCCTGTCTCCCTCTCCCCCACTTGCGCCGTAGCGCTCCAAATCCTGGCTGAGTTGAGCCGAGTATAGCCGAGTAGAGCCGAGCATAGCCGAGTAGCCCAGAGACGAAGCGTTGATCCGAGCCATACCGAGCGGCACCGAGCGGCACCGATGCACAGTGCACGGAGCTCTTGCACCTCGCTCTGCACGCGTGAGATTTTGGGCGTTTGAGAGGCCCTGTCGTACGGCAAAGTGCAGAATGGACTTATGCTGCCCCTCAAAAAACCCACGACGTCTCTTAGGTTTGAACCCATGTTCTCGAGATTTTAAGGTCGACATTCTACCATCGATCCACAGGGGGGCAAATTCTCCAGAAATTAAACTTTTACTCATTTCGAAAAGAATGCAAATATAAAAGCTGATAAAACATAATTATGGTTCGCCTCCGTGGTTTAGTGGTTACTGTGATTAGCTGCCGGTCCCGGAGGCCCGGATTCGAGAGGTTGAGAGGTCAAATGAGTAGAGGGTTTTCAATTCGCACCTTAGCCATCCTTGAAGTGGTTTTCCGTGGTTTCCCACTTCTTCCCCAAGCAAAAGCCAGGGTGGCACCTAATTTAAGTCCACGCCCACTTCCTTCCCTCTTCCTTACCTATCCCCAACAAGGCCCCCGTTCAGTATAGCAGGTAAGGCCGCCTGGGTGAGGTACAGGTCCTCCACCCCTGCTTCATCCCCCACCAAATATCTCACGCTCCAGGACAGAAACCAACCCTTGATGGTAAACTGATTAAATAAGAATAACATTTTAAAAATGTGTAATTATTGTGAAACAGTTGAAGAATCCACTATGATAATTTGTTTCATACAAACATTTATAGTGTGCATATTTATCATTTATATGTCAAGTTACTGCGGTGTGGGAAGAGTGTAACCAGACATAGATAATTAACATGTATTATTTTTTCTATTCCAATGATTAAACATGTTATTACGAATAATTTAGATGATAGACTATTGCAATTTTTGCAGTTTATATTAATTATAAGTCTCTTCTTCTAAGAGATTATGATTTAATTTACTAAACGTCCGGCCCCGCGGTGTAGGGGGCAACGCGTCCGCCTGTCACGCGGCGGTGCCGGGTTCGATTCCCGGCTGGGCCATGGGTTTTTAATTGTAAATTATTAATATCCGTGGCCTGGGGAGTTGGAATTTGTGTCTTCCTTAACGTTCCTTTCCTCACATTCAGCACTCTCCATTCCAATTACACTTCTTTCTTCTTTCTCTGCCAACGGCCGTAGCCGTGTTGAAACACCGGATCCCGTGAGATCTCCGAAGTTAAGCAACATTGGGCGTGGTCAGGAGTTGGATGGGTTGCCACGCGCTGTTGGTGGGGCAAGGGAATGGAGGAGCGAAAAAGGAACTGGCCACCCTACCGCACGTAAACTCTGGCTCAGGAACACCTCTGCGGAGGTTCGGACCTTACCTTAGGTTCTTTTTTTCTTAACCATTTTACCCTCCAGGGTTGGTTTTTCCCTCGGACTCAGCGAGGGACCCCACCTCTACCGTCTCAAGGGCAGTGTCCTGAAGCACGAGACACTGGGTCGGGTACACAACTGGGGAGGATGACCAGTACTTCGTCCAGGCGACCTCACCTGCTATGCGGAACAGGGGCCTTGTGGGGGATGGGAAGATTGGAAGGGATAGACAAGGAAAAGGGAAGGAAGCGGCCGTGGCCTTAAGTTAGGTACCATAACGGCATATGCCTGGAGAAGTGGGAAACCACGGAAAACCACTTCCAGGATGGCTGAGGTGGGAATCGAATCCACCTCGACTCAGTTGACCTCCCGAAGCTGAGTGGACTCCGTTCCAGCCCTCGTACCACTTTTCAAATTTCGTGGCAGACCCAGGAATCCAACCCGGGCCTCCGGGGGTGGCAGCTAATCACACTAACCACTACACGACAGAGGTGGACTTCCAATTAAACGCAAGTGGTGCAAGTAGGGACAAAACATCTCTATAGGTCGACGCCCCGAACAAACATCATTAAAAAAAAATATTTAAAGAGATGGTATGTACTCCCCTGAATCAGAATTTATTAGTATCTCTAAAAGCTGAGATATTAACGTGATTTTTTTTCTATTTTCCCCTTTAAGGCAATTGTATACTTACGAGCAGTTTCTTCATGGCCATCGTAATGCGTGAGACGGTCGTGTTTAGCGAACACTGATCACTCGGTGCACTTCTGGAAGTATTTATATGCGTATACACGATGTCACTTTCTCCAGTACACAGGCTAAAAGATGCCTGATCTTCCGATCCGGTTATGTCAGTGTCGTCTAGGAAGCTGATCAATACTTTATTTTGACATCTGCAATAAAGTTTCCGTTAGATTAAAAGTTCTGCCAAAATCTTGATTATTGACATTGCACTTTCTGCCTTGAAATCGTCAATAAGTATTCTTAAAAAAACCATATTCGGTGATTTTCTAAAAAATTCAATACAACTTTACTTACTTTTCTATTACACAATATTAGTTAGTATTCGGTATATTAGCGCCGGCCCCGTGGTGTAGGGGTAGCGTGCCCGGAGGCCCCGGGTTCGATTCCCGGCCAGGCCAGGGGTTTTTACCTGGACCTGACGGCTGGTTGGAGGTCCGCTCAGCCTACGTGATTAGAATTGAGGAGCTATCTGACGGTGAGATAGCGGCCCCGGTCTAGAAAGCCAAGAATAACGGGCGAGAGGATTCGTCGTACTGACCACACGACACCTCGCAATCTGCAGACCTTCGGGCTGAGCAGCGGTCGCTTGGCAGGCCAAGGCCCTTCAAGGGATGTAGTGCCATGGGGTTTGGGTTTTTTTATTCAGTATATTAGCAGTAATTAGTAATAGTTAGTATTAACGTAGGGTGAGCAGATTACAAGCATGGAAATACGGGACACCTCGACTGCCGCTGATTATTAGGGCCTATTTAATAATAGAATGTCTTCACAGGAGCCGCAGTCGTCACAAAGAGCATAATTTGTTCGTAGAAAAAGTATTTATTTATTTATTTATTTATTTATTTATTTATTTATTTATTTATTTATTTATTTATTTATTTATTTATTTATTTATTTATTTATTTTCACATCGTTGTGCCCAGCTGAGGAGCACGCTTGAACTCATTTAGCTAATGATTTTGTTTACTTCTCTCCCCACAATCTCCTCATCCTCTCACTGAAATTCTTCTAGCGTTCTTCTGTACTAGTTTTATTAGTTCTAGCGTTTGGCTCCTCGAAACATTGATTATTAATCAGTGTTCTAAAAGCAGATCGGTTCTTCCCAGTTTCCTGGTTGCTGTTGATTTCCTGAAGATCTGATCTCCTTTAGCCAGTTGTTCTTAACTTTCAGTGTGAGGGCAAGATTTAGAATTCTTTTGGTCGGTCTATCATTGTTTATTCTGAGAGTGTGACCATAAAATTTGAACCCCATTTTCCTGATAGTGTCTGAGATTTTTCAGTATGGCAATAAATTTCATGAGATTTCTTTTTCATTCGTACTCCCTCTGTGCAGACGGGAAGTCTGGTCACCCTACGTTAAGGCCATGTATGAACTACGCCTTGAGGATCTTGGAAAGAAGTACAAAATTACAAAATGGGAAAGCATTGGCATTATCACTGCCTTTGTGATGTACAGGCCGTACTGCACGTCCGATGACGTCACACAAAGAGGCGAACTGTTTCCTCCGTCCGACCCGTCTAATGCATGGACGTGATGCGTCTGCGTGTCGTGCCATTTCGTCCAGGTGCCATTTCGTCCAAGTGCCATTTCGTCCAAATTCCACGAACAGAGGCAGGTGGTTAACTCTCTACTAGCCCACTAGTGCTATTTCGTCCAAACACCTATGATCGACAGTTTGACAGATCTACAATAACTGTTCCATTTCATTGCGTTCCTTGTTAGAAATAAGTAATTTTTTTATGTTTGTAATAATGGACGTTACTCGCTCCGCTAGTTCATAAAAATTACATGGGGACTTTGAAGGGCTTTGGGGAGGGAGCCCTAAGGGAATTTAGGGAAATCATGTCCTTTCAAAACATCTATGGAAAGTTTCCTTTAATTTGACACCTCACTCATCAAAATCGGACTTATAATTAAAAAGTAGTTAACGGGACAGGAAATTCCTAACGGAATTAAATATAAGACAATATACTCACTATTAACTGCGTTCCTGGAGACTGTTATGAAGTCACGTTCAGCCAATTTTCACATTACTACAAAGGTTTGAATAAAAACACAAACCAAATCTGCCAATGCAAAAAACGACTTTTTTTTTTTGCTATTTGCTTTACGTCGCACCGACACAGATATGTCTTATGCAGACTATGGGACAGGAAAGGCCTAGGAATGGGAAGGAAGCGGCCGTGGCCTTAATTAAGGTACAGCCCCAGCATTTGCCTGGTGTGAAAATGGGAAACCACGGAAAACCATCTTCAGGGCTGCCGATATGGCGTTCGAACCCACTATCTCCCGATTACTGGATACTGGCCGCACTTAAGCGACTGCAGCTATCGAGTTCGGTAAAGCGGCCTTTCAGCCTTGTCAAGTTTTGTGTCTATTTACAAATATATACAGTGTGTACAATGTATGCAGCAGCTAATGCGTTGTCCGATGATGCAAAACAGTAACTTTTTTGTTCCTCTTAATCCATTTTAATTATCTTGGAGACGTTCCTCAAAAACTTTTCAATGTCTCGTGACTTCTCCAATTTTTCAATGGCTCTTTCTATTCTGTTGTCCATTACCTGATTATTTTCGTGGCAGAATATTCTGCTTCTTTTTTTAGTGTCATAATTAGGTGTTTTATTCGAGGGTGTGGTTTGCCTACGATTGCATTCAAGCGATGGTTCCATCCTTCCACAGCGTTGTTGGTACGATGTCGCCTTCCGGTACAATTCCATGCATCAATTTGGAAATGAGGGTTTTCTAACCACTGGTCAATGAAATAGTCAAAAACCTTATTGAGTTTCTCATGTGCTACAGCAACACTGTGGATGTGTAGCCAGCCTTCCTCCACATCTGTCGTCTTTAAAAACGGCCAGAGCAGCGCACATTCTCACGGAGTCTCGTATTTCCTGGCGTGTTGTAATCTTTGGCAAGCCCAAGGTTTTGTACATTCCTCCATAGACTTTGTGAAAAATGAAAAAAGCACCCATGAAATTCTTCAGCAGGAAATACAATGTCGATTGCCTCGATCACTCCAGCTTCGAAATCTGCGGTTACTGTCTCAGGGGACCAGTCTGGAATCACCCGAAGAATGGCGTTAAAGAGGCGAATGTAAATTGACTTTCTCTTGTCAGGAAGTAATGGGAAAACTACGGGGGTTACGTTTGTTTCTTCCACAGTGCTTCCTAAATCCACATGGATGGTGTATAACTGAGAAAAGTGTTTGCTAACACTCTTAAAGGTGCCATCCATGAAAAAAATCTTATTTTCTTTTAATGCGGTTTTTTCTGTGGAACTGGCAAAAATAAGTATCCGCTCACCATCACAGTCGTCAGTTAGTAAGAAATTATTTCCATTTGCCATCTTCAAACGTTCTGAATCCAACTCAAATTCATCTCGATGATTGGGATTAGCCTGAATTCTCTGAGCATCCCTTCGCTGTCTATGCAGAGTAGACTTGCAGTTATATAATTGAGGAATTCTGGTAACTAGTTCAAATCCGGATTGTAGAAGAGGTTTGAATTCGTCGTCAAAAATCTGAAACCAAAAGGAACTAACTATACTATCTATATAAATAAAATAAGAGTTATGTCCGTACATTACTTGGAATAGTGAAATTTTGGCATAATTTCATGTATTACACATCGTAGAAGCCGAATCGAAATTTATCTCAATTTTTGTCTGTCTGTCGCGCAAGACGTCACTCGCAGAATGTAAACTCGCTTCGCTAGTTTACTTCCTTCGGCCTTCAGCCTCAGGATTTGCAAGGAGTTCAAACTCAATTTAAATTAATATATGCCCATTTAGAAGCCAGTGGGGCGCAGTCTTAGAGTCTGGGGCATAAATATTGTCACAAATAAAAAATATAAACCTACCTGTGAAATGGATTTATCAGTTTCTTCGCGGGCTCTTTCTTTCCCTGTGCACACCCTGTGGGTGGGGGACGCAGACAAAGACTTCACCCATGGTATCCCCTGCCTGTTGTAAGAGGCTACTAAAAGGGGAGACCAAAGGATGATCAAATTAGAACCATGAAACTACTTGCAATTAGTACCACCACGTGGGGAACACCATGGGTCGCTTTTACTTGCGCGTAGTACCACTATGTTAGGTACCAAATAGGTTTGTGATTAGTAGCAAACGAGAGCGCGACGGCTTTTGCAGTACTTGTGATTAGTAGCACTTTATGAGCTACACCATGGGATGAAGGAACCCATGATTCTGGCTTGCCTGTATTTAGTACCCACTATATGAGGAACACCACGGGATAGTACGAGTCCCTGTGGTTATTACCCTTATGTGATGAACACCATAGGTTTGCATTGCTTGTAAATGGCGCCGCAATGTGCGAAAGAGCGTAGGTCTGTAATACATATGCGAATTTCATTACCTGTGAGTAGTACCATAATGTGTGGAATACCGCGAGTCTACGCTACTTTTGATTAGTACCGCAACATGACAAATACCATGGTTCTACTTTCCTACCGATAAGTACCATTGTGAGGGGCCGCAGACTTGGATTTTGGACCCCTTTCGACTACAAGTATCATCGATTCAGTATTGTGCTATAGAAGAAGCCCCTTGGTCAAGTAATTATATTGTTCTACGCCAGCTTCTGTGCATGTTAGGCACTGTGGGTCGGTTCCACTGATCGTTTTAAATTCATATCCATCCATTCAATCTTCGTCCTCACGTTTTGAATTGTAATCAGTGGATGTTTTTGGGCTTTTGATTTGTCATTTCATTTCGTACCATTAGGGGCCGGTGACCTAGATGTTAGGTCCCTTTAAACAAAAAGTATCATCATCATCATCATCATCTTTCCCAGTGCCATAGCCTTGTGGACTTCTTGTGCAGCCACATCAGGAACACACGTATTATGGATCTCTTCTTTAATAATTTCACGGTTTATAGTCAACACTTTTACACTACAAGAACGGTTAACACAACGCCACAAAACTTCACCGCACTTGTTCTCATTCTTAACCGTATCTCGATACCCGTTAAGTAATAAACTAGGTTGGTCCCTTGTGGTGGTTGAAAACTCCATAATTAACAAAGATGTTAATTCATAGAGATCATTCAAACGAATGAAGTCTCTGTTCATAAACAAAGGTGGGGAGGGGAGGAATGGAATTTCACAGCAGGGGTGGGTGTGAAATCCCACAGCCAGTTGTGGATATCCCACAACCTGTGATTGTGCAAGTAAGCACCTCTGACTACCTGCACAGCCTCAACCCTTGTCAACATTTCGTCTGGACGAGATGGCACTCGTAAACTTGAATAATAATTTGTAAAACCGAGCTGGACGAAATGGCACTGAACCATGCGTCTGTACCTTTTGTAATTATGAAATATTTACAAATGTTGTCTTAATATTACAGGTGAGATCACTAAAACCTGTAATCGCTTCATAACTTGTAAGTCAGGTCTATGTAATTTTAGGAGAAGTAGGATTGAAGTGCGATCTACGCGGTCAAATCTTCAGTGTTTTACTCGCCAATGTACCCAACAAATAATTATTATGCATTAATACAAATATGGAGACATCAAACGTATAATAATAAATTTTAGTTCTATACCTCTAGATGGCCATAAATACAGTAGATTTCTTAGTTTTTTTTTTTTTTTTTTGACACTTCTGGCACTGTCCTTCGAAGACTTTCTTGAAATCCTTTCTTCTATACAAACATCTGTATCATTTTTTGTTTAGGAATAGTCCATGTTTTCCCAAATATCAATGCACTGATCATCCAGATGTATTAGTTACTTTCCACATTCACGGAAACCGCCGAGGAATGGTTCTTACTTGCATTCATTTGGGGGAGAAAAGGCAGCGCGTACTCAACATTACGAACCCAAGAAATAACCATATGTAGGTTCCATTGGTTACTGTCCACTTTTATACTTGTTCTGTATTAACAATAAGACGCTCTGCTGTAAATCTGTGAAACAAGAGGTCAAAAGCAGATCTTATCATCAGCTCTGGAAACTGACTGAAACATACTCCTTTATTCTTCGTAATAGGTACTTTTTCGGTTGGAATTTTCGTTTCTTCTAAAGGTTACATGCCCCTATACGAAGAAAATGAAAATATTAATGTCTATTTACTTGTATAGTTGTATTTTCGCCGTGGTACGCACAAGTTTTTAGCATTGTGGCAAATGCGAACTTTCACACACTGTATTTAAATGTGTGCCACATTATATTTCCACAAAAAACGTGTTATACGATAACAATTAAATGAATAAATTACAGGAGAAGAATTACGTCCCTTGAATTTACATTACTCACCATGTGAAGACACCATGCCTAACCTAAACTATGAGGACTCATTATCTTAATAACAGCTGTTTACGTAAATCCTGATGTGATAAATTTAAAGAAAAACATACAATATACTTAAATATAAATTTTTATCTCTCAACGGTCACAATTATCCTAAGAATGCCCCCAATCCTTATGGATTACATTCACAAGTAGAACTTGTAACATTCACTTAGCTCGCCTCAGTCGATCAGCTGATTGGCTTGGCGCGCTTTCTACAGTACGGCCTGTATATTACGAAGGCTGTGGCCTTATGAATGGACGCTGAACTTCGTAAGAATAAACAAAATCCCGGACACCATTATCCAAACCATAACGGATTACGTGCTGAAAAATTCCTTGATGATTGTTAGACAGCATTTATACTCCTCGTATTGAATACGATGTATTGGATTTTATTTTTCCAATAAAATCTGAAAGGGAAAATCCGCCGGATAGTTGGTAAGTTTAATCTTGAGTTACAACTAGAGCCCTGCCTAACCCACCCATCAGATAAAATAAATATTGTTCATATAAACTGATTAGGAGGCCGATCTCTGCATTCCCAATTAGGGGCTACAATCAGGGGGATTATCTCTCTTTCTCTCTCTCTCTCTTGTCTTTCAGGCAACCACTAAATTGAGGAAGTGTTAATACGTATATATATTCTGAGATTCATAAAGTGGAAGGATATCATAACATATCTCCAGTACGTAGTTCATCAACTATGGGGGCTACCTAACCCATATGAGCCTGTTTCGAAGGAAAAGCTGTGACCACACAGAAACTTATACATTTAGAAACGAACCATTATCCAGCCTGTCAGCCTACTACGGAAGTGGGTATCTAGTCCATTCTTTCAGGGTAGGTGGTGATGGTGGTGGTGATTGTTGCTTTAAGAGGAAGTACAACTGGGCAACCGTCCACTGTTAACACTAGTCAGAAGGAAAAAAGTGGAAAGGGTCCGAAGCTCCAAAAATGAAAGTATCGGGCAAAGAACAATAAGGGTCACGAAGGGCGTAGAAATGAGACTCCCTAGACTTCGACGCCTAATACAGTCGGGGTCGTAAAAGAACAAGAATTGACCAAGGGAAGTCGGATAGGATGGATGAAAGCGAGGAGCCTGGCACAAAAGTGGAAGCAATGGCAGGACTCAGCTAAGGGTCCAGTGGTCACCAATCCAACGCTCCCAAGTTAAGACCCCTGTGGCTTGCAGGGTAGATTTAAACACTCCATTGTACAAAATAGTATGGCTGCGAGTTGTAGAAGCCTTTACCCTCTACTTCTCAAAGACACTCAATGTATTGTTAAGTGGAGATTTTGCCTTATACACAGGGATTTTCTTTCAAGGAAATACTTCGATACTACTTAAGCTAGAAGGCGTTTGAGGAGGAATAGCAAATTTTCCGAGAGGGATTGCTGTGAACTATTCCGAGTGGAACAGATCATATACATATATGTCCAATTTGCAGTGTATATGTTTAATTACAGCTGTCTATATGGTACCCTTGAGAAGAACCAAACAAGAAATATGGCGAGACACAGATGACATTGATGTATTTACTATTGCACAGATCTTAGATTTTGGCCTTTGGTAAGGGGGGGGGGGGAAGGCGGTGGATGAAGAACGAGGTCTACGGAGAGGAAGTACACACAAAAGGCGAATATTTCGCTCGCTTTGTGCGTAGTTCTGCCCTCATAAAACCAAAATAACGTACATTCAAATACAATTGAGACGCAGAGATAAGGAAACGGGACTAGTCATAATTTTGGTGGTATATGAGTTATTACTGTGGTTCGTACCTTTATATGATGCGTATCTGTTGACGCTAACTTCCTGTCTAAACTGGTGTTGAAATTTTGTGGTGTGCGAAAGTGAAGTTTGGAACAGTGATCAGCAGTGAAATCTGGCGTTCAAATCAAATATGAACATAGTTGTTTGAGAAAATAACCTTATTTGGAATGCGCATTAATATCCTTAAATTATTTTTAAAAAATACTATAAAATTGTACGAATTTTTTACTTAAACCATATTTTTGGTAAAATGAGTGTTATTTAAACAAAAAACGGGACTTATCACTCACTTTCTATAACAATTTCCTAGTATATGTCTTTATTATAAGATCACCGTCGAGTTGGCTGTGTGGTTAGGGGCGTGCCGCTGTGACCTTGCATCCGGGAGATAGTGGATTCGAATCCCACTGTCGGCAGCCCTGAAGATTGTTTTTCGTGGTTTCCCATTTTCACACCAGCCAAATCCTGCGGCTGTACCCTAATTCAGGCCACGGCCGCTTCCTTTAAACTCCTAGGCCTATCCTATTCCATCGTCGCCATATGACCCATCTGTGTCGGTGCGACGTAAAGCCACTAGCAATTTTATATGATCGCATATGTTGAAATATGACTTTAACCTTCCTAATAAGAATGTAGGATTAATTATAAGATGTAGGAATATTATTATACAGAATTATATACAAAAACTGATATATCTCAAAACTACTATTCAGGGATATGTCCCGCTTTTGATCCTAGCACCTCAATTGTACTGTTGTCAAGAGAGTTGAAAAGTGTACAGATGACGTGGTGTAATTTTTTATTTATTCATTAAACCATTTATTATTAAAATAAATATGGAAAACTTCTTACAGAAGACTCTGCCAGTCGACCACACCACTGCAAATCGGGATCTGTAAACCCCCTTATTTCACACGTCCAAGCAGTGGCGTATCGTGAATTTTCAGCTGGAGCATTCAATATATAAACATTATTTAGATCTGTACAAAATGTATTTTAGGCAGACTTCGGGTAATTATTGATGGGGCATGATGAACATGTACAAGGGCGTGTGGAATAATGAACAGCTATTAATGCAAATGTTCCTATATATTAACAACATTCTCAATCAAACAGTAAAACAGAACAATAATAAAGCTTGTTCCTCAAGTACGTTTTCTGAATGAATCTTATATACGGAATTCTCAATAATATTCACAAATAAACAAAAAAATAGTTTTGATTTAAAAATACGTGTTTTGATGGAATGCCTTATGTACGGAGTTATCAAAAATAACCAAAATAAACAGAAAATGGAGAACGTGCTTCACAAATACATTTTCTGAATAAATGTATATTACTGTGTATTGTTCATTTCATGATATGAAATGTGAAAAGCTCTACCTCCAGATATACTATTGATTGATTTATTATTTTTTTCTCAGATCTACAGTAACAATACCCATTTGATGCGTTAAAGAGAAATATAACAATGTCCAGCCTAAGCAAAATTCACACTCCATGTACTGTACAGAAAAAGAAAGAAAATAATACACGCACTGAACAGAAAATGAATAGAACAATTTAGTAAAATAATTATACTCCTTGGGCATGGCATGAATCCCCTCGGATACTCCGGAAACGTGACCCCCCCAAATGCAGGTCACCACGGTGGTCATCTTAGGCCTCTCCATGTCACGTCCAACTTCTCTCCTGAATAGTTACATTGTCTTCCACGAATTTGCAATTTAAGCGGCATTATGAATGTCACAGACCTTGGTGCCCCTGCTGAGTATACACGCAAACCTTTGCACATTCCATTCCTCCCCTCCAGATATATCACCTTAACAGTCTCCATTACGGAGGAAGGAATGTCCGCTTTATAATCTCATTTCTTGATATAAAATCGTCTGCCACCTTTTCCAGATCTAAAGCCTTAGCAGTCTTCTCGTATCCATGCCGAACTCGACGTTTCAGAGTAAAGGGACTTAACATCTAGGAGGAGAATTTTTTTTTGGGGGGGGGGTGGCGAGCAAATGGACACTCTGCCACCCTTAGGATCAATTTTTTGGGGGGGGCAGAAAGCGCCTTGCCCCCCCCCCCGAAGTCGGAGGCAATGATTTTAGGCCTGAACACTGAACACTACCCGGAGTCGTTGACACCATTACTGATGTTTTTAGTCATATTCCCACCCAGTTATCATTCCAGAATCACATTAAAACAAATCTGCGCACGCCACAGCCCAATATTATAAACATATACGACGACAGGATACATTAAGTTACATAACGTACACTCACTAATCTGTTGGAAATAAATTCCCTTCCTGACATTCTGCAGATTTCCTCGGCGAGAGTTTGAGATTAAAGTTACGCGCAGAAACTTTCTTTTGTGATGACCCGTTATTGGGGGTCAGAAGAGGTCACCCATTTCAAATTATACTTTAATTTTTCGTCCGCACGAAAAGGTAACTCAAAAAAGTCTAAAATTACGTCCTCCCGATCAACTTCTAGCGCTCATGATTCCCACCATTTGCATTGCCTCAGTTGATCTTCAGTCTATCAAAACTCTTATGAAATTACTGAGCACATACTGTACATACGCGTACAATACCACTGTAATTCGAACAGTCTTACCCTAATTTACTCGACTACATGTATATAAAAAATAAACTGTCGAATAATGTTTCTTTTCTTGCTATTGGCTTTACGTCGCACCGACACAGATATGTCTTATGGTGACGATGGGACAGGAAAGGGCTAGGACTGGGAAGGAAGCGGCCGTGGCCTTATTAAGGTACAGCCCCAGCATTTGCCTGGCGTGAAAATGGGAAACCACGGAAAACCATCTTTTCAGGGCTGCCGACAGTGGGGTTCGAACCTACTATATCCCGAATACTGGATACTGGTCGCTATCGAGCTCGGTGAATAATGTTTCGTTTAGCAGTTTTTATTTATTTAATTTATTTATTTAATCCGTTTACCAAGCCTCCGTGGCTCAAGCGGCAGCGCGTCGGCCTCTCACCGCTGGGTTCCGTGGTTCAAATCCCGGTCACTCCATGTGAGATTTGTGCTGTACAAAAACGGAGGCGAGACAGGATTTTCTCCGGGTACTCCGGTTTTCCCTGTCATATTTCATTCCAGCAACACTCCCCAATATCATTTCATTTCATCTATCAGTCATTAATCACTGCCCCAGAGGAGTTCGACAGGCTTCGGCAGCCGGTACAATTCCTATCCTCGTCGCTAGATGGGGGCTTCATTCATTCCATTCCTGACGGGATCAAATGACCGGAAACAGGTTGTGGATTTTCATTTCACTTAATCCGTGTACCCTCCAGGGTTGGTTTTTCGTCCGGACTCAGCGAGGGATCCCACCTCTACAGCCTCCTGGAGCGTGAGACATTCGCTCGGGGATACAACCGGGGAGGATGACCAGTACCTCTCCCAGGTGGCCTCACCTGCTATGCTGAACAGGGGCCTTGTGGAGGATGGGAAGATTGGAAGGGATGGGCAAGGAACGGGGAAGGAAGCAGCCGTGACCTTAAGTTAGGTACCATCTCGGCATTTGCCTGGATGAGGAGTGGGGAACCACGGAAAAGCACTTCGAGGATGGTTGAAGAGGGAATCGAATCCCCCTCTATTTTGTTGACCTCCCGAGGTCAGAGCTGGAAATCAATCCGGGCCTCCGGGGTTGGCAGCTAATCACACTAACTTCTACACCACAGAGGTGGAATAATACATTAAATTACAAGACAAAACATTGGGAGTTAATGCATTAATGTGGGAAATGGTAATGTTTTTAATCGCCTTTTTTTTCTGTTCTTTGGTTTGAGAGATTGAATAAACATCTCAGTCAAACGCATAAGACACAAGCGACCTTATCTGCCTTCAAGGGAGCTGAGCTGAATGAGCTTCTTCCTCATACCAGATCCCCTGGCAATCTGAATTCCTGTATGAGGAAGTGGAAACAGTGTCAGACCCAGCTTGGTCCCTGTAATTGTCCGAAATACATATGTCTCAAAATTTCTGCCTTAGAGTAAGTGCACCCAAAGAAGGTAAGGAATTCAAATACATCTCTGTCAAGGTTTTGAACGTCTATATTTTGCCAAAAATTGTAATGAAGCTTCAACTTATCTACTTTGAGCTGCACTACTTGATCCAAATAAAAAGTAAACGACGTAGAAAAGTAGAAATTTCTTTGCAGCTGGTTTAGAAGAAGCCGGTTTGTGCGGATAATCCATTCCTTTGGGCAACAACGGTTGCAGGCGGAGTAGCTCTTCAGGTTTTGGAAGACTTTCCTAAACTGAAAAAAAAAGTTCACCAATGACTCCACCCTTGTCATATTAATGTTTATAACCAGGACGTCTTAGATGTATCATTTTTCTTCGAAGATAAAATCAAGTTATAATTAAAACATATTTATGACGAATCCAAATTAGTTTTTTGGAGGACATGTTAGATGACTCGGAAACTTTTCGCCTGTGGATGTAATTTACGAGACCGGCTAAATAAGATTGAAAACTAATACATATGGAAATACGTGTTACCTCTAAGAATTATTGACATTCTAAACCTCAAGACAGGACAAATAAAAATATATTTAGTGAAAGTGAGACGGAAGCAGCATTCATCTCACAACATAGCCAAAGAGATGGCCGTCTTCTACGTGCAAAGAATCACTCACACGTGTCGTCCTACATTCTTCACAACGCTGTGAAGTAGGCTACTTCCTCATACATGTCAAGATCTTTAATCGCAAATATCGGCTGTCATCAGCTTTGATGTGTGTACAGCAATTTAGGGTGACTTTCATTGTACCGCAGATCAGAAATAATTGTTAACAATCGCCTTTTAGCGGGAAAATTCTAATTTATCCAAAAATCCACAGTTCTAGCCCGTCAGGCAAGCAACTGAATGTTGAAAATATCCTAGGGATATGAGCTACGAACTTTAGGTAAACAAAATATTCTTTATTTATTCCTAAATATTACAATCCTTTCCTTAATAATCGGTATCCGGTTGATTAGTGTCGGTCTTGATGGTATTAGCAGTTTGCCTTTTCCTACCTCTACGAACGCTAATGTGAATCACCGCAGTCTCGATCCTCATGTCGTGGATCGAGGATCGAAATGGCGGTGATGTGAATCAATGCAGAGTTTCACTTAAGACTTTATAACTACAATCGGTGTGAACCTAAAAAAAAAAAAAAAAAACAACTGAGGTATTCTTTTTTTTTTGCTATGGGCTTTACGTCGCACCGACACAGATAGGTCTTATGGCGACGATGGGACAGGAAAGGGCTAGGAATTGGAAGGAAGCGGCCGTGGCCTTAATTAGATAGATAGATAGATAGATAGATATGGTTTATTTTAACTGGCAAAGTTAGGGACACGTGTCCCTGTCTTACACTTAACCAGTGAAATACATAAATAACATAAAAAAATATAAAATACTGAATAAATGAAAAAAGAGACTGAAACAAATTACTATGGTACTATGCTATCCTGCTGTACATAAAAATAACTATTACAATACACAGTATAAATTAACATTTTGCTTCCTGCGAAGAAATTAACATACAACATACAACGAATTACAATTTTAATAATAATAATAATAATAATAATAATAATAATAATAATAATAATAATAATAATAATAATATAGATAAATTAACACTTTGCTTCCTGCGAAGAAATTAACATACAACGTACAACGAATTACAATTTTAATAATAATAATAATAATATAGATAAACCTACTAATATTTACAATTAATATGTCCAATTCCAGAAATATATCACATTGACGAATGTTACAGTTTTCGTGTGTTTACTGTGGGTGAAAAACATTGCAAAATGGGGATATGGATAAGGATAACTTTGCGGGAAACCACAGCTGAGTACTTTCTAGCACTGTTGAATAATAATAATAATAATAATAATAATAATAATAATAATAATAATAATAATAATAATAGTCTAATAATAATAAGAAGAAGAAGAAGAAGAAGAAGAAGAACCATGAGGAGAAGAAAACAAAGAAGAAGAATAAGAAGGACCATGAGGAGGAGAAGAAAGAAGAAAACGAAGAAGAAGAAGAAGAAGAAGAAGAAGAAGAAGAAGAAGAAAGAAGAAGAAGAAGAAGAAGAAGAGTGTCGCACTACGAGCTCGTTTCATAGAGATATTTTGAACACATACTTTTAAATCTTCCGTGGTTTGATATCCCTCAGCATTTGCCTGGTATGAAAGTGGGAAACCACGGAAAACCATCTTCAGAGCTGCCGATAGTGGTATTCGAACCTACTATCTCCCGGATGCAAGCTCACAGCCGCGCGCCTCTACGCGCACGACCAACTCGCCCGGTACTCAGGTATTCACCCAAGGAACACATTACAGAAAGAATGATATAAATAAGTTAATTTGACTAGGATTTGAATAAAAAAATAAAACGAGTAAAGGAACAAGCGATTTTAGGTTGTTTTTCCAGGATTTCATTTAGGCCGGAAGTGATTTTCGAAATTTGTTTTCTCTTTTAGTTTGATAGAGCTGTACAAGGCTCACAATTTGAAACCTTTCTGGGCCCTCTAGCTCTTCTCCCCCTGTGGGTGGGGGTGTTAGACTAACACCCACTTTTTGCACCGCGTGTCGTACAAGTTGTCTAAAAGGGACCCTAGGAGATCTTAGCTTGGGAGTGTGGGTTGACGACCACGGGGCTCTTACCTTCTTTCCACTTATTTGAGTTAGGCTCGTCACTTTCATGTATCTTATCCAACCTCACTTGGTCAACGCTTGTTCTTTTACGACCCCGACGCTATTAGGTTCCGAAGCCTAGGAAGTCTTTGTTTTGGCACCGTTCGTGGCCCTTGTCTTTCTTTGGCCTATAACATCATTTTTCGAAGTGGCGGACCCCTTCCATATTTTTGCACTGATTAGTGTTAATAGAAGATGGTTGCCCAGTTGGACTTCCTCTTAAAACAATAATAACCACCTTCAACGCATATTTCAGGAGATAAAAAGCCCTCAGTGAAGAGGCTCCGTGGCTCAGACGGCAGCGCGTCGGCCTCTCACCGCTGGGTTCCATGGTTAAAATCCCGGTCACTCCATGTGTGGTTTGTGCTGGACAAAGCAAGACTGAGCAGGTTTCTCTCCCGGTACTCCCTGTCATTCCAGCAACACTTTCTATTATCATTTCATATGCCAGTCACTAATCACTGCCCCAAAAGAGTGCGTTAGGCTTCGTCAGCCGACAAAATTCCTAGCCTCGCCGCTAGATGGTGTTTCATTCATTTCATCCTTGACCCGCTCAAATGACTGAAAATAGGCTGTGTATTTTCATTTTCAAGAAGACTTCAGTGATAGAGTAAGCATAAAAACTCGAATCAGGATTGAAATGGTTCTTGCAGCGAATTCTCAATTACAGCGAAATATTCATTGAACAATAATAAATCGGGCGAGTTAGCCGTGCGCGTAGAGGCGCGCGGCTCTGAGCTTGCATCCGGGAGATAGTAGGTTCGAATCCCACCATCGGCAGCCCTGAAGATGGTTTTCCGTGGTTTCCCATTTTCACACCAGGCAAATGCTGGGGCTGTACCTTAATTAAGGCCATGGCCGCTTCCTTCCAAATCCTAGGCCTTTCCTATCTCATCGTCGCCATAAGACCTATCTGTGTCGGTGGGACGTAAAGGCCCTAGCAAAAAAGAACAATAATAACGCCATTTCGTGTATATCAAGTAAGAAAATGTCTTTAAATATTACCAAACGTCGTCTAGCAGTCAAAAACTACAGAACCAGCACAGTAGACATACACAACATCACGAAAGTCCCGTACATCTTAGATTACTTAATTAAACTCACCACAAACTTTTACAACAACACTCAACTCGTCAACAATCCACTCATTCAAAACTTAGGACATTACGAACCCGACCGACGGGATAAAATACACAGACTCATGACTGAGAAATGATATAATGGATGCAGAAATTTTCTCACCGCACTGGAGTGTGTATCGTAGAGATAGGATAGGAATGGTGGGAGGGGGAGTGTTCATTCTGGTGAAAGAAGAATTTGTAAGCTACGAAAAAGTTAAAGATGAGACACATGAAATTCTAGGTGTAAGGCTCATTTCTAAAGATAATAGGCAACTTGATATATTGGAGTGTACAGATCGGGAAAGGGTAGCACTGACGCGGATTCGGAATTATTTGATAGGATAGTCAGCTATGTGGGAAATGACGTGGAAAGAAATGTGATTGTAGCGGGAGATCTGAATTTGCCAGATGTAAATTGGGAAGGAAATGCGAACGAAAGGAAGCATGACCAACAAATGGCAAATAAGTTAATATGGGAAGGACAGCTGATTCAGAAAGTGATGGAACCAACCAGAGGGAAAAATATCCTGGATGTGGTGCTCATAAAACCAGATGAGCTCTATAGGGAAAAGGAAGTATTAGATGGTATTAGTGATCATGAAGCTGTTTTTGTGGTAGTTAAAAATAAATGTGATAGAAAGGAAGGTCTTAAAAGTAGGACTGTTAGGCAGTACCATATGGCTGATAAAGCAGGCATGAGGCAGTTTCTAAAAAGTAACTATGATCGGTGGAAAACGGTAAATAAAAATGTAAACAGACTCTGGGATGGGTTTAAAGAAATTGTTGAGAAATGCGAAAACAGGTTTGTACCTTTAAGGGTGGTAAGGAATGGTAAAGACCCACCTTATTATAATAGAGAAATAAAGAAACTAAGAAGGAGGTACAGACTGGAAAGAAATAGAGTTAGAAATGGCTGTGGAAGTAAGGAGAAATTGAAGGAACTTACTAGAAAATTGAATCTCGCAAAGAAGGCAGCTAAGGATAACATGATGGCAAGCATAATTGGCAGTCATACAAATTTTAGTGAAAAATGGAAGGGTATGTATAGGTATTTTAAGGCAGAAACAGGTTCCAAGAAGGACATTCCAGGAATAATTAATGAACAAGGGGAGTGTGTATGTGAGGATCTTCAAAAGGCAGAAGTATTCAGTCATCAGTATGTAAAGATTGTTGGTTACAAGGATAATGTCGAGATAGAGGAGGAGACTAAGGCCAAAGAAGTAATAAAATTTACATATGATAACAATGACATTTACAATAAGATACAAAAGTTGAAAACTAGTAAAAGCGGCTGGAATTGATCAGATTTCTAGGGATATACTAAAGACAATGGGTTGGAATGTAGTACCATATCTGAAGTACTTATTTGATTATTGTTTGGTCGGGGGAGCTATACCAGATGAATGGAGAGTTGCTATAGTAGTCCCTGTGTATAACGGAAAGGGTGATAGACAAAAAGCTGAAAATTACCGGCCAGTAAGTTTGACATGCATTGTATGTAAGCTTTGGGAAAGCATTCTTTCTGATTATATTAGACATGTTTGTGAAATTAATAACTGGTTCGATAGAAGGCAATTCGGTTTTAGGAAAGGTTATTCCACTGAAGCTCAACTTGTAGGTTTCCAGCAAGATATAGCAGATATCTTGGATTCAGGAGGTCAAATGGACTGTATCGCGACTGACCTGTCTAAAGCATTTGATAGGGTGGATCATGGGAGACTACTGGCAAAAATGAGTGCAATTGGACTAGACAAAAGAGTGACTGAATGGGTTGCTATATTTCTAGAAAATAGATCTCAGAGAGTTAGAGTAGGTGAAGCTTTGTTTGACCCTGTAATAGTTGAGAGGGGAGTTCCTCAGGGCAGTATTATCGGACCTTTATGTTTTCTTATATATATAAATGATATGAGTAAAGGAGTGGAATCGGAGGTAAGGCTTTTTGCGGATGATGTTATTCTCTATAGAGTGATACATAAGTTACAAGATTGTGAGCAACTGCAACATGACCTCGAAAATGTTGTGAGATGGACAGCAGGCAATGGTATGATGATAAACGGGGTTAAAAGTCAGGTTGTGAGTTTCACAAATAGGAAAAGTCTTCTCAGTTTTAATTACTGCGTTGATGGGGTGAAAGTTCCTTTTGGGGATCATTGTAAGTATCTAGGTGTTAATATAAGGAAAGATCTTCATTGGGGTAATCACATAAATGGGATTGTAAATAAAGGGTACCGATCTCTGCACATGCTTATGAGGGTGTTTAGGCGTTGTAGTAAGGATGTAAAGGAGAGTGCATATAAGTCTCTGGTAAGACCCCAACTAGAGTATGGTTCCATTGTATGGGACCCTCACCAGGATTACCTGATTCAAGAACTGGAAAAAATCCAAAGAAAAGCAGCTCGATTTGTTCTGAGTGATTTCCGACAAAAGAGTAGCGTTACAAAAATGTTGCAATGTTTGGGTTGGGAAGAATTGAGAGAAAGAAGAAGAGCTGCTCGACTAAGTGGTATGTTCCGAGCTGTCAGCGGAGAGATGGCGTGGAATGATATTAGTAGACGAATAAGTTTGAATGGCGTTTATAAAAGTAGGAAAGACCACAATATGAAGATAAAGTTGGAATTCAAGAGGACAAACTGGGGCAAATATTCATTTGTAGGAAGGGGGGTTAGATTGGAATAACTTACCAAGGGAGATGTTCAATTAATTTCCAATTTCTTTGAAATCATTTAGGAAAAGGCTAGGAAAGCAACAGACAGGGAATCTGCCACCTGGGCGACTGCCCTAAATGCAGATCAGTATTGATTGTATTGTATTGTATTGACTCCCTAAGTACATCTTCCTAATCAAAGACATACTAATCAACCCAGATTAACTACTAGACAGTTAGCAGAAGAAACTAATCACAGCTACAAAAATCACATTATACTTAAAAAGCCGTTTTTTTTTCACTCCTCTGCTGCTGTATTACGAGTAATAATATAACATCGGAAGTGCCTAATAACACCTGACGTGTTGCGATGAGGTCATTAAAGGCGGGAGGCTGCTTTTATGCACTCCGGCAAGATGCTACTAATTACAAATGCTGTATTCAAACACAAATTCGCTGTGTCAGCCACACGAGAATAACTCATGTGAACCCTGGCCACCTCACACACATCTACAAATTCACTAAATTGTTAACAACACCACGTATATTGTCTCACTCACTCTAATTTAACACACTTTATAATTAACATCATATTAGTATAAACACACCAACTTGACCGACAGAGGAGCGCCAGGAGCGCACCGGTATCGGTAACCCTCATACCACCTATCTCCTCGGAGATGGGTGCACATACAGATACCCAGGGGGTCTGTTACAACCATGGGGTCAATTCGTTAAAAGATGGTGCTGAGGACCAGTATCGGTGGACGGGCTATTTGGAGATATGTCTGTCTCGATAGGTCGCATACCTACCTGTAGAGGCGGCAAACTATCGATAGTAATCGCCATCGATATTTTCCGATATTATGAGCTCTACTATCGAGTACTGTCGATAGTTTTCAAAAAGTGGAACGAATCATATCATTATGCCCGAAAATAGAACATTTATTGAACACAATCCACAAATAATCAGTAGAAAGCACAACTATTTGATGCTATGTAATTTCTGAAATTCAAATCGGAATCACTCATAAATTTCTTCAGTGTCAAGTCCGAAACATTCCCTGTCTGCACGCGCTTGCCCATACCGTGACCGCCCGAGGAATTCTCGTTCAGCTGCAGTGTTCATTTTGCGATCACCCGACATTTTCTCCGGTTATCTTTGGAAATTTGTTTCACAGCATTCTCAACAGATGGCAGGAGAGTTTTCAGTTGCTGAAGTATTTGACCAAAAATGTGCCCTTTCTTCTCTCGCCTACATAGAGTCTATGACTAGATACAAATCTCATTTTTTTCTCCCGTATTGGTGTCAACTCAACTAAGGTTAGGTTGAATGGAGAATCCCACCTTCCAAAATGTTAAATTGTCTTCTGCTGGCACTGAAGTCCCAGGTAGGCAGAGATACTTAAATGCACACCTATGAATTGGAACAAATTCCTCACCAGGTAACCGCAAACAGCTGCACAATTTCTGTTAGCGCGAAAAATAAGCTAATGACGGGGAAAAAAGAACTATCTTTGTCTATCGATAATAGGCAACTGACTATCGATGTATGACGACAGTGGTCGCTATCGATAGTTTTCCGCCTCTACCTATCTGCTTAAAAATGTTTTAAGACCAACGATTACTTTTAATAACTATTACGTGTTGTCCAAGTTTGTGCACTGAAGAAAGTCATTGCTATTCTTTAACCACTACGGTGTGTTATGTATAAAAGCAGGATAAGTGTGTTGGCAAAACTTTTCTAAATATCGAAATATCGGTTTTTCGATACATCGGTATTAAAATATCGATGCCATTGAAATATCGGTCTTCAAAATATCGATATATCGCCGATATATCCGTTTTTAAAATAATGGTACTATTATCCATCATTGTAAGTCTAGCTTTACATTTAACATAATGATTAAAGGATTCATTAGGTTTAATAAGTCTTGACACAGATCAGAAAACAAGCTTAAGACAATGACCAAGTAACATGACGTGTTTAGTACAATGACACATTATAAAATATTTACTGCCGAAAGATGTTATGATACATAGAAAAACAGTATATGCAATGAGTCTATTAACGAGCTGCCAGTAGTAACTTTCACCGAAAAACCATATGAAGAAGCTACAAACTTATAATTTGTGTAGGAAGTACATCTGATAATTATCAGAGCTCTATAAAATAATAAAACATGTTCTTTCCAACTTCTTCCTCAGCACTGCAATTCCATTTGTTCGTGAAAAAAACCCATGATGATCTTAGGTCAATTTCCAATGCCATTTAGAAAAATCAGCTTGGATAACATTTTGCCATTTAATCGGTTTCTCTTTTCCGTGATGGTGTTACAGGCCTTTGAAAACAGTCTCTCTGCTAGGACAGAGGTCGCTATAATAATCAAGCTAACGTGTAAAGCTATGCGTACAAGATACGCACGATGAATGAGTTGTGATATTATCACTGTATTTACCGATGTGAATTGAGAAATGAAAATTCAAATTTCCGAACTGTAGCATGCAAATATTGAAAGGGTCTGAAAAAGAATCAAATCGTAGCCAGAAGTAGACAGAAATATCGATATATTGGGCACAAAATATCGATATCGACAATATATCGGACCTCAAGATATCGATGTCGATATATCGATATTTCCATCTTAAAATATCGATATTTCCGATATATCGATATTCGTTTGCCATCTCCATCTGTAACATTAAACAACAATATATAATAATCATCACTATTAGCTCGACAGGCCATTGCGGGCCTTCGTCTTTCTCAAACAAGTTTCTGCCAGTCTTTCCTGTTCAGTGCCATACTTCTCCATTTCGTAATTCCCAGGATCCTGATGTTCTGACGCTCTAGCTCTCCCCACCTCAGCTTCGGTCTTCCAACATTTCGGGATCATTCTGGCAACGCATTAAATATTTTCTTCTTCTTCGCTTTATTGTCATTGGTACGAAGTACATGTCCAGCTCACTCTAGATTCTTTATCTTAATGACCTTAACAATGTCGATTTCATTAAACAACTTGTTAATCTCATGGTTACATCGTCTTCTCCATACTCTATTTCCTTCTACTGGCCCAAGAAATTCGTCTCAAAATTCTTCTCTCGCAGATACCAAACTGTACTTTATCAGATTTCGACAGAGGTCATGTTTCAAAACTATATTCTTAGTGTGGATATCTATAATTCCTTGCAGATCGTATTTTTCTTCATAAAAATGGAGGTTTCAGATGTTTTATAAGGCCACACTCAATAATAATAATAATAATAATAATAATAATAATAATAATAATAATAATAATAATAATAATAATAATAATAATAACAAACTACCTCACTTGGCATACTACGTGTCATTGTAGTGAAGGATAGTGTCGTGTGTGAGTTGCAGGGATGTTGGGGACAGTACAAACATCCAGACCCAGAGACTTCTAACAAAACTGAGGCCCATTGTACGAGAGAAAATAGTGATTAAATGGGTTACTAAATTTCTAGAAAACAGAAATCAGACTATTATGTAGGTGAAGCATTATTTGATCCTGAAATTATTGAGAGGGGTTCCGCAAGGAAGTATTATTGGGCCTTTAATTTTTTTTATGTACAAAAATTACATGAGTAAAGACCTAGAATCAGCGATACGGCTTTTTTCGGATGTTGTTATACTGTTTGGAGTAGTAAATGAGTTACAGAATTGTGAGCGTCTACAGAATGATGTGAGATGGACAGCAGAAAACGGTTTTATGGTAAACGTTTCACCAAGAGGATATTATGTCCTCTCAGTTGTAATGGGATAAGTTCATGGGATAAATTTATCGCAAGGGGATCACTGTAAAGTGTTAATTGAATGTTCTTCATTAGGGTAATCACATTAACGAGTTTGTAAAGAAAGGTTACACATCTTTTCATGTTGTAATGAGGTTATTTAGGGATTGTAGTAAAGATGTAAAAAAATAAGGTGTATAAGTCTCTGGTAATAACCCCATTAGAGTATGGTTCTAGTGTATAGGATACTCAGCAGGATTGCTTGATACAAGAAATGGAAAAAATCCAAAGGAAAGCAGCACTATTTGTTCGGGGTGATTTTATTTATTTATTTATTTAAATATTATTTTTACTTTAGGATTGGCGAGTTTAGGGCTCGTAACCCTCTCTTACACTTAACGACGTAAATTACAGGATAATACATATATAAAGCAAATGCAATCACAAAGAAAAAAGCCATATTGATATAATTGCCGTCAATCGGAGACAAAACAAAGCAGAAACAATTGACCCTACGATAAGGTTTGAAGACTCTGTTTCACAGCCAGATGACGTAGATAAACAGGCTATTATGCGCCAACAAGAGGGCTGCTTTCGGGTGCTAGAGGGACCGTCCCCATAAATTTTGCCGAATGGCGGCAATCATACAGAGTGGGCAGAAATATTCATTTTTACAACGATTATGAAATTCTCAGTGGCAATAATGCGGAACTATTTGTACGGAAAACATAAGTTTAGTATTTATTTTCCTCCCGGTAGCATAAAAAAGTTCATATTCATCAGTGCATTTATATTTCTTTTCGAAACCAACAATTGAATTATTTTTTCGAATCACTTGTGAGCTATTCTGTGTCCTTTGGCAAACACGTATTGGTGTCAAAATAAATTATTGAAAAATCAAAGATGTATTTTTTTTTGCTAGGGGCTTTACGTCGCACCGACACAGATAGGTCTTATGGCGACGATGGGATGGGAAAGGCCTAGGAGTTGGAAGGAAGCGGCCGTGGCCTTAATTAAGGTACAGCCCCAGCATTTGCCTGGTGTGAAAATGGGAAACCACGGAAAACCATCTTCAGGGCTGCCGATAGTGGGATTCGAACCTACTATCTCCCGGATGCAAGCTCACAGCCGCGCGCCTCTACGCGCACGGCCAACTCGCCCGGTAAAGATATCTTAGTTAAATAACAGGTTTGGGGAACATGTAATGAGGAAAGAAATCAAAGCTCGACAAATGCAATAAAATAGTGTAGTGTTACAAAAATGCTGCGAACATTGGGTTGGGAAGACTTGGGAGTAAGGAGAGGAGCATGTCGGCTAAGCGGTATGTTCCGAACTGTCAGTGGAGAGATAATATGAAATGGCATTAGTAAATGAGTAAGCCTGAGTGGAGCTTTTAAAGTAGGAAAGAGCATGCATCGTATGAAGACAAAGTTGGATTTCAAGAGGAAAAATTTAATCAAATATTAATTTATAGGAAGAGGGATTAGGAATTGGAATATTTTATCAATAGAAATGTTTGATAAATTTCCAAGTTTTTTGAAATAATTTAGGAAAAAATAGGAAAACAATTGGTAGGGAATCTGCCACCTGGGTGTCAGCCCTAACTGAAGATAAATGGTGACTGACATTTTATAAGGTTAAAATCTCCGACCTGCCGGGAATAGAATCTCGGTTCTTCTGAACCGACGGCCATTACACCTACCATTCAACCTCGGAGCTGGACAACCACTAGATTACTGACCTATTCTTCCTTAGACTTTTCTCGTTTGTGGATTCCTCGTAAATTTTCTAGGCCACGTCGTTCCTCATGTTATCTGAGAACACAAATTTACGACACATCCAATGAGACTAATGTTGGTTTAATGGAGATGTCGGACGGAAATTTACGTGGGCATTACAAAATATTGTGATAGCGGCCGTTTTAAAGGAACCGGTTTATCCTACATGCAAGGTTCCCAAGTGCAACTAATTTCTCTCATCTCCAGCTGTCAGCAATTCATAAGGCGAGACATTGAAACCGGTTCTTAAAGAAAGCAGAAGTAACGAAGACAGTTGTAAATTAGTGACAGAAATTAAATCGCTCGTGCATTCGTCCTGCCTGAGGGTCCATGTTGTGTTCTATTACTGGCGATTAAAACAATCAAGTTTACTGTCAGTTCACAGTCCCAGTAACCGAAAAATATTAATCAACGGCGGGTTCATTTAAATAATTTGCAAAGTATAGCAATAGTCCATTTCTACAAAGTTTTGGGAAATACAAAATAAGCTTTCTGGAGTCCTCAGTACTGTTGTGATCAGGACCACCGAGCAAGATGACCGTGCGGTTAGGGGCGCGTAGCTATGAGCTTGCATTCGGAAGACAGTGGGTTCGAATCTTACTTTCGGCAGCCCTGAAGATGATTTTCCGTTGTTTCCCATTTTCACCTTAATTGAGGCCACGGCCGCTTCCTTCCCCACTACTAGACCTTTTTTTTGCTAGGGGCTTTACGTCGCACCGACACAGATAGGTCTTATGGCGACGATGGGATAGGAAAGGCCTAGGAGTTGGAAGGAAGCGGCCGTGGCCTTAATTAAGGTACAGTCCCAGCATTTGCCTGGTGTGAAAATGGGAAACCACGGAAAACCATCTTCAGGGCTGCCGATAGTGGGATTCGAACCTACTATCTCCCGGATGCAAGCTCACAGCTGCGCGCCTCTACGCGCACGGCCAACTCGCCCGGTCCTAGACCTTTCCCATCCCATCGTCGCCATAACTGAGTTGGTGCGACGTAAAGCAACTTCTACAAAAAAGAGTGACCTATAAATATGAATTATATTGCACTTTGTCAAGCGTAAATCATTTTTTTTTTGCTAGGGGCTTTACGTCGCACCGACACAGATAGGTTTTATGGCGACGATGGGATAGGAAAGGCCTAGGAGTTGGAAGGAAGCGGCCGTGGCCTTAATTAAGGTACAGCCCCAGCATTTGCCTGGTGTGAAAATGGGAAACCACGGAAAACCATTTTCAGGGCTGCCGATAGTGGGATTCGAACCTACTATCTCCCGGATGCCGTAAATCATTTAGCCACTTGACTGTGTTTATGGTGATCTCAATAATTGCACGCTTCTCGTCTTACCATGCCATGGAAGTGATTGAGAAAGTGCAGAGGCTCCCACTAAGGCAGGTGTTCTGTAATTTCACTGTCACTAGTGAAGCTGGCTGAACTCCGTCAATGTTCAACACAGACAATAAAAACATAAACCTTTCTGAAGATAAAATTATCACCCTCGGCAGTAAACCAGCGAACTGTAAACTGCGCTACTGTTTTCTACTCGAAATTTATAATGGTAATAATTATTCGCCTGAGGGCGGGACAAAAAGGAATGTAACGACCTGTGAAAGAGAGCACTGGTGTCTTTGTCTGATTGATGACCTCTGATTCACTTCTGCGACATAGTAGTTATCTCGGAGTTGAATGAAAGTTCAGTCTGAAGTAGATTTTACAGTCGTACGAGGTGAGTCAGCTAAAAATTCATCTCAGATAACTCTTAAACCCTTAAATACATAGAGAATGTGAGCTCACCATGGAGAAATCATTGCAAACATCACTGGACTCGATTGGACTGGAATCGGTTCCGTTCGGAAGTGAGTCCACAAGCGTGTGCAGGTACATGCAAGCACAGAAATGGTGTCCCGACGTAAACAATCAACACTGCCCCACTCCAGTACAGAAAAGGTGGAGAGGGAGTGAAGGGGTAGTGTCGAAGGCCACTCCAGTACCGAAAAGGAGGAGAGGGAGTGAACGGGTAGTGCTGAAGGCACACTGTGTGTATTGCTATACATCCACCACTGTGCCCATTTCAATCACAGCAGTCTTGTAGCGGACTGTCTACCTGCAGCAATGCGTTAAGCGTGGAGGTGGGGGTATACCATGTTTTGTTTATACCGGGACACCATTTCTGTGCTTGCATGTACGTTGCATCCAGGTTAAGCCACTCGTTGAGGATGATCGCGAAATTCCACCAAAATGCGGTGTTGCTTATGTCGGCGTTTTACCCGCTGTTCCAACACGTCTCACACATTTTCAATGGGGTTTAATTCAAGTGATTTTGCAGGCCAATCGAGAGGTAACAGGATGGAGAAGTGTTCATAAAACCAGCCACATATGAATCCAGCCCGATGAACTATGCTCTTGTCATATTGAAAAATTGGGATATCAATAGCATACTCACCATGCAGATGTTGACTAAAAGGCAACACATGATCGTCTAGAACAGGGATGACGAACCTATGCCACGCGTGTCACTAGATGACACGCGAACACGATTTCTGTGGCACGCCACATGAACATAATAGATGTGTGTAGTCTGTGGTACAAGACATATATTAAGTCTTGTACCACAGACAACACACATATTATAGTGTTTCGCGTGTAAGAAATAAGTATCGAAAATCTAAATACTAGTTCCATCCGGACGTGCAGTATGGCAACACTGCTACACTGATAGGTCCGAAAGTCAAGTGAGATAACAGTGTCGTTTTCTGGTGGTTTTGTATACGGACCTCGCAAACATGATTTCGATGCCGAAAAGAACAGAAACTAACAAAGGTAGTGACCGGATTTTTCAAAAACAGTGGACAAGGAAATTCGGACTGATAGAAAGATGTGTTGCCTGTGTTCGAAGACAATTGTATTCCTCACATTTAATGTAAAGCGCCATTTCGAGACTAATCATTCAAATGTTTGTTCCGTGCCAAATGAAGAAAGAAGAGAGTTCGAGTCACAAAATATCGAACATTACACAAAACAACCTAGTTCTTTTGTATCATCTTCCCGGTCAAGGAATAATATCAGTGCGGCTGTTTCCATCTGTCTGACTGCATATTACAGCATGCATGGGAAACCGCTTTCTGAAGGTGAGTTCTTGAAATAAACTTCCTTATTGATGTCCGACACATTATTTGAACAAACATAACAAACATCAAATAATTTACACAATGAAAGGAAAGCCAGCCAGCTGAACTTCTGTCAGGGATAGAGTAATAAGAATGAGTGAAGAAGTTTCGGAGCAATTGAAAGCCAATTTGGATAACTCCCAGATGTATGCTGTATGTTTTTATGAAAGCATATATGTGACCTTACAAGCAAGGATAGCTGTTTTGTCTGATTTCCTTGTGGAAATGTGATGAGGTAGAAATTAGTTAAATTGTTAAGCATACGAACTACGACAATATGGGAAAATAATGAAGCTAATGGTGGAAGTAAAGTCCTTTGGCAACATTAGTATTTTTTAATTTTTATATCTAATAATATACGTCTTTTTATAATTTGTTTTACGTCGCACCGACACAGATATAGGTCTCATGGCGACGATGGGATAGGAAAGGCTTACGAGTGAGAAGGAAACCGCCGTGGCCTTAATTGAGATACAACCCCAGCATTTGCCTGGTGTGGAAATGGGAAGCACGCAAAACCATCTTCCGGGCTGCCGAACGTGGGGCTCGAACACATTAGCTCCCGGATGCAAGCTCACAGCTGCGCACCCATAACCGCACAGCCAACTCACCCGGTAGTAATATTTAACGACGAAGTGTGTTACAATGGGAGCTTATTATTTATTTACAAATAATAATAATAATAATAATAATAATAGGTATTCTCAAAACTTACATATTTAAAATGTATTTTTTGCAAGTTTTTTGCAAAATACGATCACGGAACATGCAATCAGATGTATTTACAAAATATATATCGAACAAATAAATATGCCAGTAAATAAAATAAATAACATATTATGAAACATAATTGGGAATATGGGAAGGAAGTCGGGTTGGGGGGGGGGAGGGTGTTTGTAGGTTGTAACCACTCCTTAAAGGAAAATAATAAGTGGCACAGTCAACAGTTGAGAATAATAAACCAGACTTAAAATGGCACAGTTGTTGGGAGAGGTTCGCCATCCCTGGTCTAGAATGTTTAAATAAAGCTGCTGGTTCATGTTAGCGGCCCAATCTATAACATAAAAAACACCCCTAAAACATCACCTGAACGTGACCTTGCACACGTCCAGGATGAAATGCTTCATTTGGTCTTCGGTGCACTCGGCGACGTGCGTCATTGGAATACAGGCAAAAGACTGATTCATCAGACTACATAACGTTCCGCCAGTCAGCTACTGTCAACGTTCGATGATTTCTAGCCCATTGAAGACGCACAGATTTATGTCCCTGTGTGACCGACACCTAATGTTCATTGCATGCAGTTCCCGTCGCAATGTTCGCTCGCTACCAGGTTGGGATGGTTCTTTTTCCGACCACAATTTTGACGTCGTGTTTCGTGGCCGCGTGTAGTACACCACTGCTTATAGATACGTTGATCAATCCACTCCGAAACACCAACAAATGCAGCAACTTCATGAACAGTATGGCCATGGGCACTGTGATTTTCCTATCTGTCTGACTAATTTTACAAACATATAAAACTGCATTTAACTTGAAAAATCTGAATATCTGCATTTAAAATGGAAATTATGAAAATTAACATTCATTAAATAAAATACACACTCTTCGGACCTTGTACTCACACTTACTTGTTACCTGCTTACTTACACATACGTTATTTGAAGGGCGCCAGCTGCCACTCAGTACAGCAATAATAGAATGAGACTCTTGACCATCTCTAGGGTGTGGGGTAATAAGCTTACTTTTGACAACATACCATATAAGTTCTGGGAAAAGGAGATTGGCGTTCGGTTTCCCCATTAATTTTGAGGTTAAGATATTTTACTGTCATTGAAATAAAACTATGAATTCGTTTGATAGAACAAAATATATTCTTTAAATAATATATAAAAAATAGTGAGTCTTGTTGCGATAAAACAGATGAGAATATGAAATTATGACATTGCAACTGAAAGAAACTAGGCATGAATTTGAATTTTTCTTGACCGGACATTTAACAATTTATACGAAGTGTTTCCCTCACTGATTCACTTGACTGTACCTTCAACACTTTGAGTGTAATTACGACGTATTCCTTTGATCTAGTGTTTACTGTAGATGTGTCACGCCTAACTTGGTGATACATCCTTGTGACTGCTTCTTCTCCATATCATCTGACTTCTTTGTAAGGTCAGCCCTTGCGTCCGTGTCTTCAACTAAGTGACGGACCAAGCTTTTGGTCTCACTCTCTCAATGACCAATAATTAATGGCTCACTGAGTCTTCACCATCTCTCGTTCACACTCGTTGACTGACCAACTAAGGCCTCTTGATCTAGTAGACTTCTTCACTGTACTGCTTCCGTTTAAGTAATGACTGACGCTACAATATGCACCCACCTTTTATAGACGTTGGTTGACAGAGCTACGTAATCTCCAGAAATAACAATGACATACTCCCACAACCCGGCAAATATTACATACAGTTGTGAAACCGCCGCCGGCTCGTTGGGTTTCTCAAAGAAAGTGAGCTCAGTGCTAACTAAATACGATGACGTAGCCATGGCGTGGCAATGACTTGGCAGAATCGCCACCAATCTTGCACAATGTACCAAAGTCACATCCAATCTCTGATATATACAACAATTCTCACTGTACATGTATTGAGTGTTATTCTACACATGCGTATAAAAGCAAACATCTAAGTACAATCTTGCAAGCAACAGGCATTGCAAAATCGAATTAAATAAGACTGATAATTACAATAATAGTAACAATATCACAGATAACATAATAATAATACTGACATAATAATAATACTGACATAATAATAATAATAATAATAATAATAATAATAATAATAATAATAATAATAATAATAATAATAATAAAATACAGATAAAATCATACAATAATAAAAATACAGATATCCTCTTGTAAATGGATTTGAACCGTTACAGCACGACTAAACACATTGTCCCTTTTGGCCACTCTGTCACATCCTAACATCTCCCCACGCTGGCGTACACTGTCCGCTTGAAACATCAACGTCTCACTGATCGCTACTGCCTTATTCTCATGTACAGGCAATGCGCGTGCGGTTGAGCACGGGACTCGTTCACTGCGCCATCTGAAAAAAAATGAAATGGCGTATGGCTTTTAGTGCCGGGAGTGTCCGAGGACATGTTCGGCTCGCCAGGTGCAGGTCTTTTGATTTGACACCCGTAGGTGACCTGCGCGTCGTGATGAGGATGAAATGATGATGAAGACGACACATACACCCAGCCCTCGAGCCGGCGAAATTAACCAATGATGGTTAAAATTCCCGACCCTACCGGGAATCGAACCCGGGACCCCTCTGACCAAAGGCCAGCACGCTAACCATATAGCCATGGAGCCGGACACTGCGCCATCTGAGCACGCTTAACAATCCATCTGTTCGTGAGCACTTGGGTGACTGATTTTTACGCGGTGAGCTTATATTCACTTAATAATAATAATAATGATGATGAAATGAAAATCCACAGCCTGTTTCCAGTCATTCGACCGGGTCAAGAATGGAATGAATGAAGCCCCCATCTAGCGGCGAGGATAAGAAATGTGCCGACTGCCGAAGCCTATCGCACTCCTATGGGACAATGATAAATGACTGACAGATGAAATGAAATATTAATGGTGAGTGTTGCTGGAATGAAAGATGACAGGGAAAACCAGAGTATCCGGAGAAAAACCTGTCTCGCCTCCGCTTTGTCCAGCACAAATCTCAAATGGAGTGACCGGGATTTGAACCATCGGTATCCAGCGGTGAGAGGCCTGCGCGCCACCGCCTGAGCCACGGAGGCTCAATAATAATAATAATAATAATAATAATAATAATAATAATAATAATAATAATAATAATTTCGTGCGGCTATTTCTAGCCATTTGCAGCCCTTGTAAGGCAGACCCTCCGATGAGGGTGGGCGCCATCTGCCATGTGCAGGTAACTGCGTGTTATTGTGGTGGATAGTGTTTTGTGTGGTGTGTGTGAGAGAGAGAGAGTTGCAGGGGTGTTGGGGTCAGCACAAAAATCCTGTCCCCGCGCCAAGGGAATGAACCATTTAAGGTTAAAATCTCCGACCCGGCCAGGAATCGAACCCGGGAGCCTCTGGACCAAAGGCCTGCACGCTAACCATTTGGCCATGGAGTCGGACATAGGCTAATAATAATAATAATGCGAAAAACAGAAACTGACGGTATAAACATTGGCAGATTTGTAAAATACGTATTGATTGCTTAGCTTTTGCAGATGACTTTGCAATCCTTTCCAAAAACTGACAAGAATCAATCTATAGAAAAATGTCATGAAATGGCAGCCAGTGACGGTGATTAGTGGGTCGAAGGGAGAGGGGCAATTTGTGGAGAAGAAATTAAATTTTCATTCCATTTTATCCGCCTGACATGAGGAATTACTGTTTAAAGAAGCAACTCATACAAACACTATGGGCTTATTACCTAATTATTTTTTACTATTTAATCAATTTACCGCACAGTGTTGGATTTTCCCTCGGGCTCAGTCAGGGAGCCCACCTCTACCGCCTCAAGGTCGGTGTTCTGGAGCATGAGACTTTGGGTCGGGAATACAAGTGGGGAGGAAGACCAGTACTTCGCCTAGGAGGCCTCACCTGCTACGCTGAACAAGGGGACGGAAAGACTGGAAAGGATAGACAGGGAAGAGGAAAGGAAGCGACCTTGACTTCAAATCAGGTACCAATCCGGCATTTGCTTTGAGAAGAAGCCATGTAGAACCACTTCGGGGATGGCTGAGGTGAGAACCAGTTGACCGCCCCAGGCTGATTGGACCCCGTTCCAGTACTCGTACCTCTATTCAAATTTCATGGCAGAGCCGGGAATCGAACCCGGAATTTTGCGGGTGGCAGATAATCAGACCAACCACTACATCACAGAGGTCAAATATCAATCAATCAATACTGATCTGCATTTAGGGCAGTCGCCCAGGTGGCAGATTCCCTATCTGTTGCTTTCCTAGCCTTTTCCGAAATGATTTCAAAGTAATTGGAAATTTATTGAACATCTCCCTTGGTAAGTTATTCCAGTCCCTAACTCCCCTTCCTATAAATGAATATTTGCCCCAGTTTGTCCTCTTGAATTCCAACTTTATCTTCATATTGTGATCTTTCCTACTTTTATAAACGCCATTCAAACTTATTCGTCTACTAATGTCATTCCACGCCATCTCTCCGCTGACAGCTCGGAACATACCACTTAGTCGAGCAGCTCTTCTTCTTTCTCTCAATTCTTCCCAACCCAAACATTGCAACATTTTTGTAACGCTACTCTTTTGTCGGAAATCACCGAGAACAAATCGAGCTGCTTTTCTTTGGATTTTTTCCAGTTCTTGAATCAGGTAATCCTGGTGAGGGTCCCATACACTGGAACCATACTCTAGTTGGGGTCTTACCAGAGACTTATATGCACTCTGCTTTACATCCTTACTACAACCCCTAAACACCCTCATATCCATGTGCAGAGATCGGTACCCTTTATTTACAATCCCATTTATGTGATTACCCCAGTGAAGATCTTTCCTTATATTAACACCTAGATACTTACAATGATCCCCAAAAGGAACTTTCACCCCATCAACGCAGTAATTAAAACTGAGAGGACTTTTCCTATTTGTGAAACTCACAACCTGACTTTTAACCCCGTTTATCAACATACCATTGCCTGCTGTCCATCTCACAATATTTTCGAGGTCACGTTGCAGTTGCTCACAATCTTGTAACTTATTTATCACTCTATAGAGAATAACATCATCCGCAAAAAGCCTTACCTCCGATTCCACTCCTTTACTACTGAACTATTACCTAATTTTTCCCATAGTTAATTTAATTATTTAAAATAATACTTAGCGGAAATACACACAAAAAGCTATTCGTCGCGGCTAACAGATTCGTATAGCGCCAGAGCAAGTGTGGTGGAGATTCGCATAGGAGCGTGTAGCATCTATGAGGAAGGGTAGAAAGGGACTTTTTTTTTTCCAAGTTTATGGACACTCAGGTATGATTCACTTGCTTTCCGCGCTCGTTCATCAGTCTCACAGTCTCATTCAGTCAATATGTCTGTGTAGTTCCTTTTCGTGTATGACACTTTTTTTTTGTGCCAACGGCCGTAGCCGTGTTGAAACACCGGAACCCGTGAGATCTCCGAAGTTAAGCAACATTGGACGTGGTCAGGAGTTGGATGGGTTGCTACGCACTGTTGGTGGGGGGTAAGGGAATGGAGGAGCGGAAAGGAGCTGGCCACCCTACCGCACGTAAACTCCGGCTCAGGAACACCTCTGCGGACGTTCGGACCTGCCTTCGGGCAGAATAACCCTTACCTTACCTTACTTTTTTAGTAGTGTAGTCAATATTAGTAAATGGCTTTTTATTGTGCAGTCACGCCCCATTTCTTTTTAATTGTAATACATGTGTAATATTGGTCCTTTGATAAAAAAATTTATTATGGTATTGAATCAAGATCTCAAAAAATTATTATTACCGCACTGAAATTGGTAAACTTCCAACCTTATTTCTCTGTCGAAATTCGCTCAAAGATTATCAAAAAATTTCCATTTTTCAGTTTAATATTTTCAAAATCGTTGCCCCCCTGCGCTTTATCCCCAGGCCCAGGTGCTTTTAGTTGTCTAAAAATGTTTGCACACCCCCCCCCCCAATTATTTCTAATTCCCAATCGCCGCCAATGATGGCAGATCCACCAGACTCCATATTTTCTTTCCAAAAGACCCAGTATAAAATGGAAGGAAATAAATCAAGATTCGACAATCAACCATTAATCACTATATTCGCAAAAAAAAAAACATTCCAAGCAACTAAATTCAAGCATGCAAACAAAATTATTCAAACTTCAGCGATAAATCAGGGAGCAAACAAAGAAAATGGTAAAATTGCAAAGGGGTTACAAAATCACCTGGGACAGATAAAACAAACAACGGAAAATTATGTTATTCCCCATCTTGCCTAGGCGCATTTTGGCGCCACCATCGCCTGTTGTGGATTCTCTATATTGGTATAGTTTGAAGATTCAACCACCCTCCGAGTTGATGACACAACAGACATACACTCAACTCTCAATTAACCGGGATAATGTAGGGGGCTTTCCGGAGAAGTAAAATCTCAGTTAACCCGCAAACAGTTAAAAATACAATACTGGAAGTAAGAGAAAATGATAATAAATGTTACTACTGTATTGTTTATTATTAACTTACCCAATACGTAGCGCTTAGCACAATTAATAAATTAATAAATTGAAAAATAAACAGCACTTTTCGAAATTAATAAGTCAAAGAAAAATATTTGGACTACCTAACTTTACTGTTTCTGAAAATAATCGGTTATGGTTTTCTCCTTTTGTGCCGAGAAATACCTTTTTATATTTTTTCGCAAGTTTCTCAAAACTTCAAGGTCGCGCCACATCTGCTACTATTACGATTCGGCAATATTATCCTATTATATTATTCTGTATTACTATAACTCCTAACACTCGTGCATTTTTAGGGTTTTTGATATCGCTGTTAATCCGCAACGCAGTTGATCCGATTACGGTAAATCCAGAGTTGAGTGTACAACCTTTCATGAAAGGTGGTGTTTTTTGAGGAATCTCTATGGATTATAATGATATGGCAGACTAAGGTATGTGCTTTCGGAGGTGTAGGGGAAGCGTGCGTGGCTATTACCCGAAAGGCCCCGGGCTCGATTCGCGGCAAGATCAGGAATTTTTACCTATATCTGAGAGCTGGTTGGAGGTCCACTCAGCCTACGTGATTATAATTGAGGGGTTATTTGACGGTGAGATGATGGCCTCGGGCTAGAAAGCTAACAATAACGGCGGAGTCAATTCGTCGTGCTGACCATACGATACCTCATAATCTGTCCCCCTGTGGGTGGGGGTGGTAGAATAACACTCACGGTATCCCCTGCCTGCCGTAAGAGGGGACTAAAATGGCCCCAGGGTGTCTGAACTTTGGAGCGTGGGTTGGTGACCACGGGGCCCTTAGCTGAGTCCTGGCATTGCTTCCACTTACATGTGACAGTCTCCTCACTTTCATCTATTCCATCCGACCTCCCTGGGTCAACTCTTGTTCTTTTTCGACCCCAACGGTATTACGTATGGAGGCCTAAGGAGTCCTTCATTCTCACGCCCTTCGTGGCCTTTGTCTTCCTTGGGCCGATACCTTCATTTTTCAAAGTGTTGGATCGCTTCCACTTTTTTCCCTCTGATTAGTGTTATATAGAGGACGGTTACCTAGTTGTACTTCCTCTTAAAACAATAATCACCACTACCACCTCTTAATCTGCAGGCCATCGGGCTGAGCAGCGGTCGCTTGGTAGGCCATGGCCCTTCATGGGGTTTGGTTTTAAGGTATATTTATTTAATGTATATATTTGGTGCGATTAATTCTATAAAGCCTTCTGTTAGACTGAACCAAGTTTAAATACAAGACAAAATGCTATAATCCTAACTTACACTACATACACGCACATGTCTGGTATACATACATACATATCACTAAGCAGTGGACTTTTTTTTTGCAAGTTATTTACATCGCGCAGGCACATGTAGATCTTCTGGAGACGATGGTATAGAAAAGGGCTACGAGTGGGAAGGAAGCGATCCTGGCCTTGGTACAACCCCAGCATTTGCCTGGCATGAAAATAGGAAACCACGGAAAACGATCTTCAGAGCTGCCGACAGCGGAGTTCGAACCCACTACCCTCCGAATGCAACTGATAGTTACGTGACCCAATCTGCAGAGCCACACGCTTGGTCCACTAACCAGTTATTTACGTATCAATTAAATAACCAACCGGAATAAGCTTAAATTTAAACTACCATAATAATAATATTGATAGTAATAATGACAGGTAACTAAATAATTCCAGTTTAAACAGCCACTAATTATTGTCAAAAGAATAATTACACAATGTCTAATAATAATAATAATCTGTATGTATGTTGAGTGCTCAGCCCGGAGGCTGGCTTGAACCTCTACAGCTCCGTTATAGGTGTCCCAGGTGCTAGGGAAATGAAAAATGAGGTAGTTTCCCGTTGCTTTCTTCATTGAACCAGAAGTTGCTATTACATATCAGTCTGCCAAGCTCACTGAAATGCCCGCACCAACCGACCCTATGAGTGATATCTTCACACCATTCATAACAGGGACTGGCTGCATAAGGAATGGCATTACCAGCATCGCTCATACCTCAGTCACTTTCATATTGTCAAAAGCCAAGGATGAGACAGAGACAGGTCAATGAAAGAAACAAAATTGTTGTAGCCCATACCAGAAGACATAGTCGCGCCGACACAGATAGGTCTTACGGCGACGATGGGACAGGAAAGGGCTAGGAGTGGGAAGGAAGCGGCCGTGGCCTTAATTAAGGTACAGCCCCAGCATTTGCCTGGTGTGAAAATGGGAAACCACGGAAAACCATTTTCAGGGCTGCCGACAGTGGGGTTCGAACCCACTATCTCCCGAATACTGGATACTGGCCGCACTTAAGCGACTGCAGCTATCGAGCTCGGTAAATGATTACTATCCTGAATTACACAAATGTCCCTTATATTGCCTCTTGTATAATGCGCCTGAAGTTACCTGACACAGGTAACGTGTTCCAATGCCTTGCTGATGATGTTGATGATGCTTGTTGTTCAAAGGAACCTGTAGGTCATCGGCCCCTAATTGTAGGAAATGTAATGAAATTTAAAAGTTCAAAACCATCCACTGACCAGAATAAAAAATGTGATGAAGAATGAATGGATGGATATGAATTTAAAACAATCAGTGCATCCGACCCAGAAACTATAATAAGCAATAGTGTTACTGACTAAGGGACTGCTTCTAATACACAATCCTGAATCGAGGATGCTTGTTGTCTAAAGGGGTCCAAAATCCAGGTCAACGGCCCCTCATAATGGTACTTAGCGCTAGTAAAGTAGAATAAATGGTATTTGTCATGTTGCGCTACTAATCATAAGTAGCGTAGACTCACGGGGTTCCACACATGATGATACTACTCACAAGTATTGTACATCGCACAGGTAACGCACAGCTATGGTGTTTCTCACATAATGGCGCCACTCATAGGCAACGCAAACCCATGGTGTTCCTCACCTAGGTGTACTAATCACGGGCGCCGGTATTCCCGTGGTGTTCCTCATAAAGTGGGCACTAATCAGAGGCAACGCCCAGACCCGTGGTGTATCTCACAATGGTACTAATCACGGGTACTGTAAAAGTGTCCCACCCACTGTTGCTACTAACCACAAACCTATTGTGTACCTAATATAGCGGTACTACTCGCAAATAAAGGCGAGCCATGGTGTTCCCCACCTGATGGTACTAACCACAAGTAGTTTAATGGTTCTAATACAATCATCCCTTGGTCGCCCCTTTTAGTCATCTCTTACGACAGAAAGGGGATACCGTCAGTGTATTCTTCGTCTGCGTCCCCCACCCACAGGGTTTTTCTCAGAACGGGTATTGAGGTAAATATGATGCTCAAGTATGGCAGTGATCGTGTCTGTAAAATGTTGGTAAGCACTGAGTGTACAATAGTCTTCTACTTTTCTCTCTGAGCCATGAATTTTGAGGAAGGAGAGGTAAAATGAAATGTCGTATGGCTTTTAGTGCCGGGATATCCCAGGACGGGTTCGGCGCACCAGGTGCAGGTCTTTCTATTTGACACCCGTAAGCGACCTGCGCGTCGTGATGAGGATGAAATGATGATGAAGACAACACATACACATATGTGTGGTGTGTGAGTTGCAGGGATATTGGGGACAGCACAAAAATCCAGCCCCCAATGCCATTGGAATTATCCAATTAAGGTTAAAAACACCGACCCGGCCGGGAATCGAACCCGGGACTCTCTGAACCGAAGGCCAGTACGCTGACCGTTCAGCCAACGAGTCGGACGGAAGGAGAGGTGATACACGCACATCGTTATACAGCGCAATAGTCGAACAAAGGCACAAATAAGGACTGTATGAGCTCTTTTTATTATTATTATTTTTCCATGGTTAAACATTTCCTCAAACTCTTCAAGGATGTAAACATCTGTGGACTTTTTATACAAACAGTTAATACCCTGTTCGTTTCATGATAGGTTTTAATCAATAGGGATACCCAAACATTTTCCTGTTGTACTGAAAGGTACCACAGGTAACAGTAACAAAAGTCGTACAGATTTTGTCTTTTCTAAGGGAAAACTGCTTAAAAGTCGACACATATTTACCACTTTACATTATAGATTTTTTATGGTTTTTCGACCCAGTTTAGGTATTGTATTGAGTGGTAATCTTTCTTCCAGTACGGGTGAAGCCAATATCATATCTGTAACTTTTATGCTATACCTAGAATGATTAAGCTCTTTTTCTCATTTAATGTGTGTTTATCTTATTTAATAATATATAACAATAATTTTATTAAATTAACAATTAAATTAACAGTATCAGTGTCTACCAATCAGAAGTAAGTATTTAAGTGTAAGAGATGGTCTCGAGCCCTAACTTCGCCACTGGACCAAATAAATAAATAAATAAATAAATAAATAAATAAATAAATAAATAAATAAATAAATAAATAAATAAATAAATAAATAAATAAATAAATAAATAAATAAATAAATAAATAAATAAATAAATAAACATAGTAGTCCGCCTCTGTGGTTCTGTGGTGTAGTGGTTAGCGTGATTAGCTGCCACCCCCAGAGGTCCGGGTTCGATTCCCGGCTCTGCCACGCAATTTGAAAAGTGGTATGAGGGCTGGAACCGGGTCCACTCAGCCTCGGGAGGTCAACTGAGTAGAGGTGGGTTCGATTCCCACCTCAGCCATCCTGGAAGTGGTTTTCCGTGGTTTCCCACTTCTCCTCCAGGCGAATGACGGGATGGTACCTAGCATAAGGCCACGGCCGCTTCCTTCCCTCTTCCTTGCCTATCCCTTCCAATCTTCCCATCCCTCCACAAGGCCCCTGTTCAGCATAGCAGGTGAGACCGCCTGGGCGAAGTACTGGTCATTCTCCCCAGTTGTATCCCCGACCAAGAGTCTGAAGCTCCAGGACACTGCCCTTGAGGCGGTAGATGTGGGATCCCTCACTGTGTCCGAGGGAAAAGCCGACCTTGGAGGGTAAACAGATGATGATGATGATGATGATGATGAAATAAATAAATTAAATAAATAATAAATAAATAAATAAATAAATAAATAAATAAATAAACATAGTAGAAATTACAGTATTTCAATTTGATCTAGTAAGTTACTTCAAGAATTAGTTACATTTTATTTCATATTTTTAATTTTGCGTTTCTTTGAGAGGTTATTGCATCGAACTTAATATTTTTCAAATATATATAATATAGGCAGTTTTTTCTTTGTGTGTATATATTAATATTTTTGTCTTAAATAGTAGTGTTATTTATAGTCCTTAGTATTTTAAGTTTCAGTCAGTTTTATAATAACAAGTGTGTAAGTGGTAAAGTGTACGGGAGAGCCAGGAGTCCTAACTTCGCCACGGGTAATAAAGGTTTTTATCTACCTGCCTATCTATCTGTTCTTTTCCCTGTGTCAACCCCAGGCACAAACTTTGCCTTTTTAGTGTTGTCTGGAGGAATATAGGGGGAATCGATTTAAGGTATGGAGCCGTGCAGGTGACAAGCATAAACGAGGAGATATACTACTTAATTATTTTAAAATAGTGTAATTATGAAGATCTGAAGTCCAACAATATTAATAAAATAAACATATCCCTACTGCAGCAAGGATATTCAGTCCAGTTTGAGAGCGGTTCTTGCCAATATGAATATGAAAAAGGCTGAAACCCCAAAGGCGATGGAAGTTTCGCATATTTACGTTGGCTTATCGAACTCTGAAGGAAAATCTACCCAAATACATTTCTTCAAAACTCCATTAATTATCGTCATTCCATAATTGTAACACTATATCTGACACTTCCCTTGCTATTCCCATCAACCACACTGCAGTATATAATGGATCCTTCGTTGTGGCTGGGTCGCAACTTTGGAATTCACTTCGAGCTGCTGTCAGAAACTCTAAAACTTTTAAAACTGCATGCAGAGATTATCTGTTGAATACTGCTGATTATTTCATGTGATTTCTGACGTATGATAGATTGTGTGATTGTGGTAGGTAGGCTAGTAACATTGGCTTTTTACTGTACTGTTGAGGAACACTGTTTTTCTTATAACTAATATTAGGTTATTATAATATTTTTATTGTTATATACACTGACTGACAGAGCAAATGCAGCACCAAGAAGGAGTGGTCAGAACTTTATGCCAATTGCAGGGTAGACTGACGTCACTGAGGTATGCTCATGATGTGAAATGCGCCGCTGTGCTGCGCACGTAGCGAACGATAAATGGGACACGGCGTTGGCGAATGGCCCACTTCGTACCGTGATTTCTCAGCCGACAATCATTGTAGAACGTGTTGTCGTGTGCCACAGGACACGTGTATAGCTAAGAATGCCAGGCCGCCGTCAACGGAGGCATTTCCAGCAGACAGACGACTTTACGAGGGGTATGGTGATCGGGCTGAGAAGGGCAGGTTGGTCGCTTCGTCAAATCGCAGCCGATACCCATAGGGATGTGTCCACGGTGCAGCGCCTGTGGCGAAGATGGTTGGCGCAGGGACATGTGGCACGTGCGAGGGGTCCAGGCGCAGCCCGAGTGACGTCAGCACGCGAGGATCGGCGCATCCGCCGCCAAGCGGTTGCAGCCCCGCACGCCACGTCAACCGCCATTCTTCCATTCTTCAGCATGTGCAAGACACCCTGGCTGTTCCAATATCGACCAGAACAATTTCCCGTCGATTGGTTGAAGGAGGCCTGCACTCCCGGCGTCCGCTCAGAAGACTACCATTGACTCCACAGCATAGACGTGCACGCCTGGCATGGTGCCGGGCTAGAGCGACTTGGATGAGGGAATGGCGGAACGTCGTGTTCTCCGATGAGTCACGCTTCTGTTCTGTCAGTGATAGTCACCGCAGACGAGTGTGGCGTCGGCGTTGAGAAAGGTCAAAACCGGCAGTAACTGTGGAGCGCCCTACCGCTAGACAACGCGGCATCATGGTTTGGGGCGCTATTGCGTATGATTCCACGTCACTTCTAGTGCGTATTCAAGGCACGTTAAATGCCCACCGCTACGTGCAGCATGTGCTGCGGCCGGTGGCACTCCCGTACCTTCAGGGGCTGCCCAATGCTCTGTTTCAGCAGGATAATGCCCACCCACACACTGCTCGCATCTCCCAACAGGCTCTACGAGGTGTACGGATGCTTCCGTGGCCAGCGTACTCTCCGGATCTCTCACCAATCGAACACGTGTGGGATCTCATTGGACGCCGTTTGCAAACTCTGCCCCAGCCTCGTACGGACGACCAATTGTGGCAAATGGTTGACAGAGAATGGAGAACCATCTCTCAGGACAACATCCGCACTCTTATTGACTCTGTACCTCGACGTGTTTCTGCGTGCATCGCCGCTCGCGGTGGTCCTACATCCTACTGAGTCGATGCCGTGCGCATTGTGTAACCTGCATATCGGTTTGAAATAAACATCAATTATTCGTCCGTGCCGTCTCTGTTTTTTCTCCAACTTTCATCCCTTTCGAACCACTCCTTCTTGGTGTTGCATTTGCTCTGTCAGTCAGTGTATTAAATGTGCATAATATTTAGCTTTCAACTCATGTACGGTACATGTATCACTGTTTATCGCCATACTTGTATTTCCGTTTCTTTATTATGTATTATGTTCTGTTTATGCATTGCTTATACTTTTCAGTTTGTATGTTACTTTTTAATTATGGTGTTTTCTCATTCCCTTTTACTTTTATGCTCCGGCTTTATTTTTTATTCTTTTTCGGGGCTGCCTGGCCAAGGCGGTAAAGGCGTGCTCGGTTCGCCCGGAAGGACGTGGGTTCGAATCCCCGTCAGAAAGTCGTAAAATTTAAGAAATGAGATTTCCACTTCCGAAGGTGCATATGGCCCTGAGGTTCACTCAGCCTACACCAAAAATGAGTACCAGGTTAATCCCTGGGGGCAAAGGCGGCCGGACGTAGAGCTAACCACTCTACCCCATCATGTGCCGAGGTTACGGATAGTGGAAGCCTTTACCTTCCACCCCTCCTAGGGCCTTCATGGCCTGTACGGAGAATGCTTTACTTTACTTTTTAATTGTTTATCTTTTTTAATTTATTGAGCTTTGCTTTCATTCTTCTTTACGAATTCTCCACATGTGTTATTTAGGTTAGTTATCCTTGATTTTGTATTAGAATAGTACATGTCTTTTATATACGTATATATAGACATATTAGCTTGTGATTTATGTGATTAACTTCGCCACTGCTAAAGTCAGATAAATAAATAAATAAATAAATAAATAAATAAATAAATAAATAAATAAATAAATAAATAAATAAACAAAATAATGTTTAGATTGTTACTTTTAAGTTTCTAGATCACTCTAAGACAGCAAATAATTTAGCACATCCTGATAGCATAAAAGGTCGACTGTGAGTCCATTCTTTTCCGTTTTTCACACTAGAAAAATGCTGGGACTGGACCTTATTCCAGGTCACGACTGCTTCATTCCCAATCAATGGCCTTTTATATCCTTGATTCGCTAAAACTCTTTGACGTGTTAATGTGAAGAATAGACAAAAACGGGAAACCATCTGCCGAACACAAGCAAATTTAGTGGCGCGTCATGCACTTTGAACACAGTATTCTCGTAGAAAGGAATCCTTCTTGGGAAGGTTACGGAAAGAGAGCATAACTCGTTATAAAATATTTTAATTTTGGTTTCCTGTCAAGTCGAAGCTCGGGTATTAGGTAAGAAAGTTTTACGAATCCACAAATCGTACAACAAAGGAAAGTGCAGGGATAAAGGAAAAGAAGATATTTAATTAAGAAAACGTTTATTTCACAGAAACGCTCAACATGAGCGAAGTTATAACAGAAATGTATTTTATTCTAGATGATAGAAATGTGGTGTGTCTTTGATGGTGGTGAAGATACGGCTGCAGTTGTCAAGAAGCATCTGGAACAAAGAGAGAGAGAGAGAGATAAATATTAGGACAAGGCAATGGATTTTTATCGCATCAAATTTTAACAGAAAACTTATATCTGGAAGTTAATTATATTCCATAATTTAATAAAACATTTCCTAGCAAAAATTTACTGAAATCTCCTGTTCTTTAGCGCCTTTTCCCAAAGAAATTTCCGCTGTGGATGGCGTCGGTATAATACATCCACAATGTCAGTATCCCCTGCCTGCAAAATCCTGCTTATTACTGTTCATTTTTACAGACTAAAAAACTTATTAAGTGTGGCCCTGATATTTAAGTATTTATTCGTTAGAATACAAACTTACTGAAGGAAGTGACAAGTATAGCCTAGCAAGGACAACAGTTCTGCTTTGATGTTTGCATAAACATTAGGGGCACTGCCTATTATAACTCCTAAAGGATATATTACCCTTGCTACATTTTGGAAGAGCGGGCTTGTCGTCACTTCCAACCAGTCAAATTATTTTGCGTTCTGAGCTAATGTTCCTCGCATATAATAATTCATCAGACTTAATTTTAATTATTTTCAAAATATAACTCACCTTCCGTCAAACCCACAACAAACATTATACCAATAGGTACACTTGCTTCTGGGAAAAGTGGACCAGAGATGAACTTACAATACCGTGCACTCATTCATTTTTCAGTGACTGTAAATCTCATTAAAGGAATAATTGACCACTATGCTCGTGAGGCTTTTTAACATTATAAATACGGAAAAATGAAATGAAAGTTTTGACAAGATATATGATATAGTTTACTGCATTGTTCTACGCTTTCACAACTGCTATAGCATAACGCAATTTTAGGTAACGAAATTGACTCCCATTAGCTTTCGTATATTAAATCTTATTTGAAATTTCCAGTGTACTCCTAATTGAGGTTGCGTGCTTAATAATTAGGATTATCTTTACTCCTAAGTCTGGTACAGAAGATCTGGAGATTCAAACCGTATTGTGAGTACTACCTATTAGTTGTCTGTATATTCATGCATTGGTTTGGAGAGAATTGTTTGATTCAGTATAATGACAGTGATATCTGTCGCTCAAGAACTGGTTGCTCCAGAATGATATACGGAGCAGGCTCTCTTGCCCCCTGGCTGGAGTAGTTCAGGTAGCATATAATAAAGATCATTATCTCGTCAGCTTTGTTCTCTCCGCGGATGAATAATGCAATTTCTTTCCTTTATTGGTAGACATTTACTAGCTGTATGGAGAGACCAGATGTTTATAACAAAAGATGACTTGATACTCACAAGCGGCAGATTATATGAGACAATGGATTTGATTTGATTATTAATGGATAAGGACATTGTTTTACCTCTTAGGGTCTCACACTTAGCTTATGCTAAATTCTGTTATTCCATATCCTCTAGTTGGTGGGAGTGGTACATGATATATGCGGTATCCCCTGCCTATCCTAAGAGGCCACTGGAAGGAGAATCTCCTCTTCCTGTCTTCAGTCTTGCGCAAGATAGAACCTCCACCTTTATTCCTTCTGATAAGACTTAAGGGGGTATTGTTGCCTAGGTGTATTTCCCCTTAAGACAATAACAACTCCCATCACAATACAAACTTGGGAACGCGGTTTAACTACGATGGATTCTCTACTTTAATCAGGTGCCACTGAGGGTGGGCATAGGAATACAACCATGGTCCACGGTATCCCTTATCTGTCGTAAGAGGTGCCTCAAATTGGTAACCATCATGGGCTCTTAACTTGGGAGTGTGGATTTGTGATCTAAGGGCCCCAGGATGAATTTTAACATACATTCTACTTACAATACTGGTGTCATTTCCCTCGCTTTTAACATTCCTATCCAAAACTTCCTGGTCACCGTTTGTTCTCTTCCGACTGTTAAGATAGAGTAGCTGCCCAGCTTTATTTCTACTTAAAACAATAATCACCACCACTTTCAAATAGCGTATAGCAATGGATTTGAGATACCCTTTCAAGCCCTTCGACTAGAGCTATATTTCGCGAAGAATGTTGCTAGTGAGTAAAAATAGAAATAAATTATGTGTCATGCATAACATGCATGAAAATAAAATTATGTGTCACATTCGCGTAATATTATCTTTGAGAACATTAAAACATGAGTCGAAATAAACCTCATAAAAACTAGTAAAAATGTATTTAGAACAGTGTTGGAAATGTCTACTCATTTTACGAAGTTTTATCATGTTCAGGAATAAAAAAGTAGTACACATTCATGAAGTAATATACAGGTAGGCGAAAGACAAATGAGATACCTTCCTGTACACAGAGAAACGTGCATCGGGAAAGGGAATACTTCAGTAGCTTACCTGACTAGCGCCATCCATGTCCATAGGAGCCTTCGTAGCTTCCAGAACTCAGGGAAATGCCGCTGCTGAGCCCATGGCCTCCAAGACTGCTGATGCTAGATAGTCCATGACCTCCTAGACCAATGCCTCCAAGACTGCCAGAGCTCAGAGAAATGCCTCCTCCATATCCACCGCCGTATCCGTATCCACCGGCGTATCCACCGCCGTATCCTCCAGACGAGAGAGAAAGGCTTGATCCTCCGAGACCAATACCGCTTCCAAGGCCACCTCCAAGTCCAATACCGCTTCCAAGGCCGCCTCCGAGACCAATACCGCTACCAAGGCCTCCTCCAACGGAAACAGCTTGTGGGACGGGAACGACAACAGGAGTGGGAACGGAAACTGGGACAGGTCTGGGAACGGAGACAGGAACGGGCTGAGGAACTGGAACGGGGACAGGCTGAGGAACAGAAACAGGAACGGCGTGAGGAACGGGAACAGGTACAGGCCTGTTAACGGTGACAGGGTAGGGTTTGGGAACTGAAACAGGTACTGGGTGAGGTACGGGGACAGGCACAGGTCGTGGTACTGAGACTGGGTAAGGAGCAGGAACTCGTACAGGAACAGGTCTGTTAACTGTTACTGGATAAGGTTGAGGAACGGGCACGGGTCGGGGAACAGTTATGGTCTGGACTGCAACTGTGTTCACACCACTGCTAATACCACCACCAAGGCCACCTCCAAGACCGCCTCCTCCAAGAGCTAGACCAGCGCCTCCAAGACCAATTCCGCTTCCTAGACCAATACCGCCGCCTCCTAGAGAAAGACCACTGCCTCCTAGACCATATCCTCCAAGTCCTTCATAGCTCAGTCCACTTCCTCCAAGAACACTTCCTCCATGTAGCCCTAGGCCAATCCCTCCTCCGTAGCTCCCATATCCGCCGTAACCTCCTCCAAGTCCAAGACCGAGGAGACCTCGCTTCTCCTGCTTCTTCTCCTTCAAAGACTCTTCTCCAGCGCACACTACGGCCGCCACCAAAGACCACGCCTGGAAGACAGATACAGTACACTCATCCGTTAATGTGTAATTGATTTACCAGAACGATTTACAATGTCGACATGTAAGAATTCATTAAAACTCAGCCTGAGAGATTAGGTTTACTGTGCCATCTACTAGGCCTAGAGTAAAACGGAACGAACAGACAGACAGATGGCGTCAAATTTAAACGTCTGTATACGCTACATGAGGCCATAAGACAGTGATGATGGTAATAATAATAATAATAATAAGCTGATCAAGAACTAGCAGAATGTTCCAGCCATTGACAGGCTGATAGTCGTCGATATAATTAACTTCTGTTTGTACCAATGGCTTAGACAAAGGGGGAATGATGCGGCTAAAGTCTCCTGCTGCATTCTTAAAGAAACATTTTCAAATTTGAATCAGATTTAAAGCATGAAGAAAATGCCCTCCCTGGTGTTACGAGAAGGACACTGAATAATTGCTCTACGTTTCTACAGATAATGACCATACTAAAATGTCTGTTGACAATGCCTATGGATATGCTTTCTTTATCTGGAAATGAACTTACTGAAATTAAATCCATATACTATGTGGTATTTAAAACATAGATTATTTTGTTCTACATTCGATATAGGGAATGGATTTCTTTTTTATCAGCCTTTAACATGAGTATTTTTAATTGCATGTGGCATTCCAAATCATAGGTATCGCTTGCTAGCCACCTGTATATCAGGAACTCATTCCTGATTTTGAATTTATGAGTGTACCATATCCAAACTTGGGAACTCAATTTAACTACCATGGAGTCCCTAGCTATTCAGGTACCCCCGTACATAGGGGCATAGAAATATGATCCAAGTATCCCTTATCTGTCGTGAAAGGCGTCTAAAATGGGTAGCCCTAATAAGCTCTTAACTTGGGAGTATGGGTGTGTGACCAAAGAGCCATTTCTCCCACTTTCAACCTTCGTGGCAAAAACGTCTAAGTCAACTTTCTTCCTCTTTCAACTCTGACGGTATGATTGCAGATTACTGTCTTCCAGTTGTATTTCTACTGGAAAAAATACCTCTGCTATCAGGTGGGATTAACAATAATAAGTCATATTCTTGTCCTTGACGTGAACATAAAAACAAGATTGAATATAAATAAACCGAGTGATTGGCTGCATGATTCGTGTCACGCAGCTCTCAGCTTGCATTCGGAATATTGTGGGTTCGAACTACACTGTCGGCAGCCCTAAGGATAATTTCCCGTGTTTTCACATTTTCACGCGAGGCTGTACCTTAATTAAGCCCACGGTCGCTTTCTAACTAGTCACAGATATTCCCTATCCCATCACCTCCAGGAGATCTGTCTGTCTGATCCGTTGCGACGAAAATAAATACAAAAAGAAAGGAAAACGGAATATAACTGAACAATTTTTGAGAATATTTTTTTTTAATTTTGAGAAATGTATTTTGTAAAAAATATTAGGGCAGAATGTCGGCTTCTGCAAGCCAAGGTTTTGGGTTCAAACCCTACAGAGATACGCGTGTTTGCAGGAAGGAATTGAGTCCAGTCGGCATTCCATTTCTTAGAATGTCAGCATGTGATAGATCTCTGGTGGCACATTTGATGTTTACTCATTCTTAGATCACCATCAATCACAAAAAATAAATCCCTTTTTATGTCATCTGATAGAGTAAAATGGAACTCCTAAAATGAAACACAGGCAGTCTAAATGCCATCAAAAGAATGATATACGATAGCTAATGTCATACGATATTACTATTATTATTCAACATCATTTCCCACACTCTGGAGAGGTCGAAGGTGCGAAATGTGTTTCACTTGGGAGCTTGCCCTGTTTTACCATTGGATGTCCTTCCTAACGTGAACGTTCCGCTGAGAGATGTGTTAACTATCACGTGTTTCTTTGACGTGTTTTGTGTGTATACTATGAAGAGGAATGCGTTGGGACAAGTAGAAACACGCAGTCCGCAAGAAAGAGGAATAAACCAAACCCGAGTAGAATCCCTAGCTTGACCGGGCATTGAACCGAAGACTCCCTGAGCCATAAGTCACTGCACTAACTATTTATCTAATGAGCCCAACAAATATAAATAAGAAAATAAACAAATAAATACATTACTTAATTAAAAATATTAAAGAAAATGTCTTTGAATTATTACAAAAAATTCTCGTAAAATATGAAATATTTAACCCCTTGCTTCTGATATGTGGTAGCTAATGAAAACGTGAGGTACTCACCAGCAGTGTCCTCATACCCATGTCTACTCGTTGTGTGTAAGCACACTGCTGACCAGGACTTCATCACCTACAGTTTATATACCCAACTTTGAAACCGCAGACTTTCTCCCAGGGTGTGACATAATATGTGGATCGTCCGGTCCGGATGCTTCCGATGCAAATCAACTTCCCACCCTGCTCCAGAACTGCAAAACTGGATCAGACTTCTCTGTATGACCCGAAATCTGTATTTAGACTTCCGAGTTTCGTTTGTAAGAGGCCATAGCAATACAAAATTCACATGGACATTAACAAATTCCATTTTAAAAAATAAATTCTTTACGAAATTGAAACGATTTTAGTACATGATTAAGAATTGCATTCAATATGTTATTATCCGTCATTACCCATTTTCTTTTAGCGTAACTTTCACTTATCCCAAATTCGAATGTTGTTGCGTTATTAATATTACATAACTATAAACAATGTATTTATATACATAAACTAGCAAAACCCGACAGGCCGGGCTGAGTGGCTCAGGCGGTTAAGGCGCTGGCCTTCTAACCCCAACTTGGCAGGTTCGATCCTGGCTCAGTCCGGTGGTATTTGAAGGTGCTCAAATACGACAGCCCCGTGTCGGTAGATTTACTGGCACGTAAAAGAACTCCTGCGGGACTAAATTCCGGCACCTCGGCGTCTCCGAAGACCTTAAAAAATAGTTAGTGGGACGTAAAACAAATAACATTATTATTATTATTAAAACCCGACAGACGTTGTACTGTCTGTGTACATTTATTTACCTCAGCATATACGACACTAATATCGGGCATTTTCGATTACTTTTACATTTCATCCTCTCCCCTTGGGCTGGGAGGGTGTCCTGCCCCCACACTATTTGATAAAAGCAGAAATAAGTTTTAAGGAACACGTCATAATCTTCACATACTGTTGGGTAGGCAACCCGCTGGTCGGACTTGTCTTGCGGCTTGCTTATCTTCCCCTATTTTATTTTTTACCGCTTAGTGCCGAACTACGGATCAGATTTCATTAAAACCACTTCATAATCCCTCTCAGATGTAATAAGAACAAACTGTGAATATTTCAGCGAAATCGGTCCAGTAGTTTTTGAGTCTATTAGCTTTAAACATACCAACATCCAATTTTATATATATATATATATATAAAAAACCAAACCCCATGGCACTACAGCCCTTGAAGGGCCTTGGCCTACCAAGCGACCGCTGCTCAGCCCGAAGGCCTGCAGATTACGAGGTGTCGTGCGGTCAGCACGACGCTTCCTCTCGGCCGTTATTCTTGGCTTTCTAGACCGGATTTTATATATATAGATACATTTATTTACTATTTGCTTTACGTCGCACCGACACAGATAGTTGACGATGGGGTAGGAAAGGATTAGAAATGGGAAGGAAGCAACCGTGGTCTTGATTAAGGTACAGCCCCTGTCTGTCCGAGGGCCACTTCTTCTTTCTTCCTGTATCAACGATATTACGTCGTCGGACACCACATGTAGGCTGACGACATCCACGTTGTATATGGTGGGAAATATGTTGCGAAATCTTCTAAGTGAGTTTAGTGTCGCAAGAAATTTTCTAGGAACAAAATATGTTTGTCTGTGAGAACACTGAGACCTTTGACTGGTTCACTTAAATCAATTGATAAATTTTGTAGCTAGAGTTTTCGTAATGTGAAGTTGCTTATGATTCTTGAACGAAGTCGTGGGTGAGAAAATATTATAGCTTGAGATTTTGAGGCCATTCTTAAGAAAAGAAATGTGCTCACTTCGAACTTTGATATGGGAATTAGAAAGATGTTTCCGAAGACATTTGTCTGGAACGTGGCATTGAATGGAAGTGAAACGTTGAAAATCACTAGGTCAGAAAGAAAGAGAATACGTGTTACAGTATAATACTGAAGGTGAGATGGATAGATCGAATCACGAATGAAGGGTGAGAGGAGATCGATTTGGCTAACTTTGACGAGAAGAAGAGACAGAATGACAGGACACATCTTGAGACACCCAGGACTTTTTCAGTTAGTTTTTTAGGAAAGTGTAGGTGGAAAGAACAGTAGGGGTTGACCAAGTATGAATATGAGAAGCAGATTACAGCAGATGCAGGATCAGCAGTTAGGTAGAAATGAAAAAGTTAGCACAGGATAAGGTGGCATGGAGTGCTGTATCAAACCAGTCTATGGACTGATGAGCCAAACAACTGTTAGTTGAAAAATTAATTTATAATTATAATTGAATACAATATTCCTCGGGTTATTGTAATTCGGCCCAATTATTTTATTTTGTACTATTCCCATCAGTGAATGTGTTTATAATTCTTATTCTTCTCGTTTTGGCCATCTGAGGAGCACGTTAATTAGTTTCTTCTGGTTTTTCTCCTTTCCAATATTCTTTCATTCTCATAGTTTTCAATCTTCCTCACTCTTTTCTTCAATATGATATTGTTTTGGGCCTAGTTCTATCCTGAAAACCTGTGCAAGCCTGCATTTTTAATTCAAAAATCATTCGGTTCTACATCTCAGGTTCCTGTAATCCCATTTCTTTTAGATCCCTTTGTACGTCTTGTATCCAGCGAACTTTGGTTCTCTTGTTCACAATAAACTGTATTATTTGTAGTGTTAACCTCCCCTGGTCCCTTCTCAGGATGTGTCCGATGAACACGATCCTTATTTTTCCGTATGATGTCCGCGATAATCTCTTAAATACTCCTGTTCTTACTAGGTAAAGAGTTTCTGCTGCATACAAGGCTTCAGGGCGGATAAAATCTTAATTTTTCATTAATGGTAATACTCTGCTTACTGTAGACATTCATAGTTAGTATCTATGCTAAATTCATTTTGTTTATTCGAGCTCCCATGGCATCTCTTTCTGTCCGCCCAGTTTCTATCCATTCTCCTAGGTTTTTGAAACCCTCTACCTTGTGAATTTTCCCTCCTTTTGTCATCCATCTAGGAGCTGCCTTCATGTTTGACATATACTGTGTCTTTTCGATAAAGATCTGTAGGCATGCTTTAGCCGCTTGTCTCTGTAGTTTGTTTAACCACCTCTTCTACTGATTCCAACAATAGTGTTTAAAATTCACTCATCCCAGGAAATAACAAAATAAGTAAAAAAAAGAGTTGAAGTTCTCAGAGGTAACAGTTTTTTAACAATACGAAATCACTGATTCACCAAATGTTGCCCACAGTCTAGCTTAAGCAAGCGGCCAGAGAGGACATATTGCGTAGTGCGTGCCGTGAGGTATGGTGGGAGTTGAACAGTACCGGGCCGCCATCGGGAGGTGGCAGTGGAAGTAGGGGGAAGAATTCAAAGAATGGTTTGGAGAGAAAAGAAGAGCTGGGAAAGATGGGTGAAGCGGTACTGGTGGCAGCAGTGATAGCTGTGCTTCTGGTCGTTGGGGGGTTGGAAATAAACCCCGGCCAAAATACCAGCGGCAGTTTCAGCTGGGAAGACTTGGCAGCAAGGAGATAGTAAGGGATGTTATACAAGAAACTTGCCATTGGAACAGATAAAGGAAATTATGAAAGAGCATTCAAAGGAGATAGGGAATATGAAGAAATGGCTGGAAGCAAAAACAGAAGAAACGATGAACAAAACGTGTAGCAACGCGAAAGAAGTAGAGCTGTTAAAATGGAAAGTAAAAAATCTAGAAGAGGAGGTGCTGAAGTTGAAGAAAGAAGCAGAAATACGCAACCAGGAGAGGATGAAGAAATCCATATTTGTTTATGGTGTCCAGGACGTAATTTGTAAAGTGGTGGAGGTTATCCAGAATAAGTTGAAAATAAAGTTTAGTGAAGTGGATATAGACGATGTGAAAAGAGTGGATAAAGCTAAAGGTCGCAGACTAATTAAAGTTACTAACTTCTTTAATGGTAGAAATAGTGTTAAGGAATGCCAGTAATTTACAAGGACACCAAATGTTGTCAAACCTTTCTGCGTTAGATGAAACAGATTTTCAAATAATGGTTTTGGTTTGATTTTGTGTAATTCAAAATATTAATGAAGTATCGGCTTTGGATCTTGAATGAAAATGACTTCTCCTATCGACTTGGCATTATTGTCTGACGTGGACCAATCGACAACAAAGTGGTGCATTTGTGTATTGTTAGCAGTAATATTGAATAGCTCTCTCTAACAAACGTAGCTGTGTAAATTCACTATCAATAATTGATTTACAAGACAAGAATGCCAACGTCCACAACACCAACAGAAAATAACATACACACAAGGCAAACAGACTAATCTGCTTGAAGCCACTTTTATTAACAACATTCAGAATATTAACAAAATAACCCAACTTATCTGGTTCTTACCGTATTCTTGAATAATCAGGAAATACAATTTGGCTATTTCTTCAATATTATTACGAAATGATTTATCTTGTTAGTGTCAAAAGGTAAAGAGTATTAACCTTAGTAGGTCACTGAATTTTTTAAAAAAACTGAAAGAAATGCCTTATCTGGTTTTTACTCGGGATGAGTGAATTATTATTTAATTTAATATACAATTCGATTATGCTGCAAAAGAAACGGTATTGAATGTGTTCGACCAGTGGTTGAGAATAAGTTCGGTGAAAACCATTGTGGTTTCAGACCACAGAGGGGCTGTCAGGATCATATTTTCGGTATGCGCCAGGTAATTGAAAAGTGCTACGAGAGGAATAGACAATTATGTTTATGTTTCGTAGGTCTAGAAAAGGCATATGACATAGTGTCTTGATATACGCCGTATAATAACGTCGTCTACCTCTGAAAATTCATTTTTATGCGTTAAAATACGTCATGTTTCGTTTAATATGCGTTCCATTTCCATAAAATATTACACAATTTAATTTGAATAGTAGTGTCAACCTTGCTTGTTTTTCTTACATATGAAATTACTCTTTCCAGGACTAAAGTGATATTAGTACGTAAGAAACCTAAGACAATGTAGAGCGGTATAAACTTTATATTTGTAAGCTTATAGCCAACATGGTATAATATATTCTTGGATTTATTCTTGTTCAAGAGGATATAGCCGTGAATTTATTTTGCTATTACTTCATTGATTGCCATTAAAAATTCTAGTATTGAAGGGAGATTTATGTATGTTGTGATTATGTTTAAATAGTTTAATGTAAAAATGTTGGTTTGTGATACCAGTGATGTAAGTAGCTACTTTAAACCATTTTATGGCCATTGTCTATTTCTTTTTTAAGTTGATGCAAAACTGAAACAGATAGATCATTTCAAGGAATTACGATGTGTGTTCTCCCAGGCTGGTAGTATAGTAAGTGAGATTGAATCAAGGTTCACTAAAGCTAATGCAGTGAGCTCGCAGTTGCAATCAACAGTATTCTATAAGAAGTAAGTCAGCTCCCGGACGAAACTATTTTACATCGGTCTGTTTTCAGTCCAACTTTGCTTTACGGGAGTAAAACCTAGGTGGTTACCTTATTCACGCGTCAGAAGTAACAAGCAAGAAAGTAGCCAGAATGATTGCTGCTATAAACAGGTGGGAACAATGGCAGGAGTGTACTCGGAATGAGGACATAACAACTAAGTTAGGAATAAACTCGATGGATGAAGCTGTACCCATAAACGTGCAACGGTGGTGGGACCATGAGGCGAATGGAGGAGAATAGGTTCCCTTGGGAAATAGTGGACTTTGTTATGGAGGGTAAGAGAAGTAGAGGATTGTGGCGGCGGTTAGTAAATACACAGTGACTTAGAGACTGAACACTGAAAGCCTATAATGAACATGTATGATTTTTTAAATAGTTGTTTATCATCGCACCAATACACTGTAAACATGTTCCTGAGTTGCTGACTAAATTTACAAACATATAAATCTGAATTTAACTTGAAAATCTGAATATCTGCATTTAAAATGGAAATTATGAAAATTAACATTCATTAAATAAAATACACACTCGTCGAACCCTGTACTCACACTTACTCGTTACCTGCTTACTTACACATACGTTATTTGAAGGGCGCCAGCTGTCACTCAGTACAGCAATAATAGAATGAGACTCTTGACTATCTCTAGGGTGTGGGGTAATAAGCTTACTTTTGACAACATACCATATAAGTTCTGGGAAAAGGAGATTGGCGTTCGGTTTCCCCATTAATTTTGAGGTTAAGATATTTTACTTTCAATGAAATGAAACTATGAATTCGTTTGATAGAACAATATATATTCTTTAAATAATATATCAAAAAAATAGTGAGTCTTGTTGCGATAAAACAGATGAGAATATGAAATTATGACATTGCAACTGAAAGAAACTAGGCATGAATTTGAATTCTTCTTGACCGGACATTTAACAATTTATACGAAATATTTCCCTCACTGATTCACTTGACTGTACCTTCAACACTTTTAGTGTAATTACGACGTAATCCATTGCTCTGGTGTTTACTGTAGATGTGTCACGCCTAACTTGGTGATACATCCTTGCGACTGCTTCTTCTCCATATCATCTGACTTCTTTGTAAGTCAATATGGTATGACCTCTTGGCAGGTCCAGGGTTGCCCTCTCTGACTCCTTGGTAAGCCTTGCGTCCGCGTCTTCCACTAAGTGACGGACCAACCATTTGGTCTCACTCTCTCAATGACCAATATTGGCTCACTGAGTCTTCTCCATCTCTCGTTCACACTGGTTGACTGGCCAACAAAGGCCTCTTGATCTAGTAGACTACTTCACTGTACTGCATCCGTATAAGTAATGACTGACGCTACAATGTGCATCCACCTTATATAGACGCTAGTTGACACAACTACGTAATCTCCAGAAATAACAATGACATACTCCCACCTACGCGACAAATATTACGCACAGTGGTGAAATAGCCCCGCGGCGATTGAGTCGATGCGCGCATATCTAAATAAATACGATGACATAGCCAAGGCGCGGCGATGACTTGGCAGAATCTCCACTGGTGTCGCAATATAACAACGTCACTTCCAATCTCTGATATATACAACAATTCTCACTGTACAGGTATTGAGTGTTATACTACACATACGTATATATGTATACATCTAAGTGCAATCTTGCAAGCAACAGGCAATTGCAAAATTGAATAAAACGGATAATTACAATAATAGTACAATATCACAGATAACATAATAATAATACTGACATAATAATAATAATAATAATAATACTAATAAAATACAGATAAAATCATACAATAATAAAAATACAGATATCATCTTGTAACGGGATTTGAACCGTTACAATTCGCCTCCCTCATAAATAAATCGAAGAACAAAGAATCGATTGATTTATGAACAAAATTATATATATAACACTGACACAGATAAACACTTTAAATGAGTATACAACAATAATTTTCTTTTTCAGCATCCATACATTTTATAATACATCACATATATGAGAATTCTTCTCGCACATTGCCATCGTAGATAACTGTCCAGTGTCCCATTCTCATACAATTCGCAAGAGCATAGCCCTTAATTTAACACACACAAATAATTTCAATCAATATACAACATTCTTCTCCTTTTTTTTTTAACATATCAAAATATTTTGTGAAATATCACTTATATGAGAACTTTTCTCGCATATGGTTATCGCAGATAACTTTCCAATGTCCTGTTCTCAGTTTTGTCACACAGAACATGACAATGTAGCACTTATTCTTCCAATGCACCAATACGACACTTGGTTCACACGCTAATTCATGTATGTTAATTTTATTTTGCCAGTTTCTTACAAAAATTTAATCATCTTACTCTTATTTCAACAAATCTCACGTGAAATACTCCTTTACATATATAATACTACAAATACCGACAATATCCCCTTCCTGATCTTTTAAGGAATATGCACACTTCCCGATACGGTTCACAATAGTGAAATACCCCTGATACAAAATAATAACTTCAACATATTTCCCGCCTCTGCAGATGATGAAAATGGAACTCTGAGTAGCACTCTGTCACTCAAACTGAATCAATTTTGCCCTTATTAACTTACATATCTCAATAGATCACATCCTTCTTGGCAACAATAATTAAAGGATCAATGCCATGGCTACAAGATGGTTCAATTATACCGTAATCCAGCATAATGTTTATTTGTTCTTAGACGTCACTAGCATTTTTAAGTTGAATGGGGTACTTACCTCCCACAAATGATGAATGGTCATGTACTACAAATTTATGTTCATATACGTGTTCTTCCTCACTTACCACCAAATACGTCTCGATGCTTACCTAACATCGAACACAATTACTCCTCCTGTAATTCACTCAAATTACCTCACGTCACTGCCTCATACCGACGATCCCTCAGATCCTGGTCGTACAGGCACGTAACACACCCAACAAAACATTTCCTCTCACTAGGAACAACTTCACTTACCTCTCATATATTTCAAAGAACACACGTCACCAACACACTTACCTCAGACCATCATAATTAACACGTACTTCTTTGCTAGTTTCCTCCCAGAACAAACACACACTACCTAAATTAAAGTCTACTCTACTTCCATGATTTGCAACCAAGTCAGCTCCTAAAATAACTGAATACACAAGTTTTGGTACAACAAGGCATGACTGAAACTTACAATTATCTTCAATTATGATAGGTACCGCTATCACCTTATTTACTCACTTTGACTTACCCAACGGCTTTTATAATATCTAATAGAACCTTCACTTACCTTCTTCATCTCACAATTTCCATCATCGGAGTTACTACCTCACTACTTACATCACATTCTCGGCATAACAAGTACTTACATCACTTTAACAGATCACGTCTTACGTCTAACTTACTGCTACTATTAATTACTTCATTATCTACCACTACGGCACTACTTAATTATCTCACTTAACATTACTCAGGTCACAATCACACTACTCTTAAATCTACTTTCCCTACATAACTACTTATACTACATACCTGTTCATCTACTACCTTCAGACTGTTCACTTAATTTATCCGATTCCCTGTGAATCTGAAATACTCTGGCTCGATGACTATTCCTGAATACCATTCGCATTTGGCCTATTACTCTCTCTCTGATGACTTAAATCCTCACGCCTTCCGTCACTTTGGCCTATAAAGTTTCCACGCCTTCCTTCTCCGGATTGCCCCTGATAACTCTGCTGAACCCTATCACTATTGAAATGTCTATTATTCGTCTGCTCATCATAATTATTCCCTCTCCAGCTATTCTGTCTATAATTCCCATAATTCACATCTACACGCCTCCCATCTTCCGATTCTCTCTGGTAACTCTGCTGACCTCTGTCACTATTGACATTTCTATTATTCCTCGGCTGATCATAATTATTCCCTCTCCAGCTATTTTGTCTATAATTCCTCACATAATTCACATCTGCACGCCTCCCATCTTCCGATTCTCTCTGGTAATTCTGCCGACTTCTACCACTATTGAAATTTCTATCATTCTTCGGCTGATCATAATTATTCCCTCTCCAGCTATTCTGTCTATAATTCCTCACAAAATTCACATCTGCACGCCTCCCATCTTCCGATTCTCTCTGGTAATTCTGCTGACCTCTATCACTATTGAAATTTCTATTATTCCTCGGCTGATCATTATTATTCCCTCTCCTCTGATAATTATCTGACCTGTTTCCCGCTCCTTCTACAGTTCTACTTTGCGGTCGATTATCACCTACTCTACCATTCAGAGCCTCGAAACTATCTAACAATACCTCCATTTCTTTGATAGTACTGACTTTCTGCATACACGCAGCTTCCCTAATCTTATCAGAATAATGTTTTAACATAATCCTTACGACATCAACTTCTGAACCAATACTATTGAGATTTTTCCAGATAAGCACGTGTGCCAGAAAGTATTCTGTCATAGACACCCCCTCCTGTTGTCTATATTTACCAAACATAATCCGTTCTCTTTCACGACCCTGGACATTCTCATCCCAAAACTTATTAATAAACATCTCTTTAAATTCCTCCAAATTAGACATATTATTACGGTACACTTGAAACCAGGTTTTACTTTCACCGACAAAGGAATTAGACAAGGTCTCTAACACGTATTCCCATTCGATAATATTATCCCTCAACTTATTTGCAAATCTTTTCTCAACTAATGTTACAAATTCCATAGGATTAAATTGTTTTCCAGTAAACTTAGGCAAATCTTGGTCCCTATTGTATAAACCACTCGTTACTACTATCTCTCTTGTAATCTGACCTTCTCTCATTTCTTGCCGTAGTACCCTCTGGCAATTCAAAACTTTTTCTTCCGCCACCTTCTCCGCATTCTCTTTCATTATTCTCAATTCTTCCTGTAATTTTTCCTCTTTCTCTGTAACCTTCTGCGACAAAGTTTCTTGTTTATTCTTTAGTTCTCTGACCTGCCCAAGCTCTTTTTCAAACGTTTCTACCTTACTGACACATTCCCTCATATCTTGCCCCACTGCATTATGGATCTTGTCTAGTCTTTTGTCTATGATCTCGTGAATTTCTTCCTGATTACTAGAAATCTTATTACTTAACTCTTTGATATTCTCTGTACAAGTTCCTTTGACATGCTCAATTTGCGTATGAAGATCGCTCCGACTCGACTCCATTTCTTCTCTAAGGTCAACACACTCTTTATTTACCTTATCTTCTAACTTAGATATTTGACTAGTTACCTCTACTATCTTAGTATCTATTTTAGAATTTAGTGATTCACTTAGCCCATCTATTTTATCATTAATCGCACTGTTACCATTAATCAATTCTTCGATTTTACTACTTAGAGAGTTAATCTGTTTATTACAATTTTCATTACTACTATCAATTAATTCTTTCATCTCTTTCTTATTATTTCCACTCATCTTTTCCATTCGTTTATTACTATTTTCATTACTATTACTAATTAATTCTTTCATCTCTTTCATCTCTTTCTTATTATTTTCACTACTATTACAAAATAATTCTTTCATCTCTTTCATCTCTTTCTTATTATTTTCACTAATGATCTCGGTAAATCTGGCCATCATCAAATTTATAGAATCTTGGTTCATTCCCCCCGCGATTTCCTTTTGAGTTTCAGTATGCTTCTCAATTTCTGCACTTTCCTGAATTATCTCAGAAGCTTCCATCGTATTCACCTGTTCCCTACTCTGAATTTCACCTTGGATGTCCGCAGAAGCAATGACCTCGTCGTCACATGACTTGTTATTGTCTTCCTTGTCCATCATTGGTTCACTAGTGATAGTACGCGATCTCAAATTAATTTCCCTCTTCAAATCCCTTGACATATCCCCAAAATACAAATATATACCACAAAATTATACTCCTGACATTTACCGGTAATACTTCCGTTGGCTTTAATTGTGCATACTCTTCCCAGAATGAACCTATGATATGCTGTCATTCAGACCAAGTTCTGAATTTATTCGAGTCCCACGTTGCGTCGACACATTGTAAACATGTTCCTGAGTTGCTGACTAAATTTACAAACATATAAATCTGAATTTAACTTGAAAATCTGAATATCTGCATTTAAAATGGAAATTATGAAAATTAACATTCATTAAATAAAATACACACTCGTCGAACCCTGTACTCACACTTACTCGTTACCTGCTTACTTACACATACGTTATTTGAAGGGCGCCAGCTGTCACTCAGTACAGCAATAATAGAATGAGACTCTTGACTATCTCTAGGGTGTGGGGTAATAAGCTTACTTTTGACAACATACCATATAAGTTCTGGGAAAAGGAGATTGGCGTTCGGTTTCCCCATTAATTTTGAGGTTAAGATATTTTACTTTCAATGAAATGAAACTATGAATTCGTTTGATAGAACAATATATATTCTTTAAATAATATATCAAAAAAATAGTGAGTCTTGTTGCGATAAAACAGATGAGAATATGAAATTATGACATTGCAACTGAAAGAAACTAGGCATGAATTTGAATTCTTCTTGACCGGATATTTAACAATTTATACGAAATATTTCCCTCACTGATTCACTTGACTGTACCTTCAACACTTTTAGTGTAATTACGACGTAATCCATTGCTCTGGTGTTTACTGTAGATGTGTCACGCCTAACTTGGTGATACATCCTTGCGACTGCTTCTTCTCCATATCATCTGACTTCTTTGTAAGTCAATATGGTATGACCTCTTGGCAGGTCCAGGGTTGCCCTCTCTGACTCCTTGGTAAGCCTTGCGTCCGCGTCTTCCACTAAGTGACGGACCAACCATTTGGTCTCACTCTCTCAATGACCAATATTGGCTCACTGAGTCTTCTCCATCTCTCGTTCACACTGGTTGACTGGCCAACAAAGGCCTCTTGATCTAGTAGACTACTTCACTGTACTGCATCCGTATAAGTAATGACTGACGCTACAATGTGCATCCACCTTATATAGACGCTAGTTGACACAACTACGTAATCTCCAGAAATAACAATGACATACTCCCACCTACGCGACAGATATTACGCACAGTGGTGAAATAGCCCCGCGGCGATTGAGTCGATGCGCGCATATCTAAATAAATACGATGACATAGCCAAGGCGCGGCGATGACTTGGCAGAATCTCCACTGGTGTCGCAATATAACAACGTCACTTCCAATCTCTGATATATACAACAATTCTCACTGTACAGGTATTGAGTGTTATACTACACATACGTATATATGTATACATCTAAGTGCAATCTTGCAAGCAACAGGCAATTGCAAAATTGAATAAAACGGATAATTACAATAATAGTACAATATCACAGATAACATAATAATAATACTGACATAATAATAATAATAATAATAATAATAATAAAATACAGATAAAATCATACAATAATAAAAATACAGATATCATCTTGTAACGGGATTTGAACCGTTACAACACCAAAGGATTTTCGCAACGGAAGGCTGGGAAAGGGCTGGGATTGGGAAGGTAGCGGCCGTGCCCTTAATTAACGTATTAAAATTCAGACCAAGGATTTTCCTGTTGAAAATTAGAAACCACGTAAAGGGCTGCCCACCACCTCCTGAATGGAAGCTCACAGCTTCGCGACCCCAAACCACACCGCCAACTCGCTTGGTCACAGTTAGTCAATCGATGAAAGAATACTTTCACTTGTCAAAAGTTCACTTTCTGTACGCCATAGCAGTTAGTTATTATTAGTGTTAAGGAAAGCTGCATTCCAAGGAAACTTGAAGTTTCCATAGAAGGAAGGTAGGGAGGTAGTGTTAAATTCTAGCAAGATTTTTTAAAGAACATTACTAGTGGGGCTGGTAAGTTAGAAGTATGGGTTGGAGATTACGAGGTCATTAGCTGATTTCTGGCATTGATTCCATTTACTCGTGCCAGGCTCCTCATTTTCATCATACTATCCGACCTCCCTTGGTCAACTTTTCTTCTTTTCCAACCGCGACATTATTAATTAAGAGGCCTAATGAGTCTTTCCTTCTGACGCCTTTGTCTTTCTTTACGGATACCATCATTTTTCGAAGTGGGAAATCTCTTCCAGTTTTTCTCTCCAATTAGTGTTAACAGGGGATGGTTGCCAAGTTGCACTTCCTCTTAAAACAATAATCACCACCACCGGAAAACAGGGACAAATATTAAATTAATGGGAAGAGAAACTATGGATTGGAATAATTTATGTTCGATAAAATTTCAATTTCCTTTAAATCATTTAAGAAAATCTGGTTAAACAATTGATAGGGAATCTGCCATCGGAGTGACAGCCTTAAATGCAGATTGATTGATTGATTGATTGATTGATTGATTGATTGATTGATTGATTGATTGATTGATCGATTGATCGATTGATCGATCGATTGATCGATCGATTGATTGATTGATTGATTGATTGATTGATTGATTGATTGATTGATTGATTGATTGATTGATTGATTGATTGATTGATTGATTGATTGATTGATTGATTGATTTATTGATTGATTGATTGATTGGGAAATTCACCGTCCGTATGTTACTCAGTTTTTGAACAGATGTCGGCCTTCACATAACTGTCAAAGTTGTAAGTGGAAGACTTGGAGCACTGTTCAAGGAGATTCCAGTACAAAACTGTGAAAGTGAAAGTCCACAGCCTGTTTCCAGTCATTCGACGCCTCAGGAATGGAATGAATGAAGCCCCTCCATTTAGCGGCGAGGATAGGAATTGTGCCGGTTGTCGAAGCCTGACAGATGAAATGTTATTGAAAAGTGTTGGTGGAATGAATGTGTCAGGGAGAACCGGAGTACCTGGAGAAAAACCTATCACGCCTCCACTTTGTCCAGCACAAGTCTGACGTGGAATGACCGGGATTTGAACCAGGGAACGCAGCGGTGAGAGGCCAGCACTACGGAGGTTTACTATACAAAACCGTTTTGAGGGAAAATTTATCGCGAATACTCTGTCTCACCCGTTATTTAAACGCCGAAATTTTAGTGAGATTCTTTATTTACTTATTTGTCTATTACAGGCATAGTTCCACAATTGCAATAAGTATTCAAAAGATTTCTTTCTTTCTTTCTTTCTTCCTTTCTTAATCTGTTTACCGTCCAGGGTTGTCTTTTCCCTCAGACTCAGTGAGGGATCCCACCTCTGCCGCCTCAAGGGCAGTGTCCTGCAGCGTGAGACTTTGCGTTGGGAATACAACCGGGGAGGAGAACCAGTACCCCGCCCAGGCGGCCTCACCTGCTATGCTGAACAGGGGCGATGGGGAACGGGAAGATTGAAAGGGATAGACAAGGAAGTGGGAAGGAAATGGCCGTGGCCTTAAGTTAGGTACCATCCCGACATTTGCCTGGAAGTGACGTGGAAAACCTCGGAAAACGGCTTCGAGGATGGATGAAGCGGGAATCGAATATCCCCTCTACTCAGTTGACCTTCCCAGGCTGAGTGGACCCCGTTCCAGTCCTGACACCACTTTTCAAATTTCGTAGCAGAGCCGGGGATGGAACCCGGGCCTCCGAGGTTGGCAGCTAATCACGCTAAGCACTACGCCACAGAGACGGACTCAATATTAAGATTAATGTTACAAAAATCACTACTCAACAAGCTTCCAGGACGGTTTCTGACGCAGGCAATTGCGTTATGAATGCTAAAGCCTTTTTGTAAACCAAATTGCGTTTCAGTAGTGAAATAACTGACTATACAGTAGGTGCCCACAATAATACATTTCTCCGAACGATCTTGTTATGGAAGTGAATAGCAAACCGCAGTTAAGGACATGCAGTTGTAACGGTAGCATGCTCATTTCATTCCGAACCGCAATTTTATATTAGTCAGTGTTGACAAAGCACGTACGAAACCTAAGACCTTCTGTGGCTGTCAAATTACTGGCTCCTACCAACTTCATATCAAAATAATTGCAACGTTAGTTGTGTAACTATCACTGTTGTGGGCAACACAGTGAGTAATGGTTACACAGAACGCCGCTATCGTGAGGTGGGGCTTATTCATCTCTCTTTCTCTTTCATGGGAAATTAGCTGTCGGACACGTCGTTTGTACATAATTGCGGCTGTAATGCCATCTAGTGTAGTGTAGGTGACTTAGTGCAGGGACTTAGGACACTGGATGACATAACCTGTTTTCTTCGGGCTCTGTTATATTAAACCATTCAAGACCAAGGTTTCCAATTCTCTCTTTCCTCTCTTCCTTCGAGTGATTGTTTCTTCATTTTCATCTTCTCATTTCAAGTCTTCTTCATTGTCTTCCTGATTAATAAGTGATAAATACCACGGGGTTTGTCAGTTCATAAAAGGACGGCCCACTTGATGCGTCTCTCGTTCACCACTCTGTAATTAGATTAGTTCCACAGCTCCCCACGTGGCGCTCTCCTCCAAGGATTGTACGGTAGAAAGGAATATTCCTTCCATTGCCATCCATTGCCGATTTATTGTTAATTTGGTGCTATTTAGATTGTTGCATAGGTTAATATTTTTAAACTTATTAATCCTGAAGGTTGCTCTAATTGGTATTTGTCAAAATCATGTCATGTGAAACTGATAAGAGATTGGGACAATAGAATCCCTATGCATTGTTATAACAGCTGCTTCTGTTGATCAGTGGTAATTGTCGGCCTTCAGATCCCATGATCGCGGGTTCAATCCCAGCAAAAGCGATTGGATATTTGAAGGACGTAAAGAAGTCAATTTGACACTCCACGTGGTACAATGCCGGCTGGTGACATATTAAGTGTTTGCACAACAAAACTGAATGAAACTCAGATTTAGATCACCTTATTTACTCTGTCATTTGTTAGAACGAGATCAGAACGTTGAAATTGACGCGCTGGCAACCTAGATAGCATCAGCTCAAAATGCCTATACATGGTAGCTGAGATCGTATATTATTATTGGTAGTACCCTAGATTTAAGGCTAGCTGCTCCTCTCGACATGCTCCTTCCCGTTACCACCTTAGAGGGGCCTAAAGATCGTAGATTTAAGGCTAGCTGCCCTTCCCGACATACCCCCTTTCCCGACACCATCTTGGAAGGATCTAACCTCACTGGGTAGTAAGATGCCCCGCTTTCCGTTACTGTCTTACCAGTTCCCCTTTCCCGACACCATCTTGGAAGGATCTAACCTCACTGGGTAGTCAGATGCCCCGCTTTCCGTTACTGTCTTACCAGTTCCCCTTTCCCGACGCCATCTTGGAGGGGTCAAACCTTACAGCGCATAGTTTTATAACGAGATGCCCTTCCGAACGTCTTCTTATTTGTCTGATAGAAAATAGAAACCATGGAACGCTCTGTATCCGACAGCGTGGCTTTACGGAGGTCAGCTCAATCCCTCCTCCTCCTCCTCCTGCTGCTTGTCCTCCTCCTCCTCACAGTTTTACAGTTAGATGGCTATCCCTCTTTTCTCCTTATCTGACACAGTTTTACGGACAAATGCCCATAATCTATATTGCGCGAGATGGCCCTCCCTCTCTACTAGTTTTGGAGGAAGCCTAACTACACCGTCGCTAAAGGGCCCCATACACGCGCAGACTTAGTCGGAGGTAAGTCTGCACAAACCAGTCTCTTCAGACATGTCTCTGTGTGTATGGCCGATAAGTCTGCCGACAAAAAGTCTGCAGGCAAGTCTCTGACATTCTAGCGCTGCTTGAATTCAGCCAGAGACTTTGCGACGAAAGCGCCATCTCAGAGTTGCGGCAGAAAATGTAAATGTGGTAACCTACAAATATGAAAACTGAAATTTATTTTTGAGCGTCTTTTTCGTGCAGAGCGCTAAATTGTGTCCAGATAACAACTCATCTTCTATACCGACTACCGGTATCTAATTAATTTCGATCCGCATACATTTTTCAACCATCCGAAGCCCATAATCTTAAACAGAAAACAGCTGAGCGTGACGTACCGTATTCAACTTCCTCGGTAAATAGTCATTTAGTCTGAGCGTGTGTGGGCAACTGCATACTTCCGACTTACCTCCCGGAGGCAAGTCCGTGCAGGTAAGTATTCCAGAAGTCTGCGCGTGTATGGGGCCCTTAAGGCTTTACGTCTCCATGCGACGCGTGACCGCCCCTCCTGAAGAAGACAAACATGTTGTCAATCTATACAGGTTTAATCCTGTTACAGAGGACCGGAAAATGTAATGTGCTAAGCCCTCTACCAAGAGCAACAATTTTTTTTGTGTTTAGAACATGTATAATCTGTTGTTATTTTGTTATCAGATAAGGCAACTGTCCGTAAAACTGTGTCAGGTAAGGAGAAAAGAGGAATAGTACGAGAAACGTAAAATTAAGCAATTTCCGAAATTCTGCCGAGCGTTGAAGGGCTAAAGCGGCCGGAAGGGTTTCAAATAGTGAATATTGGATAGCTCAATCAAACGAAAGAAACGAATTTCAAAAATCATTTCCGGCCAAAATGCAGTTCAGGAAAAAAAAACACTTAAAATCGCTTGTTTCTCTACTTGTTTTCTTCTTTTATTCAAATCCCATCCAAATTAACTTATTTACATAATTCTTTCTGCAATGTGTTCCTTGCCTCAATATCCTCAGGCTTTTTTTTTAATTTTGAAGAATATCCACATCGAATGTAGTTATAAGGGCTTAAGTGAAACTCTGCATTGACTCACATTAGCGCTCGTAGTGGTAGAAAAAGGCAAAATGCTAATCTAATCGACCGGATAACGGTGATTAAGTAAAGGATCGTAATTTTTAGCAATAAATAAAAATATATTCTCATATTTTACTATATTTTATTTACCTAAATTTCGTAGCTCATATCCCTAGGATGCTTTAAACATTGAGTTGTTTGCCCGAAGGGCTAGAACTGCGGAGTTTTACTTATAATTAACCAATTAATATGATTAAACATGAAAACATTAAATCAATGAAGATAATGAATGACAAGTATGTTCCAAGGAAGGAGGAAAAACAACGTTTGACCCCAGTTGGGTACTTTGACATACACTTACAGTCTACATATTTTTAATTATAAATATATTTTAAATGTAATATAAAATGTTTATTGGCTACCTTATCTATGCTAATAATAACAGAATAATGTAGTTTTTGTTATTTTATTCCACTGTAGCATTTATGAGAGTGGGACAAATATAGCAAAAGTCGACCACAGTTATGGAAAATTACGGTACCGAATATCAAGAAATTCTGTATAGACGTTTTCACGTGTTGTTCATGCAAAGATTCAGACAGACGTAAATTGAATTGAATCTATTCTGGACTTTTGTACAACTAAGATAAATACCAAGTATGTGATGGTGAGACGCATCTGAATGCAGTTTTCCACAACTGGGCAGAACACACTAAATCCTTAACACCATGCCCACCACAACCTCTTCAGTGTTCAATTTCGATTTGAAATAGTATACAATATGCATTATATAATTCTTTATTAATTCAAAATACGAATAGGTTGGCCATACTGAGGGATTATGTGATTAGGTATAGTAGAATATTAGAAACAATTAAAGGCATTTCTATTGATAACTGGTGGATTTTCATCATGTTTAGCGGAAACTAACCGAACTCCTTTAAATAAGTTCTTAATTGAAGATACGGTACTTCCAGGGTTAGCCAACGCTATAATCTTTCATCTGTGTTCTTCACACTGTATATGGTTTATCTCCTGAAAGATATGAAGTGCCAGGGAGGGATTCGTTTAGATGGAAAAGTACTAAGAAGTAGGTCTATGCCGATGACTTGGTTTTAATGGCAAATTGTGCTGCAAGCCTACAATAGCAACCTTAAAACAGATGCAGTGCCTATGATTTTTAAAAGTAGCATTTCAAAGACAGTAATGTTAGTAGGTAAAGAACCTAAGAGACCTCAACGCCAGGTTGGGAATACAAAGCTGGAGCATACAGATAATTTCAAATATTTAGAATGTATATTCTCTCAGGTTGGTCATTTATAAGTGAGATTGAATCAAGGTGCACCAAACGTAATGCAGTGAGCTCGCAGTTGCGATTAACAGTATTGTGTAAGAAATAAATCAGCTCACGGACGAAATTATCTTTACATCGGTCTGTCTTTAGACCGACTTTGCTTTACGGGAGTGAAATCTGGGTGGACTCAGGATATTTTTTCACAAGCTAGAAGTAACAGAAATTAAATGAGCGAGAATGATCGGTGTTAAAAACAGGTGTGAATAATGGCCGGAGGGTACTCGGAATGAAAGGTTAAGTTAGGAGTGATGGATGAAGCTGTACGCATAAGCCGGCTGCGGTGCTGGAATCTTGAGGCGGATGGAGGAGTATAGGCTACCTAGGACAATAATGGACTCGGTCATTGAGGATAAGAGAAGTAGAGGGAGACCAGGACGTTGATGAAAGCCGTTAAGTTCATTCACTGAAAGCTGAAAGGCATAACAGTCTGTAATGAACTACGTATATATGTTTGTATAGAGGCCCTTTCTACTGCTTCTCAAAGAAGGGAAACGTTTCTGAGGTCGACATTTCTTCTTTACATAAGGCACAGTAAAATAAATGCGGAGAGAAGTGAATCGAATAAAAATAATTTGGTAGAATTATATACAAATATTTATTGTACATTTTATCACAAAATAAAAAATATACAGCATGTATATGGATTTGATTATGAAAAGTATATGAAGTGTGTGGTGTGGACGATGATGGTGGTGAAGATGGTTTGATGGAGATGATGAAACATCGCTGATGCAGCGCAGTACATCTGAAAAAAATAGAAACATCATTAGAAAAACGCAGTCAAGGAAGTATTATTCCAATCGATTAAAAATGTACTATATCAATCGTTGTTTACTGATACCAACGACTGATCTCAGCGATAACCATTTTAATAATAATGTATTAATTACCATATCAACGCCATCCATGTCCATATGAACCTCCGTAACCGCCAGAACTCAGAGAAATGCCGCTGCTGAGCCCATGGCCTCCAAGACTGCCGATGCTAGATATTCCATGGCCTCCAAGACTGCCAGAGCTCAGAGAAATGCCTCCTCCATATCCACCACCGTAACTACCGCCATATCCACCGCTGTAACTACCGCCGTATCCTCCGCCATATCCACCTCCGTATCCACCGCCGTATCCTCCAGACGAGAGAGAAAGGCCTGCTCCTCCAACACCAATTCCGCTTCCAAGGCCACCTCCAAGTCCAATACCGCTTCCAAGGCCACCTCCGAGACCAATACCGCTACCAAGGCCTCCTCCAACGGAGACAGCTTGTGGGACGGGAACGACAACAGGAGTGGGAACGGAAACTGGGACAGGTCTGGGGACGGAGACAGGAACAGGTTGAGGAACTGGAACGGGGACGGGCTGAGGAACAGAGACAGGAACGGCGTGAGGAACGGGAACAGGTACAGGCCTGTTAACGGTGACAGGGTAGGGTCTGGGAACTGAAACAGGTACTGGGTGAGGTACGGGAACAGGCACAGGGCGTGGGACTGAGACTGGGTAAGGAGCAGGAACTCGTACAGGAACAGGTCTGTTAACTGTTACTGGATAGGGCTGAGGAACGGGCACGGGTCGAGGAACAGTTATGGTCTGCACTGCAACTGTGTTCACACCACTGCTAATACCGCCTCCAAGGCCGCCTCCAAGACCGCCTCCTAGGCTTCCTCCTCCTAGACCAGCGCCTCCAAGACCAATTCCGCTTCCTAGACCAATGCCGCTACCTCCTAGAGAAAGACTACTGCCTCCTAGACCATATCCTCCGAGTCCTCCATAGCTCAGTCCACTTCCGCCAAGAAGACTTCCTCCATGTAGTCCAAGACTCAGCCCGCTCCCGTAACTGCCGTATCCTCCGTAACCTCCTCCATATCCTCCTCCGTAACCTCCTCCATATCCTCCTCCGTAACCTCCAAGTCCAAGACCTAGCAGACCTCTCTTCTCCTGCTTCTTCTCTTTCTGAGCTTCTTCTCCGGCGCTCACCACGGCCACCACCAAAGCCCACACCTGAAATTTAAATTTTAAATTAAGAATTAAGAATTAAAAACACCATCCCATCTCTTACTAGTTATAACAGATCTTTATCGCGGTAAAAATTTACTTTGTGGATCTGTGGTAGAATGTGGGTCCCCAGCTACTGAAATGAAATGGCATATGGCTTTTAGTGCCGGGAGTGTCCGAGCACAAGTTCGGCTCGCCAGATGCAGGTCTTTGATTTGACTTCCATAGGCGACCTGCGCGTCGTGATGAGGATGAAATGATGATGAAGACGACACATACACCCAGCCCCCGTGCCAGCCAAATTAACCAATAAAAATTCTCGGCCCTGTCGGGAATCGGACTCGGGACCCCTGTGATCAACGGCCAGCACGCTAACCATTTAGCCATGGAGCCAGCTACTAAGACCATGGGTGGAAAACCGGCTGGGGGAGATAATATAATTTTAACTTGATAATTGTTTTATCTAATGCAATCTTATATGTATATGTGTTTAACACCATTAGGTTTATACCTGTATGAAGCACAATAAATAAATAAATAAATAAATAAATAAATAAATAAATAAATAAATAAATAAATAAATGCTGCTCTGAAACTCTTCAAACTCAAGATCTTGCTGATACTGACATAAGTAATACAAGTTATTTGGGATCTCCTCACCAAAAGGAAGATGACAAACATAGAAATATGCAAAGTCATTTTCTTTAAAAGAAACGGCGTGTCCTTCAAACTATACTCCTTTGAGGTTGAGTGGCACATGCCATCGAAGATATAAGCCATATGTTTTCGCTACCAAATACAGGGGATTATGAGAGTTTATTCAGAAAACTGCATAGAGAACGAAGTTAAATGTGGACGGATTTCTATAGCACGGATGTTATTCTCTACAGGGAATGGATGAAACTCTGTCAGGAATGAACACAAAAATGCAAGAAATGCCCCTATAATATTGAAGTATATTAGGAACAGAGCCAGCCGTTTCCTTCCTTCCTTATCGTTGTCCCTTACATCCTTTTGTCACCGACAACCCTCTATGTGTTAGTACAACATTGAATTACTATATTATTATTATTATTATTATTATTATTATTATTATTATTATTATTATTATTATTATTATTATTATTATTATTATTATTATTATTATTATTATTATTATTATTATTATTATTTATCTGTTACTGTTGGCGTGTGATGCTATTTGGTCAATTTTACGGCGATATCCCCTTCCTGACACACCACCCCTACGTACAGGGAGGTACTATTACGCTTTTCTCTGAAGATTCTTGGTAGTATGGTGTATTGTATGTAGAAGAAGAAACGCTTATTACCTCCCCCCATGCCACAACAGCCTTGAAGGGCCATGGCCTTCTAAGCGACCACTGCACAGCCCGAAAAGACTGCAAATTATGAGGTGTCATATGGTCAGCACGACGAATCATCTCGGCCGTTATTCTTGGCATTCTATACCGGGGCCGCCATCTCAGATAGCTCCTCAATTCTAATCACGTTGGCTGAGTGCATCGAACTAGCCCTCAGATCCAGGCAAAAGTCCCTGACCTGGCCGGGAATTGAACACGGTGCCTCCGGGTAAGGGACAGTCACGCTACCCCTACACCGCGGAGCTGGCAAAGAAAGTGTATTAAGAATAGAAACATCCAGTCAACGAATAAGATATATTGACATACGCAGTTAAAATCCCTCTCTCTGACCGGGAGTCGAACTGGGAATCCTCTGAACGAAAAAGATCATTCACCCAAGGAACTGAATGTGTTACGCTTTATCCTAGATCAATGAATTTTTATTTTACTGTTAGCTCTAAATAAATGCGATTTTATTTTCGCTATTATATTATCAGTATATACCCTACATATATCTATCAATTAATTTAAATTTGATATTTTCTCTTAAACTCTAAATTGCAAATACATAAATTCTGTAAACTGCTACGTGTACAAAACAAAATACGAATTTTCTGATTTCCAAATGCATGTCTAATTATAATATTATCCTGGCAAAATTTTAGATTGTAAGTTTCCTGACTTCCTTCCCTGCGAATAACAGATATTGGATACAATCCGCCAAATTTGTAGGGTGGATATAAGACCATAAAAAACTAGATGGGCCTGGCAATGTTCGTCTTTTCTAGCCTTATACTCCTCTATTTCTCCTTTCCTCTCCGACCTCCCTAAATCAAATTTAGCACTCTTGCTACTCTTCCATGGTTGTCTCATTTCGTAATCCTACACTGTCATCCCTAGATCTTTGTGGCTGTGTGTGCTGTCAACTCACCAGCAGTGTCCTCATGGCTGTACTTGCACTGTTGGTTGTCTTCAGTGACTATGAGCACTGCTGACCATCGGATCGCCACACACATCTTTTATACCTCCCGAGCACTTTCTCTGTCGTGACATCACACGAGTGACGGCAGACCGGTTGATCTGCTGGGGTCCTACAACACACAACCCCTCTCTAAGTTACAGGTTCACCGGAAGTCGGTTAAGACCTTTATTCTCTTCCGACAATGTAGGCTCATTCTACTTGTTCTTACAGTACACTCTGTTAGAGAACATTTTGTCTTAGGACGATTCATTTTGTTATTTACCACAGTATATTCGATTCCACCTGTCACACAGCATATGCCGTAATTTCATCCAATTCTATACATTGTTGTGTTTATCAGAAGAACTTGGAGAGGCTGATTGTAACCGCACTGAGTGAAATTTTATCAGGAATACTCTGTGCCACCCGTTATTTAAAAGTTGAAATTTTAGTGAAAATAGGTCTCCAATTTCTTATTTGTCCATCAAAGGTATAGCTCCACAGCTACAATATAAATAACAATTCAGGCATTCGAAGGATCTCTTGATCCTGGCTCAGTCCGGTGGTATTTGAAGGTGCTCAAATACGACAGCCCCGTGTCGGCAGATTTACTGGCACGTAAAAGAACTCCTGCGGGACTAAATTCCGGCACCTCGGCGTATCCGAAGACCTTAAAAAAGCAGTTAGTGGGACGTAAAACAAATAACATTATTATTAAAGATTTCTTTCTTTCTCCCTTTCTTTCTTTCTTTCTTTCTTTCTTTCTTGCCGGGCTGAGTGGCTCAGGCGGTTAAGGCGCTGGCCTTCTAACCCCAACTTGGCAGATTCGATCCTGGCTCAGTCCGGTGGTATTTGAAGGTGTTCAAATACGTTATCCTCGTGTCGGTAGATTTACTGGCACGTAAAAGAACTTCTGCGAGACTAAATTCCGGCACCTCGGCGTCTCCGAAGACTGTAAAAGCAGTTAGTGGGACGTAAAACAAATAATATTATTCTTATTATTATTTCTTTCCTTCTTTTTTCTTTCTTTCTTTCTTTCTTTCCTAATCCGTTTACCGTTCAGGGTTGGTTTTTTCCTCGGCCACAGCGAGGCATCCCACCTCTACCACCTCAAGGTCAGTGTCCTGGAGCGTGAGACCTGGGGATACAACTGGGTAGGAGGACCAACACCTCACCCAGGCGGTCTCATCCGCTATGCTGAACAAGGGCTTTGTGGGGGATGGGAAGATTAGAAGGGATAGTCAAAGGAATACGGAAGGAAGCGGCTGTGGCCGTAAGTTAGGTAGACCTACCAACCCGGCATTTACCTGGGGAAGAAGTGGGAAACCACTGAAAACCGCTTCGAGGATGACTGAAACGGAAATCAATCCTCCTCCCCTCTACTCAGTTGACCTTCCAAGGCTGAGTAGACCCCGTTCCAGTCTTCGCACCACTTTTTAAATTTCGTAGCAGAGCCAGGAATCGAACTCGAGCCTCCGGGCTTGGCAGCTTATCACCCTAACCACTATACCACAGAAGCGGACTGAATATTAAGATTAATATTACAAAAAATCACTACTCAACATGCTTTCAGCACGGTTTCTAACGCAGGCAATTGTTCCATGAGTGCCAAATCCTTTTCGTAAATCAAACTGCGTTTCAGTAGTGAAATAATTGACTGTACTGTAGGTGCGCACAATAACACATTTCTCTGAATTATCTTGTTAAGCAAGTGAATAGCAAACCTCGCATAAGGATCTCCACTTGTAACAGTAGCAATTTTATTTCATTCCCGGCCACAAATGTGTATTAGGCAGTGTTGACAACGCACGTGCGAAATCTAAGACCTTCTGTGGCCGTGAAATTACTGCCTCCTACCAACTTCATATCAAAATAATTGCAGCGTTAGTTGTGTAACTATCATTATTGTTAGAAAGATTACACCGAACACCACTATCGTGAGTTGTGGCTAAATTCTCTCTCTCTCCTATTTTAGATTACGTCCGGCTCCATTACTAAATGGTTAGCGTTCTGGCCTTTTGGTCACAGGAGTCCCGAGTTCGAATCCCCGCAGGGTCGGGAAATTTAACCATAACTGGTTAATTCCTCCGGCTTCATTATCATTTTAACCTCATCACGACGCGCAGGTCACCTACGGGTATCAAATCAATAAAGACCTGCACCTGGCGAGCCGAAGTCATCGGACTCATCCCAGCACTAAAAGCACACGCCATTTCCTATTTTAGAAAATTTACAGCGATATCTCAGAGAAACATAATACCAAAGTCCAGCATATTCAGAATGCCTGTGTGCGATTCGTCTTCACGTAACATCTTACTACATATTTCTACAAAGCCGCAGAGTGGTTGAAACGGATAGACGATCATACTCAGCTGCTTGCCTAATGCTGTGAATTTTAAAATCTAATGCTCCCTCATATTTGACCAAGTCCTTCCTTCAGAAGAGTCAAGTGCAGAATCGGGGCAATAGGTTTACAGCTAACACCCTTCAGGTTCCAAGGCATCGTACGGTAAAGTGCAGTAAGTCGTTCATTGTCACTGCCTCTCAATTATACAATTACCTAAAACTAAATGAAATACAGCAACTCAGAAAAAATGTCTTAAATACCGTTACTTTCCCACTTATTAAGCCTTGGAAGTGAATTTTAGCCAAATTAATTAAATAGTTCGAAATATCATAATCTCCCAGATACATTTTAGGTGCTCAGTTTTATGTTCAATTCATCCTCGACCTTAAAATTTTTAGGTTTCTCCTATGTCTTCTCTCCCTTGTTAGTATAGTCTGTGTTTATGAAATGGTAAAATATTTATTGTAATCTCCTAGATGTTTAGTTCTTACTCTTATTTTTTTATCCTCAGCAGGGAAATGTGCCTTACGCTTTTTTATGTATTACTTTTATTCGATTTTGTATATTAATTTATACATTTAAGTGAATTTGCAGTTAGTTACAGCTAAAGGGACCTCTTGTCCTACTTGTAATTAACTTTAAATAACTGTATATTTCTATTCTATTCTGTCTCTCTTTCTTTTTCTCTCGCTTTGTTTATTACCGAGCCGGAGGCAGCGTGGTCTTCGTCACAGAGCTGTCAGTCTACATTCGGGAGATAGCGGATTTTGAACCCCACGGTCAGCAGCCCGGAAAATAGTTTTTCGTGGTTTCCTATTTTCACACCAGGCAAGTGTTGGGCCTGTACCTTAATTAAGGCCAGGGCCACTTCCTTCACACTCCTGGACATTTCCTCTCCCACCGTCGCCGGAAGACCTATCTGTGTCGGTGAGAAGTAAAGCAACTAAATAACCAAAAATCTCTCTCTCCATTGTTTATACATACTTGCGGTGGTAATGCAATCTAGTGCAGATGAGTGGCACAATAACAGTGTAATTATAGTGTTGATCAATTTTAGGGACTTCGTTTGCTGGCAGGACCTAGTGTTTACAGTGCACTATGTCTTCTGGTATGGGCTAGAGCAATTTTGTTACTTTCATTGATCTGTCTCAGTCTCACACTTGGCTTTGACAATATGAAAGTGACTGAGGTATGAGCGATACTAGTAATGCCATTCCTTATGCAGCCAGTCCCTGCTATGAATGGTGTGAAAATGTTGCTCATAAGGTCGGTTGGTGTATGCATTTCAGTGAGTTTGGCAGACTGATATGTAATAGCAACTTCTGGCTCAGTGAGGAAAGCAACGGGAAACTACCTCACTCCTCATCTCCCCAGTACGTCTCTTCAGTGATGCCTAGGCCATCTATGACAGCTGACAACTGTCCAACCAGCCTTCGGGGTGAGGACTAAACATACACATACACGATATTTTATGCCATAACATTCTGTTTTCTTAAGGCTTTGTTACATTAAGCCATTCAAGACAAAGTTTTCTAATTCCCTCTTTTATGATTCATTTCTTCCCTCACCCTTCGGGTTTTTAGTTCCTACATGCTTTTCTACTCAGGCATTTGCCTGGAGGAGAAGTGGGAAACCACGGAACACCACTTTCAGGGTGGCTGAGGTGGGAATCGAACCCACCTCTACTCAGTTGACCTCCTGAGACTTAGTGTACCCCGTTCCAGCCCTCGTACTACTTTTCAAATTTCGTGGCAAAGCCGGGAATCGGACCCGGGCCTCTGGAGGTGGCAGCTGATCACACTAACCACTACACCACAGAGGCGGACGTTAGCTCATTTACAGCTCTGTTATTAGATTAGTTTCACAGCTCACTACGTCAAGGTTTGTGTGGTAGAAACGAATACTCCTCTTTGGAAAATACATTGCCTTTCACTGCCGATTTATTCTTAATTTGGTGCTATGTTGTTGTATAATATTATAGTATTATAATATTAATTCATTTTGGGCAACATTTATTCTGAAATGAAGAACAACCTGCTGTGCCGAAATAAGCGTGCACGCTGCTCATTCCAGGCGCTGCCTCAGAGTAGGAATCGATGCTTTATAGTACAAAAACTTGGCTAATCACAAAAGCCCAAGAGAGAAAAATGGAAATGGCAGAAATGAGAATGTTAAGGTGGATGAGTGGAGTTTCAAGAAAGGATAGAGTAAGGAATGATTACATCAGAGGATCAGTGAAAGTGGGACTCATAGGAAAGAAGGTTCAAGAAAATAGGCTAAGATGGTATGGACATGTGCAGAGAAGAGGGGAGGACTACACGAGGAAAAGAATAGGAAACCTGGAAATGAAGGGTGAAGGAAGAAAAGGAAGAGAGGAAGACCAGAAATGAGATGGAAAGGCAATGTAGAAGAGGATCTAAGAGAAAAAGGTTGGAAGAGGGAAGAAGCATTCGATAGACATTTACAGAAGAGAAGAATCCACCAAGGCAACGCTGACCCTGCGTGATGTGGGAACAGACGGAGATAAAGAAGAAGAAAAAAAGAATTGTTGTATAGGTTAATATTTTTAAAAGTATTAATCCTAAAGGCTACTCTAATTGATATTTGTCAAAATGGTGTCATGTGAAATTAATACGAGATTGGGACAGTAGAGTTCTAGGTGACATTCGTTAAAAATACTAGAACAGCTCCCTCTGTATGTTAGTGTTAGAGTGTCGGCCTCCGGATCCCAAGATAGCGAGTTCAGTCCCGGCAAATGTGGTCGGATGTTTGAAAGGCGTGAAAAAGTCAATTCGACACTGCATATGGTAAAATGATGGCATGTGAAAAATCTCTGGTGACCGAAATTAATAAAACAGAGCCATAGGGCAGCTAAGAGAGATCAGGTTTACTCTGTCATTTGGTAGAGTAAGATCGGAACGTTGAAATTGATGTGCTGGCAGTCTCAATGGCAGCAGATCAAACTGACTGTCCACGATAACTGACATCGTTAGATTATTATTAGTAGTGAGGAAAGCAACGGGAAACTACCTCACTCCTCTTTTCCCTAGTATGTCTCTTCAGTGACGCCTAGGTTATCTATGACATCTGTTGGCGGAACTTTGGAGGATTAAACCAGCCTTCGGGCTGAATACCCAACAACAGTAATATAATGGCGTATGGCTTTTAGTGCCGGGAGTGTCCGAGGACATATTTGGCTTGCAGGTGCAGGTCTTTTGATTTGACTCCCGTAAGCGACCTGCGCGTCGTGATGAGGATGAAATAATGAAGACAACACATACACTCAGCTCCCGTGCCAGCGAAATTAACCAATGCTGGTTAAAATTCCCGACGTTGCCGGGAATCGAACCCGGGAACCCTGTGACCAAAGCCCAGCACGCTAACCATTTACCCCTGGAGCCGGACAGTAGTAGTATTATAACATACTTATGAAAACAACTGTAATTCCTTTTCAAATAAGGACTTTCCTGCTAAATAATGTGTTTGCAATATGCTTTTGACGCAACTTAATTTTTATATTGTTAAAAGAAGTGCTGAGACAAACGTTTCTACAGTAATACTGGCAAGACACTCCTATCTGAATCTGTCGCAAATTTGGAACCGTAGAAGTGGGAATCACCGGGCGAGTTGGAACCTCAGATAGCACCATCGAATGCTATGTGGTTGTAGAAGAACCTATGGCGGTACCATAACGAGACGTACAAGTCATGATGTGAAGTGAAGTGAAGTAGTTCTCCATTTCTTTTCCTCACGGGGTCAGAAATTGTTATTACAACACCATTCAAAACATCCTGACTTACTAGCAGTGCTCTGAATGTCATTACTCAGCACTACCTACACCTCAGTAACCTCCATGCTGTAACAGACATAAATGAGACTCAGACTTCCGTGCAAGCTACATTTAGCTCTGACCTGTGTTGACAGACAGGTGAAAAAATCACTGAATCCATCGTTAAATAGGAACAGGTGCTTCTGCACTACGTAGCCACCAATATTAGCTAGATTTTCAGTCTTCATGGTCGGCAATGGCGACGCTGAAAATGATGCGAAGTTTTTAAATAATGTAAGTACTAACAAAGTCATCATTACTTAATATTTCTTGTAATGTACCAAGATTTTCATCTACCAGTTACTCTTCATACAGTGGCAAACGGACGACATAGAAACTTGACTTTTCATTTTGTACTTCCTTTACGAGGTGAGCGCTAAGCTGGTTCCTGTATCCTTGGCGGCCAACGCCCTAGCCGTATTACGGAGAAACTTCTAAATTTAAGCGTTAAAATGGACTTCACAAACGATTGTCTAGGCCGGTATAAAGAGCGTTTTGTAGACCTAGTTGGCATCAGCTGGTTTGTAACCATGACTACTGAAAATATCTTCCACATCAACGATACTCGTCTTCGATGGACTTGGTAAAAAGGACTTAAAATCGTAAATATCTCTATTTTCATAGCTTCAACAATAAAAATGTGTCAGACATAAAAATTGGGCAATAGATTTTCGATAATTGTAATTATTTACACTTTTCAAATAAAACTAATACATTCAGAGATTTTGGAACTTTGTGAAGAATGTAATATTAGCTAGAATATCCGTTGTTGCTATATTTTTATTATTATTATTATTATTATTATTATTATTATTATTATTATTATTCAAAAGGAAAAGGATCATAAAATATCGTAAATTATATTTACACAACTTGATGTACACGGAAAATTGCTGTTTTCATTCTTCCTCTATGTTTCCTTTTACAGCTTTCAACGTTTTGAATTCATTTGACAACTTGTCCGTAACAGTTTCGAAGGATTTAAGTGAACAAATGTCCCTAAATGGTTGCAGGATACATTCCAAACAGTTTGTTTGTATTTTAGAAGATAGTTTGCTACGTACAACATGATCAGTATTTAAGTGTTCACTAAGTATTTTGAATCCTTTCAACGCTTTTCTAAATCACTATGTATAGTTAGCAAGTTCTGTCCTGAACTTTGTATGATTTGTATATCAGTAAGTTATTACACTCTCGTTGTGATCCTTCACTGCAGGTCGTTTAAAACTGAAGTTTTTAAAAGAAAAGCTCTAACTCAGTATTTGTTCACATTCAAATTAAAATGCAAAAAAAAAAAAAAAAAAAAAAAAAAGAATCATCTCATTACAGGCCATGAAGACCCATGGAGGGGTGAGAGGTAAAGGCTTCCACTACCCGTAACCTCGGCACTTGGTGGCGTAGCTCTACGCCAGACCCAGGAATTAAACTGTTACTCAGTTTTGGTGTAGGTTTTGTGAGCCTCAGTGTAGTGTAATTATTGTTTATTAAATGATTCGACTTCCTGACAGGTAATTGAACCCACACCCTTCCGCTTGTTGAGAAACGAAGTACCACCAGATATACTTCTATGGACATCTTCTGTGGGTATCATAAATATTTTTTCATTTTCTGGTGCATTCGTTCAATTGAGAATATCAAGTGTTTTAGCACAACCTCACTTACTCACTCACTCACTCACTTCGTTACCTACGCCGATATACGATTCTGAAGGTGCTTTTTCAAGGATCGGATATCATAGGGGTGTTTTTATATATCATTTAAAAGAAGATGGAAGTAACTGACTATTACTGTTACAAGTGAGAGAAAGTGTGTGGATTGTTGTATCTAACATCCGTCATATTTTGGGAAATACTTAGGTAATAAGCCTGAAATAATGACATTTAAACATAGTAATTCACATATGTGTCATCATACAATCCAGGTGAGTAGCCTCATTTCCATCATTTTTTTATCATGTGCAATATACCACGAGTGCACACATAAATTTTAGGAAATTTTGAAATCATTTCTTCGATTTTATGTCTATAACCCTATTATTGAATCCCTTATTCATATTATGAAAAAAATCGTATCAATCGTTCAGGAATCACACGCAATATGTGAGAGCTGAAGTGGCGTACATAACAAGACCCTTGTGATAACAGCTCTGTGACCTATCACATTGAAGGCAACCATATGAGGTTATCTGAGATCAAGGAAGTCTTTAATATCCGTCTCCCTTCATGAACTCCTTATCCCGTATTATTCTGTTTTTCGCATCTTATTTCTCATGTCGATACTTATTTTAATTATGTTCCTAGTCAAAATGGGCTAATGATCTTGCAACTTTGTACCCTACAACAGCCCTTATCATCGATATTTAACTCGATACCATGACTATCCAAAAGTATTCTCACGTCAGCGATATTCGGCGTTGATAGAATTCAAACTTAAGATCTAAATACATGAATATCAATGGTATAATCGCCTGTGCGATAAAACTCATCTGAAACAAGAGATCCTGACTAGCTCTAAATTCAATTGGTCCGATGACTAAGTTTTATGGGTGTGAGTTCCGTAATAGAAAAACGTCCAGGTCGGTTAATGGTAGATTCTAACTAACGTTGAAAGACGTCTCTTACCCGTAACTAGTTAGATACCATACTCTTACTAGCTCTTAGAGAAGTTGTCGTCAACTGAAACTACCATAGTCTTACAACTAATACTTATTCTAGGAACACATAGAAAGAATGTTGAGGTTTCACTATCCCATATTTATTCAAATATTAAATCAGATATTTAATAAAAATTATCTCCAATTTTACCAATGAATACTTCTTGAAATGAGTGACTCATTGTCATTCCTACAGTCTATATCCGTCATCAACATTTCAGAAAAATTACGTCTTCCGAATTCATCATAAATAAATGCCTCCTCGGATTACATTATTTCACTTCATAAGTCCATTGATCTCTCAAAATCATATAATATTAGAATAAATATTATGTGACATTTGAGAACTATTGAGAAACATGTGTTTTCATCCCTATGCAACTCACTTACGAAGTTGGGCGATAACGAATTAAATTAATGTGAATGAAATTAATTATATTTACATGAGCCGTACTGGCAAGAAAATAAACATTAAAATCAAGAATATTAAGAGTATAGGATGCATCCGTTAAGAAGAAAAATAAAATTGTATCAATTACTATTTACAATATCTCTGTCTATACTCTATTAAGAAATAAAGAACGCTTGTGGAATCGTCGAGTTAACGTTCAGTTAATAATTGGAGTTCAAGTTGTCTGAATATCAGTTATTCTTGGAATAAATATGAAATTCTGTTCGTTACCACCTATTCCTTACTCTTTAAACTGACACATTATTTAATTTTCACTAACTGTCTGTCTCGATGCAGGTTTAAAATTCTCAATAAAAATTATCACAAAATTTTCTTGACTTTGAATTGACAAGTACTCTCTTGTATGTTTCACAGTTTAAATATTCACTTTCACATGCTTAATTGCTTCTTAGTTACTCATATTTCCCTGTGTCACACCATAAGCTAAGCTACGTCCATCGTAAGTCGTAATCACCCTTCAAGTATCGTTATCGTAAGATGTAACTTACGAACTTAAGGTAATGTGACCTTAATTTTAGTGATAAGTATTAGTCTACGTGCGTATTTGGTTGCAAGAAACGTCACCACACATATCCTATGTAGTTATCATCACACATACTACTAACGAAAAATCTACTTGGTCAGAAGACACTACCTCCGACTAAAAATAATTCTCTGTTGAATATCTATGCCACCAGTGATTAGTCTAGTAGGTTAAATTTTGTCCAGAATAATGTTATACACAGTGAGAGTTTTCAAGATCATCCTAAATAAATCAGTGAAGGCTTAAATCTTATCATGACTACATATATGACTCTCTAGGCAATCCTAACATGGATAAAAACATCGCTCTACCAGTCTACATCCTAAGCTATGTAAAAATGCATAGGATCAAGAATTATCACCTGGAATTGGCGAGAATTCACTGACACTCTCAGAAACATCATTTGAAATCACGAGATCTCACTTCGCACAACTGTGACTATCTCTCTCGAAGAAACTAATAAATATGACCATCATAAATCACTATCATCCTTATACCATATCTATAACGCGTTAATTATTACACACATTTCACGTATAGCAAATCTCTCACTTCATCATATTCAAATCACTTCCTTAAACCGCACATCAACGTGCCGTGACATTCATAAAATGCATACTTTACTTCCTAGTGTCATAGTGCCAAATTTAACATCATAACTCTGAGTAGTCTACTGCCTTATTCCTTCATAAAACACTTCCTATATACGATCTCGCACCGAGTGACTTTGATTAAAATAGGGCACACTGTATTAATGCCAACTTCACTCTTTACTCTTCACTGATAATAATAATAATAATAACTCTAACTATCTATCCTCACATATCACTGGAAACATTACGATCGGAATATCACTTGGTGACCACGCCTACTAATGGAATTGACATTTCATATAGATGAATACCTACTTCCAATCATCTCAGCTAGACGTTTATCTACGCACTGTCTTCGCACAAAACACACATATCAACATACAATAATAAAAGATAATATTCTCTTACTTACGAAAACGACTTAGATAATGGACTTAGCTTTGCTCAAGGTGATCTCGATGTCTTCTCATCTCCGGTCATCTGAGATTAGGATCTCGTCATCTGGTTCCTCCACAAGTGATCGGGTACATCGTAGATTCTCAACACTGATTACTGGTCATCCGGGATAGTCAACATCGTATCGCCTCATCAGGATCCAAATAGCGTTGCCTTGCTTCTTTACAGGCTCATAGTGGAATCTCGTACGTATGTAACAGAATAATAACAAAATATGTGATTCATTGCTGTCATTCTTCAACTAATATATCTCTTGTGAAGCTCAGATTGTATGGATTTCGTTATGGTACAGTTAATCCAATAAACTAGCTCCAAATCGACTAATATAGATGTTAAATATTTATTCCAATTTGAAAATGAATTTCTTTCCTCTATATTTTTGTTGGTGTGAATACACTCAACAGCTGATCAGTAAGTTTCCTTCCCTATTAAGCGGTATCGGGCAAATTTATTGAAGCTCTGCGCCACTTCGTGACGTAGTTCTATTGTAATCTGTTTATTTCCTTTTTAACGTATTTAATCTTCCGCGCAGCGATTAAATCTTGATAATAGCTGTTTGGCGTGTAGTCGCGAATTATATTTCGTTTCCAAATTACAATATTTAGTTCAGCTGGATAATCCTTTTCAATCTAGTCTTGCGTCTTCTTACTGCTTCGAGGTCAGATTATATAGTAGGTGATGAGCAAATTTTTCTCTTGAATAATAGGTTTAAATAATGTCCATTTGTCATTCTTTTCCTGCGCCTTCTATACATGGTTATTTCCGTAACCGACTGATGAAAATACTTACATTTCGGCCCGTACTGACGTTAAATGCATTTTATTTAACATTTTGATCGCAGAGACCCCATATTTGTTCCTACAGCTCTTATGAAGAACTGTGAAACGGCACAATATATTTCCGGGAAACATTTGAAAGTGTGCGGATAAACGCTAATAATTCCATTGTTGTTATTATTCATAAATTAAAAGTGAATATAATATAAAGAATGGCAAACGGCACAGCGTTCATAATGTACTGTACAGTGTTTCGATACAGGTAAGTTCTGTGGAAAAAATTCGTATTTCCTGTTTTAGCTTACTGTCCAGCGCTACGCTACTATTTATTAATTATACTCCAGATGCTGAGGCAGTAATAAGTTAGAATGCAAACTAATTTGTTTATTAGGAAATGCCATCCAACCTGCCCTTCTAAAATGTAGATAGTGTAACATAAATTCTAGGGGTTGTGATGGACCACACCCTAGTGTTTATGCAAATTTCACAGCAGAGCCGTTGTGCAGGATAGACTATACATGTTACTCACTTCTGTAACTTTGTATTCTAACCTAATTCTGCCCAAAAATCCGGGCTCAACCAATAATATTTAGCCAAGTGCAATCTTCGGACATCCTGGAACTGAGATACAGAATATCAAGAAATCCTGTCAAACAGTTTTCCCATGCTGTTCACACAACTTTCAGACATGCAGAGAAAAAGTAATTTGAATCTATTTTTGACTTTAGTACACCTAATCCTAGATAACTTCTAAGTATGTGATGGTGCGGCGCATATGACAACATTTATCCGCAACTGGACAGAACACACTACAAGATTATCAGTACGTCGTGACCCATTCCTACCCACAACGATCTGTGCATAGTGTTCAAACTGGATTTTTAAAATATACATTACCTAAACTCTTTATTTATTGAAAATATGGTGGCCATATTGAGGGATTATGTAATTAAGGATAGTAGATCATGAAAAGCAAAGGCATTTATCTTGAGAACTGATGGTAAAATGAGTTTGAGTACGGTATTTACAGGGTTATACAATGCTATAACCTTTCGTCCATATTGTTCACACTGTATATGGTTCATCTTATGAAAGATATTAAGTGTCAGGGAGGGATTCAGTTAGCTGGAAAGTAGTATGCAGTTTGGCCTATGCTGACGACTTAGTCTTAATAGCATGTTGTGCTGAAAGCCCGTATTCTAATATCTTGTAACGTGAAAATAGGTGCAATCAGTATGATATGAAAATTAGCCTTTTCAAGACGAATGTCATGTCAGTAGGTAAGAAACCTAAGAGAAATGAATGTCAGGTTGGGAATACAAACTTGATACCTGCAGATAATTTCAAGTATTTCGGATGTGTATTCTCTCAGGGTGGTTGTATTATAAGTGCGACTGAGTCAAGGTGCAGCAAAGCTACAGGCACTTAGTTCACAGTTGCGATCAATAGTATTCTGGAAGAAAGAAGTCAGCTCCTGGTCGAAACTATATTTTCAGACCAACTTTGCTGTACGGGAGTGAAAGCTGGGTGGAATAAGAATATCTTATTCATATATTCAAAGAAGCTGATATGAAAGTAGGAAGAATGAACACCAGTACACCAGGTGGGAACTAGGAATGAAATAGACTGATCAAGCGGAACGCATACACTGGCTTTGGTGGTAGGGTCATGTAAGGTGATTAGAAGTGGAGAGGTTACCTAGGAAAGTAATGAATTTGGTAATTGAGGGTAAGAGTAGTATAGGGAGAATAAGACGTCCATTATAGGCTTTGAGTTAATTCACAGAGGCTTGCAGACTGAACGCTGAATGGCGACATAGTCTGTAATGCAGTTCGTATGTATGTTTATATACAGGACCTTACTATTGCTTCTCAAGGAAGGCGTAAATTTCTGAGATTGACATTCAGCCTTATTTACATCAGGTAAAGTAGAGGAAATGTGGAGAGAATGAATCGAATACAAAGAATGTGGTAGGATTATATACAAATATTTATTTTGCATTTTATGACAAGATAAAAGATATATACAACATGAATACCGATTTGATTATGAAAAGTAGATGAAGAGTGTGATGCGGACGTTGATGGTGGTGAAGATGGATTGATGGAGATGAAGAAACCTCGCTGATACAGCGCAGTACATCTGGAAAAAAATAGAAACATAATTAGCAAAAACGCATTGTCAAGAGAGTATTATTCCAGATGATTAAACATTTTAGTTCATTACTTGTTGATATTAAAGCTAATGTAGTCGATAATCATGTTAATAATAATGATTGTACCTACCTCATCAACGCCATCCATGTCCATATGAACCTCCGTAGCCGCCGGAACTCAGGGAAATCCCACTGCCGAGCCCATGGCCTCCAAGACTGCCGATGCTAGATATTCCATGGCCTCCAAGACTGCCAGAGCTCAGTGAAATGCCCCCTCCATAACCACCGCCGTAACTACCGCCATATCCACCGCTGTATCCTCCGCCGTATCCACCTCCGTATCCACCGCCATATCCTCCAGACGAGAGAGAAAGGCTTGATCCTCCTAGACCAATTCCGCTTCCAAGGCCACCTCCAAGTCCAATACCGCTTCCAAGGCCACCTCCGAGACCAATACCGCTACCAAGGCCTCCTCCAACGGAGACAGCTTGTGGGACGGGAACGACAACAGGAGTGGGAACGGAAACTGGGACAGGTCTGGGGACGGAGACAGGAACAGGTTGAGGAACTGGAACGGGGACGGGCTGAGGAACAGAGACAGGAACGGCGTGAGGAACGGGAACAGGTACAGGCCTGTTAACGGTGACAGGGTAGGGTCTGGGAACTGAAACAGGTACTGGGTGAGGTACGGGGACAGGCACAGGGCGTGGGACTGAGACTGGGTAAGGAGCAGGAACTCGTACAGGAACAGGTCTGTTTACTGTTACTGGATAGGGCTGAGGAACGGGCACGGGTCGAGGAACAGTTATGGTCTGGACTGCAACTGTGTTCACACCGCTGCTAATACCGCCTCCAAGGCCGCCTCCAAAACCGCCTCCTAGGCTGCCTCCTCCTAGACCAGCGCCTCCAAGACCAATTCCGCTTCCTAGACCAATACTGCCGCCTCCTAGAGAAAGACTACTGCCTCCTAGACCGTATCCTCCGAGTCCTCCATAGCTCAGGCCACTTCCTCCAAGAAGACTTCCTCCATGTAGTCCAAGACTCAGCCCGCTCCCGTAACTGCCGTATCCTCCATAACCTCCTCCATATCCTCCTCCGTATCCTCCTCCAAGTCCAAGACCTAGCAGACCTCTTTTCTCCTGCTTCTTCTCTTTCTGAGCTTCTTCTCCGGCGCTCACCACGGCCACCACCAAAGCCCACACCTGAAATTTAAATTTGAAAGTATTAAGAACTGATGCCCCCTAAAACATTTTGCACTCATCTCTCAGTTCAAATATCTGCAAGTGAATGGAACTATCTTCAAATAGCATATTAAAGAAAGGTCGGCATTGACTTTAACAGCTATGCAAGGAATTAGAAATCCCGTCAATTATCGCGAGCCACTGTTTTGGAACTCCACAAACTCAAGATTTTTCCGACACTAAGATACAGGATATAAGTTATCTGGGATCTTCTCACTAAAAGGAATAGAAAGAATCCAAGACACTTTCTTAAAGAGAGCGGTATGCCTATCAAAATATACTGATTCATGATTGACATACGTACCAGCTCGAGAGTCACGAGTCATCGAAGATATAAGCTGTATTATGTTTTTGCTACCAAACACAGGGGTTTTGACAGTTCACGGAAAAAACAGCGTAGAGAACGAGATGAAATGTGGAAAGATTTCTATGGCACAGATTCTGTGCTCTACAGGCAATGGATGAAGTCAAAAAATGCTCTCGACATGCGGATGAAGTTCAGAAAACAACAGTATTCCTTCCCTGTCCTAAGAATTCACCCCAAAGCCATCAAACTGAATCTAAAGCACCTTTTTTTAAAATAATTATTATAATAATGCTATTGTGTCAGCCCGGCGAAGCAACTTTAGCAGGCCTGTAAACCTAACTCTCACCGTCGACATTTCTAAATATAATTTCCCGTTCTTTTCCATTTTAGCGCCTTAATTAAGGCCACGGCCGCTTCCTTCCTTCCTTCCTTCCTTCCTTCCTTCCTTCCTTCCTTCCTAGCCCATTCCATCCTTACTTCACTAAAAACCCTCTACGTGTTAGACATTAAATCACTAGCTCATTATTATTATTCCTAACCTTATTCCCAATCTATTACCTTCGGCGTTTGATGGGTTTTGGTCTAGTTTTACGATCAGGTGCCCTACGTAGGCCTAAGTGTTTCTCCGATGGCTGGTAGTAGTACAGTGTGTTGCACGTAGATGAAGGGAGGTATATTAAGATGAAACACCCAGTCAACGAGCCAGATAACTTAGACATATTCAGTTAAAATCCCCCGACCTGACCGGGATTCGAACTAGGGAATTTTTGAACCCAAGGAGTCGGATGTTTTACGGTTTATCCAAGATCAATATATTTTTATTTCACTGTTAGCTCTGTGCAAATGCGTTTTATTTAATTTCACTTTAATATTATCAACATATGCCTTTGCTGGCAGGACGTAGTCTTTACAGTGTACTATGTCTTCTGGTATGGGCTAGAGCAATATTGTTACTTTCATTGATCTGTCTCAGCTTTATCCTTGGCTTTGACAAGTTGAAAGTGACTGAGGTATGAGTGATGCTAGTAATGCCATTCCTTATGCAGCCAGTCCCTGCTATGTATGGTGTGAAAATGTTGCTCATAGGGTCAGTTGGTGCATGCATTTCAGTGGGCTTGGCAGACTGATATGTAATAGCAACTTCTGGCTCGGTGAGGAAAGCAACGGGAAACTACCTCACTCCTCATTTCCCTAGTACGCCTCTTCAGTGATGCCTAGGCCATTTATGACAGCTGATGGCGGAGCTGTTGAGGATCTAACCAGCCTTCGGGCTGAGGACTAAACATACATACATACATACATACATACATACATACATACATACATACATACATACATACATACATACATACATACATACATACATTATCAACATATAGGCCTACGCGATATATATCTATCAATTAATTTAAATTTCAAATGCATAAACGATGCAAACTGATACGTGCACAAAACAAAACACGAATTTTCTGATTTCAAAATGCATGTCTAATTATAATATTATCGTGGGAGAATTCCTATGAAGATCATAAGATCCACAGGTTTCATCGTAGTCTTACAAATTTGTGGGGTGGATTTAAAACCCTGGGCCACTGGCTGAGCCTAGCAGTGCTCGTATATTCTGGTGTTATACTTTTCTATTTCTCTTTTCCTGTCCGACCACCCAATATCAAATCTAACACACTTGCTAAATTTGCGAGACTAAAAGACTCCTCCGTAGTCCATTGTCCTATACTTGTCATTCTTGGACGATATCGGAACGTTTCTCCTTTTCCTGCCAAAAATATAACATTATAAACTATCTACTCCCTCAAATCTTTATCACCACTATAATCCCTAGATGTCAGCAATATCTTTGTGGCTGTGTGTGCTGTCAACTCACCAGCAGTGTCCTCATGGCTGTTCTTGCACTGTTGATTGTCTTCAGTGACTATGAGCACTGCTGACCATTGGACCGCCACACACATCTTTTATACCTCCTGAGCACTTTCTCTGTCGTGACATCACACGAGTGACGGCAGACCGGTTGATCTGCTGGGGTCCTACAACACACACCCCCTCTCTAAGTTACAGGTTCAGCGGAAGTTCGGTTATGTCCTCTAATAATTTCCGACAATGTAGGCTCATTCTACTTGTTCCTACAGTACGCTCTGTTATTTTGTCTTAGAACGAATTATTCTCTTGTTTACCACATTACATTCGATTCCATATAATAATATCCTTTCACAAAGCATATAATTTCATTCAATTTTATACCATGTTATACTTATCAGAAGACATCGGAGAGGAGTATTATACAATATCGTATTGAGGGAAATTTTGTCAGGAATACTCTGTGCCACCCGTTATTTAAAACCTTGAAATTTTAGTGAAATTAGTTCTTTATTTATATATTTGTCCTTTACAGGTATAGCTGCACAGCTGCAACATAAATAACAATTCAAGTATTCAAAAGATTTCTTTCTTTCTTTCTTTCTTTCTTTCTTTCTTTCTTTTTAGTCTGTTTAACCTCCAGGGTTGGCTTTTCTCTCAGACTCATCGAGGGATCCCACCTCTACCGCTCCAAGGTCAGTGTCCTGCAGCGTGAGATTATTCGTCGGGAGATGTAACTGTGAAGGAGTACCAGTACCTCACCCAGGCGGCCTTACCTGCTATTCTGAACAGGAGACTTGTAGGAGGACGGGAAGATTGGAAGGGATAAATAAGTAGCAGGGAAGGAAGCGGCTGTGGCCGTAAGTTAGGTATCATTCCGGCATTTGCCTGGAGGAGAAGTGGGAAACCACGGAAAAAACTTCGAAGATGGCTGAGGAAGGAATCGAACCCCCCTCCACTCAGTTCACCTCCCGAAGCTGAGTGGGCCCCGTTCCAGTCCTCGTACCACATTTCAAATTTCGTGGCAGAGCCGGGAATCGAGCCCGGGCCTCCAAGGGTGGCAGCTAATCACACTAACCACTACCCGACAGAGGCGGACTATTCCATTCCATAGTCCACATAATAATAACCTGTCACACAACATACCATTCCAAAAAATTCGACACCATGTTATCCTCATCGAGGCACATTCACTTCTACGTCATTTCGTCGAATTCTATCAATTTTATACTACGATATCCAGTTTCATATCCTATTATCCCTATCCCATAACACCACCATACATTCTCATTGAATCCAATTCTGTTCAATAACACTGTTCATGTTACTACTCTATTCCAATTCATTCAGTAGCATACCATCCTATCATACCTTTCACCATCCAAATTCATAAATGCTATTTTTTTTTACTATTTGCTTTACGTTGCACCGACACAGATATGTCTTATGGCGACTATGGGATAGGAAAGGCCTAGGAGAGGGAAATAAGCGGCCGTGGCCTTAATTAAGGTACAGCCCCAGCATTTGCCTGGTGTGAAAGTGGGAAACCACGGAAAACAATCTTCAGGGCTGTAGACAGTTGGGTTCGAACCCCACTATTTCTCGGACGCAAGCTCTCAGTTGCGCGGCCCTAACCGCACGGCCAACTCGCCCGGTAAATGCTATCTTATAATAAAAGAATACAATATCAACGTATCTACCCGCATCGAGGCCATGATCTTTGAGGCGTCAAACTCTTATGGAATGACACCGTGGTTTTCTGGTTCGAGTTTTTTTGGTGAAAAAATATCATCATCAGAATACTGACCAGCATGGTAGATAGGTTGTGGTATTAAATTTCGAATAACCAGATTGCGTGCCAAAATCCTAGATTCTGTGACGTGCGGAACACTAAATTAGATGGGATCAAATTCACACTGTGACGGGGAAAATCTATCTATATAAAATATGAGTTTTGTCTGTACATTGCTCAGAATTTGAAAAGAATGGTATTTCTGTATAGGTCATGTCCACAGTAACAAGAAAATGCATTTTTTTAAATTTTCCGTAATGTCTGTCTGTCTGTCTGTCTGTCTGTCTGTCTGTCTGTCTGTCTGTCTGTCTGTCTGTCTGTCTGTCTGTCTGTCTGTCTGTCTGTCTGTCTGTCTGTCTGTCTGTCTGTCTGTCTGTCTGTCTGTCTGTCTGTCTGTCTGTCTGTACACGCATCACGATAAAACGGCTGAAGAGAATTTAATGAAAATCGGTATGTAATGTCGGGTGATGAACCACCGCAGTCTAGGCTACAAATTATTTTATTCACGCTGAGTGAAATGGTAGTTTAGGGGAAGGCCTGAAATGTAATTCTCAAATAAGTTATTTATGTTATTAGTGGTCGTATCGATAAGTACTACATAACTAATATAACTTTAGTTATGTCGTAAGTTAGTAGTAGTTATGTAAGAAGTTGTTAAATTTCCGATCACTTATGTCTTATACATTGTTACCGTACCGCATATAATCAGAGATATTCATAATTTGGATTTTTGTTACTAAGTCCATATCAGCGCCGAGTCACGAGAAAATGGGTAAACAGAATTTAGTGAAAATCTATATGTAAAGTCTGAGAATAAGGAACTACAGTCTACGATATACATAATTTTGTAAGACACCCTAATATCACAGAGTCGAAAGAAAACGAATGTGAAGGCCTGCAATATGGAGAGCTCATAAACTTTATCAACAATAACATTACATTGACCATTGTTTGTTGTGATGTGCTTTTTGTCTTCTGTTTCCTCTCATCCCCGATAGATAGGATTACTGCAGCGTACCGAGGTTCTTTAAATTTGATTGACATCGCACCGACACAGGTAGGTCTTATGGCGACGATGGGATAGGAAATGAATAGTGATGTGAAGGAAGCGGCCTTGGCTTTCATTAAGGTACAGCCTGGTGTGACTGGTGTGCAAATGGGAAACCACGGAATACCATCTTCAGGGTTGCTGGCAGTGGGGTTCGAATCCACTATCTCCCGGATGCAAGCTCACAGCTGCGCGCCTCTAACCACACGGCCAACTCGCCTGGTCGTACCGACTGTAACAGCCTGCCTGTATATTGGCGGGAAGTAGCTGGGGAGTAAGAAACCTTTCTTCTGGTTCATCATAGTATTCGAGCTATACAATCCCTACTCTGAGCCTCTGATTGGAATGAGTAGTGTGCATATTTAACGGAATAATGACAGAGGAGTGTTCACGGCAGTCTGCGACCTGGTTATTCCAGCTCTGGAACTTTGGACTCTTACATCGGCACCGTAGTACCGTTCGTTGAAAGTGAGAAAGTGTGCGGTTTTTCATTTGATCGAGTATTTTATATAATAACATTGCTTTTAATCGCTATATTCCTACTGACGTTTTTGTAATGAGTTATGTTGAATTCAGTTAGGAAAACCACAAAGTCAGTCTCTCTGAGAATCCTGTAGCGAAGCACGGGTACATCAGCTAGTTAATTATAATGGCAGAGTGGTAGTTAAGAAAAATACACAATAACGCACTGGGTGACAGATAATTAAAAAAACGCAATAACAGTAAGGATCACAGTACACAGAGATTAAAATTAACACACACTGTGCGAATACACTGACTCCCAGCAAAATCAAACAATAAATTGCAACACAGAGTCACTACACCCGAAGCAATAAAATAAAAACGAATAGAAATAAATGAGCACGAGCAAAAGGCAAGGAAACTTACCTCAAGGGAGTAAATGTGTGGAGAGTGGCCTTATAATGGATCATTGCAATCATGACCACCACTTTTCCTTAAAATTAATATAGTAAATTTTAGAGATTAGTTCAGAAGCGTACGCTTCATCTTCAGAACGTGTTGTGATTCATTGTAAAGAAGAAGAAGAAGAAGAAGAAGAAGAAGAAGAAGTGTGTCCGTGGCAATGCTGAAAGAAAATCCTCGGAGTCCTACTGGGTGAAGCAGTGGATTACAGGGTATCCCAATTTCACTACGGATAAAAGGGCAGTCTTCTGCCAAGCTTGCTGTAAGGAGGTAAGTACATTTGTTCCTTATATCTTTTTCGTGATTAGAACTACGATCGAATTTCACTGGAGCATTTATAGGCCTATTAATGTATGTATTGGACAAGTTGTTTTGTTGCAATGCTGTATTAGTCGTGAACTTTCAATCATTTATATTGCTAAAATGTAAATAAGCATTTATTACTGATCGAGGAGTTAGAACGGCGGTGGTCTCTTGTCACAGAGTGGATGAGAATTAAAAATCGGTATCATGAACTGTGATAAATTTCCTATGAAAATAGAGATTTAAAACAAGTGCAATTTTTAAAACTCCCTTTTTTTTAAAGTCGTGAGTAACTTTCACTAGACTTAAGTGTAGGCTCTAGTGAACTTTATTACGCTTCCGCTAAGCCTTTGCGAAACATAGGTTGCAGATCCAATGTGAGACGGTTCGGACGATGTCACAGCGTGTTTTACAAGGCTGCCAAGACTATCATTACAAGACCAGGCCAATGAAAAGACCGTTGGTCTGTATTGGTGAGGTCCAGTTTGTAACCGTTGTGCTGGGGAGAAAGCAAAGAGAGTCTGGGGGGCGTAAGCACCAAGGTTAGGGCCGCGAAGTTGCCAACAAGCCTTTAGCATCCCCTAGAGTCTTGCTAAATTGTGACAAAAAGTAAGGTTATGGGCACATTCCGTGACAATTTCAAATTACGCTGGTTTCTAATTTTCAGCCATATGAAAAACGTGCCAGTCTTAGTAACGAATTTATTCGTAGACATCAGTATCCCACTAAATCTGCACGTGATTATTTAGAATTTATTATAACCTTTTGTGATGTTTTGGCTATAGCCACTCACCCAGCGGAGATAATTTCCATAGTTCAATTATTTGCAGCTCCTACTTTCAATCAATCAATCAATCAATCAATCAATCAATCAATCAATCAATCAATCAATCAATCAATCAATCAATCAATCAATCAATCAATCAATCAATCAATCAATCAATCAATCCATTAATCAATGAATTAATCGATCGATTGATCAATAAATCAATCAATCAGTCAATCAATCCATTTTCCCCCACTTACTACCACTTCAGACTTATATACAGTACTCGTAGTATAGCCAAAGCTGATATTTTACACGCTTGTAGAAATGCCTAGTACTATGCTACCGTCCTCCCACCTCCCCTTACCTCTCCGGGATCCCGTATTATTACTTGTTCTTCTACCTTGTAAACTGATTCTCAATGTCAAAATCTTCCGAGACAATCAACTTCCATGAAATCAACAATCCAGTGTTATCGATGCAAGTGATATAGCCATGTTTCTGAAAATTGTACTACTCCCGTTTCGGGAAACGACTTCAGGCCAGGATAGTTAGCAGTCAGCATCACACAGACCAAATTCTGTCCCCATTTTTACCTCCACAAATGTCTCAGTATTCCACTATTATTACGGTAACAAATGGTCTTCCATCTCTTGCCTTATTAGATTCTGGTTCTACTCGTTCTTTAATTAGTCTACCTTCTTTTTAATAACTTAAAACAATCACAGTCAAATTACTCCTCCTGATTTACATTGAACTTCAGATTCTAAGAATGGGTTGAAAATCTTAGGAAAGGTTTCTATTGATGTATAAATTCAAAATTTCCCTTGGCCTTATCACTTCCATAGAACTCGAGATGTATCGGTCCCCGTTATATTAGGATATGACTTTTTCATCCATACTGGATTAATTTTTAACGACCCTCAGTCCTTTATATCTTTTTATTTTAACCTAATGTACATATTCCTTTAATAATTGCCACGGATTATCCCTCACAAGATAATGATAGTTCCATGCACCTTAGTGTTTACACCCAATATCAGAGATAAGACATTAATGGATTGTTAACTGCTAAAGACTATCAGGCGCTCAATGATGTTCCGGTTCGTTCTCCACCTTATGAGCTTAGCCCTAACGTATGCAAAACTTAACTAAAAATGCTTCCTGATGGCGCTATTATTCCTTCCACTTCAAATTATGCTTCACCAGACTTTTAAGTGGATAAACCGGATGACAGTTCTCGATTGGTTTTGGACTATAGAAAACTTAGACGTATATCAGATTCCTAACATAGTGAATATTTTTCAGTTTCTCCCAAATTCCCGATTTTTTCTCTATTAGATTTCAATTCTGCATACCAACAGATCTTATTGGACACAGGCAGCAGAACATGTACCGTCTTTATTCGACCCAATGGATTTTTTTTATTTACCAAGGTCACGCTTAGTTTAAATTTAGAATCTCAGACAATGCAATGTTTGGTAAATTCTCTGTTCTCTGATATTAAAGTTAAATACGTGCTACCGTATATTGGTGATCTTTTCATATTCAACCCTGATTTTCCTTCTCATCTAACTCATTTTCTGAAGTATTGACTTGATTCCGTAATGCTAATTTAACCGTGAATGCCTCAAAGGCTGTACTTGCTAGGACTAATACCTCCGTAAAATGTTTGGGTCATGTTCTGTTCTCACAAGGCATAGCCGTTGATCCTCAATGATGTGCTGCCATCAATCGAATCCTCCACAGCCTCACCTCCAAAAAAGTTTGAAGCAACTACGGGCCTTCTTAAGCATTACTATCTTCTACAGTAGATTCATACCTCAATATTTCGATATCACTGAACCTCTTAATGTTTTAAAATGAAGAGTAGCTAAATTTATCTGCACTGAGAAACATCAAAGGGCCTTTATAAAATTGAAAAAGTCCTGGATTCATCCAATTCTTCAAATTTGGAGTTTTTCACTTCACTTTGAACTATACACAAATGCATCTAATTTTGCTATTCGTGGTGATCTTCACCAGAAAGTAGGAGATAAAAGTCTACAGATTGCTAATTATTGTCATCTTCTATCACATACCGAGAGACCCTATTCCATCTACGAACGAGAATCCCTGGCCTTATATCTCACCCTAGAACCTACTTGAAATACAAGGAGTTCTCTGTTAAAACGGACAAACAAGCCTTGCCATGGTTGTTCCACAACGCCCCCAACACAGACTGTACGGGTTTGTCTCTGGAAGGGATAATATTGTAGCTGACGCCTTATCTAGATTTCTTTCATCAGTAACTAATCAAATTTCTGACATTCAAAATGCTGCTCCCTCCGCCAGTATTAATGCCGTGGCTTTTCTCATAGATCTTCTCCTGCTTTTTCTTCCTGTCAACAGTATCAGAATAATGCTCCCTATTGTGAACAGCTGATACAGCCTATAGCTGAACCTGAGGGTTATTGATATTTTCGTTCACTTAAACAACTATTGGTTTTTAAACCTACTCCTAGATCGGTTCCTAAGCTTGCCATTCCAGAGTTGCTACAACCCATGATTATATCGTATTACCATACATCACCTATCGGTGCTCACAACGGGATCTCCAAAACATGTTTTGCATCTCGTCATTATACCATTGGCCTAATATCCGTCAGCAGATTCGCCAATATGCCTTATCCTGCGTATTATGTCAAAAGGCTGAAAACCACGCAGTATGCATCCTTTTGGAGAATATTCTGCCTCTCCTCCCACATATCCCAGTGAAACCTTTTGCATAGATACGGTGGGAATTATAACAAAAAGGGAACTCATGTAATTTTTTTTTTCTATCCTGGATGCTATTTTTTCAAATTTATTGTCTTAAGCCCTTTGTTTAAACTCTCCTCCAATATTGTCATTAATCGCTTAATGAATTAGGTATGTCCTATCACTGGAATCCCAACGTATTTAGTTTCGGACAATGCCAGTATATGTTCAACCAAGGCATTCAGTGACATGTCTTTTCAACTAGGAATAAACAAGTTTTCACCTTTCCATATTATCCCCAAGCCAACGTAATAGAAAGGTATCATCGTAAACTCAAAGCAGCTTTATCTATTTTCCACAATGAATATAATAAGTTACGGGATTCAGAACCAGGGAAGAAACCTGAGGAAACTGAATGTCCAGTTGTGAATACAAAACTGGAACGGGTAGATCATTTCAAGTACTTAGGATGTGTATTCTCCCGGGATGGTAGTGTAGTTAGACTGAATTAAAGTGCAGCAAAGCGGATGCAGTGAATTTACAGTTGCGATTAACGGTATTTTGTAAGAAAGAAGTCAGCTGCCGGACGAAAGATGGGTGGAATAAGGATATCTTAATCATAAGTTACATCAAAAATAAGAGATAGGAAAGTAGCGAGAATACTCGGTGGTACAAACAGGTGAGAGCAATGGCAGGAGGGTACTCGCAATGAGAAAATACAGGCTAAGTAAACCGGCTTGAGTGCTGGATTCATGTGAGGCCAATGGAGGTTGATAAGTTACATGGAGAATAAAGGACTCAGTTATGGAGGTTAAGAGAAGTAGAGGGAGACCAAGACGTAAACGGTAGGCTTTGAGTTAATTCACAGAGAGTTTCAGACTGAACGCTGAAAGACATAACAGTATGCAATGAAGTACGTATGTATGTTTATTTACAGGACATTACTATTACACGGAAGGGAAACATTTCTGAGGTCGGCATTCTTACTTGTTTACATTAGTTACAGTAAAGGAAATGTGGAGAGAAGTGAATCGAATAAAAACAATTTGATAGGATTATATACAAATATTTATTGTACATTTTATCACAAAATAAAAAATATACACTATGTAAGTGGATATGATTATGGAGAGTGGATGAAGTGTGTGGTGTGGACGATGTTGATGGTGAAGATGGTTTGATAGAGATGAAGATTCCTCGCTGATACAGCGCAGTACATCTGGAAAAAATATAAAAATCATCAAAAACTCATTGTGAAAAGAGTATTATTCCAATCAATTAAAATGCAATATATCAATCCTTGCTTTCATGATCGATGATCTTAATAATAATGACTGCATCTACCTTATCAACGCCATCCATGTCCGTATGAACCTCCGTAACCGCCAGAACTCAGAGAAATGCCGCTGCTGAGCCCATGGCCTCCAAGACTGCCGATGCTAGATATTCCATGGCCTCCAAGACTGCCAGAGCTCAGTGAAATCCCTCCTCCATATCCTCCACCGTAGCTACCGCCGTATCCTCCGCCGTAACTACCGCCGTATCCTCCGCCGTATCCACCTCCGTATCCACCGCCATATCCTCCAGACGAGAGAGAAAGGCTTGATCCTCCTAGACCAATTCCGCTTCCAAGGCCACCTCCAAGTCCAATACCGCTTCCAAGGCCACCTCCGAGACCAATACCGCTACCAAGGCCTCCTCCAACGGAGACAGCTTGTGGGACGGGAACGACAACAGGAGTGGGAACGGAAACTGGCACAGGTCTGGGAACGGAGACAGGAACGGGCTGAGGAACTGGAACGGGAACGGGGTGAGGAACAGATACGGGTACGGCGTGAGGAACGGGAACAGGTACAGGCCTGTTAACGGTGACAGGGTAGGGTCTGGGAACTGAAACAGGTACTGGATGAGGTACGGAGACAGGCACAGGTCGTGGTACTGAGACTGGGTAAGGAGCAGGAACTCGTACAGGAACAGGTCTGTTAACTGTTACGGGATAGGGCTGAGGAACGGGCACAGGTCGAGGAACAGTTATGGTCTGGACTGCAACTGTGTTCACACCACTGCTAACACCGCCTCCAAGGCCGCCTCCAAAACCGCCTCCAAGGCCGCCTCCTCCTAGAGACAGACCAGAGCCTCCAAGACCAATTCCGCTTCCTAGACCAATACCGCCGCCTCCTAGAGAAAGACTGCTGCCTTCTAGAGAAAGACTGCTGCCCCCTAGACCATAACCTCCAAGTCCTCCATAGCTCAGTCCACTTCCTCCGTGTAGTCCAAGACTCAGCCCGCTTCCGTAACTGCTGTATCCTCCGTAACCTCCTCCGTATCCTCCTCCGTAACCACCTCCAAGTCCAAGACCTAGCAAACCTCTCTTCTCCTGCTTCTTCCCTTTCTGAGCTTCTTCTCCGGCGCTCACCACGGCCACCACCAAAGCCCACACCTGAAATTTAAATTAAAAGGAATTAAGGACTGATGCTTTCATTAAATATACCTTCACATCTCGAGCTAAATACAGTATAACAGAATTGAATCGCGGTAAGAGTTTACTGTGTGGATTTGTAGCAGAGTGTGGGTCTCCTGCTACTGAGGCCTCGGATTCAATACCGATTGAGGTAGTCGGATTTTTAAGGGTGTAAAAATATGTATTCGGCACGTCATGTCGTATAATGTCGGCTTGTAAACTAACTCTGGTGACATTTTTTAGAATAATGTGTTATGGCATGCGAAGGAGCCTGGTACAGGTCCTTTTGGAGCAGACGGCCTATAGGCGACCTACATGCCTGTGAAGATGCGACCCTACCTAGGATGATTTTTAATGGCCCCTGAGCCGAACGAATAATCCCAATCCCAGCCGGAAATCGACCTCGGAACCTCTTGGACATAATACCAGCATTCTAACCATGGCCATGGAGCTGGAGATATCCCAGATTTGATGTCCACGATTCTAACTGCGGTCGCCTTTTTCGAGAAGCCATTTCTACGGCACTTGCCTACAATTTCCCCTTGCATTTTTGGCACTCAGCTCCCAATTCAAATAGCTGGAAAAATGTCTGAAAATGAATTTAAATATCTTCAAACACCCTATTAAAGAAATGTCACCATCGACCATAGCAGCTATGCAGGGAATTAATTATCCTAATCATTCATCGCAACCAATTACTCTGAAATTCTTCAAACTCAATATCATAAGTGAATGTTATTGTACTGAATACAAATTATCTGGTATATCCTCAACAGAAGGAAGCTGACAACAGGCATATAAATAGTCAAAGCTACATTCTTAAAAAATCCACAGTTCAATACCTTTAGGCAAGCAACACAATATTGAAAACATCCTAGGGATATGAGCTACGGATTTCAGGTAAATAAATATAATACAGTACGAGAATGTATTCTCTATTTATTCTTAACATTATAATCCTTATCTTAATCATCGTTATCCGGTCGATTAGATTATCAGTTTGCCTTTTCCTACTACTACGAACATTATTGTGAGTCAATGCAGAGTTTCACTTAAGCTATATTGTTTACAATTTTCAAAAAATCAAACATTTCTGAGGGTATTGAACTGAGGAACATATTTCAGGAAGAATTATGCAAATGCGCTAATTTGGCTAGGATTTGAATAAAACTAAAACTAGTAAGGAAACAAGCGATTTTAGGCTGATTTTTCCCAACTGCATTTAGGCCGGAGGTGATTTACGAAATTTATTATTTTAGTTTGATAGAGCTATTCAGGACTCACAATTTGAAACCTTTCCTGCCCATTTAGTCCTTTAACCCTCGGCACAATTGAGTAAATTGCTTAATTTTACGTTTCTTTGTAGAGTGTGGACCCCTACTTTGGCTGATAAGAAATGTTTTTAAAATTAAAAAGTGGTGTGCCTTTCATAATAGACTACACAGCTGGCATACGTACTAGATCGAGAGTCACGAGCCATCCAAGACAGAAGCTATACTATGATTTTGTTGCCTGATACAGGGGATTATGTGAGGAAACTACATACAGAATGAGATGAAATAAAGATGGATTTCAATGGGTGATGCCAGAATATGCTCTCAGATATGTGATAACATGTTATGCCGTATCCTCCGCCTTAACTACCGCCGTATCCTCCTCCGTACCCACCGCCGTATCCTCCAGACGAGAGAGAAAGGTTTGATCCTCCTAGAAAAATACCGCTTCCAAGGCCACCTCCAAGTCCAATACCGTTTCCAAGGCCACCTCCGAGACCAATATCGCTACCAAGGCCTCCTCCAACGGAGGTATCATAAGGTATGCGGAGTTGACAAATGCAAATACTGAAGCCGATACCACACTCTGAGTTCCGCTAAAAATTGTCTTCATGGACAAACCTATGTCAAGAACGAACGCTAAAAGCGTTCGAAATTATTTTCATAATTTTGTCAAAGATATTACTTTGGAAAACTCAGAACAGAATCATTGTTTATATCGTCGTACTGCCTGCAGAAACAGCTATGTTGTGGATGAATACTGACCCGCAGCACATATATCACAAAGAGAGAAAATTCTTTCAAATGTTTTCTCCCACAATATCGGACCTTACCGAGCAAAGAGCTTCAATATTTTCATATGAAGTGTAAATACTTTGACCATTGGCTGCAGTAAATACTCATACTATAAATAACTCGTATGTTGGCAAATAGCGCCCAGCACTCTTACGGCCTGACAGAGCTGGTTCCATGGAAATCCGCCGGATGGTATTACCTCCCACTCACTGCTTTTGCAGTCTTTCGAGTTTGTCAAGGTGCTGTAATTCTGTCCCGCATAAGTTATTATACCTCCCGCTAAACCTGCCGATACGAGGCTGGTGTACTCTAGCACTCACAAATACCATCGGACTAGCCAGGATAGAATCTGCGCCAACTTTGGCTCAGGCACAGCTAAGACACTCAGCCCTGCCGATGAGAAGTAACTCCGTATTCTACGGTAGATAAAACTTGCAGGGATGTTGTTGGATGGAATTTTGCCAGTAATATTTGCTAGAATTCACTTTACCCAAGATATTCACATGATACAAGCTGTGTGCATGAATACGCACTGAATGTGACCTAAAACGGAGGGTGAGACTTGAACTAAATTTAAGAATTTCATTTTAAGTTCGTATTGAACTGAGAATAATAGGTAAGTAAAATTAAAAATCCACCTTTTCAATACTAATATGAAACTAAATAAGTTACGACATTTACTTGGAACAAGTTTCGACGTTGGTAAGCGTCATCTTGAGCCAAATATAAGAACAGGCAATCGTAATTATACAGATCATCATTAAATCAATGCACATATAAACATGTCCCATATTATGAGACTTGATCTGGTCAGAATAGAAATTCCGCTAAAATAATTAAGTATATTAGGAGTAGAGATGGTAGATTTTAGCATATTAAATTAAGAATGTATTGTTTTACGATAATAATAATAATAATAATCGTATGGCCTCAGCTACCGTGTGCAGACATTTCAATTTGACGCCATCTGGCTGTCTGCTCGTCAATTTCGACGTTCCGTTTTACTCTAGGCCCCCACTAGATGGCAGACCGAGTAAACCGGATCTCTCTTGGGCGTCTATGGCTGAGATTTAATTAATTTTGTCGGGTAAACACCAAATGTGTCACCAGAGATCTTTTACATGCCGACATCGTACGACATGGAGTGTCGAATGGACTTTTTTCCGCCCTTCAAAAATCCGACTACCTCTGCCGGGTTTGAACCCGCTATCTTGGGATCCGGAGGCAGACACTCTACCGCTGATCCACAGAGGCAGCTTGTTTTACGATGAAAGTGATTTTTTCCAATGGAGAATTTCATGTTAAAATGTCAACCTTAAACTGCTGCATTTCTTTAAGATTTTTTTAGTTTAAATTCATGAAACAGTACCTACTGAATATTTTGAACATTAACAAGCATGAAAGTTGATATGGGCTTACTCACTGATTTTCAACAAATATATCCACGTACATTTAGAAATGAGTATCCAAGGCATTTGTAATTTTCTTTCGTCCTTTGAACTCCAGATAACAACGGTATTCCCTGCCTGCCGTAAGAAGTCACCTCCAAACCGACAAACCATGCTTCTTGCGCATGCCTGTAATCCTAATTCTCGCCGTTGGCATCTCTAAATATACTTACCCGTTGCTTTCAATTTAAAGTCATAATTAAGAACACGCCCACTTACTTCCTTTCTTCCATCCTACATTAGATCACTTGCTTCTATGTCTTATTATTATTATTACTATTCTCCCTGGCCTTATTCCCAATCATGTGTCGGTATTTTACCCAGTTTTATGGGTACATGGCCTTCCTGGCAACGGCGTTACGTAGGAGGTATTCACTACAGCGTGTTTATTTGATGGTTGCAAGTAACTTGAAGGGAAATGTTATACGATGATCAGACACAACCAGTCAACGAGTCAGATAAATTAGACATAGCAGTTAAAATCCCTTCCCCTCTCTGACCGGGAATCGAACTAGGGGTCCTCTAAACGAAAAAGGCCATTCACCCAAGGAACTGGATGTGTTACGCTTTAGCCTAGATCAATGTATTTTTATTTTACTGCTAGCTCTGTGCAAATGCGATTTTAATTTCACTTTAATATTATCAAAATATACCTGATATATAATTATCAATTCATGTGCATTTTATGGTTTCTTCAAAACTCCAAATTGCAAACGCATAAATGCTGGACAATGCTACATGTATAAAATAAAATACTAATTTTCTGATTGGAGAACACATCTGTAATTATAATTATTATCTTGGGAGAATTTTTAGAGTGTAGGTTGGCTAAATTTCTTTCCTGCTAAGAACACATATTGGATAAAATACGCAGATTTCATCGTGGAATTACAAATTTGTGGACCAAGGAACACCAGATGAGCCCGGCATTGCTCGTATTTTCTAGCGTTACACTCCTCTATTTCTCCTTTCCTCCCCAACATCCCTAAATAAAATCTAGCACTTTTGCTACTCTAAAAATTTAAATTTCTTGACTATGGGAAACTTCCATGATAATATTAAGTTTGCTGGACTATGGGAATCGTCTATGCTTCTCCCGCTTCGTTATCATATACTGTCATTCTTGGACGATGTCGGAACCTTTCACCGTTTCCTGACAGATATATCATCGTAAACTATCTACTCCCTCAAATCTTTATCACCACTATAATCCCTAGATGTTATCAATATCTTTGTGGCTGTGTGTGCTGTCAACTCACCAGCAGTGTCCTCATGGCTGTACTTGCACTGTTGGTTGTCTTCAGTGACTATGAGCACTGCTAACCATTGGACCGCCACACACATCTTTTATACCTCCCAAGCACTTTCTCTGTCGTGACATCACACGAGTGACGGCAGACCGGTTGATCTGCTGGGGTCCTACATCACACACACCCTCTCTAAATTACAGGTTCAGCGGAAGTTCGGTTATGCCTTCACTCATTTCCGACAATGTATGTAGGCTTATTCCACGTTTAACTGCTGTATGCTCTCATAGACACTGTTTTGTCTTATGATTAAACAAACTTGATTTATTCTTCCGTTTACGAAGCTAATTTCAATTCCATATAATAATATCCTGCCATACAGAATACCATTTCATCCAATTCTACACAATATTATCGTTATCGGACCTCATTCATTCCCAAGTCATTTTATCCAATTCGATTTTATTTCATGCTATTGTATCCAGTTTTATCACGATACCCATATCTCATAATCCTGAGATCCATTTTCATGCTACTACCCTAGTCGGTGGTAATATATGTTTATTTTTAAGTATTTATGTCTTTATTATGTATGTTGAAAGGCGATGAGGGAGAAGTATGGAGAAATGATGGTGTAAATGGCAAGGAAAATGGGGAAAGGGTGAGATGGACTCACCCGTAAGAAGTCGGGGTGGGAAGGGCCCAAGACCAAAATACCTATGCTGGACATGACATGAAGACACTGAGGATGGCTACTGGGTGGCCCTATCTGAGGGGGTCACATATCCGGAGTATCCGACGGACTTCACGGCATGTCCAAGGAGTACGATTAGGAGTGGAATGGTGAGAAGTAAAAATTGTCATCTGGTTAGATCTTGGGGCCTTCAGGAGGTCTCCACGGGAAGGGCCGGTCGAGTCATCACTGGGAGGGTGGCCTTCTTCTCACCAGGGGTGATGACTTGGCCGGACGGTAGGTTATTATGTGGTGTTCTTTTCTTTTTGTTTTCTTTTTTTGTTTATAAACTGTGGTGTCCTTTTATTTCTTTTAAGTATATTAACTATGTCTATTTATTGTTGTGAACGTGGTGGCTTAGGTTGGATTATTTTATTGTGAACATGTACTTGGGGCTGAACGCCTGTTATGTTCATGAATAAATACTTACTTACTTACTTACTACCCTAGTCCACCCCATTCAATATCATACCATCCTACAATGAACGAGTATGAAATCAAGCTATCATACCAGCACCAAATAAAACATCAAAATGAGAGTTACTGGGTGAATGCGATGTAGGAATGACACAGAAATGGGGCATTATTGGGAAAAAAATTATCAAGGCATGATATGGGATCGTGCGAAACGGTGGTGAAAAGGGTGAAAGACACTGAAAGACAAACAGTAAGGACAGAATGTTATAGCAAGAGAACACTTGTTGATTTTTTTAATAAGTAAAAAATATGGCAGTAAGGACTGAAAGGTTAACAAAAAAGGAATTGAAAGGGATAATTTGGTGGGTGATAGGAGTATATAAGAATAAAATTCTAAGACAAAAAATGAGGAAAATGATGATGATGAAAAAATTAAATGGCGTATGGGTTTTAGTGCCGGGAGTGTCCGAGGACAAGTTCGGCTCTCCAGATGCAAGTCTTCTGATTTGACGCCCGTAGGTGACCTGCGCGTCGTGAAGAGGATGAAATGATGATGAAGACGACACATACACCCAGCCCCCATGTCAGCGAAATTAACCAATTATGGTTCAAATTCCCGACCCTGCCGGGAATCGAACACGGGACCCCTGTGGCCAAAGGCCAGCACGCTAACCATTTAGCCATGGAGCGGGACTTCGAGAGAAGAGTATTCTATTCATTTGTATCAAAGTATCCACCCGCCTGGTGGCCATGACACCGTGGTCAGCCGGTTCGGTTTCCTTTAGTGGCAAAACGATCTCCATCAGAATGTTGGCCGGCAAGGAAGGCGACTTGGTGGTATTCAATTTCTAATCACTAGATTGCGTGCAAAAGCCTAGATTCAATACCAAACCTATTATTGAGTGAGGGCATATGACGCGACGGCAGTAGGCTATGTGCCGGCATCGGGTTTTACTCTCTCCCTTTCTAGTATCATATATCACGTCTTCCGTGTCCGACTCCGTAGCTAAATTGTTAGCGTGCTGCCATTCGATCCAAGGAGACCCGGGCTCGGTTTCCGGCCGAGTCGGGGATTTTAAACTTGATTGGTTAATTCCGACGGCTCGGGGACTGGCTGTGTGACGTCTTCAGCGTTAGAATTCATCACAGGTAGAGCATGCATGCTATTATTATTATTATTATTATTATTATTATTATTATTATTATTATTATTATTATTATTATTATTATTATTATTATTATTATTATTATTGTACCGGTTGGTACACCCATACACCGCACATTTGAATTATCCGCCTTAAAGTACTCCTCTACAGCTGAAACTCTGAACTTTAAAACTGAATTAATTCAACCGTTTATCAGAAGATGTCACTGTGTTAATTTCGAATTGTTTTTGTTTACTAATAATCAAGAAGTGTGGACATTCTCTCACAGATGTCTCTACCAAAAACTATGATCATGCACCCTGGTGCGAAGTGAAGGAACTTTTCTTGAAGATATTTTGTATTCATAAGTTTGTTCTTTACTAAATGTTGTTCTTTCATTTGTGGGTTGGCAATATTAATCTTTCTTTCCGCCAGTTTTGAAATTATCCAATCGTAAATTTCTGTCATTAATTTTCAGCCAATGGCGTCTTTCTTCCCCAATGTTGATGTGTAACTGTAAGCTGCCCAATAAACGACTGTGGATGTGTCTTAATCATTCATGAAAGGTCTCGAATCTTCCCCGAGGGTATAAAAACTGCTGATTTTCCTGGCTCTCCGCCACTCGTACAACATCTAGCTTAGTGTATGGAAGTATAGCAGGAGGCGGGAAGCACCTCTTTCATCCGCCAGCGGCTCTTCTACAAGGTATTGGCCCTTTAACATCTTTATTTCTTGCTAGCTCAGCAGTTTAGCCCTCGGGGAAGGTCCGAAACCTTTTCAATGTAACCCACCTTTCTAAAAATGTAACTTAGTGCCGGCTTATGTAAAAGTTTCTTATTACTTTAACTGTAACTCGGGGATAGAGAGTGCTTTACCCTCTCGAGCTCCCCTTCATTTTGAGTTGAGGTGACTACGTTTTCATAACCGATTTTCTACTCTTAATGTATTAAAATTTTCTTATACGAGTCACCTCCCTAGTTTGGGAATAGCCCCTGTGTCATGGCCTAGTGCCCCTTTGGTTTTATAAGGTTTCATGTAGGAGCGCAAGCAACGCCTCAATTCATATTGGTATTTTGGGCTATTTAATTAACCTATTATTTTACTTTTAAGGCCCTGTAGGCTGGGTACGAGATACCCCTGTTTAATTCTTGTAAGTTGCGCCTCGATGGCAAGTGATTGTAAAGCATTGTATTGCCTTTAATAGGCTTGACAGATTGAGAGCGGGTCAGCTCTTTCTTTTGTTTGAAAGGTGCCTCTTGGAGGCTTGACATTACTAGGTAGGAGCAAGTGCTCCATGTAATGAGGGGTTTTCTGCCCTTTGGTAATTTCTGGTTGTGAGCTGAGGGCTCAGGAATTATAAACTTGGGGCTCGAAGCCCAGAATTTGTAAAGACCCCTTAACTTGTGCTTTCGTTTGTAAAGTTATAATTGTACCTGATTTTTCATTGTTATTTCACCTAGTGAAAATTTGTTTAATCTTGTTGTCTATTGAAAATATAATCTTTATTGAAATTTTAATTCATCTTTCGGACTTGTAGTCAGATCCATTCCAGCCTGCACCTTCTTTCACCTCTGCATTCCAAGGATAACTCCGTAACAATTATTATTATTATTATTATGATTATGATTATGATTATGATTATGATTATTATTATTATTATTATTATTATTATTATTATTATTATTATTATTATTATTATTATTATTATTATTATTATTATTATTATTATTATTATTTATGATGCGAAACAGACCTGAAAACTGATCACGTAAAGCTCACTTAGAAGTTTTGCTTTTCCTTCTTTGCCAGGCAGCCTTCAATTTTTCTCTCATCATGGTTCCTCGTTCTTCTGTCCACTTAGCTCCTGTCTTCTTCTTGTGGCTTCTCTCTGACTCTACTTCGCACTTGCTGACTTTCGTTCTGTATCAGGCTCGGTCTGCGATATCCGCCACTTTAATTCGTGATTTTTACAGGTCTGTATTTACAGGTCTGTTTTTTGCTCTAGAAAGATTACTGTGAGTCTGTTTTCTGGAAGGCGTTTGATGTATCCGTAAAATTTCAGGCGTACTTTTCTGATGTCGGCTGCAAGGTTTGAGAGCTCCTCGGTTTTTGCAAGAGATTGCAATCGGTGTCCTTCGTCGGTCAGTTTTGGGCCGAGAATTCTTCTGATGATTTTACGTTCCTCTTTCAGCGTGTCTTCGAGTACTGTTTTTTCTGTGGAGATTCAGTGTTTCACTCGCGTAAAGTATTTCAGGTTTGAGCACGGTGTTGTAATGTCGAATTTTAGTGAAGATTGAGAGGCATTTTTTTGTTGTAAATGGTTTGCGTTCAGCCGAGGGCTCTCTTCATTTTCGGGATGCAGACCTCGGAGGCCTTCTATTCTTTTCCTGTTGGTACTACAATTTCTCCGGGATATCGAAACTCAGTTAGTGTTTCGACTGAGCTAAATTTCGTGTTCAAATTCTGGATGTTGCAGTGGTTGCACCATGACCACGGAAAACCACTTCCAAGATGGCTGAGTGGACCCCGTTCCAGCCCTCGTACCACTTTTCAAATTTCGTGGCAGAACCGGGAATCGAACCCGCGCCTCCGGGGGTGGTTGCTAATCACACTAACAACTACACTACAGAGGCTATATATTCACTAACGCTCAAAATATGCATTTGCACATGCGCATATACATTTTTTTTTAATCCGGGCCCTAATAATGACTTCCTAGTAAACGTCTTTGAAGGAAAAGTACTAGGAAAGAAACGAAGAGGAAGACCAGGGAAGACATTCTTCGAGGATGTGAGAAACTTGATGGGAAGTAAAGATGACGGCAGGATTGAGAGGAGAATGTGTTTTCAGGGACAAGGCTTAGCCCTTATTGTATGATAACAATAATAATAATAATAATAATAATAATAATAATAATAATAATAATAATGTCATATCCTAATGATACTATTAGTAATAAATAATGAAAATGGTAATTACATAATAACAGTAAAAGTAGTCAAAATAAATGGAAAGTAAATAATTCTTATAAGTTACTGGTTTTTGAATAGCGAGCTCGATGTCAGGTTCCGTAACCCGTCTGGTCTGGAGTTCAGAACTGCGCGGCACCTACTGTGAGGGAGTAGGTGTACCGTTTGGCGGTGCGTGTGGGGATGGACAGAATGTTCCTGTTGTGAGAGCGGTGTTGGGTTCATGTGTCTCCAAGTGCTTGGTAAACTGAATGTAATAATGCCATAAGAAATGAATGTCATAATTAATCCGTATTGCCAGCCTCAACAAGATAAAGGGTCTTGATAATTGAGTGACTCCACTTTTACAATACAGTAGAGAGTGAGACTTTAGGTTGGGGATACAGCTGAGAAGGATGACCAGTACCTCGCCCAGGCTGTCTAACCTGCTATACTGAACAGGGTCCTCGCCGGGTGGAATGGGAAAATGGAAGGAATAAACAAGGAAGAGGGAAGGAAGCTGCCGTGGCCTTAATTTAGATAACATCCCGGAATTTGCCTAGAGGAGAAGTGGGAACCACGGAAAACCACTTCGAGAATGGATGAGGTGTGAATCAAATCCCCTTCTATTCAGTTGACCTCCCGAGGCTGAGTAGACCCCGTTCCAGAAGAAGTTTATTTACGACTTAGCATTCATATTAAAAGTTACGGAATACGCAAAATTACATGGTAATAGGGCAGCAGGAAGACAATAACAGTACTGCACTACCTACCGGTAATTTGAGCTTGTACACACATTCAATTTTTTCTGTAAATTTTTTTTGAACATACAGTAATTTTATAATTTTTCTTAAATTTTCAAAATAATGGTAACAACTCCCCTCAGCAACTTGGATCTTTAAAACAGCTGACTCTCGCGCTAAAGTAAGCACGGTAACAGTTCCTAATTGACTTCATAATTCGAAGAATTCAGTAATGGATTGAAGCTCGCGGTGGCCACAGGCATAACTGACTTTTAATAAAGAAACAGCACAGAGGAACTGTAACTGGAAGAATCGATAATTAGGAAAAATCTACACCGAACCCAACACTGTGGCAAATGTAAGAAGTTGGCTAGTTTACTAGGCCATATTCATCACAGAGGCCATCAAGAAACTCTCACCAGAACCATCAGATGGTAAAAGACATCGAAAACAATCACAAAACAGGTGGACACAGCAAGTGGAATCTGCTCTGCTCGGGGCAGACAAGCAGAGTCAAATAAAATAATACTTTCAAGGCAAAATGTGAATGATACCTGGGAGCAATTACGGTTCGCAAGAACACATCGATGCCTCAGTGCGAAACAAACGTAGCTACAAAACTTACATTTTTCAGGAGTGACAGAATTGAACATTGCTGATACTCCACAGATGAAAGAAAGCAAATTTATTGCAGTATTTCTTTAAGAACTGAATCATCACACAAAAAGAAAAACATATTTTAATAAATGATGCTCTTTAAACATAAGCAAAGTGACTAATTATTATTATTATTATTACTAATTCATTAAGTGATGTGGGTTTGACTTTCCCTTTCTTTCTTTCTTTCTTTCTTTCTTTCTTTCTTTCTTTCTTTCTTTTATTTACGAGTGTCTTTACGTCGCACCGACACAGATAGCAATTATGGCGACGAGGGGAGAAACAAAGACTAGGAATGGAAAGGAAGCTACTGTGGTCTTAATAAAGGTACAGCCCGAACTTCTGCCTGGTGTGAAAATGTACGGAAAACCATCTGCAGGTGTCAACAGTAGGGTTCGAACCCATTATATCCCGAATGCAAGTTGATACCTACGTGACCACTTGCTGGGTGATGCGGATTTGTTTTGTTAAAAATTCCTGTATATTTTTTAAGCTACATAGATTTTCCTGACTTTTTCTTCTACAGCTTTATAATTTTCGACAACCTGACTGTTCCAATCCCTTAGATATTGAACGTTTTGATATTTTGGATTTAGTATATAATTTCGTGTGGCTATTTCTAGCCGAGTGCAGCCCTTGTAAGGCAGACCCTCCGATGAGGGTGGGTGGCATCTGCCATGTGTAGGTAACTGCATGTAATTGTAGTGGAGGATAGTGTTATATGTGGTGTGTGAGTTGCAGGGATGTTGGGGACAGCACAAACACCCAGCCCCCGGACCAATGGAATTAACCAATTAAGGTTAAAATCCCCGACCCGGCCGGGAATCGAACCCGGGACCCTCTGAACCGAAGGCCACTACGCTGACCATTCAGCCAACGAGTCGGACTTTGGATTTAGTTAATGAGTGAAAGGTATTCTGGTGCGGATTTGGCGTTGGTCATGAAGGCTGTATCGCGTAAGATAACTGAAGGCCAGACTTCATGGCTAATGAACAAGAAGGATTTTGGTTTGGACTATCGCTATTCCCACAGCTTATTTATGTATGTATTTATTTATTTATTTACTTATTCATTTATTTATGTATTTATTTATTTATTTATTTATTTATTTATTTATTTATTTATTTATTTATTTATTTATTTATTTATTTATTTATTTATTTATTTATTTATTTATTTATTTATTTATTTATTTATTTATTTATTTATTCGTTTAGCTACAAGAACTGACTGCTGATTCTCAATAATAGAAAAGATTGTCGAGTCGACATCATTACGTGGTTACTAGGTTCATTCAGGGAAATATTAAGAACACAAATTTGAAAGAAAAATAATAACTTTGGATTATATACAAATATTTATTGCACAACTTATCACAATACAAAGTTTATAAAAATATATGTACTTGATTATGGAAAGTATATGAAGTGTGTGGTGTGGACGATGATGATGGTGAAGATGGTTTGATGGAGATGAAGAAACCTCGCTGATACAGCTCAGTACATCTGAAAAAATATAAAAATGTCAGTAAAACTTCATTGTTAAGAGAGTAGTATTCCAATTTAATTTCATATTAATCCCTGTTTTCTTATACTAAAGCTTCATTCAATTGATAATCGTTTTTATAATAATGATTGTACATACCTTATCAACGCCATCCATGGCCGTATGAACCTCCGTAGCCGCCAGAACTCAGAGAAATGCCGCTGCTGAGCCCATGGCCTCCAAGACTGCCGATGCTAGATATTCCATGGCCTCCAAGACTGCCAGAGCTCAGGGAAATGCCTCCTCCATATCCACCACCGTAACTACCGCCGTATCCTCCGCCGTATCCACCTCCGTATCCGCCGCCGTATCCACCGCCATATCCTCCAGACGAGAGAGAAAGGCTTGATCCTCCAACTCCAATTCCGCTTCCAAGGCCACCTCCAAGTCCAATACCGCTTCCAAGGCCACCTCCGAGACCAATACCGCTACCAAGGCCTCCTCCAACGGAGACAGCTTGTGGGACGGGAACGACAACAGGAGTGGGAACGGAAACTGGGACAGGTCTGGGGACGGAGACAGGAACAGGTTGAGGAACTGGAACGGGGACGGGCTGAGGAACAGAGACAGGAACGGCGTGAGGAACGGGAACAGGTACAGGCCTGTTAACGGTGACAGGGTAGGGTCTGGGAACTGAAACAGGTACTGGGTGAGGTACGGGGACAGGCACAGGGCGTGGGACTGAGACTGGGTAAGGAGCAGGAACTCGTACAGGAACAGGTCTGTTTACTGTTACTGGATAGGGCTGAGGAACGGGCACGGGTCGAGGAACAGTTATGGTCTGGACTGCAACTGTGTTCACACCGCTGCTAATACCGCCTCCAAGGCCGCCTCCAAAACCGCCTCCTAGGCTGCCTCCTCCTAGACCAGCGCCTCCAAGACCAATTCCGCTTCCTAGACCAATACTGCCGCCTCCTAGAGAAAGACTACTGCCTCCTAGACCGTATCCTCCGAGTCCTCCATAGCTCAGGCCACTTCCTCCAAGAAGACTTCCTCCATGTAGTCCAAGACTCAGCCCGCTCCCGTAACTGCCGTATCCTCCATAACCTCCTCCATATCCTCCTCCGTATCCTCCTCCAAGTCCAAGACCTAGCAGACCTCTTTTCTCCTGCTTCTTCTCTTTCTGAGCTTCTTCTCCGGCGCTCACCACGGCCACCACCAAAGCCCACACCTGAAATTTAAATTTAAAAATATTAAGAACTGATGCCCCCTAAAACATTTTGTACTCATCTCTCAGTTCAAATATCTGCAAGTGAATGGAACTATCTTCAAATAGCATATTAAAGAAAGGTCGGCATTGACTTTAACAGCTATGCAAGGAATTAGAAATCCCGTCAATTATCGCGAGCCACTGTTTTGGAACTCCACAAACTCAAGATTTTTCCGACACTAAGATACAGGATATAAGTTATATGGGATCTTCTCACTAAAAGGAATAGAAAGAATCCAAGACACTTTCTTAAAGAGAGCGGTATGCCTATCAAAATATACTGATTCATGATTGACATACGTACCAGCTCGAGAGTCACGAGTCATCGAAGATATAAGCTGTATTATGTTTTTGCTACCAAACACAGGGGTTTTGACAGTTCACGGAAAAAACAGCGTAGAGAACGAGATGAAATGTGGAAAGATTTCTATGGCACAGATTCTGTGCTCTACAGACAATGGATGAAGTCAAAAAATGCTCTCGACATGCGGATGAAGTTCAGAAAACAACAGTATTCCTTCCCTGTCCTAAGAATTCACCCCAAAGCCATCAAACTGAATCTAAAGCACCTTTTTTTAAAATAATTATTATAATAATGCTATTGTGTCAGCCCGGCGAAGCAACTTTAGCAGGCCTGTAAACCTAACTCTCACCGTCGACATTTCTAAATATAATTTCCCGTTCTTTTCCATTTTAGCGCCTTAATTAAGGCCACGACCGCTTCCTTCCTTCCTTCCTTCCTTCCTTCCTTCCTTCCTTCCTTCCTTCCTAGCCCATTCCATCCTTACTTCACTAAAAACCCTCTACGTGTTAGACATTAAATCACTAGCTCATTATTATTATTCCTAACCTTATTCCCAATCTATTACCTTCGGCGTTTGATGGGTTTTGGTCTAGTTTTACGATCAGGTGCCCTACGTAGGCCTAAGTGTTTCTCCGATGGCTGGTAGTAGTACAGTGTGTTGCACGTAGATGAAGGGAGGTATATTAAGATGAAACACCCAGTCAACGAGCCAGATAAATTAGACATATTCAGTTAAAATCCCCCGACCTGACCGGGATTCGAACTAGGGAATTTTTGAACCCAAGGAGCCGGATGTTTTACGGTTTATCCAAGATCAATATATTTTTATTTCACTGTTAGCTCTGTGCAAATGCGTTTTATTTAATTTCACTTTAATATTATCAACATATGCCTTTGCTGGCAGGACGTAGTCTTTACAGTGTACTATGTCTTCTGGTATGGGCTAGAGCAATATTGTTACTTTCATTGATCTGTCTCAGCTTTATCCTTGGCTTTGACAAGTTGAAAGTGACTGAGGTATGAGTGATGCTAGTAATGCCATTCCTTATGCAGCCAGTCCCTGCTATGTATGGTGTGAAAATGTTGCTCATAGGGTCAGTTGGTGCATGCATTTCAGTGGGCTTGGCAGACTGATATGTAATAGCAACTTCTGGCTCGGTGAGGAAAGCAACGGGAAACTACCTCACTCCTCATTTCCCTAGTACGCCTCTTCAGTGACGCCTAGGCCATTTATGACAGCTGATGGCGGAGATGTTGAGGATCTAACCAGCCTTCGGGCTGAGGACTAAACATACATACATACATACATTCATACATACATACATACATACATACATACATACATACATACATACATACATACATTATCAACATATAGGCCTACGCGATATATATCTATCAATTAATTTAAATTTCAAATGCATAAACGATGCAAACTGATACGTGCACAAAACAAAACACGAATTTTCTGATTTCAAAATGCATATCTAATTATAATATTATCGTGGGAGAATTCCTATGAAGATCATAAGATCCACAGGTTTCATCGTAGTCTTACAAATTTGTGGGGTGGATTTAAAACCCTGGGCCACTGGCTGAGCCTAGCAGTGCTCGTATATTCTGGTGTTATACTTTTCTATTTCTCTTTTCCTGTCCGACCACCCAATATCAAATCTAACACACTTGCTAAATTTGCGAGACTAAAAGACTCCTCCGTAGTCCATTGTCCTATACTTGTCATTCTTGGACGATATCGGAACGTTTCTCCTTTTCCTGCCAAAAATATAACATTATAAACTATCTACTCCCTCAAATCTTTATCACCACTATAATCCCTAGATGTCAGCAATATCTTTGTGGCTGTGTGTGCTGTCAACTCACCAGCAGTGTCCTCATGGCTGTTCTTGCACTGTTGATTGTCTTCAGTGACTATGAGCACTGCTGACCATTGGACCGCCACACACATCTTTTATACCTCCTGAGCACTTTCTCTGTCGTGACATCACACGAGTGACGGCAGACCGGTTGATCTGCTGGGGTCCTACAACACACACCCCCTCTCTAAGTTACAGGTTCAGCGGAAGTTCGGTTATGTCCTCTATTAATTTCCGACAATGTAGGCTCATACCACTTGTTCCTACAGTACGCTCTGTTATTTTGTCTTAGAACGAATTATTCTCTTGTTTACCACATTACATTCGATTCCATATAATAATATCCTTTCACAAAGCATATAATTTCATTCAATTTTATACCATGTTATACTTATCAGAAGACATCGGAGAGGAGTATTATACAATATCGTATTGAGGGAAATTTTGTCAGGAATACTCTGTGCCACCCGTTATTTAAAACCTTGAAATTTTAGTGAAATTAGTTCTTTATTTATATATTTGTCCATTACAGGTATAGCTGCACAGCTGCAACATAAATAACAATTCAAGTATTCAAAAGATTTCTTTCTTTCTTTCTTTCTTTCTTTCTTTCTTTCTTTCTTTCTTTTTAGTCTGTTTAACCTCCAGGGTTGGCTTTTCTCTCAGACTCATCGAGGGATCCCACCTCTACCGCTCCAAGGTCAGTGTCCTGCAGCGTGAGATTATTCGTCGGGAGATGTAACTGGGAAGGAGTACCAGTACCTCACCCAGGCGGCCTTACCTGCTATTCTGAACAGGAGACTTGTAGGAGGACGGGAAGATTGGAAGGGATAAATAAGTAGCAGGGAAGGAAGCGGCTGTGGCCGTAAGTTAGGTATCATTCCGGCATTTGCCTGGAGGAGAAGTGGGAAACCACGGAAAAAACTTCGAAGATGGCTGAGGAAGGAATCGAACCCCCCTCCACTCAGTTCACCTCCCGAAGCTGAGTGGGCCCCGTTCCAGTCCTCGTACCACATTTCAAATTTCGTGGCAGAGCCGGGAATCGAACCCGGGCCTCCAAGGGTGGCAGCTAATCACACTAACCACTACCCGACAGAGGCGGACTATTCCATTCCATAGTCCACATAATAATAACCTGTCACACAACATACCATTCCAAAAAATTCGACACCATGTTATCCTCATCGAGGCACATTCACTTCTACGTCATTTCGTCGAATTCTATCAATTTTATACTACGATATCCAGTTTCATATCCTATTATCCCTATCCCATAACACCACCATACATTCTCATTGAATCCAATTCTGTTCAATAACACTGTTCATGTTACTACTCTATTCCAATTCATTCAGTAGCATACCATCCTATCATACCTTTCACCATCCAAATTCATAAATGCTTTTTTTTTTTTACTATTTGCTTTACGTTGCACCGACACAGATATGTCTTATGGCGACTATGGGATAGGAAAGGCCTAGGAGAGGGAAATAAGCGGCCGTGGCCTTAATTAAGGTACAGCCCCAGCATTTGCCTGGTGTGAAAGTGGGAAACCACGGAAAACAATCTTCAGGGCTGTAGACAGTTGGGTTCGAACCCCACTATTTCTCGGACGCAAGCTCTCAGTTGCGCGGCCCTAACCGCACGGCCAACTCGCCCGGTAAATGCTATCTTATAATAAAAGAATACAATATCAACGTATCTACCCGCATCGAGGCCATGATCTTTGAGGCGTCAAACTCTTATGGAATGACACCGTGGTTTTCTGGTTCGAGTTTTTTGGTGAAAAAATATCATCATCAGAATACTGACCAGCATGGTAGATAGGTTGTGGTATTAAATTTCGAATAACCAGATTGCGTGCCAAAATCCTAGATTCTGTGACGTGCGGAACACTAAATTAGATGGGATCAAATTCACACTGTGACGGGGAAAATCTATCTATATAAAATATGAGTTTTGTCTGTACATTGCTCAGAATTTGAAAAGAATGGTATTTCTGTATAGGTCATGTCCACAGTAACAAGAAAATGCATTTTTTTAAATTTTCCGTAATGTCTGTCTGTCTGTCTGTCTGTCTGTCTGTCTGTCTGTCTGTCTGTCTGTCTGTCTGTCTGTCTGTCTGTCTGTCTGTCTGTCTGTCTGTCTGTCTGTCTGTCTGTCTGTCTGTCTGTCTGTCTGTCTGTCTGTCTGTCTGTCTGTCTGTCTGTCTGTCTGTCTGTCTGTCTGTCTGTACACGCATCACGATAAAACGGCTGAAGAGAATTTAATGAAAATCGGTATGTAATGTCGGGTGATGAACCACCGCAGTCTAGGCTACAAATTATTTTATTCACGCTGAGTGAAATGGTAGTTTAGGGGAAGGCCTGAAATGTAATTCTCAAATAAGTTATTTATGTTATTAGTGGTCGTATCGATAAGTACTACATAACTAATATAACTTTAGTTATGTCGTAAGTTAGTAGTAGTTATGTAAGAAGTTGTTAAATTTCCGATCACTTATGTCTTATACATTGTTACCGTACCGCATATAATCAGAGATATTCATGAATTTGGATTTTTGTTACTAAGTCCATACCAGCGCCGAGTCACGAGAAAATGGGTAAACAGAATTTAGTGAAAATCTGTATGTAAAGTCTGAGAATAAGGAACTACAGTCTACGATATACATAATTTTGTAAGACACCCTAATATCACAGAGTCGAAAGAAAACGAATGTGAAGGCCTGCAATATGGAGAGCTCATAAACTTTATCAACAATAACATTACATTGACCATTGTTTGTTGTGATGTGCTTTTTGTCTTCTGTTTCCTCTCATCCCCAATAGATAGGATTATTGCAGCGTACCGAGGTTCTTTAAATTTGATTGACATCGCACCGACACAGGTAGGTCTTATGGCGACGATGGGATAGGAAATGAATAGTGATGTGAAGGAAGCGGCCTTGGCTTTCATTAAGGTACAGCCTGGTGTGACTGGTGTGCAAATGGGAAACCACGGAATACCATCTTCAGGGTTGCCGGCAGTGGGGTTCGAATCCACTATCTCCCGGATGCAAGCTCACAGCTGCGCGCCTCTAACCACACGGCCAACTCGCCTGGTCGTACCGACTGTAACAGCCTGCCTGTATATTGGCGGGAAGTAGCTGGGGAGTAAGAAACCTTTCTTCTGGTTCATCATAGTATTCGAGCTATACAATCCCTACTCTGAGCCTCTGATTGGAATGAGTAGTGTGCATATTTAACGGAATAATGACAGAGGAGTGTTCACGGCAGTCTGCGACCTGGTTATTCCAGCTCTGAAACTTTGGACTCTTACATCGGCACCGTAGTACTGTTCGTTGAAAGTGAGAAAGTGTGCGGTTTTTTATTTGATCGAGTATTTTATATAATAACATTGCTTTCAATCGCTACATTCCTACTGACGTTTTTGTAATGAGCTATGTTGAATTCAGTTAGGAAAACCACCAAGTCAGTATTTCTATGAATCCCGTAGAGAAGCACGGGTACATCAGCTAGTTAATTATAATGGCAGAGTGGTAGTTAAGAAAAATACACAATAACGCACTGGGTGACAGATAATTAAAAAACGCAATAACAGTAAGGATCACAGTACACAGAGATTAAAATTAACACACACTGTGCGAATACACTGACTCCCAGCAAAATCAAACAATAAATTGCAACACAGAGTCACTACACCCGAAGCAATAAACTAAAAACGAATAGAAATAAATGAGCACAAGCAAAAGGCAAGGAAACTTACCTCAAGGGAGTAAATGTGTGGAGAGTGGCCTTATAATGGATCATTGCAATCATGACCACCACTTTTCCTTAAAATTAATATAGTAAATTTTAGAGATTAGTTCAGAACCGTTATCATGAAAGGATAAGACCTAGTTTTTAGAAATAGTAGAATTTAATAACAACAGTATATGAGTATTACACAAGTCCTCCTGGGAATCAATAAATAAATCAATAAATAATAGGATGATTTAGAAATAATAGCCCAAGGAAGAAGAAGGAAGAGGTAGTTTAACAATTAAATTAATTCACAAGTATAAATGGAGAAAAACAAAACCAATAACTTTAGTACTGTGTTAACACAAGAACAGGGTATTTTATGTTACCAGTGACCAGAAATCAAAAGTAAATTCCCTCTGAATAATAATTCATATGAAAACCCACAGTACAAGGGACACAGATAGGGATAATTCCAAAATCAATTAAGGTAGAGAACTTCAAATCAATAGAATGAAAATCAGAGGGCAACGTTAAATAAAACCCCCACCAAAAGAAGCAGGACAAATGCTCACAACCGACAGTGGAGCAAGGTAGACCAAGGTCAAGTCACGGAGAAGTCACTCCTTAATCCAAAACTTTTCTAATTAAATTGCAGGAGAATAACAAATGGATGACACCACAATCATCCAATGAAGTGGTGAAATCCACTAGACCAAATTTAAGTCAAATCAATCTGCAACATTCACCCAATCTCAGTCCAAGTCTCCAATCCCATAAAACAAAATTGCCACAATAAATGTCACCATGACGACGAGCAAAATAAAAATCAGGCAGTCAAAACATGTGACAATCACCGTAATAATGATGGTTTCATTTTTCCAGATACATAATTAACGACAATCGGTGATTAACAAATTACCACCACTTCTTTTCTTCTTCGTGTGTCATGTGATCAGTAGAGATGGAATTTGCCCATTTTATTGCTGTGTTCAGAAATGTGGGTTTTTCATATATAAATCCGTTTTAGGGACATTTTAGCTAGATTTCGTTGGTTTTATTGTGCATACAAATGCCTATTTCAGGAGTTTGTGTCTATTTGGATTATAATTGCCTATTTTATGCCTTTTGACTGTATTTTAAAGAGGCCGGTCTTTTTTCAATGCATTATATTGTAGCTGGTGTGTCCGATAGAATTATCTTCTCGGTTCTCAAAATTTCTTTACCCCACGAACAAAAAAGGGAATTCTCGGAAGTCACCAGAAATAGTGATTGGGAAATTTCAATCAGGAGAAACAAGGTACAATTTAACCTTCAACCCTTCCAACCGCATAAGATATATGCGAGAACCAATCAACGTCGACCTATGTTGCACAACCTATATCCCCTACACCCCTCTCGATGCGAACTGTTGTACGCGTACGCTTCATCTTCAGAACGTGTTGTGATTCATTGTAAAGAATAAGAAGAATAAGAAGTGTGTCCGTGGCAATGCTGAAAGAAAATCCTCGGAGTCCTACTGGGTGAAGCAGTGGATTACAGGGTATCCCAATTTCACTACGGATAAAAGGGCAGTCTTCTGCCAAGCTTGCTGTAAGGAGGTAAGTACATTTGTTCCTTATATCTTTTTCGTGATTAGAACTACGATCGAATTTCACTGGAGCATTTATAGGCCTATTAATGTATGTATTGTGACAAGTTGTTTTGTTGCAATGCTGTATTAGTCGTGAACTTTCAATCATTTATGTTGCTAAAATGTAAATAAGCATTTATTACTGATCGAGGAGTTAGAACGGCGGTGGTCTCTTGTCACAGAGTGGATGAGAATTAAAAATCGATACTATGAACTGTGATAAATTTCCTATGAAAATAGAGATTTAAAACTAATGCAATTTTTAAAACTCCCTTTTTTTTAAGTCGTGAGGAACTTTCACTAGACTTATGTGTAGGCTCTAGTGAACTCTATTACGCCTTTGCGAAACATAGGTTGCAGATCCAATGTGGCTCGGCGTGTTTTACAAGGCTGCCAAGACTATCATTACAAGACCAGGCCAATGAAGAGACCGTTGGTCTGCATTGGTCAGGTCCAGTTTGTAACCGTTGTGCTAGGGGGAAAGCAAAGAGAGTCTGGGGGGCGTAAGCTCCAAGGTTAGGGCAGCGAAGTTGCCAACAAGCCTCTAGCATCCCCTAGAGTCTTGCTAAATTGTGACAAAAAGTAAGGTTATGGGCACATTCCGTGACAATTTCAAATTACGCTGTTTTCTAATTTTCAGCCATATGAAAAACGTGCCAGTCTTAGTAACGAATTTATTCGTAGACATCAGTATCCCACTGAATCTGCACGTGATTATTTAGAATTTATTATAACCTTTTGTGATATTTTGGCTATAGCCACTCACCCAGCGGAGAAAATTTCCATTTATTTGCAGCTCCTACTTTTAATCAATCAATCAATCAATCAATCAATCAATCAATCAATGAATTAATCGATCGATTGATCAATAAATCAATCAATCAATCAGTCAATCAATCCATTTCCCCCACTTACTACCACTTCAGACTTATATACAGTACTCGTAGTATAGCTCAAGCTGATATTTTACACGCTTGTAGAAATGCCTAGTACTATGCTACCGTCCTCCCACCTCCCCTTACCTCTTCGGGATCTCGTATTATTACTTGTTCTTATACCTTGCAAACTGATTCTCAATGTCAAAATCTTCCGAGGCAATCAACTTCCATGAAATCAACAATCCAGTGTTATCGATGCAAGTGATATAGCCATGTTTCTGAAAATTGTTCTACTCCCGTTTCGGGAAACGACTTCAGGCCAGGATAGTTAGCAGTCAGCATCACACAGACCAAATTCTGTCCCCATTTTTACCTCCACAAATGTCTCAGTCTTCCACTATTATTACGGTAACAAATGGTCTTCCATCTCTTGCCTTATTAGATTCTGGTTCTACTCGTTCTTTAATTAGTCTACCTTCTTTTTAATAACTTAAACAATCACAGTCAAATTACTCTTCCTGGTTTACATTGAACTTCAGATTCTAAGAATGGGTTGAAAATCTTAGGAAAGGTTTCTATTGATGTATAAATTCAAAATTTCCCTTGGCCTTATCACTTCCATAGAACTCGAGATGTATCGGTCCCCGTTATATTAGGATATGACTTTTTCATCCATACTGGATTAATTTTTAACGACCCTCAGTCCTTTATATCTTTTTATTTTAACCTAATGCACATATTCCTTTAATAATTGCCACGGATTATCCCTCACAAGATAATGATAGTTCCATGCACCTTAGTGTTTACACCCAATATCAGAGATAAGACATTAATGGATTGTTAACTGCTAAAGACTATCAGGCGCTCAATGATGTTCCGGTTCGTTCTCCACCTTATGAGCTTAGCCCTAACGTATGCAAAACTTAACTAAAAATGCTTCCTGATGGCGCTATTATTCCTTCCACTTCAAATTATGCTTCACCAGACTTTTAAGTGGATAAACCCGATGATAGTTCTCGATTGGTTTTGGACTATAGAAAACTTAATCAAAAGATAGTTTACGACGTATATCCCATTCCTAACATAGTGAATATTTTTCAGTTTCTCCCAAATTCCCGATTTTTTCTCTATTAGATTTCAATTCTGCATACCAACAGATCTTATTGGACACAGGCAGCAGAACATGTACCGTCTTTATTCGACCCAATGGATTTTTTTAAATTTACCAAGGTCACGCTTAGTTTAAATTTAGAATCTCAGACAATGCAATGTTTGGTAAATTCTCTGTTCTATTAAAGTTAAATACGTGCTACCGTATATTGGTGACCTTTTCATATTCAGCCCTGATTTTCCTTCTCATCTGACTCATTTTCGGGAAGTATTGACTTGATTCCGTAATGCTAATTTAACCGTGAATGCCTCAAAGGCTGTACTTGCTAGGACTAATACCTCCGTAAAATGTTTGGGTCATGTTCTGTTCTCACAAGGCATAGCCGTTGATCTTCAATGATCTGCTGCCATCAATCGAATCCTCCACAGCCTCACCTCCAAAAAAGTTTGAAGCAACTACGGGCCTTCTTAAGCATGACTGTCTTCTACAGTAGATTCATACCTCAATATTTCGATATCACTGAACCTCTTAATGTTTTAAAATGAAGAGTAGCTAAATTTATCTGCACTGAGAAACATCAAAGGGCCTTTATAAAATTGAAAAAGTCCTGGATTCATCCAATTCTTCAAATTCCGAGTTTTTCACTTCACTTTGAACTATACACAAATGCATATAATTTTGCTATTCGTGGTGATCTTCACCAGAAAGTAGGAGATAAAAGTCTACCGATTGCTAATTATTGTCATCTTCTATCACATACCGAGAGACCCTATTCCATCTACGAACGAGAATCCCTGGCCTTATATCTCACCCTAGAACCTACTTGAAATACAAGGAGTTCTCTGTTAAAACGGACAAACAAGCCTTGCCATGGTTGTTCCACAACGCCCCCAACACGGACTGTACGGGTTTGTCTCTGGAAGGGATAATGTTGTAGCTGACGCCTTATCTAGATTTCTTTCATCAGTAACTAATCAAATTTCTGACATTCAAAATGCTGCTCCCTCTGCCAGTATTAATGCCGTGGCTTTTCTCATAGATCTTCTCCTGCTTTTTCTTCCTGTCAACAGTATCAGAATAATGCTCCCTATTGTGAACAGCTGATACAACCTATAGCTGAACCTGAGGGTTATTGATATTTTCGTTCACTTAAACAACTATTGGTTTTTAAACCTACTCCTAGATCGGTTCCTAAGCTTGCCATTCCAGAGTTGCTACAACCCATGATTATATCGTATTACCATACATCACCTATCGGTGCTCACAACGGGATCTCCAAAACATGTTTTGCATCTCGTCATTATACCATTGGCCTAATATCCGTCAGCAGATTCGCCAATATGCCTTATCCTGCGTATTATGTCAAAAGGCTGAAAACCACGCAGTATGCATCCTTTTGGAGAATATTCTGCCTCTCCTCCCACATATCCCAGTGAAACCTTTTGCATAGATACGGTGGGAATTATAACAAAAAGGGAACTCATGTAATTTTTTTTCTATCCTGGATGCTATTTTTTCAAATTTATTGTCTTAAGCCCTTTGTTTAAACTCTCCTCCAATATTGTCATTAATCGCTTAATGAATTAGGTATGTCCTATCACTGGAATCCCAACGTATTTAGTTTCGGACAATGCCAGTATATGTTCAACCAAGGCATTCAGTGACATGTCTTTTCAACTAGGAATAAACAAGTTTTCACCTTTCCATATTATCCCCAAGCCAACGTAATAGAAAGGTATCATCGTAAACTCAAAGCAGCTTTATCTATTTTCCACAATGAATATAATAAGTTATGGTATTCAGAACCAGGGAAGAAACCTGAGGAAACTGAATGTCCAGTTGGGAATACAAAACTGGAACGGGTAGATCATTTCAAGTACTTAGGATGTGTATTCTCCCGGGATGGTAGTGTAGTTAGACTGAATTAAAGTGCAGCAAAGCGGATGCAGTGAATTTACAGTTGCGATTAACGGTATTTTGTAAGAAAGAAGTCAGCTGCCGGACGAAAGATGGGTGGAATAAGGATATCTTAATCATAAGTTACGTCAAAAATAAGAGATAGGAAAGTAGCGAGAATACTCGGTGGTACAAACAGGTGAGAGCAATGGCAGGAGGGTACTCACAATGAGAAAATACAGGCTAAGTAAACCGGCTTGAGTGCTGGATTCATGTGAGGCCAATGGAGGTTGATAAGTTACATGGAGAATAAAGGACTCAGTTATGGAGGTTAAGAGAAGTAGAGGGAGACCAAGACGTAAACGGTAGGCTTTGAGTTAATTCACAGAGAGTTTCAGACTGAACGCTGAAAGACATAACAGTATGCAATGAAGTACGTATGTATGTTTATTTACAGGACATTACTATTACACGGAAGGGAAACATTTCTGAGGTCGGCATTCTTACTTGTTTACATTAGTTACAGTAAAGGAAATGTGGAGAGAAGTGAATCGAATAAAAACAATTTGATAGGATTATATACAAATATTTATTGTACATTTTATCACAAAATAAAAAATATACACTATGTAAGTGGATATGATTATGGAGAGTGGATGAAGTGTGTGGTGTGGACGATGTTGATGGTGAAGATGGTTTGATAGAGATGAAGATTCCTCGCTGATACAGCGCAGTACATCTGGAAAAAATATAAAAATCATCAAAAAACTCATTGTGAAAAGAATATTATTCCAATCAATTAAAAATGCAATATATCAATCCTTGCTTTCATGATCGATGATCTTAATAATAATGACTGCATCTACCTTATCAACGCCATCCATGTCCGTATGAACCTCCGTAACCGCCAGAACTCAGAGAAATGCCGCTGCTGAGCCCATGGCCTCCAAGACTGCCGATGCTAGATATTCCATGGCCTCCAAGACTGCCAGAGCTCAGTGAAATCCCTCCTCCATATCCTCCACCGTAGCTACCGCCGTATCCTCCGCCGTAACTACCGCCGTATCCTCCGCCGTATCCACCTCCGTATCCACCGCCATATCCTCCAGACGAGAGAGAAAGGCTTGATCCTCCTAGACCAATTCCGCTTCCAAGGCCACCTCCAAGTCCAATACCGCTTCCAAGGCCACCTCCGAGACCAATACCGCTACCAAGGCCTCCTCCAACGGAGACAGCTTGTGGGACGGGAACGACAACAGGAGTGGGAACGGAAACTGGCACAGGTCTGGGAACGGAGACAGGAACGGGCTGAGGAACTGGAACGGGAACGGGGTGAGGAACAGATACGGGTACGGCGTGAGGAACGGGAACAGGTACAGGCCTGTTAACGGTGACAGGGTAGGGTCTGGGAACTGAAACAGGTACTGGATGAGGTACGGAAACAGGCACAGGTCGTGGTACTGAAACTGGGTAAGGAGCAGGAACTCGTACAGGAACAGGTCTGTTAACTGTTACGGGATAGGGCTGAGGAACGGGCACAGGTCGAGGAACAGTTATGGTCTGGACTGCAACTGTGTTCACACCACTGCTAACACCGCCTCCAAGGCCGCCTCCAAAACTGCCTCCAAGGCCGCCTCCTCCTAGAGACAGACCAGAGCCTCCAAGACCAATTCCGCTTCCTAGACCAATACCGCCGCCTCCTAGAGAAAGACTGCTGCCTTCTAGAGAAAGACTGCTGCCCCCTAGACCATAACCTCCAAGTCCTCCATAGCTCAGTCCACTTCCTCCGTGTAGTCCAAGACTCAGCCCGCTTCCGTAACTGCTGTATCCTCCGTAACCTCCTCCGTATCCTCCTCCGTAACCACCTCCAAGTCCAAGACCTAGCAAACCTCTCTTCTCCGGCTTCTTCCCTTTCTGAGCTTCTTCTCCGGCGCTCACCACGGCCACCACCAAAGCCCACACCTGAAATTTAAATTAAAAGGAATTAAGGACTGATGCTTTCATTAAATATACCTTCACATCTCGAGCTAAATACAGTATAACAGAATTGAATCGCGGTAAGAGTTTACTGTGTGGATCTGTAGCAGAGTGTGGGTCTCCTGCTACTGAGGCCTCGGATTCAATACCGATTGAGGTAGTCGGATTTTTAAGGGTGTAAAAATATGTATTCGGCACGTCATGTCGTATAATGTCGGCTTGTAAACTAACTCTGGTGACATTTTTTAGAATAATGTGTTATGGCATGCGAAGGAGCCTGGTACAGGTCCTTTTGGAGCAGACGGCCTATAGGCGACCTACATGCCTGTGAAGATGCGACCCTACCTAGGATGATTTTTAATGGCCCCTGAGCCGAACGAATAATCCCAATCCCAGCCGGGAATCGACCTCGGAACCTCTTGGACATAATACCAGCATTCTAACCATGGCCATGGAGCTGGAGATATCCCAGATTTGATGTCCACGATTCTAACTGCGGTCGCCTTTTTCGAGAAGCCATTTCTACGGCACTTGCCTACAATTTCCCCTTGCATTTTTGGCACTCAGCTCCCAATTCAAATAGCTGGAAAAATGTCTGAAAATGAATTTAAATATCTTCAAACACCCTATTAAAGAAATGTCACCATCGACCATAGCAGCTATGCAGGGAATTAATTATCCTAATCATTCATCGCAACCAATTACTCTGAAATTCTTCAAACTCAATATCATAAGTGAATGTTATTGTACTGAATACAAATTATCTGGTATATCCTCAACAGAAGGAAGCTGACAACAGGCATATAAATAGTCAAAGCTACATTCTTAAAAAATCCACAGTTCAATACCTTTAGGCAAGCAACACAACATTGAAAACATCCTAGGGATATGAGCTACGGATTTCAGGTAAATAAATATAATACAGTACGAGAATGTATTCTCTATTTATTCTTAACATTATAATCCTTATCTTAATCATCGTTATCCGGTCGATTAGATTATCAGTTTGCCTTTTCCTACTACTACGAGCATTATTGTGAGTCAATGCAGAGTTTCACTTAAGCTATATTGTTTACAATTTTCAAAAAATCAAACATTTCTGAGGGTATTGAACTAAGGAACATATTTCAGGAAGAATTATGCAAATGCGCTAATTTGGCTAGGATTTGAATAAAACTAAAACTAGTAAAGAAACAAGCGATTTTAGGCTGATTTTTCCGAACTGCATTTAGGCCGGAGGTGATTTACGAAATTTATTATTTTAGTTTGATAGAGCTATTCAGGACTCACAATTTGAAACCTTTCCTGCCCATTTAGTCCTTTAACCCTCGGCACAATTGAGTAAATTGCTTAATTTTACGTTTCTTTGTAGAGTGTGGACCCCTACTTTGGGTGATAAGAAATGTTTTTAAAATTAAAAAGTGGTGTGCCTTTCATAATAGACTACACAGCTGGCATACGTACTAGATCGAGAGTCACGAGCCATCCAAGACAGAAGCTATACTATGATTTTGTTGCCTGATACAGGGGATTATGTGAGGAAACTACATACAGAATGAGATGAAATAAAGATGGATTTCAATGGGTGATGCCAGAATATGCTCTCAGATATGTGATAACATGTTATGCCGTATCCTCCGCCTTAACTACCGCCGTATCCTCCTCCGTACCCACCGCCGTATCCTCCAGACGAGAGAGAAAGGTTTGATCCTCCTAGAAAAATACCGCTTCCAAGGCCACCTCCAAGTCCAATACCGTTTCCAAGGCCACCTCCGAGACCAATATCGCTACCAAGGCCTCCTCCAACGGAGGTATCATAAGGTATGCGGAGTTGACAAATGCAAATACTGAAGCCGATATCACACTCTGAGTTCCGCTAAAAATTGTCTTCATGGACAAACCTATGTCAAGAACGAACGCTAAAAGCGTTCGAAATTATTTTCATAATTTTGTCAAAGATATTACTTTGGAAAACTCAGAACAGAATAATTGTTTATATCGTCGTACTGCCTGCAGAAACAGCTATGTTGTGGATGAATACTGACCCGCAGCACATATATCACAAAGAGAGAAAATTCTTTCAAATGTTTTCTCCCACAATATCGGACCTTACCGAGCAAAGAGCCTCAATATTTTCATATGAAGTGTAAATACTTTGACCATTGGCTGCAGTAAATACTCATACTATAAATAACTCGTATGTTGGCAAATAGCGCCCAGCACTCTTACGGCCTGACAGAGCTGGTTCCATGGAAATCCGCCGGATGGTATTACCTCCCACTCACTGCTTTTTCAGTCTTTCGAGTTTGTCAAGGTGCTGGAATTCTGTCCCGCATAAGTTATTATACCTCCCGCTAAACCTGCCGATACGAGGCTGGTGTACTCTAGCACTCACAAATACCATCCGACTAGCCAGGATCGAATCTGCGCCAACTTTGGCTCAGGCACAGCTAAGACACTCAGCCCTGCCGATGAGAAGTAACTCCGTATTCTACGGTAGATAAAACTTGCAGGGATGTTGTTGGATGGAATTTTGCCAGTAATATTTGCTAGAATTCACTTTACCCAAGATATTCACATGATACAAGCTGTGTGCATGAATACGCACTGAATATGACCTAAAAAGGAGGGTGAGACTTGAACTAAATTTAAGAATTTCATTTTAAGTTCGTATTGAACTGAGAATAATAGGTAAGTAAAATTAAAAATCCACCTTTTCAATACTAATATTAAACTAAATAAGTTACGACATTTACTTGGAACAAGTTTCGACGTTGGTGAGCGTCATCTTGAGCCAAATATGAGAACAGGCAATCGTAATTGTACAGATCATCATTAAATCAATGCACATATAAACATGTCCCATATTATGAGACTTGATCTGGTCAGAATAGAAATTCCGCTAAAATAATTAAGTATATTAGGAGTAGAGATGGTAGATTTTAGCATATTAAATTAAGAATGTATTGTTTTACGATGAAAGTGATTTTTTCCAATGGAGAATTTCATGTTAAAATGTCAACCTTAAACTGCTGTATTTCTTTAAGATTTTTTTAGTTTAAATTCATGAAACAGTACCTACTGAATATTGTGAACATTAACAAGCATGAAAGTTGATATGGGCCTACTCACTGATTTTCAACAAATATATCCACGTACATTTAGAAATGAGTATCCAAGGCATTTGTAATTTTCTTTCGTCCTTTGAACTCCAGATAACAACGGTATTCTCTGCCTGCCGTAAGAAGTCACCTCCAAACCGACAAACCATGCTTCTTGCGCATGCCTGTAATCCTAATTCTCGCCGTTGGCATCTCTAAATATACTTACCCGTTGCTTTCAATTTAAAGTCATAATTAAGAACACGCCCACTTACTTCCTTTCTTCCATCCTACATTAGATCACTTGCTTCTATGTCTTATTATTATTATTACTATTCTCCCTGGCCTTATTCCCAATCATGTGACGGTATTTTACCCAGTTTTATGGGCACATGGCCTTCCTGGCAACGGCGTTACGTAGGAGGTATTCACTACAGCGTGTTTATTTGATGGTTGCAAGTAACTTGAAGGGAAATGTTATATGATGATCAGACACAACCAGTCAACGAGTCAGATAAATTAGACATAGCAGTTAAAATCCCTTCCCCTCTCTGACCGGGAATCGAACTAGGGGTCCTCTAAAGGAAAAAGGCCATTCACCCAAGGAACTGGATGTGTTACGCTTTAGCCTAGATCAATGTATTTTTATTTTACTGCTAGCTCTGTGCAAATGCGATTTTAATTTCACTTTAATATTATCAAAATATACCTGATATATAATTATTAATTCATGTGCATTTTATGGTTTCTTCAAAACTCCAAATTGCAAACGCATAAATGCTGGACAATGCTACATGTATAAAATAAAATACTAATTTTCTGATTGGAGAACACATCTGTAATTATAATTATTATCTTGGGAGAATTTTTAGAGTGTAAGTTGGCTAATTTTCTTTCCTGCTAAGAACACATATTGGATAAAATACGCAGATTTCATCGTGGTATTACAAATTTGTGGACCAAGGAACACCAGATGAGCCCGGCATTGCTCGTATTTTCTAGCGTTACACTCCTCTATTTCTCCTTTCCTCCCCAACATCCCTAAATAAAATCTAGCACTTTTGCTACTCTAAAAATTTAAATTTCTTGACTATGGGAAACTTCCATGATAATATTAAGTTTGCTGGACTATGGGAATCGTCTATGCTTCTCCCGCTTCGTTATCATATACTGTCATTCTTGGACGATGTCGGAACCTTTCACCGTTTCCTGACAGATATATCATCGTAAACTATCTACTCCCTCAAATCTTTATCACCACTATAATCCCTAGAAGTTATCAATATCTTTGTGGCTGTGTGTGCTGTCAACTCACCAGCAGTGTCCTCATGGCTGTACTTGCACTGTTGGTTGTCTTCAGTGACTATGAGCACTGCTAACCATTGGACCGCCACACACATCTTTTATACCTCCCAAGCACTTTCTCTGTCGTGACATCACACGAGTGACGGCAGACCGGTTGATCTGCTGGGGTCCTACATCACACACACCCTCTCTAAATTACAGGTTCAGCGGAAGTTCGGTTATGCCTTCACTCATTTCCGACAATGTATGTAGGCTTATTCCACGTTTAACTGCTGTATGCTCTCATAGACACTGTTTTGTCTTATGATTAAACAAACTTGATTTATTCTTCCGTTTACGAAGCTAATTTCAATTCCATATAATAATATCCTGCCATACAGAATACCATTTCATCCAATTCTACACAATATTATCGTTATCGGACCTCATTCATTCCCAAGTCATTTTATCCAATTCGATTTTATTTCATGCTATTGTATCCAGTTTTATCACGATACCCATATCTCATAATCCTGAGATCCATTTTCATGCTACTACCCTAGTCGGTGGTAATATATGTTTATTTTTAAGTATTTATGTCTTTATTATGTATGTTGAAAGGCGATGAGGGAGAAGTATGGAGAAATGATGGTGTAAATGGCAAGGAAAATGGGGAAAGGGTGAGATGGACTCACCCGTAGGAAGTCGGGGTGGGAAGGGCCCAAGACCAAAATACCTATGCTGGACATGACATGAAGACACTGAGGATGGCTACTGGGTGGCCCTATCTGAGGGGGCCACATATCCGGAGTATCCGACGGACTTCACGGCATGTCCAAGGAGTACGATTAGGAGTGGAATGGTGAGAAGGAAAAATTGTCATCTGGTTAGATCTTGGGGCCTTCAGGAGGTCTCCACGGGAAGGGCCGGTCGAGTCATCACTGGGAGGGTGGCCTTCTTCTCACCAGGGGTGATGACTTGGCCGGACGGTAGGTTATTATGTGGTGTTCTTTTCTTTTTCTTTTATTTTTTTGTTTATAAACTGTGGTGTCCTTTTATTTCTTTTAAGTATATTAACTATGTCTATTTATTGTTGTGAACGTGGTGGCTTAGGTTGGATTATTTTATTGTGAACATGTACTTGGGGCTGAACGCCTGTTATGTTCATGAATAAATACTTACTTACTTACTTACTACCCTAGTCCACCCCATTCAATATCATACCATCCTACAATGAACGAGTATGAAATCAAGCTATCATACCAGCACCAAATAAAACATCAAAATGAGAGTTACAGGGTGAATGCGATGTAGGAATGACACAGAAATGGGGTATTATTGGGAAAAAAATTATCAAGCCATGATATGGGATCGTGCGAAACGGTGGTGAAAAGGGTGAAAGACACTGAAAGACAAACAGTAAGGACAGAATGTTATAGCAAGAGAACACTTGTTGATTTTTTTAATAAGTAAAAAATATGGCAGTAAGGACTGAAAGGTTAACAAAAAAGGAATTGAAAGGGATAATTTGGTGGGTGATAGGAGTATATAAGAATAAAATTCTAAGACAAAAAATGAGGAAAATGATGATGATGAAAAAATTAAATGGCGTATGGGTTTTAGTGCCGGGAGTGTCCGAGGACAAGTTCGGCTCTTCAGATGCAAGTCTTCTGATTTGACTCCCGAAGGTGACCTGCGCGTCGTGAAGAGGATGAAATGATGATGAAGACGACACATACACCCAGCCCCCATGTCAGCGAAATTAACCAATTATGGTTCAAATTCCCGACCCTGCCGGGAATCGAACCCGGAACCCCTGTGGCCAAAGGCCAGCACGCTAACCATTTAGCCATGGAGCGGGACTTCGAGAGAAGAGTATTCTATTCATTTGTATCAAAGTATCCACCCGCCTGGTGGCCATGACACCGTGGTCAGCCGGTTCGGTTTCCTTTAGTGGCAAAACGATCTCCATCAGAATGTTGGCCGGCAAGGAAGGCGACTTGTTGGTATTCAATTTCTAATCACTAGATTGCGTGCAAAAGCCTAGATTCAATACCAAACCTATTATTGAGTGAGGGCATATGACGCGACGGCAGTAGGCTATGTGCCGGCATCGGGTTTTACTCTCTCCCTTTCTAGTATCATAATATATCACGTCTTCCGTGTCCGACTCCGTAGCTAAATTGTTAGCGTGCTGCCATTCGATCCAAGGAGACCCGGGCTCGGTTTCCGGCCGAGTCGGGGATTTTAAACTTGATTGGTTAATTCCGACGGCTCGGGGACTGGCTGTGTGACGTCTTCAGCGTTAGAATTCATCACAGGTAGAGCATGCATGCTATTATTATTATTATTATTATTATTATTATTATTATTATTATTATTATTATTATTATTATTATTATTATTATTATTATTATTATTATTATTATTGTACCAGTTGGTACACCCATACACCGCACATTTGAATTATCCGCCTTAAAGTACTCCTCTACAGCTGAAACTCTGAACTTTAAAACTGAATTAATTCAACCGTTTATCAGAAGATGTCACTGTGTTAATTTCGAATTGTTTTTGTTTACTAATAATCAAGAAGTGTGGACATTCTCTCACAGATGTCTCTACCAAAAACTATGATCATGCACCCTGGTGCGAAGTGAAGGAACTTTTCTTGAAGATATTTTGTATTCATAAGTTTGTTCTTTACTAAATGTTGTTCTTTCATTTGTGGGTTGGCAATATTAATCTTTCTTTCCGCCAGTTTTGAAATTAGCCAATCGTAAATTTCTGTCATTAATTTTCAGCCAATGGCGTCTTTCTTCCCCAATGTTGATGTGTAACTGTAAGCTGCCCAATAAACGACTGTGGATGTGTCTTAATCATTCATGAAAGGTCTCGAATCTTCCCCGAGGGTATAAAAACTGCTGATTTTCCTGGCTCTCCGCCACTCGTACAACATCTAGCTTAGTGTATGGAAGTATAGCAGAAGGCGGGAAGCACCTCTTTCATCCGCCAGCGGCTCTTCTACAAGGTATTGGCCCTTTAACATCTTTATTTCTTGCTAGCTCAGCAGTTTAGCCCTCGGGGAAGGTCCGAAACCTTTTCAATGTAACCCACCTTTCTAAAAATGTAACTTAGTGCCGGCTTATGTAAAAGTTTCTTATTACTTTAACTGTAACTCGGGGATAGAGAGTGCTTTACCCTCTCGAGCTCCCCTTCATTTTGAGTTGAGGTGACTACGTTTTCATAACCGATTTTCTACTCTTAATGTATTAAAATTTTCTTATACGAGTCACCTCCCTAGTTTGGGAATAGCCCCTGTGTCATGGCCTAGTGCCCCTTTGGTTTTATAAGGTTTCATGTAGGAGCGCAAGCAACGCCTCAATTCATATTGGTATTTTGGGCTATTTAATTAACCTATTATTTTACTTTTAAGGCCCTGTAGGCTGGGTACGAGATACCCCTGTTTAATTCTTGTAAGTTGCGCCTCGATGGCAAGTGATTGTAAAGCATTGTATTGCCTTTAATATGCTTGACAGATTGAGAGCGGGTCAGCTCTTTCTTTTGTTTGAAAGGTGCCTCTAGGAGGCTTGACATTACTAGGTAGGAGCAAGTGCTCCATGTAATGAGGGGTTTTCTGCCCTTTGGTAATTTCTGGTTGTGAGCTGAGGGCTCAGGAATTATAAACTTGGGGCTCGAAGCCCAGAATTTGTAAAGACCCCTTAACTTGTGCTTTCGTTTGTAAAGTTATAATTGTACCTGATTTTTCATTGTTATTTCACCTAGTGAAAATTTGTTTAATCTTGTTGTCTATTGAAAATATAATCTTTATTGAAATTTTAATTCATCTTTCGGACTTGTAGTCAGACCCATTCCAGCCTGCACCTTCTTTCACCTCTGCATTCCACGGATAACTCCGTATCAATTATTATTATTATTATTATTATTATTATTATTATTATTATTATTATTATTATTATTATTATTATTATTATTATTATTATTATTATTATTATTAGGTGCGAAACAGACCTGAAAACTGATCACGTAAAGCTCACTTAGAAGTTTTGCTTTTCCTTCTTTGCCAGGCAGCCTTCAATTTTTCTCTCATCATGGTTCCTCGTTCTTCTGTCCACTTAGCTCCTGTCTTCTTCTTGTGGCTTCTCTCTGACTCTACTTCGCACTTGCTGACTTTCGTTCTGTATCAGGCTCGGTCTGCGATATCCGCCACTTTAATTCGTGATTTTTACAGGTCTGTATTTACAGGTCTGTTTTTTGCTCTAGAAAGATTACTGTGAGTCTGTTTTCTGGAAGGCGTTTGATGTATCCGTAAAATTTCAAGCGTACTTTTCTGATGTCGGCCGCAAGGTTTGAGAGCTCCTCGGTTTTTGCAAGAGATTGCAATCGGTGTCCTTCGTCGGTCAGTTTTGGGCCGAGAATTCTGATGATTTTACGTTCCTCTTTCAGCGTGTCTTCGAGTACTGTTTTTTCTGTGGAGATTCAGTGTTTCACTCGCGTAAATTATTTCAGGTTTGAGCACGGTGTTGTAATGTCGAATTTTAGTGAAGATTGAGAGGCATTTTTTTGTTGTAAATGGTTTGCGTTCAGCCGAGGGCTCTCTTCATTTTCGGGATGCAGACCTCGGAGGCCTTCTATTCTTTTCCTGTTGGTACTACAATTTCTCCGGGATATCGAAACTCAGTTAGTGTTTCGACTGAGCTAAATTTCGTGTTCAAATTCTGGATGTTGCAGTGGTTGCACCATGACCACGGAAAACCACTTCCAAGATGGCTGAAGTATGAACCGAACCCACCTCGACTAAGTGGCAGAACCGGGAATCGAACCCGCGCCTACGGGGGTGGTTGCTAATCACACTAACAACTACACTACAGAGGCTATATATGCACTAACGTTCAAAATATTCACTAACGCTCAAAATATGCATTTGCACATGCGCATATACATTTTTTTAAATCCGGGCCCTAATAATGACTTCCTAGTAAACGTCCTTGAAGGAAAAGTACTAGGAAAGAAACGAAGAGGAAGACCAGGGAAGACATTCTTCCAGGATGTGAGAAACTTGATGGGAAGTAAAGAGGACGGCTGGATTGAGAGGAGAATGTTTTTTCAGGGACAAGGCTTAGCCCTTATTGTATGATAACAATAATAATAATAATAATAATAATAATAATAATAATAATAATAATGTCATATCCTAATGATACTATTAGTAATAAATAATGAAAATGGTAATTACATAATAACAGTAAAAGTAGTCAAAATAAATGGAAAGTAAATAATTCTTATAAGTTACTGGTTTTTGAATAGCGAGCTCGATGTCAGGTTCCGTAACCCGTCTGGTCTGGAGTTCAGACCTGCGCGGCACCTACTGTGAGGGAGTAGGTGTACCGTTTGGCGGTGCGTGTGGGGATGGACAGAATGTCCCTGTTGTGAGAGCGGTGTTGAGTTCATGTGTCTCCAAGAGCTTGGTAAACTGAATGTAATAATGCCATAAGAAATGAATGTCATAATTAATCCGTATTGCCAGCCTCAACAAGATAAAGGGTCTTGATAATTGAGTGACTCCACTTTTACAATACAGTACAGAGTGAGACTTTAGGTTGGGGATACAGCTGAGAAGGATGACCAGTACCTCGCCCAGGCTGTCTAACCTGCTATACTGAACAGGGTCCTCGCCGGGGAGGAATGGGAAAATGGAAGGAATAAACAAAGAAGAGGGAAGGAAGCTGCCGTGGCCTTAATTTAGATAACATCCCGGAATTTACCTAGAGGAGAAGTGGGAACCACGGAAAACCACTTCGAGGATGGATGAGGTGTGAATCAAATCCCCTTCTATTCAGTTGACCTCCCGAGGCTGAGTAGACCCCGTTCCAGAAGAAGTTTATTTACGACTTAGCATTCATATTAAAAGTTACGGAATACGCAAAATTACATGGTAATAGGGCAGCAGGAAGACAATAACAGTACTGCACTACCTACCGGTAATTTGAGCTTGTACACACATTCAATTTTTTCTGTAAATTTTTTTTGAACATACAGTAATTTTATATTTTTTCTTAAATTTTCAAAATAATGGTAACAACTCCCCTCAGCAACTTGGATCTTTGAAACAGCTGACTCTCGCGCTAAAGTAAGCACGGTAACAGTTCCTAATTGACTTCATAATTCGAAGAATTCAGTAATGGATTGAAGCTCGCGCTGGCCACAGGCAAAACTGACTTTTAATAAAGAAACAGCACAGAGGAACTGTAACTGGAAGAATCGATAATTAGGAAAAATCTACACCGAACCCAACACTGTGGCAAATGTAAGAAGCTGGCTAGTTTACTAGGCCATACTCATCACAGAGGCCATCAAGAAACTCTCACCAGAACCATCAGATGGTAAAAGACATCGAAAACAATCACAAAACAGGTGGACACAGCAAGTGTAATCTGCTCTGCTCGAGGCAGACAAGCAGAGTCAAATAAAATAATACTTTCAAGGCAAAATGTGAATGATACCTGGGAGCAATTGCGGTTCGCAAGAACACATCGATGCCTCAGTGCGAAACAAACGTAGCTACAAAACTTACATTTTTCAGGAGTGACAGAATTGAACATTGCTGATACTCCACAGATGAAAGAAAGCAAATTTATTACAGTATTTCTTTAAGAACTGAATCATCACACAAAAAGAAAAACATATTTTAATAAATGATGCTCTTTAAACATAAGCAAAGTGACTAATTATTATTATTATTACTACTAATTCATTAAGTGATGTGGGTTTGACTTTCCCATTCTTTCTTTCTTTCTTTCTTTTCTTTACGAGTGTCTTTACGTCGCACCGACACAGATAGCAATTATGGCGACGAGGGGAGAAACAAAGACTAGGAATGGAAAGGAAGCTACAGTGGTCTTAATAAAGGTACAGCCCGAACTTCTGCCTGGTGTGAAAATGTACGGAAAACCATCTGCAGGTGTCAACAGTAGGGTTCGAACCCATTATATCCCGAATGCAAGTTGATACCTACGTGACCACTTGCTGGGTGATGCGGATTTGTTTTGTTAAAAATTCCTGTATATTTTTTAAGCTACATAGATTTTCCTGACTTTTTCTTCTACAGCTTTGTAATTTTCGACAACCTGACTGTTCCAATCCCTTAGATATTGAACGTTTTGATATTTTGGATTTAGTATATAATTTCGTGTGGCTATTTCTAGCCGAGTGCAGCCCTTGTAAGGCAGACCCTCCGATGAGGGTGGGTGGCATCTGCCATGTGTAGGTAACTGCATGTAATTGTAGTGGAGGATAGTGTTATATGTGGTGTGTGAGTTGCAGGGATGTTGGGGACAGCACAAACACCCAGCCCCCGGACCAATGGAATTAACCAATTAAGGTTAAAATCCCCGACCCGGCCGGGAATCGAACCCGGGACCCTCTGAACCGAAGGCCAGTACGCTGACCATTCAGCCAACGAGTCGGACTTTGGATTTAGTTAATGAGTGAAAGGTATTCTGGTGCGGATTTGGCGTTGGTCATGAAGGCTGTATCGCGTAAGATAACTGAAGGCCAGACTTCATGGCTAATGAACAAGAAGGATTTTGGTTTGGACTATCGCTATTCCCACAGCTTATTTATGTATGTATTTATTTATTTACTTATTCATTTATTTATGTATTTATTTATTTATTCGTTTAGCTACAAGAACTGACTGCTGATTCTCAATAATAGAAAAGATTGTCGAGTCGACATCATTACGTGGTTACTAGGTTCATTCAGGGAAATATTAAGAACACAAATTTGAAAGAAAAATAATAACTTTGGATTATATACAAATATTTATTGCACAACTTATCACAATACAAAGTTTATAAAAATATATGTACTTGATTATGGAAAGTATATGAAGTGTGTGGTGTGGACGATGATGATGGTGAAGATGGTTTGATGGAGATGAAGAAACCTCGCTGATACAGCTCAGTACATCTGAAAAAAATAATAATGTCAGTAAAACTTCATTGTTAAGAGATTAGTATTCCAATTTAATTTCATATTAATCCCTGTTTTCTGATACTAAAGCTTCATTCAATTGATAATCGTTTTTTATAATAATGATTGTACATACCTTATCAACGCCATCCATGGCCGTATGAACCTCCGTAGCCGCCAGAACTCAGAGAAATGCCGCTGCTGAGCCCATGGCCTCCAAGACTGCCGATGCTAGATATTCCATGGCCTCCAAGACTGCCAGAGCTCAGGGAAATGCCTCCTCCATATCCACCACCGTAACTACCACCGTATCCTCCGCCGTATCCACCTCCGTATCCGCCGCCGTATCCACCGCCATATCCTCCAGACGAGAGAGAAAGGCTTGATCCTCCAACTCCAATTCCGCTTCCAAGGCCACCTCCAAGTCCAACACCGCTTCCAAAGCCACCTCCGAGACCAATACCGCTACCAAGGCCTCCTCCAACGGAGACAGCTTGTGGGACGGGAACGACAACAGGAGTGGGAACGGAAACTGGCACAGGTCTGGGAACGGAGACAGGAACGGGCTGAGGAACTGGAACGGGAACGGGGTGAGGAACAGATACGGGTACGGCGTGAGGAACGGGAACAGGTACAGGCCTGTTAACGGTGACAGGGTAGGGTCTGGGAACTGAAACAGGTACTGGATGAGGTACGGAGACAGGCACAGGTCGTGGTACTGAGACTGGGTAAGGAGCAGGAACTCGTACAGGAACAGGTCTGTTAACTGTTACTGGATAGGGCTGAGGAACGGGCACAGGTCGAGGAACAGTTATGGTCTGGACTGCAACTGTGTTCACACCACTGCTAACACCGCCTCCAAGGCCGCCTCCAAAACCGCCTCCAAGGCCGCCTCCTCCTAGAGACAGACCAGAGCCTCCAAGACCAATTCCGCTTCCTAGGCCAATACCGCCGCCTCCTAGAGAAAGACTACTGCCTCCTAGACCATATCCTCCAAGTCCTCCATAGCTCAATCCACTTCCTCCATGTAGTCCAAGACTCAGCCCGCTTCCGTAACTGCTGTATCCTCCATAACCTCCACCGTAACCTCCTCCGTAACTTCCTCCATATCCTCCTCCGTAACCTCCGTAACCTCCTCCAAATCCAAGACCTAGCAGACCTCTCTTCTCCTGTTTCTTCTCCTTCTGAGCTTCTTCTCCGGCGCTCACCACGGCCACCACCAAAGCCCACACCTGAAATTTAAATTTAAACATTTAAGGGGTGATACTTGTATCAATAACACCATACATCATAAACTAAATATAACGTGATTATGTCTAGGTAATTCTTTGTCAGTGTTCTGTGTAAGTCGGTTACTTCACGCAAATTTGTGTACACATACAGCAAAATCTTACTGATCCAGTATCATACTTCTTAAATTTGGTATTTTGTTTATATCACCAAGTGGTAAAGGATGTTCCCAATGTTAAACATCTTTAACAAGCTCAGTACCACATAGGAAACCGGTGACTATTGTTGGATTCCCTGCTAGGACACGGCGGATAACGGATGTCCTTTTGCAAAGGGTCAAAATAAAGTTTCGGGCCGCAGAGCAAAATTTTAAAATGTTCTCGTCTAACGTGTTATATCTTCACCTGTGCCCGTGCCGTTGATGAGAAATGAGTTGGAAATGAAACAAAAATTATTTTTCTTAGGTAAACGAATTCCGCCTCTGTAGTGTAGTGGTTAGTGTGATTAGCTGCCATCCCCAGAGGTCCAGGTTCGATTCCCGGCTCTGCAACGAAATTTGAAAAAGTGGTACGAGGGCTGGAACGGGGTCCACTCAGCCTCGGGAGGTCAACTGAGTAGAGGTGGATTCGATTCCCACCTTTGCCATCCTAGAAGTGGTTTTCCATGGTTTCCCACTTCTCCTCCAGGCAAATGCCAGGATGGTACCTAACTTAAGGCCACGGCTGCTTCCTTCCCTGTTTCTTGCCTGTCCCATCCAATCTTCCCATCCCTCCACAACGCCCCTGTTGAGCATAGCAGCCGAGGCCGCCTGGGCGAGGTACTGGTCTATCTCCCCAGTTGTATCCCCCGACCCAGAGTCTGAAACTCCAGGACACTGCCCTTGAGGCGGTAGAGGTGGGATCCCTTGCTGAGTCAGAGGGAAAAACCGACCCTGGAGGGTAAACAGATTAAGAAGAAGAAGAAAACAAACGAATTCGTGGATGATCATCAGTACAGTATGTTTTATAGGCAATGTTATCCATACAATATATTTCATTATGAAACGAAACAGAGTTAAATAGTTTTAATTAAAACGTGCGAAGAGTACGTCATCATCATCATCATCATCTGTTTACCCTCCAGGTTCGGTTTTTCCCTCGGACTTAGCGAGGGATCCCACCTCTACCGCCTCAAGGGCTGTGTCCTAAAACTTCAGACTCTTGGTCGGGGATACAACTGGGGAGTATGACCAGTATCTCGCCCAGGCGGCCTCACCTGCTATGCTGAACAGGGGCCTTGTGGAGGGATGGGAAGATTGGAAGGGATAGGCAAGGAAGAGGGAAGGAAGCGGCCGTGGCCTTAAGTTAGGTACCATCCCGGCATTCGCCTGGAGGAGAAGTGGGAAACCACGGAAAACCACTTCCAGGATGGCTGAGGTGGGAATCGAACCCACCTCTACTCAGTTGACCTCCCGAGGCTGAGTAGACCCCGTTCCAGCCCTCGTACCACTTTTCAAATTTCGTGGCAGAGCCGGGAATCGAACCCGGGCCTCCGGGGGTGGCAGCTAATCACGCTAACCACTACACCACAGAGGCGGACGCGAAGAGTACGTTTCTTATAAAATTAAAGGACACAAGCGGATAAATGAAAAATTGTATTCATTTTTATTATCCGACTATACTGACTCCCTTCTAGAGGTGCTTGGACTTATTGCTAGTGTCAACTACCGAGGACTTAACCTTGGACGTTAGTATTTTATTAATCTTGCATAACTTTTTACAGTTAAATACTATTATTACATCTATGTCGTCTAGCTAAATAAAATGCTACGATTTATTTCGAACTTCGTTTATTTAGATACTGGCTTAACTTCTTCTTCTTAATCTGTTTACCTTCAGGGTCGGTTTTTCCCTCGGACTAAGCGAGGGATCCCACCTCTACCGCCTCAAGGGCAGTGTCCTGGAGTGTCAGACTTTGGGTCGGGGGATACAACTGGGGAGAATGACCAGTACCTCGCCCAGGCGGCCTCACCTGCTATGCTGAACAGGGGCCTTGTGTAGGGATGGGGCGATTGGATGGGACAGGCAAGGAAGAAGGAAGGAAGCGGCCGTGGCCTTATGTTAGGTACCATCCCGGCATTTGCCTGGAGGAGAAGTGGGAAACCACGGAAAACCACTTCCAGGATGGCTGAGGTGGGAATCGAACCCACCTCTACTCAGTTGACCTCCCGAGGCTGAGTGGACCCCGTTCCAGCCCTCGTACCACTTTTCAAATTTCGTGGCAGAGCCGGGAATCGAACCCGGACCTCCGGGGGTGGCAGCTAATCACGCTAACCACTACACCACATAGGCGGACTTACTGGCTTAACACTAGTTAAATTTATATGAAGGATATGCGTATCATATACGAAATTAGCCATACACGGCAAAGATTCTACAATAATATTCGAACAAATGTGAGATCGGGACAAATAATTCTAGTCACACACTCGACCACGGTATGTGAATTTAAGCGTTTCTTCATTAATGAAAGCAAATATTTCGTTTTTAAGGAATTAAAATTGTTATCTCCACACAGAATGATAGGCACATTGAAGTTGAGTTGTTCCTCCGAGCTGGTCAAATCAGCTACCTACGGCAGAATTCTGAAACCACGGAAAACCACTTCGAGGATGGCTGAGGTGGAAATCGAATCCTCCTCAACTCAGTTGACCTTCCGAGGCTCAGTGGACCCCGTTCCAGTCCTCGTGCCACCATTAAAATATGTTTTGGCAGAGCAGGGAATCGAACCCTGGGCTCTGGGGGTGGCAGTTAATCGCACTAACCACTACACCACAGGCGGACTATTACTATCTTTTAATCCCAATTAGCTTTGTTTTTTGCAATAGCTCCCTTTCAAGCCAGCCGAGCGGTGTAGGGGTAGCGTGCCTGCCTCTTACCCGGAGGCCCCGAGTTCGATTCCCGGCCAGGTCACGTATTTTTACTTGGAACTGAGGACTGGTTTGAGGTGTCCACTCGGCCTAAGTGATTAGAATTGAGGATCTATCTGACGGTGAGATAGCGACCCCGGTCTAGAAAGACAAGAATAACGGTCGAGAGGATTCGTCATGCTGACCACACCTCGTAATCTGCAGGCCTTCTGGATGAGCAGCAGTCGCTTGGTAGGCCAAGGCCCTTCGGGGTTGTAGAGTCGTGGGGTTAGGTTTTAGCTCCCTTTCAGCTTAGCGCTAAATATAGAGGGCGTAATTATACACGAGATAACATAAGAGCACAGTGAAGAAAAAGTAAAATGGCAAACACACTGTCCGAACACCACGAGGCCTGAAGTCTAATGTGGAATCCAAAACAACAGAAACATCTCATCTCAAATATCCCAAATATATTGGCAACGACTCGAACTGCGGCCTCCTGTATGAGAAGCGAGCGTTATAATACGCGGCTACAGCGGCTTCTCAAACCTGAAACCTGGGACACTTGTCTCTAAATGAAATATCTGCGAATAACCCTGGAAATAGAAGTGATTTCATCCCTGCTTTCCCATTAAATTTTCTAAGTGACCATACAAAAGGAGCATACCATCCTACTTCACAGAAATTTTCATTAAACCACGAGATAAAACCGTACCCCTTAAAACTGAATAATATATACACCATATGTACGCGTGTGTTTGATGTCAACTCACCAGCAGTGTCTTCATTGCTGTACTTGCACTGTTGATTGTTTTCAGTGACTATGGGCACTGCTGACCATTGGACCGCCACACACATCTTTTATACCTCCTGAGCACTTTCTCCGTCGTGACATCACACAAGAGAGGGCCGGACCGGTTCAGTGTTGTTATAGTACATTTGATCTGTAGATACTACAATACACACACACCCCACCTCTAAATCACAGGTTCAACGGAAGTTCTGTTAAGTCATGTAATCACTTCCGACAATGTAGGCGCATTCCTCTTAATGACACTCTTCGTGTTTCTGTAATATTCCCGTGTGCTCTCCTACAAGTTACATTAGATTCCAAGTCCATAGCATACGCTATCATATCATCCAGGCCTCGTCGTATCTCAGTAACTGTAAATCATTACCATGATGTTTCAAATTAATGCTGTACAAATCTAAAAATTGTATGTTGTTAAATTTGAAGAGGGCCAAGAGCTCTAAATTCGCCACTTTATAAATAAATAAATAAATAAATAAATAAATAAATAAATAAATAAATAAATAAAATAAATAAATAAATAAATAAATAAATAAATAAATAAATAAATAAATCCTGCTATCCGTATCTCATACCATGTGAATTATGTACCATCCATTTTATACTACTGTATGCTATCCACATCTCGTACCATGTGAATTATGTACCATCCATTTTTATACTACTGTATGCTATCCGTATCTCGTACCATGTAAATTATGTACCATCCATTTTTATACTATTGTATGCTATCCGTATCTCGTACCATGTGAATTATGTACCATCCATTTTATACTACTGTATGCTATCCGTATCTCGTACCATGTAAATTATGTACCATCCATTTTTATACTACTGTATGCTATCCGTATCTCGTACCATGTGTAGTATGTACCATCCATTTTTATACTACTATATGCTATCCGTATCTCGTACCATGTGAATTATGTACCATCCATTTTTATACTACTGTATGCTATCCGTATCTCGTACCATGTGTATTATGTACCATCCATTTTTATACTACTATATGCTATCCGTATCTCGTACCATGTGAATTATGTACCATCCATTCTTATACTATGGTATCCATATCTCATACACCGGGCGTGCTGGCCGTACGGTAAGGGGCGCACAGATGTGAACTTGCATCTGGGAGATAGTGAGTTTGAAACCAACTGTACTGAGCTCGATAGCTGCAGTCACTTAAGAGCGGGCAGTATCCACTATTCGGGAGATAGTCGGTTCGAACCCCACTGTCGGCAGCCCTGAAGATGGTTTTCCGTGGTTTCCCATTTTCACACCAGGCAAATGCCGGGGATGTACCTTAATTAAGGCCACGGCCGCTTCCTTCCCACTCCTAGCCCTTTCCTGTCCGATCGTCGCCATAAGACCTATCTGTGTCGGTGCGACGTAAAGCAACTAGCAAAGAAAAAAAATAGAAACCAACTGTCGGCATCCCTTGAAGATGGTTTTCGGTGGTTTCCCACCGTTACATCAGGCAAATAGTAGGGCTGTACCTTAATAAGGCCACGGCCGATTCCATCCCACTGCTAGCCCTTTCCTATCCCATCATCGCCATAAGACATATCTGTGTCGGTGCGACGTGAAAATGATTCCAAAAAATGAGCTCTATTTAATCTGATATCATGCTACTCTATTCTATCCCATTTAGTCCCATAACATAATCCCATGCATTCAATCCCAAAACATACCATTCTATTCCGTCTAATCCATCCCACCCAGTCTAATCCTATCCAGTATGGTGCCACGTCATTCAGATCTATCCTATTCTGTCTCACACAACCCGTTGTTGGTAGGGTCGGTAGAATATATCCAGGGTATACCCTGCCTGTCATAGAAGGGTTGAATAGCTCGGATGATGGAACGGTGGCTTTCTGAGACCAATATGGCAGGTTCGATCCCGGCTCAGTCCCCTGGTAGTTGAAGGTGGTCCAATACGTCAGCCTCATGTCAGTAGATTTACTGGCACGTTGAAGAACTCCTGCGGGACAAAATTCCGGTAGCACATCGGCGTCTCTGAAAACCGTAAAACCGTGGGACTTAAAAGTAATAATATGTTTTTTAAAAAGTGGAGCAAGGGGCTCCGAACTTTGAATAGTGGGTTGGCGACCATGGTTCTCCTAGCTGAGTCCTGCATTGCTTCCACCTACTTATGGCCAGCTACTCATTTTCATCTTCCATATCCGACCTCTCTTGGTCAACCGCTTTTTCTATCCACATGGTATTAGGGTCTAGGGAGTCTTCATTCTCCCGTCCTTCCTGGCTCTAAGCGTAAATCCTCAAACTACAAGAATTCCTTCACTATTGTGTCCAGCCATGAATTGAACTTCATTCCACACGAGGCCAGGGGAATATTAAAACACACAATATTTAAAAGAGGGCTCTCAGAATATGTCTATGAGATGAGCTCGTAGTAGGACAATTATTATTATTATTATTATTATTATTATTATTATTATTATTATTATTATTATTATTATTATTATTATTATTATTATTATTATTATTATTATTATTATTATTAATCGTATTTTAATCTCTTCGCTGGTATTATACTATTGTATTCAGGAAGCTAAACGTTTATTTATTTTATATTGTATAGTACTGTATAACAGATATTTTATGTAGCCTATAGTAACATATCATCGTGATTTATTTCAGTCTATCCTTTTTAATATTCTTATATTTTTATTTCATATTATTTATGTATTCACTGGCTAATTGTAGAACAAGGACACGTATCTCTAACTTTGTCAGTTCAAATAAACCATATAAATATCTCGCCGGATGCATTCAATATTTTCCCTCTGATTAGTGTTTATAGTTAATAGAGGATGGTTGTCCAGTTATACTTCTTCTTACAACAATAATCACCACCACCACCTCTATCCTTTCATCTTAGTAAATCAACCCCTTGCCAACGGCCATACCATGTTGAATATACCGGTTCTCGTCCGATCACCGCAGATGAGCAACATTGGACGTGGTCAGTACTTGGATGGGTGCCTGCTTGGGAACAGACCACGTGCCGTTGGCTTAATTCCCTTTTTAGGGGCAAAAGATCTTCATAGGTCGACGCCCCGAATAAATAGTATTTTAAAAAATGTCAACCCCTTAGTGTCGTTCCCTAATACGAAACCGGAGAGGAGCTGAGGTTAATTTATATGGCATGTTTTACGACCGGATGCCCTTCCTGACACCAAGTTCAGTTGAGGAACTAATGAATGAAATGAATGATGATGAACGAAATTGGGTAAGCAGGTGGAAGGAATCGCCTATGGTCTTAGGAATTGTCCCGATATTTGCGTTGCAGTGAAAATGAGAAACCACGGAAAACCACTTCCAGGATGGCTGAGGTGGGAATCGAACCCACCTCTACTCAGTTGTCCTCCCGAGGCTGAGTGGACCCCGTTCCAAGTTTTGTGTCAGAGCCGGGAATCGAACCTGGGCCTCCGGGGGTGGCAGCTAATCACACTAACCACTACACCATAGAGGCGGACTATATCCTCACTTCAACCCCTAAATACCATCATAACCATGTGCAGAGATCTGTACCCTTTACTTATGTAATTACCACAATGAAGATTCTTCCTTATATTAAGACCTAGGTACTTACAATCATATGCCTTTGCTGGCAAGACGTAGTGTTTACAGTGCGCTATATCTTCTGGTATGGGCTAGAATAAAATTGTTACTTTCATTGACCTGTCTCAGTCTCTTCGTGGCTTTGACAATATGAAAGTGGCTGAGGTATGAGTGACGCTAGTAATGCCATTCCTTATGCAGCCAGTCCCTGTTATGAATGGTGTGAAAATGTCGCTCAAAGGGTCGGTTGGTGCAGGCATTTCAGTGGGCTTGGCAGACTGATGTGCAATGGCAACTTCTGGCTCAGTGAGGTAAGCAACGGGAAACTACCTCACTCCTCATTTCCCTAGTACGCCTCTTCAGTGCACCTAGGCCATCTATGACAGCTAACGGTGAACCTGTTGAGGATCCAACCAGCCTTCGGGCTGAATACCCAACATACATAACTTACAATCATCCCCAAACGGAACTTTCACCCCATCAACGCAATAATTAAAACTGAGAGGACTTTTTACTACTAGCGAAACTCACAACTTGACTTTTAACCCCGTTTATCATCATACCATTGTCTACTGTCCATTTCACAACATTATCGAGGTCATTTTGCAGTTGCTCACAATCTTGTAATTTATTTATTACTCTGTACAGAATAACATCATCTGCAAAAAGCCTTATCTCTGATTCAACTTCCTTACACATATCATTGATATATATAAGAAAACATAAAAGGTCCAATAATACTGACTTGAGGAATTCCCTTCTTAGTTATTACAGGGACAGATAAAGCTTCGCCTACTCTAATTCTCTGAGTTCTATTTTGTAGAAACGTAGCCACCCATTCAGTCACTCTTTTGTCAACTACAATTGCACTCATTTTTTCCAGTAGTCTCCCATGATCTATACTATCAAATACCTCAGACAGGTAAATCGCGATACAGTCCAATTGACCTCCTGAATCCAGGATATCTGCTATATCTTGCTGGAATCCTACAAGTTGAGCTTCAGTGGAATAACCTTTCCTAAACCCATACTGACTTCTATCGAACCAGTCATTAATTTCGCAAACATGTCTAATATAATCAGAAAGAATGCTAACCCAAAGCTTACATGCAATGCATATCGAACTTATTGGGGTGTAATTTTCAGCTTTATGTCTATCCCCTTTTCCTTTATACACAGGGGCTACTATAGCAACTCTACAATCATTTCGTATAGCTACTCCATGCAAACAATAATGAATTAAGTACTTCAGATATGGTACTATTTCCCAACCCATTGTCTTTAGTATATCCCCTGAAATCTTACCAATTCCAGCTGCTTTTCTAGTTTTCAACTTTTGTATCTTACTGTGACTGTCATTGCTGCCATAGGTAAATTTTAATACTTCTTTAGTATTGTAACTGTTCCACCCCGTCAAAACACTTGAGGGAGATGAAAGTTATTATCTTGGGAAACATGAATATTAAATAAACTATTTGTGGCTTGCCCGCAAATTGCCACGCAAATAGAAACAATCAACATTCCATGGTTCCCCATTTCTCTATGTAATGTTTGGGCGCCATGGTTACAGTTTTAAATAAAACTGTAAACCAAAATTCATATTTACTAGCATAGAGACTTTTACTGAAATCACAGGGGTAGGATTTTAAATAATTAACCATTAAGTATCGCTTAAGAAAGAAAATAGAATATAGAATACAAATGAATTTATTATACAAAAAAAAAAATTAGATGAATCGGAAAAGTTTCCTTAAAGCGTGGAGGAATTTATAATTTACTGAATTTACTATTGCTTGCTTTATCTAATTGAAGCTCACCAATTGCAGCTTTCGTTGACGTCATCTGGTTTCCGTGGTTACTCGTTCTCTTCTTTTCGATGTAGACTTTGCTCCATGGACATCCTTCCTTCCGTCCTTCTCTGATATGGTACGGGCTATCTGGACTAACACTCCCTACTTGCCTAATCTTTAAATTAGACATTGGCCCTATACTTGTAAAAACTGATCAGCGTTGATCGTATGAGGAGAAAATTCAGAGATATGAATTTTTCCATATTAGTAGAAATCTCAAACCAACTGAGCTATACTATTTATACGGTACAGACTTGTACCAAAATTCGATAGACTTGAACTAAACATAGTTCTTCGTCCACAATATTTACTGAATATCACACAAGCCATAAGCTTGTTTCGTTTCTCGTAGATCCGATAACCTTACGGCACCTAAGTATTGTATCGAAGCGATAACACATTGTACAAAAATAACTCTGTCGCGGAGCGACCACACACTGTATCAAAAATCAAATCACGTCGTTCAAAGTAGATGTTCACAGTAGAAGTAGTAGTGATGGAGTATCTCGTTAGGATGTTAGCTTCACAGCAGAAGTTGTACTTAGTTAGCTCCCGTTCTCGTGTTGAGAATCAGTATATATCCGGGCTCACCCCCACTCTTGGTACCAGGTCAATCTCAAAACTCATATACAACGAAGTATCTGATTCGATAGATCGAAGCATCAACTCCCCTTCCCTTCTTCCTCGACAAGTCCAGAAGGCGTGGCGATGATAAGCCTCGCGCACGGGTCGCTGTTTACTAGCCTTGGTCATAAAATAAACCCATGACTAACGCAAAATCCCAAGCTTCAACAATAACCCTCCGTATACACAAACATGAGATGAAATGAAAACAACTATGTCTCAACATATTGACCGTATTTACAACATAATTAATTCCTATCCTACATAATATAATAATTTAAATAATAAAACGATGTTATTATATATACAATATGATTCCAAAAAGCCTTGATTACAAATGATTGACGTTGAATAAATATGTTATTACAAATAATTGCCGATGGCGGATAAACTTGATATCAAATGACATCGCGTAACATGATATTATATTAAATTAGTAGGGCTGGAGAAGCCTGGACGGTTACAGTATTAGTCACCTCCTCTCTCTGGACATTATCCTGTAACCAACAATCTTTACATACTGCTGACTGAATACTTCTGCCTTTTGAAGATCCTCGCATACACACTCCCTGATTCCTGGAATATCCTTCTTGGAAAATGTTTCGTATCCCTCTTCCATTGTATATCACCCGATATTTTGTCAGTGTTCCCGCACTTCATCGCATCCATCCACCCGCCTGACATCGTGGTTAATAGTTCAAGTCATGTTTGTAAAATAATTCCCCATCAGAATTTTTCCCGGGTCCACTTCTGTGGTGTAGTGGTTAGTGTGATTAGCTGCCATCCTGGGAGGCCCGGGCTCGATTCGGCTCTGACACAAAATTTTAAAATTCGTACGAGAACTGGAATCGGGTCCACTCAGCCTTGGGAGATTAACTGAGTAGAGGGAGATTCCATTCCCACCTCAAACATCCTCGAAGTGATTTTCCGTGGTTTCCCACTTCTCCTCCAAACAAATACCGCGGTGGTACCTAAATTAAGGCCACGGCCGCTTCCTTTCCACTTCCTTGTCTAACCCTTCCGAACTTGCCATCCCCCAAGAAGACCCCTGTTTAGCACAGTTGGTGAGGCCACCTGGGCGAGGTTCTAGTCCAGTTGTATTCCCCCGACACGAAGTCCCACTCTCCAGGACACTGCCCTTGAGGCGGTAGAGGTGGGATCCCTCGCTGAGTCCGAGGGATAAGCCAATCCTGGTGGTTAAACTGATTGAGAAAGAAAGAAAACTAAAGAAGGGTAGGAGAGTTGATGAAATACAATTTATAATCACTACATTGCGAGCCAAAGGTCTGGATTCAAATCCAGACTTCTCCGTAGTGTTCATATAGAGTAAAGTGCACATGACGCTATTTATGGTAATTCGTTAGTCGGATGGAGAGGTAAAGACTTGAGCAGGCCCCTTATGATTATTCGACAGGAGTAAGGTTTCACTTCTCGCACAGGTCACCCAGGGGAGTCAAGCAGAAAGATCTTCACCAGACCTATCAGGAGGACACACGAAATCACATCCATTGGATATTATTTGGGTCATCAGTCCATCACTCGTTTGATGGAACTGTGAGCTACGACATCATCTCACGTATTACTAGTCCGACCTACATTTGCTCCAACATTTTACCTCAAATACGATGTGAACAAGATCTGAATGTGTTTACGTGTGCTCTCACTGTTCGTATAACAATTAACATTCATTTGTAACACAACATTCCAAAGCGTCCTATTCCGTCTTCTCTGCACCCATTGCCGTCCATACTTACAAGCCTGTCTAGCGGAGACGATAAAAAAGCATTCCATTCATTTCAAATGATGAAGCCTTGATTAGCGGTCAGGAAAACGAAGATCTTAGAAGACCTACACATAAAATACCTTAATACTGGTTTACAAGACCAGTGTTTAGATTAAAATACTAAAACAATAATAAGTACTGAATAAGTTGAATTATATTGATTCCAGTCGTTTTGTACGTTTGTGCTTAATTTTTCTACATGTAAACACTTGTTATCGATGTTGTTAAGCTTCTAGCTTGTTGTGTGAGTTTGTGTTACTTTTTATATATTTAAATTTGTTGATAATGAATTATATTTCAGCGTGGGTTTTTCGACGCTTTCAGTGTGCGAAGGAGCGTTGGGGCTATCCATATGATTAATAGTTGGGGGAGAAGACAACTGGACATAAAATTAAACATTCCATCCTACCTTTCTTTTAAATTATGCAACAGTCACAATCCGCGCTTCATTTACCCTTTCGATATATCGCAGGATATTTCTTATCGAGAGTGCGCATATAAAGATATAAATAATTACAGATTTTCAGTTTGTCTGGTATCTCTCATTGACTTAATATCTGGGTATACTTCATGCATACACGTAATAGTCCTAGCTGAACACTTGGCTGCCGGATGTACGTGTACCTCTTTACGGCTAGCTTCTGCTAAGAAGATGAACTGCTGTTGGGTTTCTTTCTCAGACGGACATATGGGTGACGTGATTTCACCGATTCTCTGAAAGTACTGGCATCGCAGAATGCTTGCAACTCTTAGGAAATATGAATATATCCACAAAACCCAAAGATTGTCTTTCAGATCTCCAGGTAACTTTGAAATAATACGACCAAAGTAACACCCAAAGGTTTCCACAAGGTTCTGTCTCAGGACCTATGTTTTGGAATTTAATAGCGTGCAACCTCATTGACACAATCTAGAAGTTGTCTTCTGTGCAGACGACGTTAGCATACGCATTAAAGGATCTTCTCATGAAAAGGTATTCTCGTCACTGGAACAAACGTTCTCAAAAATACAAGACTGAAGCAAGGATAGGGGCTGCCTGGCCGCGGCGGTAAAGGCGTGCTCCGTTCGCCCGGAAGGACGTGGGTTCGAATCCCCATCAGGAAGTCGTAAAATTTAATATACGAGATTTCCACTTCCGCAGGTGCACATGGCCCTGAGGTTCGCTCAGCCTACACCAAAAATTAGTAGCAGGTTAATTCCTGAGGGCAAAGGTGGCCGGGCGTAGAGCTAACCACTCTACCCCATCAAGTGCCGAGGTTACGAATAGTGGAAGTTTTTACCTTCCATCACTCCAAGGGCCTTCATGGCCTGTACGGAGATGAGTTTGCTTTGCTTTGCTTTTCGTAGCAAGGATAACAAATTAGAACTAACGAAATATAAGTATTATTTTGCTTTACGTCGCACCGACACAGATAGGTCTTACCACGACGATGGGATAGGAAAGGGCTAGGAGTAGGAAGGAAGCGATGGTGCGCTTAAATGAGGTACTGGCCCAGCATTTGACTGGTGTGGAAATGGGAACCACGGTAAAACATCTTCAGGGCTGCCGGCAGTGGGGTTCGAACCCACTATCTTCCGAATGTAAAGTCACAGCTGCGCGACCCTAACCACACGGCCAACTATCTCGATCGAAATAACAGTAAGCCATAATTCTGCCCTTCTTTGTGTCGAGCTTGTAGTCAGTGGAAGCATTATCCTTCCACTCCTCCAGGGGCCATGTTTGTCCTATACATTTCTTACAGCAGTGACAAAAGCATGAATCCGAAAAAAGATCTTTTAGTGCGGGGAATATCCGAGGATATGTTCGACTCGACAGTTCGCTAGCTGCTTTTCTTGGTATACACCATGCAGGTGAGCTACATGTACCACTGTGAGAGGGTGTTTTCTGTGGGTGTAGGTGTATTAATGTCGAAAACATTTCTTTTGGAAAAGTTTCAAATTGTGAGTCTTGGATAGCTCTATCAAACTAAAAAACCGACTTCCGTAAATCATTTCCGGCCTAAATTCAACTCCGGAAAACCAGCCTAACATCGCTTCTTGTTTCCTTACTCATTTTCTTTTTTATTCAAATCCTAGCCAAATTAGCTTATTTTTACATAATTCTTTCTGTTATGTGTTCCTTAGTTCGATACCCTCAGGCTTTTTTGATTTTTGAAAAATATCCACATCGAATGTATTTATAAGGGCTTAAGTGAAACTCTGCATTGACTCATATTAGCGCTTGTAGTGGTAGAAGGAGGCAAACTGCTTATATAATCTACCGGATAACGATGATTAAGGATTGTAATTTTAGGACTAAAGAATATATTATCATACATTATTATATTTTATTGACCTAAAATTCGGAACTCATATCCCTAGGATATTTTTAAAATTGAGTCGCTTGCCTGAAGGACTATAACTGTGAATTTTTGGGTGGATAGGGATAGATCATGATGTTGAGAAAGGTACCATCCCGGCATTTGCCTTGAGTTGGAAATGGAAAACCACGAGAGATTTGAACCTACCTGCCTCACAAGTACAGAGACAGCAGCCATTAAGCACAGAGTTAGGAACAAGAACAAGAAATCAGACAAGAACGGACCGTCGTGCTCTACAACAGGGAGCTTCAATAGATTTGATGTGCCAGCCATCTGAGAACTCATAATCAGAAACACTGAAGCATTCAAGGACAATCCGTACGCTCACCATAGAGGATTCCACGCTGTGTTACCTGAATACTAATCACATAGGATCTACGTCTGGACATTGTTATCCCAGGTAAAGGATGAATAAAGTTCGGATATGATGATGATGATGATGATGATGATGATGATGATGATGATGATGATGATGATGATTGTTTAAAGGGGCGTAACATCTAGTTCATCGGCCCCAGATGATACAAGATGAGACGAAATGTAATGACAGTTAAAATTCCAAAATTCATCCAATGACCAAAATTCAAAAACATGATGATGAAGAATGAATGAATGAATGAATGAATGAATGAATGAATGAATATTAATTTAAAATAATCAGCGGATCCAATTCACAATGATGAAAGTTAAAATAATTCCACTGGCTATAATTCAAAAAGGCGAAGATGAACAATGGTTATGAACTTTATATAAATCAGAGGATCCAACCCACAATACCCCGTAAAATAATTTACCAAGTGACTGCTTCCAAAGCAAAATCCTAAATCAATTATGCTTATTGCCTAAAGGGGCCCAAAATCCAGGTCACCGGTACTCTTATTATGGTACTAATTACAGGTACTGTAAAACCAAAGTGATCCACCCACGATGCCATTAATCAGAAACTTATGATGTACATCACATGTGTTACTAATGGAAAGTAAAGTTGACCCATTGTGTTCCTCAAGTTATGGTACTAATCACAAGTAGTGTCATATTTCTAATTCAATCATTGCTTGGTCGTCCCTTTCAGTTGCCTTTTACGACAGGAAGGGGATACCGTGGTTGTATACTTAGTCTACGTCCCCCACCTTGAGGTGGTAAAGTCCGGATTTTTGGGCGCTAATATGTTAGAAAGCAAATTCACTGAAGCGGGTAACAACACCACACCTATTAGAACACCTATAATTTATGCTGCACTCCATACATTACGGAAGAGTGGGCTGGACAATATTTCAAACAAGCCAAATTAGTTTGCATGCTAAAGAATTAATACCTAAAAGTCCAGGCTCTAGAGATACTCCTTTCTGTTTTAGGCTCACTGAACCCTAGTGCAATGTTCCTCCACAGAACTAGAAGTCTCGTCTCGCATCTAAATTTTAGGAACTTGTAACAGGGAATTGAAGAAAGCTTCTTCCCTGTGAACCACGTTCCCCGTTACTGCCTCAGGTATGTAGCCCTTACATGCCGAGAGACTATTCAAGCGGAGAAACCCTGCACTAAATGAGATACTGGCCAACCCTCTCCGCATTAGAAGACTCACTCACCAGCCCATCAACGGTTCCGGAACTTTAGATCTAATGCACGTCGAAATCTCACGCGGATTGGCCGGGATTCGAATCGCAACCATCTTGGTGAGAAGCCAGCTACACTGTGTCACTAGAACCCGGATGTTCAAAAAGCATTTATAGGTTAAAATGGAGGCGTACTGAAGCAAATAACAAGTCTAGTATAGCACAGCCTCGGACTCAGCGAGAGATCTCACCTCTACCGCCTCAAGAGCGTCAGGGGTATACAAGTGGGGAGGAGGACCAGTATCTCACCCAGTGAGGGGATGGGGAGATTGGAAGGGATAGACAGGGAACGGGGAAGGAAGCAGCTGTGACTTGAAGTTAGGTACCATCCCGGCACTTGTCTGGAGGAGAGTGGGAAACCACGGAAAACAACTTCGTAGATGGCTTAGGGGGTAATTGAACCCCCTCTACTCAGTTAACTTCCCGAGGCTCAGTGAACCCCGTTCCCGCCCTCGTACCACTCTCCAAATTTCGCGACAGAGCCGGGAATCGAATACGGACGGGCCTCCATAGGTGGCAGCTAATCACATTAACCACTACAGCACAGAGGTGGACAAATTAATAATAATAATAATAATAATAATAATAATAATAATAATAATAATAATAATAATAATAATAATAATAATTGTTACGGAGTTATCCGTGGAAGGCAGAGGTGAAAGAAGGTGCGGGCTGGAATGGGTCTAACTACAAGTCCGAAAGATTAATCAAAATTTAAATAAAGGTTATATTTTTAATACACAACAAGATTTAACAAATTTTCACTAGGTGAAATAACAATGAAAAAATCAGGTACAATTGTAACTTTACACACGAAAGCACAAGTTAAGAGGTCATTACAAATTCTGGGCTTCGAGCCCCATGTTATAACTCCTGAGCCCTCAACTCACAACCACAAATTACCAAAGGGCAGACAACCCCTCATTACATGGAGCACTTGCTCCAAACTCTTAACCTCAAGCCTCCCAGAAGCACTTTTCAAACACAAGAAAGAGCTGACCCGCTCTCAATTTTTCAAGCTTATTAAAGGCAATAACAGACTTTACAAAAACTTGCCATCGAGGCACAACTTACAAGAATTAAACAGGGGTATCTCGTACCTAGCCTACAGGGCCATAAAAGAAGAATAATAGGTTAATTAAATGGCCCAAAATACCAATATGAATGGAGGCGTTGCTTGCGCTCCTACATGAAACCTTATAAAACCTAAGGGGCACTAGGCCGATGATACAGGAGCTATTCCCAAACTAGGGAGGTGACTCGTATAAGAAAATTTTAATACATTAAGAGTAGAAAATTGGTTATGAAAACGTAGTCACCTCAACTCAAGATGAAGGGGAGCTCGAGAGGGTAAAGCACTCTCTATCCCCGATTTAAAGTTAAAGTAATAAGAAACTTTTACATAAGCCGGCACTAAATTACATTTTTCGAAAGGTAGGTTACATTGAAAACGTTTCGGACCTTCCCCGAGGGCTAAAATGCTGAGCTACCAAGAATTAAGAATTAAATGCCATTACCTTGTAGAAGAGCTGCTGGCGGATGAAAGAGGCGCTTTCCGCCTCCTGCTATACTTTCATACACTAAGCTAGATGTTGTACGAGTGGCCGAGAGCCAGGAAAATCAGCAGTTTTTATACTCTCGGGGAAAATTCGAGACCTTTCATGAATGATTAAGACACACCCACAGTCGTTTATTGGATAGCTTACAGTTAGACATCAACAATGGGGAAGAAAGACGCCATTGGCTAAAAATTAATGACAGAAATTTACGATTGGCTAATTTCAAAACCGGCGGAAAGAAAGATTAATATTGCCAACCCACAAATGAAGGAACAACATTTAGTAAAGAACAAACTTATGAATACAAAATATCTTCAAGAAAAGTTCCTTCACTTCGCACCAGGGTGCATGATCATAGTTTTTGGTAGAGACATCTGTGAGAGAATGTCCTCACTTCTTGATAATTAGTAAACAAAAACAATTAGAAATTAACTCAGTGACATCTTCTGATAAACAGTTGAATTAATTCAGTTTTAAAGGCGGAAAATTCAAATGTGCGGCGTAAAGGTGTACCAACCGGTGCAATAATAATAATAATAATAATAATAATAATAATAATAATAATAATAATAATAATAATAATAATAATAATAATAATAATAATTTTTCAGCTTATCCCGTATCACACTGTGTCTCAGTCTTTTTCTGTTTTGTTCCATTTCCTCCTCAGACTTAGGATGTAGATCTTTTAGTTTTAGTCTATATTAAGTCAGGAAACATAAATAGGCCTATGTATGTATTCTGTATCAAGCTCCATAATGTGGTTAACTGTAAGAAAGGGCAAAGACCTCTTTACTTCACCACACATAAATAAATAAATAAATTAATTAATTAATTAATTAATTAATTAATTAATTAAATAAATAAATAAATAAATAAATAGGTGTTTCTCCTTGAGGTCTACTCGGATTAACTCCATCCAGTTTTTTTTTCCTTTTGTTTTTTTCTTAGAACCTTCTTTGCCACGTAGTTCTGGTCCCTCCTAATAATGTGACCGTTCAGTTTTGCTCCAACTTCTTGGATCTTCTCTATCCCATCTGTAACTTTCACTGTCCTTTGAATGTTGTCATTCCGGATGCTGTCCATCCTGGTCAGTCCCTACATCAACATCAGTATCTTCATCACAGCGACTTTCAACTTGCCATAATTTGTCCAATTAAGAGACAATATTTTGTCGGACAAGTAACTGCTGATCTCACTACTGTCTTAGAAACTTTCCCCTTCAACTTCACAGGTATCTATCGGTCATATTACACTCCTCAAATCTCTTTCCTTTTTCTCCAGCCAGCTTTACTCGGGCTATTTACTTACTTCTCTGCATTTCTGGAACTTGTCCTCCGTGGCTCAGACGGCAGCGCGTCGGTCTCTCACCGCTGGATACCGTGGTTCAAATCCCGCTCACTCCATGTGAGATTTGTGCTGGGCAAAGCGGAGGCGGGACAGGTTTTTCTCCGGGTACTCCGGTTTTCCCTGTCATCTTTCATTCCAGCAACACTCTCCATTCTCATTTCATAGCATCTATCAATCATTAATAAAATCACTTTGAGAGTGGTGACCCCATCGTTCTAATAGCCTATATATGATTTATTCATTTTATTCCTGACCCGGTCAATGACTGGAAAACAGGTTGTAGGTTTTCATTCATTTTCTGTAACTTGTAGCTGCCACACTATCGGCAGCCCTGAAGATAGCTTACCGTGGTTTCCAAATTTACACCAGGCAAATACTGAGGCTGTACTGTACCCTAATCAAGGCCGAGGTCGATTTCATCTCACTTCCAGCCCCTTCTTGAACCATCGTCGTCATAAGACCTATCTGTGTTGGTGCGATGTAGAACAAATTGTAGAGGAAAAAAAACAACATATTTTGCCACGTCTGCCAAATGAGATGTGTGATGCTTGCCCGACCCGCTCAACAAAGATTCAGTTGTTTTTGATCGGCGGACGCAGAATGGTGGTCACGGCTGGTCCGAGGTACGACAGCTCTGCATTGCGACCGACCAACCGAGCAGAGGAGAGGTGGCCACGGCTCTACCGTGGCTCTACGCCTCTGTATTCGGGAGACGGTGAGGGGCTGGTTCCCACCGTCAGCTATCCTGAGAAAGGTTTTCCGTGGTATTCCAATCTCCTGCACTGAGATGAATGCCGGGACAGATGCTAATATAGGCCATGGCCGCCAACCGTCTCACCTTCTCCAATACAAATCTCCTGGGCTTAGAGAAGGCGTCACCGTCTAAGAGGCCCGCCTTCCACTTCAGGGGAGAAATGAAAACACTGAGTAGTATTAGCTGTTGTTTTCCAACTTTCCCACTATAACTAGTACTGTCTCTCTTTTAGAAGGTTCGTGAACACCATGCTCTCTCCGAAACGTCCTTTGCGTAGCTACGATGGGCTTCGTATATTTTTATTTTATTTTTTTACAAAAAACACGCGATAAGCCTTCGCGTACTGCATCTTGAAGGAAAGGAAGACAAGCAAGAAGCAAAACTAAAGAAACAACAGACGCCTAACAAAGAATAACTTGCGTATTGTTGGCAGATGATGGTAAGTGAATCTTCCAGAGTTTCTTCACATTTAGAAAGCAGTCACATCTTCCTATCTGCTATCAGCTGGAAAGTGGGTGAAACCATCTGTATTATGTAAATCACGCAAGTGCTGGTCGGGAGATGTAGTAAGAACCAAACAAAGAGATGCGCAGTAACTTAAGTGGTGAGGGGATTGTTGACAGGCCTCTAGCGTGTAGCAGTCATGTTAACAAGTTGGGTGGTTTCTCCCCTCATACCCCTCTATAGCACATCTTCAGGTTCGAGCGTGGGAGGCGGGGGCGTGAATGAGACTGAACATTAATAGGAAAACATCAAACATTTTGAAATACAGCTTCTACAAATGTAAACTGGTGTAAAAATTACAATCAGACTATAATTATGGGATCTTATGAGACAAATCAATTTGAAGTTACACAGCATGAATGAAGAAATATGAAGATATCCCTTTAGAATGATTGCACACTCAGTTATGAAAGTAAGTATGAATAAATACGAATTTAAAAAAAGAACAGCTTCGGTTAAATCATTCAAATGACCGACAACAAATATTCTATACTTACTCTTCACTTGCACAGTGACTATTTCCATTAATATCTACTTGATGAAGTCTTCAAAGACATATTAAAGTTTGAATTGCTTTTGAAAGACGGACTGCTATACGTATTCCTCCTTCGTATTACCAGAGAATTTCTATGTGAAGTTGTATTTGATTTCGTAACAACTAGCAGATCACGTCTTCTCAGAAAAAAATCTTACCGAACAGGTTTTCCGTGGTTTCCCATTTTTACATAAGGCAAATGCTAGGTCTGTTCCATAATTAAAGCCACAGCCGCTTCCTTCCTACTCCTGGACTTTTCCTATCCCACTGTCACCATAAGATCTGTCTGAGTCGGTGCGACGTAAAGCAGATTGGAAAAATAAAAGCTCTTGAACTAAATTAATTCCGACAGTTGGCTATTGTATAAAATATATGTTGTACAATAGTTCTCCGTGTGAAGAGTTTTTCATTTGAAATGTACCGTATTTAAAAATTATCGTAAGCTTATTTCGTAATGAAGATACTTTTTGTAGTAAAGAAGACTTAAGACCTTGTTCTGAATATTTTGTACGTGAGATATGTCTGTTATATAATGGAGACCAGACAACAGAACTGTATTGTAATTTTCTTGAGCGTATGCAATAAAATGTATTATTAAACTTTTAAATTTCCGAAAATTAAACCCAGCATTTTAAAGGACTCATTGGCTACACTGTTAAATTTTTAAATTAAGGTAAATATAAATAAAACCACTTTGTGTTTCATGGAGATGTAGAGGTGCCAAATTTTCGTTACGCAGAAGACGTTTTATGTGCTTTAATGTACAGACACTCGGTGGACACTTTCAAATAGCACTTGACTGAGCAGGGGTCAAACAGGCCAACTTGAATTTTAAAAAAAAATTAAATGAAAAATTACTGGTTTGTTGGCTACATTCTTATATTACAGTCTCTACTGTCTGAGGCACTTATTCACGATCTACTTTCTTGATTCAGACTAATTATTTCTATATTACCTATCCGACCACCCTTTGTTAACAATTCTCTTCTTTCGATTCATAAATAAATGTATACGAGACTTCGGAAGTATTTTATTACATTCTCTCCTTCCATGACGCATCTTTTTGTCTGTCCAACACATTCTCCCTTTCTTTCTCTCCTTCTTACTTCCTTTCTTTCTTCTTTTCTTTGCTTATTTATTTCTTACTTTCTTTCTTCTAAAGTTCCTATCTCCCCATCCCTTTCATATAATGAAGATCTCTATGGAATAAGAAAGTAACCAACAAATTCTTAAAAAGTGAGATTTGAGTGGAAATACGGTGTATCATCACGCCTCTATGCTGTGGTGTCATCTTATGTCTTACATTTGAACTTCAAGCTGGTTTACAGCCCTCCGTGGTGTAAGGATGGAGCATCAGTCATGTTCTTGTGTTGGTTCATCACAAGGTGTAATATATCATTTAAATAAAGACTATAGACGAAATTACATCTATATTTTGAAATATTTCTTGACAATTTTATTCTTATTGTTATTTTTATTATTTGCTATCATTTGTGTTCGAACTGCATGTACAGGATTTCTCTTCTGTTACATACAAATGCAAGACATATTTGCAGATTATTTTCCATTGTATCACTTAAGTTATAACAATAAAATATTGTTTTAACAGATGAACTCATTAGGACATTTTCATACGCAATTGGTTCAACTAGTGTACACCATGAAATAAACACCAAAAATAATTTTCGTCTCTCCTGAAAAATTACTCATTTGATACCGGGGAGGTCTTCATTCTGTGAGACTTAGGAAGTCTTTTATTGCATTCTCCCCTTCCTCGACCCATTTCTTTGCCTGGCCGACAAATTCTTTCCACCTTTCTTTCTTCCTTTCTACGAAAGTTACTATCTACTCTTGTCCGGCTCCATGGCCAAGTGGTTAGCATGCTGTCCTTTGGCCACAGGGGTCCCGGGTTCAATTACCGGCAGGGTCGGGAATTTTAACCGTAATTGCTTAATTCCCCTGGCACAGGCACTGGGTATATGTGCCGACTACATCATCATTTCATCCTCATCATGACGGCAGGTCGCGTACGGGAGTCAAATCAAAATACCTGCACCAGGCCTCTCCGGAGCCACACGCCATTATTATTATTATCATTATTATTATTATTATTATTATTATTATTATTATTATTATTATTATTATCTCCTCTCCCTTTTCATAACTATCCCTAGTTAAGCGATGATCTTCTATCTAATGCAATAATCCTCTCCACTAGTCTACATAGAAATATTTAAAAGGATCTTGTCTTCTAAGTCTCTAATATGAATAGAGGTGAGAAGACTACTTTAACATTCAGTAAGTAAATTCCAAACTGATTACATAACACACTCCTTGAGACAGTAGATTCTATTGTGTGTGTACTACAATGTTATCTCTTATTGTGCAGGACCTTGCACTGTACAAGTACAATGAGCATTGATGTTGGTGAAAGAGTTTCACACCCTGGTTTGGAGTGATAATTGTGGACTCAGTTCTTTATCTTCGAAAGCGAAATGATGCCATGGATACTCTCGTCTTTCAAACGTGCAGAAGAGTGCAGGCTGAAGGTAAACAGAGAACTTTATAGCTTGATGGGTGGTCAGTGGATGACAATCATCTTCCGGAGCAAACGGATCCGATGGGTTCGTCATGTGGCGAGGATGCCAGACAAGGCATTATGCAGAGCTGTAATGGAAGAAATGCTTCAAAAATCCCGACCTCTTGATAGATCAAGGCTGCGAAGATGGGAAGTAACTCGTTAAAGCAGCACGTGGCCTTCAGTCCAGCGATCACTGAATGGTTATGATGATGATGACGATGATGATGATGGTTTTTTACAATTGTTTTTACGCACAAACACATATAGGTCTTATGGCGTCGTTTCCCACATCATCGCCATGAAAATGCCGAGATGGTAACTTGGTAACTACCATAAGGACACGGCTGCTTCGTTCCCTCTTCTCCCCTCTTCCTTCCAATATTACCAGCCCCCCACAAGATCCCTGTTCATCACAGAAGGTGAGACCGCCTGGGCGAGGTACTGGCCCTCCTCCCTAGTTGTATCCTCGACCAAATGTACCGCGCTCAGGACACTGCCCTTGAGGCGGTAAAGGTCGCATTCCTCACTGATTCCTAGGGAAATCCAACCCTGAAGAGTAAACAGATTAAATAATAATAATAATAATAATAATAATAATAATAATAATAATAATAATAATAATAATAATAATAATAATACCAAGCGAGTTGATCGTGCGCTTACGGGCGCACAGCTGTGAGCTTACATTCGGGAGATAGCGGGTTCGAACCGCACTGTCGCCAACCCTGAATGGGGTTTTCCGTGGTTTTCCATTTTCTCACCAGGCTGTACCTTAATTAAGGCCACGACCATTTCCTTCCCACTCCTAGACATTTCCCATCCCATCGTCGCCGTAAGATCTAAATGTGTGAGTGGGACGTGAAGCAAATCGTAAGAACATTCGTCCCTTTTCAGAAATCCGATTGCGTCTGCTGGGTTTGAACTAGGTATCTTAATAACTGCAGGCCGATAGTCTACCATCGTTCCACTGAAACTAGTTTCTCAATATCCTCTCATTCTCAGATGTGCTAATGTGGGAGTACCGTGTCACTCAGTTCAACACTTAACATCCATTATCTGTGTCGGTGCGACGTAAAGCAACTAGCAAAACAAAAAAAATCCATTATGGCCATAAATCCACGAAGGAAACCAGGAAATTTGAAACAAAAGTCGTTAGAGCAAATTTCTTACATTATTTTCTGATGTCTCACGACGCCCAGCATGATCACTTTCATTTGATAGTAATTGATGTATCGGTTAGGTGTAACCTGTTCATCGTGAAACACGTTTTACATTATAGAAATAATCATTACATGATCTGCTTTCAACGGACGGACGTTCCCTCTCACTAGGAGAGGTGCGTCCATCGCACGAGCAAGGAAAGAAAGAAGAAAGAAGAAAGAAGAGGAGATAAACGTCTTAAAACTATCTCACGCTAAGTCATTTTCGTCTCTAATGGCTTTAGTTTTTTCTAGACTTTGAATATATTTTACTTTCCATGCATTAATTGTTTCTCCTGCTTTATATAATAGAATTTTTATTCAGCGATCGAAAAATTCTCAACCGGCCATGCGCTCAGAAGGTGCTCCAGCGAGTATACGCCTATCTTATGATGCTTTTTGTGATTTTATTATGTACCTTTTGTTGTGTAGGACAGGCTTTCTCATTTCCAAACGTAGTAAAAAGAAATGACTACTCCGTTGATGGAGAACACTACGTGTTAATGTAAAGAAAGGTCTTCATTGGGGTAATCACATTATCGAAGTTGTAGAAAAAGGTTGCAAATCTGTTCACATGGCGTTGAAGGTATTTACGGGTTGTAGTAATGATGTCCAAGAGAGGTTGTATAAGGCACTGGTAAGACCTCAGTTAGAGTATGGTTCCGGTGTATGGGACCGACATCAGGATTACTTGATACGAGAATTAAAACAGGTTCAAAGGAAAGCAGTACGATTTGTTCTGGGAGATTTCCAACAAAAGAGTAGTGTTACTAATATGTTGCGAGTCCGGCCCCGTGGTGTATAGGGCAGCATGTCCGCCTCTAACCCTGCGGCCCCGGGTTTGATTACCGGCCGGGTCAGGGAGTTTTAATTGTACATGATTAATATCCCTGGCCTGGGGGCTGTCGTGCTTAACGTTCTTTTCCTCACATTCAACATTTTACACTTCCACAATTACAATTTTACGCAGGTTCATAACATATGGTGCAAGTAGTGGCAAAAGATCTACAGAGGTCGAGCCACGAACAAATGGCATTTTAAAAAATGTTGCGAATATTTGACTGGAAAGACTCTGGAATAAGAAGACGAGATGCTCGTCTATGTGGTGTGGTTACAACTGTCAGTGGAAAGGAGGCGTGAAATGGCATTAGTATTTATTTATTTAATTTTATTTATTTATTTATTCATATATTTATTTATGTATGTATTTATTTATTTATTTATTTATTTATTTATTTATTTATTTATTTATTTATTTATTTATTTATTTATTTATTTATTTATTTATTTATTTATTTATTTATTTATTTATTTATTTATTTATTTATTTATTTATTTATTTATTTACTTGTTTATTTATTTGTTTGTTTATTTATTTTTATTTATTTATTTATTCATTCATTCATTTTATTTATTTATTTATTTATTTATTTATTTATTTATTTATTTATTTATTTATTTATTCATTCATTTTATTTATTTATTTATTTATTTATTTATTTATTTATTTATTTATTTATTTATTTATTTATTTATTTATGTATTTATTTATTTATTTATTTATTTATTTATTTATTTATTTATTTATTTATTTATTTATTTATTTATTTATTTATTTATTTATTTATTTATTTATTTATTTATTTATTTATTTATTTATTTATTTGACTTTAGCGTCGACGAACTTAAGGCTCGCGGCCCTCTCTTACAAGATAATACACATATAACAGAAATGTACTATTCTACTCGTATTATAAAATCAAAGATGACTAAGATAAATAACAGATTTGGAAAACATGTAATGAAGAAAGAGAGCAAAGTTCAAGTAATGAAATAAAATAAAAATGAATGTGGAGCATAAAAATAAAATATAAAGAGAAAACGTCATAATGAAAAAGTAAGATACAAACTGAAAAATATAGGCAATGCATATACAGAACACAATATATAATAAAGTAATGGAAATACATGTACGGCCATAAACAGTGATCTATGTACAGTACATGAGTTAAAAGCTAAATAAGATGTACATTTACACTATACTAATAATTGTACCGGTTGGTACACCTATACGCCGCACATTTGAATTTTCCGCCGTAAAGTACTCCTCTACAGCTGAAACTCTGAACTTTAAAACTGAATTAATTCAACCGTTTATCTGAAGATGTCACTGTGTTAATTTCGAATTGTTTTTGTTTACTAATTATCAAGAAGTGTGGACATTCTCTCACAGATGTCTCTACCAAAAACTATGATCATGCACCCTGGCGCGAAGTGAAGGAACTTTTCTTGAAGATATTTTGTATTCATAAGTTTGTTCTTTACTAAAAGTTGTTCTTTCGTTTGTGGGTTGGCAATATTAATTTTTCTTTCCGCCAGTTTTGAACTTAGCCAATCCCCAATTTCTTTAATTAATTTTGGACCAATTGTGTCCTTCTTCTTCACATTTGATGTGTAAACTTTAGCCGACCAATAAAAGACTGTGGGTGTGTCTTAATCATTCATGAAAGGTCTCGAATCTTCCCCGAGAGTATAAAAACTGCTGATTTCCCTGGCTCTCCGCCACTCGTACAACATCTAGCTTAGTGTGTAACAGCAGGCGGGAAGCGCCTCTTTCATCCGCCAGCAGCTCTTCAACAAGGTAATGGCCGTTTAACATATGTCTTTTTCCTTGCTACAACTAAAAACAAGTAAATTTTTTCCATCTTTGTAAGACTTCATATAACTTTAACTGTAAATCGGGGATAGAGAGTGCTTTACCCTCTCGAACTCCCCTTCACTTTGGATTTGAGGTGACTACGTTTTCATAACCGATTTTCTTCTCTTCATTAATGTTTTAAAATATTTTTCTTATACGAGTCACCTCCCTAGTGTGGGAATAGCCCCTGTGTAATCGGCCTAGAGCCCCTTAGGTTTTAACAAGTTGCATGTAGGAGTGCAAGCAACGCCTCCAGTCATATTGGTATTTTGGGCCATTTCATTAACCTATTATTTTTCTTTTAAGGCCCGGTAGGCTGGGTACGAGTTACCCCTGTTTAATTCGTGTAAGTTGCACCTCGATGGCAAGTGATTGTAAAGCTTTGTATTGCCTTTAATAGGCTTGAAAGATTGAGAGCGGGTCAGCTCTTTATGGTGTAGTGGTAAAAGTGCCTCAGAGAGGCTTGAGATGTGAAGGTGGGAGCAAGTGCTCCATGTTATGAGGGGTTTTCTGCTTTTTGGTAATTTGTGGTTGTGAGCTGAGAGCTCAGAAATTGTTAAACTTTGGGGTTCGTAGTCCAGAATTTAAAACGACCCCTTAACTTGTGTTTTCGTTTGTAAAGTTATATTGTACCTGAATATTCATTGTTATTTCACCTAGTGAAAAAATTGTTAAATCTTGTTATCTGTTGAAAATATAACCTTTATTTAAATTTTATATTCATCTTTCGGACTTGTAGTTAGACCCATTCCAGCCCGCACCTTCTTTCACCTCTGCCGATCCACCAAAACACGGTAACAAGTGGTAGCAGAGCATGGTTGAATGGGTCTCATTTTAGCCCTTTTTGACGGCTAAACATTGCTTTTGTTTTGAACTCTAACAATTTTTCTCAGTCGCTGGAATTTTTCGATTTTTCTAAATTTGTAAAGTGTCTGTCATCATGTACGGCCCTCGTGATGTCCTACATCACGGCTATTTGCGAAAGGAGGAATTGATTTATGAATTAACTATTAGAAATGTTCAATCTGGAGGCACGGTTGCGGCCGATACCACTAAACTTAAAGATTCTCTGGATTTGCCGATTAGTATCCCCATCTTGGGGGAGAAAGATATTGACGATGCTCTCTCCACGATCACTGACAATGCTACTGAGCTAGCATCTGTAGTTAGTTTTTTTGAAGGGGGTGATCCTTCACCTAATCAACTTAAACGTGTACAAGCTAGATTGTTCCATTTTTACAATAGGGTTACTGATCTATTGTCTCTTATGTTAAATGATATTCAAGGGAAGGAGGCTAGTGCTCTTCTCGAAAACCTTTCTAAATTGTCCAGTAAGGTTAGCCTATTGTTAACTGGGGCAGTACCCCCCAAAACCGACCAACCCACTCTGGTAAACATAGTTAGCGAGGAGCACTCTCCCACGTGTGAAGGAGGTAGAAAATCCGTGGCAACTCAACAAACATCTGCCGGTCGTCGCACATCCATTCCACCCTTTGTGTTGAATAATGCAGTTTCTGAAACAGCTTCTCCGCCCCTTAAGGCCTTTACCTACTATGTCACCCGGGTTCAGTAGTTTGCCCCACCCTTTAGCGATGTTGCTTAGGGGTACTTCTAAGTTTTCCGTTAATTCTACGAATGACGTCATTGCATTCTTAAGGTTTTTAGTTGAATTCCAAGATCACGCTCTTGTATTTTCTCTTTCTCCATGTCAAATCCTACAGATTATTTATCCCTATTCCATTGGTGTTCTCTCAGACAAGATAGTAAGAGCAACTGCTGAACAATCATCTATAGAAGACTTTCACGCCCATCTGTTAGCTAATTTTATTCCGGCTCGAGCTAGGTCATCTCTAATTCAGAAGTACTATTATAGAGTACAGCGATTGGATGAAAACTTGGCAGACTTCATCCAAGATATTAAGTTCTGTACTAGTGTATTTGCCCTACATTTCCCTGAAGATCAAATTTTACAGGCTATTGTGGAAGGAATTTCACCATCTTACAGGTCATACTTATGTTTTGCGTCGCGTCCGCAAACTTTCGCCGAATTAGAAGCTATGGCTGTCTCAGCCGAGGGAGTTAGATATGCGGACACATTACGTGTCGCGAAAGAGCCCTCTCCATTTTCAGGTAATGTTCGACCTCCACCTCGCCGAACCCTCACACCCCGCAAATGTTATGCTTGTGGGTCGCCTGACAATCTTCGGAACAAGTGTCCTTTAGTTAAATCTAGCGGGACAAGGAATGGAGCCGGGTCATCCCAAGGCTGTTTTAAATGTAGCGCATTTTCCCATATTGCCATGAATTGCCCGAATACTAATAGCACCCCCTCCTGCTCAACTACTGGTGCAGCTTCCACCAATGATCCAAAGTGACTAGTGTCTTCGACTGAGTCGGCAAATTCATATGTTCAAGGCTCAGCCCCAAATATACCGTCTGAAATCTCATGCTCGGTACATGGTAGTAAGTCTTCCAACCCCACCTTTGAATGCTCTAAAGAATGTCTTAGAATTGCGGCGGATGTCCCCGCAACAGTACCATTTCTCAAAATTGAATTAAATAATGAACCTGTAACAGCCCTATTAGATTCTGGCAGTGTGTGTTCCATTATTTCGGCCGAGTGGTACTCTAAATTAAAATCTGTTTCTAAACTTCCGGATTATTGTTCGTCTTCGGTTCAATGCGTTTCGGCAAACTCTTCTCCATTAGAAATTCTTGGTTTCCTATATGGCAAAATTAGAATTGCTAAATTTACTTGGAAAGTTAAACTCTTTGTGGCCAAACACTTGTCTTGCCCCATTATATTGGGAACTGATTTCATGTCTCACACCGGTCTTGTGCTCGACGTTCAGAGCAAGTTGTGCGCTTTCAAATTTGCTTGTAATTATACCATCCCTTTGTTGAAATGTAATTCTGTATCATGTTCATCTGTTTCGCCTACCCAGGATGAGATATTATTAGACCTTAGACATCTACCTGAGGAGCAGGCTGAGAGTATTCGTAAGTTGTGTCAGTCGTTTCCAGATGTTTTCTCTGATACTCTTGGTGTTACTGACCTTATCGAATACAAGATTGAGGTTACGGATTCAATCCCTGTTAGGTTTCCACCCTATAGGCTATCCCCACCCAAAATGAAGGCTCTGAAAGAAATCATAGATCAGATGTTGAAAGATGGTATAATTCGGCCCTCCAAGTTGGCGTATTCATTGCCTATTTTCCTAGTTCCGAAACCCCAGGCCTGTGATTGATTATGGGCCTCTCAATCGGAAGGTGGTGTTATCTGTGCCCCTTCCCGACCTTCACTCTTGCTTTTCATGGTTTCGAAAAGCTAAGTTCTTCACCATCTTAGACCTCAATCAGGCGTATAACCAGATCCCTCTGGCGGAAGAATCTAAACATCTTACAGCGTTTGCCACGGATTGGAAATTGTACGAATACAACCGCGTGCCGTTCGTGCTCCCCACGGGAGCAGCTATGCTTACGAGACTGCTAGACAGGGTTTTCTCCGGCATCAAATTTGAGTATCTATACCATCATCTTGATGATGTCGTCGTCTTTTCTGAGACCTTTGAAGAACATATTCATCATCTGAAAGACGTCCTGACTCGCCTTCGTAAGGCAGGGTTAACGGTGAAGTTGTCCAAGGTTGCTTTCGCTAAGCCTTCCATGTCATTTCTAGGGCATATGGTGTCGCCCGTGGTCTCGCTGTAGATCATTCTAGAACACAGGCCATCCGTGATTTCAAACCTCCTAAGGACACCAAAGGTATTGCCAGATTCATTGGCATGGTGAATTTCTTCAGGAAATTTATTCCTAACTTCGCTAATAGAGCGGCACTCTTGAACCTACTTCGTAGGAAAGGCGTCAAATTTGAGTGGGGACCTTCTCAACAAGCCGCTTTCGATGATCTCAAATTAGCTCTGTGTAATGCCCCTGTCCTCGCTATGCCCGATTTCTCGAAGAAATTTATCGTCCAAACCGACGCGTCGTCGTCGGCGGTGGCTGCAGTCCTTCTTCAAGAGACTGAACTAGGGAGGCGACCCATCGCTTATGCGTCTAGGACTTTATCGGCTCAAGAAGCCAAGTATTCCATTTGTGAACTCGAAGGTTTGGCAGTCTTATTTGCCTTAGAAAAGTTCCGCCTCTATCTGGAACATGTCAAGTTCGACTTGGAAACGGATAACCAAGCCTTAAGCTGGGTCCTAGGTAGGCCGTGTCGCACTGGTCGCATAGCCCGCTGGGCCATCAGAATTTCTGCCTTCCAGTTTAATGTTAGGCATATAAGAGGCTCTGAAAATGTTGTTGCTGACGGACTAAGCCGTATGTTTTCCAATGAGGTAGAGCCTCTTGAACAGGAAGACAGTTCTTCACTTCCCGAGTCCATATCTCCTGGTGTAAATGCCATTCTAACAGATGCTCCCATGTTGTTTCGTGATATCGAAAAATATCAACGTGAAGATCCACTGCTGGCTCCTATTATGGAAACCCTTTCTTCCGGGGAATATGTCGTCCCTTATGTATTCAGGAATGGTGTTTTATGTTGCCCGTCGGGGCATGATAAGAAGATGAAAGTTGTGGTTCCAGCTGTCCTTGTACCTATGATCTTCAAATACTACCATGAAACCCCATTATGGGGGATTTAGGCATTTTCAAAACTCGAGAAAAGATCAGAGAAATGTTCATTTGGAAGGGTATGGATGGAGAAATCCGTGAATTGGTAAAAGCTTGTAAATCTTGTTGGCTTAGTAAACCTACCATATCCACTAAACTAGGCTTATTGTGTGTGTAGATGGTTTTACAAGATTTTCGTGGTTATTTCCAACTAAGCTGGCTACCACTCAGTCCACCATTTCGTGTTTAAATTCCATCTTTGCTTCTTTTGGTCCGTGAATATATATTGTTTCTGACAATGCTAAAGCCCTTACCTCCAATCTTTTCCGTAAATTCTGTTTTGATTTATCCATCTCACATGTAACAACTTCTGCGTACTATCCTCAACCATCTTTGGCTGAACGGGTCAATCGTAATCTGAGGTCGGCTCTAATTGCCTATCATCATGACGATCACTCTAGGTGGGACACATCCCTGCGTTGGTTAGCTTTCGCTTTGAATTCGGTGGTTCATGAATCTCATAAGTTTACTCCAGCTTCATTGATGTTTAAGTTTGTACCCAACACGCCGCTCTCTAATATTTGGTCTCTTAGTGATATTCTACCTGAGACAATAGATCCAGACAATATTAGAGATCTTTGGAAAAAGGCTAAGGCTAATCTTAAAATTTCTCATGAAAAGTTTAGGGAAAGATATGATTGTACAGATTGTAAATGCAATGTAAAATTGTCTATAGATTATCACAAGACATCTGATAAGTCTACTTTCAAATGACAGCGCCTCAAGCAGCTCCAATGAGTAACGAGTCGCGTCGTCGAAAGCACTCTGAAGGTTAATTAATTAATCAATTAATTCTTTAAATTAATGTAGTCCATTTTAACCGTAATCTCGTAATACTTTTTTTTCCGATTTTGACTATTGGTTGGGAAATACGTATGAGAACTTGGAGGAACATGCAATTCCTAGTTCACAATGTATCGCTTTCAATTGAACCAGTAAGGAAAGGAAATAACTCTCATTCATTTTCTTCCTCTCCACGGTTCACATTCCTCCTTGCAGTTCAATTTTTCTGTCAGCTCGTAATATTGACGCACTTTCTCCACTTCAAGATCAGTTCCGTGTACTGTTACCACACTGCTGCTGTAACAGATTACGTCCATGGCAACCACGTGATGCAAGTATTCGTATCCGAAACAGAATCGCATAGCGTGCAGATAGCGATATTGATAAAACGGTGATCCCTTTCTGATAATACGTAAACAGTGAACATTGAAAGAGCATTATTTTTATCTAACCACCTATATATTTATTTATTTATTTATTTATTTATTTATTTATTTATTTATTTATTTATTTATTTATTTATTTATTTATTTATTATTTTTTATTTGTTTGTTTGTTTGTTTGTTTATTGATTGATTGATTGATTGATTGATTGATTGATTGATTGATTGATTGATTGATTGATTGATTGATTGATTGATTGATTGATTGATTGATTGATTGATTGATTGATTGATTGATTGATTGATTGATTGATTGATTGATTGATTGATTGATTGATTGATTGATTGATTGATTGATTGATTGATTGATTGATTGATTGATTGATTGATTGATTGATTGATTGATTGATTGATTGATTGATTGATTGATTGATTGATTGATTGATTGATTGATTGATTGATTGATTGATTGATTGATTGATTGATTGATTGATTGATTGATTGATTGATTGATTGATTGATTGATTGATTGATTTTTATTTTTTAATTTATTTATTTATTTATTTATTTATTTATTTATTTATTTATTTATTTATTTATTTATTTATTTATTTATTTATTTATTTATTTATAAAATTTTCTGCCTTATTTGACATAGCGCAGTTCAGGCAATGAAACCCTCTGTTACACTAAACCAACGTTAGTAATATAACTAGACGTCGGCTTTTTAATAAGTTAGAATCAAACCAATTTGGTTATTAGGAAGTGTCGTCTAGCCTGGTCTTCAGTTGTGTACCAAGGGTAACATAAATTCTAGGAGTTCTGATGGTAGTAGCCCTAAAGTTTATCCAAAACTCATAACATAACCGTTGTGTAGGGTAGACTATACTTGTTAACGCTTCAATACATTTGCTTTCTCACCTATTACTGCCTAAAAATCCGGATTCTTAAATATCAGGAATCAAACTAATAAAAATCATCAAACATTAATCTGAAGGAATGTTTGAAAGAAATAGACGGCAGGAAAGGAGGAGATGAAACGACGAGAATATTACATCCAAAACGGCCTGACATCTGAAGAAGTCTGAAGGAGGTGAAGACGAGACGAGACGTTCTAGACAGCTTGCGCAAGGGGAGCAAGGACGTATAGGAGCAAGTCAGAGGGCCCAACCCTGCCAAATACACAGAGCAATAGGAGAATGGATCTGCCACAATACGTACGCAGAAGAGGAGACACTAGCAACTCAAAGTCCATTGCCAGATTCAGGTGCGGCAATTAAACTTTAGGCAACAGATAGGCCGTAATGGACTAAAGGAGGTCAAATAAGTGCAGAATCTGCGGAGAAAGTTTAGAGAAAATGATAAACCTGTTATACGAATGTGAGGAGAGAAGAATGAAGAATTCTTCAAGAGGACGTACACCGAAAGGGCGGGTGTAGAAGTGTCGATGAGAAATATTTTAAATAAACGAAAAAAACATTTTATAAATTATTTTAATGTTTTTTTAATATAAGCATTGAGTAATAGTTAAAGATTCCAGAAACGATGACTAGTTTTAAGCCTCACACGAAGTCTAACTAAACAACGTCTAAGTCGATCACGATCTTTAATTCCATAAACGATGTTCAGCCGGTGTTTAGCTAGACGTCGTTTAAATTTTCAATATTAGTTTGAAAATGGAAACAGAAGTATCTTCCATGCAACTCTTTGCTTGTCGCAACTAATGAAATTCGTAGGTGCGTGCGCCAAACATCGTCTTTCTACACATTACTCAAATATATTTAAGCATGAGCACGACTTGCCCAGAGATAAGAATATCGCTTTCGATGGAAATAAACTCTCATAATATTACCAACACTAAAGCGACACGCCACTATAATGTTGTTACGGTGAGAGTAATCTAAATAAGCTTCTGCGATGGGAAGATGGAACTATAGTACTGTGTAACCGAATGAGTTGCACGGGCCATATAGCTGCAGCTTGCATTCTAGAGAATACACGTTCAAAACATTGGCAGCCCTGACGACTGTTTTCCGTGGTTTCCCCTTTTTTTTTAACACAACAGCGCTTCCTTCCCAGTCCTTGCATTTATCTAACTCACAGTTGTCGAACACATACCTGAATTAGTGGGATGATTATCCGCATATAGAATTCACACCCACAATCTACCTTTTAGCATCACTTGGCAGTAAATGTAATAACTGAATCCCTCCCGATTGGTGTACGCGACAACCCTCTGATGATCGGGACAAGTCATTCAGATATGGATGTAGTCGAAGTGATTCATAATTCCGGGGAAATTATCCCAAATATAATGAAATATATCGGTTGCCAAGAATTGTAGTCAAGTCGGCAGTTACCAGAGTGTCCCTCTTGTCATATAATTCATGCTACATAACCTCTAATTGTGATTCACTCTTAAACGTTGAGGTTAAACGGTGTCCTTGGTAGTGTTTAAACATGGCCGGTTGAATGTCGGTTTTAGACAGTGTCTAAGTCATAAATAACGTCCTTGCAATGCGGCAGCGATACTTAGACGTTGTTTAACCGTAATCATCGTGTAAATACCGTTTATGCAATCGGCCCGTTAAGTGCCGGATTTTATTCACGGTGTACTCTGTTAAAATTGAGATTAGAAACCTTTTCAGTGCCGAAAGGCAAGAAAACCAGGTGCTTCTTCGGCGGCCCGAAGGGACGGAAACCACTGGGTGCCATGTCAAGACTGTATGGAGGATGGTCCAGATGTTTCATTTCCTCATCAGCGGAGCGGTGGGGATTGTTACCAGTTACTGAGACATACTGGATCGTTTATAGGTAAAAGACTTGAATTGAAATAATAATAATAATAATAATAATAATAATAATAATAATAATAATAATAATAATAATAATAATAATAATAATTGTTCCGAGGTATCTGTGGAACAGCAGAGGTGAAAGAAGGTGCGGGTTGGAATGGGTCTACTACAAGGCCAAAAGATTAACCTCAAATTTCAATAAAGGTTATATTTTCAAAAATATCAAACCTTAACAAGATTTAGAGGCAATTTAACATTTTTCAATAGGTGAAATAACAATGGAAAAATCAGGTACAAGAATAATTCTACAAATGAAAGAACAAGTTCAATATTCGTTACAAGCCCTGGGCTCCAAGCCCCACTTTACATTCCTTGAGCTACCAGCCCAACCTTGCCAAGGAAATCATTTGATTTAAGGGCAGAAAACCCCATCATACCAAGGAGCACTTGCTCCTAATTACAATTTTAAGCCTCTAGAGGCCCCCATCAAAATACAAGAAAGAGAAGACCCGCTCTCGATTTTACAAGCCTATTAAAGGCCACAACAAACTTTACTTCTAACTGCCCTCAAGGCACACTTACAAAGAAACAGGGGTATCTTGTACCCAACCTACAGGGCCTTCGCATGAAGGAAAACAACAGGTTAAGTTACTGGCCCAAGATACAGTGAGGACTGGAGGCGTTTACATGCACTCCTAAAGACACCTTTAAAATCTAAGTGGCGCTAGGCCGATTACACAGGGGCTAATCCCATGCTAGGGAGGTGACTCGTATGAGAAAACTTTAACACATTAAGGAAGAGTAGAAACGGTCACGAAAACGTAGTCATCTCAATTTCAAAATGAAGGGGAGCTCGAGAGGGTAAAGCACTCTCTATTCCCGAATTACAGTTCAAGTTATGTGAAGTTTTACAAGGACTGAAAGGCTTACATAGTGAATGATATAGGTTACATATTAAAGGTTTCGAACCTTCCCCGCGAGGTAAACTGCTGAGCTAGCAAGAAATAAAGATGTTAAAAGGCCATTACCTTGTTGAAGAGCTGCTGCTTGAAGAAAGAGGCGCTTCCCACCCCCTGCTACATATTCACATACTGAGAAAGATGTTATACGAATGGCCCGGAGACAAGAAATTCAGCAGTTTTATACCCTCGTGGAAAGTTAGAGACATTTCATGAATGATAACAACCCGCCCTCAAACTTTTATTGGCTACAGTACACAGTTACACACAAAATTGAAGAAGAAAACCCCGATTGGCCGAAAATTAATTACAGAAATTCCTGATTGGCTACATTCAAAACAGGCGGAAAGAAAGGATTAATATTGCCAACCCACAAACGATAGAACAAAATTTAGTAAAGACAAACCTTACGAATACAAAATTTCTCCAAGAAAGTTCATTCCTTCACACCAGAGTGCATTATCATAGTTTTTTGGTAGAGACATCTGTTAGAGAATGCCCACACTTCTTGATCAATGAAAAACAAAAGCAAATCAAAAACACTCACTGACATCTTCTGATAAACCGTAGAGTTGATTCAGTTGTTAAAGTTCAGGGTTTCTCCAGTAGAAAGGTACTTTAAGGCGGAAAATTCAAATGTGCGGCGTAGAGGTGTACCAACCGGTACAATAATAATAATAATAATAATAATAATAATAATAATAATAATAATAATAATAATAATAATAATAATAATAATAATAGACTTTTGGATACACCGTAGCCCACAGGATTTGCTCTACGGACGAAGCTCTCATATTTGAGCTCTTTCTACCGTCTCTACCATCTGAGTATTTCAGGAAAGCATTCTTATACTTCATGGTCGCATTCTCATCAAGCATCATCTTGCCATCCATTTAAGCCGGTCCAAAGTGACGATAGGACGGACGGCTGTACTCTATTCTTTTTTGGCCAATCTAGCAATCACTCCTTTCGTCTTCCACTAGGCCGCTGGCTATCAGAGATGGCACAAATGTACAAAATGCCTCAAAAAATAAGGTAGAAAGAGTTCACATGGAGAAACTTTATTTTACAGACAGACGTAAGGATACACAGTAGTAGAGCACTGCTACACATTACTGTTCAACATAGTCACCATTCCTTTACAAGCACTCGTTGCAACGGTACACCAAAACACCGATGGCGCCATCGGAGAAATCTTCGTCCAGTACCTGAAGACACATCATGGTGGCATGCTGAACAGCCATTTCGTCGCTGAAGCACTTACAACCCAGGTGCTTCTCCAACAGTCCGAAGAGGCGGAAATCTCTGGGTGCCATGTCAGGGTTGTATGGAGGATGGTCCAGAAGTTTGATTTCCTTATTATCGGAACGGCGATGATTGTTACCAGTTACTGCGACACACTGCAGCGTTTATGGGTAAGAAGTCGCAGAAAATAAATTGGACTTCTCTAAAGGGGCTTCGCGTCTGCACGACAACGCCATACCGGATGCAACAAACAGCACATGTGAATTGTTACGGCGGTTCCAATGTGAGGTGAGTCAAGTTCATTTTAATACTGAAAAACCTAGAATTAAGCACTGTCCTCAACTGTGTCGAAAGTTGAAGGGATAAAGGGCCCTGAAAGGTTTCAAATTGAAAATCTTGGACGACTCCATCATACCAAAAATATTTTTTTAACTCTCCCGGACTAAACACATTTCCGGTAAAACAGCCTAAAATCGCTCATTTCTTTACAGGTTTCTGTTTTTCAATCCTAGCCAAATTAACATATTTACATAATTCATTCTGTAATGTGTTCCTCGGTTCAATAACCTCAGGCGCCCGTTGATTTTTGAAAAATGTCCACAAAGAATGTAGTTATAAGGGCTTACGTGAAACTCTGCGTTGACTCACATTAGCGCTCGTAGTGATGCTTGAGTGAACCGAAGCACTGACTCACATTAGCACTCGTAGTGGTAGAAAAAGGAAAACTGCTAATCTAATCAACCGTATAATGAAGGTAAAGGAAAGGGTTGTAATTTTTGGGAATAAAAAAATAATATATTCTCATACTTTATTATATTTTATTTACCTAAAATTCGTAGCTCGTATCCCTAATGTGATTCAACATTGAGTTCTTTGCCTGAAGGGAAAGAATGTTGCTTTTACGACGTGACGAAATTTGACCAATCTGCAAATTATCTTATGGAGACAAAAGGGCGTTCGAATCGCAATTTAGAACGCCTGGAAGGTATGCATAACCACTTAACAGTGTGGACGAACAAGTTGCCGGCTTAACTCCTAGCCATTGCAGTGCAAGGACACCTGCGTTATCGCTGCTGTAGAGCGAGTTGCGGCTTACCCTGGCTGAATATTCATGCTGAGCAGATTGCAATGCAAACGGACTGATACCTCCATCAAATATATTTTGGCTAAATTTGATGATAAGAAGGGATAGAATGATAGGACATATCTTACGACACCCAGGATTTGTACAGTGGGTTCTTGAGGGACGTGTAGGCTCTAAGAACGGTAGGGGTAGACGAAAGTCTGAATATTGCAAGCAGATTAGATCAGATATAGGATGAAATAGTTACGAAGAAATGTAAAAGATAGCTCAGGATAGGGTGACATGGAGGGCTACATCAAAGCAGTCTATGGACTGATGACTGAAACAACAACAACAAGCTTTAATCGAGTTTTTAAAAGTAGGCAAGGTTATAATATGAAGATAAAGTTGGAATTCAAATGTACAAATTGATACAAATATACGTTTGTAGGAAGAATTATTTAAGAAAATGTTGGTAAACAACTCACAGGAAATCTGTCACGTGAGCAACTGTCGTAAATGCAAATCAGTGTTGACATATTTAAAAGTTTAACTTTCATATTGAGAAGCCTCTCTTCATGAATATTTCGTCATTCAATGTAGGTCAGTTTTTACAGGGCCATTCCCTGGTTATATTATATCACATCATTACGCCAGTCAACTTAATTAGTTTCTAAAAGCCACAAGAACACCTTTTCTTGTAGTGACATTCTAATGGCTGCTTCTTATTACGAAATGGCTTGCATCCCGGAAGGTTGGACCCCACCTACTCCAGTTGTAACATCTTCCGGCTTTCTATAGCGGTCACTCCGGTGGTCAAGGTGGTCGGTCTTTGGGTGTGTGTTGAGCGCGTCTACTTTTACTTTCTTCCAGTCAAACCTGATCCCGATCTGCTCTCCTGCTGGAGGGCGTGCCACAACAATAGCAGCGCGAAACCTGTTCCACGCAAGAGAACATCCAGACAAGTGCTCGCTGCAGAACGATCCCACAACTTCTTCTTGCTAGTTGCTTTACGTCGCACCGACACAGATAGGTCTTATGGCGACGATGGGATAGGAATGGCCTAAAAGTTGGAAGGAAGCGGCCGTGGCCTTAATTAAGGTACAGCCCCAGCATTTGCCTGGTGTGAAAATGGGAAACCACGGAAAACCATCTTCAGGGCTGCCGACAGTGGGATTCGAACCCCCTATCTCCCGGATGCAAGCTCACAGCCGCGCGCCTCTACGCACACGGCCAACTCACCCGGTGATCCCACAACTCACAGATCCTGTTCACAATACGTACATACCAGGAACCAATGATGATTTCAGCTGAATATACGCACCTGAGATATAAGCTCACCGGACAAAAAATTACTAACCCCTGGAGAAATCATTACCAGGATCATTTAATACCGTCGAACCCCGCCTCTTGAGTTGATAACCGCCTAGATTCGTATCTACGTTAAACCACTCTCAGAGGATTTGATCGCGCAATTTCACCAAATTTCGGGCCCTTTCACGTCGGCGTTTTGCCCTATATTCCAACATGGCCCACAGAATTTCAATGGGGTTCAAGTCAGGTGATTTTGGGGGAGTGTTCATAAAACTAGTCACATATGCGTACAGCCCGATGAACTTTGTTGTTGCCATCCTGAAAAATCGGGGTATCCACAGCAAACTCATCATGCAGATGTTGACCGCAAGGCAACACCTGATCATCCATAATGTTTAAATAAATATGCTGGCTCATGGTTATTGGACACCTCAGTGAACGCACCCAATCCATGATACGAAAAACACCTCCAAAACATCACGGACACACCTCTAGCTTTTCCGGCTCCATGGCTAGCATAGGGTCCCGGGTTCGATTCGCGGCCGGGTCAGCCATTTTAACCTTAAAAATGGTTAATTCCCTTGGCTTGGGAAATGGGCATTTGTGCTGTCCCCAGCATCCCTGCAATTCACAGACCAGACATAACACTATCCTCCACCACAATAACACGCAGTTACCTACACATGGCAGATGCCACCCACCCTCATCGGAGGGTCTGCCTTTCAAGAAATAGCCACACGAAATTATTATTACCTCCGGCTTGAAACTGACCTTACACACATCCAGGATGAAATGCTTCATTTGGCCTTCGGTGCAATCAACAACGTGCGTCGTTGGAATACAAGCAGCAACGTGATTCGTCAGGCCACATTACGTTCCATCAATCAGCTACTGCCCATTGAGGACGCGCAACTTTATGCGCCTGTGTGAGCAATGGCCTCTTGCGATGTGACCGCCCCCCAAATATTCATTGCATGCAGCTCCCGTCACTATGTACTCTCGCTAACAAGTTGGGATGGACCTTTATTCACTGACTGCAGCGATTCTTCTCGAGTTGATTCTCAAGCCATGAAACGCATCTCCGGTTCTTCTCACTCAGGTTCGTCTTCCGACCACAATTCTGACGTCGTATTTCGTGACTACGTGAAGTGCACCACTGCTTGCAGAAACGTTGAACACCAACAAATCGGAAGTCGTAATTTGGTTGAAATCCAGCATCTTCACGCAGCGTATGACCTTAGGCACGGCCAAACAATTTTCCCCTTTTCGCCACTCTCTCACATCCTTACATCTCCCCTCCTTGACGAACACTGTCACTTGAAACAGCAATATTTCACGTGGAGGCAGTGCGTGTGCGGTTGAGCACGGGAGTCGTTCGCTGCGCCATCTGTACAGGCTCAACGATCCATCTGTGCGTGCGCACTAGGGTGACTATTGTTTTATCCGGTGACCTTATTACGGTAAACGTTTGATTATCCCGATTTTTGGAGGTGACAGAGACAAAATAAGGAGTGAGAAAATCCGGGAAGAAATTGGAGTGGAAAAATTGAATGACAGAATAGAGAAGAGCCGACTAAGATGGTTTGGGCACATAAAGCGAATGAGCGACGAAAGAATGCCAAAAAAGGTGATGGAAATGCAAACCCAAGGAAGGAGAGGCCGTGGACGACCACGATTGAGATGGAAGGATACCATCCAACGCAGCATTAAAGAAAGAAACCCGGACTGGGACACAGTGTTGGAGGAGGAGTGGTGGAAAGACCGAAGAAAGTGGAGAGGAACCATATTTGCCCCTACCCGGCCACAGCTGGATAAAGGGAAATGATGATGATGATGAGAATTTTAAAAAATGAAAATAGTCTATCTAACTCTAGCACAACATAAGGTGTTTATCTCGTCGAGGGTTTGGAACACTTGCATGGAGTCCTTCACTCTACCTAACAGTACATGGCGAGTCAGAAGTAATATGTTGACATTTGCACGGGGTCTGAATTTTCATACACTCCGGTACTGACAGATACGTACAATACTTCTCATAGCCTCGATTAAAGATCTGGCCTACCTTTTCGATGTATATTGTTGAAATCATTCTCTCTGTTCCACTCCCACTTTTTTCAATTTGCTACACTTTGCTTCGCTTCATTCGCCGCTTCGTCTGGAATGCAAACACGACTTGCCTCACCTAAAACTATACTCATTTTTCTTTTTATTCTTCCTTTATATGTATTTTCCTTGCAATCTACGGGGCGCCAATAAGTCAGTTGATCGTTATTGCTATAGTCCATAATGTACGGATGTCCTTAGTAAATCAACAAAGGCTTCCCCTTGGTCGTTTTGATGAAATCCATAGCTGCAAAAAAATTATAACCAGTTCGACAAGAAACACTAATTGTCAACCAGAATCAATTGAAGCCTGCCCTCAAAGAAAGTTGAATATCACATTTGGCTACTTTACAAGAACGAAAAGTAAAAACAGATGGTTCCTTATATAATGGAGGTATGGTTTCAATTCTTTCTATAAATAAAACTTACACTTTCTCCTCCTCAGTTAAATAATATATTTTCATGTTAATGATATAATAGAAGGATTAGAGTGAGAAAACACCAAACTCCATGGAAGGAACTTGTATATCACATCCTGAATTCTGTAGTACGTCTGTGTTTTAAATACGTGACAACCCAAAATATACATTGTTTTGTAAAAACGTACAGTAGAACGAAAGAAACATGTGCACTGTTGTAACTCAAATGGCGTCGAAATAAAATCATAATACTCGTATTAAAACCAACCTTTTGGACTGCACACGCGGGCCTTAAAGGCAACAATCCGGTTTAGGCGTACAACTTCATCCATTGAGTTCATTCCTAATTTAGCCTTTACCTCCTCGTTCTGAGTACTTTCCTGCCATTGTTCCCACCTCTTTTTACCAGAATCATTCTCGTTACGTTCATGTCTGTTACTTATAACTTATGAATAAGATATCCTGAGTCCACCCAGCTTTCTCTGGTGTAAAGCAAAGTTGGTATGAAAAGGGGACGATGTAAACATAATTTCGTCCAGGAGCTGACTTCCTTCATAGAGAATTCTCTTCGAACTCACTGCATTAGCTTTACTGTACTTCGATACAATATCTTTTAGTATATCACCATCCTGGGAAAATACACAATATAAATACTTGAAATTATCTACCTGTTCCAAATTTATATCCCAAATATGGCATTCAATTGTCTTGGATTTCTTACCTACTGCAATTTAGATATGGAAAGGCTAGTTTTCATACCATAGTCATTGCACCTATTTTTAAGTTCCAAGACATTCGGTACAATCTGCCAAGTCGTCAGCATAGGCCAAAGTCCTGACTACATTTTCGCCTAAATGAATCCCTTCCTGTCACTTTATACTTTTCAGCAGATGATCCATGTAAACTACTAACAAAGAGGGTGAAAGATTGCAGCCTTGTCTAACCCCTGTAAGTACCTTGAACCAGCAACTCATTCTACTATCATTTCTCAGAGCATCTCAATTGTTTAACATAAATGCCTTGGATTGCTTTGAGTAATTTATCCCTAATCCGATAGTCCTACACTACGGCAAACATCTTTTCCCTTACTTCTCCGTCATATGCTTTCTCTAAATCTCGCAGCATTTTTCAGTTACATGGCGCACACTGAAAGTCTGATACTGAGAACCCCTCGTGATCTGAAACCACAGTGGTTTTTATTTAACTTACTCTAAGCCACTGATCGCACTCTCCCTTCCAATATCCCAGTGAACACCTTGCCTGGTATACTGATCATTGTGATACGTTGATGGTTTAACATATCCGTGGTTAAAACAAAGACGTGTTAATTAAAAATGGTAGACCTATACGAACAGTGTAACACTGATTAAATGAGATCGCAAGTAAATAAATGTGAAATGTTCGGAAAGTAACTTAAAATATTCCCTTACATATATGGTAACAATAAGATCATCTGCAGTGTCTTTTTTCGCGTTTCTTGGCATAGCCCTGAGCAAAATGTACGTTCCACTTAAATCTCAGTCTGATTTATGTCTATGACAGTATAGAAACTGCTGAGATGTTAAGAAATATACTATTTATATGGTCAGTGTTCTGCAATGGCACTTTCTGGCTCAGTGAGGAAAGCAACCGAACATTTCATCATTCCTCATCATCCCTGCACGCCTCATATGGCACCACCATCATTTTTAGCAGTTTCTCAATAACAGTGCTTGTTGAGGATCCAAACAGCCTCCCCGTTGAAGACTGTTCTTTACAATCTGGGAATAAATAAGGTGCTTGCACATTTCTTGCTTTCAGATTCAACTTTAATATTTTTATAAAAATATACATTGTTATTACACAAAATATATAACTGGACACGAACAATTGTGCTAATTCAATAAGAAATCATGATCATGTTGTGTATAAATAACAGTTGAGATGGGGATGAATCAGTCCGTAACTCTTTGATGAAGGTGTCTGTAAAACAAAAAACAGAATTCCTGTGTAATGAATCCCTTTAAATTTAAATAAAAGTCATTTGTTCAAACTCGGTGCTAAATATTTCTAGGTAATGTTAGAGCTGGGATGTTTAGGCATTTAGAATTAACAAATACATGCTAGCCCGGACAACAGTTCTGCTATGAGATTTGCATAAAAATTAGGGGCCCGATCTATTAGAACCCCTGAAAGTTATGCTACTCTCCTTACATTACAGAAGAGTGGGCTAGACGTACCCTCCTACAAGCCAAGTTAGTTTGTATTCTAATTTATTACTGCATAAAGATCATGTACATGGCACATGCTGGGCTAAACACCAAAAGCAGCCTTCATACAAATGTCTACACGTAGTTTGGGAAGCATGGAGCCTCTAGCTAAGTCTGGAACTGCGTTCACTTACTTCTGTCAGACTCCTCACTTCCATCTTTCCTTCCCACCCCCTTGATCCCCCTTTCCTTCCTTTTGCTGATGACTTCATTCTTCGAAACATCAGAACTCTTTCTTCTTCCCTCGTGATTAGCGTCAATAAGGGATGGTTATCTAGTCGTGCTTCCACTCAAGATAATAATGATGATGATCATAATAATCATTTCATTCGATTTCATTATCAAGTGTTCTGCATAATGACAAAGCGAAATGACACTTTTATTAAACAAAAAGGAATCTCTAAAAAATATTTTAAAAAGAACTCGTGATGCATAAAGTACAAGTAGGGTTCTTGGCCTGCCAAGACGACCATTACCCCCTGCTCGTGTACGTCAAATTTAATATGCTAAAGGAAATAACTTAAACAATAAAACAAGAACGAAATTTTCAGCCTTTTTTTCTAGAGGATGTTACATTATCGACAAAGTGTTTAATTGATAAGTATTTTTAATGTAACTATTTCCTTTAACTGCACACAGGATATAATTTTGTTAAACATTGATGCTTTCACGGCCCGTACTTGTAGAGACGATATGGGCTTTTGGGCTTATGCCGTGTCAAGAAAACACGGTGAAACACTTTACGCTTCGCGGAGAACTTTGCCCCACGTCTTCATAATAAAATCTCGCCTGTTGATGAGGAAGACTTCTACAATAATTCTACATCATCAAGAATACAAGTTACAATTAACAGAGTACAAAGACATTTAAAATACATCGCTCCTCCGAGAGCGACAGCTACACCACCGCCTCTTCGAATGGCGACAATTCTACCCCCGCCTCCTTCCCTCTTCCTTGTCTTCCTCGGGCCAAAGTTCTCTGCAAAATGTAAAGAATTTGATTTGTTTCATACAGAAGGTTTGGGCTCCTCTAAAAATATTAATTTGACGAGAACGAACTCTTTTATTTCATTTTGTTGGTATTGTGAATTACTTATGGGAAACCGTTTAAATAAATTGCACTGATCAACAAAAAATTTCTTGGTATCCAACCCGCGTTCTAAAACAACTGAAACATTTTGATTAAAAATATGCAAAGCTTTTGTCTCTATCACTCACCGTTCTTGAGATACACGACAACGACCATTTAACACTGTATCAACTCGCAGACAGAAGATTCGCTAGAGCAATGATTGCTATATGGAGAACTAATGAACGAGGCTTTAGCTAAGATTAGTACAAATGTACCACATGCATTTATTGGAATTGTTTGTTACACAGCCACACACGTATCAAAACAGATCTAGTGAATGTATGCATCTTCTGGACCCCATAATGTCTACTGTCACTGGCAACTGAATAAAACAGCAAATTAAAGTGTTTGGCTTTGTATGAAAAATAATGAAAAACAACGAAGACAATTCTCGATGAACGCTGTTCCAAGAAAAGAAATCTTTGTCAACATCTTCGAAACATGACGTGATAGAGAAAAACGGTTTTCAGATTTGAAATCAGCATGAAAATCATTACTATAAACAGTAAACATCACGTTTTATATCTACCTCTTGTAGATTAGTGTTATCTTCAATTTTGTACATACCTATTTTTAAAGTATATATTATTCTCGTTTTAGGTAATATGTAAATTAATAGAATATTAATATAGTGATGTATAGACCCCGGAATTTTATGCAGTAATAGTTTAATTAATTTTGTTATTAGGAAGTGTCGTCTAGCCCATATTTCCATTTTGTAGCAACAGTAACATAAATTCTAGAAGTTCTGATCAGCCGTACCCCTAAAGTTTGTGCAACACTCAAGACACGACCGTAGTGTAGGGTAGACTACACTTGTTACCTGCTTCAGTAAGTTGTCATTCTGACCTATTAAAAGACAAAGACAAAGACACCTCCGTACAGGCCATGAAGGCCCTTGGAGGAGTGGAAGGTAAAGGCTTCCACCATTGTTAACCGCGGCACGTGATGGAGTAGAGTGGTTAGCTCTACGCCCGGCCGCCTTTGCCCGCAGGAATTAACTTGGTACTCATTTTTGGTGTAGGCTGAGTGAACCTCAGGGCCATATGCACTTCCGGAAGTGGAAATCTCGTTTTTTAAATTTTACGACTTCCTGACGGGGATTCGAACCCACGCATTCTGACCTATTACTACTTTAAAATCAAGTCTACTGATGTACAATGTCTTACGCTTAATAAATCTCTAGTGCGAAGCCGCGATGGGTAGTCAGCAGTGCATTTATATGAGGACAAGAACAAAGTATTCGCTATTTATGACTATGAGTCTTTCTCCGACCTCATGTTTGTACTTTATAAACTTTCATTCATTTCAAAGTTAAGTAGGTATTTCCGTGTTCATTCTTGAAAGCCTTGCTGGAACGTGCTGAATACCTGTGCTGAATATTGTCCTTGCGTAAATGTCTTCGCTTTCAGATCGTAGATATCGCTCTCTTTATGAATATCAATTGTAGGTTATGCTCAGTCAAGCTTTACTGTTAGCTCATTTCCGTCTAAGGTCAACTTCAATAAATTATTATCACTTTGTCGGGTTCTAATTATGCCATAGTTCACTAACCGTGATAGCGCTCGAAGGCCACTCCGTACCTTAAACGTGTATTTTGAGAAGCTATTCATTATGTAATAAAATAGAAGTTGTTGTCCATCTAGACATTACAATTATATAGTATTTCTTTATTTAATCCGTTTATCCCCCAGGATTGGTTTTTACCCCGGACTCCCACCTCTACCGTCTCAACGGCAATGTCCCTGGAGCGTGAGACATTTGGCCGAGGGTACAACTGGGTTGGAGGACCAGTATCTCGCACAGGTGGCCTCACCTGCTACGCTGAATAGAGGCCTTGTGAGGGATGGTGAAGATTGAAAGGCATAAACAAGGAAAAGGGAAGTAAGCGGCCATGGCCTTAAGTTACGTACCATCGCGACATTTGTCTGGAGAAGAAGTGGGAAACCACGGAAAACCACTTAGAGGATGGCTGAGGTGGGAATCGACACCGCTCAACTCAGTTGACCTTTCGAGGCTGAGTGGACTCCGTTCCAGCCCTCATACCACTTTTCGAATTTCGTGGCAGAGCCGGTAAACGAACCCGGGCCTCCGGGAATGGCAGCTAATCACATTAACCACTATAATACAGAGGCGGACTATATTTTAGATACAATTTAAAATTGCAAAACATTAAAAAATTAGTGATCTGGACACGTTTCGGCCCATTTTGGCATCTTCAGCTCCATTAGATTGTACAATAGAAAGACATGAAGAATATCTTAATACTACATAGTGAATCTTACATTCCTATGTAATAAAAACGAATATAAGTTAAAATGTTGCCTTTAAATATCTCTAATCTTGTGGAATGTTTAATAAAATTGAAAATGTTTTCTTCAAAATCCAAAAAATATTGTGAGAGATATAGTAAAAATTGTTGATGTACTTCATTTAAGATATTGTCTGAAACTCATGTTAAAAACTAAATTTGTGAAGTTCCAGAAATATGTAGATTGCACATCATTATATTGCCAACCAATAGAAAACGTTGAAATTTTGATTTAGAACTGCGAGAAAAGCATCGTAAAAATGTGAAATATCTAAAAGGAGGAAAGAAGAAAAGGGATAAACAGGGAGGAAAATGTTAGCCTCGAATTTTATTCTCCGCAACTGAATCTACTGCATTTATAGGAAACACCATCACGAGTCAGAAATTCTTATCTTCATTTTAGACCCAAAAAGAGCAAGATTTTTATTGGGTATTTTACTTGTGTCCGTGTATTTTATATTTAGTTTAAATATATTTGTACTCTGTTAATTTTAACTTGTATTCTTGGTGATGTGAATTCCGCATATTTAGGCAATGAAATGAAATGTCGTATGGCTTTTAGTGCCGGGATATCCCAGAACGGGTTCGGCTCGCCAGGTGCAGGTCTCTCTATTTGACTCCCGTAGGCGATCTGCGCGTCATGATTAGGATGAAATGATGATGAAGACAACACATACACCCAGCCCCCGTGCCATTGGAATTAACCAATTAAGGTTAAAATCCCCGACCCGGCGGGAAATCGAACCCGGGACCCTCTGAACCGAAGGCCAGTACGCTGACCGTTCAGCCAACGAGTCGGACATTTAGGCAATAATAGGTTACAATGTAAACTATTTTGGTTATTAGAAAGTGTCGACTAGCCCGCTCTTGCATAATGTAGGAAGAGTAACATAAATGCTAGGGGATCTGATCTGATAGACCGTAACCCTAATGTTTATGCAAACCTCATAGCAGTATCGCTGTGCAGTATAGGCTATACTTGTTACTCGCTTCAGTAAGACTGTATTCTAACATATTACTCCCTAAAATACCGGACTCTAAAGCTGAAGAAGATCGAAACAAGGTTTGAAACATGTATTACTTTAAAATTAAATGGCAATTTATTATAACTGAACAGCTGGACATAGTAGTGAATAGTTCTGAACAAAGTTTCCTTGAGGAAATTTCTTGATCTTAATTCTGCGATGAGGTTCATTGTTCTCCTCTCTTATTCGCCTCACATGACTCTAGCACCAATGCCGGTTTCTGCTTACAGTTTAATCCATGAATTAATTCCTAACAAAGCCTTTGTCTTCTCATATCGAGTACCCTACTAACATTGTTCCCATGTGATTAGCCTCATTGTTACACGGTTTTTAAATACCTTCAGTGTTTGATGATGGTAGCTCTTGAGTGACCAAGTGGTCCGTGGCCACCCAAACCGTAGCTGCCTCCTCCCAGAAGGCCACCTGCCAGTCCGCCGCTTCCATACCTAGTGGAACCCAGACTGAGGCCTCCCAGAGAACCACTGTACAGACCTCCAAGTGAACCACCACCAAGACCTCTAAGAGAACCATCGCCGAGACCTCCAAGTGAAGCACCGCCGAAGCCTCTACCTCCGACAGCAATGGCTGGACCTGCATACACTGCGGCTACTGGCTGAGCGACGGGAACAACAACAGGCTGTAGAACTGGAACAGCAACGGGTCTAGGAACGGCTACTGGGACAGGCTGAGGAACGGGTACGGCGACTGGTTGTGGGATGGAGACAGGAACAGGTTGTGGTACAGGAACAGGTACTGGTCGGTTAATAGTGACTGAGTAAGGCCTGGGAACAGCGTAGGGCACAGGATGGGGAACTGCGACAGCAACAGGCCTGGGGACGGCAACAGGATAAAGAGCAGGGACAGGAACTGGTACTGGTCTGTTAACTGTTACAGGGTACGGCTGTGGAACGAGTACTGGTCGGGGAACCGTTAATGTCTGGACTACGGCGGAGCTGATAGCACCACCGCCTCCTCCAAGAGCGAGTGCACCTCCACCTCCTCCAAGAGCCAGTCCACCTCCATCTCCTCCAAGAGCCAGTCCACCTCCGCCTCCTCCAAGGGCGAGACCTCCACCTGCGAGAGCCATACCTCCGCCTGCAAGGGCCAATCCTAGGCCTCCCCCATATCCATATCCTACTCCATAACCTCCTCCGTACCCTCAGCCATATCCTCCTCCGTACCCGAGTCCTGTGATACCCCTTTTCTCATTCTTGGCGTGAGATTCATCTTCGGCAATAACGGCGGCCACCAATAGAGTTAAAACCTGATAAACAATCAGAAAAATATCAAAAGTAAATATATCTATCGTCTGCACAGTTAACAATTATTAGTATGCCATAACAAGACTTTTCAGGTTAATGTATAACACAGAACAGCATTAGAAACAGAATTTACTTCATAGACCAGTTACTTCGTCAGACTTAAGATACAGTTTGATTATAATTTTTCAACAAGACTGTATATATTGTCCAACAGCTGTTATAATCTCGATTTAATTGTGCAGGGATAAAGAATATACCAAACCCCACGCCGCAACAGCCCTGAATGGCTATGGCCTGCCAAGCGTCCGCTGCTCAGCCCGAAGTTCTGTAGGTTAAGTTAAAATATCTTGAGTTAATCTGAAGTAAGAATATCACTGAGAATACTAGCAAACGTACCCGTGCTTCGCTACGGTATTCTACACTGTATACGGATTTCTTCACAAACTACTGCACCCGCAGTGAGAAAGATTATATTAAATTGCATTTCTCCTGACGTTATCCGACAAAAACCATGGGGAGAACAGCATATGTTGCTTCCGATGTACGGTGCGCGTTGGGAAGTTTTGATGATAATGGCAGGCCACGTTTCCTACTTCTATTCACAATCGAGTTCTGAAATTTCTACTGTAACGGCAGGCTCACTTGCCTAATGCCATTCAAATTGGAGATGGTGGAGGGAGGAGGGTTTATTATAAAGGGAGAAATACGCAGCAGAATGGCAGTTTGACGCTTCTCTTGCCTTCAACCCAACGAACAACCACCAGTTTACAGGAATGACAACGAAAACGGCATTATGTTATTTCCCTGCTGACAAGCCGCTAGAGACGTCCCTCAATGCAGAGCATCATAATTTTCTCCGTCATTTGAAGAGTAAGCTAAATTATGTACATAACAAAATTTCTATTTGAAATGAACGTAAGTTTCACATACAGCCTACGGATTTTACAGAAAATCAATACTATAAGAGAAAATTGAAAAAAGCTTGTTCTGGTCTTCCTATAAACCCTCAGACTATTCAGTGATTTTTAAATCATATGCATATCTAAACCTAATCCCAGATGAGTATACTCTAAATATGAAGTATGGCCGAGATCTATCCAGCCATTTCGCAGTGATGGTGGAACAGACAACAGACGGACAGAAACGAAAGCTACAAGCCATTGATACAGTCTTGCGTTGACCTAAAACAGATAAATATCTGAAAAACTCGCAAAATAAAAAAATAATAAAAAACGGACCCGCTACAAATTTATTTATATAGACTGTACGCAACGAAAGAAAATTGTACTCAATACCGAACGTGAGTGTATGGCAGTTTCAGCTGTTATTCCAAATACAGTATTCTAGCTACATGCGACGAAGGCATAAATGTAAGACGATAGAAGAAGTTCACTTTACGCTCATAAATGTATAAAAAATATTTGCATACTAAAGGAAATTTTGATATCATCATAAATTTAATTTTAATTATATTTATCTGACACAAGCCCGGAATTTCTTGTTAAGTTGACATATTTCGAGCGAATGAAATTAAAATGTTTGCGATATGCCGTACTCACAAGGCACGAACGAGGCTAGTAATTAGTATCTTAAATACCTATAAATTAGTTTAAATTTTCCATAATGACGTTTTTGGGGGTTCAAAACGCTAGAGTTTCTTTATTCCTGTCATGATCTCCTTCAGAGTAACATGATGTAAACACACCTCATTACCCTCCTTATATAAATGACTCAGCTACAACATTCACCACTCCATAGCCTCCAAATTCAAAAGAGGTGACGCAACACTAGAGGGTAGTCATGGTCGGGATAAGCACGGGACCGTGACTAATGATAGATTTATTCGACTGTTTAGCAACTTGCATGACCTCTTGAATGATTGTGGATTATACGGGGTTTTCCATGGAGAAAACAATTTTATTTCTGACATGGCCTTCATATGTTAACATCGTAAGTCCGCTAAGTCCATTCTGAAAATTATTAGAGCCAATGTTAGTAGACTATTTAAATCCCTTCATCTGTAGATTTTCATTTTGAAATTTCAACAAAATTGAGCTGAACTGGATTTGCAGTGTTTTTAACTTACTTTGCTTCTCCTGTACATTGGACAGTTTGATTTTTTTTGCTAGGGGCTTTACGTCGCACCGACACTGACAGTTTGAAGCTATGATGTTAACACTTGGTGGCGTCCATATGCACTACTTATGCGTCTTGGTGGGTGTGCTAGTTACCATCTGATGAGCCCAAATTGGCATACTGGGGAAAAACGCTGGCAACCAAGAATGAGTTAGCTGGAAATTTTATAATGTCTAATAACGGACGATTTCTATTGCAATAATGTACTTACTAATTCAGTTTTCCGTGGTTCCCCATTTTCACAGCAGGCCGCTTCCTTCTCACTCCTAGTCTTTTCCTGTCCCATCGTCGCCACAAGATCTACATGTGTCGGTGCGACGTAAAACATATACAGTAGTTTAAAAACGACATAATCTAAAGCAAAGATGTCACTAACATCTTCTGGAAATGTCAAGAAACCACAAGAAACCGGATATATTTGTGCTTTTAAGATATGTAGCGTTATTCCCGAGAATTCTCGGGATTCTATAAACTTGTATAAACTAATAACCCATGTAGGCGATACTCGGCATTTTATGTTAACAGATGAAACTTATTCTATACTGTAAGAGAACGCTGTCCTGGTTTTATTTCCATTTAATAAAAGAAAGATGATGGTGAGGGCTTGCCTCGAGTAAGTGGAAGCTTTGTCGAGCTCTGCTATGGTCCCAGTCCAGAGCCTCTGGCGGTTAGCACGAGGTATGGAGAGTTGATGACCGGAACGACGACATTCTGGCAGATAACAGAACAGCAGCGCCTGAGGAACACATGTAACTCGTGTAATAAAACACGAGGAGAAATACCCCGAGGCGAGAAGGCAAGTCGTTAACTCGATAACTACCAGTTCACGGATCACAGAACACAGGACAGGAAGTGAGACTGGACCATCAATTACATACAAGTGTTTGCGGAAGACAGCATCACATAACGTTTATATTTTACCACAATAAAATATAGGCCTTTTCTAAACAGTTTTGAATTTTAAAAGGCAGACATTTTGTGGCTTCTCTTTTCTTCCTTGCGGTCACCATTAATGTGAATTAAGTCAAGTTTTAATAATAATAATAATAATAATAATAATAATAATAATAATAATAATAATAATAATAATAATAATAAATTTTATTGGAGCCAATGGCCAAAAAGGACTTTACATTAAGAATCATCATCATTAGTAGTTTTGCTCAGCCTTGACAAGATGCTTCCATCCATAGAGGTTTCAGCATTCTTCAACATGATCTGAAGATGTAGGCCAGTAATCTTCTTCACCTGATCTAACCATCTACTTGCTGTTCTTCCTCCTGCCTTTAACTTTGTCTTGCAAAATGGTCTTTTCCAAGTCCACTTCTGAAAATGTGGCCGAGGAACTGGAGGTAACACTCACTGACACGGGAAAATAGATGTTTCTTGATGCTCAGTTCGTTCAGAATGGAAACATTAGTTCTTTGTTCTGTCGAGATACACGCAGCATTCTCCGCCAACACCACATTTCAAAAGTATCAATTCGTTTTTTGTCTCTAGTATTCACGGTCCAGCTGTCACAACCGTACAGAAAGGTTGAAAACACCAGTGATTCTACCAACGGCATCTTCGTAGCTTTTTATAATGCCCGGTTCTGCCAGATCTTAGTGAGTTTAACCATTTCAGGATGACCTAGAAGAATACATCTTGTGATCTCTCTTTCAAAGATTCACGTGCCATTGATGACAAACCCAAGGTATGCAAATCCCTTTAATGTCTGTTAATAATAAAGGCACAGTATTCGTCCTTGTAAAAGGCTGTCAGAGATTAGTGCCGACAAGTAAAATTCATAGCATGGTATCTTCCACAGATGTAGCCACAACGTTCACAAACATAGTCCTTGACTATTTGATAGAATTTCTTGGTTTCACACAACTTATAACAAAAGCCATGTATGGCGAAGCGTGGTTGGTAGCGGCAGGTGATAATGAAGACCTTGTACGTAGAAAGGTTCGTATGTTAATTCGTACACAAGCCTTGAAGGTGTATGTTTGGAAACACACAGTGTTTTTTTAGAAACATTGCTTTCAATTATTCTAGTTGCTCTAACTGCTTCATTTTCAGATTTAGTCATACGATTTCCAGATAATACGTGAGCATGGGTGAGACTTTGAGATCCAATAATTTCAGGCCTATTTTGATTCAGATTCTTTACGTCTTTGATGGCACTGATTGCTACGTTTATCCTGTCATTGATGTGGGTAGAGAAGACGTTCCCTCTAGTTTGTAATGTGACTTTCAAATACTTGAACCTTGACACATTCTTCAGAGGTCTCCCGTGGATGTAAAACTCTGATGATTTTCCACCTTTCCGAAACGTTATCGAGACTGTTTTGTCCTCATTTAAGTGAAATTTGTTTTGTTGTGTCCACTTCACCAGCGCATCGAGTGCCTCTTGCAGTTGCTCGCTGGACCTCGAGGAGAGCACGATATCGCCCGCATACATATATATGTTTGTTCTTTCGGAGATTACTTACATGATCTCACCCGTTGAAATTACAAATAATAATTAGCTTAGTGGATCTCCTTAGAGTACACCCGTGGGTTAATTCCATCCCTAATTTCTATGTAGTTTGAGGCATTATATTCTGAATTAGTCATTTTAGGCTTGTATTCCGTCTCATTTATTGTCTAGTTTCTCCATTACAATCTGTCGACTGATAGAGTCAAAAGCTGTTGAGGAATCAATGAATATGACATATAGCTTGCCACTGCTGTGGCTGCAGTTTCTTCTATATCATCCTGTATACAGTGGATGGCCTGCGTTGTACACCTACATTGCCTGAAACCCAATTGTGCTTCTGGTAGCTGGGGATCCACTTCGCTGATCAGACGTTGACATAAAAGCCTTGTTAGGATCTTAAACAGAGTGCATTCGAGGGCAATGCATCAGTAGACGTTTGGATCCTCAGTACTTCCTTTTCCTTTGTATATCATTTCAACTGTAGATTTTCCTCGATTTATTTGGAGTAGTTCGTTCCTTAAGGCATTGGTTTAAAACATATGTTATTGCTTCTTTTTACACTGGGAGGGGAATTTTGAAGTGGCCATTACAGATATTATCTGGGCCGCAAGCCTTATTATTCTTGGAGTTGTTTATAGCATCCTTTACTTCCTTGAATGTGAACAGTTCTAGGTCTAAGTCTTCTTCTACTTCTGGTTATTTACTGATATGATGCATGGGCGTGTATCCCTTGTACTTAGTACGTGACCCAAATGATTCTACCAGACCTCCATAGGGATATTTCGCGAGTATTTCGGTCGCCTTGGCTTAAGAGCTGTATATGGACATTGTTCTGCTTTTTCTATCAATCCCTGTTCTTCCTATTCCTGGAATCGCTTTTTCTCCTACTTTATAAGTGTCAAATAGGTCGCCTCTTGTTGGTGTAATCTTCTAGAACACGGGTTTCCAAATGGCGGCCCGAGGGCCGCATGTGGCCCGCTAAGCCATTTTTGCGGCCCGCGAGAGCACTGTAAGAAGTAATGTGAAGAAAAGTCACAAATATATATATATTCGCTCGTTCAAAAACGTATTAATTTTTATACGCCTCATAGACCCAAGTCAGAACTAATTATTCTTTAATACTAGTAACTCTTTTGAAGTATTCACTCGTTCTTAGCAGATCATATTTAATTTTAAACCATTTAAAATCCAAATTCCAAGTAATAATCTTATTATATTTTGGGTCCTACTGACTACTTTTGATGGTTTTCGGAGACGCCGAGGTGTCGAAATTTTGTCCCACGGGTGTTCTTTTACGTGCCAGTAAATCTACAGACACGAGGCTGACGTATTTGAGCACCTTCAAATGCCACCGGACTGAGCCAGAATTGAACCTGCCAAGCTGGGGTCAGAAGGCCAGCGCCTCAACCGTCTGAGCCGCTCATCCCGGCTCCAAATTTCACTCTTTTATGCAATTTTAAAATAATGTTTTAAGCAATTAAAATTATCAAACCCTCATTTCAATTGAACTATGCATATTATTTCATAATGGTGGTTCTGTACTATTTGCAGAATTTTACGAAATTTGGCCTATTCAAGTGCGGCCCGCGAACATGTCTAAGGTTTCCAAAAAGGCCCTCGATCCCTTACAAATTGGATACCCCTGTTCTAGAAGATTGGTACTCGGGAAGGCGAGCAGCGCGTCCAGGGTATACAACAAGACGTGTCTATAACGTCTGCTACATAGCGTATATTGCGCCCATCCTCCACTAATGCTACGGCCCTTGCTGCGTTTTCAACTTAAAGAGCCATTATCACCTAACTTAGAGGCAAGACGAACTCTTGTAGACAAGCCGTAATGTCCACAAAAATAAGTGGCACGAGAATTCACAGCAATAAATCTTAGACAGCTGTTTATGATTATTCTTGTCGAAAGGCGAGAAACGGCAGTATTGGTGTTGTGATTGTCACGATCAGTAATTTTTATCAAATATTGCACTGAAACTTCTCAAATGGGCTAATTAACTAACAATACATTGCCGTATAGTTGTAATGTCATAACATTTCATTTATACAAAGTTGCAAATGGACTAACATTAAGTTTTGTCTGAAATACGTAGTGTTTCGCTTCTTTACCGGTGAGTGTATTTCCTTGCTGTGTAGCAGATTCCCTTAAACCAAGGCTTTGCCTTCCTTTTTGAAAGGAGGACTCGAAAACTTTTGCACCTTGTAGTAGATCTTCTATTGTGTTGACCAGTTCTTCTAGGTTACCATCTACAAACATCTTCAGGATTGCATGGTTGTCTGCCTCATATACATCGTGTTGCAGAAATTTTTTCGACATCTTAGGGTGTTTACGATATCCGTCCTTCCTATCAGTTCCTAAAGGCAATGCCTTGTCGATGCAACCATAGGTTCCCGTCTCTTACTTCACTTAGTACCGTAGTCAATACTTTGCGTCATATCCTGAAGGTACTTTATCTCTGGCACCCCATGTCCTTTCTTCCCCGTGAATCACGTAGGAGGGTATTGTGGCGGGAGGTATGTTCGACAAACTTAACAGTCATTTTACGCATAGTTAGGAACCGTTCTCTCCGCCCTTGAACTTCCTGCAGGACACTGTCATCGCTTCTCATCTCAACCCATCCAATCTTCAACATTATCCCCTCATCTACATTTCAAATGCGTGTGGTCCTTTATAATCTTGATCGTTAACTTTCCAAGTTTCTCATCCATACAACAGAACTGTCCACACAAAATATTATACAAAACCTTCCTGTTCTGAAAATCTGTTTTCCCCCTAGTCAAGAGATTTTATCTTGATATGAAACACCTCTCTGTCTAGTAATGTTCTGCTATTGACCCCTGTGCTACGTCATTTGCCGCAGGTGGTAAAGTTCGGCGACTTGATCCACTGTCTTAGCAACAAGCTTGAACTTTGTACGTATTGGCTCTGAACATTGTCGTGTATACTAGCATGATTTCATATTCGAAGCAGAATGCCATGTAGGTGTGGTTGCCAGCAATTTTTTCTTCACCCTACGTATCGAGAAACACAGTGAAGTTTGGTTAAAGCCACCCCTAGGAAAGTCATGGGATCCATTCTCTAGAACTCTTTCTAAGACCTTAGTTAAAGTAAACAAATTTGTAGTTTTATGTCAATTACATTTATGACTATCACCAAGGTGGCAGATTCTCTATCAGTTATTTCCTAAATTATCTTCAAGAAGGTTGAATTTTATCCTTGGTAAATTATTCAAATTCCTAATTCCTTTACCCCAAATTGTCTTCTTGAATTCCAACTTTCAAAAGCTGCACCCAAGCTTATTCTTCTCTCCACTGACAGCTTGTAAAATAAATCCAGCAGCTGGTCTCCTTACACCGAAGTCAAAATTTGATAAAAAATTGTAGCACTCCTCTTTTGTAGGAAATCGTCCAGAACAAACCGCGTTGGTTTACTTTGGATCTTTTTCAATTCCCAAACACCTGACATATATTGACTGTTGATGTAGTGAGCATAGCCATAGAACCTCCAGTCTTAAGTGTAATTCAAACCAGAGAGACGTGAATTTCCCGTCAGGAAGTATGAACACGCATGAGATGCAAGGGAGTACACCACGTTCAAGACACGTACCATGCAGCAAAGACGCAAGTTAGAAGCAGAGTAGAGTCGACGTAGGCCATAATAGTCGAAGTTGGTCTTCATCAAGGATATGCACTGAATCCCTATGGTCATGGATGTTCTCTCTGAAAACTGTATCACTACTGTGCTCAGCAAAGAGTCCAAGGGCTGTTTGGTGGGAAGGATTTTGGGAGAGGATAGCCGGATCTACCAAACAAGCTGGCCATACACGGACAGATTTTTTCGCAGGCCTGGCCTTTGGGGCCAGATCCGACAGGCCGTCTGCCAGGCGTGACCTTCAGAGACTCGGCCTGCTGCTCGCCATAAACTGTGACACCAAGCCTGTCGTGTTGTGCAACATAATCTGTCAACATTCCAGACCCTCCCGTTAATGGAATGATCCCTTTGTTCTTGGCAGGCCAAGCCTCATCCGCTGGCCTTTCAAACTAGTATGAAATCCTTGCCGGTCGGGTCTGCCGTACTTAGAACTGTACGATGGACATCGAAACAGACAGTGTCCAGAGGAAAAGAAAATTGCTGTTGCGGCTGTTGGAATGTGCATTTTGCTATATGTTAAATCATGCAAACAGAACAATCTGTCGAAAGGGAGAGCGAGAAAGCTTTAGTCACATGAGGCTGATATAACACCTGAGAGAAAATGAACCGGACGATTACAAGAATTATTTCCGAACGGACCACAGCAATTATGATATGTTGTTAGGTAAGCATGTACAGGGCGAGTTGGCCGTGCGGTCAGGGACACGCGGCTGTGAGCTTGCACCCGGGAGATAGTGGGTTCGAATCCCACTGTCGGCAGCCCTGAAGATGATTTCCCGTGGTTTCTGACTTTCACACCAGGCAAATGCTGGGGCTGTATCCTAATTAAGGCCACAGCTGATTCCTTCCCACTCCTAGGCTTTCCCTGTCCCATCGTCACCGTAAGACCTATCTGTGTCGGTGCGACATAAAGCCACGAGTAAAAGAAAGGACTTGTTTTGCGTAACTATTACTGGAGAACATTCTAGTTGAAAACGTATTTACTGTGGATATTGTAGCTTATAAGCTGAAGAAGTATGAAAGGAGTATACTGAAGAACACTTCATTGCAACACTGTGACACCTCATGTTTTAATTGTCAGAGACACGGCCGCTCTTTGTACGTTTCAATAAATTTCTCTAGCAGTGCCTTTGTCCACTCCATGCTTTCCTTACAAGAGGCTTGATCTGTGAGGCGAAGTCTTTCCGTTGAGGCGCTGACAACAGGTCCCGTCTGTAGCAGATAACGCCTCAAACTGATCTCGCTCACTAACGAGCAGTCCTAGCCTGTCGGAACGGGTCACAAAAGGCTTCGTCTGTCACAATTCCCTTCCGCGTATGGCCAGCTAGAATTGCCTGCGGAAGGTTCTAGGACCCTCGCAGCAGGGCGAGGAAGGGCTGTATAAAACACTTGTCAGCATAGAAGCCACTCTAACAGCAGACCGATCGCAGAGGACACAAATACTGGCCATGTTCTGACCTCATCTCACTTTCTAGTCAGAAAAAGGTAACAGCCATCCCGTTTGGAGTCGAACCCACCATAGGAAAAATTCGACATCGGAATTTCAAACGAGACAGCCAGTTCTTCAAGATTTCTGGAAAATTTGGAAAGCAGAGTATGTTCTCCAGCTGCGAAGCTACCACGAGGTGGAAAGACGACAAAAATCGACAGGGTTCACCAAAGATCGGAGGCGGAGGACTCTATGATCTTCACTGATTTCCTATGTTTTTGATATGATAGTGGATGTTCTCTCTGAAAATTGTACCACTACTGTGCTCACAAAAGAGCCCAATGGAAACGAACGAAAACACAGGGAGAAATGGGAAGATCCAAACAATCATCCTACGCCATCCAACTCGTTGGCTGAATGGTCAGCGTACTGGCCTTCGATTCGGAGGGTCCCGGGTTCGATTCACGACCGGGCCGGGGATTTTAGCCTCGGTTAGTTAATTCCAGTTGCTCAGGGGCTGGGTGTTTGTGCTGTCCCCAACATCCCTAGAATTCACACACCACACATAACACTATTCTCCACCACAATTACACGCAGGTACCTACACATGACAGATGCCGCCCACCCTCATCGTAAGATCTGTCTTACAAGGGCTGCACTCGGCCAGAAATAGCCACACGAAATTATTATTATTATTATTATTATTATTATTTTGATTCGTTGTGCCCAGCTGTGGAGCGCGTTTGACCTTATTTTGCACAATGTTTCTTCTTCTTTTCTTCCCAATATTTCTTCATTTTTTCACTGTGTTCCTTTCTGCGTGTTTCTGTCCAGCCTGTATTTTTTCTTGTTGGTTTCTCTGCAAATTTATGTTTGTTTACTAAGCTTCTAAATTTCATTCTATCTTGAATGGTTTCGTCCTCAATACCCATTTCTTGTAGATCTTCATGAATTTCTGCTAACCAATTGTTGCGGATTTTCAAGGTTAGAGCTAGATTTAGAATTTTCTTTGTCAGCCTGTTGTTATCCATTCTGTGTAGGTGTCCGTAGAATTTTAGTCGTCTCTTTCTGATGGTATCTGTGATTTTTTCTGTGAATTGAAAAATTTCGTGTGGTTTCTTTTTCATCCAAATTCCATTTTCGAACTTTGGTCCTAGGATTTTTCTGAGAATTTTCCTCTCTTGTTTCTCAATGCTTTTCATTTGTGACCTGCCGCCAATGATCAGTGTTTCAGATGCATAAAGTGCCTCTGGTTTGATGACTGTATTGTAGTGTCGTAATTTTGCATTTTTTGATATACATCTTTTGTTGTATCTGTTCCATGTGATTTTGTAAGCCCTTTGCAGGGTTGTAATAAAAACGTTGTTGTTACTCCACAAAAGTCGAAGAGAACCAACTCCTTGGTGTATGCTATTTGCAGATGCAGCACAAATAGAGAAGAGCTTGAACATAAGCTAGAATGCTGGAGCAAAGCTCTAGAGGAAAGAGCTCTTAAAATCAGTCGGAATAAGACTGAATACACATGTGCCTGGGGAGGAAATGGGAATGAAACTGGATGGAAACCAGTTCCAGGCAGGGAACAGTTTCAAGTACTTAGGATCCACTATGTCTGCTTATGGTAATCTAGATCTAGAAACTGCCCGCTTAATTCAGGCTGCCTGGTCTAACTGGAAAAGGTAGTCTGCTGTCCTCTGTGACAGTAGACTAAACATCCGAACAAAGGAGAAAACCTATAAATGTTCGGTGAGACCTTCAATGCTATATGGTGCAGATAATTGACCAGTAGTGCAGTCCCAATGTAAGCGCCTGGAAGTATCTGAAATGAAGAGGCTGAGATGGATGTGTGGTGTTAACGAGGAAAGACAACATCAAAAACTTATACGAGGCAGCGTTAAAGTGACTTAAATATCTAGAAAGGTCAAAGAAGGACGATTGCTCTGATATGCTATTACTAATTACTTTACGTCACACCGACACAGATGGGTCGTATGGCGACGATGGGACAGGAAATGGCTAGGAGAGGGAAGGAAGCAGCACTTGGCCTTAATTAACGCACAACCCCAGCATTTGCTTGGTGTGAACATGGGAAAACACGGAAAACCAATTTCGGGGCTGCCGACAGAGGGGTTTTCCGTGGTTTACCATTTTCACACCAGGCAAATGCTGGGGATGTACCTTAATTAAGGCCACGGCCGCTTCCTTCCCACTCCTAGCCTTTCCCTGTCCCATCGTCGCCATAAGACCTATCTGTGTCGGCGGGACGTAAAGCAACTAGCAAACAAAAAATGTAAAGCAGGGGGCACATACGTCTTTGATAAGACCCCAACTAGATTATGGTTCCAGTGTATGGGACCCTCAACAGGATTACTTTATTAGAGAAGTGGAAAATATCCAAAGAAAAGCAGGTCGATTTCTTCTGGGTAATTTCCGACAAAAGAGTAGCGTTACGAAAATGTTACAAAGTTTGGGCTGGGAAGACTTGGGGGAAAGGAGACGAGCTGCTCGACTAAGTGATATGTTCCGAGCTCTTTTTTTTCCTAGTTGCTTTACGTCGCACCGACACAGATAGGTCTTATGGCGACGATGGGACAGGGAAAGGCTAGGAGTGGGAAGGAAGCGGCCGTGGCCTTAATTAAGGTACATTTGCCTGGTGTGAAAATGGGAAACCACGGAAAACCATTTTCAGGGCTGCCGACAGTGGGGTTCGAACCTACTATCTCCCAAATGCTGGATACTGTCCGCACTTGTTCCGAGCTTTTAGTGGAAAGATATCATTGAATGACATTAGTAGAGGAATACGTTTGAGTGGTGTCTTTAAAAGTAGAAAAGATCACAATATGAAAATAAAGTTGGAATTAGGGCAAATAACTGCTTATAGGAAGAGAAGTTAGGGATTGGAATAATTTACTAACGGAGATGTTAAATAAATTTAAAAATTCTTTGCAGTTATTTTAGAAAAAACTAGGTAAACAAAAGATAGGCAATCTGCCACCTGGGTGACTGCCTTAAATGCAGATCAGTGGTGATTGATTGATGATGCAGTGTGACTACAGAGAGCTCACAGGTACCAATAATTAGCTGAAGAAAATTAACATATTGGCGTTTGCCATGTAATGTGAGTGTGGATAAGTTAGATGATTCGTTCGTAGACCGGTTCTTCAAGAGAGCTGTCTCAACTAATCACGCTGTTTGGAGATTATAGTGTCACTGTCTGTGCTTATTTCAAGTTGTTGTACCTTTAGGCTGGCACGATTGAGCAATAACATATAATCAGCTATTTCTACATTTAGTGTATTCTGGGAACTAGGATTGCGTCCTTTGTGCTTTACACACATCGATTGTCTCAAGACTTGATATAGTTTGCGAGCTGTTCCCCATTTTTCTCCTTTTATGCTTTCTAAAAATAATAATAAGTTATTGGCTTTACGTCCCACTAACTAATTTTACGGTTTTTGCAAATGCTGAGCTGCCGAAATTTAGTCCCGCAAGGGTTGTTTTACATGCCAATAAAGCAACCGACACGAGATTGAAGTATTTGAGCAACTTCAAATGCCATCGGACTAAGCCAAAATCGAACTTGCCAAGTTGGGTTCAGAAGGCCAGCGCCTCAACCGTCTGAGCCACTTAGCCCGGCCTTGTTTTTTTTGTTTTGTTTTACAAATTTACATTACATTTATAATATCAAGAAATATGGTCGGACCTTATACAGAGCTACAGTACTAAACTGTTTTCGGTACTTCCCTGCATTTTGCTTTTTCATAGAGTCTAGCGACTTATTCTCTGAAAAATTAACTTCAAATGAGTCGGACTGATCGAAGAGGTATTTATATTGTGAAAGATTTCATAATACTGGTCATAATATGCGATATGCGGGTAGAACATTTCGTGTGTCGCCCTTTTTTACACCAATATTCTTAACGGATATAGACAACTGTACAAACGAATAGCATGGTACTTAAAATATTAAGGTACATCAATGATACAATCTCGCTAGTTATTCTATGGAAATTCAACCTTATTTCCGTAAATGAGTATCAATTTATTTCTTATAGGTGACAGTTTTTGGTCTGTGATACAACATCGCAATTAATTGGTCTGGAATGAGTATGATGATTGCTTTCAGATGTATTTTTGACTCCATTTATTCCAACCTATACATTCTTAGTGTTAGTCATAGATTGGAATACTGTATTTGCTTCAATCGTATGTATGTTTTTAATTCTTGTACATAATCATTATCATCATCATCATCATTTTACAATTCTAGTTTCCCGGGTAGGGCCTACTGTTGGTGAGCCTCTTCCACTGTATCTTAATGAGATACGTTCTGTTGTTAATGGCGCCCTGTAGTTTCCTTCCCCATTCTACAATGTCTCTCCAATATAACATAAGCTTTCCTTGTTAGCTCCATCCTCATTACATGCCCAACCAACCTCCGTCTGGACACACTGACTCGATCTCGCAATGATGCCTCTACCCACGTCATTCCTTAACTTGTCCAGTTTTGTTTTCTAAATTGTGGACCTGCAGAACTTCATTTCGGATGCCTGCAGCGTTGATGAGTCCTTCTTAGTGAGGGTACAGGTTTCGACACCATAGGTTAAGATTGGTATGAAGTACTGATTGAACAGACCTTGGAATAATTTTTGATAAGTATTTAAGTTGGTCAGAACACGTAACAAAAATTTGTCAACGTGTATTCGGTTCATTACACTCACTATACAAACTGAGAGATTTTCTACCTGTCAAAACCAGGAAACTGCTCATTCAAGGACTAATACTACCAATATTTGATTATGGTGATGTAGTCTATAATAACAGAAGTTGTTCACTTGGTTCTAAACTTCAACGGGCGCATAATGCCTGCATTCGATTCATTCTAAATGTTCCGCTCCATTCCCACATCAGCCCATTCCTCCATCAGCTGTCCTGGTTAAGATTATGTGATAGACGTAAATACCATGCTGTTTCTCTTCTTCACAAAATACTGCGAACAGGTAAACCACATTATCTGAGAATAGATTTCAACTACCACTCTCCCTCAGGCAGAACACCCTCAAGGTCATCAGTACAAACCCTGCTGTCCATCCCCACTCATCACAGTAGTACGTATAACAAGTCATTTCTACCGGGGACCATACGTTCCTGGAATTCTCTCCCGGCTGAAATTAGAGACATAAGCAACCTAAAGCTATTCAGAAGAATGTGCTGGAAATTTTACCTACACTCAGATTGATTTACTCTTAGAAGTACCCTTAAATTTTAGATTATTAAGTTAAATGAATAAAATGTCAATGTAAGGTTAGAAACATTATAGTTTATATTTTTCGAGATACAGCTTTAATCATAGTAAATATTATAAATTAATTTTAAAATGTTAAAATGATTTTTATGATGCTTTACATTTCATACAAATTACATTTCACATTAACTTTAAATTATAATTAACTTATTTTTTAAGTAGTTATAATGTTCAGTATATTATGTTTATGCAGGTGCATAATTATATGGTTTGGCATAATAGCAGGCTTCATAGCCTGAGCCCCGCCATGTACAGAAAGACATTAATAAATAAATAAATAAATAAATAAACATCATCAGCTTGATTTTGTTGGTTCTTTGGGATCGCAGAGGAGTGTTCGTACTTGCTTGTAAAAGTGGTAGCACTTCTGCACTCTATTTGCCGCCTCCTTTGTGGGTAGTGTATCTCGAGATATTGCACTGCCGAGGTATGTAAAGTTTTACACACTTTTTAGTGGATGGTTTCCTAGCATGATGCTCGCTGGTTGTCATTCTCTGTGTATTTCCGTCACTACTGTTTAGGGTTCGCTCATCTTGAGACTGAATTTCTGGAACTTAAAATTCTCCTCATTGAGTATCGATTGTACTTGTTCCTCTGTTTCTCCCCAGATCAAAACATCATCAGCGGAAGAAATTGCATTTAATGTAGTTCATCAGAGATTTTCTTGATGTTCTTCATTATGTCATCCATGATGGTGATAAACAATAATGGAGAGAGTGCACTGCGTTTCTGTAATTCACTTTTGGTCTGGAAGTAGGATAAATGTCCATCACCCAATCGCACACAGCTGGCACAGTGCTCGTACAGCATCTGAACTTTCCTCACCAGTCCCTCCGGCACATAACTTTTTTCTCGGGCATTCCCATATCTTCTCTCTTGCAATGCTGCCATATGCCTTCTCTGTATCAACGAAAACCATAAACAGATCTTTGCCCTTTTCCCAATATTTCTCCATTACCATACGGACACTGAAGATTAGGTCTGGATCTATAAGGCCTGAAGCCATTACTGTTCCACTGCGTGATAAGGTAAGGGTTATTCTGCCCGAAGGCAGGTCCGAACCTCCGCAGAGGTATTCCTGAGCCGGAGTTTACGTGCGGTAGGGTGGCCAGTTCCTTTCCGCTCCTCCATTCCCTTACCCCCCACCAACAGCGCGTGGCAACCCATCCAACTCCTGGCCACGCCCAATGTTGCTTAACTTCGGAGATCTCACGAGATCCGGTGTTTCAACACGGCTACGGCCGTTGGCGCGTGATATAATATTGAATTCTATTACCACAACTGTTCATGTGTGTCATTTAATTTCCTCGAAACTTCGCAAATACATGTGTGGAGATATTAATAAATAGCATGATACCGCTAGTAAATAAATAAAAATAAACGCACAGTATAATAATCCTACTGTAATTTTAATTCTCTTCCTATGTTCAAAAGTACACAAAATATGACATCAAATATTGGATATCTGATGAAAGACGAAGTTACGCACAAACATTAATTCAGTAATAAACTTTAAAATGTAATGTAAATATGAGGAGAGTTCTGGTGTATCACTAGTGGGGATAAACCAAGCTCTGAAGTGTCAAGTATACGCCAAGCATGTTTTAATACAGGATTAAGTTAGTATTAATGTGTTATATGTACACATTCTGGTCAGGCAGGAATTAAGGAATACAATGCATAGACTGAATCTTGTTTTGGGGCGAGTGAGATGAGTTTTGAAATGAAGTGACTCACTTGGGATCCCGAGCAAGATTGTTCTCTCTATAACGAGAAGTTGCATCTTGTTAAACACTAGGTGCAGACTCTTCTTCAGCGAGCTGCTACTTAACTGATCGTGACATTGATAATGAAGAGCCTTGTTACAGTCGGTAAAGCACGGTAAGTTGCTGGACTGGTTACGAGATGGAAGAGAAAGATGAGCTCAGACAAGGAGCATCTTCACTGTCAAGGACAAGGTTAGGAATGTGGAATGGTAAAGCACGAGTAAAGTGAAAGTAACCATCCTCCAGGTTGAATTCTGACCTCCGCACGGGGAACAGTATTCAGTACATAGTAGCAGGTAGTCTTCAGTAGTTCTCAACAGCGTCCCTATAGTGAAGCATGTGGAAACGAAGTCTCCTTTTCTTGTAAGTGTGAAACTACAGTTCTAAATGTAACAAATAGCAAGGCCGAACAAAGCCTCCTTACTCAACATGATGTGGCAGGAGAAAGGCCTCTTATACTAAGGCACTTCACTCTCGTTTCGCTAATGAGATGTGCTTGAGCGAAGAAGGCCATGAATATGCCTCTTACTCCAGAATATTATGAAATGGTGGCATTTAGCCTCATTTGTCGACAGGTTAGAATGGACTCTCAGACACCTTTCATTCAACAAATAAACAGATGTCTGAGGAGCATTAATGTTGAGGTTGAAAGGATATATAAACAAACCCGAGGCGCTATAACAAATAATATAGCAATTAAGGCCTACTAATCGTCATGACGTGTTATGACGTCTACCTACCCTGGGGTACTGTCGAGCGACATCCACTGAGGCCTTATTTCCATAACAGATAGCATTCCCCGCAGCCTACTCTCGTGTATGTTCAGGAATTATTTACAGAATGTAACAGAATTCAGTACTCAAACTTCCAAGGATAATAGTTACTGCTGGATCATCAGTCCATAGACAGGTTAGACGTTATCCAATGCCGTGCTAACCTTTTCATTTCTACGTAACTCCAACATAATACATCTGCTCTGATCTGCTTGTCACGTTCATACCTTGATCTTCCTCTACAATTCTTACCGGCTACACTTCCCTCAAAAACTAGTGGGTTCGAATCCCACTGTCGGCAGCCCTGAAGATGGTTTCCCGTGGTTTCCCATTTTCACACCAGGCAAGGCCACGGCCGCTTCCTTCCAACTCCTAGGCCTTTCGTATCCCATCGTCGCCATAAGACCTATTTGTGTCGGTGTGACGTAAAACAACTAGCAAAAAAACCTAAATGAACAAGTCCTGGGTGTCTTAAGATGTGTCTCTGCCTGTGGGTGGGGGAGATAAAATAACACCCACGGTATCCCCCGCCTCTTGTAAGAGGTCAAAAAGTGACCTCAGGGGATCTGAACTTGGGAGCGTGCGTTGACGACTACGGAGCCCTTAGCTGAGTCCTTAGCTGTGCCAGGTTCCTCACTTTCATCTATCCTATACCACCTCTCTTGATCATCTCTTGTTCTTTTCCGATCCTGACTGTATTAGGTATCGAGGCCTATGGTATGTCTCATTTTCACCCCCTTCGTGGCCCTTGCCTTCCTTTGGCCGATACCTTCATTTTTCCAAGTGCATGGTCCCTTCCATTTTTTCTCTCTGATTATTGTTACGTAGAGGATGGTTGCCTCTTAAAACAATACTCAACATCACCACCACCTCTTAAGATGTGTCCTATCTCCTCTGGTCAAATTTTGCCAAATTGATCTCCTCTTACAAATTCGATTAAGTATCTCTTCATTTGTGATACGATCTATCCATCTCACCTTCAGAATTCTTCAGAAACGCCGCATTTCAAAAGCTTCTATTCTCTTTTCTTCTGAGCTAGTTATCGTCATGTTTCACTTCCATACAATGCCTCGCTCCAGATAAATGTCTTTCAAAACGTCTTTTTAATTCCTAGACTATATCAATGTTCGAAGTGAGCAAATATATTTTGTTAAGCAAGGACTTCCTCGCTTGTGCTGGTTCTACATTTTATGTCTTCCTTAATTCAGCCATGGTTTCTTAATTCTGCTACTCAAGTAACAATTTTCATCTACTTCCTTTAAGACTTCATTTCCTAATCTAATATTACCTGTATCTCCAGACTTCATTCGACTGCACTGGACTATTTTTGATCCTGTATTCATTCTCCAAGACTGTGTCCTAACCATTCACCAATTTCACGAGATCTTCTGTAGACTCGAATAATAGAAAGGACCTAAACAAATATTATATCTTCTCAAATGAACATTGATAATTACTGAGGCACTTCTTGACAATTAAAATATCACAAATTAGTTTAATTGCAATCCTTTCCGAAAACTGTACGAGAGTGGTGTCTATTGCTGCAATATAAGCAAAGGACAAATTGAGGCAAATATTATTTATAGGAAGAGGAATTAGGAATTGAAGTAATTTAGTAAGGAAGATGTTTCGATCTATTTTCAACTTCTTTGGAATCATTTTACGAAAGACTAGGTTCACAACTGATTGGGAAACTGTTACCTGAGTGACAGTCCGGCTCGTTGGCTGAACGTCCAGCGTACTGGCCTTCGGTTCAGAGGGTCCCGGGTTCGATTCCCAGCCGGGTCGGGGATTTTAACCTTAATTGGTTAATTCCAATTGCACGGGGGCTGGGTGTATGTGTTGTCTTCCTCATCATTTCATCCTCGTCACGGCGCGCAGGTCGCCTACGGGTGTCAAATAGAAAGACCTGCATTTGGCGAGCCGAACCCGTCCTGGGATATACCGGCACTAAAAGCCATACGACATTTCATTCACCTGAGTGACAACCATAAATGCAGATCAGGATTGATTGATTGATTGATTGATTGATTGATTGATTGATTGATTGATTGATTGATTGATTGATTGATTGATTGATTGATTGATTGATTGATTGATTGATTGAGAATTTAAAACAGGAATGTCCAGGTCTTTCAAGCTGATGCCCATTGGTGACCTGCAAGCAGCCTCTGAGGATGGGTCCCTTCCTATGACGTAATATAATGCTGAAGACGACGCAAACACCTGATTCTCCTGTCAGAGGAATTAGCCAATGAAGGTTTCCCGACCTGGCCGGAAATCGAACCCAGTGGTCTGCCTTGCTGGGACTAGATGAAGAATAATTTAAGACGATGGCATTCGTTAGTCAACGAGTTCACTTTCATTTACATATGAAGCTATGCTCTTAAGAAGTCTCAACATACGTATTATTACAGAGACCCTTCACAAATGAAAGAGACTGTAAGGTTTATGTAATGATCCGGTTCAAAACAAGAACTGCATTCGATTCGTTTTAAGAGCGCTGTATAGACACTTTACTTACGACAACCCACCATTACAGATCAGATCAGGTGGCTGAACTTAGCCTGGGGATAAATTAAGAAGTTTATGGTGTCATCAAAAATGGAGTGTGTGTCATGACTAACCTGAGGATATTTAAGCATTAACAATCGTGATTTAGACAGCCTATGTAGGTCTTGAAGGAGTTAAAATAAGCTTCTTCTTCTTCTTCTTCTTCTTCTTCTTATTCTTTCTGAACTTAGCCCGGGGATAAATTATGAAGTTTACTGTGTCGAATATGATGCAATATGTGTTATGGCTAACCTGAGGATATTTAAGCATTAACAATCGTGATTTAGAAAGCCTAAGTAAATCTTGAAGGAGTTAAAATAAGCTTCTTCTTCTTCTTCTTCTTCTTCTTCTTCTTCTTCTTGTTTCTGAACGCGCGAGGGGAGAAATTAAGAAGTTTACTGTGTCCAGTAAGATGGAGTATGTGTTTTGGATAACCTGAGGATATTTAAGCATTAACAATCATTATTTAGACAGCATAAGTAGGTCTTGAATAAGTTAAAATAAGCTTCTTTTTCTTCTTCTTCTTCTTCTTCTTCTTCATCTTCTTCTTCTTCTTCTTCTTCTTCTTCTTCTTTCTGGACTTAGCCCGGGGATAAATTATGAAGTTTACTGTGTCGAATATGATGCAATATGTGTTATGGCTAACCTGAGGATATTTAAGCATTAACAATCGTGATTTAGAAAGCCTAAGTAAATCTTGAAGGAGTTAAAATAAGCTTCTTCTTCTCCTTCTTCATCTTCTTCCTCTTCTTGTTTCTGAACTCAGCATGGGGAAAAATTAAGAAGTTTACTGTGTCCAGTAAGATGGAGTATGTGTTATGGATAACCTGAGGATATTTAAGCATTGACAATCATTATTTAGGCAGCATACGAATACTGGAAGAAAAGGAAAGAACAACTAAGGAGGGACAATTGAAATTGTAACGTGGTCCTTAGAAGGCCGGAACGCAAGAAGAAGAAGAAGAAGAAGAAGAAGAGGTTCGACTGTAGGTAGTAAGTATGTCCAACAATGGTCGCAGAAGAAGTTGCGGAAATGATCAGGGAGGCTAAACATTTTCGATCATTTTACGCCTGGGGTTTTTGTGACTACGCCATGGAAAGCAAGAGATATTTAAATACTCATCACCTTAATTAATATTAGAACTGTGAGCTTGATAAGTATTTCCAGAGATGAACTTCCAAGGCAATCATTCAAAGAATTAGAACCGTGGAAGGAGCACAACACCGTCAAAGGAAGGCTGTCCTATCACCCGATCTTTACAACCACTTTGAAGGACACCAACCATCAGCGAACCGAAAGAAAAGGACTGGATTTCATCGAGGGAAATATCTTGCGTTTTACAGTGAAATTTTTGCTTGAATCATACACGTCAACTGACAAACTGATTAGTCAGTGACTTTTACAATGTGTTTTATCGCATAATTTGTGCCTGAAACATGATTAGTATAACTAAACTGATATATGAATAACTCCTTGATTTTACACGACGTTTATTCAATATTATCTGCTTCACAATGCTGGCAAGATTATTTCTTCTGCTGCTGTCAAATTCCGTTTTTATGACTCATTCCCATGTCAACGGTTCATTGTTTATTCTTCTTCTACTTCTCTTTTTCTACAGCTTTTTGCACACCTGTAGAGTCGCGGGTACGAACTACGTCACACATGTGGATTTGTCCTCGTTTTCTGGCCGGATGCCCTTCCTGACGCCAACCCTATCTGGAGGGATGTAATCACTATTGCGTGTTTCTGTGGTGGTTGGTAGAGAAGTATGTTGTCTGAGACAATGCCTCATTGTTAATGGCATAAAATCCGAAGTTACATTAATTAAAACATAATCTGATATTCATCTGGAGTTGAACAGAGAAGTCTAGGATGACCGGAAGTAGGATTCGAACTCCAGTCAGTCCTCAACTTTCCTCACTGACTGAATGGACCTCATTTGAACCCTCGACCTGTCAATGATAGATACATTCCACGGCAGCCGTCACATAAGAAAATTTATTGAGAAATATGTATTCCTTTCACTTCCCTGCTCGGTCTAGATATAGACAAGCTGCAGGAAAAGTAAGTGTAATGCCCAGCAATGATGGACAAGATTCTCACAAGGAATGTAGGGAAACCTTCAAAGCTCCGCTACGTTGTAATGACGATCTGGTATGCAGAAGCGAAAGTGGCGTAGCGTTTAAAATTCACAAGTACACTTAATTACATGGCATGGTGAGTTTATAAATTCCTCTGTGTCACATTCTAGTTCCAACAAAGTATGCAGCTCCTTTCAGGCACACCCCCAATTGAGGTGAGCATGTACCATTTCAACCACGTAGCAGCCCTCCTGCCAGATTTTAAATTTCTGGCAGTACCGGGAGAGAGATGCAAACCTCCTGAATAGGGGAACAATTTTCTATAGATCAGTGCAGATGCTTGCTTATGCCCATGATATAGATATAGTGGCAAGAACTCGAAAGGCAATGGAAGAGACATTCATCGCTCTTGAACAGGGCAGTAGGAAAATGGGACTGAACATCAACCAGCAGCTGGCTGCTGGGAAAGCACGTAAGAACATGGCACCCTCAATAGCCGTGGGCAATTACACCTTTAAGAGAGTTGAGCAGTTTAAATATCTAGGATCGACAGTCACTTACTCAAACGATACCTCTCACGAAATTAAACAGAGATTAATAGCAGCCTACAGAGCCTATTTTGCTCTAACAAGGCTTCTCCCCTCAAGGCTCTTGACCTGTACCACTAAATTAACCATCTATAAAACACTTGAAAGACCTGTGCTTAGATATACCTCGGAAACTTGGCCATTAACAGCAAAAGATATTTGCTGGATGGCATCGAAAGAAAGATACTTCGAAGAATCACCGGCCCAGTCTGTGAAAAACGAACATGGAAGAGGAGGTGCAATCATGAATTGTACAACATTTATAAAGACCCACCTATTAGAAGAATAGTCAAATCAGCCAGATTGAGGTGGGCCGGGCATGTAGCACGGATGAGTGGTACGGAAGTATCTAAAAAGATATTAAATGGAAATCCAGGGGGACAGGGAGGACGAGGTCGACCGAGAACCAGATGGATGAATAGAGTTACTGAAGATCTTCGGGAAATGGGCTAAAGGAATTGGAAAGTTTTAGCGTTGGATCGAGATAAATGGCGGAAGATTGTTGAAGAGGCCAAGGTTCACAATTAACAGTAGAGCCATAGAAGAAGAAGAAGAAGAAGAAGAAGAAGGCAGTACCGGGAATCGAACCCGGGCCCCCGTTACGCTACAGAGGCGGACATTTAATGTTGAGAACATTTCTTAGCAGGCAAAGTAGGTTTCTCCATACTACGAAAAACGTAAAATTAAGGAATTTCATCAATTGTACCTAAAGTTGAAAGGCTAGAGGGTCCACAAACGTTTTAAATTCTGAGTCATGGATATCTCCATCAAACTAAAAAAAAACATATTTCCAAAATCAGTTCGGCCTAAAATCGCCTGTTTCTTATATCGTTTTCTTTTTTATTCAAATCCTAGCCAAATTAACTTACTTACATAATATTTTTATAATGTGTTCCTTGGTTCAATACCCTCAGACGCTGATTTTATTTTTTGAAAAAAGTCCACACCAAATGTAGTTATAAGGGCTTAAGCGAAACTCTGCATTGACTCACATTAGCGCTCGTAGTGGTAGAAAAAGGCAAACTGCTAATCTAATCGACCGCATAAAGATGATTAAGAAAAGGATTATAATTTTATGAATAAATAAAAAATATATTCACATAATTTATTCTATTTTATTTACCTAACCGGGCGAGTTGGCCGTGCGCGTAGAGGCGCGCGGCAGTGAGCTTGCATCCGGGAGATAGTAGGTTCGAATCCCACTATCGGCAGCCCTGAAAATGGTTTTCCGTGGTTTCCCATTTTCACTCCAGCCAAATGCTGGGGCTGTACCTTAATTAAGGCCACGGCCGCTTCCTTCCAACTCCTAGGCCTTTCCTATCCCATCGTCGCCATAAGACCTATCTGTGTCGGTGCGACGTAAAGCCCATAGCAAAAAAAAAAATTATTTACCTAAAATTCGTAGCTCATATCCCTAGGATGTTTTCAACACTGAGATGCTTGGCTGAATATTTGATTTTATTATCTTTTTACAGCTAACCGTTGACCCTGTGTGAGTGGGACCAGTAGAACATATAAACGATTTCCCCTGCCTGCCGTAAAAGGTGACTAAAGGGGAGCCCACTTGCTCTGAAGTTAGAATCGAGAGTTGGCGACCATAGGTCCTAGTCGAGCCTTACATTGCTTCCACTTGTCTGTGTCAGGCTCCTCACTTTCATTTTTCTTATCCGACCTCTCTTGGTCGACTTTTGTTCCCTTCCGACCCCAACAGTATTAGCTTTGTGACGCCTTGGGAGTCCTTAATTTTCCCCCACTCTCTGAAAGATCGGAGCTCTTGCAATTTTGCCTGTGATTACTGTTAAGAAAAGTCCATTCCCCAGTTGTACTGACTCTTAAAAATATTATCACCTCTACCACATTCTAACTGTTGCACTCACTCGTTGTTGACTGGTCAGTTTCGGTTCATTTAACATTTAACGAAGTTAAGAGGTGGCAAAAGAGACAGAGCAGAACTCCGCTAACAAAATTAATTCACTGTTATATAGGTAATTCGTGATCAGTAGAACTCCAAGGTTTAGGCAGTAAAAAGTTCGAATGCAAACTAATTTGGCGAGTAGGAAGTGTCGTCTAGTCCGTTCTTCCGTAATGTAGCGAGAGTAACATAACTAACAGGGGTTCTAGTAGGCCGATCCCCTAATATTTATGCAAATCTCATGGCAGAACTGTTGACCGGAAACTGTACCTTAATTAAGGCCAAGATGGCTTCCTTCCCACTCCTAACCCTTTCCTAAGACCTATCTGTGTGGGTGTGACGTAAAACAAATTCTAAAATATAAGAAAAATAACAAAGAATCCGCGTCTTTCCCAGTGAACTGAACACACCTTTCATCTCCTAGGCTAGGAAGACTCTAAAGAAAATTTTTATATATCTAATATCTACACGACTAACTCTTCCTGTAATCCAGTTCTCTCTTTACATACCAAGAACTGGTTACTGGCACGCGCTTTGAAAGTAGCCACTTTTCTTCAGGTCACTTGCTTGATAATGGGTGAGGCTGGCGGAGGTCTTAACCGAGAATGAAGACTCTTATTCTGTTCACACCTACACCTGGGAAGAATTCAAAGTATTTGAGTCTATAATTTAAAAGAAGGGAGAGTTGAACAATCGCACCTCAATTGGCACCTGATCGTTATTACTGGTATACACTTGTCGATAGCAGTTAGGTTATTTCAGAGGGGCTGGGAACTTCTGACCTCGATAGCGTGGTGCCTATAATCTAAGTAAGGCTCCATTATGGGTCGAGTCCGGATTTATAGACGATAATAGGTTAGAATGCAAAAATATTGAAGCGGATAACAAGTTTAGTCTACCCTACACAATGATTATGTCATGAGGCTTGCATAAACTATAGGGGTACAGTCGATCAGAACCCCTAGAATTCATGTTACTCTCGCCACATTACGACAGAACGGGCTAGTCGACATTTCCTACTAACAAAATTATTTAGTAACCAAAATTATTTAGTAGGAAATGACGACTAGCCCGCTCTAACGTAATGTAGTGAGAGTAACGTTAATTCTAGATGGTTCTAATGGGCCAAATCCCTAATGATTATTCAAACCTCATAGCAGTACCGTCGTGCGGGTAGACTCTACTTGTTACTCCCTTCAGTAAGTTTGCATTCTAACCTATTTCTGGATAAACATCCGGGCCCTACTTATTATTATTAAGCGTATGTCCGGCTCCTTGGCCGAATGTTGGAAGTACTGATCTTCGGTTCGAAGGACGCCGAGTTCGATACTAGGCCGGACCAAAGGTTTCAACTGCGTGTTTTAATACCCCTGGTTCATGAGCTGAGTGTGTGTATATGTTCGTCTCAGTGCAGCCATCTTCATATGACACACGACATATTAGAATACCAACTACCACAGAAACTCACAACGGCGTTAGAAAGGGCAGTTCGAGGTCCACTCAGCCTATGTGATTACAACTGAGGAGCTATCTTACGGTGAGATAACAGCCCTGGTCTAGACAGCCAAGAATAACGGCCAAGAGGATTCGTCGTGCTGACCACACGACACCTCATAATCTGCAGGCCTTCGGGTTGAGCAGCGTTCGCGTGGTAGGGCATGGCCCTTCGGGGCTGTTGCGTCATGGCGTTTTGTTTTTGGTTTGTTTAGAAACAGCATTCGGTCGTAAATTTCAACCAAATCTATATCCAGTGCCGAACCCAATGGATTGGAATTCAGGGCAGGAAGAAGAAGAAGAATATCAAGATTATTATTAAATGTATGGAACAAAACATTACATCAGTATACAAAGAATGTTTACATAATAGGTATAACAAACAGCCCCGTAGTCTAGAGGCAGCAACTGTTCCATACTGGAAGCTTCCACGTTCGATTCCCCGACAAGTCAGGAAATTTTTACCTGAATCTGAGAGCTGGTTTGAGGTCCGCTCAGCCTACATGAGAACAAGTGAGAAGCTGTCTGATCGTAAGAATAACAGTCGAGAGTATTCATCACGCTGGCAACGCATCACCTCGTTATCTGCAGGTCTTTAGGCTGAACAGCGGTTGCTTGGTCGGCAAAGTTCCATCAGCATTGTAGTGCCATGAAGTTTGCTTTGCTTTTGTGTGTAACAAACTTCAGTATTCAAATCTTTAAGGAGGCCGCACTTTTCGAAGGTGTTGGCGGTGGTGATTATTGTTATATGAGGAAGTACAACTAGGCAACCATCCTCTATATAACACTAATCAGAGAGAAAAAAATGGAAGGGATCCGACACTTTGAAAAATGAATGTATCGACCAAAGAAAGACAAGGGCCACGAAGGGCGTGAAAATGAAATATTCCCTAGGCCTCGAGTGCTCTAATATCGTCGGAGTCGGAAAAGAACAAGAGTTGGCCAAGGGAGGTCGGATAGGATAGATGAAAATGAGGAGCCTGGCACAAGTAAGTGGAAGCAATGCCAGGACTCAGCTAACGGCCCCGTACTTGCCAACCCACGCTCCAAAGTTCAGAGCCTCTAGGGCCCCTTTTACTCGCCTCTTACGACAGGCTGAGGATACCGTGCGTGTTATTCTACCACCCCCATCGAAGGTTTTTGTAAAAGACAATTAAATGTATAAATTCATTCTCAATCACGTCATAAAGTACCTCAGTTATACATTTCAGACATATAGTTATTTAATAAAACATTTATTTCAGTGTCTTCTGTCATCCATAGTAGTGTGAGCATTGAATTTTTTATGACTCGGTATACACAAAATGCACAGTTTGTTATCCCTGTACACAGACCAGTACCTCAGATGCTTCATACCTAAAATCCATGGTAGGTCTTTAGTGGACAATCGGATTGATTTTAATTAGCTTATGGAACAAGTTAAGCCACGCAAAAATTGAGGACAAAAAACACAATGAATAATTTACAAAAGAAATTAAATATGAAAAATGAAAGAAAAACTACAAAATAGAAGGGGGGAGAGAGAGAGAAAGGTGTATACAATGCAGAAAAGGAAAACAAAATAAGTGAAAAAAATATAAATGAAAAATAATAACTGAATTAGAATGTCTATTCCCCATTAATGGTATCTTTACCTTGTCGTGGTGGTGGGGCTTGTGTGGTCAAAAGATCCTGAGAGGTATGCCGGCGGTAGCTTAGCTACTGGTAGGGCCTCCCTTGCCGGACAGGTTGAAGGTGATGATCCATACTAAAAGGGATACCCTGGTCATCCAGGTTGCGGGTTGAGCATAGGGTTGACAACTCTATCACGTTAAAAAAGCTGTTGAGAAGCCGAAAAGAGTAAGAACAAACCGGACGGATATAACTGAAAAACGACCTAGGCGAGGAAATGGTTATGGATTGGTATTAGCGACTTGGAATGTGAGATCCTACTCCGACCAGGGAAAAGCAGACAAGAGAACCTAAGAAAGTGCTGGAGGGGCATCCAAGTGGAATACGATGTAGAGGTAGACCAAGAAAGCGATGGATAGAAGAGGTGGAGGCTGATCTACGTACTATGGGAGTCCGGAGATGGAGGACCAAGGCAATCGACAGAGAGCTTTGGAAGAAGATTGTTGCGGAGACCAAGGTTCTACAAGGATCGTAGCGTCAAGGAGTAAGTAAGTAAGTAGAATGTCTATTTGCTGCAGCCTCTGAATAGCCGTTGTTGACGCTATCAGAAGGTCGTCGATAGTTCCGGAGAAGAATAAATAATAACATTATTGTTTTTGAACCCCACTAACTACTTTGATGATTTTCGGAGATGCCAAGGTACAGGAATTTAGCCCCACAGGAATTCTTTTACGTGCTAGTAAATCTACCGACATGAGTCTGACCTTCAAATAGCAGCGGATTGAGCCAGAATGGAACCTCCCAAGTTGGAGTCAGAAGGCCACCACTTCAACCGTCTGAGCCGGTCAGCCTGGCGATTCCGAAGAAAGCTCTACATAGACATCTGAAGGTGATATCTCGAAATGTTCCCCGCAGTGATACCTTGAAGAAGAACGGTAAAAAAACACCCACGGTATCGCCTGTCTGTCGTAAGAGACGATTAAAAAGGGTCACAAGAGCTCTCTTTCTGGGAGCGTGAACTGGCGACCACGGGGTCTTTTATCTCAGTCCTAAAATTGCTTCCACTTACTTGTGCCACGCTGCTTACTTTCATCTATCCTACGACCTTCCTTGATCAACTCTTGTCCTTTCCAGACCCCGACAGTATTAGATTCCGAGGACTAGGGTGTGTTTCATTTTCACGCCCGTCATGGCCATTGTCTTTCTTTGGCTGATACGTTCTCATTTTTCGATGAGTTGGACCCCTTCAACTTGTTCTCTTTGATTGGTGTCAATAGAGAATGGTTGCCTAGTTGGACTTCCTATTAAAACAATAATCATCACCACCACAACCACACCTTGTAGAAGTCTGTAGGGCCCAAGGAGGCATAGCAAAGCAATGCCCAATGCACAATCCCCACACATTCCGAGGAAGATTAAGTCAGGGCGGGGGCTGTGTAAAGTCGAAGGTCAGACTCCATCCATCGAGAGCCTTAACAGTCCAATCTGGAGTAATTTCCTTTCATCAGTTTTTAAACCAGAAGCAGAGGAGGTGTCTGGATTTCAGTCTGGTTGATCTGATTCTATGGATGTCATTTGCTTCTCCGATAAGATTGCTCGTGGGGCATAGACAAGATGGAATTATGTGGGTAAAAATTGGAAGCCAGTGCAGTGGGACTGCTTTTATGAGACCGCTGATAATGCGTCTCGTATTTTTCAGAACGGTGTCAATTTTCTTGCTGTGAATCCTATTCAACCAGACGGAAGAACAGTATTCAGTTGCTGTTTACAGATACTATGAGTGTTATTGTTATGTCAACACGTGATCTAAACAACAACGATCCACGGGAAACACAAAATAGGAAAAAATTGCTCGATGAAGTCACCAACCATCTCTGAGGAGACGGCACAGGAAGAAGATGAATCCACCTTATTGCACACAACAGGGTTTATTCATTCCACTTATGGTGTTCCATTTTTGTAGTACATAAATACCTTAAAATGTTTATTATTACAGAATTTTAATGCAGGGTGATTTAAGGCAGTAAAACCACAGTGAATTAGACAAGATGGTATGTAACTAAACAAAGTAATGACAGTAAGTTAACTGGCTAGTTAAATAATCAAGGTACCATGCTAATTATATATCTTTCTATTAGGATTGAAAGTTTCCAGATTAACTATAACCCAAGATTAATGAGTCGTGTAGGATGTTTAATTGCTAGGAAATACTTTACTTGCATTGAAACTGACTTCTATTCATAATGTTCTAATAATCTCTTTCCGACCAAGGGAACAAACATTCACTTTCTCAAGACTCATCGGAAAGTAAGGGATAACCGTAGGGTAATATATACAAGAGGAAGTGAGGCATTAACCAATACATCCATATCTGATTATAGTCTATCATTTACCATAATATGTAGTGCAGTTTTCTCGTCTAATCCGTAATCCAGTCTCCGCAATTAAAGAGCATTTACTTTCACTAGTTAGCGGAAATTCTGTACATAAATTACGAAAAAATGGGCGTGCGTGTAGAGCTTCTGTTGTGGTAGTGCATTCAAGTCTCCCATTACAATGAGCACAATTACACCGCCATTTCACATTCCAACTGCTCCCATATCAGTTACATAGTATTCTTATTCTTCTTATCCTCCTTCTATTCCTTCTCCTTCTACGTCTTTTCTAGTTACTGCGATATTGACGTTTCTGACAAGATATTTCCACTTACCTATATACCTAACACCGTCGTCTGCAACTGCTTTTCCCTCATACCTTAACTAGCGCAGTTAAGCCATCGTCTTCTCGGTCTTACTCTCATTCTTCTACATTCCACTTTCAGGTTAGGCTGGAAATACACTATCAAATAAATTTGTCAAAAAACTTTAATAAACTTCCCCCCATTAATTTGTTCTTGATTCAGTGTACCCACGAGACACCATGCATCCAGAGCACCATTAGCATTTCCGTGACCACCAGCCTCTGGTATTGCGACTTCAAGGTACCCCATACAATTCCAAGTCTCAGAGCACACTTTTAGGCCTTTTTGAATAAAGCATAATATTCTTTATTAATTTTATAGCAATATAGGACTAAGCGATGAAAATGTAGGTTGGTTCATTGAAAGGACTGAGGTAATCCTTCACAATTTCACGTTTGAAACAGGCCCAAAGAGCTGTAATATTTTTAACATGTGCTATCGATAAAAATGAATGGTTTCTTTTTGGGAATTCATTTCTTGAAAGAAATGCATATTTTGGGGAAATGGAAGGAAAGAAATGCATATTTTGGGGAAATGGAAGGAAAAATAATCTGGCTAACGAAATGGACAGTAGAGGATTAAAACGGTTCATTTTCAACGTTAAAAATGTACCCAGCTAATAATAAATAAATTCCCTTATCGTCGTCTCCTCAACCCTCTACTCTTAACATGGCATGGTAGCATTCATGTTTTTGTTGTCAAAACTTGGTTGTTCCGATTCTGTCGGTCTATCGCAGTCAGGGTGTAGTCATGAAAATATTTCCCCACCAGAGGCTGCAGTTGGTTCACCCTTCTGATTGGGTGTCTCACTCGGGTTCACTTGGTATTAACCTCTCCCTCCACCACAAACTTCTATAGGGCTCCTGTTCTTCTCAATTATCAAAGACAACTCCGGCTGATTTGCTCAAGAAGTCTAGTTCCTCCAGCATAGACGTACTGGTACGGTGGTCTAATATTTCAAAGCTTTCTCTTCTCTTATCTACCTGTTTGATGGTCCAGGTCTCAGCTGCGTAGGCGGCAATGGAGAATATATGGGACTGAACCGGTAATAGTCTTGTATTCATTGTCCTTCCATGTCCTGCTCAGCTTGATTTCGTCCATCGTCCTATAATAAAAAATAATAATGGAGCCCAACAGTCGCGTATGCTGAGATCAAGAGGAGGGCTATCACTAGACTCAGGTTATCCCTTTTCGATAGTTGGTGTAGTGAACATCAAGCCTTACGCTTTGAGCTGCAGCCAATAGCCAACGGAGTAGCCTGCTGTGTTATCAAGGCTGCTTCACAGGCTACTGTCAATAATCAACACCTGATCACCGGAGATGGTAGCTAAAGATTTAGGAAATTCAAGTCCGGCTTTGTGGCTAAATAGATAGAATACTTGCATTTCGTGCGATGGCCACGGTTCAATCCTCAGAATCAACTCCATCATACTGTTAATTCCCCTGGCTTGGGGATTGAGTGTTTATGACGTCTTCGCCATTCATTCCATCCTCATTAGGTCACCATCAAGCCTATACAGGTGGCATACACTATTATTATTGTTATCACTATTAGAGTAAAAAATTGAATTTTACTGCATTGCCAGTGGCGTACCCAACGTACACTGATTTATTAGCTTCCTCGAGATATCAGTGGTGGTGTCCAACCCATGATCACGGGTTCTATTCCTACCAACAAAAGAGAGCACTAAACCTGATGATGATGCTTGTTGTTTAAAGGGCCTAACATCGAAGGTCATCGGCCCCACTAAACCTGAAAGATTTCATTTCATTTTAGCAGATCTACCTATAAAATGAAACTTTATTACTTCTTTAACAGCAGCACTGCAGTGTCTTCTTACAAGGATGTAGAAGTAAACACTCTGTTATCGGTCAGAAGTACGAGGTGAGGATGTATACACGATGAGTAATGCATGGTTGTTAGCAGTGGCGATCTGACGAAGCGAAGCCTAGCACACCTATGCCCCCGGTCCCCGCACCAATTGGACATTCAGCAGGAAGCCACGCGAGGTGGTGGCGAGGGGAGAGGGACGTAGCGCTTGGACTACAATATCATTCTCCGATTCCTCGCTCTCAAAAATACGAGCGACGTTTTTTCTCATTGCTTTCAAGTTTTGTAAATGGAACAATATGTCAGATGCTTACATTGTAATGTGCTTTAGATTTCCATCGTTCACGTTTGAGGTTTGGACTTCATCGATAGCCTTGGTAGCCCTCAGTATATGCCAGTGGTCAGCCCAAGTATACACATTTTTGGTCGACCTTGAAACAGCTATCTCACTCACACTGGGTTTGGCTGGCATTCTGTCTCTCGACAATCACCACCTGCGTCTTCTCTCTGCTAATTTCTAGACCATATTCCCTGCTAGTGAACATCAGTTTCTCCATGAGGATCTCTAATTCGTACTCCCTACCTTGGACTAATAAAAGTTAATTTCAATCCAAACGTGAATTGCATGAGCATATGATATTTAATTACATGGTTTTCATTCAAGACAAGAATCTATCTCCCTGTCAATCACATGTTATTTCGTATCTACTCACTTGAACTGAATATCTTCCCGCAACTCATTACTCTAACTCATAGCAATGTAATTTAAAACAGAACAGGTTCTGACAGTAACAAGTTTGTGTATTTACATAAGTCGAGATGAGAGCAAGCGAATTAAATCCCACACCACAACAAGTCTTTCCCCCGACAGGAGATTGTAGCTCACATATCTTGGCATACTTCATAACACTTTCTATGCATTTCGGCGAGAGATACCTTCACCAAGTTCTTGTATGTGGAATGAAAGATGAAAGTTACAAGAAGATTGAAATAATGTAGTCCTATAACTAAAGTTCAATTCGTATCATACAATATAGTGATCAAATTTGAATATACTGGTTGTAGGAAAACAAGTTATTTGAACCCAGACCTGGTAGACAGAATTCAAAGAGAGACTACAGACCAATATTCACGAAAATGAATATTTTATTACGCGACTAGCTGAATGTCCATTCTTCGCACTTATCTTTTATTTTTGTAGGAAAATGAGGAATTTTTGTTTGAAGCTTAATAGCGTGGTTCTTACCGCTACAGGAGAAACACGACGAGGAAGTGACTACGTCGTGGGGAGTTTTATTTTCGGCAGGTCCCCTTCACTACTACCGTTTTTGTCTGAAGATTAATGGCATGGTTATCAACGTTATTAGCACTAGTATTACATGGTGACGGAGCAAGTGGTCGTGCAGCTGTGAGCTTGCATTCTGGAGACAGTGGGTTCGAACCCCGTTGTCGGCAGCCATGAAGGTGGTTTTTTTGTGGTTTCCCATTCCCAAATGAAAATGCTGGGGCTATACCTTAAATAATGCCACGGTCGCTTCCTCCCAACTGCTAGCCATTTCCTATCCCATCGTCGCCGTAAGACCTATCTGTGTCAGTGCGACGTAAAGCAAATTGAACAATTACAAGGTGAAAAATAGCCTATCCAATTTTACAACTGATTCTAGAAGGCAAAATTGGAAGGTACTGAAGAATAGGCAGTATGCAAACATTATAGCTTAAGAATAATCAAGATTAGATGGTCATAAGAAGTATTAAAGAAGTATATTGTGTTACTGAAGATGGAAGATGGTCGCCAACGTCTAAGAGACAGAGCAGAAGAAGAAGAATATGAACATTTATAAGTAACCCCCTTTGTTGAGAGTTAGACAGAACTTGCACTAAGGATCAACAACTAAGCTAAAATATATAATAAAGTCCGACGATAGAGCGTGCTCACCTATTGCCGATTTGTCCGGTTGGTTGAGACGAATATTACGTTCATGTTCTTTGATACGGGTACCAATGGACCGGCATGTTTGGCTGATGTATACCTTGCCGCAAGTACAGGGAATTTCGTATACCCCAGGTTGTAAAAGCGGGGACACTTTGTCCTTGGTTTTACTTAGACTGTGAGCAATTTTAGTGGCGGTGCCAAACACGGTTTTTATATTGTGTTTGCGGAGAACCTTGGTAATTCGATCTGTGGTGTTGTGAATGTAAGGCAAGTAGGCAGTTCCCTTCACTTCTTCCTTCTGTGAGCTTTGCTTGGTCGTTTCTCTGGAATATAGGGCTCTATGAATCTGCAACTCAACCATTACAGTACTTATACGCGAATTTGAGTGTCTTCATCCCCACCTGGATATGTGATGGCCCAAAAATTCGTCTAGCACTCTTGTCGAGTGTCGTGAGAATGCCTTGTTTTTATGCTGGATGGTGTGAGAATCTGTATGAAGATAGCGATCTGTGTGGGTAGGCTTACGATAGACGGTATGTCCTAGGGAGCCGTCCGGTTTCTTTCTTACTAGAACATCCAAGAAAGGAAGGCATCCGTCCGACTCCATTTCCATAGATAATTTTATTGACGGATGTTGCTGATTTAGGAGGTTTCGGAATAGATGAAGCTTCTCAGGACCTTCTGTCCAGACCACAAATGCATCATCAACATACCTCCACTATATCACAGGCTTAACGGGCGCCGAAGCAATAGCCTCCTCCTCAAAATGCTCCACAAAGAAGTTAGCCACTACGGGCGAAAGTGGACTTCACACAGCCACTCCATCCGTCTGTTCGTAAAAATTCCCACCCCACAATAAATAGATGGACATTATTCAGTGGCAACATAGCTTGGTAATGTCCTCAGGGAACAAATGTTCAATGAGAGACATGACCGAGTCAATTGGCACTTTAGTGAAAAAGGACTCCACACCGAAATTCACCAAAAGTGCATTAGGTGGAAGGGTTATGCTTGACAGCTTGTTGACGAAATACCAAGAGTCCCTGACGTATGATTCAGTACATCCTATGTGTGGCTGAAGCAATTTGCTTAGGTATTTAGTCAGAGCATACGTAGGAGAACCTATCGCACTAACAATAGGTCTGAGGGGAACATCCTTTTTATAGATCTTAGACAGTCAATTTAATCTAGGTGGCACTGCATCGCTCGGGGACAGATGTTTAGCCTCCTCTTTTGGAACTGAAGATTGCCTTAAGAGCTTCACGGTGGCGTTGGACACACGAGTGGTGGGGTCACGTGAGCTCAGTCTGTAAACAGGCTCTGACAATATAGCCGAGATTTTATTCTTATAACCGTCAGTGTCCATAACCACTGTCACATTGCCCTTATCAGCTGAGAGAATGGTCAGTTCAGAATCATCTCTAAGTCCCTTCAGAGCCCTCCTTTCGCCTCTTGTTAAATTGGGCGCGGGTACAACAACGGACCTTATGAGTCTCACAGATTTCTGTCTTAACTCCTCAGCCTCATCCGTAGGTAGTTTTTTGAAGGCTGCCTCAACCAAGGTAATTAACTCCTCAGTGGGAATTTTAGAGGGAACGACAGCGAAATTAAGACCCCTAGCTAGAACTGCCGTTTGGTTCTCGTCCAAGTATTTCTTGGAAAGATTGACGACAGTTTTACTAGCATCCGGGTTCGTGCGAGAGACCGCCTGTTTCTGAGCTAGACGGAGGAACTTTGATTTCTGTCTGAATGACACCTGGTTGAGTTTTCGTTCAGCCTGTATAGCAGTAAAGCGATCGAAAGTCACCCACAATTCCCGCGAGAGAGTGTTGCTTTAAGAGCAGGTGTAAACGAAACAACTCTCGGGAGAGTGAATCCAGTTCCCTGCGAGTGTTATGCACTCTCTCGATCACAAGAGCCTTGCTAGCGCGTTGATATTGTTAACTATTCTTCACAAACAACAAATGCGGTATTACACAGCTTATGTTGTACAAAATTCGATTTATAGAGTATTTTTTGCTTCAAGGGGTGGAAATGTTTGCTTCGAGAAATCGAGAAATTCGTGTAATCGAATTTCGGGTGATAGAGAAATAAATAGACATGAAGAATAGGACAAACGGACGGGAAATTTAAGTTACTTCGAGATACTGAAAATTCGATTAATGGAGGTTCGAGATATCGAGGTTCGACTGTATTTTTGCTTGTGGTTAGGCGACCTTCGACAGTGGTAAGGGAGAATGGAAAAAAAATGAAATGGCGTATGGCTTTTAGTGCCGGGAGTGTCCGAGGACATGTTCGGCTCGCCAGGTGCAGGTCTTTTCTTGATTTGACTCCCGTAGGCGACCTGCGCGTCATGATGAGGATGAAATGGTAATGAAGATGACGCATTCACCCAGCCCCCGTGTCAGTGAAATTAACCAATGATGGTTAAAATTCCCGACCCTCCCGGGAATCGAACCCGGGACCCCTGTGACCAAAGGCCAGCACGCTAACCATTTAGCCATGGAGCCGGACGGGAGAATGGAGATATATAAGGGAAGAGTCTTGAGGCCATAAAGCCGTAGATCTGACCTAAGCCCGACTGGTTCCTGCCCGCAAATAGTGGAAGGTAGGAAGGAAGGAAGGAAGGAAGGAAGGAAGGAAGGAAGGAAGGAAGGAAGGACAAAAGGAACAAAGGTTCCGAAAGGGATCCGCTCAATTCGTTGGTAGCTGTCGCGAGAGGAAGTCTCTCATAAACCTGTCATAGTAGAGGCTCTGGTGCTAGGAGTCAGCCTGTTTATGATATTAACAGATCTATCCATTTCAATACCTTGGGCGTAATATAGTTAAATATTTACAATATCTGAGGATAACTACTCGCGCATGTGCATGAGAGTGTGGATACGGAGCGGATAATATTTTGTATTCATATTTTCTGTAAATACCGCTAACCGTTATATTATCGGGGTGGACAAAGCAAGATAACACAACACTATTACTACTACTACTAAGAATGTTACCGAGCGAACTGGCCGTGCGGTTCGGGGCGCGCAGCTGTGAGCTTGCATCCGAGAGATAGTGGCTTCGAACCCCACTGTCGGCAGCCCTGAAGGTGTTTTTTGTGGTTTCCCATTTTCATACCAGGCCTTAATTAAGGCCACGGCCGATTCCTTCCCAATCCTAGGCCTTTCCTATCCCATCGTCGCCATAAGACCTGTCTAAAAATTCTAAACAAAACTAAAAAGTGTTTTCATTCTTCCCCTGAAAGGAGAGGCGAGCCTCTTAGACGGTAACGCCGTCTCTCATGCCGGGAGATTTGTTACGGTGAAGGAGATGCTCGGAGGAGGTGAGGGGTTTGGCGGCCGTGGTCTATACTAGGAACTGTCCCGGTATTCACCTTAGTGCATTCTGAGGACAGCCGACGGATGGGGCCAGCTGTGAAGTCCAACTGCCCCGTCTTCCGAATGCAGAGGTGTAGAGCCACGGTAGAGCCGTGGCCACCCCTCCTCTGCTCGGTTGGCCGGTCAGAGTGCAGAGCTGTTGAACCACGGACCAGCCGTGGCCACTTGTGGGCCGAGACACACTCTGCATCTACTGACCTAACACAACGCCAATCAGGGCCTTCATTTGCCAACTCGACTGCTGTCCAGCTGATGATGGTTCTTATTGTTTTGAAAGGAAGTACTATTGAGCAACCATCCCCTTTTAATACTAATCAGATGAGAGAAAAGACAGGCGTCCGACACTTCAAAAAATGAAGGTATCGGTCAAAGAAAGACCAAGACCTCGATGGGCATGAAAAATACTTCCTTGGCCTTGAATGTTCTAATATCGTCAGGGTCGAAGATGAACACGAGTTAACCAAGAGAGGTCGGACAGCAAAGATGAAAGTGAGGAGCCTGGCACAAGTAAGTTGAAGCAATGCCAGATGAACCATGGACGCCAACCCACGCTACCAATTAAAGAGCCCCTGGTGCCCTTTTAGTAGCCTCTTACAGCGGTCAAGGGATATCATGCGTGTTATTCTACCGACCCCACACACAGGGGGAGACTGCTGTCCAGCCAGATGACCCGCAGATACTGGAGTGGCGGCTTCCTCAGCGCTATTGGTTGGCTTGATTGACCGGGTCCACTGCCTCACGAATCAGACATCTCTTCAGTAGGTTACACTGAGACTAAGTAGATAAATACCATTCCAGACCTCAGTCCAGAATTAAGATGCCTGCTCTAGCCGGGAATCGAAACTGGGGCCTCCTCCGGGTATGACGCAAGCACCTTACCCCTACACCACGAATGACGCGAAAATCAAAGACTATTTAGGCAACACAAACACGCTAGGTTAGGAAGAGGACAATAATGTACCAAGGGAGGTCGGATGGAAAAGAGAAAATTGATGAGGCCAGCACTACTACAGTACCGGTCAAAAGTTTACGACCACGTGAAGAAATCACGACATGTGATCTACAACCTAAAATTGGCCCACTAGACGTCTGTACTTTACTGTCTGAGCTCTCATATCTAATAGGATTTTACTGAGTTAGTCCAAGTAGTGTAGAGGTTATGTTTAATCCTTGGAAGGTCACACCAAAAAATCAAAAATGTTGGTAATATAATGTACTGTACACTCTATTTGGCTCGATCACCACCAAGATTTTTTTTTTCGTAGACTTAGCAATAGGTGAGGGCCATTATACTATAAATTCAAAAATTCTAAAAATATACGGCACCGTTTTTGCGTGTTTTATTTTTTTCAAAAACAGTGCCAAGATGGTTAATTTTTCTTTGTCATGTATGGCCCAAAGTCTCGGGGCGAGCTGTCGGCATCAGACTTATCTGCCTTGGTAGTTTCATTTGAACTCTACAGATGGCACCCACGAACACATTTCTAATACCAATAGCTCACACTGAGACCTATGACAAGAACACAGAAAAATTGACCATAGCACTCGTTACGAAATAACACGAAAATCGGTGCCGCATTTTTTCGGATTTTTTAAAATTATAATAAAACGACCCCCACCTATTGTTAAGTATACAAAAGAATCTTGGTGGTGATGCTTGCAACCAACCAGGGTATATATAGTACATAATATTTCCAAAAATGTTGACTTTCTGATGTGATCTTCCAACCATTAAAAATGTGTAAGTTCTACAATACTTGGCGTAACTCATTGAAATCAGGTGACGTACAGTATATAATATTAGATGCGAGAGCTCAGAAAAAAATACAGAGGTTTAGTGGCTACTGATGGCAAAACTTTTCAAAATATCGATATATCGGTTTTTCGATACTTCGGTGTTAAAATATCGATATATCGGTTTTTAAAATATTAGTGCTATTATCCATTATTGTAAGTCTAGTTTTACATTTAACACAATGATTAAAGGATTCATTAGATTTAATACGTCCTGACACAGATCAGAAAACAAGCTTAAAACAATGACCAATTAACATGACCTTTTTCACTACAATTACACATTATATGTTATGATACATAGAAAAACAGTATATAGGCCTACAAGGCGCCCAGTAACGAGCTAATAAATTACACCGGTAAACCATATGAAAAAAAACTACAAACGTATAATTTGTGTACGAAGTACATCTGATGATTATCAGAGCTCTATAAAGTAATAAAACATTTTCTTCCCAACTGCTTCTCAGCACTGCAATTCCATTTGTTCGTGAAAATAAAAAACTTGATGATGATCTCTTAGGGCAATTTCCAGTACCTCTTGGGTAAGTCATTTAGAAAAAGCAGTTTGGATAACATTTTGCCATTTAATCGGTTTCTCTTTTCCGTAATGGTGTTGCCGGCCTTTGAAAACAGTCTCTCTGCTCAAGTATTGCTAAGCTATGCATATAAGGTAACTGTAGCATGCAAATATTGAAAGGGTCTGAAAAAAATCAAATCGTAGCCAAAAGTATTAAATTAGACATAAATATCGATATATTGGGCACAAAATATCGATATCGACAATATATCGGACCGCATAATATCGATGTCGATATATCGATATATCCATCTCAAAATATCGATAATTCCGATATATCGATATTCGTTTGCCATCTCTATTAGTAGCAGAATGTGATGTTCAAGGTGACATTTTATGATTGTTTATATGTGGTCCTAAACTTTTGACCGGTACTGTAAAAACCCATAGTCATAGACTTACGCTCCCAACCGAAGAACCCCTGGCAACAGCTAAAAGGAAGCAGCGAAATCAATCAAAGAGGTAGCAAAAAAACTCATTCCTTGCTTTCCTCCATTATGATAATGTGTTAAGCATCCTAACGAGATAACAGGCGACTACTGTTATAAAAACTGTATAAACGAAACCATTTCTTGTCCATTAAGAACCTGTGAGATGTATTTATGTCTGCTTTCTCATGGGCGTTGATCTCCTAGAATGTTGGCTCGTTTATCAGCCGATAGCACCAGATGACGCAATTGGAAAGGAGATCTCGACAAGTGACGCAACGACAAAAGAAGTAAAGGGTCAGTGTTTATGACATCAGACGGCACTTAATGTGTGTGAACGGTCACTTTGTTATGTCCTATAACTAGCACACGTTCACCAGACCTGTAGCTATCCACAAGAAAAGGGGAAGGATTCTGAGTTCTATTAAATCCTTACCAGAAGTTGTACTCAGATTCAATTATAGGGTCAGGGGCGTAACGAAACAAAATCGGGCCCCCTTAAATAAAAAGTAAACCAAAAAAAAACCAAACCAAACCCCATGGCACTACAGCCCTTGAAGGGCCTTGGCCTACCAAGCGACCGCTGCTCAGCCCGAAGGCCTGCAGATGACGAGCTGTCGTGTGATCAGTACGACGAACCCTCTCGGCCGGTATTCTTGGCTTTCTAGACCGGGGCCGCTATCTCAGCGTCAGATAGCTCCTCAATTCTAATCACGTAGGCTGAGTGGACCTCGAACCAGCCCTCAGGTCCAGGTAAAAATCCCTGATCTGGCCGGGAATCGAACCCGGGGCCTCCGGGTAAGAGGCAGGCACGCTACCCCTACACCACGGGGCCGGCACAAATAAAAAGTAAACACCAATGAATAACTAGTAGAAGTGATGCAATATATTGTCAAGTTACATAAACAGAGTAATTATTCGTTATCGTAAACCGAGCTCGATAGCTACAGTCGCTTAAGTGCGGCCAGTATCCAGCAATCGGGAGATAGTGGGTTCGAGCTCCACTGTCGGCAGCCCTGAAGATGATTTTCCGTGGTTTCCCATTTTCACAACAGGCAAATGGCGGGGCTGTACCTTAATTAAGGCCACGGCCGCTTCCTTCCACTTCCTAGGCCTTTCCTATCCCATCGTCGCTATAAGACCTATCTGTGTCGGTGCGACGTAAAGCAAATAGCGTTATCGTAAGATTACTAAAAGGTAATGATTAAAAGGTTTCCTTTGACTGCTTCCGTGCTTTTTACGGCTAAGCTGCTAACCACGACCGCGGGTTTCTTAGCTGAGTCCTGGCATTGCTTTCACTTACTTATCCCAGACTCCTCACTTTCATCTATTCTATCCGACCTTCGTTGGTCAAATCTTGTTGACGGTATTGCCCGATGCTTTCATTTTTCGAAGTGATGGATCCCTTCCATGTTTTCTCTCTGATTAGTGTTATACAGAGGGTGGTTGTCCAGTTATACTTCCTCTTAAAACAATAATCACCACCAACACCACTCTTCCGGTCATGGCCATCCATCAACGGCTGCTAATTTCAGATCGCAAACAGCCATAAGGCACAGCCTGCACGGTCGCTAGGAAACATTGTCTGACCATCCATCCATACCTTACATCACTGTCAGCACGGTTGCTATGATTACACTTCAGTCACACATTTTGTCGCGGCTCGTTACAGAAATATTTCGGAATATCCCCAGCCATAAGACATATTTAGGTCAAAAAGGTGTTAAATTGTCAAATACGTAACGGAACCTTAAGAAGGCAAATGAAACAATATAATGACATATCCTACTATTTCCAAATATTCGGGAATATGTTTATTTCTATCTGACACTTCGATCAATCCATCCAGCTAAACCACTGACTCTCAAACGCTCAAAATCTCACGCGTGCAAACCGAGGCGCAGAGGCTCCGTGCACTGTGCATCGGTCCAACTCGACGCAGCTCGGCTTAACTCGAGTGGTGCAGTGCGCTGAGAGCGTTCGGTGATAGCTTGTACATCAGTGAAATATATAGGTGCATAATAATGGAGCAACCTGTATCAAAGAATGCAAAGACGTCCAAAAGTCCATTTCAATCGAACTGGGAACTTTTGTATTTTTTCTCAGTCGTGACGATAAAGCCTAATGGTTAATCGGTGGGACAATAATTACGTGATCGTCAAAGATATATATTTCAATACAAAGGCTTTGCTGGAATTCTACCAAATTTTGTCGAAGGAAGATGATTTCCGTACGCTAGATCGAGAAGCAACTGGTTCCACATGCATGTGTGAAAGTTTTTTTTTTTTTCTTTTTTGACTTGTACGAAAACTAGATTGTGTGCGAGTATTTCTGATTGTAATTTAAATAACACTCTCAGAATTGCTGTCAGCCGATCCCTTGTTCCAGACATTACTGGTATAATTGCACAGAAAAGGGAAAAGAAGAGCCAATGAAGACAAATTATCTGCTCAAACCAAATTGAAAGAAGAGGTTTTTCTTTTAACACCGGTAACATTGTCGCATACAACAGAGTGTCTCCGCTCACTGCCAATAAATATTTCACAGTGAGAGGAGTATCAGCGGGGAAGGTGAAGAAGGCGGAGACAGGCCGAACGGGTGAGACAGGTGTAGGGAAAGAGGAGTGGGGGTTTTCACTCTATTCATCCTAATGAAGTCGTCTCCTGCACCTTGCGTCGTGCAGTGCACTGGCGCATGCACCCTGAGGAGCCCTGAACTAAACAAGAAAGGCATTTTGCCTAACTTGCTGACTCTAGCGATGTGGTTTGGTGATCAACGAGTCCTATCTGAGTCTGGCATTGCTTTTACTTCCCTTGACCTCCCTTGGTCAACTTTTGTTATTTTCCCTACCCGACGGTATTACGTTCACAACGTCTAGCATGTCTTTCATTCTCATGCACTTTGTGGCTAGAATCCTGTAGAAACTGGTTTAAACCCGTTCCGACTTCGATTAACCAGCGAACATGATTCGGTTACATTTCATTCCATTAAACCATGAATTATCGTGTTAGTGACCCAATTGTATTCATATTCACGAACATTAATTTCACGAAGAAAAGTTCACGCAATATGCAGTAACAGTTTGCATCACTAACATATCACTACAGTTCCCGGAGGTCTTCTTCTGAATTACATCATTTCTACGGAACGATGACCTACTCGATCACCAGATCTGACACCTCCTGCTTTTTTCTGTGTGGATATCTAGGTTCGCTTTTTGGTGCAGTGGTTAGTGTAATTAGCTGCCACCCCCCCCCCTCCCCCGGAGACCCAGGTACGGGGTCCACTCAGCCTCTGAAGGTCAACTGAGTACAGCTAGAAGGAAGATTTTGATCCATATTTAGTACGGCCTGTAAGTATAACACAGTGGACACACTCTGTGCTTCTTTCTACTATTGTATGTATGTTGAGCGGCTGAACTCCTCGATTAGAGCATGTTAGAGGTCTTAAATTCCAGTCCTAATGTTGACGGTAAGAACAATCAGACCACACCTTGTACTCTATATAAGGTCTAGCTCTCTTTTCACTCGTCTCTCAGGTATGAGAGAGATCTGCTACAACGTTCCCAGCTTAACCTTGTAATGAGCACTCCTTATACCGTCTGTGCTAGGTTCGTCGCATCTCTACACGATGTACGCAAGCTTCAGGTCGTATGTAAACTTCTACGTGAACACAGCCATTTGATTGGAGAATGAGTTCCTCACTCACACTTCATACACAAATGTTTAAGGGAACCGGGAAGTGTGAAACAATAAAAAAATGTAACTTCCGATGTTTAGTTACATATCTCAGAATGTTAAAGAAGTATTTCCTTGAATGTTTTTAATATATTTACAACACATTCATCATCATTTGGGCAGAATACGAATCTTTTATGTATAATATTGTGTGTCTTAAAGTACATTATATATAAAAATTATATTTTTTAAATATTGTTAAAACTTCTCTTAACTGAGGTACCTTTTTCTGAGAAAATACTCAACCCAGACCCAAGAGACTTTGCGTGCACAATATTTAAACACTTTTTGAGATGATGAAGTAAATTTATTGTCCTATTCTTTACAGGAGTTGAGAATTTTTTAATAACATTTTTATAAAATTTTCGGTGCTCTTCACGTTGGCCTCCAGATATCTGATTAAATTTACATCCACGAGCAGATATATAGAGTGTCTAAGAGACTACCAAGTTTCGAATACATTTATGTGATAGTTTCTGAGAAAAAGGTACACAAAGTTTCCAAAAATTTGACTTACAGAAATTCCAAAAACAATATTTGACTGGTAACTGGCATCTAATGATATTCAGCGTGTAGAGTTATATCATAGCGTATCGTATCTCACACAACTCAATCGTGAATACACTAATAATGCAAACTGTCGAAACATCTCTGACAGCGACAATAATGAGCAATAAAAATTACTACATCTGAAGGCAAATATAACGCGGGCTAATGGCCAAGGGTCTCTGTTGACATCGCAATCGCCTGTGCTGCCACCAAGCGGGTGTCCCACCAACCACTTGAGCTCTCTTACGGGCGAACGGAGAAGATGTCGCACTTCCTCTTCGATACGCTATGGTTACATTTAAACCTAATTTTATTGCCTCAAATATAACTTCAGGACAATTATTGTTACACCAAGTTATTCAGGAAAGATGGAGACTTTTTAAGATCAAAAACGAAGATTGACATTTTTGAACCTATCACACCTCCCAGTTCCCTTAAGTTCCGCGGACAGTCCTGGTAAATCATGAACATGGGCAAACTTCTCTTCCCGCCACTTACTGTTCAGTGTCAAATCTCTGTTACTCTAAACTCTAAACGGCAACAACAAACTTGGAATATGAATTAGGGAAAGGGACGCTTCGGTTCAGCCAACCACCACTGACCTCCATTTAAGGCAGTCGCCCAGGTGGTAGATTCCCTATCTGTTCTTTGCCTAGTCTTTTTCTTAAATAATTGCCAAGAATTCGGAAATGTATTGATGATCTCCCTTGGTAAATTATTCTAATCCCTAATTCCTCTTCCTAGTTCCCTGGAAGGACGTAGGCTAGGTCCAATTCTCCGTCAGGAAATCGAACTTTTTCAGAAAAAGGGATTTCCACTTCTGGCCCTGAGATTCACTCAGCCTACACCAAAAATGAGTAGCAGTTTAATTCCTGGGGCGGCTGTGAGCTTGCATCCGGGAGATAGTAGGTTCGAAGCCCACTATCGGCAGCCCTGAAGATGGTTTTCCGTGGTTTCCCATTTTCACACCAGGCAAATGCTGGGGCTGTACCTTAATTAAGTCCACGGCCGCTTCCTTCCAACTCCTAGGCCTTTCCTATCCCCTCGTCGCCATAAGACCTATCTGTGTCGGTGCGACGTAAAGCCCCTAGCAAAAACCAAAAAAAAAAAAATCCTGGGGCAAAGTCGGCCAGCCGTAGAGCTGACCACTCTACTCTACGAAGTGCCGAAGTTACGGATAGTCAAAGCTGGATGGACTCAGGATGACTTCATCAGAAGTTAGAGGTTGCAAACTTTCATGTCTGCATGTGCACACAGTTGAAAATAATGACAGGTGGACATTCGAACTGAGGATATAAGGGTGAGTTAGGAAGCCGTATTTATAAACCAGGTTTGGTGGTGAGGTTATATGAGACGAAAGAAGGAGGACAGGTTTCCTAGGAAAATAATGGACTCCGCCATCGAGGGTAAGAGAAGTAGAGGGAGACCAAGGCTAGATCCATTTTTTATAATTTAATGGTAAGAGGTGTGGAACTAAGTACTACAGAGCTAGTTGCAAATAGAGAATGGTGGTGGTGATTATTGTTTTAAGAGGAAGTATAACTGGGCAACCATCCTCTGTTAACAATAATCAAAGTGAAAGTAGAAAAAAAAGGCCGAAAACTTCGAAGAGTGAAGGTATCGGCTAAAGAAAGTCAAGGGTTACGAAGGTCATGAAAAGGAAGGACTCCCTAGACCTCGAAACGTAATATCGTCGTGAAAGAACCAGAGTTGATCAAAGGAAATCGGACAGGATAGGTGGTGGTGGTGGTGGTGGTGGTGGTGGTGGTGGTGGTGGTGGTGGTGGTGGTGGTGGTGGTGGTGATTGTTGTTTCAAGATGAGGTACAACTAGGCAACCATCCTCTATTAACACTAATCAGAGAGAAAAATGGAATGGGTCTGACACTTTGAAAAATGAAGATATTGGCGAAAGAAAGACAAGACCATGAAGGGTGTGAAAATGAAAGACTCCCTAGGATTCGCAACCCTAACACCATCGGGGTAGGAAAAGAAGACGATTTGACGAACAGAGGTCGGATAGGGTAGATGAAAGTGAGGAGCCTGGCACAAGTAAGTCGAAACAATTCCAGTACTCAGCTAAGTGCCACGTGGTCGCCAACCCACGCTCCAAAGTTCAAAGCCCCGGGGGTCCCTTTTAGTCGCCTGTTACGACAGGCAGGGGATACCGTGCGTGTTATTCTACCACCCCCACCCACAGAGAGTTGAAAGTCTGGCACAAGTAAGTGAAAGCAGTCAATTACAGGACTCAGCTAAGAACCCCGTGGTCGGCAAACCACTCTTCAAAGTCAAAATCCCCTGGCACCCCTTTTAGTCGCACTTTATGACGGGCAGGGGATACAGTTTATGTATGCTAGCACCCCCATCCACTAGGGGTATAATTAGAGGATTAAGGAAGTAGCCTACTTTATTAATTCACAGAGGCTTGCAGACTGAACGCTGAAAGGCGAAGATGTATGTATGTCCTGGCATGTATACATTGATCTTAAGAAGATAGAATAACCACTGTTATTTGGAAATGTCAGTGGTTGAGGAAGTTTGTAATATCTTACGTCAATATTTATGAGAGACGTTTATCAACAATATAAAAAAAGTTACACACTTATTAGCCTCTATGTTCCTGCCTTCTCCTTACTTGGCCTGACATAATCATTTTTTCGGGAGAATCCGGAAAGTGTCTCCCACGAAAACTTTGGATATAATCTTTGAAGATAACTGTCAGCCAGAGAAAAGTTAAGTTCCGCCAGTACATAGTAACGAGCAAACATTGTTTCTTAAATCACAATACAGAAGAAGAGGTGAAAGGAATCACTTCACTTTTTGTCGTCATGGAAACGTACCTTGAGAAGAATACATGAGATTCCACATACCTTCTGCCGATAAAATTGTCATAAATGTGGGGTTCAAGATGGAGAATAACGAGCCGTGTGGTTAGAAGCGCGCGGCTATGAGTTTACATCCTGGAGATAGTGGGTTCGAACCCCTCTGTCGGAAGCCCTGAAGATGGTTTTCCGTCATTTCCAATTTTCATACCAGGCAAGTGCTGGAGCTGTACCGTATAATTAAGGCCACGACCGCTTCCTTCCCACTCCTAGACCTTTCCGATCCGATCGTTCCTATAAAACCTGCGTCGGTGCGACGTAAAGCAAAGTGTAAAAACATTGGAGCCCAGCGACAGGATGATGTATCATGCTAAGATCTGGCAATGAAGAGGTGGTGGTGGTGGTGGTGGTGGTGGTGGTAATTTTAAAGGAAATTAGGGTATGACACAAGTAAGATGGACAAGGTTGAAAGTGCTAGAACTTGAACAAAAGAGATATTACATGGAAAAAGGTGACAATGCCATCGCCAATAAAGTGGGTAAGGATACGAGTGGTATTTCTCAGCGAGAGGAACGTGTAGAATGTTGAATGTGCTAGCGCTATGATGATATGTATGTATTTATTTGTTTAGGCTTGCTTTTATATTTACTTGTGTTCGAGGAACTCTTCCTCGTTAAAATCTCTCTCATAAATAAAAAATAATACAGTCAGTAAGCAGTGAATTAGGTTATGTCTAAACTGTTCGCCTCCGCAGTGTAATGGTTAGCATTACTAGCTGCCGTCCTCGGAGACCTACATTCGACTCCCGATACTGCCGGAGATTTAGGTATGGTGAGAGGGCTGGTACGTGGTTAAAAGGTATATGCAGCTCACTACCACTGGGGGGTGTGCCTGAAAAGAGCTGCACAAGGAAGAGAACACGAGGTTTTTATTACGGCTCCATGCCTAAATGGTTAGCGTGCTGGCGTTTGGTATATGGGGTTCTGAGTTCGATCCCTCTCCGAGTCGGGGATTTTAACCTTCATTGATTAATTCCAATGATTTGGCGGCTGGGTGTGTGTCCCGTCTCATCATAGGCAGGTCCCATTCTCACAGAAGAGCAGTAGGGCATCGTGATCCACAGTTTGGGGACCCCTTATACTGTGTCTTGCTAGCGTAGCAGGAAGGAATTCTAGAAATAATGTCTTATAAAAAAGATTGAGTTTAAAAGTACTCGCATGCCATGCAACGAGCTCTCGAATTATGACGGCTCGGAGAAAGGAAGTGCCTCAGACAAGACGGCTAGGTGAATGCCCCGACAAGGGAACGCACCTGTTTCCGCTAGAGCGCTCTCGCATACATGACGTGTGCGGGGATTCCCAGACTGCCTTAACTGCCAGACAAGTCTGTAGACCGCGCGAGCAGCCAAGAGGAAACGGAATGTTATTGTAATAGCAGAGGACGGCCTCACTGCACGCAGTGCTGTCAACCTGGAAAGAGACCATAAAGTGTAATGGGTTATAAAAAGTTCTGCTACGCAAGCAATCGTTCCAATGAACTTCTAAAAAACTACGGTAAAATCAGGTATCTATGGTAATGGTAATGCAATCAAACAAGGAATGCTAGGTTACTGGCAGTGAACACCTCAAATCGCTGATTAGTCGTCAATGCTGCTATAGAAACAGGTGTAATTATTGTTTCTGATATTGGAGAAGTGGTGGTGGTGATTATTGTTTTAAGAGGAAGTACAACTAGGCAACCATCCTCTATATAACACTAATCAGAGGGAAAAAATGGAAGGAATCCGACACTTCGAAAAATGAAGATATCGGCCATAGGAAGACAAGGGCCACGAAGGGCGTGAAAATGAAAGACTCCCTAGGCCTCGCAAACCTAATAGCGTCGGGGTCGGAAAAGAACAAGAGTTGACCAAGAGAGGTCGGATAGGATAGATGAAAGTGAGGAGCCTGGCACAAGTAAGTGAAAGCAATACCAGGACTCAGCTGAGGGCCCCGTGGTCGCCAACCCACGCTCCAAAGTTCAGAGCCCTTGGGGCCCCTTTTAGTCGCCTCTAACGACAGGCAGGAGATACCGTGGATGTTATTCTACTACCCCCACCCACAGGGGGATAATATTGGAGAATATTCGTTCACATTACACTACAGTACACAGTATTTCAGATAATCTACATATTTAAAAAGTTAACTAAAAACAGCTTTTGCAAGTCCGTCCGTTCGTTCTACTGGACCGATTTGCTTCATGTTTGTTTTATTCTCTCTGGAATTACCTGCCGGCGAATTATTAGGCATTAATAGGTCTCTCACTTCAGCCAACTTCGAGTAATCTTGAAATCAAGTCACTAACTTATCATTCCAACAACTGCAGGCGAAGGCTTACAATACCCCGCAATACATTCTGTACTTAGAGGGTTGCAAACAGTTAAGGTGCAATATATGTAAGTCAAAATATCGGCGAAGTTGTACGATTAAAAATGACGGGGACTAGTATGGACAAAGCTGCAATTTCAACCAAACTTGGTACCTGTAAGTTAATACTATCTAGAGAGAAACACTGTCGGAGGGAGAAAAATAGCACCGCTACGGGTGGAGTAGAGAGGGAGTGATATGTAAAAATAATCGTAATCGTCCGACTCGTTGGCTGAACGGTCAGCGTACTGGCCTTCGGTTCAGAGGGTCCCGGGTTCGATTCCCGGCCGGGTCGGGGATTTTAACCTTGATTGGTTAATTCCAATGGCACGGGGGCTGGGTGTATGTGTTGTCTTCATCATCATTTCATCCTCATCACGACGCGCAGGTCACCTACGGTTGTCAAATAGAAAGACCTGCACCTGGCGAGCCGAACCCGTTCTGGGATTTCCCGGCACTAAAAGCATACGACATTTCATTTCATAATCGTAATCGACCAATATTAGTGTTGAATCGATAGTTTCGGAGTTGCTGAGATGAATAGTGACACTCCAGATGCCGTTTAAGTCCACGTTCAACCTGCATCAGCAAGGGGAGGAGGGTTAAAAAGGTTGAAAGAGAAAATGCCCACAATGAACGAAATTAGTGTTGAATCCACAGTTTTCGGGTTCGCTAGCCTGACTGGGGACAGTCCCATTGTCTATTGGAACCGTGAACATCTTATCTATTGGGCGAAGCATAAATACGTAGTTTATACTCAGTCATAACTTTATTTAAATATGGATAACTCGTGTCGATATGCCTGTCGTAGTCAGGCCTTTCCAACAGTTTTGCCAACATTAAATACCGGTACATAATAATTGATTCATTCGTAATGTAGTGTAAAACACTTCTTTCCATACAACATTCATAATGCTTCGACCATTCGGGCGCATCTGGATCTTAATATTTTCAAATGATCTTGCTCGAGATAGTGCCGTGGCTGGTTCGGGTGAGTAAACACCCACTTTTTTAAAAGTTTGTCCCTGCGCTCGATCACTGGTAATGGTCATACAGAGGGCTAGTTGACTTGATACCCGCCAGTCTGTGCCTGCGTTGATATATTCTATTAGCAGCATGTAAGTTATTAGGAAAGTTCTGCCATCTCTTGAGTATATTTAGAAGCTGGAGAAGATGAGAGAATCAAAGAGTATGCAGCACAGAATAATATTCTTCCATGATCAGAGGAAGTGTATACTCTCTGGCTTGACAGGTAGTAATCAAACTTGGTTGCATGCAATGACATTACTAAGGATGAAAATCTCATACAATTATCAGAATATTAATGAAAGTGTTAGTCGCTTAGTAACCTGCTAAATACAGAATTATTGCGGGTTAGGGTAAGCCTTCGCTTGAAATTATTGGAGTGATCATTTTGTACCGGTTGGTACACCTATACGCCGCACATTTGAATGTTCCGCCTTAAAGTACTCCTCTACTGGAGAAACCCTGAACTTTAAAAACCGAATCAACTCAACTGTTTCTTAGAAGATGTCACTGTGTGTATTTTGATTTGTTTTGTTTTTCATTGATCAAGAAGTCTGGACATTCTCTTATAGATGTCACTGCCAAAAAAACTATGATCACGCACCCTAGGTGCGAAGTGAAGGAACTTTTATGAAGAAAATTTGTATTCAGAAGTTTTGGTCTTTACTAAATTTTGTTCTTTCATCTATGGGTTGGCAATATTAATTTTTCTTTCCGCCAGTTTTGAACTTAGGCAATCCCGAATTTCTTTAATTAATTTTGGACCAATCGTGTCCTTCTTGATCTGTAACTTTTAGACGACCAATAAACGTCTGTGGATGTGTCTTAATTATTCATGAAAGGTCTCGAATCTTCCACGAGGGTATAAAAACTGCTGATTTTCTTGTCTCCCGGCCACTTCAACAACATCTTGCTTAGTGCATGGAAGTATAGCAGGGGGCGGGTATCGCCTCTTTCTGCGGGCAGCAGCTCTTCAACAAGGTAATGGCCACTTAACATATTTCTTTTTTCCTTGATAGATCAGCAGTTTAACCCGCGGGGCAGGTCCGAAACCTGTAATATATAACCTTTAACTTAAAACATGTAAATCTTGCCCATATTTGTAAAACTTCATATATCTTTAAATGTAAATAGGGGATAGAGAGTGCTTTTACCCTCTCGAGCTCCCCTTCATTTTGACTTGAGGTGACTATGCTTTCGTAACTGATTTTCTAATCTTTCCTAATGTGTTAAAATTTTCTTATACGAGTCATGTCTATAGTATGGGAATAGCCCCTGTGTATCGGCTTAGCGCCACTTAGGTTTTAGCAAGCTTTCATGTAGGAGTGCTAGTACACGCCTCCATTCATCTTGATATTTTGGGCCATTTAATTAATCTGTTCCTTTTCCACGAAGGCTCAGTAGGCTGGGTACAAGATACCCCTGTTTAATTCTTGTAAGTTGTGCCGTGACGGCAAGCGATCGTAATGTATGGTATGGCCTTGAATAGGCTTGAAAGATTGAGAGGGGGTCAGCTCTTTTTGGTATTTTGAAAGGTGCCTCGGGGAGGCGTGACATTTTGATTGCTGGGAGCATGTGCTCCATTGTATTGAGGGAATTTCTGTCCTTTTCTAAAATATGTGGTTGTGAGCTGAGAGCTCAGAAATTGTTAAACTTTATGGCTCGTAGCCCAGAATTTATAAAGACCCCTTAACTTGTGCTTTCGTTTGTAAAGTTACATTGTACCTGATTTTTTCTTTGTTATTTCACCTAGTGAAAATTGTTAAATCTTGTTGTCTATTGAAAATATAACCTTTATTTAAATTTTAGATTCATCTTTCGGACTTGTTGTTAGACTCATTCCAGCCCGCTCCTTCTTTCACCTCTGCTGATCCACCAAAACAACGGTAACAAATGATTTGATTTTATGATTACTCAAAGTTGGCTGAAGTTTGAGACCTATGATTTGAGACTTATGATTCACCGGCAGGTAATTCCGAAGAAAATAAAACAGAAATGAAGCATACCGGTCCAGTAGAACGTACGGATGGATTTGCCAAAGGTGCTTTAGTAAATATTCTTTTAATATGTAGATCTGAAGGGATCAACTACTTCCCAGACAATACGGGGCTGCAACAAACACAAAGCTCCACGTGAAGAAACTTCTAATTAAACAACAATAACTCTAAACCTAAAAAATAGTTCGTAGGATATCAATCAACAGCACAATAAAAAATCTACAAAAATTCACTTGACACATAATTAAGAGGTAATATGAATCCTGAAATTAGACATTTAAAAATACCCGGGTAGCGGACAAAGAAATTTCATATCAAGACACGTTATCGGACCTATTTATAAGGAATGCCGCTGAGCAGTACGGGTTATATAGTAGGTAGGTAAGGGTGATTCTGCCCGAAGGCAGGTCTGAACCTCCGCAGAGGTGTTCCTGAGCCGGAGTTTACGTGCGGTAGGGTGGCCAGTTCCTTTCCGCTCCTCCATTCCCTTACCCCCCACCAACAGCGCGTGGCAACCCATCCAACTCCTGACGACGCCCAATGTCGCTTAACTTCGGAGATCTCACGGGATCTGGTGTTTCAACACGGCTACGGCCGTTGGCGGTTATATAGTAATGAATTAAATTATTTTACGGTGAAAGCAACAACATATAATACCTGTATTGTATTGTAATATTTTATGGCCAACACAGGACCAATCCAGTCAATTATTCACAGAAAATTTCGCTTTTCTATGCTTCCAGTCTTTCTTCTTCCTCTCAGATGCTGACATCCTTTCCTTATTTGAGAACATTCCGTCTTTTCCCCTTTCATTAACTTTGTTTATAGTCTGACATGTGAGTCGTAGAGAAAGTTTTGTCTGTTATTTTCTTGAGATGAAATGGAAATGAAATGCCGTATGGCTTTTAGTGCCGGGATATCCCAGGACGGGTTCGGCTCGCCAGGTGCAGGTCTTTTGATTTGACTCCCGTAGGCGACCTGCGAGTCGTGATGATTATGACATGATGATGAAGACAACACATACACCCAGACCCCGTGCCATTGGAATTAACCAATTAAGGTTAAAATCCCCGACCCGGCCGGGAATCGAACCCAGGACCCTCTGAACCGAAGGCCAGTACGCTGACCGTTCAGCCAATGCGTCGGACATTTTCTTGAGATAATTTAGTGTTACTGTTAGTTGATTAATATAATTTTTAATTTCTGTGATCCATTTAATCCTGGTATTGCTATTCCATATTTTTTCTACTACTAATTCTAGTTACCGGTGTTCTAGTAAGGTGTCCAAAAATGAGATGTGCTTCCTTTTAACTGTGCTCGATACTGGTTCGATTTCCTTATAAAGTGTGCTATTGAAGCTATTATCCAATAGCCGTTAACTTGATATTGTTTATTTATACACGTTCTAATTATTCGAACACACAATACTAATAATAGTCTAATAATAATGGGGACGTTAAGCCTTGAGCAGACCCTTTGGTGCTATTCGACACGAGTAGGCTATGTGCCGGCACCGGGTTTCGCCCTCTCCCTTCCTACCATCATACATCACGTCATTTATTTCATCTCATTATCTCCTCTGATGATGTTGACGTCAGGAAGGGCATCTGGTCATAAAAACCCGCTATGACAGATTCACTTCACCTCATACCCGATCCCGCAGAGAAACGGGATAAGGATTGGACAAAAAAATAATAATAATATTTTTACGTCCAACTAACTACTTTACCGTTTTCGGAGACGCCGAGGTGCCGGAACTTAGTCCTGCAGGAGCTATTTTATGTGCCAGTAAATCTACCGACACAAGGCTGACGTATTTGACACCTTCATACAAACACCACCGTACTGAACCAGCACGGAACCTGCCAAGCTGGGCTCAGAAGGCCAACGCCTTAACCGTCTGAGCTACTCAGCCCGGCACAACAACGCATACTTAAACAGAAATGGGAAGAAAAATTTCCGTTTCAAATGGTGCACACATACGTTTACCAAATTACTTCTGGTTATGTTTCGCCGGCCGGCCCCGTGGTGTAGGGGTAGCGTGCCTGCCTCTTACCCGGAGGCCCCGGGTTCGATTCCCGGCCAGGTCAGGGATTTTTACCTGGACCTGAGGGCTGGTTCGAGGTCCACTCAGCCTACGTGATTAGAATTGAGGAGCTATCTGACAGTGAGATGGCGGCCCCGGTCTAGGAAGCCAAGAATAACGGCCGAGAGGATTCGTCGTGCTGACCACACAACACCTCGTAATCTGCAGGCCTTCGGGCTGAGCAGCGGTCGCTTGGTAGGCTTCAAGGGCTGTAGTGCCATGGGGTTTGGTTTGGTTTGGTTTTATGTTTCGCCGATTTTCCCTCCAGCTTTCCGCGATATTCTCTCCTTCTCTTTGACATGGAACACCCTGTTTCCTCAGTATAGCTTATTACAAACTTAGGCAACGAAATCTGATAACGATTTAAAACGTACTGAAGTAATTATTAACCAAGCCCAAAGTAGTTCGAGTAAGAGGTAGGCATCGCGGGCAATTCCCCCTCCCCCCACCTCCAAATGCTTAGCCGTCTGTGACGTCATCTGAACCCACATAACTCACTCTTCTGTATGAAATAACACGCATCTGAACAATTCTGTTTCTAGCTACAAGTTAGAGAGGAGAGAACTTCATTGGCATTTTAACACAACCTCATACCAGACATTCCACTAATACATTCGAGTAATAATATGAGATCAAATATAAGGTGATGCAGGTAGCGTTTCTGAAATATTAATAAAAGAGAACTTTCTCTAGCTTATCCCAGAATATCACATTTAATTTATCCTTTTTTGCCAAGTTTTTCCTTACGTTTTTAGCGTATTATTTGGTTTAAAATACTTGTAATTTATATATTATTCTCTTATTAGGAGCCTCCGTAGCTCAGACGGCAGCGCGTCGGCCTCTCACCGCTGGATACCGTGGTTCAAATCCCGGTCACTCCATGTGAGATTTGTGCTGGACAAAGCGGAGGTGGGACAGGTTTTACTCCGGGTACTCCGGTTTTCCCTGTCATCTTTCATTCCAGCAACACTCTCCATTATCATTTCATAGCATATATCATTCATTAATAATCACTTTGGGAGTGGCGACCCCATCGTACTAATAGCGTATATCTGCTTCATTCATTACATCCCTGACCCGGTCAATGACTGGAAAACAGGGTGTAGGTTTTCATTTCTCTTATTAGGGAATGTTATAAAATTAAAAACGTAATATACAGTCCAGCTTCGATATCTCGAACAATCACTCGAATTTTCAGTATCTCGAGGCAACTTTAATGTCCCGGCCGTTACTCCTATTTCTCTGTGTCTCTATCCGAAATTCCATTAGGCGAATCTTTTGATTTCTCGAAATACAAGTTTCTTATCTTGAAAAAGAAAATATTGTGTAATTCGAATTCTGTTCGACATTAGCTGGGCAATACAGCATTTATTGTGCATCTTTCCAGCCGACTTCGGTATGCGTACATAGTAGTGGCGTGCGTTGTTGGAATTTGAGACGGGTAACCAAGCCAGAGCAAGATACGCCTTGCTGTATATGCAACCACAATTACGCATCAGTGAAACGTGTATTCTAAAATGTTCGAGTTAGCTCCAGTTCGTTCGACAGGGCATGTTCGAAGCGAAGTTCGCTGACTGACGTTGCAAGCAATATGGTGTATGCAGAGACGTGTAAGCACTTGTTTACAAAGAGCAAAGCCGGGGAATTTGGAGGTATAAAAGGATGATGGAATGGTTTGATTTACCCATTAGTTCGGAGCTTAAATTCATCATTCCATGTGAATCGACGGACAGTGTTATGGCTAAACTTCAAAACAGTAAGTATAAACTAATCAAGAGAGACCGGATCAGTTCTGATGTTTAGAACTATAGACAGTCAGGAGACAGGTTATATTTCCTGTGAAACGTGTAGTGCACTGTTAGCGTATAAATCCGGTACAACTTCTTTCTTTTTTTTTTGCTAGGGGCTTTACGTCGCACCGACACAGATAGGTCTTATGGCGACGATGGGATTGGAAAGGCCTAGGAGTTGGAAGGAAGCAGCTGTGGCCTTAATTGAGGTACAGCCCCAGCATTTGCCTGGTGTGAAAATGGGAAACCACGGAAAACCATCCTCAGGGCTGCCGATAGTGGGATTCGAACCTACTATCTCCCGGATGCAAGCTCACAGCCGCGCGCCTCTACGCGCACGGCCAACTCGCCCGGTACAACTTATTTCATTCTAGAGCTTCTCGCCAAGTTTTGCCCCACAATACAAAACAAACCTTAACTAACGCGTGTGTTTTCACGTGTATCATAGATTTCCGACCATTCAACACTGTTGCCGGAGAACGCTGTAAATAATTAGAGCAAAAACTGATTAATACCCGTGGTAATTTTGGCAAAATAGTTATTGTAGATGTGTTACCACATCCTTTTACCATTAGTAGAAACAAGGAAGGATTATGGGGGGTTGAAATCACTTGTACCTCTGACTTTAACAGTGCGTGAATGAGTATCAACGAGTATCAAGGGACAAGTTCGAACGAACATAGCTCGCCTCGCCTTTTAGAAGCAAACTTCGGTCACAACCATGCTCGACAAACATGAACCAAGCATAGAGCGTGTTTTGCATGACACTTATCAGTCCACCACTGGTGTGTGGTGTGTTGACCATAGGCAAATGAAGCTACTTGAATGCACTTCTGTACCGTCGGCAGACCACGAGTTACTGCTCTTCGATTTAAATGATAGTGTCTTCACTGTAGTAACCGTTGTTGAAAACAATGTGAAGAAAGCAAGTTTGAGAGTAAAAACTAAAAGGTGTTAACGGAGGTTTCATATACCTTTATTGTATGTGTTCTGTATTCAAAGTTCTGCTATAATTTTGCACTGTAATTAAAATGATCAAAGTACTTCGAGTTTGTTTTTATATGGTTAAATAATAATAGATACATGATTCGATTATGTGCTATACATTTTCAAAAAGGGGAATTCTCCATATCTCCAAAAGTCGATAACTCGAAATCAAAGTTATCTCCCTAGGTGATTCGAGATATCGAGATTCAGCTGTATTTTCTTGCATAAGATTTTTTTTTGTTAGGGGCTTTACGTCGCACCGACACAGATAGGTCTTATGGCGACGATGGGATAGGATAGGATTAGACGTTGGAAGGAATCGGCCGTGGCCTTAATTAAGGTACAGCCCTAGCATTTGCCTGGTGTGAAAATGGGAAACCACGGAAAACCATCTTCAGGGCTGCCGACAGTGGGATTCGAACCTACTATCTCCCGAATACTGGATACTGGCCGCACTTAAGCGACTGCAGCAATCAAGCTCGGTTTGCATAAGATTAAACTGGCAGTATCATTGTTTCAGATAACAGTTATTTATGGTGGTGATGAACAGCAAATTGAAAAACAACACTTGAAAGGGAAACCTTCCGTGACATTAGGGTTGTTATTGCCAGTTTAGAGGTCATCGCTAGCGTACTGGCGGTGGCTGCCCGTGAGCTGTTCTACGAGCCAAGTCGACACATGCCTGAGCTACACGAATCGTACTGTGACGTCAGCGTGCTGGATGCTATTAACATTGTCCAGGTAAAATTATGATCTAAGAAGCTACAACTCAGGAGTAAACGAGAAGAACTCAGTTCCATGTGAATCAAACTCAATCGTAACCGAAACCGACTTTCAACCTATTAGGTCGTGTTACGTACATTTAGTATGTGTTGAAGAGATGTTAAGTACAGAACAAAAATGGCCAACCAGACACCAGTGGGATCCGAACCCACAACCTCCCGATTTCGCGTCGATTGCTCTACCAATTGAGCTATGGTGGCCTAGGCCATCTTTGTTCTGTTGGAAAGGATCTGAGCTACAGGTCTGGTACTACTACCATCACACTATAGAGTGCGTTTAAGTTGCCCGTTGAGGGCCAAGTCAATGAATATTGAATTTTCACGACCGCATTGTAATCAAAACCGACTTTCAACCTATTAGGTCGTGTTACGTACATTTAGTACGTGTTGAAGAGATGTTAAGTCCACCATAGCTCAATTGGTAGAGCATCATCATCATCTGTTTACCCTCCAGGTTCGGTTTTTCCCTCGGACTTAGCGAGGGATCCCACCTCTACCGCCTCAAGGGCAGTGTCCTGGAGCTTCAGACTCTTGGTCGTGGGATACAACTGGGGAGTATGACCAGTACCTCGCCCAGGCGGCCTCACCTGCTATGCTGAACAGGGGCCTTGTGGAGGGATGGGAAGATTGGAAGGGATAGGCAAGGAAGAGGGAAGGAAGCGGCCGTGGCCTTAAGTTAGGTACCATCCCGGCATTCGCCTGGAGGAGAAGTGGGAAACCACGGAAAACCACTTCCAGGATGGCTGAGGTGGGAATCGAACCCACCTCTACTCAGTTGACCTCCCGAGGCTGAGTGGACCCCGTTCCAGCCCTCGTACCACTTTCCAAATTTCGTGGCAGAGCCGGGAATCGAACCCGGGCCTCCGGGGGTGGCAGCTAATCACGCTAACCATTACACCACAGAGGCGGACAACTGGTAGAGCAACCGACGCGAAATCGGGAGGTTGTGGGTTCGGATCCCCCTGGTGTCTGGTTGGCCATTTTTGTTCTGTACTTAAGATCTCTTCAACACGTACTAAATGTACGTAACACGATCTAATAGGTTAAAAGTCGGTTTCGATTACAATGAGGTCGTGAAAATTCAATATTCATTAAACTCAATCGTGTCACAAATCCTTGTTAGACTGAGGAAGAAAAGCTATTTGCCCTCTTTAGAGAATTGTTAAAAGTCCACAGAGGAAAGATTTAATTCCTGTTCTTTAAGTGATGCTTGAATTTCGTGAATTAGAATCGTTAGTGAACAGATCATTAGGCAGACAAACATAGCACGCTTCAGAAACTTAGACCGCAAAGTACACAGAAACAAATGACCGCCTACCAACAAAAAACAAGTTTAAAGAAAGAGTGTATAAAATAAAGTGTTGTGTTATCGCTCTTGTAAGATCCTTTCCCAAACAGGTTTGTAAATTAACCATCCGTTTCCAGTCCCAAAAAATTTAAGAGAATTCGCCTGTAATGTGGTATGTTAATGGTAAGATTGATGTGGTTAGTCTTTTCGAAAGCAATACTTAGTCTGTTACACTTCTCGGGTCATTAAGGTGACCAGACAAGCTCTGATATCACTCTGAAACTTTGAGTTACTCGAGTAGCGGCAACCAAAAGTAGTGGGCGTAATATGACGTTGACTGAAGTCACCAGAACGTTACTTAGTAATGTTTTATTTTACCTGGCCTTCAGGCCTTCTCTTCTAACTAACCAGGCACTAAAAATACGTATATTACATTCCAATAATTAGATAAATACAAATTAAATTAATAATAACACAACAAAGATGAGTGGTGAAATTAAATATAATAAAAGGATTTTTTAAACTAATGCCCTACATGTAAAAACAGAGGTAGTACATAAAATTTAACAACATTTGATAAATAAAACTATTAAGAATTTTAAACTAATATTCTACCAGGACAAAGCGGAGGCGGGACAGGTTTTTCTCCGGGTACTCCGGTTTTCCCTGTCATATTTCATTCCAGCAACACTCTCCAGTAACATTTCATCTGTCAGTCATTTATCATTGCCCCAGAGGAGTGTGACAGGCTTCGGCAGCCGGCACAACGCCTATCCTCGCCGCTAGATGGGGGCTTCATTCATTCCATTCCTAACCCGGTCGAGTGACTTAAAACAGGCTGTGGATATTAATGTTCATTTCATTCTATCAGGACATGCGTGACAACAAGATGGTTATGAGTTGCAGCATCAAGTTTACGTACAAATTCATTCAATCAATCACTCACCACTGCTCTGCGTTAAGGACAGTCGCCCAGGTGGCAGATTGCCTATCTGTTGTTTTCCTTGTCTTTTCTTAAATAATTTCAATGAATTTGGAAATTTATTGAATATCTCCCTTGATAAATTATTCCTTATTAAAACTGTGCAACATTTTAACGCTACTCTTTTGTGGGAAATCGCCCAGAACAAATCGAGCTACTTTTCTTCGGATTTTTTCCAGTTCTCGAATCAAGTAATCCTGGTGAGGGTCCCATACACCGGAACCATACTCTAGTTGGGGTCTTACCGGGCGAGTTGGCCGTGCGATAGGGACGCGCAGCTGTGAGCTTGCATTCGGGAGGTAGTGGGTTCGAACCCCACTGTCGAAGATGGTTTTCCATGGTTTTCTATTTTCACACGAGGCAAATGCTGTACGATAAATAAGGCCACTTCCTTCCAATTCCTAGGCCTTTCTTATCCTATTACCGGCATAAAACCCATCTGTGGCCGTGCGACATAAAGCAAGTCAGAAAAAGAAAAGTTAGGGTCTTACCAGAGACTAACGTGCCCTCTCCTTTACATCCTTACTACAACCCCTAAATATCCTCATAACCATGTGCAGAGGTTTGTACTCTTTATAACGATCCTTAATGGTGCATAAAATGTGTCCAAAGTGCTTCTTTGAAAGTGCGAATAGCGCTTAACCCTCTGATACTTTCCGGGAGGGAGGAGGTTCAACTCACGGCACACAATTAATGCGAATGGATGATCGTAAATGGCAGTTCTATGGATAGGTAAAGCAAGGATGGAATTATTAGTAGATCTCGTGTTAATACTGTGATAGAATGAGAGGTATTTGAAATATGAAGTAAGGTAGAAAGCTGTGAAGAATGAAGGACTTTATGGGTATTCACAGCGCGACGGATTTCTAGTCGGGGCCAAGATAGGTGGTAACTACATGAACAAAGATAGCGGTAGCATTATTTGTTGATGAGATGGTGGTAGTGTTGTCCGTTGATGACAGAGATGTGTACTCTCATCAGTACAAATGGGAAAAGTCCTCTCAGTTTTAATTACTTTGTTGATGGGGTGAAGGTTCCTTATGGGGATCACTAAGTACCTATGTGTTAATACTGTATAGGGAAAGATCTTAATAGGGGTAATCACATAAATATGATTGTAAATAAAGGGTACAGAACTCTACATATTGTTTAGGAGGGTATTTAGGGTTTGTAGTAAGGATGTAAAGGAGAGGACATTCAAGTCTCTGGTAAGACCCCAAATAGAGTATGGTTTCTTTGAATGTGACCCTCGCCAAGATTACTTGATCCAAGAACTGGAAAAAAATCCAAAGAAAATAAGCTCGTTTTGTTGTGGGTGATTTACGAGAAAAAAGTAGCGTTGTAAAAAAGCTGCAAAGTTTGGGCTGTGAAGACTTGGGAGAAAGGAGATGAGCTGCTCGACTAAGTGGTATGTTCCGAGCTGTCAGTAGAGAGATGGCGTTTAATGACATTAGTAAACGAATACGTTCTCAGTGGTGTCTTTAAAAGTAGGAAACCCGGGCGAGTTGGAGAGGCGCGCGGCTGTGAGCTTGCATCCGGGAGATAGTAGGTTCGAATCCCACTATCGGCAGCCCTGAAGATGGTTTTCCGTGGCTTCCCGTTTTCACACCAGGCAAATGCTGGGGCTGTACCTTAATTCAGGCCACGGCCGCTTCCTTCCAACTCCTAGGCCTTTCCTATCCCATCGTCGCCATAAGACCTATCTGTGTCGGTGCGACGTAAAGCCCCTAGCAAAAAAAAAAGTAGGAAAGATTACAATATGAAGATAAAGTTTGAATTCAAGAGGACAAATTGGGGCTAATATTCGTTTACAGGAAGGGGAGTTAAGGATTGGAATAATTTACCAAGGGGGATGTTCAATAAATTTCCAAACACTTTGCAATTATTTAAGAAAAGGCTAGTTCGACAACAGACAGGGAAACTGCCACCTGGGCGACTGCAGTAAATGCAGGTCAGTAGTGACTGATTTTTAGGTACCATCTCGGTAACTGCCTGGAGAAAAGTGGAAAAGCACGGAAAACCACTTCGATGATGGCTGAGGCGGGAATCGAACACCCCCTCTACTCAGTTGACTTCCGAGGCTGACTGTACCCCGTTCCAGTCGTCGTACGATTTTTCAGATTTCGTAGCAGAGCCGGGAATAAAACCCTGGCCTTCGTTTATGGTAGCTAATCACACCAACCACTACACCACAGAGGCGGACTCTGCAGATTATAAAGTTTTTTGATGCCCCCCGCCTTCTTGTCCAGAGGAAATACCTAGGTGTGTCGTTGCCATCATCAATAACAGAATGACTTAGCCAAACAGTCCTGCTATGACCATACAAGTGGCCGGAGCAAAGCTCTATGTGATGTGCTGTTAAAGGAACCACTTTCTACCTGGTCCGGTCCATTGTTACCTTCCCCGATCTTGATGAATCACGTCGAGGAAACAAGATTTATGGAGCTGTACTAACAGGAAGTGTCCTCCCGTGACTTCCTGGTACGGTTACGCCCAGTCCAGGGTACATTCACAGTCATCTGTTTTCTCAAAGAAGTTAATAGCTTCATGACCGGTTCAGCAGTGCAGGTGATCAGGTGACCAGTTCCCCTATCAGGGTTGTGGGATCGAATCCCTGCTCGATAGCGGCTGCCGGTCCAAATTATCACATAGCGGTTTTTCTAGGCGCAACAACGGTATGTTGTATTCCGTTCAGCAGCCGTTTTAGGAACGTTTATGTCCAGCTCCATGGCTAAATGATTAGAGTGCTGGCATTTGGTCCAAAGAGTCCTCGGTTCGATTCCCAGCAGAGTCGGGGATTATAAAATGTATTGGTTAATTCAGATTGTTCCGGGGCTCTCTCTCTCTCTCTCTCTCTCTCTCTCTCTCTCTCTCTCTGTGTGTGTGTGTGTGTGTGTGTGTGTGTCGCCTCCAGCATTAGAATTCATCATAAACAGGGCACCATTCTCATAGGCACACAGGGCAGGCCTCACCAGCGGGATTTGAATCCACAAACTTCGCATCGGGTGCTCTATCCAACTGATCTATATTGACCATGGTCGTATTTGTTCTGTCGGAAAGGATATAAACTACAGACCCGGCACTACTACCTTCTCAACTGCAAAGTGCGTGCAAGTCACCCGTTGTGGGCCAATGAATACAATGTGGTCGTGAAAATTAAATTTCCATTGAAGGATGTGAGTTCAGATCCCACTGGTGTCCAGTATATGAACCGAACACAACGCAATACAATGAAAGTTCTTTTTTTTTTTACGTCGCACTGACACAGATAGGTCTTATGGCGACGATGTGAGAGGAAAAGGCTAGGAGAGGCAAGGATGCAGCCATGGCCTTAATTAAGGTAGATCACCAGCATTAAGTCCACGGCTGCTTCCTTCCTACTCCTGACTCTTTCCTATCCCATTGTCGCCGTATGACCTATCTGGATCGGTTAGCCGTAAAGCAAATTATAAAATTAAACAGACTCACCAAAAGATTAATTAAACCAATAAGCTCAAAGAAGGTCAAAATAAATTGACTAGAAGAAACTAAGATGGACCTCCAAGAAATGAATATCACGGGCGAGATCATAGAAGATTGTGGAGCTTTATACATAGCACAATAGTAATCGAGCACAGATTAGTGAAGAAAACTAAAAAGAAAACTGTTAGCAAGTGGTCCACTGAATGCAAGATGCAACACAGTGCATTCTTGAAAAGATTTTGGGAGGAAAAGAAGGCGAGAACCATTAAGAAAAATGTTCAGTCAATAAACTAGGGCTTAATATTCTGGTTACTCTATTGATTTACTGTGGCTTTCCCCCTAGTTTGAAGATGAAATTTTTCGTTGCATCGTAAAAAGACAACGCTACTCTGAAGTTGTCCCTTATTTAAGTCCTTTAAAAAATCCAGTGACTTAATAGAAGCGAGTTCCAGAACTGCTACATCATGATTAATAGAACGGTGTTGGAGTTCCTATTAAGGAGTATAATTATTTATCTGTCAGGAGATCTCCTGTGCTCTCCTCCTCTTTTGCAGGCTTTTTTTTTCCGGTTCATAATGACTGTGATTCAGTGGGTTGTTAATCACTTAAGGCTGAGGCTCCGTTATAAAGTATACCTTACAGGTTCTTTCTTTTACCTTCTTTCCAATGCTTCGTCTCAATTCATTGCCCTGCCTGAGTTCTGCTGGTCCTGCTTTTGGTAATGCAGAGACATCTACTAGAACAAGGTGAAAGTAAAATAATAAATGAACAGCAGCGCGCAAGTGTACCACTGATGTGATGGGTGTGGCCTCGGAAGACACATTGAGGAAGTCTTTCTATCTGACTCTCATGGGTGCCCTGCGCGTCTCTCCCAGCTGAGTGTCTCAGACGGTTAAGGTGTTAGCTTTCTGAGCCCAACTTGGCAGGTTCGATCCTGACTCAGTCCAGTGATATTTGAAGGTACACAAAATATGTCAGCTCCGTGTCGGTAGATTTACCGGCACGCAAAAGAACTCCCGCGGGGCAAAATAGCGGCACCTCGGCGTCTCCGAAAAACGTAAAAGTAGTTAGTCAAACGTAAAGCCACAAACATTATTATTATTATTATTATTATTATTATTATTATTATTATTATTATTATTATTATTATTATTATCTCTTTCTTTCTCTGCTGATAGTGAATTAGAGAAAGGGTGAATCCTAGTGTCGGCAGACAGCCAACTCCTGTCGAATAACCCTTATGAATGGAGGCGGTCTAATAATGCCCACGGTATCCCCTTCCCGTCGTAAGGGGTAACTAAAAGGGGCCCCAAAGGCTCTTAACTTGGGAGCATGGGTTGGTGACCACGGGGCCCTTACCTGAGTCCTGCCATTGCGTCCCCTTATTTGTGCCAAGCTCCTCTCTTTTATATCCTATCCGCACGCCCGCGGTCAGTCCGACTCGTTGGCTGAATGGTCAGCGTACTGACCTTCGGTTCAGAGGGTCCCGGGTTCGATTCCCGGCCGGGTCGGGGATTTTAACCTTCATTGGTTAATTTCAGTGGCTTGGAGTTTGTTCTCAACATCCCTGCAACTCACACACCACACATAACACTATTCTCCACCACAATAACACGCAGTTACCTACACATGACAGATGCCGCCCACAATCATCGAAAGGTCTGTCTTACAAGGGCTGCACCCGGTTTCAAATAGCCAAACGAAATTATTAAATTATTATCCCTTGGTCAACTCCCGACGGTATTAGGTTCCCGAGGCCTAGGGAGTCTTTCATTTTCATGCACTTCGTGGCTCTTGTCTTTCTTTGGGCGATACCTTCATTTTTCAAAGTATCGGATCCCCTCCTTATTTTTCTCTCTGATCAGTGTTAATAGAGGACGGTTGCCCAGTTGTACTTCCCCTTAAAACAATAATCCCCAAGCGAGTTGCCCGTGCGTTTAGAGGCGCGCAGCTATGAGCTTGTATTCGTGAGAAAGTGTGTTCGAACCCCACTCTCGGTAGCCCTGAAGATGGTTTTCCGTAGTTTCCTATTTTTACACCAGGCAAACGCTGTAACTTAAGTAAGACTACGGCTGCTGTTTCCTACTCCTAGCCCTTTCCTACACCATCGTCACCATAAAACCTATCCGTGTCGGTGTGATGTAAAGGCAACTGTAAAAAAAAAAAAGAAGCATGAAAAATATAATCACCAAATCACCACCACCACTACTCCTGTCGAATAACACCAAGAAGGTGTTCAAGACTCTACATCCCCATGGTAGCGCTGCTTGGATAAAACTGCCAACAGCTGTTTCCAGAAGCAAGAGATAACTTTTCTGTATTTTTCCATTATGAACTTTTAGCTGGTACAATGTACACTTTGTCATTTAGACAACCTCTCAATTGAGGAAATGTTACTATTATAAAGTTTTAGTTTAGATGTCAAGCTTTCACAATCTGTTAAATTAATTAGTCCTTCTCCCGAGTTAAACCGTGTTGTTGCTTTTATGTACATCGAAGGCAGAAGGATGCGGTAAAGTTCATTTAGAAAATAATAAACTCGCAAATATTTAACCCAGAGTTCCATTCCTTCCTGATTTTCAATGTGCCGCGTCCATCAAAATTTAATTTAAATTTTTTAAATAAGAATAAGAATAAGAATTCCGTGTGACTATTTCTAGTCTGGTGCAGCCCTTGTAAGGCAGACCCTCCGATGAGGATGCCATGTGTAAGTAACTGCGTGTTATAGTGGTGGAGGATAGTGTTATGTGTGGTGTGTGAGTTGCAGGGATGTTGGGAACAGCACAAACATCCAGTCCCCAGGCCATTGGAATTAACTAATGATGGTTAAAATCCCCGACCCAGCCGGGAATCGAACACGGGACCCTCTGAACCGAAGGTCACTACGCTGACCATACAGCTAACGAGTTGGACATTTTTAAATTAAAAAGTGTTACAATGTCTCCTCATAAAAAACTCACCACTTTACAGACGATGAAGTGTCTATATAACAGTGCATCTCGGAAAACTGATGCTCTTGACCTCAGTACAAACATGACGAGAATTCACGGCTAACATTGACAGAGATCATTTATGATATAACACTCTATGCACAGCAATTAAACTACGTACTTTGTAATAATAACTAGTACGCCTAAGCCCATTATAACAGGACGGACTAGATTATATTAATTATCTTAGATTTGTTTAGATTAGATTTAATTGCGTTAATTCTTTGTAATTTCAGTCTGTATCACAAAGAATGCTACTGTAATTGGGATGAAAATCCCGTAGGCAGAAAGTATAATTAAATTAAATTAAGCAACTGTTTGCCGACGTTTCGAATTCATTGCAGAACTCATTCTCAAGATGACTGATGTACCTTACTCGATCCGAAGCGCTCATTCTCCCCAGGCAGCTACGAAAGTGATTGCCCTGCCTCGTCTTCATAGCCTCCTCTCCCTCCGGCTCCCATGAGCTTTTTCATAGTTTTTAGCTGCCTGGGGAGAATGATTACCTCGGATCGAGCCCACGGTTATATCAGTTATCTTCAGAATGAATACTGCAATGTATTCGAAATGTGTGGAAACTGCATGTAAGGCATATGACACATCGACGGTTCAACCTGGAGGAAGAATAAACTTTTATCAGAAAAATTCGTCGGGTTTGGCTTTCAAATGTACTTATGTATACATTTCATTTTTATTGTCCGACTCCTTGGCTGAATGGTCAGTTTTGAGGCTTTCGGTTCAGAGGGTTTCGTGTTCGATACCCGACCGGGACGGGAAATTTAATCATATGTGATTAATTCTTCTGGTTCGAGGACTGGGTGTTTGTGTTCGTTCCAACATTCTCCCCCACCGGGCGAGTTGGCCGTGCGCGTAGAGGCGTGCGGCTGTGAGCTTGCATCCGGGAGATAGTAGGTTCGAATCCCACTATCGGCAGCCCTGAAGATGGTTTTCCGTGGTTTCCCATTTTCACACCAGGCAAATGCTGGGGCTGTACCTTAATTAAGGCCACGGCCGATTCCTTCCAACTCCTAGGCCTTTCCTATCCCATCGTCGCCATAAGACCTATCTCTGTCGGTGCGACGTAAAGCCCCTAGCAAAAAAAAAAAAACATTCTCCCCTTCATATTCACGCCACCTACCGCACTACCAACTATCAAAGAAACCTGCAATAGTGATTACATCCCTCCATAGGGTAAGCATCAGTAAGAGCATCCGGCCGTAAAACAAGTGCGACACATTTTTCACCCGCGAACCCACAAGCGAAGAGAATAAATTATTATTATTAGTTTACGTCCAACTAACTACTTTTACGATTTTCGGAGACGCCGCAGTACCGGAATTTTGTCCCGAAGGAATTCTTTAACGCACAAATAAATGTACCGTCACGAGGCTTATACAGTACCACCGGACGACAGAAGAAGAATGGAAGCTGCCAAGGCCACGGTTCTACCGCCTGAGCTACAAATCCCGGCAGGTGTGTGGGAAGGGGAGGGGCAGAAGAAGAAGAAGAAGAAGAAGAATATGACTGCGCAATTACAAAATATCCGACGGGCAAATCACCATCAGCAGCGTCAAATGCCCTCATTCCACTCGGACACTTCGGAGAGGTTTGGGGTAGAGCAGAGAGAAGCTCTGCACTACGACGGCCTACATTTGGAAGAACCCTCTGTAGTACAAATAATACTGTGCTGTGTGCTGTAGCTTTATAAATACGTAAAATCACTCTTCAGCTATTGAATTAAGGAACAGTCATGGGCCCCTCACAAGCCAAGGGGCCTCCCCGCCTTATCGCCACTGTTGATTTGGTTGGTTTTTTCACCCGGACTAAGTGAGGGATCCCAACTCTAAGGCCCCATTCACAATGCAAACGTAACCGTAAACTTAACGACGTAACGTAACCGTAAAATTAACGTAAAATGTGTGGTATTCACAATGGAGGAACGTAACATTAACGTAAAGAGTACACAGCAGCCAATCAAAACACTGCCATGTTATTTAGCACGGAAGTCGGGTTTTGGGCTAGGCTATCTCGCAGTTTTATATTTCAGTAGCTCAATGGAATCAAACAACGTGGTAGCGGAATTCATACTACTTCAAACATCTATTGCTTTGCTCCTGGGAGCTGTGTAGGCCTACGGTACCTGAAAAGGCGATCTAAACAACGGTGCAGAAAATGGGTTCATCCCTTGAATCAAAGAAGGTTACGGTATCTCAGGGCGATTTCGGTAATCTACTGCAAGAAATGACCCTCATCAGTTCGTTTTGGACATACGGATGAAACCTGAACTGTTTGCCTTTCTTATGATTTGCTTCCCCTTTTCTAATAAAAAGAAATGTAAGGTCTCCTTTACCGAAATCTGCGAGTATGACCCTGTCTATCACACCCCGATGAGATGTTTGGATCTATTTGTTTGGATGATATCGTTTTCGTAAACTAGTAGTCCGTCATAATGTTAAGAACACTGTTTTATTTATGACAGGGATTGTCTCTCATCTGTTCGCCAGCGCTGCAAGCTTGTCTCCCGCCATTTACCGTCAGATTTCATTGCTACAGGATAGGCCTATTTATTTCCACCTATTATTTTTCGGTACAGCGTATTTGCAATTCTTTTTCCTTCTATCATACATAGCCTATACACAAAGACTATTTTGAAAGAGAATTACAAGTGTTTCGTCGAAAGAAGTCATTAAATCGTGCACAACACACAATGTTTACCTCTGCTCTGATTGGCTGGTTCTTAAAGTTAACGTAAAATTAACCGCAAGAGCTTGGAGTTTGCAATCCCTTAATTTTACGGACTCGCAGTTGAGTTTACGTCGGCGCATTGTGAATGGTTCCATTAGATAAGATGGCCGCTAACTTCTAAGTTAACGTTAATTTTAAGTTTACGTTACGTTACGTTTGCATTGTGAATGGGGCTTAACACCTCAAGGGCAGTGTCCTTGAGGGCGAAACATTGGCTCGGGGATACAACTAGGCTGGAGGACCAGTACTTCGCCCAGGCAGTCTCACCTGCTATGCTGAACATGGGCCTTGTGGGGGATGGAAAGATTGGACGGGATAGACAAGGAAGAGAGAAGGAAGCAGCCGTAGCCTTAAGTTAGGTACCACGCCGTCATTTGCCTGGAGGAGAAGTGGAAGACCACTTCGAGGATGACTGAGGTGGGAATAGAACACTCTCTATTCAAATGACCACCCGAGGCTGAGTGGGCCCCGTTCCAGTCCTCATACCACTTTTCAAAGTTCGTGGCAGAGCCGGGAATCGAACCCTGGCAGCTAATCACGCGGACGGTATGCAATCTACTAATTAGAAATTGCATACCACCAAGTCTCCCATCCTTCCGACCAACATTCTGATGGTGAAAATTTCTTCTTTCAACAGGACTTGTACCAGCTAACCATCCATTTAATATGATATCCCACATACGTATAATGAGTGTTTTATTTATTATGAAAAATTCATCCCTCCGTACATTGATATAGGTAGTCTGGCGCAAGTCACAAGGGACAGTTTGACGTCGATTTTTAGATACAGGAGTCTGTCAGTTTTTGTGTCAAGAAGTGAATGTTATCCTATTCTTCCACTTTCGTAATTAGGTTTGGTAATGACTCTCAAAAGCAACATTTACTCAATCACTATTAAGAGGTTCTAAGTTCCAAAAGTGAAACAGCTGGGTTTAATTTAGGAAGAGAACGACGACAACGCCGCGGGCTATGGATCAGGTTGGTCTCAGTGACGTAACCTACGATTACATCTGGTGGGTATTATATCGTCTTTTGTTCCGGTAAGAGAGCAGAGTGCGTTCTAATTGTATCGACGTAACACAGCGGCATGTAATATTGACCTGTCTAACTCAGGTTCTGCTCCAATAATGGAGAACAGGCACTTTCTCGGGAACTTTCGCTCACGTCAACCACACCCCAGGTGGCTGCTTTACGCTGACCCAGGAAGGATAATAATAATAATAATAATAATAATAATAATAATAATAATAATAATAATAATAATAATAATAATTAGGGCCCGGATGTTTATGCAATAATAGGTTAGAATGCAAACTTACCGAAGCAAGTAACAAGTAGAGTCTACCTGCACGACGGTAGTGCTGTGTGGTTTGCATAAACATTAGGGGTTGTAATGGGCGGACAACCGTCGTGCAGGTAGACTCTACTTATTGCTCACTTCAGTAAGTTTGCATTCTAACCTATTACTGCATAAACATCCGAGCCCTAATAATAATAATACACTTCAGAGGATATTTAGACTAACATGGGATCACTACAATAAACGAGTAATATCAGATGATGTTAAATTGAAATATTACAAGCATTAAAAAAACAGTTATCTTACCAGAAGCTCTACATCCATCAGAACAATTTGTTTTGAGAGGTCATTCTAAAATTTCAGATATTAAAAAACAAAAACGTTAAATTCCTAGAAAAATTTTCGGCCCTACACAGGAAAATGGAATTTGCATCAAAAGGCGAACTAAAATCCTCTATATATTTACTTACAGAGGGAGTTTCAACAGTACTGTACGAAGAGACGCTTGAAAATGTTTGGAGAAATTTTAGGACTTGATGTGCATTTTCTGGTCCGTTAATGTTTTAATGCATTCAATTGTTACTTCATATCATTTACGTGTTCATACTATTTTGATAAAACCAACTGAATAATTCTGTCTAACTTCTGAGGTCAAATAATACCCATCTGCGCAACGTATTAAGGCGCGCTAACGTTTTTAATCAACAATTTTCATGAACATTTTTTTACCGTTAATAAACAAAATACCGTGTTCGTAAAATTTTCGGCCATGTTTACAAACAAAATATCTACCTATATTCTTTTAGCTTTGTTCCAATGTAGTTTCATTTTCAGCTTCGCTCCTCGCGGAATAACCTAACCTTCCATAATCACTTGTACATCATCAAAATAATACTGTACTAACTGGTTAAATAAAATGTTTATTTACTTCCTAACTTTACTAATTCCTTGAGATTGTTGTATAAAACTTCACACATCTCAAGCTCAATAACGGAATGTAATTGAAATGTACGAGTCACTAGTTATTGTCCGCCTCCGTAACGTAACGGTTAGTGTTATTACCTTCCGTCCTCGGGGGTCAGGGTTCGATTCCCGGTACTGCCAGAAATTTAAATAATAATGTTATTTGTTTTACGTCCCACTAACTACTCTTTTACTGTTTTCGGAGACGCCGAGGTGCCGTAATTTAGTCCCGCAGGAGTTCTTTTTACGTGCCAGTAAATCTACCGACACGAGGCTGGCGTATTTGAGCACCTTCAAATACCACCGGACTGAGTCAGGATCGAACCTGCCAAGTTGGGGTCAGAAGGCCAGCGCCTTAACCGTCTGAGCCACTCAGCCCGGCAAAGCCAGAAATTTAAGAATGGCAGGAGGGCTGGTATGTGGTATGTGGTTGAAATGGTACACGCAGCTCACCTCCAATGGGGTTGTGCCTGGAAAGAGCTGCACCACCTCGGGATGAGGACACGAGTTTACTTTTACTAGTTATTAGGAATCTTAAAGTTATACATAGCCTGTCATTAGTGGAGCCGGGTTTCCGATAATACGTATAATTTGTTGCAATTTTAGGCCCATTTACTGTCAACAAAAACTGAAAGTCATGTGGAGCCATTATCAAGAAAATTTTCAAAGCTTTCTGCATCATAAATTAAAAGTTTTAACATAAGTGTTCTCTTCAAACTTAATTCTAAACGCCTTTCGAATATTTTTCTTTGGGACACTTTGCGTCTTCGTTTGTGTCTAGATTGTGATCGCTAAAGTAATGAAAGCTGCAGGATTTTCTTCCTGCTGAACCTATACATCACAACTCCACAAACTGCTTTTTCTCGTGCAGACATAATGTTGAAGTTTTTAACAAAAGAGTATTAATTACATTGAGAAATGTTTTCATTAACATTGTTTATTAACTTTGTTTTGTTAACATTGTTAATTAAATTTGGTGTGGGCTAACCATTAGCTTACACACTACAATACGAGAACGAATGTTAGTAAACAGCACGGTGGTTGCCTAGCAACGAGGAGAAAGCGACGATCCAGACTGCAGGTTCAAGTAGTTCCAGTTAAGACCGGTAGATGTCACTCAATTACAGCACCACTCAAAGTGTCCGACAGTCATGTCAGGTCCTCCAAAGTTATTATCTACCGGTTTAAAAAATATTCTCGAATATACGAACTGATTACTCAGTAGTTTTACTTGTCACTTCCGACACAGAAGGACGAAATTCGTATCCCGGTCGACCCTGAGTTGAAATTGTTATCTCAAAAATCACATGGTGTCAATAAGAGCGTCCGAACTTGAACTCCAGGAACTCCAGAATGAAGTGGAATAAACAGAAAAAAAATATTTATTTTTACTCTCGAAAACACAAAGTATAACGGACTTTTTCGAAATCGTTCCGTACTAACATCATACCTACAATTATTATTATTATTATTATTATTATTATTATTATTATTATTATTATTATTATTATTATTATTATTATTATTATTATTATTATTATTATTATTATTTAATTAGTTTACCGTCCAGGATTGGTTTTTCCCCGGGAATCAGCGAAGGTTCCCACCTCTATCGCCTCAAGGGCAGTGTCCTGGAGCATGAGATTTTGGGTCGCGGATACAACTGGGAAGGAGGACCAGTGCCTTGCCCAGGTAGCCTCACGTGCTATGCTACAGGAGCTTTGTAGGAGGATGGGAGAATTGGAAGGGATAGCCAAGGAAGAGGGAAGGAAGCGGCCGTGGCCTTAAATTAGGAACCATCCCGGCATTTTCCTGGAGGAGACGTGAGTACCACTAAAAACCACTTCGAAGATGGCAAAGGAGGGAATCGAAAACCCAACGACTCAGTTCACCTCCCGAGGCTGAAGGGACCCCCTTCCAGCCTTCGTACCACTTTTTAAATTTCGTAGCAGTGCCGGAAATCGAACCCCGACCTCCGGGGGAAGGGGGTGGCAGCTAATCACACAAACCACTACACCACAGAGGTGGGCAGCTACAGTTATTATTAGATGAAAATGTTATCTACGGTAGCACATTTGCCTTTCCCTGCTTATCAACTTCTGTCGGTTTGGAGATAAACCTAGAGTGCAGATGATTTTTTTTTTCATATTTCAGTGGAATGAGTCTCCGACATCTAAGTTCTCTGAAATGGCAAATAATTGTGCTAGGATTTTAATACAAGAACCATCCATTGATTACAAAATCGTCTCGAGTGAGTGAGTGAGTGAGTGAGTGAGTGAGGTTTTTTTTTTTTTTTTTTTTTGCTAGGGGCTTTACGTCGCACCGACACAGATAGGTCTTATGGCGACGATGGGATAGGAAAGGCCTAGGAGTTAGAAGGAAGCGGCCGTGGCCTTAATTAAGGTACACCCCCAGCATTTGCCTGGTGTAAAAATGGGAAACCACGGAAAACCATCTTCAGGGCTGCCGATAGTGGGATTCGAACCTACTATCTCCCGGATGCAAGCTCACAGCCGCGCGCCTCTACGCGCACGGCCAACTCGCCCGGTGAGTGAGTGAGTGAGTGAGTGAGTGAGTGAAAATTATATACCCCTACATACTGTTTGAAATAAACATTGCCCTGATGAGTGGCTCAGACGGTTGAGGCGCTGGCCTTCTGACCCCAACTTGGCAGGTTCGATCCTGGCTCAGTCCGGTGATATTTGAAGGTGCTCAAATATGTCAGCCTCATGTCGGTAGATTTACTGGCACGTAAAAGAACTCCTGCGGGACGAAATTCCGGCACCTCGGCATCTCCGAAAACCGTAAAAGTAATTAGTGGGACGTAAAGCAAGTAGCATTATTATTATTATTATTATTATTATTATTATTATTATTATTATTATTATTATTATTATTAAATAAACACAAGTAGTTAAGCCCTAGGATCCTTATCACCCACCATTTTGTCCGATTTCGCACCCTGTACAACAACTATGTATTATATTCACAAGCACAGCTCATAACATTCGTTTAGACCGCCCTAATCAGTCAGCTGACTACTACTACTAAAATCGTTTTCATTCCTCGCCTTAAGGGCGACGCCGTGTCTCAGATCGGGAGATTTGTTGCGGTGAAAAAGATGCACGGAGAAGGTGAGGCGGTTAGCGGCCGTGGCCTATACTAGGAACTGTCCCGGCATTCGCCTTAGTGCAGGAGAATAGGAAACCACGGAAAACCATTCTCAGGACAGCCGACAGTTGGGGCCAGCCGTGAGGTCCAGCCTTGTTTCGTCTCCCGAATACAGAGGCGTAGAGCCTCGGTAGAGCCATGGCCACCCCTCCTCTGCTCGGTTGGCCGGTAAGAGTGCAGAGCTGTTGGAACACGGACCAGCCGTGGTCACTTAAGGGGCATCTCTGCATCTGACGGGCTTGGAGCGCTTTCTACAGTACAGCAAGGCAGTCCGATAAACATTACTGTTAACTTTTTCACGGCCAACTTGATGCGTCGCCCTAGCAGCACCTTATAGCTGCAAGGAGCGCAGCGAAGGATCAAATCAACTGTGACTTTCTTCACGTGGTGTGAAGGACATCCGCTAGATGGCAGCTGCTGATAATATACTACAAGACAAAATTGTTGAGAGAGACGAAGCCTGAAGAAAAGCTCAGATTTCTAAAAAGAAAGATTCATGTTATACTAATCAGTCCGATTTGCGTTTCAGCGACTTACTTAGTTATACGCCCCACGACGCACTTAGAAACAGGCATGAAACTAACTTAGCGCACAGTTTGTACGTGGTGACTGTGGTATAAATAGGAAGTGCAGAGAGAATTTTTCCGAAATACCATAAATGAAATTGGTGATCCTTCAATTCTATTATTAAAGAGATGGAAAAATTTCCTCTTTTCTTGAAGCAGCTTCATGAGGAATTCACTTCACTCGTTAATAAAGGATTTGAAACTCCGCTAGAGGTTTTATCTTTTCCTTCTTCTGCAAATCAGAAGTACGTTTGTTTAATTTCCATCCTGTTTATTAAACTATTTTTTAGACGGAAATAGTTATGATTTGATTTATACTAAACAAAAATATACGTATACTTTTTGTGTGAAAGTTGGGATTAGTGGATAAACTGGATGATCCCTGTGAACTGACACTGGATTATAATGCTTGTGAAAAATTCTCCTTGTAGGGAAGTAAACAATTGAAGTTAGGAGTGAATGTACATCTGTAGTTCCCCCCGCGATTACAGAAAACACCAGTAAAAGTGTATACTTATGCATACGAAAATGAAGCACGAAAACATAAAATATTAGTAGGGAAAGTTGTGAATGATCTTGCTGCAAATAAAATATATGGACAGCAGAATTTATTCTCCTTCCAAATTTTGCCATAAATACACACAGGAATATAAAATTTGGATGTTTCTGTACATTTTGAAAGCGGGCTCGTAACAAAGAAATAGCTCTTGATACGAATTTATCTGGAAGATTATAAAAATGTACGATATATTTTGTTATCCAGTCCAACAGTGAGAATACGATCAATGTAATGACCTCTTTTATAAATAACAGTGGCATTGCAGATAGATTAAGCTTTTCATATGTTTTTTTTTCTCCTCCGCCTTATTATTGCCATATATTTTATCCAACTCGTACACTCTTGTTGACCTACAGCAATGATAATATAGGACCAACTTGATGAACACATTTATAATTATTATGAAAGATGTTATAAATATCAACTGAGGTTAGGTATATATTAGTCGCACACTTTTTAGTGATAGATCGACACCATAGTGCTGAATCGGTCGCCCTCGGCAGTCTTCGAGATTCGTATTGGCAACCTTTGAAACACAAACTATGAATCGCTTATGCATCGCTGTGCGACATCTGGCGTACACTTTACGTACTAGTACTGTTGTTGCACGGCCGACTTGATGCGTCGCTCTAGCTAGCTTGTTGTCTAAGGGGGCCTAACATCTAGGTCATCGGCCCCATTGCTCATGTAACAATACTTCATACGTTGGCCTTACCGTCATAGCAGTAGTGATTCTTACTTGTCAATGTTTAAATGCTAAAGTTCAGATTGTCTTGAACAAAAATGTGTTGTGTTGCTGTCATATGGCAAATACGACACCGTCTAAAGGATTCTGTGAAAGAAAATTCATGGGTAGAAATACTTGATTAGCATGATTAGCGGCCACTCACGGAGGCCCGGGTTCGATTCCTGGCCCTGCCACGAAATTTCAAAAATGGTACGAAGGCTGGAACGGGGTCCTCTCAGCCTTGGGAGGTCAACTGTGTAGTGGGTGGTATCGATTCCCACCTCAGACATCCTCGAAGTGGTTTTCCATAGTTCCCCACTTCTCCTCCAAGCAAATGCCGGGATGGTAACTAACTTAAGGACACGACTGCTTCCTTCCCTCTTCCTTGGATATGCCCTCCAATCTTCCCATTCCCAACACAAGGCCCCTGTTCAGCATAGAAGTTGCGGCCGCCTGGGCGAGGTACTGGTCATCCTTCCCAGTTGTATCCCCGACCCGCAGTCTCACGTTCCAGGATACTACCCTTGAGGTGGTAGAGGTGGTATCCGTCACTGAGTCCGAGAGAAAAGCCAACGCTGGAGGGGTAAACAGAGTAAGAAAAGAGAAAGAAAGAACGAAGGTAAATACCCGACATAGAAACGGAAAACAAAGACGAGAGTGCTACCTGATTTTAGCCACTCCGTAGTTTTGTCCTGGTCTACAGAGAATTCGTGAAATGATAGTGTCCCTTTGCTTTTTTTCCTGTTCGGAATACAAAAAAGGCACACAGCAATATATATTCGAATATTTCCTAACACAGTTAAAAGAAAAGCAAATCAACACTCCATTAAAACACGAATTAGCACATACATTAAAATCCTTGTTCAGGACGAAGTTACAGCGAGAAATCACTTTGTTCTTGTTTCCATAAAATTTCTGCTCGAAGTACGTAAAGGTGCACAAGAATGTCTCAAATTCCAAGATTTGTAAACACAATTTAAAAAATATAATCACCACAATACACAATAAAAAATAAACTCACTGCCGCATAACTATCTGATCTCATTATCAAGCCAACAAGCACCTCATTGCGAACACATTGCCAACATTTATGACAGCAAAACCAAGAAATAAAACTGGAAATGCGGCAATTTGCGGTATACAGCTTCCTGTCAATGGGTAGTAGGCCAGCGCTCTAGCGGCATTATGGTGAAACTTTCCTATTACAGCTTTATGCTGGGCTTCACAAGCGATTGTCAAGGCCGGTATAAGGAGCGCAGCGAGGTATCCAGTCGGCCGTGGTTGTTGTTTACACAGCAAAGCCAAACTATAGAATTATGCTAGGAACAAGATTCGCATCGACAAATGTTATATAATATGTGTGTGACACAGTTGTTGGCTTAAGATAATAAAGGTTTAGAAAATTCATAACAATCGATCATATTATCGATTCAAGTCAGATTTCATTTCCATCAAGTTGGCAGTATTACCGGAACCGGTAGAGCTCTCTCCTTACTCCTCACCCGCCCCCTCCCGTACACAAATCTATCACTAAAACGTGTGCGAGTGATACGTAATGCCTAATGATGTTGGCAGAGAGAAAATGTCCTTGTAAGTTCCATCTGCGGTATTGAAACGTGTAGACTAGGGAAAGTATTGAATCACCAGGTGATAAGTTCAAGTAAAGGAGATACTAAATTAAAGATAAGAATATGATTCCTGTAGCCGTAGATAATACTATTCGAAATATAGTTCATGCATTCACATTGAAAGCTGTCCATCTATTCAAACTTAATCATTATCTTAAGTCTACGACAGAAGGTTCATGAAAATGATTATAGGCCAAGTTACTACATATGGTGAGTTGAACTTTAATTGTCGCATGACTAACAAAACAATCGATGGGAAGTGCTCCTACAAGAATATAATAATTTAGTAAGTTTAGATAGATACAGTAGATCTTTGTTATACGTGACCCCTCGTATAAAACTTGCAGGTATTCTGTTTACTCACATATTCCGCATGAGGAAAGGGTTGCCTTGGTCAATACCACAAACATACAAGGGTTATAAATAAAGTAGAGGTAATATTGACAGAACGCAATATTTAATTAACTAACAAGTATTGCGTTGTATTCCTTCAATATTATCACTCGCAAAGTCTATTACCCTTTGCCAAACGTCGGGAAACCGTTGGGAACCGTTGACAAGGCGTTCTCTGTTGATGACAGCGACGGAGCGCCCTACTGCGCCGCGTACAGGTGCCACATCAGGAAATACGCCGCCTCGGAGGGGGTCCTTCAATTTCGGAAACAGGTCGAAGTAACAAGGACTCATGTCTGGTGAGTACGGAGGATGTTCAAAGACCTCCCAATGCCACCACTGCAATAAGAGCTTGACAATGTTTGTGAAAAGTTCTCCTGGTAGGGAAGGAAAAAGTTGAGGTTAAGAGTGAATGTACATCTGTAGGTTCCCCCAAGAATACAGAAACACCAGTGAAAGTATACATTTATGCACACGAAAATGAAGCAGGAAAACATAAAATATTAGTAGGGAAAGTTGTGAATTATGTTGCTGGAAATAAAATATATGGACAGCAGAATTTATTTTCCTTCTAAAAAATGCCATAAGCGCACATAGGAATACAAAATTAGGATGATTCTGTGCATTGTAAAAGTGGGCTAGTAATAGAGTGATCGTTCCGCATTAACTGTGGACGTTTACGCCGCATAGCCGGACGTAGATATCGCTCTAGAAATTGGCAATAGTGGTAATTGTTGACGGTTTGTCCCTCCGGCGTAAGAATAACACCCTCGTAGTCGTCTGCCGCAATCAGCATAAGCTTCACCCGACTGGGTTCCTGTCGAAATTTCTGTGGGCCAGGGTGACGCCATTCATTTGAATGATACTTTAATCCAGAGGGGGCTCGGCCTACGTCTCGTCAATGGCGACACTACGCTTCAAAAATGCGTCTTATTCGCCGCAGTATCTGTCCAGGTGGATGCCAGCCAGTGAATACCGGTGCCACTTCTGTACGTCGGTGAATTGATATGGAACACAACGGGACGCAATTTTCCTCGTGCTAAGACATTTCGTCAGTATTTCATCATTTATACTCAGATTCATTATATGATGTGCGATATGAGTGACAAGCCCTGACAGTTATAATTATCGATAATTATAGTAGTTTCTTTTATGCATCGCGTATTTCCTTCATCATTTGTAATCGTTACGAAATGTCGGAAGAAACAAATACATTCAATAATTTTTATATTTATGGTACTATCCAGCGTCAGCATACTTACTCTATAATTTCAAACATGACAAATAATTTCTGCGTACTTAAGTCAATACACCAGTGACATAAATATATAATGAAGTCCGTCCCACCAATATTGTGAGTAACTAAAGCCAGTTTCTGATAACCCGTATGAAGAACGGGTACTTCGGCTAATAAATAAATAAATTAATTAATTAATTAATATCTTCATTTCCGCGTTGACGTATAACTTTCACATAAGACATTAAACTATGGATGTTCCAACGGTCAACACTTTAATAGGTACAGTTTATACAAATTTAATGAATAAGTACCGGTTTCAATTCCCATGGACTCATCCTTAACTTATACAGTACATTAAATAAGATGAAATTAAGATTAAAGCACACATTGCAACAGATATGCCTAAAAAATTAAGCTCGATTTAACCTCATAAATGTTGTGATTTACAAACACATTAACAATAGCTTTCTTGAAGTCGAAATTGTCTGGATGAAAGTGTGTGCACACTTCATTAGATTAAATACTGTCTTAAAATGGCTAGCATGTGTTTTAACAGAATTTGTTGCTTTATCTGTGGCTGTAACGTCGTTCATTTGTGATATGTGAGGTTGTATAGTGATTGCAAAACCCTTGTTAGAGTACAGATACACTGATTAAAAACAGACCACTGATTTGGCACATTTACACTATCTTCTTTTTGTACAATGTTATATATTGAGGACAATTGATTTATTAAATTTGTATAAATTGTACCTACTACAGTGTTGATTGATGAAGTATCCATCGTTTAATGTCTTATGTGTAAGTTTAACCTCGTATGCTGTCAACAAACCAATGGTGAAAAACTGTCCTGTCGTCACCTCGCAACCGTGTTTACGTCAGCAGTTGGTAGCACTGTCTGATGACCACAAACAAAAGCGTATCGTCCTCTGTTCCGTCTCAGCGTTCTCTCGCGGAGCTAGTTCATGGCGTCTTTTTAAGTGCTACCTCTGAACCGAAGATCCTTACGCTGACCAGCTGTTACTCTTATACTGCATTACTGTATATCACTTCATATACGGTCAGTATTTCCCTCAGCATCTAAGCACTTCTTCCACATGCCATTTAATGGTATTGTTTATTTCCTACTAAGGACGTTGCATTCGAACCCCACTGACAGCAGTCCTGAAGATTGTTTTCCGTGGTTTCCCATTTTCATACCAGACAAATGGTGGGGCTGTACCTTAATTAAGGCCACGGCCACTTCCTTTCCACTCCTAGCCCTTCTTTATCCCATCGTCGCCAGAAGACTTATCTGTGTCGGTGTTACGTAAAGCACCTTGTAAAAAAAATTCTAAGGTTGCAAATACAACGTAACGTTAAGGCCTGCATGGCACGCAATGCAGACAGTCCCGGGCATTTATGGGGCCCCAGACTCCTCGCAATAATAATAATAATAATAATAATAATAATAATAATAATAATAATAATAATAATAATAATAATAATAATAATAATAATAATGCAATGCAGACAGAGTCCCGGGCGTTTAAGGGTCCCCCAGACTCCTCGCAATAATATTAATTGTTCCGAGGTATCTGTGGAACAGCAGAGGTGAAAGAAGGTGCGGGCTGGAATGGGTCTAACTACAAGTCCGAAAGATGAATTAAAAATTTAAATAAATGTTATATTTTCAAAAGACAACAGGATTTAACAAATTTTCACTAGGTGAAATAACAATTTAAAAAATCAGGTACAATTATAACTTTACAAACGAGCTCTCAGCTCACAACCACAAAATACCAAAGGGCAGAAAGCCCCTAATTCCATGGAGCACTTGCTCCCACCTAGTAATATCAAGCCTCCTAGAGGCACCTTACAAAATACCAGAAAGAGCTGACCCGCTCTCAATCTTTCAAGCCTATTAAAAGCAATACCATACTTTACAATTAACTGCCATCAAGACAGAACTTACAAATATAAACAGGGGTATCTCGTACCCAATCTACTGGGCCTTCGCAGGATGGAAAACAAAACGGGTTAAGGTAATGGCCCAAAATACAAAGATGAATGGAGGCGAGTACTTGCACTCCTACATGAAAGCTTGTTAAAACCTAAGTGGCACTAGGCCAATTCAACAGGGACTATTCCCACACCAGGGAGGTGACTCGTATAAGAAAATTTTAATACATTCGGAAAGAGAAGAAAATCGGTTATGAAAACGTAGTCACCTCAGATCAAAATGAAGGGGAGCTCAAGAGGGTAAGGCACTCTCTATCCCGGATTTACAGTTAAAGTAACATGAAAATTTTACATCGAAATGGTATAGGTTACATCAAAACGGTTTCGGAACTTCCCCGAGGATTAAACTGCTGAGCTAGCAAGAAATTAAAAATGTTAAACGGCCATTACCTTTTTGAAGGGCTGCTGACTGATGAAAGAGGCGCTTCCCGCCTCCTGCTATTCTTCCATACACTAAGCTAGATGTTGTACGAGTGGCCGAGAGACCAGAAAATCAGCAGCTTTTATACTCTCGGGGAAGATTCGAGACTTTTCATGAATGATTAAAACACACCCACAGTCGTTTATTGGGTAGCTTACAGTTACATATCGACATTGGTAAAGAAGGACGCCATTGGCTGAAAATTAATGACAGAAGTTTACGATTGGCTAATTTCAAAACTGGCGGAAAGAAAGATTAATATTGCCAACCCACAAATGAAAGAACAACATTTAGTAAAGAACAAACTTATGAATACAAAATATCTTCGAGAAAAGTTCCATCACTTCGCGCCAGGGTGCATGATCATAGTTTTGGGTAGAGACATCTGTGAGAGAATGTCCACACTTCTTGATAATTGTTAACAAAAACAATTCGAAATTAACTCAGTGACATTTTCTGATAAACCGTTGAATTAATTCAGTTTAAAGTTCAGAGTTTCAGCAGTAGAGGAGTACTTTAAGGCGGAAAATTCAAATGTGCGGCGTATAGGTGTACCAACCGGTATATTAATAATAATAATAATAATAATAATAATAATAATAATAATAATAATAATGCAGACAGCCCCGGGCGTTTAAGGGGCCCCAGACTCCTCGCAATAATAATAATAATAATAATAATAATAATGCAATGCAGACGGTCCCGGGCGTTTAAGGGGTCTCCAGACTCCTCGCAATAATAATAATAATAGTAATAACAATAACAATAATAATTGTACCGGTTGGTACACCTATACGCCGCACATTTGAATTTTCCGCCTTAAAGTACTCCTCTACAGCTGAAACTCTGAACTTTAAAACTGAATTAATTCAACCGTTTATCTGAAGATGTCACTGTGTTAATTTCGAATTGTTTTTGTTTACTAATTATCAAGAAGTGTGGACATTCTCTCACTGATGTCTGTACCAAAAACTATGATCATGCACCCTGCTGCGAAGTGATGGAACTTTTCTTGAAGATATTTTATACTCATAAGTTTTCCTATAACTAAATTTCGTTCTTTCATTTGTACGTTGGCAATATTAATCTTTCTTTCCGCCAGTTTTTAACTTAGCCAATCCCGAATTTCTTTAATTAATATTGGACCAATCGTGTCCTTCTTCATATTTGATGTGTAAACTTTAGCCGACCAATAAACGCATGTGGGTGTGTCTTAATTATTCATGAAAGGTCTCGAATTTTCCCCGAAAGTATAAAACTGCTGATTTTCCGGGCTCTAGGCCACTCGTCCAACATCTAGCTTAGTGTATAGCAGGAGGCGGGAAGCGCCTCTTTCATCCGCCAGCAGCTCTTCAACAAGGTAATGGCCGTTTAACATCTTTCTTTTTCCTTGCTAGCTCAGCAGTTTAACCCGCGGGGCAGGTCCGAAACCTTTAATATGTAACCTATAACTTAAAACATGTAAATTTTTTCATCCTTGTAAGACTTCATATATCTTTAAATGTAAATCGGGGATAGAGAGTGATTTACCCTCTCGAGCTCCCCTTCATTTCTGAATTGAGGTGACTATGTTTTCGTAACTTATTTTCTACTTTTCCCTAATGTGTTAAAATTTTTCTCATACGAGTCACCTCTATAGTATGGGAATAGCCCCTGTGTATCGGCTCAGCGCCACTTAGGTTTTAACAAGCTTTCATGTAGGACTGCCGCCTCCTCCATTCATCTTGATATTTGGTGGGGGGGGGGCATTTAATTAATCTGTTCCTTTTCCACGAAAGCCCAGTAGATTGGGTACTAGATAGCCCTGTTCCATTATAAGTTGTGCCTTGATGGCAGTTAAGTGTAATAGTCTGTTATTGCCTTTAATAGGCTTGGACGACTGAGAGCGGGTCAGCTCTTTCTGGTATTTTGAAAGGTGCCTCTAGGAGGCTTGACATTACGAGGTGGGAGCAAGTGCTCCATGTAATTAGGGGTTTTCTGCCCTTTGGTAATTTGTGGTTGTGAGCCGAGAGCTCAAGGACTGTCAAATTGGGGTTCGAAGCCCAGGATTTGTAAAGACACCTTAACTAGTGTTTTCGCTTGTAAAATTATTATTGTACCTGAATATTCATTATTATTTCACCTAGTGAAAAATTGTTAAATCTTGTTATCTGTTGAAAATGTAACCTTTATTTAAATTTTAAATTCATCTTTCGGACTTGTAGTTAGGCACATTCAAGCCCACACCTTCTTTCACATCTGCTGATCCACCAAAACACGGTAACAATAACAGCAACAACATCAATAATAATAATAATAATAATAATAATAATAATAATAATAATAATAATAATAATAATAATAATAATAATAATAATAATTCAATGCAGAGGGTCCCGGGCGTTTAAGGGGCCTCCAGACTCCTGTCACTAATAATAATAATAATTATTATTATTATTATTATTATTATTATTATTATTATTATTATTATTATTATGCAATGAAAACCGTCCCGGGCGTTTAAGGGACGCCCAGACTCCTCGCAATAATAATAATAATAATAATAATAATAATAATAATAATAATAATAATAATAATAATAATAATAATTTACAGTTTTTACATAAGAGTAACTGCCATCTAGCAGCAATTATAGCACAGCTGTAAACACTGCTTCCACTTGCTGTCTCCCGCAACACTGCGAGACGCTCCTCGCAAAAGACTTGCATCAAATTGTTTAAAAATAATTGCAGCCATGAAAATTGATGCGGAAATATCATATTTTAGTTAGAAAATGATACTGTGGTGTTGTGTAGTGCATCTAAGATCGTATTATGTCCAAATTTTGCAGAACATTTAACTTTATCACTCATTTACTCGACAACAGTGTATGATGCCACTAAGAGGTAGGTGTAGTAACACGCAGTCAATTCAGTTTCAAACGAACTCTCTTTGCGCAACGGATTATCAGTTGTGCTGTTCGATATTTTTCAAATGTTATGTGAACAGTTTTTTATTTAATTTTATTTGTATATTTTTCTGTTTTCTAATAGTATAAATTATTATATCTGAGACTGTTGTACTAACTGTGAAATGAAAGCAATTTTAAGTGCGAACAACTAAGTGGTGTATGGTTAGCAGCTTAGCCATTAAACCAAGAAGGCGGTCAAATAAAATATATTAAACTTATTTTTAATAATCTTACAATAGTGAATAATCCCGTTTTTTTATTATTTGAAAATGAATTGCATATTATCTACCTGCTCTAATTAAATTTATATTAGTTATTCTTAAGTTTTGTGTTTTATTTGAGGGGGCGCAAATTTGTATATTAGCAGGGGGCCCTATCAGATTTGTTACACCCCTGAAAGGTAGTTAACACCGTTAAAATACGTAAGCTCCAATACTCGGGCCATATAATGAACCCCACCCCCATGGCACTACAGCCCTTGAAGGACCTTGGCCTATCAAGCGACCGCTGCTCAGCCCGAAGGAGTGCAGATTACGAGGTGTCGTGTAGTCAGCACGACGGATCCTCTCGGCCGTTATTCTTGGCGTTCTAGACCGGGGCCGCTATCTCACTGTCAGATAGCTCCTCGATTCTAATCACGTAGGGTGAGTGGACCTCGAACCTGCCCTCAGGTCCAGGTATAAATCCCTGACCTGGCCGGGAATCGAACCCGGGGCCTCCGGGTAAGAGGCAGACACGCTACCCCTACACCACGGGGCAGGCCCATATAATGAGAGGAGAGCGAATACAGAGTGTTCGGAAACAACGTGAACCTTGATCATGAGCGTTAGAGGGTTGGTCATGCTTGTAAATAATTTCAAAGAAATAATTCGATATTTTGCGCCGTTCTTATTTTACCAGCTGCTGAAGTTAGCCAATCAGATCGCTTCGCGGGCGAATTCAAATGGGCTTTGCGTGGCACTGTTGCTAAATCTGCACTTGGCTTAAGATTGCTATGGTCGTCTGACGAGAAGTCTAGTGCATGCCGGGTAAGGGGTGCGGAGGGTAAGCATGGCCGCTGCGCATGCGTCAATCTCAAGTCTCAAGGCCTGACGATAAACATCTGTTCCATCCGCGGCGATTCTTGTGGACTAAGGTGCTGCTGCGCATGCGCCAATCTCAAGTCTCAAGGCCTGACAATAAACATCGGCTCCGTCCGCGGCGATTCTTGTGGAGTGAGGTGCTGCTGTGAAGTTTCAAACTGGTAGTGGAATTGCGCTTTAGTTATACATTTACTGTGAAAACTGCATAATGGACAGTTTAATAATAAACACGCATCTCTTTCAAAGAGCTCACACTGTTTATTACGACTAATGTTTGTTACCCGTGCCGTACCTCCAAACTGCCGTGACTTCTTGTGAGAGACAGTTGGTAACTTGAGAGCCCCGTCGAGAAATCATTATCAATACGCTGTTGCTTTCAGCCGCTGTCACCGTAGCGCACTTGCTTTCGTGCTAACCTCTCAGCTCGGAGCTCTGTATTCAGAACCCTCCCCTGGAGAAGTTTTATTATTCGACTGGTGTTCTCATGACGGTCTTAAAGCACGTACCGATTTACCAACACCGCCTCCCAAAGTCCATTTAAATTCGTTCGCGAACCGATCTGATTGGCTAACTTCAGCAGCTGATAAAAGGACGATGATGCGAGGTATCGAATTATTTCTTTCAAATTATTTATCAGCCTGACCAACCTTGTAACGATCATATACCCGGTTCATGTTGTTCCCCACCACGCTGTCAAATCATTCAACGGAAGTTTGACGGACTTCTGTGATGATTACCAACCTTCTTAGAGGACACAGCACATGAAGAGGAAGAAGAAGAAGAAGAAGAAGAAGAAGAAGAAGGAATATTCATGTCCGTTCTGCACATTCTCCTTACCTTCCTCAATTGGAAATCTAAACATTTTAGTACTAAGTTTGTAGGAAAATGAATGATAACGTAAATAATTCACAGGTTAAAAAAATATGTTATCTTCTTTATTTGATAGCTATGTACATATCTTATAATACATAACAAATAATAAAATTAACAAATATATAACAATATTATCGGATAAATTCCTTGGAATTTTACATCCTTCTGTCACTGAGTTCATAAGAGTGCCTTGCAGACTCAATTGTTTCCAATAGTTTTGACCAACTCACATTTGGTGGTATTTCTGTATACAGCTGAACGAAGAAGAGCATCAGGAAATGAAGATATTTGAATGCAATATAAACGTAAATGGCCCAATTTAACTAAGAAACGTCCATGACTTGGTTCTAATGTAATTAAAATAGCTATAGAACCAAATTTAAAATTCCATAAATTCGTGGAGTTTATCACATTGACTGCAGTTTCGGCATTTGTAACGAAGTTGAAAGGAAGCGACTAATTACTACCTGACTCAAAGAAAACATCCTTCTCACCGAGTAGCTAGACACGGACATTTCACCTTGGGATAAACATTCCTTCGAAAGTAGACATGAAATTGCGTTTGGAATGAACAAGATTTTAGTATTGTGCCCTGGAATCTCGAAAGAAGAATCTGAGAGACCGCAGAAATAGAGAAACACCAGAAAATTAATTTACAGGAAAGTTGGCAATTCTCGCATGCTTGTAATCTACAAGTTACGAATGCTGAGGACAGAATATGAAATCACTCGACCTCCCAGTTACAGAAAAGTCACTGAAAATTTCCATTTTACCGACGGGCAACAGCCGCCTAATCATTAAAGTTGCCCTCCTTCCTCTGACACCGTCAGAGAGCCTCTATATCTGGAAGTAATCTCTGAATTGTGACATCTCTGGTATTCCCCATCTTCGAATACTTGGCCTTAGATCTTTCTGAGAATTCTTCTCTCTCTGACTTCCAGTTTTAAACCAAGCCGTTTGTATTTAGTGACAGACACTTCATGGCATACAAGGCTTCCTAGCGGATGACTGCTGTGTAGTGTTTCAGCTTCAAAGCGTGTATTTTATTTACATAAAAAGCATACTCTAGACCTCTTCCTTCGATGCAAGTAATTTAACTTAAAAAATGAGGAATGCAAACATTTGAAAAGTACTGTATGAAATGTATGGTGATAAGTGCGAGAAAAGTAAGGACAACTGTAAAGTCAGGACAAGAAGATATAGAACAAGTAAGTGCTTTCAAATATTTGGGAAGCATAATAACAGAAGATATGAGATGCAAACAGGAGGTAAAAACTCGTATCGCAATTATCAAGGAGACACTTAATATGAAGAGGAGGCTTCTTTGTGGGTGCCATGGACAGGGACCTAAGGAAGAAAATGGCGAAGTGTTTTGCACGGAGCGAGGCATTATACGCAGCGGAGAGATGAGCAGTGAGAAAAGACGAAGAAAGGAGAGTGGAAGCATCTGAGATGTGGATCTGGAGGAGAATGGAAGAGATAAAATGAAATGGCGTATGGCTTTTAGTGCCGGGAGTGTCCGAGGACAAGCTCGGCTCGCCAGGTGCAGATCTTTTGATTTGACTCCCGTAGGCGACCTGCGCGCCGTGGTGGTGCTGGTGGTGGTAGTGCTGCTGCTGCTGCTGCTGATGATGATGATGATGATGAAATGACGATGAAGATGACACATACACCCGGCCAGGTTCCAGCGGAATAAACCAATTATGGTTAAAATTTCCGACGGGAATCGAACCCGGGATCCCTGTGACCAAAGGCCAGCACACTAACCATGGATAAAATGGGTAGAGAAAGTGAGAAATGAGGTGGTGCTGAGAAGAGTGGGGAAAGAGACAGAAATATTAAAGGTAATAAAGAGGAGGAAACACAGCTTGAACATAGGATGAGAAGAGATTGTTTACTGATGCATGATATGGAAGGAACGGTGAATGGAAAAAGAGGAGGAGGAGGACGGAGAAGATATCAAATGGTTGATACTATAGGGATGGATGTCAGTTATGAGAAGGAAAAAGAGGGTGCAGGTGACAGGATTGCATGGAGAACTGCCATGTGAAGACGTGCCCTAGAGCAGAACACTGATGATGACGACGATGATGATGATGATGATGATGATGATCTATGAAAGGTTATGGTTGAGAAGGACAATATACATATTGTAGAGCATGTTGTTGCTATACGTGTTCAAATCATTTCAGTAAACGAATCGTGTACATTCGATGAATTTAAGTGCAAACTTCAAAAAGTGAAAATGCAAAAATTGATAAAATATTTACCGGTAATGACTAGGATTTAAGAATATATACCTGAATGTTACTTAATGAATGATATTATATGTATGTAAAGCATTGAAAATTTCGTTTAGGTAGCATTTTATTTACGGAGCAATAAAAATGTGTGTTTTACTGAATTTAAATTCTCGAAAACTGTGCCTGCACCTTAATTAGCCTTTAAGCCTTTTTGAAGTTTAGTTTTGAAAGAAATTAACTGATTTTTAACTAAATACAAACTGTTTAGAATTGAAGATTGAGATGGAAATATACTATTTAACACGAACGGTATACATTATAGGCATAATGCATGAAATGAAAACATGACAATTAAATGAGATGAGAAAGAGTTCTTTCTTAAATCACTTATTAGATTCAAAGCAATTGGTCGGATATTCTAAAACATCCTCATTTCGGATCCCAGTTGGAGACTGTATCTCCTATTTTTATTTGGGTTTGACAACTGCAGAAATGTTATACTTATCTCCCTTTAGCTGCACTTCCGTACTGTGCTCCATTCCCTGATGTATTGCCATCTCTGGCAACTTTGTTATTACCAGAGTTAGTATAGGAAGTAGTCTGTGCCACATTTGAAGATCCACTAGCCTCGGCTTTGCTTGCTGAAGCTGCATCAGTGTTACCACCTGCCAATTTTATGCCCTCACCATTTCCAACATTGTACGTTTGAGACGAAACTATTTCTACAGAGCCTCCGTTTTTGGGAATTGGAGTTTGATTGCCAGCACGTTGAGCACCAGCAGTGTTACCAGCACTATGGCTGGCTGGTAATTGTGGCAGACCTGCCCCGTTTAATAAGAATGGATTACCATTGTCAAGAGCACCACCCAACCCATGAAATGCTGGACCAAAATTCAGAGCTGCTAAGCTGTTATAGTCAAAGTTTTGAATTCCAGGAAAGCCACCAAAATTGTAATGTGAGCCTAAATTGAACTGTCCACCTGACAAAGCTCCTTCTAGCCCGTTAATGCCTCCAAATCCGTTTCCTAGCAACTGGTGCTGTGGCACGCCATTGTTGAAGAAGCCAGGCAGGGAATACTGTTGCTGCAGCTGCTGCTGTAACTGTTGTTGCTGTTGTTGTTGTTCCTGCTGCTGCAGCTGCTGCTCTAAGTGTTGTTGCTGTTGCTGCTGCTGCTGTTGTTGTTGCTGCTGCTGTTTCTGACCCAAATTACTGTAGGTTGGATCAAGAAGTTGTGGACCTGATGCAGGAAACTGGTTCTTTCCTGAAATTACAGACTGCGTTTGTGGCACAGGGATGTTGGGTGGAACTGCAGGTTGTGCCGACTGAGCTGCGCGTTGCTGGGGAATATGGATATTTTGAGAAGATCCACTTTGTGCCCTCTGGGAGACATACTGTTGAGGAACAGGGAAATTTTGTGCGAACAAGGATTCTGGTTGCTGGGCTGTATATTGTTGTGGAAACAAGGATTGTGGTTGCTGGACAGTATATTGTTGTGGGAGCAAGGATTGTTGTTGCTGGGCTGTATATTGTCGTGGGATAGGAATATTTTGTTGAGGTGAAAATTGTCCTTCATAGGGTGAAAACTGTTGAGGGAAAGGCACAGGAATTATAGATGGCCCGGGTGGCGCGAAGTATTGAAGATCTTGAGGGCTTATTGATTGCGCTGCTGGTACCGAATACTGTTGAGATTGAGGACTGGTTTGTCCAGCTGTGTTTTGGGTTGATGGTACCTCATATTGTTGAAGAACGGCCCCTCCTTGTTCGGATCCCGGGAACAAATATTGCTGCAATGCAGGATTGCTTTCTGGAGCTACACTTTGCGGCTGTGGAGGCTGTGAGTATTGCTGGACTACAGGCCTGTTTGAAGGCCTAGGTCCTGAGTTAATACTTCGTATGCTGTATCCATCTGCTTCAGAAGGGACAATATTACCATGCCCTTGATTATTAAACCTGAAAAACAAGAAATACACCATATTATAATAGTTTAGTACGCTCAAACACCAGAAAGAATTAACAGAGAGTACTGTGTAGGCTTATATCTGGCTCCTTAGCTTAGTGGTAAGCGTTAAACCTTCAATCCATTGGGTACCAGGTTCGATTTTTGGCAAGTGCGGATATTTTAGCCATTTCTCTGGCTGAGAGCTGGGTTATTTATCTTTTTATTAATATACACTTCATCACTAACACAGCACATATTACCAACCACTACAGAAACTTGCTACAGGGAATACATTCCTCTGCATAGGATTGACGTCTGAAGGGAATTCAGACTTAAAACTGAACCGGGGTCCACTTGAATCGCAGGCCAGCATGGAGCCGAACACTTTTCACATGACTTGTTTCCTCTCACTTATCCTATAGAAAGTATACTGTTATAAAATTGTTTCTATGAAAGTATACCAAGTGCCTCTAAAATTGAAGCGTACACATTCCACCTGCAATAAACATTGGAAATATGGAAACTGAACGTGTAATGGAAGGTTTAACTTCGAAGTAAACAGACCCGTCAATCAATCAATCAATCAATCAATCAATCAATCAATCAATCAATCAATCAATCAATCAATCAATCAACCAATCAATCAATCAATCAATCAATCACCACTGATCTGCATTTAGGGCAGTCGCCCAGGTGGCAGATTCCCTATCTGTTTTTTTTTTTTACCTACGCTTTTCTTTAATAATTGAAAAGAATTTGGAAATTTACTGAAAACGTCCCTTAGTAAATTATTCCAATCCCTAACTCCTCTTCTTATAAAAAAATATTTGCCCCAATTTGCCCTCTTGAATGCAAACTTTATATTCATATTGTGATCTTTCCTACTTTTAAAAACACCACTCAAACTCATTCGTCTACTAATGTCATTCTACGCCATTTCTCCACTAACAGCTCTGAACATACCACTTTGTCGAGCAGCTCGTCTCCTCTCTCCCAAGTCTTCCCAGCCCAAACTTTGCAATATTTTCGTAACGCTACTCTTTGATCGGAAATCACCCAGAACAAATCGAGCTTCTTTTCTTTGGATTTTTTTTTTCCAAACCGATCCGTCCAAGTGCCTGGGTGTTAATTCTCGATTTACAAGAACGCCTGCAGATATAGAGTCAAGGAAGTTGCGGTAAGGAACAGCATCGTTATGAAAGTAACGCGCAGTAAATGGATGTGTAATCCCCACTTATGTGTATAAAGAGGCTAGTGATTCTCAAATACAGAATATGCTCGTCCAGTCTGGAATAGATCAGTTTATACACACAAAAGTTGATGTCCTAAATGTGAACGTGAGCTTGCATCCGGGAGATATTAGGTTCGAATCCCACTATCGGCAGCCCTGAAAATGGTTTTCCGTGGTTTCCCATTTTCACACCAGGCAAATGCTGGGGCTGTACCTTAATTAAGGCCACGGCCGCTTCCTTCCAACTCCTAGGCCTTTCCTATCCCATCGTCGCCATAAGACCTATCGGTGTCGGTGCGACGTAAAGCCCCTAGCAAAAAAAAATGTGAACGTGCCGCAGAACAAGGGGCTTCATGTAAGCTCTATAGCCCAGGCAATTGGACAAATCAGGTTGATTCATATTTTCACCCTCCCATAATACATTCAGTTTCCGTCTTGCCAATTTTGAATGCATGTGGAATGAGCACATTTTCATTTTCGAAACTGTGGACAAGCCCAATAGAGCAGCAGGCGTCCGAATTCAATCGCCTTCTTTCTGAAGGCGTGTGAGGTCTTTTCCGACATGACAATATAATAATAATTTATTTATTTATTATCGTTCCGACCATCTATGGACCACGTTTTGCAGTCTTTACGTTATTTTTCACCAGTCCTGACTTCACATTCTGCCAGTACTTCTTCATCCTTGCACTGACTTCTTTCTTCTGTTCTTCTGTGTAGGTCCTCTTCTTCTTCTTCTTCTTCTTCTTCTTCTTCTTCTTCTTCTTCACAAGTTCTTCCCCAGTCTCCTGGAAACCCTTGAACTCCTTCACTTTTTGTCTAAATTTGTTTCTGTCCAGTACGTCCTCTTTTTCTACTCCTATCCTGGCCAGGTCGGTCCTTACTTCCCGAAACCATTTTGGTTCCGTCTTCCTTAGGCTGAAGAAGCTAAAAATCCATTTTGTCAGTCGGTTGGTGTCCATTCTCTGTAGATGTCAATAAAATTGAAGCCTTCGCTTTTTCATCAATACGACAACTTCCTCTGTCTTCTGGTATAGTTCTTTGTCGGGTCTAAGTCTCCTCTCCCCACCTTTCATTTTCGGGCCCAAGATCTTCCGGAGCATTTTGCTCTCTTTCCTCCTGATGTTCTCCAGATCTCCCTTTCCAATCATGTCCAATGTTTCTGCTGCGTATAAGCATTCAGGTCTGATGACTGTGTCCAGATGTCTTAATTTGGCTCCATATGACAAAGCTTTCTTGTTGTAGGTGTCTCTAGTGAGCTGATACGCTTTCCATTTTTCTCGCTCATTCTATCAGAGCTAGCTTCTCTGATCCATTCTCTTGGACTATTTCTCCAAGATACTTGAAGCTCTTTACTCTTTTGACTTTCCCCTCTTTCAACTTTAACATTTGGGGAGCCTCTTTGATGTTGGTCATAAATTCAGTCTTACTGTATGATATTTGCAGTCCAGTCATTTCTGCTATGCTATGGAGTTGTTCCATAATAATAATAATAATAATAATAATAATAATAATAATAATAATAATAATAATAATAATAATAATAATAATAATAATAATAATAAAAGGACTATCTTGCCATCTCATATACCGAGCTTGTCCAACAGTAGCACACGGTCTAGAGCTCACATGCGAGTATTTAGCTAAAAGTGATCTTCAGAAGCTAGAACAAGCAAAGTCCATCTATTTGATAATAAATCTATATGCGGTGGAAACCATAACGAAAATAACGGACTCAAAGAAGAAAAGGGAAAGGGAAAGGAGATTCCTTACAAAAATCTTAGGTCCAAACAAGTTATTAGATTCACAACCTATATTCCGATTGAGACCGAATCGAGAACTTTATATCAATCAATCAATACTGCTCTGCATTTAGGGCAGTCGCCCAGGAGAAAGATTCCCTGTTGTTGTCTCCTAGCCTTTTCTTAAATGATTTCAAAGAAATGGGAAATTTATTGAACATCTCTATTGGTAAGTTTTTCCAATCCCCAACTCTCCTTCCTATAAACGAATATTTGCACCAATTTGTCCTCTTGAATTCCAGCTTTAACTTCATATTGTGATATTTCCTATTTTTAAAGACGCCACTCAAACTTATTCATCTACTGATGTCCTCCCACGCCATCTCTCCTCTGACAGCTCGCAACATACCACTTAGTCGAGCAGCTCGTCTTCTTTCTCTCAAGTCCTCCCAGCCCAAACTTTGCAACATTTTTGTAACGCTACTCTTTAGTCTTTAGAATTTTTCCAGTTCATGAATCAAGTAATCCTAGTCAAGGTCCCAAACACTGGAACTATACTCTAGTTGGGTTCTTACCAGAGACATATGCCCTCTCCTTTACATCCTTATTACAACCTCTAAACACCCTCATAACCCTTTATTTACAATCCCATTTTTGTGATTACCCGAATGAAGATCTTTGCTTATATTAACAGCTAGATACTTACAATGATCCCCAAAAGGAACTTCCACCCCCATCAACGCAGTAATTAAGACAGAGAGGATTTTTCCTATTTGTGAAACTCACAAGCTGAATTTTAACCACGTTTATCATCATACCATTGCCTGCTGTCCATCTCACAACATTATCGAGGTAATTTTTCAGTTGCTCACAATCTTGTAACTTATTTATTAAAGTTGAGAAGATAACAACAACTATGACGAAAAGAATACTGTCATTTTATGGGCACATTAAGAGAATGGCACACAGGATACTTAGTCTACAAGAAAACTGGAAGGCTCAGCCTTTATGGCTTAACGAGGTTCACAAGGAGTTGGAAGAAGTGGGGATCCAGGGAGAAGATATACAGGAAAGAACCACCCTCAGGAAGAAACTTGCGGCAATGAGGGATGCACCGGAGAATCTCGTCAAGACACGCAACATCTCGGTTGAAGAGTGACAAAGACTTAAGAACATCTGAAAGAAGTGCGAAGAAAAGGGACTAAGTTTTATAGATAGAAGATCAGGTGGATTGTGTAAACGTGGTCCAGAAATGACCTTAACGAATATAATAAATATTTCTTCCATTTTGATCTACTTTGGACCACAGTAAACAATTGACTTGTTGGTTAGTCCGTTTTTTCTTCTCCCAGAACTTGTTCATGATTTCGCTGTGTTTCTCTTCCTTTCCTTTGACCATATGTTCTTGGACTTTTCAGTCGGTAGGCTGAAAGTGAGATGGATAGATCGAATCACGAATGAAGAGACAATGAATCGAATTGGTGAGAGGAGAGTGATCTGGCTAAATTTGACCATGAGAAGACATAGAATGATAGGACGTATCTTAAGACACCCAGGACTTGTAGAGCTGGTTTTTAAGGGAAGTGTCGGCGGAAAGAACGGCAGGGGTAGACCAAGGTACGAATATGACAAGATCAGAGCAGACGTAGGATGTAGTAGATATGTAGAAATGAAAATATTAGCACAGGATAGGGTGTTATGGAGGGCTGCATCAAACCAGTCTATGGACTGATGAGTAAAACAATAACATTTATATTTGCCTCGCGATTTAACCCAGAGGGTTGAATGACTTATTCTAGGTATTTCAACAGTTTTAATGTTTGTTTGTTTGATTTTTTGTTTGTTTGTTTTTTGTTTTGTTTTTTGCTTATGGCTTTACGTCGCACCGCCACGGATAGTTCTTATGGTGACGATGGGATAGGAAAGGCCTAGGAGTAGGAAGGAAGCGGCCGTGGCCTTAATTAAGGTGCAGCCCCAGCATTTGCCTGGTGTAAAAAAGGGAAACCACAGAAAACGATCTTCAGGGCTGCCGACAGTGGGATTCGAACCCACTATCTTCCGGATGCAAGCTCACAGCTGCGCGCTCCTAAGCGCACGACCAATCGCCCGGTAATTGTGAATTCTGCCGCATTTAAAGTACAGTATTATTATTATTGTTATTATTATTATTAATAATAATAGGGAGATGCCAACGGCCGTAGCCGTGTTGAAACACCGGATCCCGTGAGATCTCCGAAGTTAAGCAACATTGGACGTGGTCAATATTTGGATGGGTTGCCACGCGCTTTTGGTTGGAGGGAGGTAAGGGAATGGAGGAGCGGAAAGGAACTGGCCGCACTACCGTACGTAAACTCCGGCTCAGGCAGACCACTGCGCAGGTTCGGACCTGCCTTCGAGTAGAATACACCCTTACCCTTATAGGGAGATAGTTCCATACCTGGGACCAGCACCACCTCCTAGTCTCTTGTCTTGAGTCCTCCCATAAGGGACTGAAACCAGGAACACCAGAACGAAGAACTGCATTGTCAGCTGGAAAGTAATGGGAAATAAACATTTTTAGCTTAAATTCATGTTATTTATTCAAACGTATATAACAGAGACTAGATCAAATTATAATAGACGGGTAAGTTGTATTTCAATTCCAGGTTTCTAAAACATAACAAAATACAAACAAACAAAAATACCATAAAACAAAGTGCCTAAAAGTTATTAAATTTTTCCTTTGGAAAAATCAAACGATCATAAAATTGTCTTTCAATAAATGTTACCTAGCAACCGTGCAGGCTGTGATGTGAAGTACTGATGGATGGCCATGACATAAAGATCCGTGGCCTGTACAGCTCACAAGGTAATGTTGCTAGGTAACATAGCGTCATATATTTTGTTATATACACTATTTCGTTAGTAGAGCCACCGTGGCTCAGGTGGCAGCGCGCCGGCCTCTCGCCGCTGGTTTCCGTGGTTGAAATCCCGGTCACTCCACCTGAGATTTGTGCTGGACATAGCGGAGGCGGGACATGTTTATCTCCAGGTACTCCGGTTTTCCCTGTCATCTTTCATTCCAGCAACACTCTCCAATATCATTTCATTTCATCTGTCGGCCATTAATAATTACCCCAGAGGAGTGCGACAAGCTTCGGCAGCCGACACAGTTCCCATCCTCGCCGCTAGATGGAGGCTTCATTAATTCCATTCCTGACCCGGTGGAATGACTGGAAACAGGCTGTGGATTTTCGTTTTCACTATTTCGTTACACAAATTTTCGGATGACACAGCTCTAAGAAAATATTTACCTCAAGTTGGAAATACTGAAACACATCAGAGGGCGTAATGTTAGGGCATGCAGGCCCTACAACGCAGGCGGGCCCGGGGCTTTAAGAGGCCCAGCAGACCGCTCGCAAGGAAATAAAAGTAATAATTTATTTTACAATTTTTACGTAGAGAAATTGCCATTTGGTTGTATCTAGCAGCAGTTGTAATTGTTTTCAGTATCACAGCACAGCCGTCTTTCGCAACACCGCGACATGCTCCTTAGGATAGACCTGCACAAAATAGTTGAACAATAATTACAACAATGGTCCGCCTCTATGGTATAGTGGTTAGTGTGATTAGATGCCCACCCCGCAAAATCCCACTCCCCACCCAGAGGCTTCGGTTCAATTCCCGGCTCTGCCACAAAATTTGAAAAGTGGTACGAGGGTGGAGGTGGTGGTGGTGGGGGGAGGTCGATTCCCACCTCAGCCATCCTCGAAGTAATTTTCCGTGGTTTCCTACTTCTCCTTCAGGTAAATCCCGGGATGGTACCTAACTTAAAGCCACGGCTGGTTCCTTCCCTCCCGATCTTCCCATCCCCCCCCCCCACAAGGCCCCTGTTCAGCGTAGCAAATGAGGCCGACTGGGCAAGGAACCGATCCTCCTCACCTGTTTCATCCCCCGACCCCAAAGTCTCACGCTCCAGGACACTATCTTTGAGGCGGTAGAGGGGGGAACCCTCGCTGAGGCCGAGGGAAAATCCAAGCATGGAATGTAAACGGATTAAGAAATTGATTCCGAAATATATTTTAGTTAGAAAATTATATTTTCCTGATGTGTAATGTACCTGAAATCGAATTATGGAATTTTTTTTGCTGAACATTTACCTTTTTTGTCACACATTTATTCGGCAACAATGTATAATGTAATAAGAAGTTGCTGTAGTAACAATCAGTCAATTCAGTTGGGAACGAGCTCTCTTTGCGCGAAGATAATAATAGATTAGGCTTATCAGTTGTGCGGTTTGATATATTTCAAACTTTATTTGAACAGATTTTGATTTAAATTTAGCACATATATGTTTCTGCGTTGTAATCGAATGAATGATTATAACTGAGAATTCGGTATCGGCCACAAAGTGTAGTGCTGTAGTTATTGAAAAATAAACCATTTTTAAGTACGAACATCTACGTGGTGTATGGTTGGCAGTGAGCTTGCAACCCCACTGTCCGCAGCCCTGAAGATGGTTTTCCGTGGTTTCCCATTTTCACACCAGGCAAATGCTGGGGCTGTACCTTAATTAGGGTCACGGTTGCTTCCTTCCCAATCCTAGCTCTTCTCTATCCCATCGTCGCCATGAGACCTATCTGTGTCGGTGCGAAGTAAAGCAGCTTAACCATGGTTATATGGTTAGCGTGTTGGTCTTTGGTCACAGGAGTCCCGAGTTCGATTCCCAGCAGGGTCGGGGATTTTAATAATCATTGGTTAATTTTGCTAGCACGGTGGCTGGATGAATGTGTTGTCTTCATCACATTTCATCCTCATCACGACGCGCAGATCGCCTACGGACGTCAAATCAAAAGACCTGCAGCCGGTGAGCAGAACATGTCCTCGGACACTCTTGATACTAAAAGCCATGCGCGATTTCATTTCATTTTACCGTCAAACCACGAAGCCAGTCAAATAAAACCTATTAAACATTAGTTTTTAATAATCTTGCAATAATGAACCTACCCTTTCTTTGTATCATTCCGCACGGCTTTACTTCCAAATTAACATTTCGCTAAACAAATGAGCATCGCCTTACCTCTGTTGCCAGCGCGCTACTGCCGCGAGAACGGCTGATGCAACACGACCGCGGTAAACAGCCCTCGTAAAATGTAATACTGTACTCAGAAAAGCTTATGAATCGGGACTGGAAACAAATTTTTAAAAAACTACACTTACCAACAACATCCGACACTAAAAGAGAATGCATTATTCAGTATAAAAGAGAATGAGGAAATCACACATCACTCACCGCTAATGACTGACACAAGAAGGAAGTTATGACCTACAAAGGCCAGAGTCACTTTCTTGCCACTTGTCTTTCCGGAACTACACTGAGATATGCTAAACTCGCACGAACTAAGTGCACTAACCAATACACGGACGTAAATAAAACTACAACTATTTGTATACCCTGAACTGTTGTTTGAGTCATCAGTCCATAGACTGGTTTGATGCAGCCCTCCATGCCACCCTATCCTGTGCCAACCTTTTCATCTCTACGTAACTACTGCATCCTACATCTGCTCTAATCTGCTTGTCATATTCAAACCTTGGTCTACCCCTACCGGTCTTACCACCTACACTTCCTTCAAAAACCAACTGCACAAGTCCTGGGTGTCTTAACATGTGTCCTATCATTCTCTCTCTTCTTCTTGTCAAATTTAGCCAAATCGATCTCGTCTCACCAATTCGATTCAGTATCTCTTCATTCGTGATTCGATCTATCCATCGCACCTTCAGCATTCTTCTGTAACACCACATTTCAAAAGCTTCTATTTTTTTTCTTTCTGAGCTAGTTATCGTCCATGTTTCACTTCCATACAATGCCACGCTCCACACGAAAGTCTTCAAAAACATCTTTCTAATTCCTATAACAATGTTTGAAGTGAGCAAATTTCTTTTCTTAAGAAAGCTCTTCCTTGCTTGTGCTAGTCTGCATCTTATGTCCTCCTTACTTCTGCCATCGTTTTACTACCCAAGTAACAGCATTCATCTACTTCCATTAAGACTTCATTTCCTTATCTAATATTTCCTGCATCACCTGCCTTCGTTCGACTGCACTCCATTACTTTTGTTTTGGACTTATTTATTTTCATCTTGTACTCCTTACCCAAGACTTCGTCCATACCATTCAGCAGCTTCTCGAGGTCCTCTGCAGTCTCAGATAAAATAGCAATATCATCGACAAATCTCAAGATTTTGATTTCATCTCCTTGAATTGTGATTCCCTTTCCAAATTCCTCTTTGATTTCCTTTACTGCCTGTTCTATGTAAACATTGAAGAGGAGCGGGAACAAACTGCAGCCTTGCCTCACTCCTTTCTGGATTGCTGCTTCTTTTTCAAAGCCCTCGATTCTTATCACTGCAGACTGATTTTTATACAAATTGTAGATAATTCTTCGTTCTCGGCATCTGATCCCAATCACCTTCAGAATCGTAAATAGCTTGGTCCAATCAACATTACCCTGAACTACCAAACCTGTATTGTACTAACTTATGCTATGATAAACTACGCTATACTGTACTATACTAAAGTGATAAAGACTAATATGAAAAACACTATACTGCACTATACTTAAGTGATAAAGACTAATATGAAAAACACTATACTGTACTATACTAAAGTGATAAAGACTAATATGAAAAACACTGTACTGTACTGAAATGGCGTATGGCTTTTAGTGCCGGGAGTGTCCGAGGACATGTTCGGCTCGCCAGGTGCAGGTCTTTTGAATTGACACCCGTAGGCGACCTGCGCGTCGTGATGAGGATGAAATGATTATGAAGACAACACATACACCCAGCCTCCGTGCCAGAGAAATTAACCAATGATGATTAAAATTCCGGACCCTGCCGGGAATCGAACCGGGGACCCCTGTGACCAAAGGCCAGCACGCTAACCATTTAGCCATGGAGCCGGACTGTACTGTACTATACTAAAGTGATAAAGACTAATATGAAAAACACTATACTGTACTATACTAAAGTGATAAAGACTAATATGATAAACTACGCTATACTGTACTATACTAAAGTGATAAAGACTAATATGAAAAACACTATACTGTACTATACTAAAGTGATAAAGACTAATATGATAAACTGCGCTATACTGTACTATACTAAAGTGATAAAGACTAATATGAAAAACACTATACTGTACTATACTAAAGTGATAAAGACTAATATGAAAAACACTATACTGTACTATACTAAAGTGATAAAGACTAATATGAAAAACACTAGTTATTGAAGAAAAATCCAAAGACCACGAACCGTGCCGAATACCATACACGCTGATCGAGATAGGTTAACCACGTGGTGAAAGTAAATATTAGAATTGGCAACTAAGTTTCGAGGTCGCACTCTGCCGATATGAGTCGATATGAATGCCTGTGTTTCAGCGCATAACCACCAGACAGAGCCAAAATCGGCCAAAACGTCAATTTAAAAATAAAGTAGTGCGGAGTATAGTTATTAAGTTTCGCATGTTATTGTAGGGGACCCGAATTTTTATTTTGGCAGACGGGCCCCTATCACATTCATTCATTCATTCATTCATTCATGCATTACACCCCTGAAACACGTTGAAGGAATATAGCAACATTAAGTAATTGATAGGATGCAAATGAACGATGCTTTTTGTTCACCTACAATGATGCGGTCTCGGTTTCATGTCAGGATGATCAGGAATTCAGAAACGAGCCCATTTCACTCATTCAACGAGATAATTAAGTACCAGATTAATAAATTCTTGACCGCAACAGCTGTCAAGCATTAAACTATCCACTCTATCTTAAGACAGAGTCTTCACTTTCTAGTCGTCCTGAGGCCTTCGCGCCATGTACGGAGATTAATTTGGCTTTCATTTGTAATGCTGTGTAACTGTAAAGCAAGACATGCATGCTTAACCTTGCTGCGGGCGCCATTCACCTTCAGGCAAGTAGCGGTGAGTGAACTAGGAGCCTAGTGAAGGGATACAAGCAGAGGGCGAATCAAGGAAACATCCGGCCAATTACTTTACCATCAACACGCTTCGGGCACTGAAGTTTCAGAACGAAACATTTTTTTCTGTTACGTTAAGAAAAGATCTTACTAAACTCAGCAATTTTATCAGGTAAATGATTGTTGAAGGCCCGACAACAGCAGACAAACTAACATTCACTGATTCCGTAGTCCTTTTATCTTTTGCAAACACTGGAGATAAAACCAATAGACATTTCATTAATATTGCATGCATATTAATGCAATATATCGCAACTAATTACTACTATAGTAATAAATCATCAATGGTCTGCATTTAGGTCTGCCTAGATTTCCTATCAATTGCTTACCTAACTTTTTCTTCAATTTTTCAATGAATTTAAAAATTTCCCTCGGTAAATCATTCCAACCCATTATGCCTCATCCTATAAAAGAATATTTGTCCGCTTGAGTTCCAAATTTATCTTCATATGATGATCTTCCCAGTAGCTCCAGTCAACCTTTTTCGTCTACTAATGTCACTCCACGCCATCTTTACACTGACAGCTCGGAACATACCGCTTAGTCGAGCATCTCGTCTCCTTACTCCCCAGTCTTCCCAGCCCGAAGTTTGCAACATTTTTGTAACACTACTCTTTTGTCTTGCTTAAAATGTTCACCATACTGGGGGACTATGGGATTAAGGGTAGATTATTAAAGTCAGTCAGAGGCATTGGGCTGCAGTGAAAATTGGTGGTAGAATGAGCAGGGTACTTACAGGGGTTAGACAAGGCTGTATCTTTTACCTTTGTTGTTCGTAGTTTACATGGATCATCTGCTGAAAGGTATAAAGTGACAGGGAGGGATTCAATTAGGTGGAAATGTATAAGCAGTCAGGTTTATGCTGACGACTTAGTCTTAATGGCAGATTGTGCCGAAAGCCTGCAGTCTAGTATCTTGGAACTTGAAAATAGGTGCAATGAGTACGGTATGAAAATTAGCCTTTCGAAGACTAAATCGATGTCAGTAGGTAAGAAATCTGAGAGAACTGAATGTCAGATTGGTGATACAAAGCTGCAAGAGGTAGATAATTTCAAGTATTTAGGATGTGTGTTTTTCCAGGATGGTAATATAGTAAGTGAGATTGAATCAAGGTGTAGTAAAGCTAATGCAGTGAGCTCGCAGTTGCGATCCTGTAAGAAGGAAGTCAGCTCCCGGACCAAATTATCTTTGTATCGGTCTGTTTTCAGACCAATTTTGCTTTACGGGAGCGAAAGCTGGGTGGACACAGGGTATCTTATTCATAAGTTAGAAGTAACAGACATGAAAGCAGCGAGAATTATTGCTGGTACAAAGAGGTGGGAACAATGGCAGGAGGGTACTCGGAATGAGGAGATAAAGGCTAAGTTAGGAAAGAACTGGATGAATGAAGCTGTACGCATAAACCGGCTTCGGTGGTGGGGTCATGTGATGCGAATAGAGGAGGATAGGTTAGCTAGGAGAATAATGGACTCTGTAATGGAGGGTAAGAGAAGTAGAGGGAGACCAAGACGACGATGGTTAGACTCAGTAAATTCACAGAGGCTTGCAGACTGAACGCTCAAAGGCATAGAGGGTTTAAAATATAATAAAGGAATATAGGACAGTGAGGATTTGACCAGTTAGAATATAAGGATCTTTACGGTCCATACTGATGATGTATGTACTCCTTGGTCGGAAATCACCGACAACAAATCGTGCTGCTTTCCTTTCGATCTTTTCCAGTATCAAGTAGTCCTAGTGTGGGTCCCTCACACTGGAATCATAGTCTAATTGCGGTCTTATTTACAATATGCGTCCGTTGTTTACATTCTTACTACAATCCTGAAATACTCTCAGAGGCATGTGAAGACATCTGTACCCTTTTTCTAAAACCTCGTTAATGCAATTACCCCAATGAAGATCGTTCGTTATATTAACACCTAGGTACTGACTCTAGTCTCCATGAGGTACTCTTATCCCATCAACACAGTACTTTTCTTCTTAGTGAAGCTTACAACCTGACTTTTCATCTCGTTAACGATCATACCATTGTCCGCTGTCCATCTCACAACATTGTCGGCGTCTTTTTCTAATCGATTACATTCACGTAACTTGATTACTATTCTGTAGAATATAACATTATGCAAAAATAGCCTTATCAGTGATTCCATTTCTTTACTTATATCATTAGTATACTGAAAAGCGGAAGGTTTGTTGGCTTAGCAGAGGGGGGCGGTGTGTGTTGTTGCTGGTGAGGTGGTGTTTCTCACTGTGGTGTGTTCTAATTGCCTGTTTAATGAATGGGCAGCCAGCGAAAGAAGCGACATGAGTGCCTTGGCTGTAGGCACACTTCGCCTGGTCACAAGGCACCTTGCAATTGGTGTGGCGGTGAGGACCGCCACATATATTGCAGCGGGTGGATTCCGTGCAGGATGCGGCAGAATGATGTATTTTCACGCAATTGGAACACTACATTACGAGGGTGGAATGTTGGCGTGAGAGCTGGTACTTGGGGGTGAAGGTGTATACGTCAGTGATTAAAATAAATTAAAATGATATATATATAAAATAATTTGAATGTAGACATAAAAAGGCAGGATCTAGCAAGACCGAACGGGAGTTAAGGAAGCGTTTCTAAAAACAGGTAATGTGTTAGCCCTATAAATAAAACTCGATTTACCGTATCCCATTTACGCTAGATTTTACAGGAAAATTGCTCACTACAAATTATATGTAGAACATTATTTTACAACTCTTTTGTTCTAAAGCTCTTAATGATAAAGTGAAAAATAAGGGAAGTATCAGGGCTGGTCATGTGAAAGTTTAAGTCCAAGAGCCGATAACTATCTCTAAGATTAAGTCCAAGAGCCGGTAACTATATCTAGGATTAAGTCCAAGAGACGATAACTATATCTAGGATTAAGTCCAAGAGCCGATAACTATCTCTATGATTAAGTCCAAGAGCCGATAACTATATCTAGGATTAAGTCCATGAGCCGGTAGCTATCTCTAGGATTAAGTCCAAGAGCCGGTAACTATCTCTAGGATTAAGTCCAAGAGCCGGTAACTATCTACAAGATCAAGTCCAAGAGCCGGTAACTATCTCTAGGATTAAGTCCAAGAGGCGATAACTATCTCTAGGATTGAGTCCAAGAGCCGATAAAGTCCAAGAGCCGGTAACTATCTCTAGGATTAAGTCCAAGAGGCGATAACTATCTCTAGGATTGAGTCCAAGAGGCGATAACTATCTCTAGGATTCAGTACAGGAGCCAAAAACTGTTTCTATGGACAGTTGCTACGAAAATCATCCTGGCAACGTCTAAAGGTTTTGTACATCTGTATGTAGTCTACTTTTTTGAATTTAACCGGATACTTGGTTTTTATACAGGAAGGAAGAGACGAAAACAAGAGCAGCAATAATGCAAGAAAGGGCCACAGGGAGCGAGGAGGCGAGTAACCTAAGTCATGACAAGCTGCTGACAGGCGCATGTCCACCTATGTTCTTTAGAATCTCAGGGTGGACGGAAAGGGTCGACAGAAAATGTAACCATGCACTTTCTGAGTAACACAACAGCTTGTTACAAAGTAACGTATGTCTACGTTCTAATAGATGTTTGAGTGGTGGTGGTGGTGGCGGTGATTATTGTTTTAAGAGGAAGTGCAGCTAGGCAACCATCCTCTATATTTGTTTGAATATCATACATAGGCACGCTATATCACACATTGTAAATCTGCAATGGCTTATTCTACAACAAATGGAAGTGATTTATGAACATTTCAAAAGGAAATATACCGAGCAAGTGGCCGTGCGGTTAGGGGCGCGTAGCTGTGAGCTTCTATTCAGGATATAGTGGGTTCGAACCCCATTGTCGGCAGTCCTGAAGATAGTTTTCCGTGGTTTCTCATTTTCACACCAGGCGAATGCTGAGGCTGTACCTTAATTAACACCATGGCCACTTCCTTCACACTCCTAGACCTTTCCTGACCCATCGTCTCCATAAGACCTATCTGTGTCGGTGCGACGTCAAACAAATTGTAAAAAATAGGCAAACTTTTACAATCAATCAATGAATCAATCTAACAGTCACCACTGATCTGCATTTAGGGCCGTCGCCCAGGTGGTAGATTCTCTATCAGTTGTTTTATTAAATCATTTGAAAGAACTTGGAAATTCATTGAACATTTCCCTCGATAAATCATTTCAATCCTTAATTCCTCTTCCTATAAACAAAAATATCTGCTCCAATTTGTGCTCTTCATGTTGTGATCTTTCGTACTTTAAAAATCTCCACTCAAATAAAACTTTCTCAAAACAATTTAACAAAAAACAACACAGCGCGAGTGCAGCTTATTTTTCTATTAGTGGGTTGTTGCTGTTCTTGTCAAACGTAAACCAGTTTTTCTCTCTCTGCAACTCGTATCATAACTGCATCAGTGGTCATAAAATAGCAGAAAAAACATATATTCCTCAAGCCCTAATTGGCAAGCCATGACGGTGGCAAACCAATTAATGAAGGAGATTATACTTAACAAGCGCATTTCCTAGTTCACATGGACGAAGAAAAAACAGATAAGAAGAAAAAAGAAAAAAGGGAGAGGAAAGTAGAATAGAAAGTGAAGTGCAGGAACACCTTGGACCTCGGACAGAAGAGTCAAGATCGCTGAACATCAGACAAGCAGTGTGACAGATACTTACATCGAAATTACCTCCATATATGCAGTCCGTTCAATTTAAAGGTCATTTTCAACTTAAATAAGGACCAATGGTACTAGCTAGTGGACAAGAAACTGCTAGTTTTTTCATATAGATCAATCTCTCGAACTTTGAATGAAATCAGTGAACCCATCAATCAATCAGTCATTCAATAAATCAACAAATCAATCAGTCAATCAATCATTCTAACAGTCACGACTGATCTGCATTTAGGACTGTCGCCCAGGTGGTAGATTCTCTATCAGTTGTTTTATTAAATCATTTGAAAGAACTTGGAAATTCATTGAACATTTCCCTCGACAAATCATTTCAATCCTTAATTCCTCTTCCTATAAACAAAAATATCTGCTCCAATTTGTGCTCTTCGTGTTGTGATCTTTCGTACTTTAAAAATCTCCACTCAAGCTTATTCATCTACTAATGTCATTTCACGCCATGTCTGCACTGACAGCTTGGAACATACCACTTAGTCGAGCAGATCGTCTCCTCACTCCCAAGTCTTCCCAGCCTAACGTTTGTAACATTATTTTCTTGTAGAAATCACGGAGAATAAGTCGTGCTGTTTTCCTCTGAATCGTTCCCAGTTCTCGTGTCAAGGAATCCTGGTCTGAGTCGTGTACACTGGAACCATACTCTACTATTGCGGTCTTACCAGACACTTATACGCCCTCTCCTTTACATCATTAGTACAACCCCTAAATACTCGTATAATGATCCTAAGAGATCTGTAATCGTTTTTTCACAATCCCGTTTATATATTGAAGATTTTTCCTTATATTAACACCTAGGCACTTACATTGACCTCCATGAGGCACTTTCGCCTCATTTTTCCATTAGTACAGGATGTCAGAATCAATCAAATCAAATCAGTCAATACTGATCTGCATTTAGGGCAGTCGCCCAGGTGGCAGATTCCCTATCTGTTGTTTTCCTAGCCTTTTCCTAGATGATTTCAAAGAAATTGGAAATTTATTGAACATCTCCCTTGGTAAATTATTCCAATCCCTAACTCCCCTTCCTATAAATAAATATTTGCCCCAGTTTGTCCTCTTGAATTCCTACTTTATCTTCATATTGTGATCTTTCCTACTTTTATAAACGCCACTCAAACTTATTCGTCTACTAATGTCATTCCACGCCACCTCTCCGCTGACAGCTCGGAACATACCAGTTAGTCGAGCAGCTCTTCTTCTTTCTCTCAATTCTTCCCAACCCAAACTTTGCAACATTTTTGTAACGCTACTCTTTTGTCGTAAATCGCCCAGAACAAATCGAGCTGCTTTTCTTTGGATTTTTTCCAATTCTTGAATTAGGTAGGCCTAATCCTGGTGAGGGTCCCATACACTGGAACCATACTCTAGTTGGGACCTTACCAGAGACGTATATGCCCTCTCCTTTACATCCTTACTACAACCCCTAAACACCCTCATAACCATGTGTAGAGATCGGTACCCTTTATTTACAAACCCATTTAATGACGAGTGTGATGTTGAATTCGAAAATGAAACTGGCACTCCGTCAGAAGAAACAATGACTCATGGAGAGGCAACAATGCAGCTGGACAAACTGATGGCTTATTTAGAACCCCAGAATGAAACCACACCGGCAGAACTGACGTGAGCGTGCTGCGTACAAACACTATACAAATTTAAAACAGAAAAAAGTCACACATTATTTTAGTGCATAAAACAGTCGAGAATGTAAGAAAAGTGTTCTTATATTTTTGTGTACAATTGAAAAATGGTATTACTGTACAACTTGTGTTAATCTATATATATATAATTGGATGTTGGTATGTTTGAAGCTAATAGACACAAAAACTACTGGACCGATTTCGCTGAAATTTTCACAGTTTGTTCTTATTACATCTGAGAGGGATTATGAAGTGGTTTGAACGAAATCTGATTGGTAGTTCGGCACTAAGGGGTGAAAAATAAAATAGGGTACGATAAGCAAACCGCAAGACAAGTCCGATCAGCGGGTTGCCTACCCAACACTATGTGAAGATTATGATGTGTTCCTTAAAACTTATTTCTGCTTTTATCAAATACTGTGAAGGCAGGACACCCTCCCAGCCCAAGGGCAGAGGATGAAATGTAAAAGTAATCGAAAAGGACCGATATTAGTGTCGTATCTGTTGAGGTAAATAAATGTACACAGGCAGGACAACGTCTGTCGGGTTTTGTTAGTAGATTATATAACATGTACTGTATTTGTTCTTTTAATTTCCTAGAATATCCGGATTTTCGATAATCCGGAACAGCTTCGGTCCCACTTAATCCGGATAAACGAGATTCTTGTGTATTAGATTTATCTTCTCCTTACGCTATGATGTTCATGTTACCCCTTATTATACCCCTGAAATTTGAACAATACAGAAACCTCCAAGTGGCAGTATTAATCTTTCGTATACTAAACGAGAACATCCCATACTACTCCTCTTCACAACTGAATTTCCTATCCTCTTTCCACCAGCATAACACACGCTCTGGTAACACCCTTGCTATCCCTCTATCAAAGAGGAATTTGGAACGGGAATCACAATCCAAGGAGAGGAAATCAAAACCTTGAGATTTGCCGATGATGTTATTTTATCCGAGACTGCTGAGGATCTCGAGAAGCTGCTAAATGGTACGGACGAAGTCTTGGGTAACGAGTACAAGATGAAAATAAATAAGTCCAAAACAAAAGTAATGGAGTGCAGTCGAATGAAGGCAGGCGATGCAAGAAATATTAAATTAGGAAATGAAGTCTTAAAGGAAGTAGATGAATATTGTTACTTGAGTGGTATAATAACTAACGATGGCAGAAGTAAGGAGGGCATAAAATGCAGACTAGCACAAGCAAGGAAGAGCTTTCTTAAGAAAAGAAATTGGATAGATCGAATCACGAATGAAGAGATACTGAATCGAATTGGCGAGAGGAGATCGATTTGGCTAAATTTGACGGGAAGAAGAGATAGAATGATAGGACACATCTTAAGACACCCAGGACTTGTTTAGTTGGTTTTTGAAGGAAGTGTAGGTGGTAAGAACGGTAGGGGTAGACCAAGGTATGAATATGACAAGCAGATTAGAGCAGATGTAGGATGCAGTAGTTACGTAGAAATGAAAAGGTTAGCACAGGATAGGGTGGCATGGAGAGCTGCATCAAACCAGTCTATGGACTGATGACTCAAACAACAACAACAACATCCCTCTCGGTGGATCAGCAGCTTATAGCCGTTCGTTTGCTGCGAATGGAGCCAGAATATGGAACTCTCTGCCCCATAACATTAGAGCCATAAAAAGTTTAAATTCCTTTAGGTCGTCTTGCCGTGATCACTTCCTCGATGTGAATGTGTGTGTGATTGTACGTTTACTATGCTTATATTATTTTGTGTCATATTACTTCTAGCTTGTAAGATTAATATTATGAATATTTTTCTTATATTCACACTGTTAAAGAAGTATGGATAATTGTAAGAAAGTACCATGCGTCCTAACATCATTATTATGAATAAAGACAAATAATAATAATAATAATAATAATAATAATAATAATAATAATAATAATAATAATAATAATAATAATAATAATAATAATAATAATAATAAAATATTCGGGAGATAGACGGGTTCGATCCCCTCTGTCGGCAGCCCTGAATATGTCTTCCTTGGTTTCCCATTTTCACACCAGGCAAATGTTGGGGTGTACCTTAATTAAGGTCACGGCTGGTTCCTTCCCACTCCTAGCCCTTTCCTGCCACTTCGTCGCCATAAGACCTATTTGTGTCAGTGCGACGTAAAACAACTTGTCAAAATAATAACAGCCACAGTATCCCCTGTCTGTCGTAGTAGGCGACTAAAAGGGGTTCCGAGCAAATATCGCCTATTTCACGGTCCCTTTGGGATCGTTATAACCGGTTTCGGCTGTACTTTTAGAAACTAGTAGAAGTTTTGCGTGCTTTGTATATAGTGATTTGTAAAAGTGATAGTTCTTTATCATTAATCGTGAACTTGAAATTATGAAAAAAAATTTAGTTTTCCAGACTTAACACCAGATAAGTAAGTAAATTATATAATACTTATATGAGCATGTTAAATAAAGTTTTCTTAGTAATATCGTGTGCTGCATGTCGAACTTTTATCTAACTAGGAGTGCTTAAGGAGGGTCCTGCACCTTTGAACATAGAAAATGGGGTGTATAAAACTTTTTTCCGCAGCAGTGGAACCGAATATTAAAAGGAAACTTTGTATGACAAACACATTATTCCTTAATAATATGCTCACATATTTGGAAATCATATTAATCTATGCCATTGTATATAATTAATTATTCAAAATGGCGGTGTATCATGGCGACTATTTTGCCATTTTCCTAATCATCTCCAAAAACATCGATATTTTGCTATTATTCTATTCTTAGTATGATCAGTAATGTTGTAGCTACAACATGTACTAGAATCAGTGAAGTCCATCGAGTATAAATATTTTTATCATGAAGTTATTTTCAAGTAGTCAATTTTTCATTAATTTTCGTTTGAAAAGATATTTTTAAACTTAACCAATGAAGACAGCTCAATAATGATAGTATATCTTCTTTATCTCTATGAAATATACATTAATATCTTAAAAACTTTCAGAGTTGTCAGGGAAAATTTTCTGGAAAACAAAACTTACGAGAAGCGAGCAACAAACTTACTGATAAATGGCCTACTTGGGTGACAGAGCTTCACGTGTTTGGTGATTATTGGAGATATTAACAAAAACAAAATACACTGTTATAAAGAGAAAATTTCAATTTGAAATGAAAAATAAATTGAAAAATCCCATTTTTAAATTTTGTTTAAAGAATAAATGTGCCACGCATAAGTAAATGGCTTCGCATTTAGGAAAAAACACTCGTCACTTTTAGGTTTAACACATATTTATGATAAGCGAATTCAATGTTTGTGGTGTGGAGGTCATATAATCCCTGCTTCTCGCCACCCGCTACGGAAATACGAGCACTACACTGTTTCATTTTACTCACCTTTCTGCCCATGTTGCCTCAATACCAGTCCGCGGGTCTCTTCTGCTTTCAGCGCAGGCAGGCTACATTATTTATATAGGTCTCTGAGCAGCACCCTTTCTCTCTTGGCGTGGCTGGCCTGACTTGGTCAACTTGCATTCCCCTTCTCTTTGCTACTGCCGCGCCGACGTCGCGCACTTACATTCTTATGCACACGTTCTCATAATGTTGTCACTGCCATAAAACGCGTGTCACACGAGTGTTGGCCCACTGCCGGGATATGCTCACACGCGGAGTTCTCATAAGATTCCTGTAGTTGAGTAAAAAGTGGGAGTAGCTCTTGTTTTGGTTGAGTAACTAGGAGCTGAAAAGGAAGTGAAGAAGTTTCTCAACCGAAAACACCGGATGTGTAACGTAACTTGAGAATTTCGCGCGTTGTTATTATTACTAATATTATTATTATCATCATTACCATCATCATTATCACTGCACCTATCTATAAGCAAGGGAACAGGAAGGATTGCAACAACTATCGAGGTATCTCATTGATTAGTATACTAGGCAAAGTATTCACTGGCAACTTGGAAGGAAGGATGCGATCAGTCGTTGAGAGGAAGTTGGATGAAAATCAGTGTGGTTTCAGACCACAAAGAGGCTGTCAGGATCATATCTTCAGTATGCGCCAGGTAATTGAAAAATGCTACGAGAGGAATATGCAATTGTGTTTATGTTTCGTAGACCTAGAGAAAGCATATGACAGGGTACCGAGGGAATGGATGTTAACCATACTGGGAGACTATGGAATTAAAGATAGATTATTAAAATCAATAAAAGGCATTTATGTTACCGAGCTCGATAGCTGCAGTCGCTTAAGTGCGGCCAGTATCCAGTATTCGGGAGATAGTAGGTTCGAACCCCACTGTCGGCAGCCCTGAAAATGGTTTTCCGTGGTTTCCTACTTTCACACCAGGCAAATGCTGGGGCTGTACCTTAATTAAGGCCACGGCCACTTCCTTTCCACTCCTAGCCCTTTCTTGTTCCACCGTCGCCATAAGACCTATCTGTGTCGCGTACAGCAACTAGCAAAAAAAAAAAGCATTTATGTCGACAATTGGGCTTCAGTGAGAATTGATGGTAGAATGTGTTCTTGGTTCAGGGTACTTACAGGGGTTAGACAAGGCTGCAATCTTTCACCTTTGTTGTTCATAGTTTACATGGATCATCTGCTGAAAGATATAAAATGGCAGGGAGGGATTCAGTTAGGTGGAAATGTAGTGAGTAGTCTGGCCTATGCTGACGACTTGCTGTTGATGACAGATAGTGCCGAAAGCCTGGAGTCTAATATCTTGGAACTTGAAGAGGTGCAATGAGTGTGGTATGAAAATTAGCCTCTCGAAGACTAAATTGATGTCAGTAGGTAAGAAATTCAACAGAATTGAATGCCAGATTGGTGATACAAAGCTAGAACAGGTCGATAATTTCAAGAATTTAGGTTGTGTGTTCTCCCAGGATGCCAACCGCCGTAGCCGTGTTGAAACACCGGATCCCGTGAGATCTCCCCAGTTAAGCAACATTGGGCGTGGTCTGGAGTTGGATGGGTTGCCACGCGCTGTTGGTGGGGGGTAAGGGAATGGAGGAGCGGAAAGGAACTGGCCACCCTACCGCACGTAAACTCCGGCTCAGGAACACCTCTGAGGAGGTTCGGACCTGCTTTCGGGCAGAATAACCCTTACCTTACCTTCTCCCAGGATGGTAATATTGTAAGTGAGATTGAATCAAGTGCCGTAAAGCTAATGCAGTGAGCTCGCAGTTGCGATCAGCAGTATTCTGTAAGAAGGAAGTCAGCTCCCAGACGAAACTATCTTTACATCGGCCTGTTTTCAGACCAACTTTGCTTTACGGGAGCGAAAGCTGGGTGGACTCAGGATATCGTATTCATAAGTTAGAAGTAACAGACATGAAAGTAGCAAGAATGATTGCTGGTACAAACAGGTGGGAACAATGGCAGGAGGGTACTCGGAATGAGGTGATAAAGGCTAATTTAGGAATGAACACGATGGATGAAGCTGTACGCATAAACCGGCTTCGGTGGTGGGGTCATGTGAGGCGAATGGAGGAGGATAGGTTACCTAGGAGAATAATGGACTCTGCTATGGAGGGTAAGAGAAGTAGAGGGAGACCAAGACGACGATGGTTAGACTCGGTTTCTAACGATTTAAAGATAAGAGGTATAGAACTAAATGAGGCCACAACACTAGTTGCAAATCGAGGATTATGGCGACGTTTAGTAAATTCACAGAGGCTTGCAGACTGAATGCTGAAAGGTATAACAGTTTATAATGATAATGTATGTATGTAATGTCATCATTATCGTTATTTTGTTATGCCAAACCGTAAATAGTTAGACATATTTTACGAAATTTCTCAAAGACGTCGGTGAGTAGAAGTGTGTCTACTAAGTACAAGTCGACATACTCATTTAATGATTTTATTACCATCTTGTTCCACACGTTACAGGCATCCACCCACTTCCTGCCTGTTTACAACTTCGGCTTTTCTTGAAATCGCTGGTATGCTTGAACTTTATTATTATTATTATTATTATTATTATTATTATTATTATTATTATTATTACGGAGTTATCCGTGGTAGTTAGAGGTGAAAGAAGGTGCTGGCTGGAATAGGTCTCAACTTACGAAATTAAAGTTAATTTAAAACTTTAACAAAGATTATATTTTCTTTTCAAAATCAACAGATAACAACAGAGTAACAGGTACCAAGTAGCAGAAAACAATTTAAGAAATTACAATTGTTACAAGATTTGGGCTTCGAGCCCCAAGATTAATTTATGAGCTCTCAGCTCACCACCACAAGAGTTACAGGGCAGAAAACCCCTAAGTACAAGGAGCACTTGCTCCTAATTACAATATTAAGAGGGAAAGAGCAGACCCACTCTCAATTTTACAAGCCCATCACAGGCTACAATAAACTTCTTTACTATCTGCCCTTAAGGCACACATACAGAGAAACAGGGGTATCTTGTACCCAACCTACCGGGCCTTCACATGAAGAAAACAAACTCTTGGTTAATTAAATGGCCCAAAAAACCAAATTGACTGGAGGCGTAGCTTGCACTCCTACATGAAACTTCTTAAAACCTAGGTGGCACTCGGCCAGTTATACAGGGGCTAATCCCATACTAGGGAGGTGACTAGTTGGCAAATAGGTTTAAGACTTTAAGAAGGAAGAGAAAAACGGTTACGAAAACATAGTCACCTCAAATTCAAAATGAAGGGGAGTTCGAGAGGGTTAAGCACTCTCTATCCCCAAATTGCAGCTACTTTACATGAATACAGTAAGGTTTAAATTAAAAAGGATTCGCGGGTTAAAACTGCTGAGCTAGCAAGAAATGAAGATGTTAACAGGCCATTACCTTGTAGATGAACTGCTGATTGGAGAAAGAGGAGCTTCCCGCCCCCTGCTATATATGTTCACACACTGCGAAAGATGTTACTGAAGTGGCCCCGAGACAAGAAAATCAGCAGTTTATATACCCTCGTGGAACATTCGAGACCTTTCATGAATGATAACAACCCGCCCACAAACTTTTATTGGCCGACAGCAAAAACGGATACACAAGACGATGAAGAAACACCTTAGTGGTGGAAAATTAATTACAGAAATTTATGATTGGCTAATTTCAAAACTGGCGGAAGGAAAGGATTATATTGCCAACCCACAAAACACAGAACAAAATTTAGTAAAAATAAAACTTAGGAATACAATATTTCTTCAGGAAAGTTCATTCCATTGCATCAGAGTGTGTTACCATAGTTTTGCGTAGCGACATCTGTTAGAGAATGTTCAAACTTCTTGATACGGAGCAAACAAACACAAATCAAAATAGACACAGTTCAGAACACTTCAAGATAACCAAATTTACAGTAGTGACATCTTCCGAGAAACCGTTGAGTTAATACAGTTGTTAAAGTTCAGGGTTTCTCCTGTAGAGAGGTTTCAACTGGCGCAATATTTGAATTCGCGGCGTGGAGGTGTACCGTCCGGTACAATTATTATTATTATTATTATTATTATTATTATTATTATTATTATTATTATTTCGCTATGCCCAATCGTAGACCGCGTTGGAACTTGTTCATTGGCTTGATTACTTTCACCCGCCTATTCTTTTAAAATCACTTCATAAAGTGTCCGACTCGTTGGCTGAACGGTCAGCGTACTGGCCTTCGGTTCATAGGGTCCCGGGTTAATTGGTTAATTCCATTGGTACGGGGGCTGGGTGTATGTGTTGTCTTCATCATCATTTCATCCTCATCACGACGCAAAGGTCGCCTACGGGAATCAAATAGAAAGACCTGCACCTGGCGAGCCGAACCCGTCCTGGGATATCCCGGCACTAAAAGCCATACGACATTTCATTTTTTCACTTCATAAACTAACTCTGTTGCCTCTTCCGTTCCTCTGACCACTTTGTAGCAGTCCTGCTGCTAGTTTTCACCACCAATGTGTGTTTTATTTACTGAGGTTCTGAAGACTTTTGCGATTTTTAATATGTCTCCCCTGATGTTCAATTCATTCAGGTCTCCCCTTGTTTCCTCTAGTCAACTTATTCTCCTGTTTTGGGGCTGCATTACACTGAATAACCTTTTTGTGGAAGGACGTGGGTTCGAATCTCCATCAGGAAGTCGTCAAATTTAAGAAACGAAATTTCCACCTCCGGAGGTGCATATGGCCGAGGTTCACTCAGCCTACACCAAAAATGAGTACCAGGTTAATTTCTGGGGGCAAAGGCGGCCGGGCGTAGAGCTTTCCACTCTACCCCACCAAGTACCGAGGTTACAGATAGTGGAAGCCTTTACCTTCCACCCCTCCAAGGGCCTTCATGGCCTGTACGGAGATGACTTTGCTTTGCTATTATTATCCATCCAAGGATGTGTCCAAAAGTTTCAAACAACTCCTCCATACAGTATTGATGAAACTATCTGTGTAACTATAGAGGTCTGCAGTTCGCCTTTTGTTTCAAATTCCATTTTCTTGTATGGGGCCGAAAATTTTTCTAAGAATTTTACGTTTTTGTTTTTCAATATCTGCCATTTTAGAATGAACTCCTAAAGATAAGATTTCTGATGCATATAGAGCTGCTTCCTGTAGGACAACTGTTTTGTAAAGTTTCAATTTAGCATTACGTGACATAACTCGTTTATTGAGGTGATCCCATGTCAGTCTAAATGCCCTCTGAAATGTTGTGGCCCTTTCTGTATTATAATACTATTAATAATTATTATTATTGCATTATTATTATTCCTGAATTCCTGCCTGCGATTTATTTACAATATCGGGAACAATTTTCATATCACCCCCCATACTATCAGGCTCTCTCATGGCTGAAGCCTGATAAACGCCGGCAGCTACACATTTTAACGATGGTATTTAGAGTGTTAGCTGAAAGTCATCCACTGTATATTTCTTCTAAATTCAAATTTCTATCATCATTTCTCAACTTAAATACACGTTCGAGATCCTTTCTTTCTATTCCAGTACACCGCACAAATAAAATGAATAGATCATTCGTGGTGAACGGCGCCAGATTATGGAATTCCCTGCCAGCTTAGGTCAGAGAAACTAGCTCTTCATCAAGATTTAAGTTCGCCTGCCGAGACTACCTGCTGAGGACAGCTGACTGAATGGTTGAAGTATTAATGTGTGCGTGCCTGAGGATTGGTCAGTTTTACGAGTTTTTAATATTAATTACTTTTAATATTAATTACTTTTAATACTAATTTAGTTAGTAATGCATTTAAATTCATTTTTAATTCTATTAATTTATGTAGTTTTAAATATTTTAAGTATCTTGCCATTTTATTGAAGATTTTAATTAGTATGTGGTTAAGTGTAAGAGAGGGCCTCGAGCCCTAACTTAGCCACCGAAAAAGGCACTAATAAATAAATAAATAAATAAATAAATAAATAAATAAATAAATAAATAAATAAATATATAAATAAATAAATAAAAACATAAATAAATAAAATGTATCTACTTAAACGAGGCTGACTTATTTGAGGACTTTCAAATACCACTAGACTGAGCCAGAATCGAAGCTGCCAGATTATTATTATTATTATTATTATTATTATTATTATTATTATTATTATTATTATTATTATTACTACTATTTCTTTCGTACTCCGTTAGTATCTTCTAGGGACGACGTGAAACTTCCAAAGCTTCATCCTTTCCTGTTTTTCTTCTTCTTACTCTTCCTCCAATACTCCTTCATATTTTCACTTTGTCTCCCTTTCCTCTCCTGGATCATTTTGATCCTATTTTCTTTCCCTCCCGAACTTAGAATCCTTTCATTTTAACACTTTCTCTCTAAAAATCCCTCTCTGTCTCTCTCCCTGTTGCTGTTTCTACTCTTATATTGTTTATTTCCAAATCTTTCTTGACTTCATGGATCAAGGTTGTTGCTTTCTTATTCCGAAGTTATTTGAAGATCTGTTTGGTTAATCGCTTCTCATCCATTTATTATTATTATTATTATTATTATTATTATTATTATTATTATTATTATTATTATTATTATTATTATTATTATTATCTGTGTCCTCGGGTACCATGTAAAAATATTTTTGATGCCTTGTAGGCCGCCTGTGTGTCAATTACAACGTTGTCCGGCTCCATAGCTAAATGGTTAGCGGACTGGCCTTTGGTCACAAGGTCCCGGGTTCGATTCCCGGCAGGGTAGGGAATTTTACCATCATTGGTTAATTTCTCTGGCACAGGGGCTGGGTATATGTGTCGTCTACATCATCACTTCATCCTCATCATGACGCGCAGGTCGCCTAGGGTGTCAAATCGAAAGATCTGCACCTGACGTACATGTCCTCGGACACTCTCGGCACTAAAAGCCATACGCCATTTCATTTCAGTCATAACGTTTCGTTTTATTCTATAATGCAGTAGAAAAACCGGAACTTCCTAGGTTACTAATTAATCAGTGTTTTTTGAGTTGTTCATGGCGACATTCTACGTCATAAGGTGTCGAATGAACACCTTTTCCGCCCTTCAAGAATCCAACTACCTCCGTCGGATCTGAACCGGTGACAATGAGATCCAGAGAAAGACAATTCACTGTTGATCCGCAGAAGGATTTTTAAAATGTTTCAGGAAGAATATCAACCTCTGCATTCTTCATAATCGAAGATTTTAACCCTCTATCGCACAGTCAATAATCGAACCGCTGTACAGCGTTCATTCCTTCCTTCTCTGTATTGCTAACATACTGTAAGTGTGTTGTATTAATTTATCTCACCATGAGATTTCTACATTTGATACCATTACAGTTCTATTGATTCTTTTTCAAATCATCATGACTTGTGAACATTTAAGATCTGATTCCCAAGGCTAACTTTCTCAACAGACCTTCTATAAGACGGTTAGTTAGTCACTAGTGCTAAACAAAAAAAGGCTAAGGGAAAAACAGTAACAGGGACTTCATGATAGCATTCCAGTCCTAAGAAACATTTAACTTTTTTCCAGTCTCCCACAATCTCCAGGTAACAAAGTAGTTCATTTGAAAGTAGAACATTTATAATGAAACGTAGCATCGTATTCTTGTGAAGTAGGAATTATCAGGTGGCGGAAATCCTGGGAGGAAAAAATGTCTCTGTCACACGGATAAACATACGGAGTACAGATTCTTTGGCTGATCCCCTCTTAGTAGCAGGGGCAACAGGTAACGCATCCTTTGACTCCACCCACAGGAGAGGTAAAGAGTTCCGACAAATCGAAATAAAAATTGGTGTTTCCACAAGAGAATGGTAAGACTCATGATTTGTGAGGATATGAAAGACATTCCAGACCTCGCAAATATAATTTTATTATTCATTCATTCAACTTCGCTAATCGGCCAACTAGGGACCACGATAAAACTCACTTTACATTCTGGTATTTGTTCATTTTTTCGCTTGATCCACATCGTCTTCATTAGCTCAATGTGTTTAGCACGACGTTCTTTTGTCCTTTTAGCACCAGTTGCCCGTTTTTCGTCCCGGAAAGTCCCAAACGTTTTGATGGCTGCTCTTGTGCACCTTCTGCTTGTAGGCCCAGTTCTTTAAGATCATTCTTCACATTAACGTACCATCGCATTGCGGTTTTTGGTTTTGAGTCAAATACACTTTACTGAAGATGCGTTTCGTCCATCGACAGTCGATCATCCGTCGAATATGACCGTAAAAGCGAACTCTGCCTTTACGCGTTGTGTCCGTGATATTCTCTATCTTAGAGTATACTTCGTGCCTGGATTTTCTAATGTAGATACCATTTTTGCGGTTTGGGTCAAGTATGGTGTGTAGGAACTTTATTTCCTCTCTAAATCCGCAAGCAAACATTTCTCCGACAGGATAAATCATTCAGATTCATATAACGATACTCATTTGATGACAGTGTTGTTGTGACGAATTTTTGTGTTCAAAGAAAAGCTCTTTTTGTAGTGTATGTTGCGGGTGGTTTGGAAAGTGACTTCCATTTTCTTGATTCTTGATGCTATGGCCTCTTTGCCAAGTCCATTTTGCTGGATCCATTCCCCAAGGTATTTAAATTTACAAACACGGTTTTTCGTTGCATATTTGGTGTTTAGCTGTGCCGTATCATCTTTGATATTCGACATTACTTCTGTCTTTTTAAAGGAAATTTGTCAACCTGTTTGTTCTGCTACTTCCTTCAATACATTGATCTGTTCTGTTGGACTTTCGAAATGTTCTGTCATCAGGGCTATATCATTAGCGAACGCTAAGCAATCTATTTCCAATCCGTTTTTCTTTGACCCAATTCTTAAGGGTTTTTAAAGGTTTTTTCTTTTACCGTCTTTCGCCACTCCTGTATTACCTTCTCAAGTACGCAGTTGAACAAAAGAGGTGACAGCCCATCTTTCTGTTGAACGCCTGTCTTGATCTCAAGGGATTCAGAGAGACATCCCTGAAATTTTACTTTGTTTTTGGTATTAGTAAGCGTTGCCCTTATTATCACCAGCAGTTTCTCATCGACTCCCATTTCTGCAAGGATGTTAAGCAACACATCACGACCGATGGAGTCGTATGCTTTCCTGTTTATTATTATTATTATTATTATTATTATTATTATTATTATTATTATTATTATTATTATTATTATTATTATTATACCGGGCGGTACCCCCCTACGCCGCAGTTTTAAATCTTGCGCCAATGAATCCTCCTCTACAGGAAAAACTCTGAACCTTAAAAACTGGATCAACTCATAAGTTTCTCAGAAGATGTCACTACCGTAAATTTTGTGATTACGAAGTTGTCAGTACTGTGTGAATTTCAACTTTTTTGTTTTCCATTGATCAAGAAGTGTGGACATTCTCTTATAGATGTCTCTACTAAAAACTATGATCATGCACCCTGGTGCGAAGTGCAGGAACGTTTTTGAAGAAATTTTGTATTCATAAGTTTTCTCTTTACTAAATTTCGTTCATTCATTTGTAGGTTGGCAATATTAATCTTTTCTTTCCGCCAGTTTTGAATTGAGCCAATCCAGAATTTCTGTAATTATTTTTTGACCAATCATGTCTTTCTTCTTCGATTTTGAGTGTACTGTCTACACTGACCAATAAAATTGAGTGGGTGTGGCTGTTTTATTCATGAAAGGTCTCGACTTTTCCCCGAGAGTATAAAAACTGCTGATTTTCTTGTCTCTCGACCACTTCATCAACATCTAACCTAGTGTATGGACATGTAGCAGGAGGCGGGAAGCGCCTCTTTCATCAGGCAGCAGCGCTTCAGTAAGGTAATGGCCGTTTAACTTTATTTCTTGCTAGCTCAGCAGTTTAACCCTCGGGAAAGGTCCGAATCCCTTTACAATGTAAACTACCTTTTCGAAATGTAATTTTTGCCGTTTGATGTAAAAACTTCATTAAATCTGTAACTGCAATTCGGGGATAGAGAGTACTTTACCCTCTCGAGCTCCCCTTCATATTGGTTTGAGGTGACTACGTTTTGTAACTGGTTTTCTTCCCTTCTGTAATACCTTAAATTTTTTTAAACAAGTCACCTCCATAGTTTGGGAATAGCCCCTGTTTCATCGGCCTAGTGCCTCTTAGGTTTTAAGAAGTTTCATATAGGAGTGCAAGTACACGCTTCCATTCATCTTTGTATTTTGGGCCATTTACTTAACCTGTTCTTTTCTGCTAAGGCCCAGTAGGTTGGGTACAAGATACCCCTGTTTCCTTGGAAATGTGCCTTGAGGGCAGTTAATGGTAAAGTCTGTTGTGGCCTTTAATAGGCTCAGAAAATTGAGAGCGGGTCAGCTCAGAGAGGCTTGATATTAAAAGTTGGGAGTAAGTGTTCCATGTATGGAAGGGATTTTTGCCCTTTGGTAAATATGTGTTGTGTGAGCTGAGAGCTCGGGAAATGTAAAGTGAGGGCTTGAAGCCCAAGTTCTGTTTATACCACCAATCTTGTCTTTCCTAGACTTAACTTTTTTTTGTTACTAGTACCTTGTCACTTGTTGTTTTTTAAAAAGAGAGAAAAAAAATATAACCTTTGTTACAGCTTTAAATTAACTTTGATTTTGTAGTTAGACCCGTTCACCCCGGCACCTCCTTTCACCTCTGCTAATCTACCAAACCACGGTAAAAAATTATTATTATTATTATTATTATTATTATTATTATCATCATCATCATCATCATTAGAGAGCCTCCGTCGCTAAGGTGGCAGTGCGCCGGCTGGGTTTTGTGGTTCAAATCTTGGTCACCCAATGTGAGATTTGTGCTGGACAAAGCGGAGGCGGGACAGGTTTTCCTCCGGGTACTCCGGATTTTCCTGTCATCTTTTATTCCAGCAACACTCTCTAATATCATTTCATTTCATCTGTCATTCATCTGTCCCAGAGGAGTGCGACAGGCCTCGGCAGCCGGCACATTTCCTATTCTCGCCGCAAGATGACGGCTTCATTCATTCCACTCCTGACGCGGTCGAATGACTGGAAACAGGCTGCGGATTATCATTATTATTATTATTATTAATATTATCATTATTATTATTATTATTATTATTATTATTATTATTATTATTATCCAGCTCTGTCATGTACTGGTAGCGTGTCTGTCTCTTATTCCAAGGCCCTGGGCTTGTTACATTATTTATTGAAGCTCCCTCGTAGATAGCAATAAACTGGCATAACGATACGTAAATACATCAGCGTGATAATAATAATAATAATAATAATAATAATTGTTACCGTGTTTTTGGTGGTAGTTATGCGTGAAAGAAGGTGCGGGCGTGAATGGGTCTCAAACTACGGAATCAAAGTTAACGTAAAATTTAACAAGGTTATATTTTCTTTTCAAAATTAGGTAACAACAAATAGAACAGGTACTTAGTAGCCGAAACACAATTGAAAAATACATTTACATAGGTACCCCATTTGGGGCTTCAAAAGTCAGAAACATAATTCTTGGGCAATCAGCTCAGTTTTACCCCAAACACAATTTTAACAGAGGGGCAGAAAACCCCATTCATACCTAGGAGCCCTTGCTCCAAATTACACTGAAAAGCCTCCTCGAGGCATACAATATACCATTTTCAAAAGAGCCACTCGCTCTCAATTTTAAGCCTCTCCCAGGCCACACCAAACTCCACCTTTAAGCTGTCCTCAAAGGACATATACACAGGGGTAAAATACCCAACCTACTGAGGTCTATTAAATGACAAGAAGGTTAATTAAATGACCTCTAAAACAATTTGAGAGGAGGCGAACTTGCACTCCTAATACACTTTGATTAAGACCTACTTGGCGCTAGGCCGTTAATACAAGGGCTAATCCCATACTAAAGAGGTGACTTAAGAAGAGAACAATTTGTTTTACATTATCGAAGAATAGGTTGAGAAAAATAAGTTCACCTCAAAACAATATGAGTGGGAGCTCGAGAGGGTTAGCACTCTCTATCCCAGAATGTAGCTTTACAAGAGAATCGAAGAAAAGAGTAGTTACATTTTAGGAAAAGGTTACATGGTAGAACGCTTCGCACCCGCCCCGAGAGTTAAACTGCTGAGCAAGAAAAGAAAGAATTTATTAATCGGCCATTACCTTATTGTTGACCGCTGCAGAAGAAAGAGGCGCTATCCGCCTCCTGCGATGTACTTAATACACTGAAAGATGGAACAGAAGTGGCACGGAGACCCAAAAATCAGCAGTTTATAACCTCTCGTGGAAGGTTCTAGGCGTTAGGGAAATGAAAACACCCGCCCACAATTATTTTATTGGCTAGGACCCCGCAATCGATTCAAGTTGGGGGAAGATACATCTGATTGGATAGAAATTAATTTAAGAAATTCGGGATTGGCTACATGCAAAACAAGGGGAAAGAGAGGGGTATACAGCCAACTTAAACAATAACAGAAAGAAATTTAGCAAAGAACAAACATTTGAAATAAAAATTTCTTCAACAAAATAGTTCTTTGACTCCGCACTAGGTTGCACTATTGTTGATCTTCAGTAGTGTCCTCTAGAAGAGAAAGTTCACACTTCTTACTTCAAGCTAAACAAAAACACATCAAAAGTGACACAGTTCAAAAACTCAAAATTTTCCACGTGGTGACATCTTCTGAGAAAGTAGAGAATTAATAGAGTAGATAAAGTTCAACCTTCCTCCAGAAGAGGAGTTTCAACTGGCGCAACTTTTAAATAAACGGTGTAGAGGTGTACCGCCCGGTACAGACCTCCCCCCCAAAAAGTTCCTCCAGGGGTGACGCATGAGATCAGTTTGAAACAAAGTCCAAGTAATGATGTTGATATGAAGATAGATAGCAGGAGCATTTACAAGATTTCTTAATTCAGTTTCAAAATGTTGTTGTTGCAGGTGAATGAAAGTCTTTATGTTTGTAGAATTTGAATTTCTGAAGATAAACTTTTACTACTTAAAAGTGAAGAAAATTTTGCAATGTCCACCAAATATTGTTGTTGAATTCCCAAGTGTAATTATTGCTTATGGTGACTGTCCATGTAGTTGATGTAGATTAAGTTGGATGGCCAGACCGGCCGTTGCAGCTTGCGTCCAAAGGAGGCCGCTCGGACCCCTCAAGTACCCTGAGATACCGCTCGCCCGCACTATGAGGGGAGCAGAGGTGTTGAAATACGCCGCGCCCGCGGTGAACATATACAGGCTGCGGGCCAGTAGCAGGTCGTGCACCGCACATCAGCCTTGGCCGGGAGGAGAGCTCCGGCTCGCCGTACACATGTCGTCCTCGCTGGAGAGGAGGGGGCCCATCCCCCTCCCCAGTTGCTGCACGGCGCTGCGCGGCTGCGGGGGCACTGAAACATAAAAGCTCGGCGGCAAAATTGTGTTGGACCATCATCTTTTTTTTTTGAGGGCACAGGCATGTAGATTGAGGGGCCAGCGGCGTGGCGATATTCATGGCATTTCATCTAAGCCAGCCACTGTATTTAGTGGAGCAGGAGACGGGAGCATGGTAATGGCCGTGACAAGGACAGGATGGCAGTTTAACAATCGGGGGAGGTTTACAAGAAATGCTTACATATAAAATAAAATAGAAGGAGCAGAATGCCTTAAAAGTGGAACTCAAAAAAAAAAATATAACCATCATATTCCTATCAAATTATATGAAGCAAGTTGACACAAAATTTACACCGGTTTCACCTGGGACAGGTGAACCCTAAATATCCTCTCGGTGGCTGGATTGCTTACTAACAATGTAACCGGTGTGAGAAAATCGAGAATGATGCATGGCCCATGGAATCTGGGGGCAAGCTTGCCCGCGGGAACAAAATTTTTGACCATAACCTGGTCACCTACCTTCAAAGGGGTGGATCTCCGTCCACGATCATACCTTTCCCTAACCTTTTCATGAGACACTTTAAGATTGGCTTTAGCCTTCTTCCAAAGATCTTTAATGTTATCCGGATCTATTGTCTCGGGTAGAATGTCATTCAGAGACCAGAGGTTAGAGAGCGGCGAGTTGGGAACAAACTTGAACATCAAAGAAGCTGGAGTAAACTTGTGAGATTCATGAACCGCCGAATTCAAAGCAAAAGCTATCCAATGCAGGGACGTGTCCCACCTGGAATGATCTTCATGATGATAGGCAATAAGTGCAGACCCGAGATTACGGTTAACCCGTTCAGCCAGAGATGGTTGAGGGTAATAAGCAGAAGTAGTTACATGAGAGATGGACAAGTCAAAACAGAATTTACGAAAAAGATTTGATGTGAACGCCTTAGCATTATCAGATACAATATATTGGGACGGACCAAAAGAAGCAAAAATGGAATTTAGACAGGTAATGGTGGACTGAGCGGTAGCCAGCTTAGTCGGGAATAACCAAGAAAATCTGGTAAAACCATCTACACATACAAAGATGAACTTGTTGGCATTACCCTTTGACTGGGGGAAGGGTCCTACATAATCAATATACAGGCGTTCCATGGGGCGCGACGCTTGATGCGAAGACAAAAGGCCTACCTTGGTGGACATGGTGGGTTTACTCAGCAAACATGATTTACAAGCTTTTACAAGTTCACGGATTTCACCGTCCATACCTTTCCAGATGAACATTTCACGAATCTTTTCACGGGTTTTAAAGATTCCAAGATGCCCTCCTAATGGGGTCTCATGATAATACTTGAAGATCATAGGTACCAGAACGGCTGGAACGACAACTTTCATCATCTTATCATGCCTCGATGGGCAACATAGAACACCATTCCTCAGAACATAAGGGACAACCTGTTCCCCAGAAGAAAGGGTTTCCATTATCGGAGCCAGCGTCGGATCTTCACGTTGGTATTTCTCAATATCTCTAAAAAGCATGGGAGCATCTGTTAGGATGGTATTAACCTCGGATAGTATGGACTCGGAAGCTGATGAACTGTCGACCGGTTCGTGGGTCTCGACCTCGTTTGAAAACATACGGCTGAGTCCATCAGCAACAACATTTTCAGTACCTCTGATATGCCTGACATCGAATTGGAAGGCAGAAATACGAATGGCCCAACGGGCTATACGACCAGTACGACGCGGCCTACCTAAGACCCAGCTTAAGGCTTGATTATCTGTTTCCAGGTCGAATTTGACATGTTCCAGATAGAGACGGAACTTCTCTAAGGCGAATAAGACTGCCAAACCTTCGAGCTCATAGATGGAATACTTGGCTTCTTGAGCCGACAAGGTCCTAGATGCATAGGCGATGGGTCGCCTCCCTAGTTCAGTCTCTTGAAGAAGGACTGCAGCTACTGCTGACGACGACGCGTCCGTTTGGACGATGAATTTCTTTGAGAAATCAGGCATAGCAAGGACAGGGGCATTACAGAGAGCTAATTTCAGATCTTCAAAAGCGGCTTGTTGAGAAGGTCCCCACTCCAATTTGATGCCTTTCCTACGAAGAAGGTTTAAGGGCGCCGCTCTATTAGCAAAGTTAGGAATGAACTTTCTGAAGAAATTCACCATACCAATAAACCTGGCGATGCCTTTAATGTCCTTGGGAGGTTTAAAATCACGGATGGCCTGTGTTCTAGAATGATCGACTGCTACACCATCAGGTGACACAATATGCCCTAGGAAAGACATAGAGGGCTTAGCAAAGGCAACCTTGGACAACTTAACAGTTAACCCAGCCTTACGAAGGCGATTCAGAACTTCTCGCAGATGATCTAGATGTTCTTCGAAGGTCTCCGAAAACACGACGACATCATCCAAGTAGTGATATAAGTATTCAAATTTGATGTCGGAGAAGACCCTATCTAGTAGCCTAGTGAGCACAGCTGCCCCCGTGGGGAGCCCGAAAGGCACGCGGTTGTATTCGTATAAATTCCAGTCCGTGGCAAACGCTGTAAGGTGTTTAGACTCTTCGGCAAGGGGAATTTGATTATAGGCCTGATTCAAGTCCAAGATAGTGAAGAACTTGGCCTTACGAAACCATGAAAAACAAGAATGAAGGTCAGGAAGGGGCACAGATTGCAACACCACCTTCCGATTGAGAGCCCTGTAATCAATGACAGGCCTGAAGCCTCCTTGGGGTTTCGGGACTAGAAAAATAGGCGATGAATACGCCGACTTAGAGGGCCTAATAATACCATCCTTCAACATCTGATCGATGATTTCTTTCAGAGCCTTCATTTTAGGTGGAGATAGCCTATAAGGTGGAAAACGGACAGGAATCGAATCCGTGACCTCAATTTTGTATTCAATAAGATCAGTAACACCAAGAGTATCAGTGAATACCTCTGGAAATGACTGACATAATTTACGAATACTATTAGCCTGCTCCTCAGGTAGATGTCTAAGGTCTAACAACATCTCATCCTGGGTAGGCGAAATAGAGAAACATGACACAGAATTACACGTTAATAGTGGGATTTTACAACTAGAAGCAAATTTGAATGTGCACGACCTAGACTGGAGATCGAGCACAAGACCAGTGTGAGAAATAAAGTCCCCTCCCAGTATGATGGGGCAAGACAAGTGCTTAGCCACAAACAGTTTGATTTTCCATGTAAACTTAAAAATACGAATTTTGACCAGTAAAGAACCTAGAATTTCTAATGGAGATGTATTAGCCGAAACATATTTAACAGGAGAAGAGGCATAGACAGGTAGTTTACAAACAGATTTCAATTTGGAGTACCATTCAGCCGAAATAATGGAACAAACACTGCCTGAATCTAATAGAGCTGTTATAGGTTCGTTATTTATCTCAATCTTAAGAAAAGGAACAGGTGCGGGGATATCCGCCGCAATCCTAAGACACTCTTTGGGGCATTCAAAAGATGTATTCGAAGACTTATCGTTCCCTGAATTCTCGACCTTTTTGCCAGGGGCTGAGCCTTGGGAAGATGGATTAGTTGACTCAGCCGAAGCCACTAGTCACTTTTGACTGTTGTTGGAAGTTACCCCAGAAGTTGAGCAGGAGGGGGTGCTATTCGAATTGAGACAATTCTTGGCGATATGTGAGAAAGTCCCACATTTAAAACAGCCCTGTGATGAACCAGCTCCATTATTTGCCCTACTAGACTTGATCAGAGGACACTTATTGCGCAGATGGTCAGGCGACCCGCAAGCATAACATTTACGAGGGGTGACTGATCGGCGAGGTGGAGGCCGAGTGTTACTAAAGGAAGGCGGGGGTTCTTTCGCAACACGCAAGGAATCGGCGTATCTAACTCCTTCCGCTGAGACGGCCAATGCTTCAAGTTACGAGAAAGTTTGCGGGCATGCCGCGAAACACAAATATGACCTGTAGGGTGGGGAGATCCCTTCAACAATAGCTTGCACGATCTGATCCTCAGGGAAGTGGAGAGCAAACACCCTAGTATAAAACTTAATGTCCTGTATGAAATCAGCCAAGTTTTCATCCAAGCGCTGTACCCGATAATAGTATTTCTGAATCAGAGATGACCTCGCGCGGGCAGGAATGAAATTTGCAAGCAAGTGTGCGTGAAAATCTTCAATAGATGACTGTTCAGCAATAGCTCTTACTATTTTATCTGAGAGAACACCAATAGCATAAGGATAGATAATTTGCAAAATTTGACAAGGGGAAAGAGAAAACACAAGGGCGTGATCCTGAAATTCAACTAGAAATCTTAAAAATGAAATTACGTCACTGGTGGTATTAACAGAAAACTTGGATATACCTCTGAGCAACATTGCCAATGGATGAGGCAAGCTGCTGAATCCGGGTGACATAGTGGGTAAAGGTTTAAGTGGCAAGGAAGTTAATTCAGAACGGATGTTACTCAATGATGCACGACGTTCAGATTCGTTGTCCAATGGGGCAGGGATAGTTTGAGCAGCAACGGTTATCCTATTAACTTCTCCCTTGGGAGGCGCTTCCTCACTACCTGCATTCACTATGGTGGGTTGATCAGATTTGGGAGGAATTTCCCCAGTTAACAATTGAGTGACTTTACTAGACAATTCAGAAATAGTTTCAAGGAGCGTATTAGCTTCCTTCCTCTGAACGTCATTCACCTTTAGAGACAACAGATCATTAACTCTATTTGAAAAGTGATATAGTCTGCCTTGCACACGCTTAATTTGATTAGGAGACGGATCATTTTCATCAAAAAAACTAACTACAGATGCTAGCCCCGAAATATTCTCGACGATCGTGGAAAGAGAGTCATCAATTTCTTTCTCTCCCAAATTGGGGATGGAAATGGGCAAATCAAGGGACTCTCTAAGTTTGTTAGTGTCGATAGCAACCGTGCCTCCAGATTGCACGTTTCTAATAGTTAATTCGTAGATCAACTCCTCTTTGCGCAAATAGTTAAGGAGGAGAACATCGCGAGGGCCGGGCATGATGACGGAAAAATTTTGAACAACCTCAATAAAAAATTTCCAGCAACTGAGAAAATGGTTAGAGTTCGGATCAAAACAGTGTTTAGCCGTCAAAAGGGGCTAAATTGAGACCCATTCAACCACGCTCTGCTACCACTTGTTACCGTGTTTTTGGTGGTAGTTATGCGTGAAAGAAGGTGCGGGCGTGAATGGGTCTCAAACTACGGAATCAAAGTTAACGTAAAATTTAACAAGGTTATATTTTCTTTTCAAAATTAGGTAACAACAAATAGAACAGGTACTTAGTAGCCGAAACACAATTGAAAAATACATTTACATAGGTACCCCATTTGGGGCTTCAAAAGTCAGAAACATAATTCTTGGGCAATCAGCTCAGTTTTACCCCAAATACAATTTTAACAGAGGGGCAGAAAACCCCATTCATACCTAGGAGCCCTTGCTCCAAATTACACTGAAAAGCCTCCTCGAGGCATACAATATACCATTTTCAAAAGAGCCACTCGCTCTCAATTTTAAGCCTCTCCCAGGCCACACCAAACTCCACCTTTAAGCTGTCCTCAAAGGACATATACACAGGGGTAAAATACCCAACCTACTGAGGTCTATTAAATGACAAGAAGGTTAATTAAATGACCTCTAAAACAATTTGAGAGGAGGCGAACTTGCACTCCTAATACACTTTGATTAAGACCTACTTGGCGCTAGGCCGTTAATACAAGGGCTAATCCCATACTAAAGAGGTGACTTAAGAAGAGAACAATTTGTTTTACATTATCGAAGAATAGGTTGAGAAAAATAAGTTCACCTCAAAACAATATGAGTGGGAGCTCGAGAGGGTTAGCACTCTCTATCCCAGAATGTAGCTTTACAAGAGAATCGAAGAAAAGAGTAGTTACATTTTAGGAAAAGGTTACATGGTAGAACGCTTCGCACCCGCCCCGAGAGTTAAACTGCTGAGCAAGAAAAGAAAGAATTTATTAATCGGCCATTACCTTATTGTTGACCGCTGCAGAAGAAAGAGGCGCTACCCGCCTCCTGCGATGTACTTAATACACTGAAAGATGGAACAGAAGTGGCACGGAGACCCAAAAATCAGCAGTTTATAACCTCTCGTGGAAGGTTCTAGGCGTTAGGGGAATGAAAACACCCGCCCACAATTATTTTATTGGCTAGGACCCCGCAATCGATTCAAGTTGGGGGAAGATACATCTGATTGGATAGAAATTAATTTAAGAAATTCGGGATTGGCTACATGCAAAACAAGGGGAAAGAGAGGGGTATACAGCCAACTTAAACAATAACAGAAAAAAATTTAGCAAAGAACAAACATTTGAAATAAAAATTTCTTCAACAAAATAGTTCTTTGACTCCGCACTAGGTTGCACTATTGTTGATCTTCAGTAGTGTCCTCTAGAAGAGAAAGTTCACACTTCTTACTTCAAGCTAAACAAAAACACATCAAAAGTGACACAGTTCAAAAACTCAAAATTTTCCACGTGGTGACATCTTCTGAGAAAGTAGAGAATTAATAGAGTAGATAAAGTTCAACCTTCCTCCAGAAGAGGAGTTTCAACTGGCGCAACTTTTAAATAAACGGTGTAGAGGTGTACCGCCCGGTACAATAATAATAATAATAATAATAATAATAATAATAATAATGTTATTGTCTTTACGTCCCACTAACTACATTTTACGGTTTCGGAGACGCCGAGGTGCCGAAATTTAGGCCCACAGGAGTTCATTAACTTACCAGTAAATCTATCGACACGAGGGTGACGTATTTGATCACCTTCAAATATCATTGGACTGAGTCAGGATCGAACCCGCTAAGTTGTGGTCAGAAGGCCAGAGCTTGAACCGGGTGAACCACTCAGACCGGCCATCAGCGTAATAGAGTTCTGTGTACCTTTATTTGGAGAAGGCGACAACATTTTTCTTTGCCATTGAACTCAGATGATGAGAGTTGGCGAAGCATTATCTGATCGTGTAATCATTAACAGGGGAACTCCTCAAGGAAGTATTCTTGCACCTTTATGTTTTCTTAAATATATTAATGATATGAGTAAAGAACTTGAACCAGAGTTAAAGCTATTTGCGGATGATGTTATACTGTATACAACAGGGCCTCTCAGGGGTGTATGCACTGTGCACGGTGTAAAAGACGACTTCTCTTGGTTGACCAGAGCGCAGACCCACATTCCTCGATTTGGAGCAATAGCGCTGCCTGTCGCTTTCCCCACGCCTGTCTCGCTCGCTCCGCCTGTCTCCCTCTTCTTCACTTGCTCCGTAGCGCTCCAAATCCAAGCCGAGTTGAGCCGAGCCGAGCTTAGCCGAGTGGGACCGATGCACTGTACTCAGGAACTCTGCGCCTCAATTTGCACGCGTGAGAGTTTGGGCGTTTGAGAGGACCTGGTATACAGTAATAAAAAAGTTACAGGATCGCGAGCAACTGCAAAAAGCCCTGGACAATGTTGTGAGATGGACAGCAGGTAATGGTATGATGATAAACTGAGTTAAAAGTCAGGCTGTGAGTTTCACTAATAGAAAAAGTTATCTCAGACTTACAGTAATTATTGCGTTTTGGGGTGAAAGTTCTTTATGGGAATCACTGTAAGTACCTAAGTGCTAATACACTGACTGACAGAGCAAATGCAACACCAAGAAGGAGTGGTCAGAACTTTATGCCAATTGCAGGGTAGACTGACGTCACTGAGGTATGCTCATGATGTGAAGTGCGCCGCTGTGCTGCGCACGTAGCGAACGATAAATGGGACACGGCGTTGGCGAATGGCCCACTTCGTACCGTGATTTCTCAGCCGACAGTCATTGTAGAACGTGTTGTCGTATGCCACAGGGCACGTGTATAGCTAAGAATGCCAGGCCGCCGTCAACGCATTTCCAGCAGACAGACGACTTTACGAGGGGTATGGTGATCGGGCTGAGAAGGGCAGGTTGGTCGCTTCGTCAAATCGCAGCCGATACCCATAGGGATGTGTCCACGGTGCAGCGACTGTGGCGAAGATGGTTGGCGCAGGGACATGTGGCACGTGCGAGGGGTCCAGGCGCAGCCCGAGTGACGTCAGCACGCGAGGATCGGCGCATCCGCCGCCAAGCGGTGGCAGCCCCGCACGCCACGTCAACCGCCATTCTTCAGCATGTGCAAGACACCCTGGCTGTTCCAATATCGACCAGAACAATTTCCCGTCGATTGGTTGAAGGAGGCCTGCACTCCCGGCGTCCGCTCAGAAGACTACCATTGCCTCCACAGCATAGACGTGCACGCCTGGCATGGTGCCGGGCTAGAGCGACTTGGATGAGGGAATGGCGGAACGTCGTGTTCTCCGATGAGTCACGCTTCTGTTCTGTCAGTGATAGTCACCGCAGACGAGTGTGGCGTCGGCGTGGAGAAAGGTCAAATCCGGCAGTAACTGTGGAGCGCCCTACCGCTAGACAACGCGGCATCATGGTTTGGGGCGCTATTGCGTATGATTCCACGTCACCTCTAGTGCGTATTCAAGGCACGTTAAATGCCCACCGCTACGTGCAGCATGTGCTGCGGCCGGTGGCACTCCCGTACCTTCAGGGGCTGCCCAATGCTCTGTTTCAGCAGGATAATGCCCGCCCACACACTGCTCGCATCTCCCAACAGGCTCTACGAGGTGTACAGATGCTTCCGTGGCCAGCGTACTCTCCGGATCTCTCACCAATCGAACACGTGTGGGATCTCATTGGACGCCGTTTGCAAACTCTGCCCCAGCCTCGTACGGACGACCAACTGTGGCAAATGGTTGACAGAGAATGGAGAACCATCCCTCAGGACACCATCCGCACTCTTATTGACTCTGTACCTCGACGTGTTTCTGCGTGCATCGCCGCTCGCGGTGGTCCTACATCCTACTGAGTCGATGCCGTGCGCATTGTGTAACCTGCATATCGGTTTGAAATAAACATCAATTATTCGTCCGTGCCGTCTCTGTATTTTTCCCCAACTTTCATCCCTTTCGAACCACTCCTTCTTGGTGTTGCATTTGCTCTGTCAGTCAGTGTATAAGGAAAGATCGTCACTGGGATAATCACATAAATCGGATTGTAAATAAAGGCTGCAGATTTCTACACATGGTTATAAGAGTACTTAGGGTTTGTAATGAGGACGTGAAGGAGAGGGCATATAAGTATCTATTAAGACCCCCACTAGCGTATACTTCCAGTGTATGGGACCCTCACCAGGATTACTTGATTTGAAGAACTGGAAAAAATCCAGAGAAAAGTATCTCGATTTGTTGTGGGTGAAAAAATGAAATGGCGTTTGGCTTTTTTTGTCGGGAGTGTCCGAGGACATGTTTCGATCACCAGGTGCAGGTCTTTCGATTTGACAATCGTGGGCGACCTGCGCGTTGTGATGAGGATGAAATGATGATGAAGGCGACACATACACCCAGCCCCCGTGCCAGCGAAATTAACCAATGATGGTCAAAATTCCCGACCCTGCCGGGAATCGAACCCGGGAACCCTGTGACCAAATGCCAGCACGCTAACCATTTAGCCATGGAGCCGGGCGTTCTGGGTGATTTCCGACAATGAGCGTTACGAAAATGTTTCAAAGTTTGGGCTGGGAAGACTTGGGAGAAAGGAAACGATCTGCTCGACTAAAAAGGGGTATGTTCCGAGTTGTCAGTGGAGAGATGGCGTGGAATGACATTAGGAGACGAATAAGTCTGAGTGATGATTTTAAAAGTAGGAACGATCACAATACGAAAATAAAGCTGGAAAGAGAACAAAGTGGGGCAAATATTCGTTTATAGGAAGGGGAAGTAGGGACTGGAGTAATTTACCAATTTGCCAATAATACTTCGTTGAGGAATTCCCCTCTTAATGATTACAGGATCAGATCATGCTTCACCAACACTAATTCTCTGCGTTCAACGGCTAAGAAGATTAGCCAATAATTTTCCAGATTCTTTGCAGTTATTTAAAAAAACTGGCAAACAACAGATAGGTAATCTGTCACCTGAGCGACTGACCTAAATGCATGGTAGTGGTGATTTATTGACTGATGATTGACGATAGGATAAGAAAGGGCTAGGAGTGAGAAGGAAGTGGCTGTGGCGTTAATTAACGTACAGCCCCGACATTTGTTTGGTGTGAGAGTGGGAAACCACGGAAATCATCTTCAGGTTTGCCGACATTGGGCTTCGAACCCAGTATCTCCCGGATGCATGCTGACAGCTACGTGACGCGAATCGCGCAAGCAATCGCTCGGTCTATGTTATAACTGAACAAGGGCCTGGAGGTGAACGAGTTACACATCCTGGTGAATTCAGTGAGAGTGTTCTTACCCACGGCCTTCCAAGATACATGCTCCACATATGAGGGTAATTACTGTTATGTCATTTGTCGTTAGAACACCGACCTGTCGGGACATTACGTAAGTGTCATGTGCCGTTTAAAGACCCGTCCGCCTAACCAGACCGGGAATTGTGCGAGCTGCAGTGAAGAGAGAGAGATTCTGTTAACTCTACTTAACGTTGTTTTAGTCGTTCACCCTGGCGATCTCAGGCGCTCTCAGAGAGCACAGTAGGGGCGCCGACTCTGGTGGTGCTATGGTGCTCGTGCACCCCCAAAAGTTTATACAGATTAAAGAAAGAAAGAAAAAGGGGGGATTTTTTTATCATAGTTCTTGACCCTAGCTATGCCTGGACCAATGGCTAAGTGGTTAGCGTGCTGGCCGATGTTCACAGGCGTCCCGGGTTCGATTCCAGGCAGGTACGGAAATTTAACCATCATTGGTTAATTTCGCTGGCACGAGGGCTGGGTATATGATGTTCATCATCATTTCATCCTCATTCTGACGCGCAGGTCGCGTACGGACATCAAATCAAAACACCTGCACCTGGCAAGCCGAACTTGTCCTCGGACACTCGCGGCACTAAAAGCCAAACGCCATTTCCATACCCCTGTACTACAAAAGTATTTTTGTCCCTACATTACCAAAGGGATTCTGAGCAACTCACTAAAAAAACTCTTGTTTACACTATTCTCAATCACAAGTGAGTTCTAGGAATATTTTGTTTTAATTAGATCTCATTCATCCAAAACTTCAGAAAGGGTCTTTGATTCCAGAAAATAGTGAAATTTGCTAAAGATCGGTTCTATTATACCCGTTTTTACACGTACACCAGAACGTTCATTTTCCACCTTAAGAAGATTTAAGACTTACCTGCGCAGTATCATGACGCAGGAAAATTGAATAACAATGTAATCATGCATGTACATACTCAAGAAGCAAAAGACAAATTGAACCTCGATGCTATGCCGAACATTTTCATCAAAGGATCGACTCTTCACACTTATGTGTGAGAATTAGAAATTCCGCAAAGATTTTAATTTTTTTACTAAAGACGTAAGACTTTCGGTTTCACTTTTATTACCTACTATACTACCAATAAATGCAAAATTTGAGGCAATTTGATTTTTTTATAAACTCGGTTGGTATCATTCTACGAGAAACTAGACTGTAATTTTTTTTACCTTAAGATTTTAAAGACGCATTGTGTATTTCTTTAGCATCCACCCTTTTATTCACGTATATTTAAAATGTAAAATCTCTCACTTTTCCATGATTGAAACGCCAATACATTTTAAGTGGACTTTATGCTGATTACATGTGGATTTACAGGGACTTTCATTTGCACTCATTCATTATTATTGAAAAAGAGCCTAATAAAACAATAGTTTACGTTATTGCTCATTCAAAAAGACTTAACACATCATCATGAGGATTAAATTTCGATATTTTCCGAAATCTCCCCCCCCCCTTTTGTATTGAGAGTTTACCAAATGGCTTATCACACTGAGGGGAGTCAAGCATGGCGATTGCCACGGAAAGATTATTTCGATTTGAGACACACAGTGTGACATTTTGTGTTGTGAAATTCAATCCTCATTTCCTAGACTTCCTTCTTCCTTGACGAAGGTACCTTTTTCTCTGGAACCATTAAAGATATCAATCTTAAACTTGATAGACTGGTAGGATAAACATTGTAACACATTTTTCTGCAAGTAAATTAGCAAATATTTCATTTCATGGACTTAAGTGTTTAATACATGTATTTTTGTGAAGTTTTCAAATTGAAAATATTTATTTTAAAATCGAAAGAGGCTTGAAATTAAAAACCCCTGCAGACGTTAAATCAGCAAATTCTTAGAAATTACTAAACAAATTACAAGGTCTAGGACTTAGGCGTTGCTGAGAAAAATGTACATCAATATGACCAAAATTCAATGTGAAAATAATCTGTTTTCAAAAACTGATTTTGAAGTTTTAAGCTAAGAACAATGTATTTTAAATCATTGTGCGATGTTTCACCATTCTAACTCAAATAGTGTCCAAGTTAAAGAGAATTTAGAAAATCAATACATTTTCGTGTACGGCTCTCCTCAAGTCCGTACAGTGCGTGTCTCTCCAGCGTAATTTTGGTCAATCTTCGACTTTGAGGTCGCGCTAACGACAGCGTTCTCTGAAGCGCGGACTACATGTTCAAACACTGGAGTCTTTTGCTCCGCATCTTCTCTGTAATGGACACAGTGCTCATATGCCATCGTACTGTGTCGTTGGGTATATGGCTGAGAAGAGAGACTCCTAGTGACCAGTGAGCCATGCGCATCTCTGCTGATGGTTCTCCAACATTCAGTTCTATTCAACGCGGCTGACCGAGTCATTGTCCGAGAGATTTTGGACTTCATTTGAATCGGAATTTTCTTGTCGCACAAAATTGATGTGACTTCTTTCCGTCTTAGCCGGCACATCACAATCAACACCGCCGTCGCTTTGTAGGTGTGATCTCTGGTACTGGACATGTTTTTGTCTTCTTCAGATCATCGCCTTTTACTCTGATAGACGCTGCGCTGCAAACGTTGTTTTTTTTTTTGCGATGTGCAGTCGGAGAACTAACCGGCCGAGACGATCACACAACGAGTGGGCTTGTCGGTGCAGCTCTTCATTGGCGGTAGTCGCGAGCAAACGTTCAGCTCCTTAGACCAGGGCCTCTCAGGGTGCATGCGCGTGGTGCATGCACTGTGCACGGTGCAAAAGACGACTTGGCTTGGTTGACCAGAGTGCAGACCCCCCACTCCACGATTTGGAGCAATAGCGCTAACTCTCTCTTTCCTTACGCCTCTCTCGCTCGCTCCGCCTGTCTCCCTCTCCCCCACTTGCGCCGTAGCGCTCCAAATCCGGGCTGAGTTGAGCCGAGTATAGCCGAGTAGAGCCGAGCATAGCCGAGTAGCCCAGAGACGAAGCGTTGATCCGAGCCATGCCGAGCGGAAGCGATGCACAGTGCACGGAGCTCTTGCGCCTCTATCTGCACGCGTGAAATTTTGGGCGTTTGAGAGGCCCTGCCTTAGAGTATGGTGCTTTTTATCGCAGATCTGGCGTGATAGTGCCCATCACCAGAACGAAGAGTACTTAGCTCGCTACGACTTTCCGGTGCCCTTTTAGCTGGCTCCTGTCTCCCCATATTATATTTGAACCATCCCTGGGGTGTCGCCGAAAAGACTGTACCTCCTAAACCATGAATGCGAATTATTAGACTCCGGATGTTAGGTTAGAACAAAAACAGGTTACTAGAACTGTCGACTTGGACCGATGACCTAGCTGTTCATCTAACTTCGCAACCGACCGCGTAGAGAAACGGTACAAGGGTTCATACTCAGCAATTCATCTGCACACATACTTCGGATTATCGTCGATGGCTTCGGCAGCATTAGTCAAGGAACCGTTTGGATTGCCCCTTTTTCCTTTGATTTCCTTCAAAGTTGCCACTGCTGGGCTTCCTTATGTAGTATATTAATATTTCATACTCCTAATATTTCTTTGACAAATGTTCTATACGATGGTGAAAACCTGTTCAAAATTCATTTCGTGGTTCCCGAGAATTTTCTGCACAAACAGAAAAACCTATCAGGTCAATACGGACGTAATAGGTAAATTATAAGACATCGGAATGACACAGCAAGCTTCAGCTAGGCTCTGGATGAATAGAAAATGTTTGTTGGTGACACTGAATCGAACTGGTGAGAGCTGATGTATTTGGCTATACTTGCCAAGAAGAAGAGATAGAATGATAAGAAACATCTTAAAACACCCAGGAATGTTCAGTTGGTTTTTGAGGGAAACGTAGGGGGTAAGAACGGTAGAGGTGGACTAAAGTATAAATATGATGAACAGATTAGAGTAGATGTAGTAGATACGTAGCAATGAACAGGTCAGCACAGGATAGGGTGCCATGGACAACTGCATCAAAGCAGTCATGGGCTGATAACTCAAACAAAAAAGATATTATTTATTTATTTATTTATATATTTATTTATTTATTTATTTATTTATTTATTTATTTATTTATTTATTTATTTATTTATTTATTTACTAGCAGTACCCACGGCTTCGCTAGACTGGATTTCGTAATTTGATCAAAGTAATCGTTCCTCCCTACTGTGCTAAGAACATTCCCTGAAAATTCCTAAATTATAAAAAGTATTTTCATAAAAAGAATTCAACTCCTTTTCCACCCACCAACTGTTAAGTTGATTTCCCTCCCAAAAACGTGTTTCTTTATTTCTAAAGGGATTTTCGAAATAAGGTCATTTCAAGATCATCTGAGGCTCCTCAAGGTCATGTCAAGGTCATTCAGAAGCTCCTCATGGTCATATCAAGGACATCTGAAACACTTCAAGGTCATATCAAGGTCATCTGAAGCTCCTCAATGTCATATCAAAGGCATCTGAAACTCCTCAAGGTCATATCAATGTCACCAGAAGCTCCTCAAAGTCAAGGCCGTCTGAAGCTCCTCAAGGTCATATCAAGGTCATCAGAAGCTCCTCAAGGTCATATCAAGGTCATCTGAAGCTACCCAAGGTCATCAGAAGCTACTCAAGATCATCTGAACCTCCTCAAAATCATATCACGGTCATCGGTAACTCCTCAAGCTCATATCAAGGTCATCTGAAGCTCCTCAAAGTCATATCAAGGTCCTCTGAAGCTCATCAAAGTCATGTCAAGGTCATCTGAAGCTCCTCAAGGTCATATCAAGGTCATCTGGAGCTCCTAAAGGTCATATCAAGGTCACCTGAAAATCCGCAAGGTCAGCTGAAGCTCCTCAAGGTCAAATCAAGGTCATCTGAAGCTCCTCAAGGTCATACCAAGGTCATCTGAAGCTTCTCAATGTCATATCATGGTCATCTGAAGCACCTCAAGGTCATAACAAGGTGATCTGAAGCTCCTCAAGGTCATATCAAGGTCATCTGAAGTTCCTCAAGGTCATGTCAAGGTCATCTGATGCTCCTCAAGCTCATATCAAGCTCAAGGTCATATCAAGGTCATCTGAAGCTCCTCAAGGTCATATCAAGGTCATCTGGTGCTCCTGAAAGTATATGAAGGTCATCTGAAGATCTTCAAGGTCATATCAAGGTCATCGATGCTCCTCAAGGTCATATCAATGTCATCAAGCTCTGTAATGTCATTTCAAGGTCATCTGGTACTAATCAACGTCATATCAAGGTCATCAGAAGCTCCTCAATGTCATATCAAGGTCATCTGAAGCTCCTCAAGGTCATATCAAGGTCATCTGAAGTTCCTCAAGGTCATGTCAAGGTCATCTGATGCTCCTCAAGCTCATATCAAGCTCAAGGTCATATCAAGGTCATATGAAGCTCCTCAATGTCATATCAAGGTCATCTGAAGCTCCTCAAGGTCATTTCAAGGTCATCATAAGCTCCTCAAGGTCATATTCAGGTCATCTAAATATCCTCAAGGTCATATTAAGGTCATCTGAACCTCCTCAAGGTCATTTCAAGGTCGTCTGGTACTCCTCAAGGTCATATCAAGGCCATCTGAAGCTCCTCAAGGTCATATCAAGGTCATCTGAAGCTCCTTAAGGTCATATCAAGGTCATCTGAAGCTCCTCAAGGTCATATCACGGTCGTCCGGAGCTCCTCAAGGACATCTGAAGCTCCAAGTCACATCAAGGTCATCGGAAGCTCCTCGAGGTTATGTCAAGGTCATCTGAAGCTCCTCAAGGTCATTTCAAAGTCAACTGATGCTCCTTGAGGTCATATCAAAGTCATCTGGTGCTCCTGAAATCACATGAAGGTCATATGAAGATATTCAAGGTCATATCAAGGTCATCTGAAGCTCCTCAAGGTCATATCAAGGTCATCTGGAGCTCCTCAAGGTCATATCAAGGTCATCTGAAGCTCCTCAGTGTCATATCAAGGTCATATGAAGCTCTTCAAGGTCATATCAAGGTCATCTGAAGCTCCTCAAGGTCATATCAAGGTCATGTGAAGCTTTTCAAGGTCCTATCTAGGTCATCTGAAGCTCCCCAAGGTCATATCACGGTCATCTGAAGATCCTCAAGGTCATGTCAAGGTCATCTGAAGCTCCTCAAGGTCATATCAAGGTCATCTGAAGCTCCTGAACGTCATATGAAGGTCATCTGGAGATCTTCAAGGTCATATCAAGGTCATCAAGCTCCTTAAGGTCATATGAAGGTCATCAAGCTCCTTAAGGTCATGTCAAGGTCATCTGATACTCCTTAAGTTCATATCAAGGTCATCTGAAGCTCCTCAAGGTCATATCAAGGTCACCATAAGCTCCTCAAGGTGATATCAAGGTTGCATCAAGGTCATCATTAGCTCTTCAAGGTCATATCAAGGTCATCTGGTGCTCCTGAAAGTCATATGAAGGTCATCTGAAGATCTAGGTCATATCAAGGTCATCTGATGATTCTCAAGGTCATGTCAAGGTCATCTGAAGCTCCTCAAGGTCATTTAAAGGTCATCTGGTACTCCTCAAGGTCATATCGAGGTCATCTGAAGCTCCTCAAGGTCATATCAAGGTCATCTGAAGCTCCTTAACGTCATATGAAGGTCATCTGAAGATCTTCAAGGTCATATCAAGGTCATCTGAAGCTCGTCAAGGTCATATGAAGGTCATCAAGCTCCTTAAGGTCATGTCAAGGTCGTCTGATACTCCTTAAGTTCATGTCAAGGTCATCTGAAGCTCCTCAAGGTCATATCAAGGTCATCATAAGCTCCTCAAGGTCATATCAAGGTCATCATTAGCTCCTCAAGGTCATATCGAGGTCATCTCGTGCTCCTGAAAGTCATATGAAGGTCATCTGAAGATCTTCAAGGTCATATCAAGGTCATCTGAAGATCAAGGTCATGTCAAGGTCATCTGAAGCTCCTCAAGGTCATTTCATGGTCATCTGGTACTCCTCAAGGTCATATCAAGGTCAGCTGAAGCTCCTCAAGGTCATATCAAGGTCATCTGAAGTTCCTCAAGGTCATGTCAAGGTCATCTGATGCTCCTCAAGGTCATATCAAGCTCAAGGTCATATCAAGGTCATCTGAAACTCCTCAAGGTCATATCAAGGTCATCTGGTGCTCCTGAAAGTCATATGAAGGTCATCTGAAGATCTTCAAGGTCATATCAAGGTCATCTGAAGCACCTCAAGGTCATATCAAGGTCATCGAGCTCCTTAAGGTCATGTCAAGGTCATCTGATACTCCTCAAGTTCATATCAAGGTCATCTGAAGCTCCTCAAGGTCATATCAAGTTCATCATAAGCTCCTCAAGGTCATATCAAGGTCACATCAAGGTCATCATTAGCTCCTCAAGGTCATATCAAGGTCATCTGGTGCTCCTGAATGTCATATGAAGATCATCTGAAGATCTTCAAGGTCATATCAAGGTCACCTGAAGATCCTCAAGGTCATATCAAGGTCATCTGAAGCTCCTCAAGGTCATTTCAAGGTCATCTGGTACTCCTCAAGGTCATATCAAGGTCATCTGAAGCTCCGCAAGGTCATATCAAGGTCATCTGAAGCTCCTCAAGGTCATATCAAGCTCAAGGTCATCTGAAGCTCCTCAAGGTCATATCAAGGTCATCTGGTGCTCCTGAAGGTCATATGAAGGTCATCTGATGATCTTCAAGGTCATATCAAGGTCATCGAAGCTCCTCAAGGTCATATCAAGGTCATCAAGCTCCTCAATGTCATATCAAGGTCATCTGGTGCTCCTGAAAGGCATATGAAGATCATCTGAAGATCTCAAGGTCATATCAAGGTCATCTGAAGATCCTCAAGGTCATATCAAGGTCATCATAAGCTCCTCAAGGTCATATTAAGGTCATCTGAAGCTCCTCAAGGTCATATCAAAGTCATCTGGTGCTCCTGAAAGTCATCTGAAGGTCATCTGAAGATCTTCAAGGTCGTATCAAGGTCATCTGAAGATCCTCAAGGTCATATCAAGGTCATCTGAAGCTCTTCAAGGTCATTTCAAGGTCGTCTGGTACTCCTCAAGGTCATATCAAGGTCATCTGAAGCTCCTTAAGGTCATATCAAGGTCATCTGAAGCTCCTTAAGGTCATATCCAGGTCGTCTGAAGCTCCTCACGGTCATATCAAGGTCGTCTGAAGCTCCTCAAGGTCATATCAAGGTCATCTGAAGCTCCTCAAGGTCATATCCAGGTCATCTGGTGCTCCTGAAAGTCATATGAAAGTCATCTGAAGATCTTCAAGGTCATGTCAAGGTCATCGAAGCTCCTCAAGGTCATATCAAGGTCATCAAGCTCATCAAGGTCATATCAAGGTCATCAAGCTCCTTAAGGTCATATCAAGGTCATCTGAAGCTCCTGAAGGTCATATCCAGAATGATTAACACCTACGCTCCTACCTGTATTCAAATACTGTCCTGACACAACCGTGGATGTAGAGAGATTATTCTTCGCACTGAAGCTAGTTTTAACAAACGCCGCAGATTTTAGCCAGAAAACTTGGAGAAGGCTATTGTAGTATACTGCAAACCAAATTATGGACAGGAAATGTAGGGTGTGCAGTGTAAAATGAAAAAGGTATGTTTATATAAGTGTTGTTTTGTACACAGTTCTCTTAAAAATTAATAATTGATTTATTATGTGTATTAATTAAGACACGATGTCTCTTATCTAGGAGACGTGTGGATATTGTTTTAAGAGTACTGGTAGATTGATACGTCTCACAAACTAAGGATGCATTATTTGTTCTAGTAGAACAGCCGCAGCTGTAAATAGTGTGATTTCCTTGTTTTTCGTTCATTTGTTTATTCGTGATCATCATTTTATGTATTGGTGTGGGCGGGTCTCGTGTGTCTAGTACAGGAATGTTACGTTTGCATTTCATACGAGTGTTTAATACATACCTGCCAACTTTTAGAAATCAAAAATAGAAAGAATTAGTTTCTTTTTCATTCTTGTATTTTATCGCGTACATTGTGCCACTGTCTCGATGAAAAAAAGGACAAGATAAAAGGCATAAGCTACATATTTACAGTTACAATGCGACTTGGCCATTAAATTTAAAATCTTAAACTAAGAAAACATAAAAATGGTTACAAAAAATTGTACCTGATCATTCTCATTTATGACACACACATATAAATAATAATGTTTATATGACACCGACATTTGAAATAAAATGCATAATAGTTTGTTTCATTAGACTGTAAAATGAACGGAAATTCAATTTTATAGGTATCTCTGAACACCTGGAGATAACGTTTATGTTTTGTGGCCATGAGGTGAAGAGAAAATACCAGGAAATATTACCGACACAACTCTCTGAAATACATTCAAGTCAATAAAATTATGAAGTAAGAATGAACATTATGCACTGAATTACTCCAAACTACCACATACAAGGAGGATCAATTTGTCTCATACATTATCACGACTTCGACAACAAGAAAAGCACAGTACTCTTTATGCAGCCGTAAGCTGCACAGGAGACTGGCATTTTCTTTCAGAGAAGTATATACTTCAGTTTATCGGGAAGCTCCAGTAGTGATAGTGAAAAACAATCCAGCTTTTGCCAAACAGCGCGCTCGCTCAACTTCGCACGAAACTGCAGCGCAGTGCTACCTATAGTGTATTATTTACTAACTCTATGGTCTCAACTGTGTAACTCAGTTTGGGTAAGTATTGTGGTGGTGTCTGCCTTTTTATTGTAGGGCCTTGCATGGTGCAAGTTAACTTGTCACCGTGGCGGGTGACGTCACCAATCTAGAGCCTACCCACTCGCCGCAGCGTACCCCGTCATCAGCGAGGTGCGAGCGCAGGCAAAGCACCCTCTCCCATCACTATGTCCTCCCCATTTCCACTCACATAAGGCCTCCCAGCGGTGAGAGAAAATACTAGAAAGTAAAACTCAGATCATTTGGAATCGAGAGGTTTCTTGGGACCTCTCCTTTCGCGAAGTATTTGGAATTGTCGGGCTCCCTATAAAAGGCAGGCAAGATAAGCTCCAGTGGTTCAGTTCAGTCAGATAGTTAGTGCTATTGAGGTAGTTCTGTGAGCGAGGACTGGATGGAGTACTTTGTGAGAGAGTACTCCCGTGGAGTTCTAAGCCAGTCCAGTGGTTGAGTTAAAGTTCAGTACGAGTGGAAGTTCAGTTCGATTTGAGGGTCTTTCTGAGCTGAGAAGTTAGTGCAACGACGGCAGTTCTGTCCCTAAAGTGAGTGATTATTACGACTTCGTCAGCGGGAAAAGCATAGAAACGCAAGAAAAAACATGTGGCCTACAGCTCCAACGAAACTACGCACAGAACGATGTTTAACAGCGCGCGAACCACACAAGAACAAACCCATTCTTTTGTCCCGATAATTAACGAAGTCGGTTTCCACTCTCGCTTGTAGGACGATTGCCGTTCTGAATTCCCAGCTGTAAGGCAAACACACTGCTATAGTGAGAGGGGAAGACGATACACGAAGACGGACGGGATGGCAAACCTTTTCCGACTATCGTGTCAATTACTTTTTACTGTCTAGTGTGACATCGGTTATTTTCCTTAAAATCATCATGAAACCCCCTCATTTGACTTAATTTTTATTCGGCTGAATGTTTCATGATTTTATTTTCCAAACATCGCCGAAAGTTACATTTCAAAAAGACAGGTAAATTTAACGACTACGATATATTTTCGCTTTAACCTAACAAAATATGCACACACAAAATTAAGCCTAGAATTAATTGTGACATACTTCTTTATTAAAGCCAAACCAAACCCCATGGCACTACAGCCCTTGAAGGGCCTTGGCCTACCAAATGACCGCTGCTCAGCCCGAAGGCCTGCAGATTACGAGGTGTCGTGTGGTCAGCACGACGAATTCTCTCGGCCGTTGTTCTTGGCTTTCTAGACCGGCGGCTGCTATCTCACCGTCAGACAGCTCCTCAATTCTAATCACGTAGGCTGAGTGGACCTCGAACCAACCCTCAGGTCCAGGTAAAAACCCCTGACCTGGCCGGGAATCGAAGCCGGGGCCTCCGGGTAAGAGGCAGGCACGCTACCCCTACACCACACGGCCCGCTCTTTATTAAAGCATAGTGTTAAAATATGTTATGTTGGCAGATTTTCGACCTATTTATTACATGATAAAATCATTCAAATATATTAGTATGTTGTGTGGAGTGCTACTGAAGTCCTATTCGCGTGTCACCCAGTGGCACGCTTGTCATAGGTTCGCCATCCCTGGGCTGTATACTCGCCAAATCAAGCATCAAATAAATAAGCTTGAAAATGAGGTTGCGTAAATTACATAAGCACCTAAGAATTTCTCCTAGGGCAGAGTAGGTTATAAGCTTACATTGTTCAAGAATACGAAGAAGTAACATTAAATCGGAAAACCAGAAGACGAGTTAAACTGTATATGATGATGCTGGATTTAGAATGTTAAACTAGTAGTATTTTTTGTAATTTTTTCCATGGAATTGCTTTTGTACTCATTTTGTTGTAGTTGTTGGGCAGTTATATTATTAACCTTACTTTATTATCACTTGTAATGTTATTATAGTAGTAAGCTCAACCTATAGTATTTTAGGCCGTAGTGTTAAGTACTGGAAATACCTAAGTTGTGTGCCAATTTATATACAATGACGCTGAATTTATAAAGTTAAACTAGTAGTATTTCTTGTCATTTTTCTTTCTAGCGAATTGCTTGTTGTACTCTTTTTTTGTTGTTGTTGTTTTTGTTGTGTAATTATGGTTTAACATCACTTATTATGTTAAGCTGGCAGTAAGCTCAACCTATAGTATTGTAAGCCGTAGTGTTAAGCACTGGAAATACCTAAGTTGTGTGTGAATTTATATACAATGACGCTGGATTTAGAATGTTAAACTAGTAGTATTTCTTGTAATATTTTCTTTCCATGGAATTGCTTATTGTACTCTGTTTGGTTTGGTTTGGTTTTTTGTTTTGTTTTTTGTTTATTTATTTATTTATTTATTTATTTAATTTATTTATTTATTCTGTCTAGTGGAGACGTTAGGATGTCATGCCTTCTCTTACACTTAATCGCATTTTACAGGTGTTATCTACAGTTGTATCAACTTATAATCTTTTTTTTTTTTCCTAGGGGCTTTACGTCGCACCGACACAGATAGGTCTTATGGCGACGATGGGATAGGAAAGGCCTAGGAGTTGGAAGGAAGCGGCCGTGGCCTTAATTAAGGTACAGCCCCAGCATTTGCCTGGTGTGAAAATGGGAAACCACGGAAAACCATCTTCAGGGCTGCCGATAGTGGGATTCGAACCTACTATCTCCCGGATGCAAGCTCACAGCTGCGCGCCTCTACGCGCACGGCCAACTCGCCCGGTAACTTATAATCTAAAAGAGGTGCATAATGCTAACACTCTCACATAGCATATAAGAACTTCAACAGTACACTCTACACAAAGCAATGTTAATAACATGTGTTCCATGGTTGCTGCACAAGCCGAGGTATTGCGTTAGGCCACAGCACTGCCGGTAGTGGGATACTAGTGAGGTAGTGAGCCCCAGAGGATATATTTATGCCGCCCCACTGGGAATATCACAGAGAGATATTTGGGGTATCAAAAAAGCAGGGTGAAAGATGGGTGCATATATCAAAGCAGGGCTATAGGTGAAAGCAGAACCAATTTCAAGTTTGTTATGGAAAAGAAGGTTGAGTTTCGTGGTACATTTGATGAGGATGGATGACAACAGTTTAAGAAAGACATGCTTAACGGGAAATAACTGGATGAAGGAAGTTAGGGAGGATTTTTAGAGCTATTGGCATAATAGATTAATATCCACTAATGACTGCAGGAAAGATCAGTTTACAAAAAGCTTGTTGAAAGTCACAAATGGACCGATAATTAAATCAAGATCCAAATCACAGAAGCGAAGAGAAATAGGAGGACTTAAAGAATGAAGAGGTATTGGGAAGAACGAAGACGTGTTGAACAAGATACTCGAGATCCTAAGGGTCGAAACAGATAAAAAAAGTATATCAAAATCAATAATTATATCAAATAGTATCGCTCAAATACACACACAGGCAATTCTTTATACGACTATCACCAAGGTCCACTCAATCCTTCGTCATTCGCATGCTCAGCTATGCAGTCCACACGTCAGTCGGTAGCTTTCAGCAGGTAATCTCGACAAGATCTTTTGAATTAGCTAACGAATCACTATCCGTGACACTGAATGGTAAGGAATTCCAAAGTCGGGAAACCGTCACAATAAAAGAATTGTTATACGTTGACGAATGGCGAAGAGGAATAGCAAAGGTAGGGTCAGCGCGAGTGTTACGGTTATGAAAGGAGAGTGAAAGTGAAATTTACAGGAAATGTACTGACAAGAGTTGCTATGCAGGAGTTCGTATATTTATACAACTACATGAGATACTTATTTTTGTTTATTTTTAACACGCTTTAGCAAGAAAAATTATAAATACTCGTAGTAAGGAGCTCAAGTTAAAAATGAATCTGAGGTAACAGCTCAAAACTCGCAACAATTTCATCGTTTGTTTTTTAGATGTGTTAACAAGGATTACATCACAGTATTCGGGGTTCGAACCCCGCTGCCGGCAGTCTTCTACAGTAGATGGTTTTAAGTGGTAACCCATTTTCGCATTAGGCAAATGCTGGGACTGTTCCTTAATTAAGGCTACTTTATTCCCACTCCTAGTCCTTTCCTGTCCCATCGTCGCCATAAGACCTATGTGTATCGGTGCGATGTAAGGTTAATTATTAAAAAAATATAATCGAGGTTTGGAAAAATTAAAATCTGGCCTAGTCTTTGTCGCATGTCCGGTGGTAAGACGTCTTTGTTTCATTTCAATGGATGAAGTTGAAGTAAAGACTTTCTGACATACATTTTCGGTATGTTCCGTCCAATCTAGAGTTTCAAATTGTTTAATTTTTTTTTTTTACAATTTGTTTTACGTCGCACCGACACAGAGAGATCTCATGGCGACGATAGGGTAGGAAAGGGCTAGGAGTGGGAGGGAAGCGGCCGTGACCTTAATTAAGGTACAGCTCACAGCCGTATGCCCCTAACCGCACGGCCAACTCACCAGGTCAAATGAACTTAGGCCAAACCTATATGCATATTTCACGTAGGCAGTCGGAATTTCTCTTTCGTGGAATCTGAACCACTGGTTGAGGGTGAGAAATGGGAGCAAATCACGAATAAGCATGAGACTGTCAAGCGCAAAACTCACCAAATACAAAGTTGAGAAAAGGTGAGTTAAGCATGGAATTCAATGCTACCTGCTGACATTCTTGATTTGTTGTTTGATGCCGCTACTAAGGAGCCAACCTTGCGATTGAATACAAAGCTGTTCTGATCTCTTATGATGGTTCCTAAAAATCTTGCCTAATCGTACTGAAACCTCAAGCTAAACTCGTTTTAGCCAACATTTGTAATACTGCCATCATATAACGTTAAGATAAAAACTCACCTGATCCAACATGAAGAAATATATTAATCTAAGTGTTTCTTAGTGTATTGTGACAGTAATTCTGTACTGGATGGTGTAAGGTGCACTCGTGTGATGATTGAGACCTCTGACGTTTCAATTCTGTGCTTAATTTGCTGGGGGGGGGGGGGGCGGATGATAATGATTATGGTAATCATTTAAAAATGAGATTCTGGCAGTTTTCAAAATTACAACGAGCGAAGTGAATACAACGGGATCAACTAAGAATTTAAAACTACGATCTTGAAAAGAAAATATGAACGTAGAGAGCTGACAGGAATTTTGCAGATTTGTAAGCGTGGTAAAATAATGATAAAGAATGCCAGACACGATCAGAAAGAGGACAATTAAATTTTTTAGTCGCATAATGAGGATGGATAACCGAAGATTGAGAAAACGAGTGTTTAACCGCGTTTAGACCAAGATAGCAATCAGTAGATCAGAGGAATATAAAAAGATACGACTGAGATAGAAATAACAGATGATATAATACAGGACAGAAGAACTTCCAGAGGATAATACAAAATGTCAAGGTTTTCCGGGAGAAAGAGGAAAGGAAAGGTAATAACAACATCTGGGCACAAGTTAGAGCAGGAAACAGGAAAGTGAAAGGATGAATAACTATTGGAAATCAAGAAAAGAAGGAGCAAGGTGAATGTACGGGGTAACTTTCCGTGGCCTTTAGATGGCCAAAATGATAGAAGGAGAAGAAGAAGAATGCAAAATTGTTACGGACGGTGGAAGGATGTAAAATTACTGTTCTAAAATAGACATTATAACAGTAGATAAGAGAATAACTGAAATGTATGATCAAAGAGTGTGATGTTCTCTCCAAAACTTGTGAAAATGAAAATTGACAGCCTGTTTCCAGTCATTCGACCGGGTCAGGAATGGAATGAATGAACCCCCATCTAGCGGCGAGGATAGGAATTGTGGCGGCTGCCGAAGCCTGTCGCACTCCTCTGGGGCAATGACTAATGAATGACAGATGAAATGAAATGATATTGGAGAGTATTGCTGGAATGAATTATGACAGGGAAAACTGGAGTGCCCGGAGAAAAACCTGTTTCGCGTTCGCTTTGTCCAGCACAAATCTCACATGGAGTGACCGGGATTTGAACCACGGAACCCAGCGGTGAGAGGCCGACGTGCTGCCGCCTGAGCCACGGAGGCTCTCCAAAACTTGTCCTGTCCATAAATGTCACATGACGAACTCACCTTACGCAGAACTAATATTGATTTGCCGCTCAGTTAGTTGAGAACGATTTTTGATATTATACGTGTGTGACTGTCACTGAACGGAGAAGTGGCGCTACGACTACGGAGCAAAGTTCTACATTCGGGAGACGCGTGGATTCGAACCCCACTACCGAGTGTCCTGAGAATGATTTTCTGTGTTTTCCCATTCTCACTTCCAGGTAAATGCCAGGACAGTTCCTATTCACAGACCATAGCAGATTCTTTCCATCTTCTTACCAAGTTTCATTCACCATCATTAATTTTTTCTTCATTAGCTCCTCCATGGAGGTTGGCGTCAGGAAGGGTATCCAGCCGTAAAACATGCCACATAAACTCACTTTACGTCATCCTCAACCACGTGTCAAGAAACAAAACTGCTTGACGATGACGATGATACTTGTTGTTTAAAGGGGCCTAACATCGAGGTCATCGGCCCCTGAAACGAAACTAAAAGGTAGATGTGATTATTACTAGCACAAAAATAACACCATTTTTTATGTTGAAAAAACATTTCTTATCAGACTACGAAAAACGTAAAATTAAACAATTTCCTCAATTGTGCCGAAAGTTGAAGGGCTAAAGAACCCGGAAAGGTTTCAAATTGTGAGTCTTGGATAGCTCTTTCAAACTTTTAAAAAAACTTCGGAAATCATCCCCGGCCTTTTTGCAGTTCCGGAAAATTGCCAAAAATCACATGTTTCTATACTTGTTTTCCTTTTTTTATACAAATCCTAGCCTAATTTATTTATTTACATAATTATTTCTGCAATTTGTTCCTTGGTTCAATACCCTCAGGCATTTTTTGATCTTTTTGAAAAATGTCTGCGCCGAATGTAGTTATAAGGGCTTAAGTGGAACAATGCATTGACTCAAATTAGCGCTCGTAGTGGTACAAAAAGGCAATCTGCTAATCTAATAGACCGGATGTCCGGCTCCATGGCTAAATGATTAGCGTGCTGGCCTTTGGTCACAGGGGTCCCGGGTTCGATTCCCGGCAGGGTCGGGAATTTTAACCGTAATTGGTTAATTTCGCTGGCACGGGGGCTGGGTGTATGTATCGTCTTCATCATCATTTCATCCTCATCACGACGCTGCCAAACAGAATGTCAAATCAAAAGACCTGCATCTGGCGAGCCGAACTTGTCCTCGGACACTCCCGACCCTAAAAGCCATACGCCATTTCATTTCATCGACCGTATAACGATGATTAACAAAAGGAATAAATAAAGAATATATACTCATATTTTATTTTATTTTATTTTATTTTATTTTATTTTATTTTATGTTATTTTATTTTATTTTATTTTATTTTATTTTATTTTATTTTATTTTATTTGCCTAAAATTCGCAGCCCATATCCTAGGATGTTTTCAACATTGAGTTGCTTGTCTGAAAGGATTTTCTTTTTAACTTTGTAGGAATTGCTGCCGTTCTCTGAGAAATCACTTATCCTGGATAAGGCTAGTTTTGTACTTGAAAGCCTCCGTTGTTTCTCTGACTGTGGATCTAATCATTATGTGAAGGCTGAACATGATCTGCGGCGTAAGACCTGTTATTATCATACGTAGTTTTCTCCTCTCTGCTGTTATAATTATATTGTGCTATTATTACTGTAGACTGTGGTGAAAGGTGGAACAGTCTCTGGGCGGAAGTAATGCCAGAGAAATGAGAAGAAAGAATGTTCTCTCCGGATAATAAATAATGCAGGAGATACAGCTGCTAGATTAGGAGGCATGAAATTCAATGTTATTGTGTGCCGTGACTCTAGTCTCAAGAGCAAGGAATGCCAGCGCTGCCAAACAGAATGTTACGGTGTTTTTCTTGCACATTATGTTCAGTGAGTCTTTGATATTGAACTGAAAGGAAAGGTAGGAAGCAAGGTTTCTATTGTTATTGCCAGTGGTAGTGGTGGCGATTTTCATGTCAAGGACAAAACAACGAGATCATTGACCCCTCTTAAGACAGATTCCGTCTGGCTCAATGGCTAATGGTCAGCGTGCTGGCTTTCGGTTCAGTGAGTCCCGGGTTCTTTCCCGGCCGGGTCGGAGGATTTTAACCTTCATTGGTTAATTCCGATGGCTCGGGGGCTGGGTATATGTACTGCCTTCATTATTAGAATTGATCATACAGTTGGTAGAGCCCCATCCTCACAGAGCCGCAGGCCGCCTATATGGCATGAACTCGAAAGACCTGCACCAGGTCCCTTCGGAGGCCACACACCGTTGTTGTTATTATTATTATTATTATTATTATTATTATTATTATTATTATTATTATTATTATTATTATTATTATTATAGAAAAGTGGTGGGGGTGGTGATTATTGTTTAAGAGGAAGTACAACTAGGCAACAATCCTCTATTAACACTAATCAGAGAGAAAAAATGGAAATATCCGACAATTCGAAAATGAAGGTATCGGCCAAAGAAAGACAAGGGCCAAGAAGGGCGTGAAAATGAAAGACTCCCTAGGTCTCGCGTGCTCGAACACCGTCGGGGTCTGAAAAGAACAAGAGTTGACCGAGGGAGGTCGGATAGGATAAATGAAAGTGAGGAGCCTTGCACAAGTAAGTGGAAGCAATGTAAGGACTCAGCTAATGGCCCCGTGGTCGCCAATCCACGCTCCTAAGTTAAGAGCCCGTGGGACCGCTTTAAGTCGTCTCTTACGACAGGCAGGGGATACCTGTGTGCATTCTACCGCCCCCAACCATGATGGATATCATAGAGAGCGAGATTATAGGAAAATTAGAAAGACTTCCTATCTCTAAAAAGAATTAAGTTATCGGCGAGAGAAAATAATGAAAATAAAGGAGTCCATAGACTTTCTAAACCTAATACTATCGGGATTGGATGAGAATACCGACTCGGCCACGCAGTTTGTATCATGCAACTGTTAACTTGCATTCAGAAAGTTTTAGATTCGAATTTTACTATAGGCAGCTCTGATTATGGTCTTCCGTGGTTTCTCATTTTCACACCAGACAAATGCTACGGTTGTACCTTATAAACCACGTTCTAAGCCCTGTTCTAACTAATCGCAACCATAGGATTTGTCAATCAATGAATCAATCGATTGATCAATCAATCAAACAAACAAACAAACGAACAATTAATCACTACTGATCTGAACTCAGAGTTGTCACCTACGTGTCAGATTGCCTACCTATTGTTTATCTAACCTCTACTTAATTTCAAAGAATTTGGAAACGTATCAAACATCTTCCTTAATAAATTGTTCCAATCCTTAATTCCTGTTCTTGTAAACATAAATTTGCCCCAGTTCGTCTTCTTGGATTCCAATTTCATTTTATGATCTTTCCTACTTTTAAAACTCCACTCAAGCTTATTTGTCTACTAATGTCATTCAAAGCTATCTCTCCACTGACAGCTCGGAACATACCACTTAGTCGAGCAGCTCGTCTCCTTACTCCAAAGTCTTCCCAGCCCGTAATTTGCAAAATTTTTGTAACGTTACTCTTTTGTCGGAAATCACCCAGAACAAATCGTGCTGCTTCCCTTTGGATCTTTTCCAGTTCTTGTATCAGGTGTTCCTGATGAGGGTCCCATACACTGAAACCATACTCTAATAGGAATCTTACCAGTGGCTTTTAATATATCCCTCCCTTTACTGTACATCCTTACTGCAAGCTCTAAATACCCTCACAACCATTTGAAGAGATTTGTAACCCCGTTTATGTGATTACCCCCACTGAATGGCTTTCCTCATATTAACACCTAGGTACTTACAGTGATCCCAACAACGAACTTTCACCCCATCAACACAGCTCTTTGAGCGCCAAGGGATGAATTTTCATTCCTCCGTCAACTTGCCGAAAGTGCCAGGAATGATATTTCATCCCTCGTGCAGAATCGCTTATAAACCGTCATAGTTTTTACTTTTCCGTTAGATGAAAGCACATATCAGTATATTCTTTTCAAGGAGGGTCTGTAGTCTCCAAATTGACCACTAGTAGCCGCATAAAATTATTTGTTTTCGTGTGACGAACACTTGAAAATGTGAAGGCCGTGTCTGTACATCTTGTGCACATGCCAACAGTGATGGCAAACTTGGGGAACGACGTATTTACAAACAATGATGGAGGAAAACAGCGGGATAGTTATAAATGGACAGGCAATTAACAATATCAGGTACATAGATGATACTGTTGTCATAGCAAATGAATTACCTGTGCTCCAACGCATGATAGACAAATTAGTCCAGCGCAGTGAAGAGTTTGGCCTGTTTGTCAACGCTTCCAAGACCAAAGTTGTAGTCGTCTCTAAAAGAAAAATTCCAACAACCCTGTCAATAAACGGCAGTAAGATTGAACAAGTATCCTCCTTCAAATACTTGGGTACTGTGCTAGATGAGGAATGTGATTCCAAGAGAAAGATTAAATCTAGAATAGAACAGGCCAGGAGGCAATTTTTAGCATGAAACAACTATTTACAAAATCGGACCTAAGTGTGCAATTAAGAATGCGAATGATTCGGTGCTATGTATTCTCCATTTTTCTCTTTGGATGTGAAAGCTGGACCCTTGACCAAAATCTAGAAAAAAGAATTGATGCTTTTGAAATGTATCTATATCGCCGCCTACTCCGAATACCTTGGGTGCTGAAAATTTCAAATGACGAAGTCCTTCATCGCGTGAAGAAACAAAAAGAACTATTACTTACTGTTAAAAAAAGAAAAACCCAATATCTAGGGCACATTATGAGAGGCGAGAAGTACCAGCTATTACAACTCATCATTGAAGGTAAAATACAGGGGAAAAGGTCTGTTTGCAGGAGGAAGAATTCATGGCTGAAGGACATCCGAAGATGGCACAACTGCACTTCAGAAGATGCTTTCCATGCTGCAACATTACGTCCAGAGCTGGCTATGTGGACCGCCAACCTCCGCTAGGAGAAGGCACCTCAAGAAGATGGTCTAAGTGATTACATACATAGTTTAGGGAATAACGATGTTTATGTCGCGACAGAAAGTGAACTGTACTTCACAACAGTGTTGAAAACGCTTCTAGTGAGAGGTTACAGTCAGTGAGAGTGATTCTGAAAACGATTTCATAAGTGGAACACCGCCAATTGCCGAGGTGAGAGATAATTCGGAAAATAACGAAGATGTCCACGGTAATATTGGTATTAACAATATCACAAATTGCCATTATTCAGTGAAGTTAACCGTGATAGTGATTGACTATACCAAACATCTCACCTTTTCTTCGATTTATTTGTACCAAAACATGTCCCTCCTCATGATACTGTACCTATAGCTTATATTTTGATTTTTAAGACATATTATTACTCCAAATAACATAATTTTATCCAAAACGACAGTCAAGAGTCTGTACTACAAGAAAGACCATCAGTTAGTGTGTCATGCTGATTTTTAGAACTGCGTATTTGCTTTAAAATGTGGATTTTCATTAATTGTATATTAAATTTTTAAATTCATGACTTATTTTAATTTTAACTATAAATGATTTTAGGTATCAAGTGTCATTAATTCAAAAGAACATTCCTTTTATATTATAGAAAAAATTTCACTGAGAATGGGTATAAATTGAGAGAGTGATGATATTTTTTTCTAGAGAGTTGCAAATTGGACAAAAAGTGGGTAACACTCTTGGCTAGTACCTAAGAAATACGCGCGCCACTGAGAGGGTTTGAGAGGACTTCTCTTCTTGGTGAAACTTAAAACCTGACTTTTCATCATATTTACCTGTCCGGCTCCATGGCTAAATGGTTAGCATGCTGGCCTTTGCTCACAAGGGTCCCGGGTTCGATTCTCGCCAGGCTCGTGAATTTTAATCATAATTGGTTAATTTCGCTGGCACGGGGGCTGGGTGTATATTTCGTCTTCATCATCATTTCATCCTCATCACGACGCACAGGTCGCCTACGGGCATCAAATCAAAAGACCTGCATCTGGCGAGCCGAACTTGTCCTCGGACACTCCCGGCACTAAAAGCCATACGCCATTTCATATCATAATTATTTACTATCACACCAATGTCTGCTACCCATCTCACAACATTGTCGAGGTCATTTTGCAGTTGTTCACAATCCTGTAACTTATTTATTACTCTATAGGTACAGTATAACATCATCCACACCTAAAGGCTTATATGTGATTCCAGTTCCTTGCACATAATTATCATTCATATAAATGTCGCAGTAGTCAAGAATGGGAAGCACTAATGATTGTATGAGTTTTATTATCATATAGTATGATAAAACATTTCTATTTCTTTTGAGAGAATGAAGCATCGCATATATTTGTTTTAAATATTTATAATATGTTCAGATCAATTTAAATTTTGTTTATCGTCACTCATTGTTTGGTTGAATGGAATTACTCTGCCATTCAGTATAACTAAAGGAATAGTTTCGTCTCGCCGTGTAGTAAACAATTTTTGAGAGACAATAATGATTACTTGAGTCCTGGCGGGGTTAATGAAGAGAACATTGTTCAAGGTCCAAGTGTTGCAATTATAACGCAATCTTGTCAAAATACCTTTCGAAGGCATTACTTTATAAAATAGAAGGTAAATGCTGTCCTACAGGAAGATGATGATGATTATGATAATAATAGTAATAATAATAATAATAATAATAATAATAATAATAGCACCGGGCTAAGTGGTTCAGACGGTTGAGGCGCTATCCTTCTGACTCCAACCTGGTAGATTCGATCCTGGCTCAGTCCGGTGATATAAGAAAAACAAACAAAACAAATAGAAAAATATAAAAAAGATATTGATTGTCATTTAAGGACAAATTATTTTCCTGAAATTGGTGGCTTAGGACGCATCACGTGTACCGAACTAGTGGGTGCGTGGCTTGCGTCACCTAAATATCAGCTTGCATTCGAACCATACTGCTGGCAGCCCTGGAGATTGTTTAACGGATTAAGTAAGTGAGTAAGTAAGAAAGAAAGAAAGAAAGAAAGAAAGAAAGAAGAGAAAATTCTCCTCTGTAAATTTACAGTTTACTGCCTAATACTCTTAGCCGTTCTACCGCAACAATGACTTTTCTGAACTATACTCCGCATGGCTTTACTTCTAAATTGACGGTTCGCAAAATAAATGAGCATGGACGCCGGAATATTATACTATATTTCATTTGTAGTGCATGAGCAGGAATAGTAGGGACATCACTAGGGCCCGGATGTTTATGCAGCAATAGGTTAGAATGCAAATTTACTGAAGCGAGTAACAAGTGGAGTCTACCCGCACGACGGTAGTGCTATGAGTTTTGCATAAACATTAGTGGTTCGGCCCATTAGAACCCCCTAGAATGTATGGTACTCCCATTTTATTACGTTAGAGCGGGCTAGTCGGCATTTCCTACTAAATTATTTTGTTACTAAATAAGTGTCTTAGTAGGAAATGTCGACTAGCCCGCTCTAACGTAACGTAGTGGGAGTAACATAAATTCTAGGGGTTCTAATGGGCCGAACCCCTAATGTTTATGCAAACCTCATAGCATTACCGTAGTGCGGGTAGACTCTACTTGTTATTCGCTTCAGTAAGTTTGCATTCTAACCTATTACTGCATAAACATCCGGGCCCTAGACATCACTAAGCTGATCAATTGGAGCTCAGCTGGAATAACCATGTTACCTAACTGGAGATAGTTTAAACATGGTCAAGAAGAAGAAGAAGAAGAAGAAGAAAGTTTATTAAACGTCTAGTTGCAGACGACGAGCCTCATAACAAACACAATACTTTGAAATTATTTAACCAAGTAAATAGGGAATTTGGTCACGTTCCTATGTGGGGAATTCCCCGTTTCCAAATGAGCTTCGCCTCTTGAAAAATTAAAACATGTTCTTATAATTGACCAAGTAATCTTGGCATTCACCTGTCTCTCATTATTTCACAAGGCAATGAGGAGAGCAGCATTTCCTTTCTATAGCAGGAAACAGGGTGTGGCACTTTCTCTAGAGTTTGTTTCCGTATCGTCAGTGTCCGTCAGCCGTGACCGGTAGACTAGACCTTCACGCGGGAGTGTCTGGAGAAATGATAGCTCCAGACAGCAATTCACGAACTTTTAAAATGAACCAGGTGGATACTGAAGTCAGCGTCAACAAACGTTGACCCAAGGCAATGGTTATATGTAGGCATTAATAATAATAATCATAATAATAATAATAATAATAATAATAATAATAATAATAATAATAATAATAATAATAATAATAATAATAATAATAATAATAATAATAATAATTGGACAGAGAATTTCCAGTAGATATAGGAGTAGGACAGGGATATGGATTATCCCCGTTACTCTTTAATTGTGCGCTTAACAATGCAGAAAGAAAATGCCGAAATGCAGGTGCATCATTACACCGAATTGGACCAAAACACAAAGGCATAGAATTGGACTGTTTAGCATTTGCAGAGGGCATGACACTAATTGCCCAAGAGTCCAATACATCCCCGATGCACAAAACCAACTAGAACTCCTGCAAGAACAAGCACCAAAAATTGGCTTACAAATTTCATTTGAAAAAACGGATTTCTTGACAAACATCAAAACTGCCCTATCTGAACTCCAAATTGGTTCCAACCATATCTCTCGAGTGAAACAATTTAAATATTTAGGTGAATGGATTACTTAAAATTGTAATGAAAAGGGATCTATTGAATAGCGACTTCAGAAAGTGAAGACTGCATTTCGGTTTTTTTTTTTTTTTAATATTTACAATAAAAAAGGCTCTCCTGAAACTGCAAAATCCGACATTGTACTACAGTACTTAAACCCGAAAGTCTCTTAGCATCGGAAACTCTCAATCTCCAACACAAAACACTAACGGGCAGAAGTACATAAGTGCATCTCCCGCATGTATGCTGACAGCCACGTGACCCAGACCGCGCACAGCCACTCGCTCGGTACGGTGAAGGTTTTGAATGCTTAAAGCATATTAATTTGCGATTTCTGTTCCGTAGTTATAATTCTACAAGTTATACCTGAATCTTCTGATAGGAATATGCAACCAGATGCATACCCGCCAGGAAACTCGGTTCACCAGCAAGCGCGTACTGTAATAAGCGAGTAGGCGCAGTGTTGCCAACTGGGCGGATTTTCCGCTAAATTTGGCGGAATTAAAAGACTGTCGGCGGAGAAAAACATCATTTAGCGGACAGCGTATTTTTTGGCAGAATTCTAGATTTATTATAGCGGAATTTAGTGTTTTATCAATTTTACGTTTTTTTTTAATTTGTACTCCAGTCTGTCTCCGAGCTATTCCGAATTTCTTATCAGGAGCTAGTAATCACATGAGGAAAACGTGTTATTTGGATTTGATGTTATGAGATCATGGTATCATAAATTTGTAATGCGTGGGGAAAGGGCACTTATCTCTTCGTCGACGAATGACGACAGATAATGAAACTGTGAGAGAGTAGCATTTATATTTATGCTATGAAGGAAGACCGTTTAATAAACTGGCCTGTTCTGTGTGTGGCCCTTGAGGTAGTTTACACTCGGCACTAAAACGCCTACAAGTTTTAGCTCGCCGGCTCGCAGGCAGGGAGGTTAATCCCAGTGAAACTCACAGATCAGGTGAGTGCAGACATTTACTTTATTATTATTATTATTATTATTATTATTATTATTATTATTATTATTATTATTATTGCTCATTATTTGAGATCGGATTTCTTGGCGGAATTTTGGCGGATTTTTAGTAGTATTTAGCGGATCTTGAAACTATAAGTTGGCAACACTAAGTAGGCGATATTGCGTCCTTTTGTGTACTGTACCGGTTGGTACACCTATACGCCGCACATTTGAATTTTCCGTCTTAAAGTTCTCCTCTACAGTTGAAACTCTGAACTTTGAAACTGAATTAATTCAACCGTTTATCTGAAGATGTCACTATGTTAATTTCGAATTGTTTTTGTTTACTAATTATCAAGAAGTGTGGACATTCTCTCACAGATGTCTCTACCAAAAACTACGATCATGCACCCTGGCGCGAAATGAAGGAACTTTACTTGAAGATATTTTGTATTCATAAGTTTGTTCTTTATTAAATGTTGTTCTTTCATTTGTGGGTTGGCAATATTAATCTTTCTTTCCGCCAGTTTTGAAATTAGCCAATCGTAAATTTCTGTCATTAATTTTCAGCCAATGGCGACTTTCTTTACCAATGTCGACGTGTATCTGTAAGCTACCCAATAAACGCATGTGGGTGTGTCTTAATTATTCATGAAAGGTCTCGAATCTTCCGCGAGGGTATAAAAGCTGCTGATTTTCTGGTCTCTCGGCCACTCATATAACATCTAGCTTAGTGTATGGAAGAATAGCAGGAGGCGGGAAGCGCCTCTTTCGTCAGTCAGCAGCCCTTCAAAAAGGTAATGGCCGTTTAACATCTTTAATGTCTTGCTAGCTCAGCAGTTTAATCCTCGGGGAAGGTCCGAAACCTTTTTGATGTAACCTATACCATTTCGATGTAAAATTTTCATGTTACTTTAACTGTAAATCGGGGATAGAGAGTGCCTCACCCTCTCAAGCTCCCCTTCATTTTGATCTGAGGTGACTACGTTTTCATAACCGATTTTCTTCTCTTTCCTAATGTATTAAAATTTTCTTGTACGAGTCACCTCCCTAGTGTGGGAATAGCCCCTGTTGAATCGGACTAGCGCCACTTAGGTTTTAACAAGCTTTCATGTAGGAGTGCAAGTATTCGCCTCCATTTAGCTTTGTGTTTTGGGCCATTAACTTAACCCGTTTTGTTTTCCTTCCTGCGAAGGCCCAGTAGATTGGGTACGAGATACCCCTGTTTATATTTTTAAGATCTGCCTTGATGACAGTTAATTGTAAGATCTGGTTTTGCCTTTAATAGGCTTGAAAGATTGAGAGCAGGTCAGCTCTTTCTGGTATTTTTGAAAGGATTGACATTACTAGGTGGGAGCAAGTGCTCCATGGAATTAGGGGTTTTCTGCCCTTTGGTATTTTGTAGTTGTGAGCTGAGAGCTCAAGGATTGTGAAAGTGGGGCTCGTAGCCCAGGATTTGTAAGGACCCCTTAACTTGTGCTTTCGTTTGTATATTTATAATTGTACCTGATTTTCTTCATTGTTATTTCACCTAGTGAAAAATTGTTAAATTGTGTTGTCTATTGAAAATATAACCTTTATTTAAATTTTTAATTCTTCTTTCGGACTTGTAGTTAGACCCATTCCAGCCCGCACCTTCTTTCACCTCTGCTGTTCCACAAATGAAATGTAATGAAATGTCGTATGGCTTTTAGTGCCGGGATATCCCAGGACGGGTTCGGCTCGCCAGGTGCAGGTCTTTCTATTTGACTCCCGGAGGCGACCTGCGCGTCGTGATGAGGATGAAATGATGATGAAGACAACACATACACCCAGTCCCCGTGCCATTGGAATGAACCAATTAAGGTTAAAATCCCCGACCCGGCCGGGAATCGAACCCGGGACCCTCTGAACCGAAGGCCAGTAAGCTGACCGTTCAGCCAACGAGTCGGACTGCTGTTCCACAGATACCTCGGAACATGTACAGTTGTCTACCGTCTCTTATTTGCGAGTTTGGCTTAAGAAGTTTCGTACATAGAGTTCGTTCCAGTTCGATGCCTGGCCGGGCGGGGATTGTAACAAAATCTGATTAATTCCTTTAACTCAGGGACTGCGATTTTTTTCTTGTTATTATTATTATTATTATTATTATTATTATTATTATTATTATTAACAAATACATCGCAAATGGAAAATATCCCTGTGGCAATAGTCACTTACAATAGTGTGATAATAAAGTAAAATTAACATAATCACCCAGCAACAACAAAAAGAGTACAACAACCAATTCCACGGGGGGGAATACTACGAGAAATACTACTAGTTTAACATTGTAAATCCAGCATCATCATATACAAAATCGTACACAATTTCCAGTGCTACAATACTGTAGGCTGAGCTTACTACTAGCTTAATATTACAAGTGGTAATAAGCAAAGCAAAGCAAAGCAAAGTCATCTCCGCGACAGGCCATGAAGGCCCTTGGTGGGGTGGAAGGTAAAGGTTTCCACCATTCTTAACCTCGGCACGTGATGGGGTGGAGTGGTTAGCTCTACGCCCCGCAGCCTTTGCCCCCCCTCCCCCCAGGAATTAACATGATACTCATTTTTTATGTAGGCTGAGTGAACCTCAGGGCCATGTACACCTCCGGAAGTGGAAATCTCGTTTCTTAAACTTTATGACTTCCTGACGGGGATTCGAACCCACGTCCTCCCGGGTGAAGCGAGCACGCCTCGGCCAGGCAGCCCACAAGTGGTAATAACGTACAGTTAAAACATAATTACCATATTACTACTACCACTACAAGAGTACAGCAGGCAGTCCCATTCTAAATCCAACATCATTACATACAAATTCACAGACAACGTAAGTATTTCCAGTGCTTAACAATACGGCTTACAATACTATAGGTTGAACTTACTACTAAGTTCGTGTTTAATTTACACACAGTTCATCACACTACAAACCACCAAAGTAATTTGCTTATATTTCGCCATATCGGGTAGTGTCAGGAAGGGCATCCGGCCGTAAAACTCGGCCTAGTCCACTTCCGATACCAATCACAAATAATTAGGATACGGCTAAGAAAAAGGAAATTTCTTTCGCACATACTTTGGGTGTAACATTAATATTTTAGACAGAGTAACTTAAGGAGCCTCTCGCATGGCTGTTTCTTCCTTCCCTTCCTTGACTAAATTCGCCGGCGTTTCCGAATTGGTTCCCAGAGTATAATATTTTGCATTTCATGTTCATTCCTCTATGACATCCGAATTGACTCCGGAACATTGAAACCCCATTCCCCCGTCGCTGCAACATTTTCCTTTCCAGTTTGACGAACGATACGCAGGTCTGGTTGAAATGGTATTACTAGGGAGTGGAATTCCATGCAGTGATAGGCTGGATCCAGCAGCTGCCGGCCCCTAAGGACTCCCGGACGGTTTTCTCCCTAGAAAACGAAAAGGGTCTTTTATTTTCTCTCGACATTTGAGGTCAAATATTGAGCTCGAATAATGCTAAGAAAGTTACATTTCATTGTGAAACTGTAAATTCTCATTGACAAGGAAGACTTTTCGGCAATAAGTTATCAAACTTAGATGACTGACTTTCAGCGTGCAGTTCACTGGTAAATGTTTCCAGGTTGAAGGTAAGGCACGGATTCTCGAGCTTCCGTCTGAGGATATAGTGTCGGTGAGGGGGGTTGAGATGTAAGGGGAAAGCGCGCAGGTGGGAAGGGAAGGGTGCGGGAAGAAGCTTTCTCTTGGGCAGAGTCCGTAGCAGTGTAGCAGTAAAGATGTCCTTACAAACCGCTATACGAGCATGCGCCGGCCAAATAACTATGGTTGCAAACATTAAAATTAAATAATAATTCATGACCTTGTTTCCCGTATTATTTATATTTTAAGAAGAAAAATAATAAATTATTATATTGAGATGTTCATTTGAGACCATCAATTTTGATTCGCGTTTTGTGTGGGTTGGCAGCAATGAATTAGTTTGTTTTCTCGCGGAAGACTTGAATGAGTGGGTGGTGCTGGTCAGTAGCAAAGAAAAATTTGTGGGAAAAAGTACCGTGACCGCCCCCGACCTGAGAGTCCGCCAGTTGCCACTGGTTGGATCTGCTTCTACGTTTCGTAATCGCCTCCCATCTTCTACCTATCTGCTTCAGTTTTCTGTTCGATTGTTATCACATGAGGTTTGTTTTTCGCTGACATCTTAAAACAGCACAGTTAAAGCACTTGGAAGCCAAACCAAAACCCATGGCACCGAGCTCGACAGCTGCAGTCGCTTAATTGCGGTCAGTGTCCAGTATTCGGGAGATAGTGGGTTCGAACCCCACTGTCGGCAGCCCTGAAAATTGTTTTCCGTGGTTTCCCTTTTTTCACACCAGGCATGTACTGGGAATGTACTACCTTAATTAAGGCCGCGGCCGCTTCCTTCCCACTCCTAGCTCCTTCTTGCCCCATCGTCGCCATAAGACCTGTCTGTGTCCGTGCGACGTAAAGCAACTTTAAAAATAAAAAAAAACATGACGCAACAGCCCCGAAGGGCCATGGCCTATCAAGCGACCGCTGCTCACCCCGAAGACCTGCAGTTTACGAGATGTCGTGTGATCGTCACGAAGAATCCCCTCGGCCTTTATTCTTGGGTTTCTAGACCGGGGCCGCAATCTCACAATCAGATAGATCCTCAATTGTAATCAGGTAGGCTGAGCGGACCTCGAGCCAGCCCTCAGATCTAGGTAAAAAAAAATATATATATATGACCTGGCCGGGAATCGAACTCGAAACCTGCGAGTAAGAACTAGGCATGCTGTACCTACACCGCGGGGCCGGGTAAAGCACTTATACTGAGAGTAAAATAACTATAATTGTCCGTAGAAAGACCTCCTCGTCAACACATGACAAAACAAGTACTGTAACACTTGTTGCGACGGCGAATAATGATTAGAATGTGCCAAAGAAGGGGCATGCCCAACGTACTGAAGTGTGGGATGGGGGTAAGATAATAATTATGTCGCCATTTAATTAATTTATTTATTTATTTATTTATTTATTTATTTATTTATTTATTTATTTATTTATTTATTTATTTATTTATTTATTTATTCACCATCGTTTTGGTTAAGCCAGGTTTCGGTTTAGCGAAGTTCGGTTAAGTGGGATTTTAATGTAGTATGACGCAAATCAATGTACGGTACGTTATAAAGGGGAAAGTGTTTTAAGTATTAATTTCAACGTATACGTAAAACCTCACGTTAGCGCCTATAGCGTATGTATATATTCTCCAGATTAAATTCCGGGGTATAAATGCAGGAATATACAACACTGTATTAGGCATTTTGATTAGTTACGCAGTCAGACAGGAAGTATTTGAACCCGGTTTATCCACTCTCACAATTTATTGAAGTGTTAGTTTCTTGGCGCCACTCTAATGTTGTGGTCCTGCCTCGCATATGGCGAATGTCCATAAAATATCTTCTGCGGCAAGTGCGAATCCGGTTAGGGTTGTTCGTGTCAGGCAAGGCTGACTAAATCCAGGACACAGCACAAACTTCGCTTTAAGAATGACAGTTTTATGCCCAGTGTTTATTCCACGAGTAAACGATGCTGAATTCCGCAACACATTGAAAGAACACACACAGTTGGTTTATCGATCAAAAGCGCGTCATGATAGCAATGAAAATACTTTGTAAACGCACTAAATGTTCATTTCACAGACTTAAAAATGTCTATACTTCAACCTGTGAGAGTTAGAGTGTGACATTTGAGCGACGAAAGCAGTAACTGCGAAGTGCGGTGCTTTGCAGTGGTTACCGCTGCTCGTGATAGGCCTACATCATATTTTGATGATGATGATGATGATGATGAAAATGAAATGTCGTATGGCTTTTAGTGCCGGGATATCCCAGTACGGGTTCAGCTCGCCAGGTGCAGGTCTTTCTATTTGACACCCGTAGGCGACCTGCGCGTCGTGATGAGGATGAAATGATGATGAAGACAACACATACACCCAGCCCCCGTGCCATTGGAATTAACCAATTAAGGTTAAAATCCCCGACCCGGCCGGGGATCGAACCCGGGACCCTCTGAACCGAAGGCCAGTACGCTGACCGTTCAGCCAACGAGTCGGACATGATGATGATGATGATGATGATGATGATGATGATGATGATGATGATGATGATGCTTGTTGTTTAAAGGGGCCTAACATCGATGTCATCGGCCCCTAACGGTACGAAATAAGACGAAATGGTATGACAATTTAAAAATCCATAATCCTCCACTGACCAGAATTCGAAAACGTGAGGACGAAGAATGAATGGATGGATATTGAAGTTAAAACAATCAGTGGATCCGACCCGCAATGCCCCACATTCCCAGAAATTACCGTCAAATAATACTATTACTGACTAAGGGACAGCTTCTAAAGCACAATACTGACTCGATTATGCTTGTAGTCGAAACGGGTCCAAAATCCAAGTCATCGGCCCCTCATAATGGTACTTATCGCTAGGAAAATAGAACCATGCTATGTGTCATGTTGCGGTACCAATCAAAAGTAGCGTAGACTCGCGGTATATCACACGGTATGGCACTATGCACATGTAATGAAATTCGCACATGTAACACAGACCTATGGTGTTTCGCACACTGCGGCGCTATTTACAGGCAACGCAAACCCATGGCGTTCCTCACATAAGTGAACTAAACACAGGGACCCTAACTATCCCGTGGTGCTCCTCCTCACAGAGTGGGATACAACTGGGAAGGAGGACCAGTACCACTCCTAGGTGGCCTAACCTGATGCACTGAACAGCGGCCTTTAGGGGAATGAGAAGACTGAAAGAGACAGGCAAGGAAGAGAGAAGAAAGCGGCCGTGGCCTTAAGTTAGCTATCATCCCGGCATTTTCCTGGAGAAAACCATGAAAAACCTCTTCGAGGATGGCTGAGGTGGGAATCAAACGCCCCTCTACTCACATCACCTCCCGAGGCTGAGCCCCGTTCCAGTCCTCGTACGACTTTTCAAATATCTTATTTATTTATTTATTTATTTATTTATTTATTTATTTATTTATTTATTTATTTATTTATTTATTTATTCTCTCTGCTATTTGCTTTACGTCGCACCGATACAGCTCGGTATTATGGCGACAATGGGACAGGAAAGGCCTAGGAATGGGAAGGAAGCGGTCGTGGCCTTAATTAAGGTACAAAATGGGAAACCACGGAAAACCATCTTCAGGGCTGCCGACAGTGGGGTTCGAACCCACTATCTCCCGGATGCGAGCTCACAGCTGCGCGCCCCTAACAGCATGGCCAACTCGCCCGATATATTTATTTATTTATTTATTTATTTATTTATTTATTTATTTATTTATTTATTTATTTATTTATTTATTTATTTATTTATTTATTTACCGGCATTCATTTGTGCCTTCAGCAGTGCCGAAGTTATTCCTTGCGACGCTCTCTTAGCCACGTAAATTAAAAAATAATAATATATATAATGAAGAAAGAAAGCAAAGCTCGATATATATATATATATATCAAGCATAAAAATAATAGAGTTCCCTTTTTAAACTTACCGCAATTTTCAATAATTTTTCCCTACCGAGGGAAATTTCCCTCTTTCTGGCAACACTGGTTCTGGGGAACCACGGTGTGCTGTATGAGGAACTGCTGCGCGGGCATGCCAACTTTCACCAGGCGTAGCACTGCCTAGCGGATTTAAAGGAAACTATGCTCGAACGAGGTTCATATAGCAGCTAGTAGATCGCGCTAATGACTTTATCTGCAGCGTTTGTTCCTAAGCACAGGTTCAGTAGATTGTCAAAATATTCTCGTAATGGCGAATTATTATTATTATTATTATTATTATTATTATTATTATTATTATTATTATTATTATTATTATTATTATTATTATTATTATTATTATTATTGTCCGCCTCTACGGTGTAGTGGTTAGCGTGATTAGCTGCTATCCCCGGAAGCCCGGGGTCGATTCCCGACTCTGCCAAAACAATTGAAAAGTGGTATGAGGGGTGGACCGGGATCCATTCTGCTTCGGGAGGTAAACTGAGTAGAGGTGGCTAACCCTTCTTGGTAACATTGGCCCTTCCTTAGTCCTCTAAGCATTTTCTATCCTACTTATTGCTCAAATACTTTTAATAACATTAGAATTCACAGTAGCAATAATTCAATCCTATGTCTTTGCTATTCTAGTCATCCTCGAAGTGGTTTTCCGTGGTTTCCCACTTCTCCTCCAGGCCAATGCCGGGACTGTACCTAACTAAGGCCATGGTCACTTCCTTCCCTTTTCTTTGCCTGTCCCTTAAAATCTTCCCTTCCCTCCACTAGTCCCTGTTCAGCACAGCAGGTGTGGCCTCCTGGTTGAGGTATTGGCCCTCCTTCACAGTTGTATCCCCCGACCCACTGTCTCGCGTTCCAGCATACTGCACTTTAGGTGGTAGAGGCAGGATCCCTCGCTGAGTAACAGGAAAAAACCCATCCTGGAGGGTAAACAGATTAAGACAGAAAGAAAGATTATTTATTTATTTATTTTTATTATTATTATTATTATTATTATTATTATTATTATTATTATTATTATTATTATTATTATTATTATTATTATTATTATTATTATTATTTAATTAGTTTGACGTCCAAGGTTGGTTTTCCCTCCGATCCAGCGAGAGATCCCATCTCCGCCACCACAAGGGCAGTGTCCTAGAGCGTGAGAAATTTGGTCGAGGGGGTAGGTATACAACTGGGGAGGAGGACTAGCACTTCGCCCAAGTGGCCTCACCTGCTATGCTGAACACGAGCCTTATGGGGGGATGGGAAAGAATCCGCCCTGGCTTTAAGTTAGGTACCATCCCGATATTTGCCTGGAGAAGAACTGGGAAACCACAGAATACCACTTTGAGGATGTCTGAGGCGGGAATCAAACCACCTCTACTCAGTTGACCTCCCGAGGCTGAATACTTTTGACGGTTTTCGGAGACGCCGAGGTGCCGGAAGTTTGCCCTGCAGCTCCATTTCTCGTACCACTTTGTTTTTCAAATTTCATGGCAGAGCGGGGAATTGAACTCGGGCATACGGGGGTGCCGGCTAATCACACTAACCCTACACCACAGAGGAGGACAATAGAATATACACCAGGAACATTTGAAAGTAGAAGACATAACCGTTAAACATTTGTATTTTTTTTTTTCTATTTGCTTTACGTCGCACCGACAGAGATATGTCTTATGGCGACGATGGGATAGGAAAGGCCCAGGAAGTGGAAGGAAGCGGCCGTGGCCTTAATTAAGGTGCAGCCCCGGCATTTGCCTGGTGTGAAAATGGGAAACCATGGAAAACCATTTTCAGGGCTGCCGACAGTGGGGCTCGAACCAACTATCTCCGGATTACTCATTTGGAAATTTGCTCCAGCTATGAACACTTTTATCATGTAATTATTGTGGCATTAGAGATGTTACACAATGAAGGTAATTACTGTTTGTGCACCGGGCGAGTTGGCCGTGCGGTTAGGGGCGCGCAGTTTGAGCTTGCATTCGGGAGATAGTGGGTTTGAACTCCACTGTCGGCAGCCCTGAGGATGATATTCCGTGGTTTCTCATTTTCACAGAAGGCAAATGCTGGAGCTGTACCTTAATTAAGGCCACGGTTACTTCCTTCCCATTCCTAGGCCCTGCCTATCCCCTCGTCGCCATAAGACCTATCTGTGTCGGTGCGACGTAGGCCTAAAGCCAATTCTAAAAAACAAGAGATGCCACTCTATACTCACACTTACATCCTTTAAATTTTCTAGCAATTATATCTGAATGTTTTTGTGACTGTTTGTAATAATTATGTTATTGTTCCTTTTACGTCCCACTAACTACTTTGACGGTTTTCGGAGACGCCGAGGTGCCGAAATTTTGTCCGACAGAAGTTCTTTTTACGTGCCAGTAAATCTACAAACACGAGGCTGATATATTTGAGCACCATCAAATACCACCGGACTGAGCCAGGATCGAACCTGCCAAGTTGGGGTCAGAAGGCCAGAGCCTCAACCGTCTGAACCACTCAGCCCGGCTGACTGCTCGTTTAGGCAAAGCTGATTATTAGAGAAAATATATCCATTGTATGCATTATTTATTTATTTATATTTATGTGTTTCGTTCTCAGTATTATATTTTCTTTTTGCTAGTTGCTTTAAGTCGCACCGACACAGATAGTTCTTATGGCGACGATGGGATAGGAAAGACCTAGGAGGGGGAAGGAAGCGGCCGTGGCCTTAATTAAGGTACAGCCCCAGCATTTACCTGGTGTGAAAATGGGAAACCACGGAAAACCCTCTTGAGAGCTGTCGACGGTGGGGTTCGAACCCACTATCTGGCGGATGCAAGCTCACAGGTGCGCGCCCTTAACCGTACGACCAACTCGCTCGGTGAATATAATAACAATAATTATAATAATAATAATAATAATAATAATAATAATAATAATAATAATGAGGAAGCATTTTAATTTGACGTCATCTGGCTGTTTGTTCGTCACTTTCGACATTCCGTTTTACTCTGGGTCTACTAGATGGCAGACTGAGTAAACCGAATCTACCTCTGCCGGGTTTGAACGCGCTGTCTTGGGATCCGGAGGCCGACACTCTACCACTGATCCACAGAGAGAGCTTGATACGATAGTGAAATTCTGTTACGTAACTTTGTATTTATCAGTTACTCAAGGCCATGGCTACGAAAGTCTGTTTTTAAAGTTGCAAAATCACATACGCGCTCTCAGATTATATTTACTACGAAGCCATCTCTTACGCCAACAGAGATTAGTAATGCAATAACACACAAAAAGTATTTGAATGGTGACTAGAATTATTTTTTCTTTCTTTCTTTCTTTCTTTCTTTCTTTCTTTCTTTCTTTCTTTCTTTCTTAATCTGCTTACCCTCCAGGGTTCCAGGGTTAGCTTTTCTCTCGGACTCAACCGACTCTACCGCCTTAAGGGCAGTGTCCTGGAGCGTGAGACATTGGGGCGGGGATACAAATTGGGAGGATGACCAGTACCTCGCCCAGGCGGCCTCACCTGCTATGCTGAACAGGGGCCTTGCGGGGGGATGGGAAGATTGGAAGGGATAGACAAGGAAGAGGGAAGGAAGCAGCCGTGGCCTTAAGTTAGGTACCATCCTTCCTGGCATTCGCCTGGAGGAGACGTGGTAAACCACGGAAAACCACTTCCAGGATGGCTGAGGTAGGAATCGAACCCACCTCTACTCATTTGACATCCCGAGGCTGAATGGTTCCCGCTCCAGCTCCCGTACCACTTTTCAAATTTCGTGGCAGAGCCGGGAATGGAACCCGGGCCTCCGGGGGTGGTAGCTGATCACACTAACCACTAAATCACAGAGGACGATACGCATGTATTGTTGTAATTTTTCTTAGTGATGCCATACGCTCTTGATTATTATTATTATTATTATTATTATTATTATTATTATTATTATTATTATTATTATTATTATTATTATTATTATTATTATTATTATTATTATTATTATTATTATTATTATTATTCGAAGTTGAGGGACTCCATAATGATCTCTGGTGCCCATTTGCCTGTTTCTTTCGAAACTTTTTAAATATTTATAAGCAGTCAGTGTGAAAGGTAATGAGACTACACATGTGTAGCTTAGCACATTTTGAGTTCTCCACTTTCTTTGCTTTTCATTAGAAGAAACAGAAGAAACTCGAAGGGAATCCAAATCATCCATGAAACATGCAACTGTCTAATCAATTATTCATACATCGAAACGAGCGTGAAACATTCTCGCAGCATGTATCGCTCTATTGGAGAGGGTATCGGAGACCTTGAGAGGTGCTGTATATCACGGCCAACAAGTGGGAGAGGTGAAATGAACAGTAGCGTGAAAGGCAGGAGAACACTTTCACTCAAGTATGACAAGTGAGTTCGCGATATTGCTGGATACATTGTGGACTGTAACCTGGTGAAAGAACATAAGACCTTCCATTCTCTCATGCTTTTTGTTTAGTTTTTTTGAGAGCAAGCTTTCTCACGGTTGATCTTGGCCTTCGTGTCACCAAGTACACGTTCGATCTATTGCAAATCCCACTGTAAGACACTGGGATAAGCACCCGGGACATCTGTCTTGGGAGATGAGTAGCCTGGATCATTCCGCCAGTTCAAACCCCTGATCCCTATGTGGGTGGGGGCGGTACAATAACACCCACGGTATCCCCTTCCTGTCGTTTTTTGGCTAGTTGCTTTACGTCGCACAGACAGAGATAGGTCTTATGGCGACGATGGGATAGGAAAGGCCTAGGAGTTGGAAAAGAGCTACCGTAGACTTAATTAAGGTGCAGCCCCAGCATTTGCCTGGACAGGGCGAGTTGGCCGTGTGGTTAGGAGCGCGCAGCTGTGAGCTTGCATTCGGGAGATGGTGAGTTCGAACCCCACTGTCGGCAGCCCTGAAGAGGGTTTTCCGTGATTTCCCATTTTTACACGATGCAAATGCTGGGGCTGTACCTTAATTAAGGCCACGACCGTTTCCTTCCCACTCCTAGGCCTTTCCTATCCCATCGTCGTCATAAGACCTATCTGTGTCGGTGTGACGTCAAGCAAATTGTAAATAATAATAATAATAATAATAATAATAATAATAATAATAATCACCACCACCACTCTGACCCTTGACCTCCTACTTCTTCTTCTGTTCGTTCTTCCCACGCTCTAAAGATTGTTGAAAAATAACGTAGCAGTTACTTTGTCACAGTTACATGCCTGTCACTGTTACAAATGTAACGAGGTCAAAAATTAACATGTTAGCAAGTAACGACAACAGAATAACGTACTACTGGGAACAGTAACTGGGAAGTGAGAACTGTCACTAGTAGCAGCTTATAGACACGGAATGTGTCCTTCAGATTTCAGGTAGTACGCATGTCTTCCAGGAGAGACCGCTTTCGTAGCAGATTGCTTTAAGTCAAATACACTATAGTGTATAATATACTCTATAGTGTATTTGTTTAAGTTTCTGCTGTCATCTGGTAACTAAATTGTAAACTGTTATGATATATTAAACTGCTCAGGGGTAATGGTTGACTCAGACATCGCGCAGGGCTACCTTCATTACAATATTATTATAAATTTCACCCGTATATTTTTTCTTGTACCATAATATTTTTTTTAATTTTTTTAATTTCCTTTTTTTTGCTAGTTGCTTTACGTCGCACCGACACAGATAGGTCTTATGGCGACGATGGAACAGGAAAGGGCTAGAAGTGGGAAGGAAGCGGCCGTGGCCTTAATTAAGGTACAGCCCAAGCATTTGCCTGGTGTGAAAATGGGAAACCACGGAAAAGGGCTGCTGACAGTGGGGTTCGAACCTACTACCTCCCGAATGCTGGATACTGACCGCACTTAAGCGACTGCAGCTATCGAGCTCGGTCATAAATAAATTAGTATGCTAACTTTCCATATTGATATTATAGGTAACATATTATAGGCCCTATATAACATAATATTACTTCATGTTACTTAATCGATCCTCTTGTACCGGTTTGTGTCGAGGTTTGGCAGACAGATCACCATGTTGTGTGTGTGTGTGTGTGTGTGTGTGTGTGTGTGTGTGTGTGTGTGTGTGTGTGTGTGTGTGTGTGTGTGTGTGTGTGTGTGTGTGTGTGTGTGTGTGTGTGTGTGTGTGTGTGTGTGTGTGTGTGTGTGTGTGTGTGTGTGTGTGTGTGTGTGTGTGTGTGTTTTTCTTCAATCCTTGATCGGGGCATTGTCAAACTCACTCCTCTACATTTCAGAAAAGACGCAACGATGTCTTCTCATTTCATACGTTGTCAGTCTCTCGTTAACTTAATGGCAAATAGGAATGCGTGTTTTGCTGCACCGAGTTTCAATAGTGTAGTGATGCGTGTGCGTCATGTACGAGCGAATGAATGGGACTTCGCAACACAACTGTAACGAGACAAGCTTGAAGCCGTGACCAGGTTGTGACCAATATAAGGTGAGTAACATTGGACGTTATTTTTAATTGTTACTTTTCACAGTTACTTTATTGTAGCAGTGACAGATGTAGCAGTTACACAAAAATAACCGTTTGTCACACCTCTACCACGCTGTGATCGGATCAAGGATGCAAAATACGTCACGCATATGGATTTGATCGTGCTCTACGGCTTGTCACCATCCTTAACTCACATCCTCTTCTGTGAAGGGCATATTCTAGGGAGATGGAGATGCTATGAAGACTACCCTAATGAAGACGACAGTGTTGTGATGACGTAGAGTCCAGGTTTATACGCAGTAATAGGTTAGAATTTAAACTTTTTGAAGCGGGTAACAAGTATAGTCAACCTTACACAAATAACGTTATTTGTAACAAGTGTAAGAGGAAATATATAGAATTTTGTGTTTACCATTTTCTTTTCGTTAGTTATCGGTTAGCCGAAAAATCGTTTATCCGAAAACCCGCAGTCCCCAACTGTAGGGGCCTACTGCTCTCCAACGGGAGATCATCTGTGGTGAAATTCACTTTACTTTCGGCTCAGAGTAACACGCGATTAGACTTTGTTAAAGAAACAGCATCTTAGAACAAAATCGCGCACGAAAAGGAACAAGGTATTGACCAAACAGTTTTTTTTTAATTTTTTACTTTTTTGGTGGTGGTTTAACACATCAAAGGTTTACGGGGACACAAGGATGAGAAAGAGCTAGGACTGAGAAGGTAGCGTCCATGGCCTTAATTAAGATACAATCCTAGCATTTGCCTGACGTGGAAATGGAACCTTCGGAAAACCATCTTCAGGGTTGATGAAATGTTATATAGTCTTTGGAGATGCCTGGTGCATTTCTTTTGATTTGACTCCCGTAGGCGACCTGCGCGTTGTGATGAGGATGAAATGAAAACAGCACATACACCCAGTTCTCGTGCCAGGGGAATTAACCAATTATGGTTAAAATTCCCGACCCTGCCTGGAATCGAACCCGGGACCCCTGTGGCCAAAGACCAGCACACTAACAATTTAGCCATGGAGATGAAGTTCAGGGCTGATGACGGCGAAATTCGAACCCACTACCTCTTGAATGCAAACCCACAACTGCGCGACCTTAACCGCACGGTCCAAACCGTTTTAACTTAACCTATAAATTCTTCTTTCCTGACCGTATATGCACTCATAAAACGGGCACTCCCGAGCTCACTTGGGGCCCGCTCGTCTGGCTCGGAGAGAGTGTGTCCGACGTTCTTGTACCAGATCTAATGGCACTTCACTTTTACTTAAGGCAGCCTCAGCAGTTTGTTTCATGTTGCCTTTGGACGCCCTTTTCCTCTCTTCGGCTCTTCTATGGCAAGAACTTTCTGTACTAAATGTGTCCATTTCTTCTTCTGACGTGACCGTACCAGCGGATCTTGTCGCTGATAGGCACAACTTTGAAAGATCCTCACACATGTTCATTGCACACTTTGTCATACAGACTGACGCCCGCCGGCCATCACAATATCCGCATCTCTGTGTCGTACATTCGACGGTCATGCATTTTCTGCCTTGCCCAACATTCGGAGCCGTACATGAGGGCAGGCCGGACAGTGGTTTTGTACACTTTGCCCTTTAATTTGACTGGTATCCGCTTATCACATGGAATACCAGAACCTATAAATTGATCAGACAACTTTTACCACACTTATTAAGTTTGATTGACTGTTCTCAGTGCGAATTTATAGCTAGCCCTCGGGCTGAGAAGTAAGAATGGAAATTCCATTGGTTAACTTATGCCGAAATATAGACTGACAGACTTTATGTTATCGATTTGACGGACTTTTCTTACGTGGTGGTCGAGTGCATACCATCTCAGGGGAGTAATTTATGACCGAGCGGGAGGTTACTAACTACTAAAAAATCAGCTGCTGTCCAACACATAAAACATAGTAGATACTAAATTTTCTTCCTTTTCAACTTGCTCTTAAGTAGAGATGTGTTGTTCCTGACTGAAATGTTCCTAAAGAACTGCTCCCCGGGATGAGTAACTCTTCAAGGAAGGACTAGCTACGGAATTGTAGTTCTCAACCGACCAATGAGACGCTTGCATGCGATATGAGCGGGGCATGGTGGAACTAAGAGTAGGAGTAAAACTAATCAGAACAGAAGGTTGGCCAGTGATTAGTGAAATGTAAATTTATTTGTGTAGATTAATTGTATTATGTGATACAAGTTGCGATACCATAAAACTTATATTTATGTCAGTGTCGACATAAGCTGTAGTTCTTTTAGTTCTAACCGACCAATGGGAGACTTGTATGCGATTTGAGCGGGACGTGATGGGACTAGGAGTAGGAGTTGGAGTAAGACTAACCAGAAGGTTGGCCCGGGGCTCTTCTACAGGAGTGCGCGGAGAGTACTTTCTAGTGAAATGTAAATTTACTTGTGCATAGTGACTGCAATACGAAACACCAGTAGGGAGACCATAAAACTTGGCCTAAATCTATGGAAGTATCGGCACAATTTTTTACATTTTTGTGATTGTGATGTAAAGTACTCAAAGCTAAAATAGGCCTAATTCAAACGCATGTTACGCGATATTTAGAGGGTTTGGAATCATAGCCCAAATTTCATAATCAAAATTCCCATAATGTGGAATCACCGAAGCTCATTGCTATGCCATTTAAAACAATCATGATCGTTAAGTTTTAAAGGTACACTCGGCTGCTGTGGTGTGAGTATAACATACCCACGTGCTGGTCACGAGCCATCGTCGTCAGCCCAGCCGCCTGGGACTCTTGCGAGAGAAGTTACTGAGGAAGAAGAGAAGGAGCTGAAAGAACTGCCCCCCCAAAGAACTATTCATTTCAAGGAATGAGCAGTTCTGACACCAGTCCTTCCGGTGAACTACTCTTACGCATCTCTACCCTTAGGTATGGTTGTGGAACGTAAAATTTTAACCTAGATTCTAATACACTTATATATTTCAACCGCGAGGTTATCATTAAAATCCTAAGCAAAAACTTCATGTACTTTAGCTGTTAGTTCGCTGAGGATCATCCCAGTAATAGCCGTGTATTTTCTCAATTCAAAGCTGGTTGTGATTCATTCTGTTACTGCCTGCAAGTACCTGTCGATGAGGGGACAATCATACAGCAAGTTCAGAGTTTACTTGCGACGCAGCAGTACTCCCATCTATCGGAGATGAGTGGCAGCAGAAGAAACAAATGTCATCGCACGAACAGTCAATGCAGGGCAAACTCGACAGGTAGTTCCGGCCTGCTACACTTGACAGTTCACACAGATGACGTCACACTTGTAGTGCTTCGATACGGAAGCATGAGTCTTATTTTCATGATAGTTTGCTGACATGTTGTTATTTCATAAAGGTGGTCGTTGCTATTTTCAAGGGATAACTGTTGGAATAATCATCAGTAAAAGATGTGGTTTCAGCAATAGTATGTGTTTGCTACTACAGCATTGTAATTTGAGCAGCCTCATGTTAGGAAGCATTGCTAGGTTATGTGATGCGATATGAGTCCATTGAACTATAATAAATTATATAACGTACTTTAAAGCTTATCGTTTAGTTATTTAATTATGATTTTTCAGAAAATCGTTTAATTCGGGTACATACGGCGAAAAGACCAGACGGTTTCGTTTCAGCTGTGACCGGGGAAAATCCCAAATTAACTGATGATGCAAGGCAGTCGCCATATACATCACAACACAGTGGAAAGCATAGGGAAGTTTTGAAGATGAAAGTTGAAAAACCAGGCCAATTTCGGTGACAAGCGTGGGTATGCGGTGTAGAATTAATTAGTGTTGTGTCTGAGATCTGTTATATTTTGGGAAATACGTTCTAACAGTTATTCATAAATAATTAACAACAACATCATGTGCTCGAACAAGCATAAAACAATGAATGATATTATTTTTAGAGATAACAGTTCGCCCAGTGACTATCATCGTACAGTCCAGTTGAGTAGCCTTCATTCGAATATTTTTAATGTGCAGCATATGTTGAGTGCATACATATCCCGTATTTGTACGTAATTTCTTTTGATAATGCTTCTTAAATGTTATGTGTTTATAGGCTTATTATTGCACTTCTTCTGCTATATTATGATAAGAAGTATCGTATCAGTAGTATAGGAATTACACGCGACAACGAAGACTTAGCACTAAGCGTGTGACGTCACAACTCTTGGTAGCAGGCTTCTATATCAAGATGACTATGGTCAATGTAATGTTATTGTTGATCAGTTTTATGCGCTTTCGATATTGTTAGCAATGTTCGGCGTTGATATGGACTAAGCAACAGAAGTCAAAATGAATTCTATTACTATAGTCGGTATGGCAAAATTGTATATGTATAAATGATCGGAACTTGGGGATTTTCTACAACTTTTATCATGTAATATTTTTCGATACGACCAATAACGTAGGTATTTAACAATTACATTTTAGGCATCTTCCCTTAAACTACAATTTTGTCCAGCATGAATAAAATATTTTATATCCTAGACTGTAGTTCCTTCTTCCAAGGCTTTACATACCCATTTTCTTTAACTCCCTGTTCACCCACTTTCTCGGGTTTCAGCGTTTATACGGACTTGGCAAAAAAATTCGAAATTCATGAATATCTCTATTATCACAGCCGGTACGGCAAGAATTTAGCAGACATAAATGATCGGAAATTTAATTCTATATTACTTTAGTTTTGTAGTATTTATCGATAGAACCATTAATAACATAAATACTTGAAAATAAGATCAATCAATCAATCAATCAATCAATCAATCAATCAATCAATCGACACTGATTTGCATTTAGGGCAGTCGCCCAGGTGGCAGATTTCGTATCTGTTGTTTTCCTAGCCTCTTCTTAAATGATTGCAAAGAATTTGGAAATGTATTGAACGTCTCCTTTGGTAAATTATTCCGAACTATAAACGAATATTTGTCCCAATTTGTTCTATTGAATTCCAACTTTATCTTCACATTGAGATCTTTCCTACTTTTAAATCACCACTTAAACGTATTCGTCTACTAATGTCATTGCACGCCATCTGAAATATTTGTTCCGAATGAGTAAATTTATAATACCGGTACATCTATATCATGTATGTATGTATGTATGTATGTATGTATGTATGTATGTATGTATGTATGCATGCATGTATGTATGTATGTATGTATGTATGTATGTATGTATGTATGTATGTATGTATGTATGTATGTATGTATGTATGTATGTATACTCTTATGTCGGAAATCACCCAGAAGTAATGGAGCTGCTTTTCTTTGGATTTCTTCCAGTTCTCTAATCAAGTAATCCTGGTGAGGGTCCCATACCCTAGAACCGTACTCTAGTTGGGGTCTTACCAGAGATTTATATGCCCTCTCATTTACACCCTTACTACAACCCCTAAATCCCCCCATAATAATGTGCAGAGATCTGTACCCTTTATTTACTATCCCATTTATGTGATTACCCCAATGAAGATCTTTCCTTATTTTTACACCTATGTACTTACAGTGATCCCCATAAGGAACTTTCATCCCATCAACGCAGCAATTAAAACTGAGAGAACTTTTCTTATTAGTGAAACTCACAACCTGACTTTTAACCCCGTTTATCATCATACCATTGCCTGCTGTCCATCTCACAACATTGTCGAGGTCATTTTGCAGTTGCTCACAAGCTTATTTCTTATTCTAATTCTTTAAGATGACAACATGGACAAACACCAAACCTTTTCTTTTCTTTTACATAATCTGATCACATCATATTTTTTTACACAAAATGAAGTCTTCTCTTTCGATTTGAAATTTAAAGCCTTCCCCTAAACTACCATTTCACTCAGCTTGAATAAGATTATCTATAACCAAGATTGTAGTGTATCATTCTCCGACTTAACATACCTATTTTCATTTCATTTTCTTCAGCCATATTCTCGTGATGCGTGTGCAGACAGACAGACAGACAGACAGACAGACAGACAGACAGACAGACAGACAGACAGGGATGACGAATTAAAAAAAAGTGCATTTCCATGTTACTGTTGGCACGACCGATGCAGAAATACCATTCTTTTTAAATTCTGAACAATGTACAGACAAAACTCTTATTTTATATACAGTTGTGAATAAACTTATGCTTAAACAATGAATGAGCAATTGTTAACCTCATACTAGCACAAAAGCTCAGTTTTCCGCTTCCTTTTAGCTTCCACATCTCCCAGATATTTACCCACCACCTTTCATTTCCTTTTGTTCCATTTCCAGATCTCACAGAAATTACCCGTTAACGCTTCACTGTCTCTTTCGTTCGCTAATACGTCACGTCACTCAGTGCCTCATAATACTTGTCTAGTTCATCCTCACAGGTGAATACACAATTACTCGTGAAATAGAAAGGATCGAGATTGCCTTACTTGATGCATGTCCAACCATGCTTGTAATTTGCTGCTCATTTATTCTGTGACTTTCACCATCTCTGTGCTACGAAAAGCAGAAGCAGTGGGTGCGATCAGAACTTCTCTGAAGTAGTGAAGTCAGACGAAATATAAGAAATAAATAGTCTATTAAATGAAGTGTAATGGACAATGTGTCGGTGTATGTGTGTTCGGCTTATGCCTGACACTTCCTGGGTCATTGGAGCCTTCCTGGTTCAGTTTGGATTTTGCCGAGGGATTAAGCCCGGAAACTTTGTTACCTGTACTTTCTTTCCATTAATTATACAGTGTGTAACAAATTAAATTACAACTGATCATCTTAGTTTCCGTATTTACTATGATATAACTCGTATTCCTTAACAGAATATAAATTTTACTTGTCCTCTTGTTCAGTACTTCGTTAGACCACTTACATTTTAAACAGTCATGATGCTATAGTACTAGGCACTTAAGGCTATAGCCTACACTAAAAAGCAAATATCGCTGCCCTTTTCCCTTTTCTAATAGTTCATCACTGCTGCCAACTTGACTAGTTACATATTGAAATCACAAGACATAACCATTAACAAACTAACCTCAATGTAAGTATCCATTATGGAGGTTCCCTTACTCAAGTAAATGACCAATCAGGATATTCATAATTAAGTCGGGACTTAAGAAAATAAACACACTCCTACCCTCACTCAATTTAATGTTATATATCTCTGCCATTATTTTGATATACGCATTACTATAACGGCATTGTTCGGTGTTTGCCCGGTGTAACTAATTCACCTCCCTTCTTGAACTTTGCTGTTACTTGTCGGACTAAAGTGAAACCACGCTGTAATAATACACACAAGCAAATATATTACCATCCGTAAGTCAATAAGAAAACACAAAGGCTAAGTCTGCAAACCGTACCAAAGTCATGACAAGAAAATGTTAAGTTAGGTTAGGTTAGGTTAGGTTGGTAACGAAATTTTCCGCCATTTCAACTGAACTGATCTTTATAGAGGAAGTAATGATGCTTTCCTTTTCAGAGGTGTTGTTGCAGATTATTTTGCTTCTTATACATCCTAGCTGAATTCTATACATACAAACTGGACGAAATAAGACCGTATTAATAAAATGCTGCGTTCATCATTTAAGGCCAACGACGTTATTAAATGCATTATTTTAACAAGCCACAATTCTGCTTACCTGCTATTACCCAAACAGATTTAAAATTGTACTGAAAAAGAAAATTTCCTTTATTTACTCACGCAGATGTAACACTAGTGATTTTCAAAATACGGCACTGGCAATACGTATAATCCCTCAAGTCACGAAAAAAATCATGACTACATAGTGCCAACCTGCAAGATAAACAGTAACTGAAAGACGTCCTTTCGGCAAGTAGGGTCCCTAAACTGTATGGTTAGCGACACTGATTCAACCCCTACAGTTAGAAAATAACTATAAATTACTGACTTCAGTATTAACAGGGGAGAAAGAGTAAGATTGTACCCTTAGTGCACACGGTTATATTGCAGGGACTATATACTGGAACATGTTTCGAAACACATTACCCATCTTCAGCTGGAACGTACAATTAAATCTGAAATGTTTACAGAATTTTGCCATTGGATTGGCACGTTAAATTGTAAAACGCATTAGAATTACAAAACGTTAAAATACACTTACCGGGCGAGTTAGCCGTGTGGTCAGGGGCTGTGAGCTTGCATCCGGGAGATAGTGGGTTCGAATCCCACTGTCGGCAGCCCTGAAGATGGTTTCCCGTAGTTTCCCACTTTCACACCAGGCAAATGTACCGTACCTTAATTACGGCCACGGCCGCTTCCTTCCAACTCCAGGCCTTTCCTATCCCATCGTCGCCATGAGACATATCTGTGTCGGTGCGACGTAAAGCAACTAGTAAAAAAAGACCACTCAGACGACCACTTCACTTCACTTGATCACTACCGTGACGGGGGCTAGAAAACACTTCCTCAAGGAGACACTTCACAAGCTTCCATATTGAAAATAAATTCCAGCTCTAATCAACATAAGTCATTTTACAACTCGTGTCTTTCAACATCCAATTTTTTAAAATTTTTGCCCATTTTATCTTTAAATATTATGTTTTCCTTTTTTTCTATTTGTTTTACGTCGCACCGACACAGATAGGCATTATGGCGACGGTGGGATAGGAAAGGCTTAGGAATAGGAAGGAAGCGGCCGTGATCTTAATTAAGGTACAGCCCCAGCATTTACCTAGTGTGAAAATGGGAAACCACGGAAAACCATCTTCAGGGAAGTATCATGTTATGACAACTGTTAAATGTATAGGACCGATTACAGTAACGGTATTTAGATGATGTTTACGGTCAAACAATGTCTAAGTATGGTTGTCGCATTGCAAAAGTATTATTTATCACTTAGACACTGTCTAAAACCGATGTTCAACCGGCCATGTTTAAACACGGCTGAGAACACTGTTTAACCTCAAATTTTAGGAGTGAATCTCAATTAAAGGTTACTGTACCGGGAAACATATGACACAAACGACAGTCCGGTAACTGTCAACTTGACTACAATTCTACAGTTTTATTATATTTGGGATAATTTCCCCGGAATTATAGATCACTTCGACTAGGCTACATCTACGTCTTCTTAGAGGGACAGGCGACTTCTAGCAGCACGAGATTGAGTAACAACAGGTCTGTGATGCCCTTAGATGTTCTGGGCCGCACGCGCGCTACACTGAAGGAATCAGCGTGTCCTCCTAGTCCGAAAAGACCGGGCAACCCGTTGAACCTCCTTCGTGCTAGGGACTGGGGCTTTCAATTGTTCCCCATTAACGTGAGTCATAAACTGGCGTTGATTACGTTCCTGCCCTTTGTACACACCGCCCGGCGCTACTACCGATTGAATGATTTAGTGAGGTCTTCGGACCGGTGCGCGGGATCTGCTTCGCGCAGTTTGAACCTGCAGAAGGATCATTACCGAAATTGTTTAATTTAAAAAAAAAAACATTTCGAGAAGGAGGAGTCGGATCGCCCCGCGCGGTCCTCTCCTCCGGTGAGGCTCCCCCGAGGAGCGAGACTCCTGCCGAGCTGTATATCAGAATAACTTGTCCCGATCGTCAGAGGGCTGTCACATACATTAGTGTTGGCTACTGAATGCATGATTCGAAGCAGTGTATCGATTCATTCAAGTGTCCGAGTGAATCGATTCACAGGAACGGCGAGCTCACGGCACACGATTCAGCTTACTCCCAGCGGACAGTGCTGAGTGGCGCACTCACTGGACGTTGACAGGAAGCCGAGCTTCCGCTGCAGCGAGACAGTGAATCATGGCACGTCGAAAGAATCGTGAACGAGCGCGGCTCAGTGAGACACAAGGTACACACGGCTCCTTATCGGCTCGCTGGACACGCGGAGAGCCGAGCTTCCGCTGCAGCGAGACATACAGTGAGCCATGGTACACTGAAAGAATCGTATGCTATAATGGACTCTCGAGCTCAGCTCATTTGAAAATAATACCCATTTGCATTCACTGTCCTCTTCTTACAGGGAGGTTTAAAAAATAGATGGATTTATTTGCAGTGTTAAAAAGGTAGTCAAAACATAATTCTGAAGTAGCTAGTAAGTAGGTAGGCTATTAGGTTATACTATTTATTAGTTTAATGAATCTTAGTATTATAACTTAGTTGACATTTGACAACTAAACTCGACTCTAGCCTGCCCTATGACTAAGAGTCATGCTCACGACCTTTCAAAAGTACCTGTTTTATATTGGGAAGAACGGCTCAGTATTCTCTCAGTTCATATGTCACATCGTTGCACAAGACTTCAATCATATGTGGACAGACGCAATAACAGTATGTTGAATCAGAAAGCCAGCGGGCTACTGTACATCTCGGGTACCCTATACAAAATATGACGATTTAAAAAGTCCTCAGCTGATAGAAAAATACATATTTTCAAAAATGACTGAGCGAGTTTTCGTGCGGTTAATATCGCGTGGCTATGCGCTTGCATTCGGGGGATAGTGGGTTCGAATCCCATCGTCGGCAGCCGTTAAGATGGTTTTCCGTAGTTTTCCCATTTTCACACCAAGAAATGCTGGGACTGTACCTTAATTCGGACCATGGCTGCTACCTTCCTAATCCTAACCTTACCCACCCTGCGTCGCCGGAAACCTTCGATGTATTAGAGTAACTAGCATTTTTTCTAAGAAAGGAGTTCATAGTATGAAGACCAGATGGCAGCTGCGAGCACTGAATGCTGTTGCTGCTGTCTTACCAGCACATACTACACCGATGCAGTACGAGCGGTGACCAATGAGTCGTGAATCGGATCACTGTATCGATTTAGTAACGTGAACGGAATCAAATGAATCGATTCAGTAAAATAAATCGAATGTCCCATCACTAACATACATCAGCCGCGAGGGATTCAGTTATTACACCTACTGCTAAGTAAGCACTCATAACAGTGACACTAAAAAGTAAGTTGTGTGGGTGAGTTCTATTTGCGGATAATCGTCGCGCTAATTCAGGTAAGTTTTCGGAAACTGTGAGATAGGAAAAGAAAGGCAAGGACCAGTAAAGAAGAACTGTGGCCATAATAATAGCTCCAGTATTTGCCTGATATAAAAATGTGGGAACAATGCAACACAGTCTTCAGGGCTGCTGATGGTGCGTTTCGAAAGTATGACCTCCAGAATGCAAGCTACATCTAGGCTATATGGTCCGTGCAATTTATTCGATTACACAGCACTATTGTTTCATGTTCCCTTCCCAGAAGCTATTTCGATTACACTCATAACAACACTATAATCAATACTACACTTCCCCGTACGGTGGCGTGTCGCTTTAGTGTCGATCATATTATGAAGTTTTATTTCCATCGAAAGCGATATTCTTGTCTGTGGGCAAGTCATGCTCATGCTTAGGCATATTTGAGGAATATCACTGCCTTCGTAATATACAGGCCGTACTGTAGAAAGCGCGCCAAGCCCATCAACTGATCAGTTGAAGCGAGCTAAGTGAATGTTACAAATAATTGTACTTGTGAATGTAATTCATACGGATTGGGAGATTTATTTGAATAACTGCGACTGTTGAAAGACTGAACTTTATATTTAAGTATATTGCATGCTTTTTTTAATTTATCACATTAGGATTTACGTAAACAGCTGTTATTAAGATATTGAGACCTCATAGTTTAGGTTAGGAATGGTATCTTCACGTGGTGAGTAAGATAAATTCAAAAGAGGCAATACTTCTCGTGGAATTTATTCATTTAATTGTTATCGTATAACACATGTTTGTGGAAATATAATATGTTGCGAATTTAAATACAGTGTGTGAAAACTCCCAGTTGCCACAATGCTAGGAATTTATGCGTACCACGACGAAAATACAACTATACAAGTAAATATACACTAATATTTTCATTTTCTTCGTATGAGGGCAAGTTACCTTGGCGAAAAACGAAAATCCCAACCGAAAATGTACCTGTTACGAAGAATATAGGAGTATGTTTCACTCATTTCCCGAGCTGATGAAGAGTTCTGCTTTTGACTTTCTTGTTACACAGATTTACAGCAGGGCGTTTTATTGTTGATACAGAACAAGCATAAAAGTGGACAGTAACCAACTGAACCTACATATGGTTACTTCTTGGGTTAGTAATGTTGAGTACGCTCAGCCTTTTCTTCCCAAAATTAATGCGAGTAAAAACAATTCCTCGGCAATTTCTGTGAATGTGGGAAGTATCTAACAGATCTTGCTGTCAGTGTATTATACGAGTCACCTCCCTAGTTTGGGAATAGCCCCTGTGTCATCGGCCTAGTGCCTCTTAGGTTTTAAAATGTGTATTTGGGAGTGCTGATACACGCCTCCATTCTTTTTGCATTTAGGGCCATTTAAGTTAACCTGTTATTTTCCTATTTAGGCCCAGTAGGCTGGGTACTAGATACCCCTGTTTCATTGTAAGTGCCTTGATGGCAATCATGTGTCAAAGTCTGGTATTGCCTTTAATAGGCTTGAAAAATTGAGAGCGGGTCAGCTCTTTCTTGTGTTTGAAAAGTGCCTCTGGGAGGCTTGAGGTTAAAAGTTGGGAGCAAGTGCTCCTTGAATGAAGGGGTTTTCTGCCCTTTGAAAAAATGAGTGTACCTTGGTAAAGTTGGGCTAGTAGTTCAAGGATTGTGTAATTGGCGCTTGAAGCCAGAACTTGTAAAGACCCCGAAACTTGTGCTTTTGTTTGTAAAGTTATCATTGCACCTGTGTTTTTTTAATTGTTATTTTACCTAGTGAAAATTTGTTAAATCTTGTTGTCTATTGAAAATATAACCTTTATTGAAATTTTAATTCATCTTTCGGACTTGTAGTTAGACCCATTCCAGCCCGCACCTTCTTTCACCTCTGCCTTCCACGGGTAACTTCGTAAAACTTCTCGTGGAATTTATTCATTTAATTGTTATCGTATAACACATGTTTGTGGAAATATAATATGTTGCGAATTTAAAAACAGTGCGTGAAAATTCCCAGTTGCCACAATGCTAAGAATTTATGCGTACCACGGCGAAAATACAACTATACAAGTAAATATACACGAATATTTTCATTTTCTTCGTATGAGGGCAGGTTACCTTTGCGAAAAAAGATAATCACAACCGAAAATGTACCTGTTACGAAGAATATAGGAGTATGTTTCACTCATTTTCCCGAGCTGATGATGAGTTCTGCTTTTGACTTTCTTGTTACACAGATTTACAGTAGGGCGTTTTATTGTTGATACAGAACAATCATAAAAGTGGACAGTGACCAACTGAACCTACGTGTGGTTACTTCTTGGGTTAGTAATGTTGAGTACGCTCAGCCTTTTCTTCCCAAAATTAATGCGAGTAAAAACAATTCCTCGGCAATTTCGGTGAATGTGGGAAGTATCTAACAGATCTTGCTGGTCAGTGTATTAATATTTTGGAAAACGTGGGCTATTCCTGAACAAAAAAATGTTATAAATGTTTGTTTGGAAGAAAGGGTCTCAAGAAAGTTTTCGGAGGATAGTGCCAGAAGTGTCAAGAAAAAAGCAAGGAGGCTGCAGTATGTGTGGCCATCTAGAGTTATGGAGGTAGAGTCTTCTTATTGTTGTTGTTGTTGTTGTTGTTGTGCGTTTGTTGTCTCCACATTTGATTTATGCATAGTAAAAATGTGTTGTCCGCCTCTGTGGTGTAGTGGTTAGCGTGATTAGCTGCCACCCCCGGAGGTCCGGGTTCGATTCCCGGCTCTGCCACGAAAATTTGAAAAGTGGTACGAGGGCTGGAACGGGGTCCACTCAGCCTCGGGAGGTCAACTGAGTAGAGGTGGGTTCGATTCCCACCTCAGCCACCCTCGAAGTGGTTTTCCGTGGTTTCCCACTTCTCCTAACTTAAGGCCACGGCCGCTTCCTTCCCTCTTCCTTGTCTATCCCTTCCAATCTTCCCATCCCTCCACAAGGCCCCTGTTCAGCATAGCAGGTGAGGCCGCTTGGGCGAGGTACTGGTCATTCTCCCCAGTTGTATCCCCCGACCAAGAGTCTGAAGCTCCAGGACACTGCCCTTGAGGCGGTAGAGGTGGGATCCCTCGCTGAGTCCGAGGGAAAAGCCGAACCTGGAGGGTAAACAGATGATGATGATGATGAAAAATGTGTTGCGTACATTGACGAGTAAAACACTCAAGCTTTGACAGCGTAGATCGCACTTCAAACGTACTTCTCCTAAAATTACATAGACCTGACTTACGAATTACGATTCGATTACAGGTGTTGGTGGTCTCAACTGTTCTATTAATACAATATTTGTGAATATTTCGTAATTACACGGTACAGACGTACCAAGTCCTTGCATTGCACGAGTCGGACGAAGGAAACTGTTCGCCTCTTTGCGTGACGTCATCGGAGCTACAGCACGGCATGTAGCCTACATCGTGAAGGCAGTGGTAATATGTAGGAAGGCGACAGCTGACTAATGTTTTGCTCACGCACGGATGATTTTCATTGGTTGCGACAAGCAAAGAGTTGCATGAAAGATACTTCTATTTTCAGTTTCGAACCAATATTGGAACTTTAAACGACGTCTAGCTAAACACTGGTGAAAATTTTTTACGCAATGGGAGATTGTGATCGACTTACACAGTGTTTAAGTACAAGTTGTCTAACAAGTCATCGTTTCTGGAATCATCCCATACAGTGTTAGTGTGTCAATCTTCAACATTCATCCAATAACGGAAGAACTTCCCAATGAATTTACACCACGTTACTCATTCACGTATATTTCAACTTTAGAAATGAAACTGAAGAAACTGGGGACATCCATTAGGAGTACAGTACTATTTGAAGCAACTGTCTCCCGAATTCAGGCCAGCACAACTAGCGTCTCAACTTGCCGGTCTAAATGCCTTCACAAACTTGCACTGCTCCAAACCAACCATGAAATTATGAGCTGTTTGCTTATGACAGAGTGAATTTGTTCTGAAGACTTACTTAGGACAATACAGATCATTAGTATTAGTTAACTTTCCCTTTCTCCGTCAAGCATCTCTCCATGTCTCTGTAAACATAACCGGGTCTTCTCTAAAATAGTTGACACTTGCCGAGCGAGTTGGCCGTGCGGTTAGGGGTGCGCAGCTGTGAGATTGCATCCGGGAGATAGTGAGTTAGAGTCCCACTGTCGGCAGCCCTGAAGATGGTTTTCCGCGGTTTCCCATTTTTACACCAGCGCATGCTGGGGCTGTACCTTAATACCACGGCCGCTTCCTTCCCACTCCTAGACCTCTCCTATCCCATCGTCGCCGTAAGACCTGTCGGTGCGACGTAAAGCCCGTAACAAAATAAAATAATAAGAAGAAGAAGATTTCGAGCTCGTTCTTACATTATTTACCCATGGGTCAAGTCTTAGACCCTAACAGAGAACACCACCAGAAAACTTCGATCCTTTGAGATGTGGTGCTACCGACGCCAGCTCAGAATACCATGGGTTAACGAAATACGTAACACTGAAGTACTCCAACATGCACAACATCAAAAAGAAAAAACTTGAGGACTTCGACCACATTATTCAAAACGATAAATATAGATTCCTCCAACTTATCTTACAAGATAAAATTGAAGGAAAGAGAAGTAAAGGAAGAAGGAGAATTATCTTGGCTACGGAATCTACGAGAATGGTATGGCCTCAGTACCCTGACTCCTTTCCGAGTTGCTGAGAACAAGAATCAAATCGCCCTGATGGCAGCCGGCACAGTTCCTATCCTCGCCGCAAGATGGGAGCTTCATTCATTCCATTCCTGACCCGGTCGAATGACTGGAAACAAGCTGTGTATTTTTTTCTTCAAGCCCATTCGGCTAAATACATTCACCAAGATATTTAAATTTATCTGTTCCCCTGATTTTCCTAAACTTTGTTTCCAGGTATTTTTATCTACCTTTTTAATATTCCATGTACTCTGTTCTATATGAAATCATTATGCCTGTTGCTCACGGTCAAATTCAAGTTTTATAAAACCTTTGATAAAACTGTTCACAAAATAGGACATGTTCTATTCCGTAAAATTAATTTTACGAAACGAACCAATCAGCGAAGCTGACATCATGATGATGCTGGCGCTACGTCGTGAGAAGATTGTGAAGATCGAATGTAAACAAACACTTCTTTCTAAAATGGCAGGATCCGGGTGGACTAAGGAAGCTGTTAGTGTTTTACTGGACGAATACCAGAAATATCCTTGTTTGTACGAAGTTAAAACGCCACTTTGCCACAATAGAAATGCAGGAAGAGAGGCAGAAAACACAATCGCCGAATTCCTATATGAATGCTGGTCTTCTAACCTCAACCAATTTCCGACCAAGGACAACAGTCCTCTACCTTCTTCTCTTCTTTTGATCCAATCCCGAGTCTAGCATTTCCTGGCATTTCTATTCTTCCTTTTTACCACTGTACAACATGTAATTGCAGATAAAGCAGCAAGTTTTGCTTTGTTTGTTGGAGCCATACTCTCAAATACACTGTGAGTTGAACAGCTGATTCTTGGTTTAAAAGTTTATCGATAGATGGCAGCACATACACATCTTAGTTCAGAAGTGAGTTCACAGATGGCCATCCTGATGCTTCCACGGATTTTATAAAATAATTTTACCGTGATCAACACAACTTGTTTTCACCAAATTTTTATAAAATTAATTGTACAACAAAATTTACGAAACATTTTAGTCTTGCTTTTCCTGCAATTTTGTGAAGTTTTTTTCCAGCACCGTTCGGGCTTCTACTCTATCTTTTATTACCAGTGCTTCTGCTGCTGTATGCCTTTTGGGAAGCATTGGCTGCAAAGGGCAAAGGGATCAAATTATACATTGAGGTCCCCGAAGCCAATAATTGGATCGCCAACAAGTCAGCACTGTCTACCTCTCAATCAATGGCTTACCTATCTGAAAATAAATGGGAATGTTCCGGCAGTAAAGGTAGTTCCTGATCGGTCCTTGGATCGTTCCCGGTGCAGGTAAGGATGCCCGGAGAATGAAACCCTTGCTGACATTCAAGGGCAATGTGGTTTATTACTCAAGTAAGGAAACTAATAGCAGCAGCATTGAAAGACAAATCATGGGAAGTTGAGGAGGAAGTAGGCCTATCCTATGCTGCAACAAACAGTTCCACTAGACGAATAAACATCTTGGCATACTCAAGGGTCGCCAGAAATGGATTCATTAGATTGAAAACTGGAAGAAATCAGCCAGAAGAAGTAAATGCTGAAAAGAAGAACATATACGAGCCAATAATTGGATATTTCAAGGGGAAAACGAAAACCAAACCCCAGGTCTACCAAGCGACCGCTGGTCAGCCCGAAGGCCTGCAGATCACAAGGTGTCGCGTGGCCAACACGACGAATCCTCACGGCCGTTATTCTTGGCTTCATAGACCGGGGCAGTCTTCTTATTGTCAGATGGCTCCTTAACTGTAATCACGAAGTCTGAGAGGACCTCGAACCTCAAACCAGCCCTAGAATCAAGGTAAATGTCCCTGACTTGGACGGGAATCGAACCAGGGCCGTTCGGGTAAGAGGAAGGCACTCTACCCCTAAACCGCGAGGCCGGCCATTTCAGGGGAAAATATCATCTGAAACATCCAATAGTAATAGGAATTCTAATAGAGTCTGGCGGTGTAAGTCCATAATTCTTTGAATCGTTTCCGAAGAAATTCGAATTACCTCAATTTTTTGTAGAAGAAATTGTCACTGGGCAAGTTGGCCGTACTGTTAGGAGCGCGCAGCTGTGAGCTTGAATCCGGGAGATAGTGGGTTCGAACCCCACTGTCGGCAGCCCTGAAGATGGTTTTTCGTGGTGTCCCATTCTAACACCACGCAAACACTAGGGCTGTAACTTAAGGCCGCTTCCTTCCCACTCCTAGGTCTTTCCTGTCCCATTGTCGCCATAAGACCTGTATGTGTCGGTGCGACGTAAAGCAAATAGCATTTCTTGGCGGTCGGTCTTAGTTTCTTCTAGCCAGTTTATTTTGACCTTCTTTGAGTTGATTACTTTATTTTTTTTTTGTGAGTCTGTCGCTGTCCATTATATACATATAGATATGCCACAGAATTTCAGGCGTATCTTGCGTACGGCATCAGTGAACCTGTCAGTAAATGAGTAGACGAGACGTCCTTGGTCTCCCCTTAATCCACATTCCATTATATCTCGTGGGACCATAAATTTCTCAGAGAATTTCCCTTTCTTGATTTTCAATTTCTATAATTTTAGAGTGACCTCAAAGGGATATGGTTTCTGAAGCGAAACAACTGTCTTGTATTGTCGTAATTTTGCATTACGCGATATGACACTCTAAGGCCCGGTTGTATAAAGATATCTGACTGGAGATCAATTAAGAACTTAGTTCTGAAAATGAACTGAGATTACGACTTCATCGCGTTGTATAAAACTGAACTCGGTTTACACATGTGTAGTTCAAATGTAATCGGAGTTCAAAAAATTGGACGTGGCAACACCGCAAAACAAATGAAATACGAAATAGCTCGGCCCGTTGGATAATACTTAAATAGTGGGATTGACCTGGCCGTGACTGTCAACAAATGAAATACGAAATTGCCGTGACTGTCGAAGAAGGAGAAGGAGATAATATTGTAATCTCGCGAAGTAAACATGGAAGGAACTTCACACAGAAAGAAAAGGGCGATCTGGTGGATATTGTACTATCAAGGTACAAACATATAATATAAAATAAAAGAACCTATATGGTGACATCAAAGTTGAAAGAGAAAGCCGTTGACTTGTCAATGTTAAAGAGCTCTCCAACAACCATTTGAAAACTTACTGTAGCATAAAACCTAAGAGTTGTTAGGAACATACACATGGGTGACAGGGGATAATTTATTTGACTAGGTTTTTGTAGTGTGTCCCTTAACTTTAGTTCCAGTCGTTCCACAACATCTTTCGATAAACGAAATCTTATTTTGAACATTTCACACAATTCAATAATCGGATTGCGTCTGTGCCGAAAGACGCGAGGAGCTCGTTGTAAAATCAACTCTTCATCAGACGAAAAGTCGGAATAATCTGACATCCCTGCTAAAGAAAATATATATGCTTTGTTTTGTAAACTTGAAACATAATAGAAAACTAAGTAAGAACATGTTGGTATAGCAGTAGGCTATTGTTTATATGATATTCACATAACCTCACTTCTGAAAAAATCAAGCGATCTTTAGCATTATTTAACTACTAGCATTCAATATATTTATAACGCACCTCGATATTATTAAGGTACGGTATTCTTACGCATATACGATACAAGGAAACACTTCTCAAGTCTTCAGGTCTAGTTCAATGTTTAATATGAATGATAATGATCTAAGTTCAAGGAGATTAACCGACGAATATTCGGCAGTCAAATCTAAACTTAGATCAAGACGAGATGATCTTAGGTTAGCGTTTATACAACGGAAAATCGAAGTTCAACTTGACTGGCAGCCATTTTTCCTCTTTAAACTAAGATCAAAAGTTTTATACAACCGGGCCTTGTTATAGTAATTCCACGTTAGAGTGTACGCCTTATGGAGTTTAGTGGCTTTTTCTATGTTGGCCCCACTGTCTAGTCACCATGGTAGTATGATTTCTCCAAAGTATTTGAAGGAAAACACCTGTGAAATTGTGCCGTATCCCATCTCTAGCGGAGTTGTTTCTTACTATGTTAACGTAAATTTTCCTTTCGTACGATATCTCGTGTTATTATATTATTATTATCATCATCCTCGGTGGTCACGGGGCGCTGACTGTTGCCGGAAACTGGCACTCTACTTGCTCGCTCTCCTCGCCAGTATAGAACGAGCGATGTACCTAAGTAAGGTCAATGTTGTCAGAAAGTGGGTGAGTGAGGTGAACGATCGCTGTAGAAGGAAAGTCTAAAGGAGGGATGTCCGACGTGATATAAGGAGAGAGTGCTTTGGGCTCATCTTCAGTTAACTGCTACTTGAGTGAACTGTTGTGGTGTGCCTTGCGTGGGACGATGGTGAGTGATCTGACCTTCGACAATAATATAGTTATTGAATTATTCATATATTTAATTGTTACATACATACATACATACATACATACATACATACATACATACATACATACATACATACATACATACATACATACATACATGTCTGTCTGTTAGGTCATCAGCCCAGAGGCTGGTTGGATCCTCGAATAGCACCACCAAAGGTTATGCGGTTATAAGGAAACCGCAAAAACCAATGGCAGCACCAAAATGAGGCGTACTAGGCAAGACGAGGAGTGAGGTAGTTTGCCATTGCTTTCCTCACTGGGTCAGAAAGTGCTATTGCAGCACGACTGACCCTATGAGCAACACCTTTCATAACACTCAGATGCACTAGTCGTGCTCTGAATGTCAATACTCAGCACCACCCATACCCCAGCAGCTTCCATATTGTCACAGCCATGGATGAGACTGGGACTTCGGTGAAAGCTACACTTTACTCTGGCCTGTGCCAAGGGATGGATACAGAAGTACTGTATCCATCAAGAAATGGCAGCAGGCAACATACATACATACATACATACATGATATAGATGTATCGGTATTATAAATTTACTCACTCGGAACAAATATTTCAGATTCCCTATGGGAATCAACATCTATATCATCTGATGGCCAGGCAGGCATCAATTTTTGGTAGTGGGACAGAGTCTCTCAGTGCATTGGCACTGCTGGTGGCTACAATTAGCCTACGCAGTGGCCTCCGCGGTATGCACTAGCCAGCGTCTTGGTAGGTGTGCTAGGTACCAACTGATGAGCCCAGCCTAGCACACGGGGGTGAAACGCTGGCAACCAGGAATGAGTTAGCTGGAAAATTTATAATGTCCAATAACGGACCATTTACATTGGTACATACATACATACATACATACATACATACATACATACATTGTTCCTGCTTGGTTGAGTCATCAGTACCTGGACTGGTTTGATGCAGCTCTCCATGACACCCTATCCTGTGCTGACCTTTTCATTTCCACGTAACTGCTGCAACCTACATCTGCTCTAATCTGCTTGTCTTATCAACCTTGGTCTAACCCTACCGTTCTTACCCCCCACACCTCCCTCAAAAATGAACTGAATAAGTCCTTGGCTTCTTAAGATATATCCTATCATATCTCTTCCTCTTGTCAAATTTAGCTAAATCGATCTCATCCCACCATTTCAATTCAGTATCTCTTCACTTGGTCTATCCATCTCACTTTCAGCATTCTTCTGTAACACCACATTTCAAGAGCTTCCACTATCTTTCTTTCTGACCTAGTTATCGTCCATGTTTCACTTCCATACCATGCCACGCTCCAGAAGAAAGTCTTTAAAACATCTTTCTGATACATGCAAACAAACATTGTCACTAAAGATTGTTATGCCTTTCAGCTTCCGGTCTGCAACCTTCTGTGAATTAACTATGCGCTTCCAGAATTGTCTATATTCAAGTACTTCTTATTTTTTGAAACATTCAAAATTGAGTCTAACCCTCGTCGCTCTGTCCCTGTTACCCTCCCTGGCCGAGTTTATTAGACCTCTCCTCCTCATTTAGCCTCACATTATCGCACTATTGAAATCGATTGTACACACAGCTTCATCCAAGTCATTCTAACTTGGCCTTGGTATATTTGAGCGCCCTCAAATACCGCCAGACTGACCTAGGATCGAAGGCTGGATTTACGCACAAATTTATGCTAAAGGAACCTTTCAGTTTACTGAATGGTGACTGCATTAATTATACGGATATAATCACAAAATTAGTGTACGCTGCCGGCCGAAAGTTTCCGGACAAAACATATGTACCCGCACAGATATGTTTAATGAATGTTTAATGACAGAATATATTACTGTAACCAAGTTTCGCAGGTTTTCGGGCATCGGCACGGATTTATGTTCGACGTTCAGGATCGCAAAAAATGCATCCTACTGTATAACACCTGCAGTGAAACATAGAGGGGGCTCTGTAATGATTCGCGGTTGTCTCACATTCAGTGCAGTTGGCGAACAGCAACGAATTCAGGAAATACCAGACAAAGCAGCTACCATTCAATCCTATCTCGTTATGCTCTTCCATTTGGACAGCACCGTGGGTTTGTCCTCGAACAAGACAGTGACCCAGACGCACGTCTCGCTATTGCATGCAGTATCTGAAAAACAAACAAAGCTCTGGGGAATTGTTTTTATTGGAATGCCCCCCCCCCCCATCCCCGGACTTAAATAAAATTGAGCTGCTGTGGGAGGAGTTGGATCAGCAAGTCCGAAAAGAGTGTCCTTTTTCATCGGAAAAGCTGTGGTAAAAGTGGGTGGGGCTGGGACTGGCCAATTCTGGGTGGTGAGGAGGCTTAGTAGTATGAGGAGTAGATTGATCTTGCAGAATGCCTGGCAAAGTATACCTGTACTAGTGTTAGAAAAACTTGTTCTAAGAATGCCCAGGTAAGGTAAGGTAAGGAAAGGTAAGGGTTATTCTGCCCGAAGGCAGGTCCGAACCTCCGCAGAGGTGTTCCTGAGCCGGAGTTTACGTGCGGTAGAGTGGCCAGTTCCTTTCTACTCCTCCATTCCCTCACCCCCACCAATAGCGCGTGGCAACCCATCCTACTTCTGGCCACGCCCAATGTTGCTTAACTTCGGAGATCTCACGGGATCCGGTGTTTCAACACGGCTACGGCCGTTGGCGAATGCCCAGAATAGTTAAAATGTGTACTTGCAGCAAAGCGCGGGGTTTCTTTGATGAGAAAAGAGTTTGATGTATTCTGGTGATCTGTGGGAGTAAATGTGTACATACAGTCTATTTCTTGCTCAGATGTAATGTAAAAACGTAGCTTTGTTGTAAAATATTAGTTTAAGGATATACAACCTCTGACAATAAAGTTCGGTGAATAGTCCTGTACTATCAACATAGCTGAACAATGCACGACAGTGACCTTACTGTCCTTCGAAATAGTCCCCTCCCATAACTATGCACTGCTGAGATCGGCGATACATGTCCTGGAAACTTTGCAAGAATGCTTCCTTTGGGATGGTGTTCAAAAGCCTCGTCACGTTTCGTTGGCTGTCAGGAATATCGTCAAATCTCGTTCCTTTCAAAGCCAGTTTGATGTGCGACTTTCCGGCTCTGACATTTTTCCGACAAGGGGATCCCGGAGAACGCCATTCCATGCTTTGCCATTTCGTTTCAGGGTCGTACCTGAGACACCAGGTTTCATCCTCAGTGACAATAGAGTTCAAGAAATTTGGTGTCGCATCCGCCGTTTCGACAAAATCCTGTGAAGCCTATAAGCGTGCCTGCTTCTGATCGTCAGTCAAGTGATGTGGCGCAAGACGAGAACACGTTTTCCTCTTCCCTAACTTCCGGGTAACGATTTGTCGTACGGATTCACGGTTAATCTGTAATTCATCCGCCATCATGCGCACAGTCAATCGCTGATCGTTCGTGATTAATGTCCTCACCTTATCAATGTTTTCGTCACTAACGGCAGTCGCCGGTCTTCTGCTGCGGGGGTTGTCAGAAACACTTTCCAGGCCTCCTCGAAAACGGGCGAAGTACTCGTACACACACTTCAAGGACAGTGCTTGATCTTCATAAACACGTACCAGCATCGCATGCGTTTCTTTCGGTGTCTTGCCAAGCTTAAAAGAAAACTTTACGTTGATCTTTTGGTCGTTCATGTCCCTGTTCGCAGTTTAGAATCAACGTTCTAAACACGCACTGTGTCAAACAGGTCGTACACGGCACACACACGATGCTCAACTGAACAACGTTGGGAGCAGGTGGTCAAAACCTGCTGCTACGCAGGTGCAGCGTTGTGTGTCGCCAGTGTTGCCGGATAGACCGTTCGTTCACCGAACTTTATTGTCACAGGTTGTATATTTGCAAATTCCTTAAATAGGTGTTTTGTTTTGTTTTGTTTTAATCTCAGTCCGTTTTTTAACAGTTCAATGCTTGTCCGGAAAATTTTGGCCAGCTGTGTATGTTAGCTACTCGTACAGTTATACCCAGACTCGACAGTTTACCTACCTGTCTCTCTCCCTAAAAGAAAAGCTTTTCCCTGTGCGAAATCAAGTGATCATAAATAAGTCTCTCTTCCATGGCTGGTCCGTGGTCCAACGAAGGCAGTTTGTGTCTAGGAAAGGTTATTCCACTGAAGCTCAACTTGTAGGATTCCAGAAAGATATAGCAGATATCCTGAATTCAGAAAGTCAATTGGACTGTATCGCGATTGACCTATAAACGGCATTTGAAAGAGTAGACCATGGGAGACTACTGGCAAAAATGAGCGCATTTGGAATAGACAAAAGAGTGACTGAATGGTGGCTATGTTTCTAAAAAACAGAACTCAGAGAATTAGACTAGGCGAAGCTTTATCTGTCCCTGTAATAAAAAAGATGGGAATTCCTCAAAGCAGTATGATAGGACCTTTATTTTTTCTTATATATATCAATGATCTGTGTAAAGTAGTGGAATCACAGACAAGGCTTTCTGCAGATGATGTTATTCTGTACAGAGTAATAAATAAGTTACAAGGTTGTGAGCAACTGCAAAATGACCTCGATAATGTTGTGAGATGTACAGTAGTCAATGTTATGATGATAAACGGGGTTAAAAATCAGGTTGTGAGTTTCACAAATAGGAAAAATCCTCTTAGTTTTAATTACGGCGTTCATGGGGTGACAGATCCCTTTGGGGATCATTGTAAGTACCTAGGTCTTAATATAAAGAGGGGTAATCGCATAAATGTGATTTTTAATAAAGGGTACAGATCTCTGCACATAGTTATGAGGGTATTTAGGGGTTGTAGTAAGGATGTAAAGGAGAGGGATATAGGTCCCTGGTAAGACCCCAACTAGGGTATGGTTCCAGTGTATGGGACCCTCACCAGGATTACTTGATTCAAAAACTGGACAAAATCCAAAGAAAAACAGCTCGATTTGTTCCGGGTGATTTCCGACAAAAGAGTAGTGTTACAAAAATGTTGCAAAGTTTGGGCTGGGAAGACTTGGGAGAAAGGAGAAGAGCTGATCGACTAAGTGGTATGTTCCGAGCTGTCAGTGAAGAGATGGCTTGGAATGACATCATTAGACGAATAAGTTTGAGTGATGTCTTGAAAAGAAGGCAAGACCACAATATGAAGATAAAGTTGGAATATTCGTTTATAGAAAGGGGAGTTAGGGATTGGAATAACTTACCAAGGGAGATGTTCAATAAATTTCCAATTTCTTTGCAATCATTTAAGAAAAGGCTAGGGAAACAACAGATAGGGAATCTGCCACCTAGGCGACTGCCCCCTAAATGCAGATCAGTAGTGATTGATTGATTGACTGAAGAAGAGCTCTGCACTCTGACCGGCCAACCGAGCAGAAGATGGGTGGCTGTAAGCTTCTGCATTCGGGAGACGGAATGAGAATGGTTTTCCATGGTTTTCCATTCTTCTGCACTTAGGCGAATATCGGGACAGTTCCTAGTGTAGGCCACGGCCGCCAACCCTCGCACCTTCTCCGATACAAATCTCCCCGTCTGAGAGACGGCGTCACCATCTAGGAAAGGGCTACGAATGGAAAGGAACCGTCCGTGCCTTAATTAAGGTACAGACCCAGCATTTTCTGATGTGAAAATAAGAAACCACGAAAAACCATGTTCAGTCCTGCCGACAGTGGGGTTCGAACCCACTATTTCCCAAATGCAAGCAGATAGCTACGTGACCCAAACCGAACAGCTATAAGACCTGTCTACGTCGGTGCGATGTAGAAGAACTAGCAAAAAAAAGTTAATATATTTTTATTATCAGTATTTCTCTTGTACCCGGTCCAGGTCCATTCAGCCTACACGAGTTGAAGAAATATCTGACGGAGAGGTAGCGGCCTCGGTCTAGAAAGCAAAATTAACGGTCGAGAGGATACGTTCCGCTGACCACGCATCACGTAATTTGTTGCAGGTCTTCCGGCTGAGCGGCAGTTGATTGGTAGGCCAAGGCCCATTAGGCCAGTAGCACCATGGTCGGTGGTTGAAATTCATCTATTAGTCTTGTATAAAGTTATTGAGTTTAGTGACACGGACCCCGAATATTGCCTAGAACTATGGTTTTCAAATTGTGGTGTGCGGACCCCAGCGGTCTCTGAACGAATATTCTTCTTCTTTTCTTCGTTTTCTTCTTCTACCGCTTTTCACACACCTACCGGGTGGCGGGTGCGAACTGTGCCGCGCATGTGGATTTGTGCCTGTTTTACGTTCTGATGCCCTCCCTGATGCCAACCCTATATGGAGTGATGTAATCACTATTGCGTCTTTCTGAGGTGGCTGGTGGTGTGGTGTGGTGTCTGAATATGAAGAGGAGAGTGTTGGAACAAACAGAAATAGCCAGTCACCGAGCCAGAATAATCGCGATTAAAATTTCCTACCCAACCGGGAATCGAACTCGCGACCCAATGAACCGAAGGCCTGGCCGCTGACTATTCAGCCAACATTCTACTGAAAGTATTTTCTTCCCTCAGAAATATTTTATATGACAATAAAGTCAGTACACCATTTGTAATTTATCTGATTGTTATTGGTACAATTGATGCATTCTTTACATTATTGTTGATCGCCTTCATAAATGAGCAATCAGCATAAGAATGTAAATTTCAATTCAATAATCACGAACGTTTTATAATATTTGTTTTAATGATTGTTGGCTTATACGTCATCATAACACGGGTGAAGATAATCATTAATTACCTCTTGGGATATGCCCCCGTGTGGGTGGGGACAGTAGAACGACACCCGCGGTATCCCATACCTGTCGTAAGAGGCAACTGAAAGGTATCCCAGGGAATCTCAACTTGGGAGCGTGGATTGGCTACCACTGAATCCTTAGCTGTGTCCTGGTATTGGTTACACTTACTTGTAACAGGCTCCTCACTTTCATCTATCCTATCCTACCGCCCTTGGTTAACTCTTGTTGTTTCCCGATCCCAACGTTTTCAGAGCATTCGAGGTCTAGGGAGTCTTTCACTTTCACGCCATTCTTGACCGTTGTCTTTCTTTAGCCGATGCCTTCATTTTTGAAACCGTCGGACCCTTCAGTTTTTTCCTCTGATTAGTATTAACAGAGCACGGTTGCCCAGTTGTTCTTCCTCTAAAAACAATAATCACCACCACCATTCTTGGGTATGTGCATCTTTTAGTTCAGTTGCTTCTTGAACTGTACCAATCAAAATGAAACCAAGGAAATGTTGCGACGAAGTTCACTGTCTTATATGTTCTGATATTCTCTCAAACGAATGTACGAAATCTACTGAACTTCGTAGGCATATTAAAAATGGCATTCGGATTCTAGTATAGTAAGTAAGTTGATTTAACAAAAATGAAATGTGGAGAAATTAAACAAACAGGAAGTATTATCGAAAAAAATAAATGGTTCGGGAAAGAGTTAAGTAAGCCCTTGCTTTGTATGAAGTGTTATTATTTAAGTTTAGTTCAGCACTTCACGCATAAAACAGATTGAATTTAGTAAAAAATAACAGAACCGTGACTACTCATATTCACTTAACACTCACTTCGAAACAAAATTAATCCATTATTACTTAGACTAGGTCGGCAAAAATACAGATCCGTGAAAAGGGGGTCCCCAGTACTGATGATTTTGAGAACAGCTGGCCTGGGGAAATCAAAATATGGTCAGCCTATGCTTAACATTGAAAATCTCATGGGCTTCCATGCTTCGAAAAGGATTTTAAATTAATGTAACAATTATCCTTAGTTATGCACATTAGTGCTTATTTCTTTGATGTTCTTATTATATTTTGCCGCATATGTTAAAAATAATTTGCTCTCCTTCCCGGTGCGAACCACCCTTTGTTTAATAATTTTACAATAGTATGGAATTATTTCTCTCTTTCTGTTTTTGTTTTACACTGAGTGGCCAAAAGTCATGGGAAGACACTGAATGTAATGATACCTAACGAGTTGCTCTTCCGCGAACTCTCAAAGCGGCAGCAATACGGCAAAACGTCGACTCTACAAGGTTTTGGATTCGTTCTGGAGGGATCTAGAACCACACATCTTGCACTGCTACCCACGATTGGCCTTGTGTAGTTGGTGCGGGGTTCATGCTCGACTGGACTAAGATCGGCGAGGGCCCGTTCCATGGTCGTAACTTCACTGGAGTGCTCCTCCAACCACCTGACATGGCGCATTGTCGTGTTGAAACATGGCATTTCCATAAAAGTACTCTAGGGCCAGAAAGGGATGCATGTGGTCTGAAAGAATGTCCACATAAGCTGCACCTGTCAGAGCTCCCTGCAGCCGGAAAATGGGGTCTAATTGTGACAATGAGAACGCCACCCAGACCAGAACCGTGCCAACTCCCACCTGCACACAACCTTGTTGGCATGCAGGATCCATAGCTCCATGGGGCATAAGCCACACTCTCATGCGCCCATCAGCTCGATACAGCTGGAACTGGGATTAATCGGACCATACCACATGCTGCCACTGTTCTATGGTCCGTTCCTGATGTTCGCGGGCCCATGCACGTCGTTGAGCTCTGTGTCGAGGTGTCAGCAAAGGGAAACGAGTTGGTCGTCGGCTGGTGAAGCCTATGCGGTGCAGTTGCCTCCTTACAGTCCTGGTAGAAATGGATTCGCGACTCCCAGCATTCAACTGGCAGGTGATCTGACTCACAGAACCATGTCGAGCGCCAAGTATGGTTCTGAGGAGGCAACGGGATGTCCGTTCGTTAAACACCTGTGGCCTTCCCGTGAAGCGGTTTGCGCGAGTGGTAACATTCTCTCTGAGATTTAAAGATCAACCCTCGACACTGTTGACCTCGGAAATCCGAATTCGCGTGTAATCCCCGGAATGCTATGACGCATGCGCCGTGCGCCAATGATCATCCCACGTTCATAGTCGGTTAACTAGCGACCTGTTGCCATCTTCACGACACTAATTGGACACCCCTTCCCGAGAGTTTTGGCCACTCAGTGTATATTGCCTACCTTAAGTGAGTCTGTTCAACATCCTTCACTCTACTAGTTGTTTTCTTACTCAGCATCTTTCCTTCGCTCTGAATCTCTTTATCCCAGCATTCTCTTCCTTTTCGTGACGCAACTTTGACTGACGAGGGAAACCCGCCAAAGTGTAAAAATCCGATTTGCCAAAAACTTCGCTCAGTGAAACAGGGGTCAAAATAAGCGAATATGTGTTTCGGCTTATCAGTAGACATTCGACCGTCCACGTGCCTATTAGCGCGTAGCGAGTTCATCCGACACATACGGGGGTAAGACACGTAAGTACGCGCCACTAGCCCAAGGACAAATTACTTAAGTGTTCTATCTTGGACACCATTCGGAATAGGGTATATGACCAGATGAAGTTTTTGCCTCAAATGGTCGGTCCTGTCATATCCCTGAATATTGACCATTCCTCCTGGGCAACCATACATACAAGAAGACATAAAGCTACAATAATACTTCTTCTATGTGCCCTGCCCACTCTCCCGGACGTTGGCAATCAATGTGGAGAGTGCTTTTCTGTCTTCAGCAACACGGTAGAGTTCTTCAGTGCTTTTTATGCCTGTCCAGTCTTTAATATTCTTCTCCTCCTGCCTACTCCTCGGCGCCCTTCAATTTTGCCTTTCAAAATTAGATGTAAATATGCGTATTTTTCACCACGAAAAACATGCCCTAGGTATGTAGTTTTTCTGCATTTGATGGTGGTTACCAGTTCTTTTTTTTGCAGTTTGCTCTCTGTAATACTTGTTCATTAGTGCCATGCTCCACCCAAGAGACTCTGAGCATTCTTCTATGAAGTCAAAGTTCTAAGGCTTCCAGTCTTTTGATGGTGGCCTCTTTTAACGTCCAAGCTTCAACCCCATAAAGGAGAGTAGACCAAATATAACATTTCACCATACGCTGCCGAAGTTTTAAATTTAATACACCATCACACAATAACTGCTTCATCTTCCTTGATTTTAATCTTGCAATTTCTATTCGGCTCTTAATTTCTAGGTCTGGGTTCAAATCATCCGTTTTCCAACAATCAAGATATTTACATTTATTTACTTGTTGAATTTGTTGGTCTTTAAGTTTCAGAGTGTTTTTATTTCTTCCTCTGCTGAAAACCATTAGTTTTGTTTCTTTGATGTTGATGTTTAGACCCATCTCTTCTCCAAATATATTAATTTTGTCCAGGAGACAAAACACAGCCTTGACGAACTCCTCATCGGATTTCTATGTAGTCCGTTGTATCATCATCAACCTTCACCACACCCTTCTGATGCCAATGCAGGTTTTCAATAATTCTTATATCTTTATCATCAATTCCAGTTTGCTGCAGTAGTCTGATGTTTTACTGTATCAAACGCCTTTTCATAATCGATTAAACAGGCGAAGACGTCCTTTTGTTGATCCCAACATTCTTGACGAAAAGTCATTAACACTGCCTTGAGGAATTCCCACTTAATGACTACAGGATCAGACAAAGCTTCACCTACTCTAATTCTCTGAGTTCTGTTTTCTAGAAATACAGCCACCCATTCACTCACTCTTTTATCTAGCCCAATTGCACTCATTTTTGCCACTAGTCTCCCATGGTCTACCCCATCAAATGTTTAAGATAGGTCAATAGCGATACAGTCCATGTGACGTCATGGATCTAAGCTATTTGCTATATCTTGCTGGAATACTACAAGTTGAGCTTTAGTGGAATCATCTTTCCTAAATCCGAACTGCCTTCTATCGAACCAGTTATTAATTTGGAAACATGTCAAATATAATCAAAAATGATGCCTTTGCTGGCGGGAGCTAGTATTTACAGTGCACTATGTCTTCTGGTATGGGCTAGAGCAATTTGTTACCTTCACTGACCTGTCTCAATCTCATCCTTGTCTTTGACAATATGAAAGTGACCGAGGTATGAGCAATGCTAGTAATACCATTCCTTCTGCAGTCAGTCTCTGCTATGATTGGTGTGAAAATATCGCTAATGGGGTCGGTTGGTGCATGCATTTCAGTGGGCTTGGCAGACTGATATTTAATAGCACCTTCCGGCTCGGTGGGGGAAAGCAACGGGAAACTACCTTACTCCTCGTTTGTCTAATATGCTTCTTCAGTAACGCCTAGGCTATCATTACAGCTGTTGAGGAATGGTACAAGTAAGTGGAAGCAATACCAGGACTCAGCAAAGGACCCCGTGGTCGTCAACGCACGCTCCCAAGTTAAAAGCCCCTTGGGATAAAGAACGGCTACAAAGCTCTTCATAGATTTACATGCAATTCGTGAGGATATAGTACACATAGTCTAGATGACGGATTCTATAAATGTGAAAGGCATCACGATTTATATGGCATGTTATTAGCCGGAACTTCAAATTACAGGATTAAACCAGAAATGCGTGAGGTTGCAGTCTCATCTGGTGAAAGTTAGGAAATAAAAGGAGTTAAATCTCTTTCCCTCGTGGTCCTGAGGTCAATGTCTTCATTTACGAGAGAGGTAGCCTATACGGTCAAATCAGCTATACTCTTTGATACATACATCTTTATTATAGACTGTTATGCCTTTCAGCATTGGGCCGATGACCTCAGATCCTAGGCCCCTTTAACCCTTTCTGTACTAGTGGTTTCGTAGTGAAACCATGTTTAGAAGTTCACTTGCCTGGCTTCCTGCTGGTTTTCATAAGAAACTGGGTTGCCTCTCTGTTAACTGGAGCCATCTGCTGTCTGTTTCACGTATCTAAGGGAGCTGAAGTTTTTTTGCAGTTGGCGCACAGTGTTTAGTTCATGGAGGTATTCATGTAACGGCATCTTGCCTACTTGCTCTTCATTACGATTATAAATAACAACTTGTGTGCTAGTGAACCGTAAGTATTTGTTCATTTTCTTGTTACTAAAATCCTAATTAACAAGTTTGTGTGTATTTCTGTTTATAATTATAGAAATATTTTCTATTTCTATGTGAAATATACGTGGTTTCAACCTGAAACCAGTGGGTCACTGTCAAGCTCGAGGGACGTAACCACCAGGTCTACTTTGACAATTATTTCACCTGCGTAGTACTAATACAAACTCTGCAAGGAAAAAAGTTTATGTTTGTGGTACGGTGAGGAAGGGAAAGTACAAATGCCAAAAGATTTAGTAAACGAAAAAAAGTGGAACGTGGTGCTTCTGATTTTAGATATACTAGTAGTGGCATTGTGACACTTATTTGGAAGGACAAGAAAGGAATCCTTTTTCTTTCAAACTTTCATGACCCGTCGCAGCAAACTACCGTTTCACGAAAAATGAAAGATGGAACAACAGTTACTGTCAATTGTCCGGTGATGGTTTCAGATTATAACTCGAACATGGGGTTTGTGGACAAGGCTGATATGCTGAAGTCGGTATATGAAGTAAACCGTTAAGGTAAGAGATGGATGTTGCGCATATTCTGGCACTTCGTTGATGTATGCATTGTGAATGCTTACATCCTGTTCAAGGAGAGAAGTAAAGGTGGTGGCACACTAACTCTGAAAAATTTCCGAATGTCAGTGGTTGCGGGAATGATTGGGGCCGGGTCAACTCCAACTAGAGGCAAGAAAACCCCACAGGTGGAGAACAAATTCAAGAAGTACGTGGCACCAGAAATGCGATTTGATAAAACTAACCACATGCCAACTGTGCTCATTGCGGTACTACATCAAATCCCCACCGAACCAAATGGGCATGTCTTGTATGTGATGTAGGTTTGTGCCTGAACAATGAAAGAAACTGCTTTGGCGAGTATCACAAGAAGTGAAAAAGTGCATTATCTTCCCAGCGGTTTCCTGATGAAACCACGCCTGGTATGGACACCCTATATTTGTGATGAACAAACTGAGTGTGCTTTATGATTCTGTGTAGCTCTTGTATAGTCATCTTGTGAATAAAATAAATTTTCAACTTTAACTTCTTTTCATGGGACTCAAGGGGTTAAATAACAAGCATCATCATCCCCTTTCAGTATTCAGTCTGCAAGCCTCTGTGAGTTTACTAATCGCTGCCACAATCCTATATTTGTAACCAGTTCTGTGGCCTTGTTTAGTTCTGTACCTCTTATCTATAAATCGTTAGAAATTGAGTAACCATCGTCTTGGTCCTCCTCTACCCCTATTACCCTCCATAACAGAGTCCATTATTCTCCTAGGTAACCTACTTTCCTCCATTCGCCTCACAAGACTCAACCACCGAAGCCGATTTATGCGTACAGCTTCATCCTAACATAGCTTTTATTTCCTCATTTCGAGTACTTTCCTGCCAATGTTCGCACCTGTTTGTACCAGCAATCATTCTCGCTACTTTCATGTCTGTTACTTCTAACTTATGAATAAGATATACTGAGTCCACCCAGCTTTCATTGGCGTAAAGCAAAGTTGGTCTAAAAATAGACCGATGTACAGATAGTTTCGTCCGGGCGCTGACTTCCTTCTTACAGAATACTGCTGATCGCAACAGCGGGCTCACTACATTAGCTTTACTCCTCCTTGATTCACTCTCACTTACCATATCATCGCGGGAGAACATACATCCTAAATACGTGAAATTATTTATCTGTCCCAGTTTGTATCCCCAATCTGACATTCAATTCAGTTCTAATCTACTGATATCACTTCAGTCCTGGAAAAGCTAATTTATTTTTATCATACTCATTGCACATATTTTCAAGTTCCAGGCTTTCGGCACAATCTGCCATTAAGACCAAGTCGTCAGCATAGGCCATACTGCTTACTACATTTCACCTAACTGCCACGTAATACCTTCCAGCAAATGAAACATGTAAACTATGAAGAACAAGGGTGAAAGATTACAGCCTTGTCTAACCTCTGTAAGTGCCTCACTGTAGCCCACTTGTCAATATCAATGCCTTTGATTGATTTTTTTATAATCTAGCCTAAATCCCATAATCCCGCAGTACAACGAACATCTTTTCCTTCGGTACTTTGTCATATTCCTTCTCTAGATCTACAAAACATTAACATAACTGAGATATCAAAAGTGAATATTTGAAGTTCATATGGTATTGTGATTAAACCAGTGAGTAACACACTTCATGTTTAAATCTCAATATTAATTTCCCGAAAAAAAGAAAAGAAGCTGCTCGCCTGGTGTGAACTTTCCCAGATGTTTTCTGCTGTTTGAATGTAGTGCTGGGATGCTTCAGCGGAGAAGTTGCTTAACTACTCAACTACCATCATAAGGATATTAACACCCAGATGTGGTCTGGGAGAACTAAATTTATTTATTTATTTATTTATTTATTTATTTATTTATTTATTTATTTATTTATTTATTTATTTATTTATTTATTTATTTATTTATTTATTTATTTATTTCATGTGACCCAAGAATTCTAGGTTTGCCAAATGACACAGAATAATAAAGAGTAAACATTTTGATGAAAGATGATAAATCAGGTTAATTTTTAAAATAATATAGGCCTTAATTGAAGATTTATCGACAGTTGATATTTTTTGTCACCATGTTATGAAAGATTTGGGAATTGTTCCCCTCGTGCCAAAGAAAAGTCCAGTAACAGTAATTTTTCGAAGGTTATGAGATTCAGGAAAGAAAGGGATGGTTGGATTATAAATGTTATTTTTCTCATTGTCCATATCAGTCGGCTGGTAAGCTGAAGATTCAAAGCGTACCTTCGGATCAATAATTTCTGCTTCGTTCCTCCGTCTATCAATCGCTATAATATCAATCCTGCTAGAGCTGCCTCCGTCGGCGATGCAGTGGACTTCTTTGTACGCTCAAGATTTTTGAGACGAAGAGTATTAGCAATCAGGTTTCTGATGATATTATGATGTTTGATTCTGAACAGTTGTTCTTGAGGGCAACTCGCCGGAACATGTGGTAAGGTTTCATACTCACTGCAGACACTGCAGCTTGTGCTGGTAGAAAGTCTCGGCAGAGTACGCACTGGTGCAACCATCGCGGTTATCTTCAACATCTCCTTCCGTTTCGAACAAGTTAAACCATCCCTTTTGGTAACCCAAGAAATAGCTGAAGGAAATCGAGCAAATAATTCTACATTTCTTCCTTTCTGTGGATACGCGCAACAAGCTTCAAATTCGCGTGTTCTGAGTATATCCGCAATTGTGTAACAGATTTTGTTGGAAACGATAATATACAGGGTGTTAGGGGTATACGTGCAGATATTAAGCTAGTCGACAAAGAAAAAGACATCTCACAATATATGCTATGTTTTTTTTACCTTGTCCTATTAGTTTGCCCATAACTGAACCAAATATTTCAGGACCCAATGTGTTTTGAACGGCCGTAGCTGGATACGCCGGTGATGTCATTCTGTCCACGCGTAGTCCAAGTACAGTAGCAGAGTATAGAGTTTGTTGAACCTGTTTCTTATCGCAGGCCAACACATGTTGTGCACTTCCCCTAAAGGCTTGGCAAGTAGGAGAGGTTGACTCACCTGCCAGGCCACTTGCTGTACTCGAAAACCGGTCTAGGGTAGCCTGTGTGAAAAGTACACAGAATCCTTACGTTGACGTCGAAGATCCGTACCAGCACATGCATGCAAATCAAGTGTTGTGTAGTTGTGTGCGATTTATAAGACGTCAGTGGCATTAATCAGTGACCCAAGCTGACAAAATGAAAGGAAATAGTTAATAAGTAAATGAAAAATGGGCGTAACATTTCTGTGCTGTTATTGCGACAGTCTGCGATGAATTTCTGACGATAGACCATGCGGGTTGTCTATGCTTATTCATAAATATTTTATGTCAATGAAAGGACGATGGACACTGAAAGAAAAGGCTATACATATTCAGTGAAATTATTATTAAAGAGACACATTTCATAAACCGTAGTTGCATCCATGCGTGAACATTACTAGAAGGAAAAAGACCTACTGTGGAATTGCCGCCGGGCATTTGTAATAGAAGTCTTATTCTTCTTTTTCCTAATCTGTTTGCCCTCCAGGGTTGGTTTTTCATGGGACTTAGCAAGGGACCTCACCTCTACCGCCTCAAGGGCAGTGTCCTGGAGCGTGAGAGATTGGGTCGGGGATACAACTGGAGAGAATGACCAGTACCTCACACAGACGGCCTCATCTGCTATGCTGAACAGGGGCCTTGCGGGGGATGGGAAGATTGGAAGGGATAGACAAGGAAGAGGGAAGGAAGCGGAAGTGGCCTTAAGTTAGGTACCATCCCGGCATTTGCCTGGAGAAGTGGGAAACTACGGGACACCACTTTTAGGATGATGGCTGAGGTGGGAATCGAACCACCTCTACTCATTTGAGCTCCCGAGGTTTAGTGGACCCTCTTCCAGCCCTCGTACCACTTTTCAAATTTCGTGTCAGAGCTGGAAATCGAACCCGAGCCTTCGGGGGTGGCAGCTAATCACACTAACCACTACACCACAGAGGCGGACAGAAGGCTTAGTACTGGACAGTAAGTGCCGACAGGTAAAATGATGACTGTAATGGACCCGTTTAATTAGACCTCCCGTAATAATAATATTACTACTACTACTTTTTTTTTTTTTGCTAGGGGCTTTACGTCGCACCGACACAGATAGGTCTTATGGCGACGATGGGATAGGGAAGGCCTAGGAGTTGGAAGGAAGCGGCCGTGGCCTTAATTAAGGTACAGCCCCAGCATTTGCCTGGTGTGAAAATGGGAAACCACGGAAAACCATCTTCAGGGCTGCCGATAGTGGGATTCGAACCTACTATCTCCCGGATGCAAGCTCACAGCCGCGCGCCTCTACGCGCACGGCCAACTCGCCCGGTACTACTACTACTACTAATAATAATAATAATCATCAACATCATCATAACAATAATGTTTTTACGTTGTACTAACTAATTTTCACGGTTTTCGGAGACGCTGAAATACCAGATTTTTTTACCGCGGTACTTTTTTAATGGAAATAAACCTACAGATACGAGACAGGCGTTTTTTAGCACCTTCAAATACCACCGAACTGAGCCTCCATCCAACCTGCCAAGTTGGGATCAGAAGACCAGCGCTCTATCGTCCGAGCTACTCAGCCCGGCGTTAGAGCTTGCAGTAAGTTGGTCGTGCGGTTATGGGCGCACAATTGTGAACTTGGATTCGGGAGATAGTGGGTTCGAACTCCACTGTCGGTAGCCCTGAAGATGGTTTTCCGTGGTTTCCCATTTTCACAGCAGGCAAATGCTGGAGCTGTACCTTAATTAAGGCCACGGCCGCTTCCTTCCAACTCCTAGGCCTTTCCTATCCCATCGTCGCCATAAGACCTATCTGTGTCGGTACGACGTAAAACAACTAGGAAAAAATTGTTATTATTATTATTATTATTATTATTATTATTATTATTATTATTATTATTATTAGTATTATTATTATTATTATTATTATTGTTATTATTAGTATTATTACATATGCCTTCGCTCCACTGATTTATTCCAAAATGTATTCTTATTTTTTACTTTAAATGTACCCTTTTAGCCTCAACACACTGTTAACTCTACGTAAACTAATCACATGAGGAAACGGTTTGACGCAGCTGTTGCACATTCAGCGGTGGCGCGTGAACAAGTGAATGTGGCACTGGACGTAGGCTCCACCCACTGCCCCATCTTCATTGCGGGCACATTGTCGCTTGCTGTCCCCAAGGCGTGGATCAGTTGTAGACCTAACATCACTGTATCCAATTGATCAGATAATGGAAACATTTACGTTTTCAGAATTAGCTGATATTCACCTCGTTTACGGTGCAGCAGGAGAATCGGCACATGCAGCGAGGGAGCTGTACAGACAACGATTTCCAAACCGCCGTATTCCCAACAGCCGAACGTTCGTCGCTGTGCATCAAAGGCTCCGGGACCCAGGCTCGCTTCTTCCTCGGTTCGAGGGTCGTGGACCGCATCGTGATCCTGCGGAGCTTCGGCGGGAAGAAGAAATTTTACGACTTGTCGAAGAGACACCATCAATAAGCACAAGGAGCTTGGCAAGGCAAGTAGGTACATCTAACTGGACTGTTCACCGTACATTGCGTGAACAGCTATTGTACCCGTACCACTACCAGAGGGTTCAGCATCTCCAAGAAGCGGATTACCTACCAAGAGTTGAATTCTGTACCTGGTTCTTGCAACAATGTGAAGGTAATGCAGACTTTCCGCACGATGTGTTGGTTACAGATAAGGCATCTTTTACTCGTGAGGGTATCATTAATTTTCACAACGCCCATACATGGGCAGAGGAAAACCCTCGTGCCATTCACCAAGGTCATTTCCAGCACAGGTTTTCTATAAATCTTTGGGCCGGGATATTGGGAGATCAGCTTCTTGGACCATTGGAACTGCCTGCACGACTAACTGGCTCTAGTTACCTCCATTTTCTGCAGTCTTCTCTGCCAGAGCTTCTGTACGACGTTCCACTACAGATACGTCAGCGGATGTGGTTCATGCACGACGGGGCACCTCCTCATGTCAGTATGGACGTTCGTCGATTTCTAGATCGCTGTTTCCCGAATCGGTGGGTTGGTCGGTATGGTCCCATCAGCTGGCCATCGCGGTCCCCCGATTTAAATCCACTGGACTTTTATTTCTGGGGGCACCTCAAAGACTTGGTGTACCAAGTGGAAATCGCCGATGAAGCAACTCTACGACAACGAATCTGGGATGCCGTCGCAACTGTGAGAGCTGACGTGGATGTGTGGAGGCGGGTGAGAGCTTCGTGGTGTCACCGCATGGAAGCTTGTCGTCGAGCTAACGGAAGGCATTTCGAGCATTTCTTATAAAAGAATAGAACTGTAACTTTGGACGTTCAAGTACATGTTCGCCAGCCTCTGTGGTGTAGTGGTTCGTGCGATTAGCTGCCACCCACGGAAGCTCGGGTTCGATTCCCGCTCAACCACAAAATTTGAAAAGTGGTACGAGGGATGAAACGGGGTCCACTCAGCCTTGGGAGGTCAACTGAGTAGAGGGGGTTCAATTCCCACCTCAGCCATCCTGGAAGTGGTTTTCCGTGGTTTCCCACTTCTCCTTCAGGCAAATGCCGGGATGGTACCTAACTTAAGGCCACGGCCGCTTCCTTCCCACTCCTGCCCTTTCCTCTCCCATCGACGCCATAAAACCTGTCTGTGTCGGTGCGACGAAAAACAGTTTGTAAGTACATGTTCCACTAATCTCGGAGACATGTCCGGAATTTCAAGATTAATAATTCGGACTTGTTGTCAGTTCACTACTTTCCTTAGTGTTTTCCGACAGATGAAGAGCTACGAAGTTTGAATTGTTATTTGAATAATAATAGTAGTAATAGACTAATACAATAATAATAATAATAATAATAATAATAATAATAATAATAATAATAATAATAATAATAATAATAATGTTGTTTACGTCCCATTGGAGACTCGAGGTGGCACTCACCTTCTGACCCCAGTTTGGGACGTTCGATCTTGGTCAGTCCGATGATATTTTAAGGTGGTCAAATACGTCGGCCTCTTGTCGTTAGATTGACTGGCACGTAAAAGAACTCATAAGGGACTAAATTCCGGCACCTCGGCGACTCCGAAAAGCGGAAAAGTAGTTAGTGGTACGTAAAGCATATAACATTATTATAGATGCGATGTGTTCGAATTTTGCCCGCGGGTATTCTTTAACGTGCCTGTAAATCTACGGACCAGAAGCGGGGCGTATTTTAGGAGCTTTAAATACCACCGGACTGAGCTAGAATAGAGACTTAAAACACACACAAATCGTATAGTAAAATGTGTGTGGTTTAGCGATAAAAATGTTTACCTTGTGGTATTTAGAGATGTCTACCAGACTAATCGGACGTCCTATAGGCTTTGTGTTTGCGCTTTGTTGTGCATTATAATAAAATAAGAAATGAAGTCCGGGGTGTTTCTGCATACTGCTAATAGTTCTCCCAAGAATCCATAATAATGAAATCACATTGTGGGAGAACATCCAACGTAAGCAGTTCGAAGAAAGCACTATACGTGTCACGTGCTGGTCCGGTTGTCCTGTTCCTAGCGAGAGGGATGTGGTTAGACGGGTCCCCGCCCCCTACGTGACACCGGACTAGACGTATGAGCAGCCTGCCTGACTTTCACATGAATAACAGCTGTCAGAGCGGCGAATTATTGTCCGTACTAGTCGTTCACGAGTTACGTAGTAGTAGTAGTAGTAGTAGTAGTAGTGGTAATAGTCGTAGTAGTAGTAGTATTTGAATAATGCCAGGGTATGAAAATCACGAATACGCGCGCAACGAACCTATTGGGAAAGGTTTTCCAACATACGGGTGCCTAATCCAGCAACGATACTTGCTGTAGTGCAACATGTGTGCGGTATAGGCTGGGTTATATCATGCTATGAAAAGCCAAGGTCTGCACGGCCACGTCTAATCCTAGACGCGGAAAGGCCGGGCTGAGTGACTCAGACGGTTGAGGCGCTGGCCTTCTGACCGCAACTTGGCAGGTTCTATCCTGGCTCAGTCCGGTGGTATTTGAAGGTGCTCAAAAACGTCAGCCTCGTGTCGGTAGATTTACTGGCACGTAAAAGAACTCCTATGGGACTAAATTAAGGCACCTCTGCGTCTCCGGAAACCGTAAAGGTAGTTAGTGGGACATAAAGCAAATAACATTAATTTATTCGACGCGGAAGGAGACATCCTCACAATGGTAAACGATGATCCCGGGCGCAGTACGCGTAGTATAACACGTGCCGTTGGTATACCAATTTGGACCATACGTAGGACACTGCATGAAGAGCGAATGCACCCTGACCACATTCATCGAGTGCAGTGTCTTTCACCAGCTGATTACCAATTTTTTGTTACAAGTTGATGTACATCGCCACGACATAGATAGGTCTTACGGCGACAGATATACCTAAGGGCTAGGATCGGGAAAGGAAGCAACCGTAGTCTTAATTAAGGTACAGCCCCAGCATTTGAGTGGTGTGAACATGAAAAACCACGGAAGACCATCTTTAAGGCTGCCGACAAAGGGGTTCGAAGCCACTATATCCCGAATACTGGATACTGGTCGAACTTTAGCGACTGCTACTATCAAGCTCGGTGATGATTTAAGAGTGGATTTCTGCCGCTGGTTAATTGATCAAGCACGCAATCCAGAATTTCTGTCAGGTGTATTAGTGACACATGAGTCAATTGTTACACAAGGAGTTTTTAATATTTACATAACTCACTCATGGGCTGTGGAACATCCCCTCTCAGTATACCAAGGCAACTTCTAGCACCGGCTCTCAATGAATATGTAGATGGATGCAGTGGGAGGTCTGTTTCTTTAACCAATCGTATTTTTATTTGAGTTATTTTGCTTTACGTCCCAATGACGATTTTTACCGTTTTCTGAGACGCTGAGGTGCCGAAATTGAATATCGCAGGAGTTCATTTACGTGCCAGTATTTCTACGACACGAGGCTGATGTATGTGTGCCCCATCAAATACCATCAGAGTGAGCCAAGATTGAACCTGCCAAGTTGGAGGTCGGAAGGTCAGGACTTCAACCGTCTCAGACACTCAGACCGGTACCAATCACCTTGCTTGCATAAATTTGATCGTTGTAGCTTTCCTTATGGTGACGATGGGATGGGAAAGGGCTAGTGTCGGAAAGGAAGCGACTTTGGCCTTCTTGACGTTACAGCCCCAGCATTTGCCTGTTGTGAATATGGCAAACCACGGAAAACCATCTTTAGGGCTGCCAACAGAGGGGTTCGAACCCACTATACCCCACTCATGAGCTGTGGAACATCCCCATTCAATAGGACAGGGCGATTTCCAGCACCGGTTCTAATTAACATCTGGATGGGTGTAGTTGGAGGTCGGTTACATCTTTTTATTAATGTTATCTTGCTCCTGTAGATACAGTACGTTACTGGAGCTTTCAGAGGATCTGTCGCTTCGACTACGCCGAACCACGTGGATTTTACACGATGGTGCAGACATTTCCTCAACGGTAGACAGGACGATTTGAAACTATCAATTGGCCAGCCCTTATTCCAGTGGATTGTTATGTCTGGCGGGACATGAAACACAAAGTATACTGAACTGAAGTAACCACTTCGGATGACCTCCGTAAACGTATTTTTTAGGCACCAGAGGATATTCTGAACAACACAGGTTCCTTGTCTCGAATGTGTCGCAACTGGATTCGGAGAAGTGAAGCCTGCAGAGAAGCCCAGGGTGGTCACTGTGAACAATTGCTACGAGTTTCGCTTTGGTATGTCAGATGTTACGCCATTTCTGCACCGTAATGGCTTGGGAGTACAGTACAGTATCGATATAGTATTTTGAGTCTCGATAGTTCGATATTCTCATAAATCCGAGCAGGGAAATTGAAGTACCGGTAACAAAAATTATAAATCGAGAGTTTCAGTGCGCGAGTGACTTGTACGTGCCGAAAGCTGAACACAACACAGGGAAGACGTGCTTGTTAAAACGCTAGACATTGACCTTGAACGCATTTTGGCAGTTCCTCAATTCTACCCTGCATGTGGTTTTGGTTTTTTACGTGTGTTCGAGCAATTTATATTTTGTTTCTTATTCACTACGAGTTAAAACAAAAGACACGCGCTTTTAAGGGCCGATGACCTTAAAACAGCAATCATCATCATCACCATCATCATCATCATTAACACGTATAAAAATTCAATAAAATGCTTGTGTTATATTCATCATTACTGAAATAGGAAAAAATTCAATCAAATTAGTTATTTCATTCCCACACCTCGTGGAGGAGTGGGTGGGCCATCAGCTATACGTGTAGCTCTTGGGCCATGTAGTAAGGAAGTAGAGTTGTGGGGATGAAATAATTCAAGTTGGACGTATGTCTTGTACATACAATAAATTGAGTTGAATATGTTAGTAAATATGCTTGTTGTTTAAAGGGGCCTAACATCGAGGTCATCGGCCCTGTTAGTAAATACCTGACCGCGCAGAGAGATAACCGCAGCAACAACACGGACCCCAGAGGAGGCCCGCAGAGCACCCCACCCAGGACAGAGATCCCCCCAAACACTCCGTTTATTGAGTAAATGTTCATGGTACGATGTTGACATAGTACAATGTTGACATACATACATGGGTAAATAAACAAACAAACAGAGAGAAGTAGTTGGCCTTGAACTTGCTGGGCCAAGTGAGACGAGTTCTTAGTCCAGATATGTGAACAAAATAAGCACTGAGGTCATTGACCATGCTAAAAGGCTACAGAGCAGATTAAAGGCGATGTATCACAAGGTCAAACTTAAACATGTAACAGAACGTAAGATGTAACTGTGACAGATGAGAAACGAAACGCAACCCGGGCTGGGGAAACAAACACAGACCGTGCAGCACTGTCTTGAAGCACAGAACAGAAACGTAGATGTACACCTGCACACGACACAACAGGTGAATTAAAGACGGAAAAAGTATTGTGTCACTTGAAGCTAAAGAGAAGTTATAAATGAACGAAATAAACTAAATCTAAATAGTAAAAATAACAATAATAATATAAAAATAACAGTAATATTAATAACAAAATATCAAATATGAATAACACGTATACGACTTAAAAGGAGAGTAAAAAGAGGAATAAGACGAAAATATGAACAGGTGAATAATAATAATAATAATAATAATAATAATAATAATAATAATAATAATAATAATAATAATAATAATCAGACGAGGAAAGAGAGTAATAAGAAGAAGTTCAATATGAGTAGTAGCAATAAAAATAAGACTGAAAATTAATAATAATACCGGTAATGTTATTTGCTTTACGTCCCTCTAACTATTCTTACTGTTTCTGGAGGCGCTGTAATTTAGTCCCGCACGAGTTCTTTTTACGTGCCTGTAAATCTACCAACACGAGGCTGACGTATTTGAGCACCTTCGAATACCACCGGATTGACCCAAGATCGATCCTGCTAAGTTGGAACCAAGAAACCAGTGCTCTAACCGTCTGAGCAACTCAGACTGGCCACTTTTATTTTGATAAATTTATTAAGCACTGCAAAGGAAGCAGTAAGTTATGCTTTATTTTACCATTACACATATGCTTTTCGTTTGTAAGCACGAAATAATAATGTAATTTTTTACGTCCTAGTAACTACTTTGACGGGTTTTGGAGATGCCGAGGCGCCGGAATGTTGTACCGCAGGACTTTTTTTAATGCAAGTAAATCTACAGACACGAAACTGGCGTATTTCAGCACCTTCAAATACCCCTGAATTGAGCCTCCATCGAACCTGCCAAGATGGGATCAGAATACCAGCGCCCTATCGTCCGAGGTACTCAGCCCGGCATTAGAGCTTGGAATACGTTGGTCGTGCGTTTAGGGGCGCGAAATTGTGAACTATCATTGGGGAGATACTGGGTTCGAACTCCACTGTCGAGAGCCCTGAAGATGGTTCTCCGTGGTTTCCCATTTTCACATCAGGAAAATGCTGGAGCTGAACCCTTATTAAGGCCACGAACGCTTCCTTCTCACGTCTACACCTTTTCTGTCCCATCGTCACCATAAGACCTATCTGTGACGGTGCGACGTAAAGCCAATTTTGAAAATCATCATATTTAGGACATTATACAACTGACGAGATCCATAGTTATAAACGATGAGAAGTATTTTCTGGGCAGACATTATTGGCGAGTAGTCAATAATAATAATAATAATAATAATAATAATAATAATAATAATAATAATAATAATAATAATAATAATGGTATTTGCGTTACGTTTACGGTTTTCGGAGACGATGAGGTGCCGGAATTTAGCCCCGCAGGGGTTCTATTTACGTGTCACTAAATCTACCGGCATGAGTGTGACGTATTTGAGCACATTTAAATACCACCGGACTGGGCCAGGTTCGAACCTGCGAGGTTCGAGTCAAAAGGCCAGCACCTCAACCGTCTGAGCCATACAGCCCGACAGGAAGCACGAAATGTAGGTACGTACACCGGTAGCAGCCTTCAGCTGTTATCGTAGTTCAGTTGCTCGTAAACATAAAACCAGTTTGGCAAGTATATTACGTAACATCTCGTGGCATTGCATTAGCGTTCAGCTGTTACAGTAGTATATATTTGCTCTGAAACATAAACAGAAACCGGTTTGGCACGGATGGCGCGTGACTTGCCTGTTATCAACGGAAAGCTATTCATTCACAGAACACGGCATACTACCTATTCTAAAAACATCGTATCCCTTTGATCTCGAAAATAACTTCCGCGGATTACTAAAAGTTTGATATACAGTGGTTCGTCACATCGTTCTCTATTGCTACAAGAAATATCTGCACGTATACACCTAACACCCTGTATATTGAACCCATGACCTCCAAGGGTTCAATATTTTCATCTTCACGATTTATTGACGAGTAGGATTTATTTCAATGCACCATCACATGGACAAAGCAAAGGATCAAAAGGATTAAGTAAAAATATTTAATATGCAACATCACGTAAAATCAATTACCAAATGTATAGATGTGTGCGCTTGTGTTCAAGCTACGCACTTGCATTACATTCGAACCTTCCTTTATGACTACGTGAAATTTGAGTACATTTCTATAAACAAAATAAACATTATTACTTGCATTACACGATTCTTTCTTGAAAATTGGAAGCACTTCATAACACCTAGGTCTGGGCTGTAAGATGTACGTAGATGTTAAACAAGTTGTACCTCGTAACCATACAGGTGACTGTTGTGTTTCAAAGGGCAGATTATTTGGATTCTTGCACTGAATGATTACGTGGTTGAACGAGTCCTTATTGACTAAGAAGGGCAGATTTTGGAGTAACAGACAATTGCCGCGGTCTGAAAGACTTTATGATTGAAACGAGAACTGGAAAAGATCCAGAGGAAAGCAACATGATTTGTTCTGCGTGATTTCGGACAAAAGAGTGGTGTTACGAATGTTGCAAACTTTCGGCTACGAAGTAAGGAGACGAGCTGCTCGGGTAAGGGGGGTGTTCCGACCCTGTCAGTGGAGAGATGACGTGGAATGACATTCGTAGACGAAGAGCTTGAGTGGGGTTTTTAAGAGTAGCAAGGATAATAAAATGAAGATAAACTTTGGACTCAAAAGGAAAAATTGGGAATTGGAATAATTTATCATGGAGGATGTTTGATAAATTTCCAACTTCTTTGACATCATTTAAGAAAAGTATATGTAAAGAAGTGTTAGGAAATCTGCCACCTGGGCGACTGCCCTAAATGCAGATCAATACTGAATGATTTATAAAAGTGTAACAAGAAGATTAAAGCAAGAAACAAACAAACAAAACAAACAAACAAACAAAACAAACAAACAAACAACAACAACAGCCCATCAAGGGCGTGGTGGTGGTGGTGATTATTGTTTAAGAGAAAGTACAACTTAACCTTTCTTTATGAATACTAACAATAATGTTATTGTTCCTACGTCCCACTAACTATATTTTTGATGGCATTCGGTGGTGCCAGAATTTTGTCCCGCAGGAGTTTTTACATGCCAGTAAGAGGTCCAACATTTCGAAGAATGAAGGTATCGGCAAAAGACAGAGAAAGGTGACGAAGGGCGTGGAAAATGAAAGCCTCCCTGGGCCTCGCATAGCTAACACAGTCTGGATCGGAAGAGAACACACGTTGACCAAACGAGATAGGACAGAAACGATTACTTTTTTAAGTGAAGAGCCATGTCATAATCACCTGGAGGAACCGTATTCGCTAACTCACGCACAAAATACAGACAAGCGAACTGCCATTTTTTCTTCAATCAAGTTTTTAGTGGGAACCCTTACATATTCCGGGATGATACATAGACTATATTCACCGGATTGATATTATCTTTCAAATAGTGAAAGACATTTCAAAATCGGTCCAGCAATTTCTGAGATTACCCCTTACATATAAACAAACTGACAGTCTCTCTTTATATACTGTATTCGTACAGATTTTCTGCGTCACGTGACTTCTTTCGCTAGCATTGCATTATATTTGCTCTGGATTTATTTATTCTCATCTTGCTCTCATATGGGTGAGAAATCAGAAAGAAATGGCGGAGGCGGGGGAGAAAGATCGTAGGGCTTAACTATTAGTGTCTCTTTCAGGCAGCGCCTGGCTGGTATACAATTCCCCTGTAAGTAATTACCCCTCCCCCCCAAAAAATGTAAATGTTAAATCTGTTTGTTTGAATTCTGTTGTTATAAGAAGAATGATAAACATTGGAAAGTTATTCCCGGGTTTCAGATGGACTTGCCAGAGTGAAACACGAACAAAGAGGTGGCAGATTCCCTATCTGTTGTTTTCCAAGCCATTTCTGAAATGATTGCAAAGAAATTGGAAATTTATTGAACATTTCCCTTGGTAAGTTATTCCAATCCCTAACTCCCCTTCCTATAAACGAATTTTTGCCCCAATTTGTCCTCTTGAATTCCAGCTTTATCTTCATATTGTGATCTTTCCTACTTTTAAAGACACCATTCAAACTTAATGAACGTAGGTTTTAGTGGCTCATTCTATTAACATAAAGAAATATATTAAGTGGATTAAAGCCAATATATATATATATAGATCCTTGAGTCCAGTTAGTGGGGGTAGGCCGTGGACAGTATGGGCATGACTTTCACGTTCCTTAGAAGAATGTCTTTGCTCACTGTCGGATGCAGAATTTCTCGCGCCCTGATGAAGGTCAATACAATTTGGCTGAAAGCTCGGCTTTATTATTAAATAAATATATAGTGGCTTTAATTCAGTCCATTTATTTTTTATGACATTATCACTGAAACTTACTCGTCTACTGATATTCCACGCCATCTCTCCATTGTCAGCTCAGAACATACCTCTTATCGCTTTATTATTATTGCTGAGTGATGGTGGTGATTATTGTTTTAAGAGGAAGTACAACTAGGCAACCATCATGTTTTAATGAAAATATGCACAGTAAAAGACATTAATTTCAGTAATATACTTGTTCTACATTTTCCTCACTATTTTATAATGGAATAATCCCCTCGGGCAATTTTAGTGGGGAAGAATCTTTGAGATAAAATCGTCGGCGTGAGGTGGAAACCCTCCCTCCCCCCCGCGATTTCGCACCCTGTTTCTCATTCTAGAAGACCCTGTCCCTACTATTAAGAATTCTTTCCACATCTTCTGCAGACTTAAATTTAATAACAATATAATTGCCAAATATCAGAATTTTTATATCCTCTCCTTGAACTGTGTTTCATTTTACATATTCCTGTCTGATTTTCTTTAGGCTTATTCTACGTAAACATTGAAAATACATGAGACAGACTCCAGTTCTATCTCATTCCTTTCTGGATAGTTACGACTTATTTTCATAGTCCTCGATTCTGATCATAGCGATCATTTACGCTAATCGTAAAGGAGCATGTGGAAAACGCAAATCCAGTCCAATCTCTGAGCGTGAATTAACTCTCTTGGCTGTGTAGATACTGTATTGCTCCCAAGAGAGTGAAAGTGTAATCATCCAGAGAGGAGCACTTTCTAATTGCTAACACTTGTTAGATTCTGCTCATTCAGCACTTTATACCTAGGTTAAACGACTCTCACAAAACTCTTACTTTCGAAACTCATCAAATTGAATGGTAGGAGAGTATTACACGCACTTAGAGTTGAATGAGGTACCTTGTTGAAATCTCTGTACTTACTCAAAGACATACTTAGAATTTCAAGAGGTGGGGTTGAAAGAGAGAATTTATATTGCCTTACAAAATGTGGATCCATAGGAGAACCCTCCACATTTCATAAAAAATGAAATGGCGTATGGCTTTTAGTGCCGGGACAAGTTCGGCTCGCCAGATGCAGGTCTCTTGATTTGACTCCCGTAGGCGACCTGCGCGTCATGATGAGGATGAAATGATGATGAAGACAACACATACACCCAGCCCCCGGGCCAGCTAAATTAACCAATTAAGGTTAAAATTCCCGACCCTGCCGGGAATCGAACCCGGGACCCCTGTGACCAAAGGCCAGCACGCTAACCATTTAGCCATGGAGCCGGACTCCACATTTTATAGCTTCAAAATATGAAGAATAAATTATGATAAGTAGCGTTGGGATGTTTAAGACCTAAAAATCGTCCAAATAGGATTTAAAATATCTAAACATAACTCAAAAATGGAAAACATGACCAAAGATATATGACTCTTGCCATTACTTCTTTTATATTAAGATACAATCAATGAATCAATCAAACAATCGATCGATCACTCAACTGATCACCACTGATCTGTATTTAGGTCAGTCGCCCACGTGACAGATTCCCTATCTGCTGTTTACCTACAATTTTCTTAAATAACAGCAAAGAATTTGGAAATTTATTGAACATCTCCCTTGGTAAATTATTCCAATCCCTAACACCTCTTCCTATAAATGAATATTTGCCCCAATTTTTCATCCTAAGTTCCGACATTATCTTCATATTGTAACCTTTCCTACTTTTAAAATCATTACTCAAACGTATTCGTCTACTAATGACATTCAACGACATCTTTTCACTGCCAGCTCGGAATATACCACTTAGTTGAACAGCTCGTCTCATTTCTCCCAAGTTTCCCAGCCTAAACTTTCGTAACGCTACCCTTCTGTCGACCATCACCCAAAACAAATCGAACTGCTTTGTTTTCGATTATTCCAGGTCTCGAATTAAGTAATCCTGGTGAGAATGCCATACTCTAGTTGGCGTCTTACCAGAGACGAATATACCCTCTCCTTTCCATCCTTACTACAACTCCGAAATACCCTCATAACTAAGTGCAGAGATCTGTACCCTTTATTTTTAATCCCATGTCCTTCAACGGGTTTGCAATAAGACACAGTATTGTAAAATTTTTATGTTTTTAATGTAAATGATTCCTTAAAAGCAGCAAAAACCCACGCACAGCCGTCTCTGCAATCGTGGCTAGGTGGCTTTCCTTGTGGGAAAACCCCTTCTACAACTCGGCCATCATCTCCGTTATTGTACCTTTTGCACCCACCAACAATCCATAAGCGGTGACGATGTTCACATGATATTTCACCATGATGTAATTATAGAATGTTTTCATTCATCCCCTGAAGGGGGAGGCGGGCGTCTTAAACGGTGACGCCGTCTCGCAGGCCAGGAGGTTTGTATCTGTGAAGGAAATGCTCGGAGAAGGTGAGGGGTTGGCCGTCGTGGCCTACACTAGCAACTGTCTCGGCATTCCTCTTAGTGCAGGAGAAAAGAAAATCACGGAAAACCATTCCCAGGACGGCCGACAGTGGGGACCAGCCCCTCTCCGTCTCTCGAATATAGAGGCGTAGAGCCACGGTAGAACCGTACTCATCCCTCCTCTGCTCGGTTGGCCGATCGGAGTGCAGAGCTGTTGGACCGTAGACCAGCCGTGGTCATTTGTAGCCCAAGACCCATTCTGCAACTGCCGACGAATCAATCAATCAATCAATCAGTCAGTCAATCAATCAATCAATCAATCAATCAATCAATCAATCAGTCAATCAATCAACGGCGTTATTTCTATTCCTACTCCTATAGGGGCAGGCGGGCCGTCAGCTAAACGGGTAACTCTTGGGTTTTAGAGTAGAAGTTAATGAAGTTGATTGATTAGATATGTATATTAGAACATATCAAAGTTTTGTTATTTGTTTTATTTCTGGCGCAGAGATCAGTGCACTCCCGAGGGACGCCCCCAGGAGAGACCCGCACCTCACCGCCCACACCCCCTTCCATAAGAGTCTTCCCCGGCAATCCTCCGTTTATTGAAATATTCATATATACATTATTTACATTCTACTTCAGGTATACATTTATACAGATATTCTTTTGTATTTTTACGAGGGTCGAGTCATAAGTCATGGCAACTATTTTTTTCTCGCGAACAGGAGGCAGCACGGTAAAATCTAAGTTATGCATTTGGAAATATAGAGCATTTACTTATGCATAGTGCCTGAAGACAAATTCTGATTTCAGGAGGTTCTCGTAAGAAAGTGGCAGAACACAGGCCATTGGTAAACACTATTTTATTATGGTATAGATAGCAAATACACAAGACTACGTACAAAGGGAAGGTCTCCACTGGTTACAGATCTTCGAAATAATCACCCAACGTTTCCACTGTGCGTTGCCAGTGGCACATTTTTGTCCATGGACAGTGGACGGCCTAGGCGAGGCAAATCGACAGTTGATACTCTATCCCGTTTGAACGTCTCCACCCACCTCGCCACTGTTCTATAGGGCATGGCATGCACACCTAATGCTTCCCGCAGCTCCGTTATTTTTTATTTTGATGGACTCGTCCAAGACACAATTTGAAACCTTTCCCGGCCCTTTAGCCCTTCAAATTTCAGCACATTTGAGGAAATTCCTTAATTATTCGTTTTTTGTAGTATGGGGACCCGTACTTTGTCTGCTAAGAAATGTTTTCAACAATAAAATATATCCATAATTCTATACCTTTCCGCGTAGCGCAGAAATTTGTACATATCTTGTGTAACGTGACACGACAAAATACGTGAGGGAAGTGTAACCATAGCAACCGTGCTGGCTGTAATTTAAGGTATGAGGTCGGACAATGTTACCTAGCAACCGCGCAGGCTATGTCTGATGGCTGGCTGCCATCTGGAATTAAGAGCCATTGATGTACGCCATGACGGAGAGACATATTCATGATCATTTTATTATCGCAATGTGAAGAGTATTATTCTTCTCCCTATTCTTTTCTGTCCTTACACCAACCTTTGATCACCAATAATCTTCAGAAACCTGAATTTGTCTCACGTGGTAGTACACATTTTGAACTTATACCGTGCCAGTGCATTTAAATAACTGTTCAGTGTCGATTGTTTTGCCGCATGCGGTATGGCACATCACTGACCGACCCAAGCATGTATACAGAAATATGTATTATTTTGTTTCAGACCAGCTGTGTAGTCCTACTTCTGGTGACTCTGGCAATCACTGGGTGCTCTGCAAAGTTGTACAAGGGAGAACTTATCATCGGTGGCTTCGGAGGCGACGAGCATCCAACAGGAGGCGGTGACAGTGGTGGCGGATACGACGAAGGTGGAGACGGAGATGGAGGCTACAGTTATGAAGGGGGTGGTGCGTTCTCCGGTGGAAATGGTGGATTTGGTAATGGAGGTGGAGGAGGTGGTGCGTTCTCCGGCGGAAATGGTGGATTTGGTCACGGAGGTGGGGGAGGTGGCGCTTTCTCCGGCGGAAATGGTGGATTTGGTCACGGAGGTGGAGGAGGTGGTGGGTTCTCCGGCGGAAATGGTGGATTTGGTCACGGAGGTGGAGGAAGTGGCGCGTTCTCCGGCGGAAGTGGTGGATTTGGTCACGGAGGTGGAGGAAGTGACTTTTCTGGAGGAAGCAATGGTTACGGCAACGGCGGAGGTTATAACACCATAGGAGGAGGAGGAGACGTTGGAGGCGGCAGCTATGGAGGAGGAAATGGTGGTTACAATACTATAGAGAGCGCTGGAGGTGATATCACTACAGGAGGAGGAGGTGATGAATATGGTACCACAGGTGGTGGAGACTTCGCTGATGGAGGAGAAGGAGGTGAACATCCCGATTTCAGCCAGTTTCAAGTCCCTGATTCTTTCCCAGAAGCACCCCAGTTAGGTGATCTTCAGATCTTGGATCTTGGACCAAAATTTCCTCCAAATCCGTTCTCTATGGAACCAAGTGAACAAATCATCAACCTTGGCCAGATCACCACGGACTTATACACGGTGGAGCTTCCGATCAAGACCATCAAGATCACCAAGACTGTTCACATGCCTGTACATGTTCCAGTTCCGGTGAGACAAGAGATACACATACCTGTGGAAGTGCCCAAACCATATCCCGTGCCGGTCATGGTACCGGGTTATGGACCACAGTCCAGTGGTGGTCATCCAGGCGGTATCGAGAACTTTGTCTCACTCCAGAACGAGAGAAGCCACGGTGGAGGAGCTCCTTCTAGTCCTCCTACACAGGAATACGGAGCACCAGTTGGAGGAGGCGTCAGTCCCAGGGAAAGCAGCTATGGAGGAGATGGTGGCGTAAGTGGTCCAAGTGGACCTGGAGGATTTAATGGAGGTGGAGGATTTGGTGGAGGACATTCTTCAGGAAGTGGCCTTGTAAGCGCTGACGCGATAGGAAAGGCTATAAGCGCTGTAGAAGAGCTAGAAGCTTCTGTTCAAGCCAGTGGTCCGAATGATATAATAGGAAATAATGAACAACTTGATTTTGATCCAAGTTCGTTCTTAGGAAGTGGAGCACAACAGAGTTATGGTCCCTCAGATGACGTAGGAAACAATGGATATCACACGATCAGCGCCGATCAAGTTGCGGGAATGAATGGCCAGTCAGGTTACATCAGATGACATGCCACTGTGTCAGTGCGTTCGGGAATGTGAACAAGAAGACATTTTCAACTGTGCTGTGAAAGTGAAACGGCTGAGTTTGTTCAGCCACACAGAAGACGAATCATCCTTCTCAGTAATCAGTAGCTTGGAATGCAGAACCCAACTAACTTTGCGTCTGTAGGAACTTAGTATAATTTGAAGTAAATTATTTCTCCTTTACGACGTTCAAATGTGATAGCGTGTGCCTTATCTCTTTCAGTTTTCCTAAAGCACAGCCGTGCTTTAATGTCGTTACCATGTAGGGAGGTCGTTCGATAAGTCATGGCCAACATCTTATAACTTCCTAACATGTAGGACATCGTATGCAGGGTGATGAACCTATGCCACGCGTGCCACTGGGTGGCGCGCCCACAACACACTAACATACTTTAATGCTGTTAACATGTAATAAATAGGGCGAAAATTTAGCAACATAGCATAATCTAAGATTATGCTGTAAAAAAAGAAGTATGCGCCAATTAATTCTATGTGCACATTATTTCACAAATTTTATTTGGTTGAAGGAAAAAATATTGTATTCTTAAAATTTACTTGTTTTTCAAAATGTAATTTTCAGCGATGTTTGCAAAATAAGATCAGGAAACATTCAGTGGAATATATTTATATGTAATGCAATCTAATATCTAATGAAGTCAAATGAGGATGTTTCATTATGATTTTAAATGAAAATAACCGGTGGCACACTAGACAGCAAAAAATAATAAACAAGACCTTAAAGTTTTTCCATCCCTGTGATAGGCGGTTTTCACTTACAGGAATAACTATGTACATGCTTGAGGAAGCACTAAGGCAACTTACCAACCTTAAAATCACATTCCAGAGATCTTCAAACACACAACGAGCTCCAGCTTTGTGGGAAGATGTAACACAGTTGGCATAACTTACAAAAAAAAAGTCATCGTAGGAACCAAAATACCAAAACCTAAAGGGCATGAAGTAATACAAAAGGAGGAATAATAAACACATTGACTACATGACAGGATTCGTAAATCGTGCCGACTGCTGTTCAGATACAAAATCTGATATGTTGTGACACTTCTTCTGTGTATGTGTGGAAGTTAATTGTGGCATTCTATCTTCCAGAGTGTACTGCAATGGGTGTTCAACAGGAACTGAATAGTGTTACAAAAGTTTGTGAGTTTTATGTATTTTATAAATTATCTAGCTTGAAAATTGTGGAGTATTGTGTCAAGAACTGACGTATTACTTATTAAGGTGGCACTAACTGACCTACATATAAGGATACTCCCATTCCAATATTATGCACCCACCAGCAGAATCTCTGATTCTATCGTGATGTATACTCGAATAATCGATGTCACTTCACAAGACAGAATGTTTAAGAACCTCAAACAAAGTGTACCACACTGCTGACAACAGTATAAATACTATAGAAAGTAAATTCATGGGATTTCCGACTCCATGGCTAAATGGTTAGCGTGCTCGCCTTTGGTCCAAGGGGTCCTGGGTTAGATTTCCGGCCGAGTCGGGGATTTTAACCTAATTCCGATGGCCCGGGAGCTGGGTGTGTGTGCTTTCTTCAGTATTAGAATTCATCTTAGGTAAGTCCGCATCCTACCAGACACGCAGGTGGTCTAAAAGGAGTCAGGTCCAAAGACCTGCTCCAGGCCTCTAATACCTAAGTGAAGTCACATGAGGGGTTTCGTGATGATTTTAAAGGAAAATTATTATTTATGACCTAGCCCTTGAAGTAGGATATTTGAAATCATGCTCACACAGAGAAGAATACATGCATCAAGGAAACATTCTTGGACTACTATTCCTCGTTTCCCTCGGATTTAAAAATATTAAGAAAAAGGTATCGTTTCCTCAATTTCCATGAAGACCAAAACTATTATTTATCATCATATTGTTGCACAATATTCCACTGCTCCAGTAATTAAGTTCGTGGAATGACGCCTAGAGTGTAGGCAACACGGCGTGCACTCATGCACTACAGTTAATAACTTCTTGAATTGTCGCCTATAATGCAGGCAACACACTGTACACCTATGTAGGTACTATAGCCGATACGTTGGTGGACTGGCACTAACTGTTCAAGAATTACAGTCTTTTGACCTGCCTTCTCGCGTCCTTTTTCCTGTCGTAATGACCCGGCTGAGTTCGACTTATCATCTCAAGTGTTTCGCAGAACTTAAAATTTGCCTGTTGCTCAAACTACGACATTCTCAAGTTCCGCAGCTGACATTCAACTACCCTTCACAACAGAGACCGTAGTTCTGCACGCAACTGCCTCTTGCTGGGACTAGCGAAGAACTGTAACGGAAACATCCTGTGGTGCGAACTCTCCGCTGCAGTGCACCACAGCGACACTAAACGGCCAGTCCACAAAAATAATGACTCTACTACGTATAAATAAAAATCAGGAATTCTTGACCTCATACACCTTATTCTTCTGAAAATAGAAGTTGTGCTAAATGGTAATCAAAAATAAATGTGCAAAATTTCAACAATAATTCCCACATCCTTTATGGTTTTGCAGTAAAATTAAACGAAATTATTAATTAAAATCAGCCTAGGTGTGATACAGTTGCATACAGAAAATTGTTATATTTTTCACACGAACTTCAGTTAGTGCCACTTTAATAACAGAGTATTTTAATATTATAATATGTATTGTACATTGTATGTAATTATATGACAGACTCTTCTGTTGTAGAAGTTTACTTGTAGTCAATAGATATTAAGACAAACCATTGATTCCTACGTCTTCCTCTGCCTTTCTCACCCTCATGCAACTAATCTTAAAAATACCTAAAATAACCTACCGAGACCAATTCATTAATCTAAATGTTCAGTTCCAATTTAGATTAGTTTATAAACATTTCTATTCTATGCTTTCTTCAGTACACAATGAAAACTAAGGGAAATGTCGCTGGCAGTCGTGTAGAAGTTGAAGTCCAAAATCTAATAAATAAATGTACTAGAGTTGTCGTGGAGATCGTACCGGCAAGGTTTAAAATGCGTTGTCCTCTCTGCACTTTTTGGATATCAACCTGATACTTGGTATTTGCCAACGGCCGTAGCCGTGTTGAAACACCGGATCCCGTGAGATCTCCGAAGTTAAGCAACAGTGGGCGTGGTCAGGAGTTGGATGGGTTGCCACGCGCTGTTGGTGGGGGGTAAGGGAATGGAGGAGCAGAAAGGAACCGGCCACTCTACCGCATGTAAACTCCGGCTCATCTCTGCGGAGGTTCGGACCTGCCTTCCGGCAGAATAACCCTTACCTTACCTACTTGGTATGTATACCAGAATGAAAAGATGAACGTAAAATAGATTAAACTGCACAGAGCCGGGGAACGAGTACGTCACAACAAGCTGCTGACAGGCGAGGCTGTGTACCTAATTGTCTCAGAATCTCAGCAACACACTGAGTTGCATCCGGATTTTTAGGCAGTAATACGTGAGAATGCAAACCAACTGAAGCAGGTAACAAGAATAGTCTACCCTGCACAACGGCTATGTTATGAGTCTTGCATAAATATTAGGGGTACGGTCCATCAGAACCCCTAGAATGTATGTTACTCTTGCTACATAAAGGAAGAACGGGCTAGTCGACACTTCCTAACAACCAATTAGTTTGCGTTCTAACCTATCAATGCCTAAAGATCCGGAGTCCAAACATGAGGTTCGAGTTCTCAAATGAAATTATCTTTACCCCGGTCTGTGCAAAGAAAACGTTTGCTGCACGAGGGTTAACTCTGAGTGGATTCAGCATGTATATATCATAAGTTCTAACTCATGGACATGAAGGTAGTGAGAATGGATTGAGAATGATTCAGGGTACAAACAGGTGGGACAAATGACAAGAGGGTGCCGAATAGGTAGATCAAGTCTAATATAGAAGATAACTGGATGGATGAAGCTGTACATATAAACCAGCTTACGTGGTGTCATGTAAGGCGAGTGGAAGACAATTATGGACTCGGCCGTCGAGGGCAAGAGAAGCAGAGGGAGAACAAGATGAGTGTAGGTATGGATCTAAACGAGGCCACAGAGATAGCCATCATCATCATCATCATCTGTTTACCCTCCAGGGTCGGCTTTTCCCTCGGACACAGCGAGGGATCCCACCTCTACCGCCTCAAGGGCAGTGTCCCGGAGCTTCAGACTCTTGGTCGGGGATACAACTGGGGAGAATGACCAGTACCTCGCCCAGGCGGCCTCACCTGCTATGCTGAACAGGGGCCTTGTGGAGGGATGGGAAGATTGGAAGGGATGGGAAGATTGGAAGGGATAGGAAGGAAGAGGTAAGGAAGCGGCCGTGGCCTTATGTTAGGTACCATCCCGGCATTCGCCTGGAAGAGAAGTGGGACACCACGGAAAACCACTTCCAGGATGGCTGAGGTGGGAATCGAACCCACCTCTACTCAGTTGACCTCCCGAGGCTGAGTGGACCCCGTTCCAGCCCTCATACCACTTTTCAAATTTCGTCGCAGAGCCGGGAATCGAACCCGGGCCTCCGGGGGTAGCAGCTAATCACGCTAACCACTACACCACAGAGGCGGACCACAGAGATAGTAACAAATACAATATTTGAGAAGCGATTAATTTATTTAAATGGGCTTGCAGACTGAACGCTGAAAGTTATAATAGTCAATGATGAAAAAACGGTGTAACTCTTCAAAAAATACTCAGTTGTTATGCCAGTCAGTAGCACTTGTATTTGAGTCCGCCTGCATAGCGTCACGGTTAGTGCTTATTAACTGCCGTCCGTGGAGGCCCGGGTCCGATTCTTGGTAGTGCCAGAAATTTAAGATTCGCAAGAGAGTTGATGCTGTTGTTTGAGTCGTCAGTTCATAGACTGGTCTGATGAAACCCTCCATGTCACCCTATCCTGTGCTAATCTTTTTATTGTACATAACTAAAACATCATACATGTGCTATAATCGGCTTGTCATATTCATACCTTGGTCTACCCCTATCGTTCTTACCACTTACACTTCCCTCCAAAACCAGCTGCGCAATTGCTAGGTGTTTTAAGAAGTGTCCTATCTCTCTTTTTTAATTTGCTTTATGTCGCACCGACACAGATAGGTCTTATGACTACGATGGGGCAGGAAAGGACTAGGAGTGGGAAGGAAGCGGCGTCGCTTTAAGGTACAGCTGCCTGATGTGAAAATGAGAAACCACGGAAAACCATATTCAGGGATGCCGACAGTGGGGTTCGAACCCACTATCTCCCGGATGCAAGTTCGCAGTTGCGCACCCCTAATGGTACGGACAACTCACTCGGTCATCTTGTCTCTTCTTCTCGTCAAATTTAGCGCAATCAATCTCATCTCACTAATTCGATTCAGTATTCCGTCATTCGTTATTCTATCTACCCATCTCACCTTCAGTATTCTTCTGTAATACCACATTTCAAGAGCTTCTATTCACTTCCTTTCTGAGCTAGTTATCGTCCATGTTGCACTTCCATACAATGCCACACTCCATAAGAAAAATCTTCAAAAACATCGTTCTAATTCTTATATCAGTGTTCGAAGTAAGAAAAATTTCTTTTTTTAAGAAAAGCCTTCCGTGCCTTTGCTAGTCTGCATTTTATGTCCTCCTCACTTCTGGGCTGGTATGTGGTTAAAAATGTTACGTGCATCTCACCTCCATTGTGGGTGTGCCTGAAAAGAGATACAGCACCTCGGGACAGCAAGTACTGTACTAAATAATTATAATTCTTCAATTTTCCTTCATCTCCTTAACAGACTAATGTTGACACGACTTTTACAGGTTTCCCTAAGGAAATAACTTGGATTAATGTGCACAATGTAGCATGAAATTTTGAGAAAGGAACACAGTAATTAAGGATATTTAATACGAACATGCAGATAAAATACCAAGATATGAAAGTGTAGCGAATTGGCGGTGTTTGCTACGGACATTAGAAAGTTACAAGTTCCTCAACGTGATGAAGAGGAAACGAGACACTCGCATCAACAGAAGAGCTCACACTGTGAAAGGAACTTTATAGTAATTGAAATGACATTTCCTTTATTGAGTATAGTACAATATTCCAACTGCTGATTATGCATTCTCCGATTAGAAACACCGAACCATCACAGCTGAACGGGATATCATCAGAGTCCTGAAGTTAGTAAACGGGATGAACAATCAAGTTGCATTTTACAATAGGCACATATACAGTAGCTCTTGTGGCAACGATGCGATAGGAAAAGAAGTGACCATGGCTATAATTAAGGTACATCCCCAGCATTTGCCTGGTGTGAAAATGGGAAACCACGGAGAACTATCTTCAGGGCTGCCGAAAGTGGGGCTCGAACCCATTATCTTCCAGATGCAAGTTGTAAGTTCACACCAAGAGAGAAAGGCCTCTCAGTTTTAATTATTGTCTTTGTGGGGTAAAATAAATAAATAAGTAAATGGCGTATGGCTTTTGGTGCCGGGAGTGTCCGAGGACATATTCGGCTCGCCAGGTGCATGTCTTTTGATATGACACCCGTAGGCGACCTGCGCGTTATGATGAGGGTGAAATTATGATGAAGACGACGCATACACCCAGCCCCCGTGCCAGCGAAATTAACCAATGATAGTTAAAATTCCCAACCCTGCCGAGAATCGAACCCAGGACCCCCTGTGACCAAAGGCCAGCACGCTAACCATTGAGCCGTGGAGCCGGACATTGGGTGAAAATACCTCATGGAGAACACTGTAAGTACTTATTAGAAAAGATCTTAACGGGATTGTGAACAAAGGATACAGATTTCTCCACATGGTTATGGCGGTCTTTAGGGGTTGTAGTAAGGATGTAAAGGAGAGGGCATCTAAGTCTCTGGTAAGACCCAATTTGAGAAGGGTTCCAGTGTATGGGACCCAACACCAGGATTTCTTGATAGGAGAACTGGAAAAGATTTCCAGGAAAGCACGACAATTTGTGCCAGATGATTTAATACTACTACTAAAACTTCTTCATTCCTCCCCTAAGGGGAGAGGCGAGCCTCATAGAGAATGACACCGTCTCTCAGGCCAGGAGATTTGTATCCGAGAAGGTTAGACGGTTGGCGGCCGTGGCCTACACAGGAACTGTCATGGCATTCGCCTTAGTGCAAGACAATGGGAAACCATGGAAAACCATTCTCAGGACAGCCGACCCTGGTTCCCACCATCGGCTAAGTATGTTTTTCCGGGGTGCTTCATTCCTCTGCATTAAGTTGAATGCTGGGACAGTATCTAATATAGGCCACGGCCGCCAATCCACTCACCTTCACCGAAAATCTCCCTGATCTGAGAGACGGCGCCGTAGTCTAAGAGGCCCACCTCGCCCCTTTAGGAGAGGAATGAAAATATTTTAGTAGTGGTAGAAAATTTTACTAGCAACCGTGCAGGCTGTGTGGTTTGGCTGGTGGCTATCTTAAATAAGCAGCCGTTAATGGTTGCCCATAACAGGGAGACATATTTATGATCATCTGATTTTCGGAAAGGCAAAAGTTGTGTTTTTGCTCTTTTTTCATCTGTCTCTTGGCACCCTCCAGACTAAAATACAGCTTCCACGCAAGTCTTGGTTTCGTTTCTGGCCGTGACAATATGGAAGCGGCTGGGGTATGGATAGTGCTGAGTAGTGACATTCAGAGCTCAATTAGTGTGTCTGGGTGTTACGAAGGATGCTGCTCACAGGGTCAGTCGAGTTGCAATAATACTTTCTGCCCAGTGAGGAAGGCAAAGGGAAACTACACCACTCCTCATTTTTTTTTTTCCTACAGCTTGGCATCATCGCTATTTGAGGATCCAGCCAACGTGCGGATTGAAGACTTACCCTTACACATCGCTACAATTCGAATTCTATTATGTCTTCTTAGCTTAAATAATCCCCGTTTATTTAGAGCAGGCGGTAAAGGAAATCAATGGGGAATCTGGAAATGGAATCACAATCCAAGGGGAGGAAATCAAAACTCTGAATTCTGCCGATGATATTATTTTATCTGGGTCTGCAGAAGATCTGGAGAAAATGCTTAATGGTATGGACAGAGTCTTGGGAAAGGAGTTGTCCCTTCTGCTGGCGGGGTCCGCTACATGGATTCGCTCCCTCCATTTAGTTCTGTCCTGGGCCATGTCAGGACGGGGATTGACGCTCTTCAGATCTTTGTGAAGAGTGTCGGCACATCGCGGTTTTGGTCGTCCTTTTTGTCTCCTATCGGCGATTTCTGACAAGTAACGCGTCTTCTCAATAATGTCGACGTCCAAAACATCGTAGACGACTCTCGCGTATTTTTTCTTGAATCAGTGTAACGCCAAATATCTTCCTGATGGATTCATTGGAGATGCGATCCAGTTTAGTGACGCCAGCTGTCCATCTCAGCATCTCAGTCGCCATGACGCCCAGTCAACGCTCTGTCCCTGTCGTAGTCGGCCAACATTCGCAACCACACAGTGCAATAGATCAGATGACAGTACGATAGATTTTTGATTTGAGATTATCTTTCATCCTCCGGTCGCAAGTGACGCCAGTTGTTGTTCTCCATTTGATCCAAGCTGCGGATATCCCTGCATTGACCTCTTCGACAAGTCGACCATCATCAGTGATCGTGGAGCCAAGATACTTGAATATTGTCACTCGCTGCAGGTGCTCACCTCAATGGTTCCGATTGATTCTGGTCATATATTCAGTCTTCTTTTTTATTTAGGCGCAGGCCCTATTGCACCAGCCGATTGCTCCGTTCTTGAGTTCGACACTGAAGATCAATCTGGGTCTTGGAAAAGGAGTACAAGAGAAATAAATTGACTTGGAGTGCAGTCGAAGGAAGTCCGATGATGCAGGAAATATTTGATTAGGAAATGAAGTCTTAAGGGAAGTACATGAATGTAGTTACTCGGGTAGTAAAATAACCAACGAAGGAGGGCATAAAATGCAAACTAGCACAAGCAAGGAAGGCCTTTTTAAGAGGGGAAACTTGCACACTTCGAACATTGATATAGGAATTAGAAAGATATTTTTGCAGACTTTGGTCTGGAGTGTGGCACTTTATGAGAGTGAAACATGGACGACAACTAGCCCAGAAAGAAAGAGAATAGAAGCTTTTGAAATGTGGTGTTACAGAAGATGGCTAAATTGATACGCGAATGAGGAGATGCTGAATCGAATTGGTGAGACGAGAACGCTGTGGCTAAGTTTGACGAGAAGAAAGGAGAGAATAATAGGACATCTCTTAAGACATACAGGACTTATTCAGTTGATTTTCGAGATAAGTGTAAGCTATAAGAACTGTAAGAGTAGACCAAGGTATGAATATGACAAGCAGATTAGAGCAGATGTAGGATCTAGTTACGTAGAAATGAAAAGGTTACCACAGGATAGGGTGGCATTGAGAGCTTATGACTTGTGACTGAATGAATATAATAATAATAATAATAATAATAATAATAATAATAATAATAAACGGTGAAGGCGATAATCCGGAAGACTGAGGAATTTCGTGTCGGATTGTCTCATGATGTTGAGTGAAATCGAATCCGTGGTTCCTAGGGGAAGAGATAGACACACAACGCTTACACCACGGAGCTATGTAAGGCAAAACAGCCGCTTTTCACGCTTATTTTCACTTAACTATTGAGCATTTACTTTCCAATGTGACAGGGATCATCTGTGTGCGCACATAACCGGTAAATGACTTCGGATTTTGCAAACAAACCATTGACATGTTAGGAATGCAATCAGCGGAATAAATGAGTCATTAATTTTTGCAATAAATTTTGCTATTGTGTTGTATTCACCACTAAAACGGAGAATGATGCTTTAAATAATTACATCATAAGATGTGCCGAGGACCCACAATACTTTGAACAGCAGTGACAATGTCAATACTACAATACAAGAGATCGTAGAAATGATGTTCCAGAATAATTATTGGTTTCTTCAGCAATTTATCAGCACACATTCGGCCTCATTGATGCACTCTCAGACATCATTATTCTCGACAAATATTGAATGCATGTGATGATGATGATGATGATGATGATGATGATGATGATGATGATGATGATGATGATAAGCACTGCAACTCAGTAGTAAGAGCCCCTGTAGCCTACGCCTCTCAGTGCCTTTTGATGAATCGAAATGCGCACTCAGGAAACTAGAACTTAAGAGAGAAAGATCTTGAGGAGGAGACTATAACCCATGAAAAAATGAAATGGCGTATGGCTTTTAGTGCTGGGAGGGACAAGTTGGCTCGCGAGATGCAGGTCTTTCGATTTTGACGCCCATAGGCTATCTGCGCGTCATGATGAGGATGAAATAACGATGAAGACGACGCATACACCCAGCCTTCGTGCTAGGGGAATTAACCAATTATGGTTAAAATTCCAGACCCTGCCGGGAATCGAACCCGGGACCCCTGTGACCAAAGGCCAGCATGGTAACCATTTAAGCCATGGAGCCGGATGCTAGAACCCATAAGACAGGAAGATGGCACGACAGCGAGCTCTACGAACATCAAGAAGACATAGTCACATGCATGAGGAAAAGGTGACTGACTTTCTACGGGCAAATTACCCGTCTGAAAGCCTGCAGCCTCACCAACAGAATCCTCACAGTGACAAGTAGGGAGAAAGGTTTCCAAGACCAAGTGGATCACCTCAGGAAAATCAGAGTTAGAAAAATTATAGATCCCATTAGAGACCACAAAGAACCGATCTCTGTACTGAGAGGCCATCCTACAGGGAGTCTTTCCACTGTCCCTCGCAAGCAAAGAAAGTTTTGGGACCACCAGTCCTAAGTGAACGGATGGAAGGAAGCAGCCACACAGCCAGGAAACGAAAGCGAACTGAGCCAAGGAGAAACAGAAGACCATAGCTAAGAGTTAATGCGAGCCCCCTGGTCGCTAGTGGGCCAAAACGAACCAAAAAGTAACAATAATAACTTTCCACTGGTACATTTTGTCCGCTACGGGGGAAAGTATAGAATCCTCGATATGTTTTTGGGCTTGAAAGACGAGAGACGAAGGGAGAGGGTGAAACCCGGTGCCGACATGTAAGCCTACTCCTGTCGAGTAGCATCAAGGGATCATCAAGGGATCATCAAGGCTTTACGTTCCCTATCGGACGGACGAATCATCAGCAATAGCGTCATAAGCCCTAACTCCATATGAACAGAGCAGAGAGGTTTGGATTTGAAACCTGGCATTAGGCACGCAATCTAGTGATTAGAAACTGTACACCACCACCTCTCCTACCCTGACCGCCAACATTCTAGTGGTGAATATTTTTTCGTCCAATGGGACACGAACGTGATAACCATGGTGTCAAACCGTATACAGGGTGGTCGAAAACACGTGAACCGGGTATATGAGCGTTGGAAGGTTGGTCATACTGATAAATAATCTGAAAGAAATAATTCTATATCTTTCACCATTGTCGATTTATCAGCTACTGAAGTTAGCCAATCAAATCGCTTCGCGGGCGAATTCAGATGGCTTTGCGAGGTGGTGTCGCTAAACCTGCACGTGACTTATGGCCGGATTGAGAGCCGTGCTGAGAAATCAGCATCAGCCAGTGTCACCGCTGAGCGATCCTGTGAACTGGGACGTTTGGATTCAAGCCCCTCCTCTGGCAAAATTTTATTCTACGACTGGTGCGCTCAAGCTGGTCTTAAGCTAGAGGGAAGTCGTACAACATGGAATACCATTTACTTTATATGGCAGTATAACTTGTTACCGAAATCAGTTATGAGATATAAATAAATAGGCTTTGAAAGTTCAAATAATTAGCCGAGTTTCTCTATATTTTCAAATTATAAGTTGTTAATGTCTTCACGTGAAAATTATTTCTTTCAAGAAGTTGCACTTGGCGGGTAATACTTAATAGTAGCGTAAATAATATGTAAAATAAAATGCAACTTCAACTCCGCCATTGCCGGTCCCAAGCCCGGGGCCCCATCTTGCAAGTGATGGGGAAGGAGGAGGGGGAGGAGTAACAACCTCGTAAAAAAACCTGGGTCCATCTGGCTCCGGATGGTAGCACCCTGTAAGGGCCCCTGCCTAGGGTTACAGGTGAAACCTGGTCAACGGTCTCGAAGGCGGATGAGGAATTTAATGTCCCAACGGTGGAGAGAGCGGAAGAACCTAGTGGAGTAAAGCACGAATAAAAAATCATTTCGGACTAACAATCCGATCTTATCTTGGAATTAATTTCCTACCTTGTACAATGTACAATTTCAATTGCAGAATGGAAAGTCCGCTGAATGAAAGCACTACCCCAGGTGGTAGCTCGGAAGAGAAATCCACCATTGCGTTATGCAATGCATCGGGACCTAGGGTTCTGGGGAGTCCCAACATCTGCAATAAGGGTGAGTCGGAGCATCCTTGGAATCCTTTCAGACTTAAATTTAAGAGGAAATTCTTTGCAGGCACTCTTAATGTAAATTCCTTGCTAAAAACCGGCAAACAGAAAGAACTGGAAATTTTCTTAGATAGACATGAAATCCAGATCTTAGCAGCTCAAGAGACACGGTTTATGGATGAGAATGTAACAGAAACCAAAAATTATAGAATCTTTAAAGGTAAACCAGCAATCAAAATTATGAAAGGAATGCCACTACTAGGTACCGCCTTTTATGTCCATAAAGCAATAGTTGATAATGTTATGGAATTTAAATCTAGTTCAGAAAGGTTATCTCTTCTCACACTTAAATGCAAGAACAAAAAGTATACATTTGTTAACTGTCATGCACCAATAAATGAAGATAATAGCAAGAACCCAAGTAAAACTGAAGAATTCTGGAGTCTTCTAGATGATGAAATGTCAAAAATTCCAAAATCAAATGTTATTATTCTACTCGGTGATTTTAATGCACAGATAGGCAAAGAAAAAGTTTTCAGCAAAACAGTAGGGGCATATCCGGCACACAAAAGAACAAACAAAAATGGCATGAGACTAATTAATCTCTGTAAAACCTTTCACCTAAAATTAATGTCGACCTTCTTCAAGAAACTTCCAAGAAAGGCTAAAACATGGGTGTCCCCAAATCCGATGTTAGGTGAGTTTCAGTTGGACCATGTAGCTATTTCTCAAGAAAGTATTAAGGAAATTATGAATGTTAAAGTAATAAGAAGTGGGGAGTTTGACTCCGATCATTACCTCTCTAAAATTAAGCTAAAGCTTCTACCTCGCAGGAATCAAAGAAGGCCGAGAAAACTAATGAAATACAACATAGATAGGCTCAACATTACACAAGCAACTATAGAAAACTTTCAGGAAGAAATTAAAATAACTCAGCATGGCAAATGGCCAGAATTATCTAAACAGATTAATAGTGCAGCGAAGAAAGTATTTGGATCAGTTAAAACTAAAAAGAAAGTATGGTGGAATAACGTATGTGAGGAAGCACTTATGGAAAGAGTGAAAAAGTGGAAAAAATGGAAATGTTCCGGAAAGAATGAACACTATGAGCTATTTAAACAACAAAGAAAGGAAACAACAAGAATAATAAGGCAGGTTAAAAGATCTTTTGAAAAATCGCAGCTAGTAGAAATTGAGAATAATTTTGTAAAAAATAACTCCCGAAATTTCTATCAGACCTTTAAGAATAACCTGAAAGGTTATCAATCCCGGAGCATTTGCTTCAGAAATGCAAATGGTAATATTGGCCTTAACAATGCCGAGAATTGTGAGATTCTGGCAAAACACTTCGAACACCTGCTGAACTGCCCTGAGCCAAATCATAAATTAGAATTTTCAGAAATTCAGGAAAATCTAGAAGCTGATTCACCTCCAACAGCGGAAGAAATAAAGGAAGCAATAAAAAATCTTAAAAATAACAAAGCTAGTGGGGAAGACTCCATAACAGCTGAACTTTTAAAATGGGCTGAACCAAAAATTATAGAAGATCTACAAATAATCTTTGAAGAAATTTGGGAAACAGAAAAGATCCCAGAGGATTGGAAAGTGGATCTAATACACCCATTACACAAGAAGGGTAACAAGCAGGATGTCAACAACTACAGAGGTATATCTCTCTTGCCAGCTGCTTACAAGATATTCTCAACAATAATACTAAATAGAGTAAAATCGACACTGGACAGTCAATTGGGTGAATATCAAGGTGGATTTAGAGAAGGAAGATCTTGCTCCGAACAGATTTTCAACCTGAAATCTATAATTCGACACAGATTAATAAACTCCAAAGACATAGTTGTAACATTTATTGACTTTAAAAAAGCCTTTGACTCTGTTGATAGGGAAACCCTAGATAAAGTAATCCGTGAATTTGGAGTTAAAACTAAATTGGCAAACCTAATTCGTGAAACACTTACAGACACTATCTCGAAAGTAAAATTTATGGGTGAAGTATCTCGACCTTTCAAAATAAATACAGGTGTCAGGCAGGGCGATGGTCTATCTCCACTCCTTTTCAATTGTGTCATGGAGAAAATTGTAAGAATTTGGAATGAAAAACTGAAAGAATCTAAAATATTGCCACTCATGCTGCGGAAGAAGAGCAAAGGTGTTGCAATAAATTGCCTAGCATTTGCAGATGACTTTGCCATACTTTCAGAAAGCCTTACAGATGCAGCAATGCAAGTCAATCTCCTTGAAAAGACAGCCAACATGACAGGCTTGAGAATCTCTGCCGAGAAAACAAAATTTTTCACGAATATAAAAAGTGCCCCAAAGTTTTTAGCAACGGATATTGGTCGAATAGAAAAGGTAAAGAAATTCAAATATTTGGGTGAGGCAATTCAAGAAAATGGTTTAGAAAAATCTGCTATAGAGGAGAGGGTACAAAAGATGGAAAGAGCATACGGTATAACTAAGAATACTTACAACAAAAAGTGCTTATCAAGGAAACTTAAAATAAAGCACTACAACACAGTAGTGAAACCAGAATGCCTTTATGCCAGCGAATGTCTAGCACTGAACTACAAGCTTGATAAATTAGAAATATTAGAAAGAAGAATTATAAGGAAAATATTAGGTCCTCCAAGAATTGCAGAGTTTTGGAAATTAAGAAGTAACAATGAAATTTACCAGAACGTAGAAAACATATCAGAAACAATAAGAAAAAGGAGATTGCTATTTCTTGGACACATTTACAGAATGGATGACAATAGACTAACTAAACGAATCTTCAAGTACCTTTGGGAAAAGAAATCAACTACCACCTGGATTCAAGAAGTCAAGAATGACCTGGAAAGGAACAACATACGAGAAGAAGAATTATTGGAAAGAAAGATTTTTAGGAAGAAAGTCTTACAAATGGAAGGATTTCAAGGGAGGAAGGAAAAGAAAACAGGCACAAAGTGGACTGAAGACAGGAAAAAGAAACACAGTGAAACAATGAAAGAATACTGGAAGAAAAGGAAAGAACTAAGGAGGAACAATTGAAATTGTAACGTGGTCCTTAGAAGGCCGGAACGCAAGAAGAAGAAAATGCAACTTCAAGAACTTCTTTCCGTTACATTTAAGATAGATAGATAAATTTATTTATCATCAACAGGTTATTTTCCCAATTAAAGATGATTCAACAAAACATAACATACAACAAATACGTCTTCTTCTTCTTCTTCTTCTTCTTCTTCTTAATATGTTTACCCTCCACGGTTGGTTTTTCCCTCGGACTCAGCGAGGGATCCCACCTCTACCGCCTCAAGGGCAGTGTCCTAGAGCGTGAGATATTGGGTTGGGGATACAACTGGGGAGAATGACCAGTATCTCTCCCAGGCGGGCTCACCTGCTATGCTCAACAGGGGCCTTGGTGGGGGATGGGAAGATTGGAAAGGATAGGCAAGGAAGAGGAAAGGAAGCGGCCGAGACCTGAAGTTAGATACCATCCCGGCATTTGCCTGGAGGAGAAGTGGGAAACCACGGAAACCCAATTCCAGGATGGGTGAAGTGGGAATCGAACCTACCTCTACTCATTTGACCTCCCGAGGCTGAGTGGACCCCGTTCCAGCCCTCGTACCACCTTTCCAATTTCGTGGCAGAGCCGGGAATCGAACCCGGACCTCCGGGGGGGGTAGCTAATCACACTAATCATTACATCACAGAGGCGGACCACAACAAATACACCTTAAATAAATAACACTAATTTCCTAAATAATAACCGAGTTCAAACTAAATCTAGAGACCTATATATATGCATATTTACAACACCTTAAAAAATATATTTAAAAAATAAATAAATAAAACTAAATCTCCTTAAATAATTGATATTATTAAACTACATCTAGTAACATTTAGATATTTACCAGTACGTATTTTACAGATAGGGCCTTACATTCATGAGGTCATTAGGGCACGTCTGATTTTAGACGCGGGTGACTGAAAAAGGTCCACTGATTTACCCACCTCATTCAGTGATGTTAGTACCCTCACAAGCCATGAGTGATCCCGAGCCACAGTTCTCACTTTAGGCAGATGAAAAATGTATCTTTGCCTAGTATTGCGATTAGGAGCATGTAATGGAATCAGCTCCAGTAATGTTGAGCAATCCACTCTATTCATCAGACACTTATAAAGAAAGAGGGCATTGGCACATCTGCAAGTGGACATTCTTACAAGTGGACGTACAGATTTTTCAAAAAATCGAAAGAATAAAATTGTAATTAACTTAAATTATAATCTATATACACTAATTATTTAAAAGAGTTATCTTTTTTTACAGTCACTTGTTCATTCAGCGACAAAAGACACAGGTGCAGAAAATGAGCTCTACAATTAAATGTTATACATTAATAATAATCGTATAGCCTCAGCTACCGTGTGCAGACATTTCAATTTGACGCCATCTGGCTGTCTGCTCGTCAACTTCGACGTTCCGTTTTACTCTAGGCCCACTAGATGGCAGAAACTCTCTTGGGTGTCTATGGCTGAGATTTAATTAATTTTGTCGGGTAAACACCAAATGTGTCACCAGGGATCTTTTACATCCCGACATCGTACGACATGGAGTGTCGAACTGACATTTTTCCACCCTTCAAAAATCCGACTACCTCTGCCGGGTTTGAACCCGCTATCTTGAGATCCCGAGGCCGACACTCTACCACTGATCCACAGAGGCAGCTTGTTATACACTAGCCTTAATGCAATTAATTTTCAATTTTAATTAACTTTAAATTTAAATTTTCAATTTTAATTTGAAACAAAATCACCGGTCACGTAACATCTGCCACTCAAATAAAGTATGCTCACCAATTTCTCATTTATATGAAACCCATTATAAATTATAATTTTAATTTGACTTACGAATCACCGAGCTCGATTGCTCCAGTCGCTTAAGTGCGGCCAGTATCCAATATTTGGGATATAGTTGGTTCGATCCCCACTGTCGTCAGCCCTGAATATGGTTTTCCGTGGTTGCCCATTTTTTGCTAGTTGCATTACGTCTCACCGACACAGATAGGTCTTATGGCGACGATGGGATAGGAAAGGCCTACGAGTTGGAAGGAAGCGGCCGTGGCCTTAAATAGGGTGCAGCCCCAGCATTTGCCTGGTGTGAAAATGGGAAACCACGGAAAACCATCTTCAGGGCTGCCGACAGTGGGATTCGAACCCACTGTCTCCCGGATGCAAGCTCACAGCCGCGTGCCACTGACCGCACGGCTAACTCGCCCGGTGTTTCCCATTTTCACTCCAGGCAAATGCTGGGGCTGTACCTTAATTAAGGCCACGGCCGCTTCCTTCCCATTCGTAGCCCTTTCCTGTCCCATCGTCGCCATAAGACCTATCTTTGTCTTGCTACGTTAAGCCAATAGAAAAAAATTACATATGAATCCAAAATTATGTGGGGAAATACGGAATACATTACCTTCACATCGGTGAATATACCGACAAGCCATATTTGAATTAAAGGATTCGTCATGCCATAAACTTTGGACAACAAGGACGTTACACTGGTAAAGCAACTCTTGTACAATATGTAACAATGAATTTCAAAGGACTAAACTTAGTTTTGGTAATTAATACGGGCTTTAAAACAATTACCTTCAAAAACTTTTTAAAGATGAAAAGAAAATTTTCTTGCGTCACAAACTAACCTCACTCACGAGCATGTGGAAACTGAATACAAAGCATCATGGGAGCAGTTTCCACCTGAGAGCAGTACCTTACATGCAAGATATTATGGTATTCCTTATTGCTCGATTATTCCATATTGCACGATTCCTTTCTACGTACAGATTTATCAACACCGCTGCGCAAAACCCGTTTGAATTCGTAAACTTCAGCAGATGATAAAATGACAAGAGCCGGTTCACGTTCTTTCCCACCATCCTATAGACTTCACTCCTTAATACTCATGGCTACCAGGCGGGCTCGTGATACTCATAACACTGGTTTTCAGTACACGGAGACTTTACAGTGTAATACGATTGCTGGATAAATTACGGCAACAATAATATCTGAAACACTCCATTTACTTTTAATTTAACAGTATAAATAAATACAGAAATGTGCCATTAGAAAAATAGTGCCCGCACTGTAACAACATGCAGAATGATTCTGTAGACAGTCACTTTTAGAATAAGGACGAAAAATTATACCATACCAAGGAGAGAAATGAGCCTCCGTGGCTCAGGTGTTCCGTAGTTCAAATCCCGATCACTCCATGTGAGATTTGTGCTGGTCCAAGCGGAGGCGGGACAGGTTTGTTTCCCGGGTTCTCCGGTTTTCCCTGTCATGTTTCTTTCCAGCAACACACTCCAATATCATTTCATTTCACCTGTCATTCATTAATCATTGCCCCCACAGGACTGCGACAAGCTTCGGCAGCCGGCACAAATCCTATCCTCGTCGCTAGATGCGGCCTGATTCATTCTATTTCGGACCCGGTCGAACGAATGGAAACAGACTGTGGATTTTTTCATCAAGGAGAGAAGGCGTGTGTTCAAAGAAACTACGAACTGTTACCTTCATTCCTTCCAGAGATAGCTCAAGGAAACACTAAAGAATATAACAGAAAACTTCCTCTATCCGTTATTGCCAGTAAGGATTCATCATCGTCATTAACATTACGTAATATTTATTTCTAGGGTTGTACTCAACCCACGTTAACAATTCTTATATTTTGGTATATTTCGCCTGAGTGGACTTCAAAAGAAATCTTTAAGCGGTAGGTTTCTGGAAATTAATAAAAAAAATAATGACAATTATTATTAGCTTACGAAGTCAGTCGTTAGAAATATGTTTTCTTTTTAATTTTCAGTAATAATTAGTCTACGTAAAAACCATTGACTATGCAGTGAAACCTGTCTTAAAAGGACACTTTTTTTTTCTTTCCGTCGCACCGACACAGATAGGTCTTATGGCGACGATGGGACAGGGAAGGGCTGGGAGTGGGAAGGAAGCGGCCGTGGCCTTAATTAAGGTACAGCCCCAGCATTTGCCTGGTGTGAAAATGGGAAACCACGGAAAAACATTTTCAGGACTGCCGACAGTGGGGTTCGAACCTACTATCTCCCGAATACTGGATACTGGCCGCACTTAAGCGATTGCAGCTATCGAGCTCGGTGGACACTCTATTAAGCGGAAACTTGCCTTTAACGGAAAATTATCTCAACTCCTGCATTTGGGCATAAAATATTATGCAAATCACGGAAACTGTCAAACGTGTAAATGGAAGCAAAATTTTGCCCTAAAACTGGAAATTTTCAGTCATCTTAGTGGTTCCCCATCCTATACATTCTAGACGGGTTCTGATGAGAAAAAAAAAACCAAACACAGCACATTCCTTTCTTCCCAGTCTCCTTATTTTGCTGATTTCCTTCGAATGATTGGACGTACTTTGCGTACGGTTCTCTACAAATAGCTACACCTCTAGAATTCACCACCTGCCATTCATTAGTTCAATAGTTCTCACTGCTGGAAAAGCAGGAAGAACAGCAAAAACGAGTAAGTGCAGATTGAAGACTTACCAAAATATCATCAGAAGTTTTACAGAGCTACAGGAGTTCGTCCAACGGCGGAATTAATTCGGATATTTTCGTTGTAATTTCTCGGGGTACAGTTTTACTGGGAAGTCAGGCAATTAAGAACACTCTATTTAACTGCTGGAGAACGTATGTTACTGTACCGGTAAGAAAACATATCAGTTTTATGCATTCTGATAGTGTTTGACGTGTTCAAAATCCAGTGCAAATAAATAGAGTATGCGCACTATTTTCTAGTACACCGTCATTAAACGGAAACCTGGCTTTAGCGGGGAAATGTCCAGGTCCCTTGCCATTCTCTTTAAGACAAATTTTTGTGACTTGGAAAGATGTTTTTATTATTCTCTTTTTCTTACAATTTGCTTTACGTCGCACCGACACAGATAGGTCTTATGGCGACGTTAGGATAGGAATGGCCTAGGAGTTGGAAGGAATCGGCCGTGGCCTTAATTAGTTAAGGTACAGCCCCAGCATTTGCCTTGTGTGAAAATGGGAAACCACGGAAAACCATCTTCAGGACTGCCGATAGTGGGGTTCAAGCCCACCATCTCCCGAATACAAGCTGATAACTACGTCACCTAGCCACGTGCTCGGCACTCGGAAAGATCTTCTATGATCTGAGCGTGAGCGTGTGTTGTTTTTTCCACTTGTAAACCACTGATAGACAGCATCATAAGGTTTGTATCTATCAAGTCATTGGATACCCAATTTAACGGTGTTCAAAAATTATAAGTTTAAAACATGTAATAACGTTTAGACAATATAACAGAAATAATAGCGATAGTTTATGCAATTCAGTAACCAATTAATTTCAATTAAAATATAAATAATTTAACATTACAACACTTCTCCGTTTATAGAACATCAATAATAAATTATTACGTTTTGATCCAATTTGCGCCCTCTTAAAATCGGAGCAATGTGCCTGGGCAAAACTGACCCATTTAAAATTCCAGCACCGGGCGAGTTGGCCGTGCGCGTAGAAGCGCGCGGCTGTGAGCTTGCATCCGGGAGATAGTAGGTTCGAATCCCACTACCGGCAGCCCTGAAAATGGTTTTCCGTGGTTTCCCATTTTCACACCAGGCAAATGCTGGGGCTGTACCTTAATTAAGGCTATTCCATCGTCGCCATAAGACCTATCTGCGTCGCTGCGACGTAAAGCCCCTAGCAAAAAAAAATTTCCAGCCTTGTTCTAGCGCTAAAATTAATTATGGTGACTGTTTATAGAATCATTCTGTATGTAAACAAATAAAATATATCTTAAACTATAATACCACGCTCTCTTTGTACTCGTAACGTAACAAATAGGACGCTGCACCCGCCGTCGGACAGTTTCTTTGGTAAAGCTATCGGATCCGGAACCGTTGATGTGGTCCACCAGTCCCTCTTCGTTCCAACAGCATTAGTTCTGGAGATTCTCACTGGTTTACCTGAAGCACACAAAAGAAAGACTTGAAGGCAAACAGAGGGGGGTAACCACATAATGAAACAATGGGGTACAACAGGGCCTATCAATCGCCCAAAATCCAACGCGTGCAAACCAAGGTGCAGAGGCTCCGTGCACTGTGCATCCGTCCGACACGGCTCAACTCGGCTTGACTCGGATGGTATAGTGTGCTGAGAGCGACGAAGCATTCCTTGATAGACGGCTTGTTTATGAGTGAAATAGATAAGCGCAAGGCAACATAATAAACCTGTTTGGAAGAAAGCAACGACTTTCAAAAGTCTATTTCAATCGAACTCGTAACTTACTTTTCGCTCAGTCGTGACGATAAAGCAAATGCTTAATCTGTGTGACAATAATTATGTGATCATCAAAAATGTATATAATTGAATACAAAGGCTTTGCTCGAATTCTACGAGAATTTGACGAAGGAAGATTTTCCCAAGCTGCATCGAGAAGCAGCTAGGATTATTTCTATGTTTGGTTCCACTTGCATATGTGAAAGATTCTTCTGTTTTGACTTGCACGAAAACTAGATTACGTGCGAGTATTTCTGATTGTAATTTCAAGAACGCTCTCAGAATTGCTGTCAGCCGATCCTTTGTTCCAGACATGATTGGGCATTAGTACAGCCCGTAGACCGGCGTAATTTTTAATGTTACAAGTGAGTGGAATTAGTGAAATCTTACTTGTTGAGCGTCTCAGAGGAGAGGTGTGTTCTTTGCGATGTCCAGGAACCCACCATCCCGCCCCAAGAAGTATATTTACTTTTATAACCTAATAAAGATTATTACACGCCATGCTCATTTCTGAAGTAGGTACTTGTATTCTAATTGGCCAATGTAAAGTGGCACGTGATCTCCTTCCCGTCAAGTATGTTGATGATAATCCGTTACCAACCGCAGCACAATAAAAGCGCAAGTCGTATACGAAACTAGGGGCCCAACGCCGCTTCTAACCGCCCAGACCAATGGTCTTGTCCACGGCAAGAATCCTAACCGTCCAGATCAATGGTCTTATCCACGGCAAGAATCCTAACCGTCCAGACCAATGGTCTTGCCTTGATCCTATCCTAACCGTATACGAAACTAGGGGCCTAACGCCGCTTCGCGGCTTCTAACCGTCCAGACCAATGGTCTTGTCCACGGCAAGAATCCTAACCGTCCAGACCAATGGTCTTGTCCACGGCAAGAATCCTAACCGTCCAGACCAATGGTCTTGCCTTGATCCTATCCTAACCGTATACGAAACTAGGGGCCTAACGCCGCTTCGCGGCTTCTAACCGTCCAGACCAATGGTCTTGTCCACGGCAAGAATCCTAACCGTCCAGACCAATCGTCTTGCCTAGATCCTGTCCTAAACGTATACAATTTGAAGCATAGTTCCTAAGTACAGAGGTTGGCAGCACTGAGCACTGGTGCAGAACATCCTTTCCAAGGCGGCCGCGAGCGAGAAAACAAACGACAGTCGTTACGCGTCTGTGTGAATAGCGGTCCACGGGCTGGACTAATGATCATGATTGGTATAATTGGACAGACAAAGGAAAAGAAGAGTTTTTCTTGTTTTTCTTTTTAAAATGCTATTTGTTCAGGGTATCGACATAGAAAGATCTTTTGCCCCTTCTTGCAGCATATGTTAGGAACCTGCGTGTATTTGGAAATTGCGAAAGTGTAAATTGTTGAATGTGAGGAAAGGAACGTTAAAGACGACACAAACACCCAGTCCTCAGGCCAGGGATATTAATCATTTACAATTAAAAACCCCTGACCCGGCCAGGAATCGAACCCAGGGCCGCCGGGTGACAGGCGAACGCGTTGCCCCCTACACCGCGCGGCCAGACAAAAAGAAGAGCTAGAGAAGATAAATTGTCTGCTCAAACCAAATTGAAAGAAGAGGGTTTTAACACCGGTAACATTGTCTCATACAACAGAGTGTCTCCGCTCACCGCACAGTGAGGGGAGAAACAGCGGGGAAGGTGAAGAAAGCGGAGACAGAGGTGTAGGGGAAGAGGAGTGGGGGTTTGCACTCTGGTCAACCTACAGTGAAGTCGTCTCCTGCACCTTGCGGCGTGCAGTGCACCGGTGCATGCACCCTAAGAGGCCCTGGGGTAGAAGGATCATGTTTCATGCCTGTCCTTATCCAGAAAATACCGCTAAAAGCGGTGCCAAGCTCGGTTGAAAACAGAGGATGACTAGAGAGAGAACTACTTGGCTTTACTGCACAGTCATACTTCAACCTGTCCCGCCCAGTTTGAGTCCTTCCTGTTTCTTGTACTAAGATACTGACTGGTATCTACTAGAGTCGTCTGACGAGAAGTCGCGTGAATGTCGCGCATGCGCCTATCTCAAGTCTCAAGGCCTGATTTAAAAAAATCGGTGGCTCGTCTTGTGAGCTCGTAAGTTATCGAAGAACCGATTTTTGTCAAGCAGAGAACTTTTTTTTTAAAGATACATGACCTTCACTCTTCCTAGTGTAGCAGGTTATCGTTCGATAGGTGTTCCCAGATAATGTCTAAGGCGTATGTCATGATGCGGTCTGTTTGTACGTAAACTTTTTCTCTTAGCAGCAACGCTCTGCCATCTGTTGAAAATATTTGGAAGCTCGGAAAGGTTAGAGAATCAAAGAGTATCTAGCAAGGAATAGTATTCTACCGTGATCAGAGGAAGTGTATAATATCTGGCTTGACAGGTAGTAATCAAACATGGCTGCAAGCAATGACATTACTAAGGATGAAAATCACAAGATTAGATCAGAATATTAATGAAAATGCTAGTCGCTTAGCAACCTGCTAAGTACAGAAGGTATTGCGGGTTAGGGTAAGCATTCGCCTGCAATTATTGGAGTTATAGCTGCCTCTGTGGATCAGCGGTAGAGTGTCGGCCTCCGGATCCCAAGATAGCGGGTTCAAACCCGGCAGAGGTAGTCGGATTTTTGAAGGGCGGAAAAAAGTCCATTCGACACTCCATGTCGTACGATGTCGGCATGTAAAAAATCTCTGGTGACACATTTGGTGTTTACCCGACAAAATTCATTAAATCTCAGCCATAGACGCCCAAGAGAGTTTCAGTTTACTCGGTCTGCCATCTAGTGGTGGCCTAGAGTAAAACGGAACGTCGAAATTGACGAGCAGACAGCCAGATGGCGTCAAATTTAAATGTCTGCACACGGTAGCTGAGGAAATACGATTATTATTATTATTATTTTATTGGAGTTATCATTTAATGATTTAATTTTTGATTACTCAAAGTTGGATTAACTTACAGACCTATCAATGTCCCATGATTGATTCATCGGCAGGATATTTCAAAGAGAATAAAACAAAAATAAAGTAAATCGGTCCAGAAAAACGGATGCCAAGATGTTTATAGTAAACTCATTTTAATAGAGAGATATACATTGATTCAGAGAGCTTTCAGTGTTTGTCACGACTAATCATGTTTGTAGCTAACAGTGTAGATGTGTTTCTCGTGCCGTACCTACAAGCTGTCGCGAATTCTCGTCCCGGTCACGTGCAGGTAATACATCTCACCCGTCTTCTGTTTTATTCCTCCATGCCTTCTCCGCCGCCATTCATAAACCTACATGTATTTCTGAGTAATTTATTGTTCGGCGTGTAAACCATACATGCTGTATACATTTTTCATTTGAAATTTGATGTAGTGCAGTTTTCGCTACAGAAGATGTTAGAGATGCGCCCTGAAGATATCGTTCATTTAATACAACAGCGTCATAACAAAAAAACCCAGCCTGTTTTAAGTTATGTATGCCATTGTATTGGTTCTTGCATGCACTTTTAACTGGTGTACGTAACTCAATACAGGCTGTTTTTGAGTTATGACGCTGTAGTATTAAATGGCCGATATGTCTGCATATTGTTGAACACTTGCCCCGTGCCTTGGAACCAGTCGTCTTGAATCTCGCGCTCATTGAGTTGGAACAAGAAAGGTTTTAGAATTTCACTGCAATACATTTTTACATTTATATTGTTGTGGAAGAAGAAATTGATCCAATAATACGCTGCCGACTTAAGACTCTGATCGTCTAGAGTCATTTCCTTCAACTTCTGAGGAATGTATTTTGATTGTTAATATATTCTGAACAGATGAAACCATCTTTCCATTCCTAAATTGTCTCTGCACCTCACTGCACAAATACCTTTTGGACACCCTGTATGTCTCACCCGTCTTCTCTTTCATTCACTAAATATGTGACGTAAGTATAACCCGCTCCATGGCCCACGATAAGAGGTCACTGGTGTTGTGTTTGCCAGATAGCAAGACAATGCATGAAGAAGTGGGGCAAGGAGGCCAGCTAAGACAAGAAAGTACTGTATTCACCTGGTTCACCAGTAAGTTTCACCCTAAACACCACTAAACCAAGGTTCTTACAGATCTGCAAAGTAGGGAAGACTTTAACCTTCAAACACACGCATATGGGGTGGAATCCACCCCAGGTCATTTTATTTCCTAGTGAAATGTACAAACAACTTTCCTGTGCTCTCCCTGCTCTTGTACCTTTATGGCTGGATCTCCGCAGAAAGAGTCATTCTTACATTAACTATCTTAAAATCTCCAATTAATACAGTAATTCATATTTTACAATACAATGATATGTGGGGTGGAAAGCACCCCCACGCGTGTGTCTGCGTCCTAAGATCTGGCGCGTGTGCTTGAGGGTTAATAATAATAATATACATTCTTTAATGAAACACTAAGGAGAAAGGGTTGCCCGACTGGGCATTCATTTTTACCATACTCACTAAAAGATTCTCTTGCGGCACGTCGTTAGATGATACTTGGTACACCTTTGATAACATTTGTCACTGGGGGTGAAGAAAGTTCTAAGGTTATGTTGCAAGGAGTTCCCACCTTCCAATACGTGTCAGTTTCTTATAGCTAGTTTATTATTTACATAACATAATCCAGCTTAATCTCTGCGTATAATACTAAATAGAACATATTTCGTTCCAATTATGGAATTATTGGCCGTGCGCGTAGAGGCGCGTGGCTGTGAGCTTGCATCCGGGAGATAGTAGGTTCGAATCCCACTATCGGCAGCCCTGAAGATGGTTTTCCGTGGTTTCCCATTTTCACACCAGGCAAATGCTGGGGCTGTACCTTAATTAAGGCCACGGCCGCTTCCTTCCAACTCCTAGGCCTTTCCTATCCCATCGTCGTCATAAGACCTATCTGTGTCGGTGCGACGCAAAGCCCCTAGCAAAAAAAAAATAATTATGGAACATTGTCAGCTAAAATATTTAACAAAAATTAACAAGACAAATAAAACACTTGTGATGATTGTGATGATTATGATCATAAGATAAAATATTCGTTCATGTTGGGTTAAAATTTTCCAAGTCAATGTCCAAGTTAACGAATAAAATCGACGTAAGGGGTCTTCTTTTAAGGCTAGAGACGTATATGCTTGATGAGTCTTGAAAGTAAAATTTATAATGTAGAAGATTTTCTTAAAATGTGATTTTCGGGGAACTCTTGAAAACAAGCGTAGTTGAAGTTGATTTTAAAGTTTGACTGTTGAAATAAGTCTCATACTTGTATCAGGGTTTATTAAAATTGGAATAGAGATTTATTTTTTCCGAATTAAAAAGAGCTAATGTGTTATGTTTTGCGTCCTCCCTTACGCCGTGTCGTCATCTGACTTACATTTTATCTTATGATCATCATCATCATCATCATAATCATCGCAAGTGTTTTATTTGTCTTGTCAATTTTTGTTAAATCTTTTAGCCGAAGATATTCAATAACTGGAACGAAACATATTCTATTTAGTACTATACGCAGATATTAAGGTAGATTATGTTTTCTAAATAAACTGACAAGTATTGGAAGATGGGAATCTCCTTGTAACATAACCTTAGTTGTGTTGAGCCAATACGGGACAAAATATGAGATTTATAAGTGAACAAAGTTCTGACTGTACATATGATGGCAACCGTGAATGGCGAGTCTCGTTATTATTTATCTTTGATGTTGATTCTCACTGATCCACGTTCTGACCATCATCGCGTTAGTAATATGAAAGTCTTGATCGATCTCTTTTCTCTTTGCTTGTCTACATTCTAATAGGTGTGCAGATGGTCTTGTAGATTGCAATGAAAATTTCATTTAAGGTGCTCTATGTGGAAGGATTCTTTCGCTAGCCCGTAAACTAATCTTGCATGGGCCATGTTTCGAATTCTTAGGGCACATTTTAAGAAACGCAACTTGACACACTCTATTCTTTCAAGATCATTGATTTTAGGCCAAAATTCATGAAAACGAACCAAAAAATATTAAATCAAGGAAAGAATAAACAATTTTATTTCTTCTACCTTGAGAATGTATAACTTGTCTCGATGTTTGAGGTAGTGTGTTCATTGTTCAAGTGCCCGTCCCTATGGCTAAATGGTTAGCATGCTGACGTTTGGTTCAGGGGATGCAGGGTTCGATTCCCGGCCGGGTCGGGAATTTTAATCTTCATTGGTTAATTCCAATGGCTCGGGGTGGGGGGCTGGGTGTGTGCGCCGTCTTCAGCATCGGAATTCATCACAGGCAGGGCCTCATCCTCACAGACGCATAGGTCACCTAGAGGGCGTCAACTCGAAAGACCCGCACCAGGCTTCTTCGGAGTCTACACACCATTATTATTATTGTTCAAGTGAATTACAACTCGATAGAACTACCCAGTACTGACAGTATTACGGTAAGTAATAATAATGGCGTATAGCTTTCGGAGAGGCTTAGTGCAGGGATTTTTAATTGACGCCTATGGGCAACTTGCATGTCTGTGAGAATGGGGCCCTACCTATGATGAATTCTATTGCTAAAGCCGACACACATAGCCGAGCCTTTGGGTTGGTGGCTGCTCCTTGAACTTCGTGCTGAGTGTTTTTTACGATAATATTCCTCTACTATTTAATCTTTTACGTAGAGGAATTGTCTAATTAAGATTAAAATCCCCGACCTGGCTGGGAACCGAACTCAGTACCACTTGGACCAAAGCCCAGCACGGTAACCATCTAGCCATGGAGTTGGACCTTTCCGTAAGTAAAGCACAGTGAGTCGTCGGCAGAGGTACACTAGACATTGAACAGATTGCGTTCAGGTGTTTCCAAGTGGCAATCACATTTTGCGGCCTGAGAAAGTTTTTTGGAAAAACTGTAAGAAATATGAAGAAAATTTACGAAAAATATTTCATAGCTCGTTCAGAAAAATTATTAATGTTTGTACCCATTAGAAACCTGAGTGAGAACTGTTTCATTCTTTAATATTATTTCCTATTTTTAAGTATTCAGTTGATCTCATGAGAGTATATTTGATTGACTTTTTAGCTTTAAATCCAAAGGTTGGGGTAAAATGAGCCTTCACATATTTCAGTGTTAGGTCATCCGCTATAAAAGTGGCAATTCCAAATCTTGAGCTCTATGCCACACTCAGCCGTGAAAATTTTATGCAACCAAGTATACAATGAATACCAAAACGTAGCGTAGATGTAGATTACTCCTGATGGCTCAAACCTGCGCGAAGCCATAAGTTTAGAGGGGAAATGAGGGGAAGGAAGGTAGTGGAGGGGTTAACTACTGCTGTGTTGGTCATTTGAGATCCTAACCCGCAATACAGTTACAATTATGAGGAGCCGACGTGAACACTTCCGTAGCAACGATCAAAGTGAACGTTCCTCCCCTCTCACTAACGCTGCAGTATATGGACTCGCCCGCATAAGAAACTCATTTTGTGCCCAGCTAAGGTATTTTGCCACCAGAGAGCAATCAACCTGTAGCACCACCTCCCAACAAGAATGTTTCTTTAGCTCTCTGCCAGCAATGACTCCTGAAACAGGTGTTACTTACCTGTCAGCTGTTTGTGACTGTGTCACGTGCAGGTAATATTTCTGGTCCGTCTCCTGTTCCACATCAGCGCCACATCCACGATGCTGGTGGAGAGCAAGAAGTCCACTGCCACCACGTTAGCATGTCGCCCCCAGGCGTTGCGATAGTTCTGAGAAATGTTGTGGCTGACGGTGGCGGCCATGGCACGTAGTCCTCCGAACTGGTCCGTTAAGACCCCCCAGGCGTTAGGAGTTAGCTGGGCCATGGCAGCTGTAGGACGACCCGATGGTGGGCTGTAACGAGATAAGATGTTTTTAAGAAGATGACCTACCAACTCCATAGACTAGGGAGAAGTTCTTAAACTGAACATCTTACCTATTAAGATTCCCAGGAGAAAAATGCAATAGCCGGAGGGGGGGTAGTAATAGTGTTTATGAACAAAAAATTCAAACTGTTGTCTAGGCAGACTTGTTTTGATAAACCTAACATGACTTATTATGTACCATCAGCATGATGGAACCCATCCTCATAATTGGCACTGGGTGAGGGTGTATCAATACCGCATTTTCTCGTCGGTGGATTGGTCGCGGCAGTACGATTCACTGGCTACCCGAATCTCCAGATCACAACCCTTTACACTCTTTATGATATTGGATGAAGGGTGAGGTATACAAAAGGAAATTTAATGCAAGAGACGAACTGCTTGTTCGCATAATGGATGCTTTTGCCGGCGTACAGGAACTTCATGACGTCCCACGAGCAACATGATCATCGTAAATAATTATCAATTGCATTGATTTCTCGCTGTACTCTTGACATATATCTGTCTCATGGTTGGGGGTTGTGTAAGATGACGCAACAAAGTGTGTGACGGGAGTGTAACCATAGCAACCGGGCAGGCAGTGATGTAAGGTATGGATGGATGGTCAGACAATGTTACATAGCAACCGTGCAGGCTATGTCTTATGGCTTGTTGCCAGCTGAAATTAACAGGCGTTGATTAACTGTATCATCTCTGAAATTATCATAGTAGAGCCCGGATGTTCAGGCTTTTATGGGTTAGAATACGGCTTGAAGCAAGTAACAAGTATACACTAGCCCGAACATCAGTTCTGCTTTGAGATCTGTATAATCATTAGGGGCCCGGCCTACTACAACGCCTAGAAGTTATGTTACTCCAGTTCGGACAACAGTTCTGCTATGAGATTTGCATAACCATTAGGGGCCCGGCCTATTAGAACCGCTAACAGTTATGTTACTCTCGCTACATTACGGAAGATTGGACTAGACGACACTTCCTACTAGCCAAATTTGTTTGCATTCTAACCTATTACTGCCAAAACACGCGCGCTGTAATAATCAGTATGCTGTATAGTGTGTATTGTCCAATACATGTCGTGTTTAAGGCCCCTTACACACAAGCGTTTTCCTGTCGTGGTTGTCTTTGTCAGTATGACCACATTTTGTGACTAGACCAGCGTCTAAATATAGTTCAGCCAGCCTCACCACGTACGGAGTAATTCCATTAGGCAAATGGAACTTCGGTCATTCTCAGTATGGATTCTGAAGAGAAGGCTGTACTTCTTTTGCTTATGCGACGACACAGAAAAGAAAGGAAAACGCGGAAAATTGTAGAAGTCCGTCTACAGTTTGGGCAATTTCATTCGTTACATCACAAACTTTGCAATTATCGGCATAAGTTTCTCCAGTTCTTCAGAATGTCTAAAATTTCTTTCATTGAACTACTACAGGAAATTGGACCAATTATTTCAAGTACAGATACAGTGATTTAGAAGGTCATATCGACAGAAGAAAGACTCTCAATAACTTCAAGGTGCACTTTTGATCTTTCGCCTTCAATTACACTGACATAAGTCAGTAATTACAGAATCCTGACTCTCAGGGTTCACCACAGAACTGAGATAAGATGATACGTCAGAAAACGAATGCACTGAACAACAGCATATTTCTGGCTCAACTACGTTCGTGTGAGAGTAGGAGGAATGAGCCTGCGACTGTCATTCGTGGGGGAAGAACGGACGTACGTTGCCAAATAGGAAGGTGGTATTTCGGCAATGAACGTGGCTCCATCATGATTAATGCCAGCGTGAACTTGTCGTCTATTTCGGCACTGAACGTGTCCGTATTGATTAATGCCAGCGTGAACTTCTCGTCACGATGTACCTGAAATGTCACCCTGTGAGAACGAAAGCTCTGCAGTAGGGCTGTGGTCGGTGGACGGAATCGACTACATCTGGCAACAGTCGTTCACGTGTGGTCGAGAAAACGCTCCTTTAAAAGGGGAAGTATTCTTCCCTTTGCATTAAATGGTAACGGCAAAGCGGCGACAACCGACCACACATGAACCACATTTTGTGGTCGACAACAATGGCAGAGAAATACTCGTGTGTACGTGCTCAAGTATGTATTTATTTATTTATTTATTTATTTATTTATTTATTTATTTATTTATTTATTTATTTATTTATTTATTTATTTATTTATTTATTTATTTATTTATTTATTTATTTATTTATTTATTTATTTATTTATTTATTTATTTATTTATTTATTTATTTATTTATTTATTTATTTATTTATTTATTTATTTATTTATTTATTTATTTATTTATTTATTTATTTATTTATTTATTTATTTATTTATTTATTTATTTATTTATTTATTTATTTATTTATTTATTTATTTATTTATTTATTTATTTATTTATTTATTTATTTATTTATTTATTTATTTATTTATTTATTTATTTATTTATTTATTTATTTATTTATTTATTTATTTATTTATTTATTTATTTATTTATTTATTTATTTATTTATTTATTTATTTATTTATTTATTTATTTATTTATTTATTTATTTATTTATTTATTTATTTATTTATTTATTTATTTATTTATTTATTTATTTATTTATTTATTTATTTATTTATTTATTTATTTATTTATTTATTTATTTATTTATTTATTTATTTATTTATTTATTTATTTATTTATTTATTTATTTATTTATTTATTTATTTATTTATTTATTTATTTATTTATTTATTTATTTATTTATTTATTTATTTATTTATTTATTTATTTATTTATTTATTTATTTATTTATTTATTTATTTATTTATTTATTTATTTATTTATTTATTTATTTATGCTTCAATTGCACAAGGCTTGCAAATGCAACGCCATTACATAGAAATTCACACAAAACTGACAGGATACTTTTTCAGGATATTTACGTTAGGGATACCCCATCCAGGTAGGTGTACAGTCCGTCCATGCTTCTCTGATCCCCCCATTTCTGCTGCACTGACTGCCACAAGATGGAAGTATTTTTCACAACTTCTTCTACGTCGTAGGAGAGAATCAGTCTATTGCCATGCGACCACAGTTCTCCAAGGGTCGCGTTCCAACCCAAGGCAGGCGACGCCAGTAGATATTCCAGCTGAGACTGGAGATACTGAACCAACTTTGAGTGCGTTAAGTTCCAGGATGAAAAACCTGAAACAAATATCTGCTGAGATTATAATGCACTTACATTTTTCTATGATCCAGAAATAAATAATTCCAACATAATTGGTCAATTACTGGAGACTGCAAATTTTCCAGCTAACTCATTCTTGGTTGCCAGCGTTCCGGTCCAGTGTGCCAGTTTGGGCCCATCAATTGGTCAACAGCACACGTACCAAGACGCATGGCTAGTGCATACCACGAAAAATAAATTTATTTATTTATTTATTTATTTATTTATTTATTTATTTATTTATTTATTTATTTATTTATTTATTTATTTATTTATTTATTTATTTATTTATTTATTTATTTATTTATTTATTTATTTATTTATTTATTTATTTATTTATTTATTTATTTATTTATCTGGGAAACCAAAACAGCGAGAAGCCGAATTACAGAGTTCCACAATGAAAAAAAATATTTACAATGGAGTTGCACAAGGCAACATAAAGAATAAGTGGAAGAACAATGAGGAAAAAGTATATAATGATAAAAATAGAGGAAAACTAAGAAAATAACTGTAGAGATACCAATTAATAACAAAACATGAAGGCAAAAGAAACAACGAGGAAAATTAAAGATTGAACGTAAACCGAAGAGAAGAACTTATAGCTAGGCACACTATGATAAATACGGATACAACACATAAGTAACGGTGTAGTACAGTAAAAAGTAAATAATATTACATTATGTACAAAAGAGGGGACAGCGATATACAATAACGAACCAAATGCATTTCAATTATGAATGTAGTTATTCGGGACAAATATTTCAGGTTCTCTATGGGAATCATTGTCTATATCACCAGAAATAAATAAATTAGTTGAGATTCTGATTATTTTAAATGGAATTAAAGGAGTTTGTCGCATTGTTGAATTCATGGTCAACTTCAAGGCATTGAGGTGGCCGAAATAAACGAATTGAATCTGGGACCCTTGTGTCCAAAACAGCGTTGCCAACCTCCGAAATTTGAAAAACCGTACAGAAATTCAAAATAAACCGTATTCCTTATCGTAAAACCGTACAGTACTACTATTCACCCAAATATACTAAACTTCAACAGAATATGTACAATAATAGCAAGCAGCAATAATATCAAATAGGAATACTTAACTGAAACGTATTACTAGACGTAAGAAAATGCAACATATAGGCTACACTTTGCCCTTTCTTCACAGGTTGGATCAGGACGCAGTCTCTCCCGCAACTGCCTGCACTTTTGTTTCCTTCTGGGTGTTTTAAGAGAAAGTTTTTATTGTTTGGGTGTCGAAGGACCTGCTTTCTTTTGTAAATCAGAAGTTAACAGAATCTTTACTTCTTTAACATTCAAAACAAACGCCAAGGAAAATAGTTTATACTTAATTAATGCATAGGAAGCTAACCAACAAGAAATTGAAGCAATGTACTGTCACGCAAAATAATTTGTAAGTACATCACAATATAATTCATAAGTTGGATGAAATGACATCATCTATAAGATATAGAACTAAACGCTGCACTGTTACATGTTTGATGTTACATCAAATTTCACACTGGTCAAGAATTCATTGACGGAGTTCGGTGTAGGGCTGATTCAAGAGTGTCATGGTGAACAAACATATGACTACGAGTTCGAGGTAGAGTAATCCCGCCACAGAGTGGGACAGAAAAATTCCACGTGTCAGACTATTCAGGCGCTTCATTGGTTGATCTGAAACCAGCTCAAAGTTTGGGAGTCCGCTGGAGAAATGGAGGATACGACACTCATGTCCAGGAAATGACGTATGTACAAACAGAAAAAGAAACAATTTTTTATAAAAATTCTGAACATTTCCAATAATAGGAAAAGTTCATTTAAAAATTTGGCAGAACCGCGTATAATGCGTACGGTTTGACATTCGAAACGTACACCGTGCATAGAGGGTTGAAAACCATATAGGTGCTAGTCCGAAGGCCAGCACCCTAACCACTCGGCTACAGACGTGAACTTCCCAGTATGAGGCGACCACTCTCATAGGACTCTTTCGAGAAAGGCCTTTGAGCGGCCGTCGTCTTTTAAGAATGTACCGTTCCGGCATTCGCCTGAAACTGAAATAAAAAGGCACGGAAAAGCATTTCGAATCGGGGGAAGATGGGATTCGAACCCATATCACCTCCGGAGTGTCCGGCTTCATGGCTAAAAGGTTAGCGTGCTGGCCTTTGGTCACAGGGTTTCCGGGATCCATTCCCGGCAGGGTCGAGAGTTTTAACCAGCATTCGTTAATTTCGCTGGCACGGGGGATGGGTGTACGTGTTCATCATGACGCGCAGGTCGCCTACGGGAGTCAAATCAAAAGACCTGCACGTGGCGAGCCGAACATGTCCTCGGACACTCCCGGCCCTTTTATTTTTCATCTCCGGAGTCTGGATTATTAGTCCGCAGACCAACCGCTGAGCTAATTCCGTCCGTTGCTGAAAATAATTTTCCTCTTAATCTTCTTCTTCTACCGTTTCTCCCACACCTGTCGAGTCGCGGGTACGAACTACGTCGCGCATGCGGACATAGCCATGTCGGGTACGTAAACAAATCGTATCCATGAAATTTCACGATAATATTGGTCATAAATGGAAGATAATAATTGATTTTACTCAAATTAAGAGTAAAATTAGCGGTAAATTAATAAATACCATTATTCCTAAAGAAATATATACATACATACATATATACATACATACATACATACATACATACTTTGTTACATTACGTCTATGAATTATATTACGTCACAGCGGTTCTATACGTCTTCTGTTCATGTAACACTTTTGTGTGTGAAGTCTCTGCTCACTTTGTTTTGCTTTGCTTTGCTTTGCTTTGCTTTGCTTTGCTTTGCTTTGCTTTGCTTTTTTTTATGTTACTTGGTGAGGCGAGTTGATGACTTTGATGACGTGTGCCCATGATTCATTTATTAATATAATTACTGAGCCTCCGTGGCTCAGACGGCAGCGCGTCGGCCTCTCACCGCTGGATACCGTGGTTCAAATCCCGGTCACTCCATATGAGATTTGTGCTGGACAAAGCGGAGGCGGGACAGGTTTTTCTCCGGGTACTCCGGTTTTCCCTGTCATCTTTCATTCCATCAACACTCTCCGTTATCATTTCATAGCATTTATCACTCATTACTAAATCACCTTGGGAGTGGCGACCCCATTGTAATAACAGCCTATATATGTTTCATTCCTTTCAAACCTGACCCGGTCAATGACTGGAAAACAGGTTGTAGGTTTTCAATATAATTACTGGTCCAGGGATCATGCTATTTCTCTTTCAACAAAAATCATTTCTGTGTTACGATATATTTTTCACCTCCACTTTCCCGTTTGAACTGCCTGCGTTAGTTATGGTGGACAAAGATATTGGGAATTCACAGACATAGCACTTCCTTTCGTCGGTGCTAGTCCAGGACCTCGAGGAGGAAACAAAAGAGGGTACGGTCAAGCGGAATCTCACAGAGGAGAGCCGTGTTTACAGCGAAATTGTCGCCGTACTTGCGTATCTACATTTCTCTAGTATTTGATTTGCGTGAAAGCAATTATCATCCTCCATTTAGAACACGATTTACAATGAAATTTCACGGGTACGATTCGTTCACGTAACCGCCATGTCCTACAGCCGGATGCTCTTCCAGACGCCAACCCCATATGGAGGAATTTGATCACCATTGGATGTTTCTGTAGTGGTTGCTAGTGTGGTGTCTTGTCTTAATTTTGAAGAGGAAAGTGTTGGAACAAACACAAACACTTATCAGACGGGATTAAAATCCCTAGCCTGAACTGGGATCGAACTCGGTGCCCTCTGAACCGAAGACCTCAATGCTGACCATTCAGCCACGGAGTCGGACTACGTGAAAATAATATTAGTAATTATTATTAATCATCTCTACTCGTAAATGTTATCCTGGTTCGTACATTTAATGCACTCTAATATTTCAACTACCATGGGAAAGCTGAATTAGCTACGTAAGTACGCCTGTATTCACAACGATGTTATAAAAGATCGATATTCCTGAATTTGATTGACAGATAATTGAGGAATGATTTCACTAAACTTGCCACAGGCTTTAATTTAAAATTGCTCTAATCAATCAATCATTTTTACATTTTACTTTACGTCGCACCGACACAGATAGGTCTTGTGGCGACGATGTGATAGGAAAGGGCTAACAGTGGGAAGGAAGCGTCCGTGGCTTTAATTTCCTGATGTGAAAATGAGAAACCACGGAAAAAATCTTCAGGACTGCCGACAGTGGGCTTCGAACCCACTATCTCCCGAATGCAAGCTTACAGCTGCTTACGGCTATCTCACTCGGTAATCGATCAATGAATCAATGAATCAATCACCATTGATCTGTATTTAGGGCTGTCTCTCAGATGGCAGATTCCGCAACAATTCTTTAGCTAGTCTTTTCTTAAATGAGTTCAAAGTAGTGGAAATTTATTGAACATCTCCCTTGATATCTCATTCCAATACTTTATTCGTCTTCCTATAAACAAACACATTTTCCCCAATTTGTCCTCTTGAATTCCAACTTTATCTGCATATTATGACCTTTCCTACCGTTAAACACGCCACTAAACTTTATTCGTCTACTAATGTAATTCGATACAATCTCTCCACTGACGCTTTAGAATAAATCGCTTAGTCGAGCAGCTCATCTCCTTACTTCCAAGCCTTCCCAATTCAAACTTTGCAACATTTTCGTAACGCTACTCTTTGGTCGGAAATCACCCACAACAAGTCGTGCTGCACTCCTTTGTCCCCCTGTGGGTGGGGGCGGTAGAATAACACCCACGGTATCCCCTGCCTGTCGTAAGAGGCGACTAAAAGGGGCCCCAGGGGCTCTGAACTTTGGAGCGTGGGGTGGTGACCACGGGGCCCTCAGCTGAGTCCTGGCATTCCTTCCACTTACTTGTGCCAGGCTCCTCACTTTAATCTATCCTGTCCGACCTCCCTTGGTCAACTCTTGTTCTTTTCCGACCCCGAAGCTATTAGGTTTGCGAGGGCTAGGGAGTCTTTCGTTTTCACGCCCTTCGTGGCCCTTGTCTTCCTTTGACCGATACCTTCATTTTCCGAAGTGTCGGATCCCTTCCATTTTTCCCTTCTGATTAGTGTTATATAGAGGATGGTTGCCTAGTTGTACTTCCTCTTAAAACAATAATCACCACCATCACCACCTGCACTCCTTTGGATTTGTTCCAGTTCTCGTATCAAGTAATCCTGGTGAGGGTCCCATATACGGGAACCATACTCTAATTGTGGTCTTACCAGTGAGTTACAAGCCCTCTCATTAACAAGCTTACTACAACCCCTAAATACCCTCATAACCATGTGAGAAGATCTGTAACTTTTATTTACAATCCCATTCATGTGATCACCCCAATGAAGATCTTTCCTTATATTAACACCTAGGTACTTTAGTTACTGTCATCCCATTAACACAGTAATTAAAACTGAGAGGATTTTCCACTTTGTGAAATTTATAACCTGACTGTTCAGTCCCTTCTTTGCGTCCCTAAACCTCGTGCGCCCCTGGGTATCTTCCCAGTCTGCCCAGTTAAGAAAACTGCAATGTATTTACGGAGGCTAAAAAAACATAGCAGTCAATACTGAATATGAATGGAAGTAAAGAATTATTCACAAAATAGTACACTGGGCCTTAATGAGATAATTTGATTATTATTATTATTATTATTATTATTATTATTATTATTATTATTATTATTATTATTTTATTATTATTATTATTATTATTATTATTATTATTATAGGTACCTATAGGGAACTCCTGCACGTCGAGGATAACGATCTCCCGTGTGTTGTTGAGGAAGACCCGAACACTGTCCAGCAGTTTGCTCAGTGGTCTCATCCTCGCCACGCCATGGTTGACCCACCAGAGTTCCTCGGTAGAGGAGTAGTAACCAACTCGTAGGTCGATATACCGCACTCCCAGAACCAGTTGGGTTAACACATCATCTTCCTGGAACAAAATAGACACATATCCTGTTAGGTCTGACATGCAGAATGTGATAATACTGTAATAATAATCATTATCATCATTCAACAGACCCTGTTAAACACAACCTCCAAAGTGAAATTTAGAGGAGAATTTTGAGACAGCTTTCAAATTAAGACAGAAGTGAGACAAGGAGATGGACTCTCTCCTCTGCTCATCAACTGTGTTTTGGAGAAAGTTATTCGAGAATGCTGCAAAAATCTGAGTAATGAAGGTGTTGAGAATGGGGCCAGACGAGGTTGTAAGAGCAAGAACCCAACAGTTGATTGCTTAGCATTCGCGGAGGATCTGGCGATTTTTTCTGATTCAATTAACACAGCCAAAAACCAAATAAGCCAACTTCAGATGCAAGCGGCTAAGGCAGGCCTCCAGACTTCATGTGAGAAGAAACACTTCATAACAAACATTATTATTATTTCATTTCGGAGAGCTGGATCACGCTATTTTAATAGGTTTCTGTCTTGAGTTTTAACACTCGCCCAGTACTCCCGCGTCCTTCTTCGGTCCACGTCTTGCCTGTCTTCATTTAAGATTTTGTTCCAAAAGTATGTGGACCATTCACGTTTCTTGTTTAAAGGGTCACGTTGCAAGATGTCATCATGTAAGATCCCCAATTCTTGTAAACCATTCTCCACCTCGGTCAACCAGACCCCTTTAGTTTTCTTATTTAGAAAATAGGCAAAGATTCGAGTTGACCGTCTTTCTTGTTCCACTCGTGTTAAGTGACCATATAAAGAAATCCTTATTTTCCTAATAGTGTCTGTTATTTTTCTCCACATGCAGATACATTTTATGATTGTCCTTTCTCCTATATTCTCCTTTTTTCCTTTACCAGACCCAAGACCTTCCTAAGAATCTTACTTTATTTGGCTTCTAGTAGTTCTACCAGACCTTTCTTATTCATTGAAAGGCATTCTGCTGCATTTAGAGCTTCTGGTCGAATTTCTGTACAGTAATGTCTAAGCTTTGATTTGAAAGATACTGACCGTTTGTTATAGATACCTGTGGTGAGTTGGTAGGCCATTTCCATCTTGTTGCTTCTTGATTTTAATGCCTCTTTCTGAGAAATATTAGGTTCTATCTACTCACTTAGGTATTTTAATTTCTCTGCCTGTTTTATTTTTCCCTGATTGACAGGTAGATTATTATTATGATTGTTATTATTAAATCTGTCTAACTCCCTTGAATGTCTGTCAATCGACTACAATGAAAACCAGTTAAAACCTAACCCTACAAAAACTCAGATGTGTGCCTTCTACCCGAAGCACCAAAGCAGCTCATCGTGAACTCGAAATAATGTGATCTGGTTCAAATTACAGAACTGTGACACTTCAAAATATATGGGCGTAAGCGTGACAGAACTCTCACATTCAAGAAGCACTGCATGAATTACAAACTGAAAGTGTAGGCAAGGAATAACCTACTTCGTAAATTGGCAGGTTCACAGTGGGGTAGTCAACCGCAAATCCTCCGTACATCTGCAAAGGCAGTTTGTTTATGCGTCGAAGGAAATTCATGTCCTGTTTGGTATTCATCATCCCATGCCAGACAGGTGGATGTGGCCCTCAATGAGACATGCAGGCTAGTGACTGGCTGCTGACAAACTCTATTGTCTTGCAGGGATTGCTCCACCTTGTATTCGGAGGAAAGTAGCTGCAGACAAGGAGAGAACTAGAGTGGAACAACAAAGTACTCATCCCTTGCATGGCCGTACACCTCCAGCCCAGAAACTGAAGTCGCCTATGAACGTCTGAGGAAATAACTGGTTCACCTGACACTGCAAGAGTACAGGTTTGGAAAGCCCAGGTCCCCGTCATCCCAGGACAGTTGCAGAACGTTTTCCAGCTGGGTATCATGAAGACTGGTCTGTCTGGAAGTCCTTGAAAAGACTGGGGACAGGAGTGGGCAGATCCAATATCAATCTAGCAAGATGTGGCTTATCGATGCTATCAACATCAAATGTGACTGTGGTAAAGAACAAACTATGCAGCATATACTCCAGTGTTCATTTTCTGTCCATCTTCCTGCACTGATGATGATCTTTTCCGTGCAAAGACGAAATGCATTTGATGTTGCTAGGTTCTGGTAGAGATTGGTGTGAAGTGCTTTGACTTTTATCTTGGCTAAGACGGTTAAGGCGCTGGCCTTCTAACCCCAACTTGGCAGGTTCGATCCTGGCTCAGTCCGGTGGTATTTGAAGGTGCTCAAATACGACAGCCCCGTGTCGGTAGATTTACTGGCACGTTAAAGAACTCCTGCGGGACTAAATTCCGGCACCTCGGCGTCTCCGAAGACCTTAAAAAGCAGTTAGTGGGACGTAAAACAAATAACATTATTATTATTTGACTTTTATCTGTGTTATAATTTGTTATGTAGTTTAGTACGCATAATAGAACTGAGTAAATTTTATTTCTGATACGATAATTATTATTGTTATTCTACGAGCTACGTTTACGGATTTTAGAGTCTCCGACTGCTCTAATATTTTCCCGCACAAGTTCTTTTTTCATGCCAATAAATCTACCGATATGAAACCGGCTTCTTTGAGCACTTTCAAATACCAACGAACTGATCCGATTTCGACATGATCAACTAGGATTCAGAAGGAAAGCGTTCTGTTGTTGAACCACCTGAAAGTGGCTAGTGAAAACTAAATACTCAATGCTTTGTGCAAGTACCTGGTTGATGGAGTATTTCACAACGAGTGTCTCGGTAGCCTTGGGTCTGTACAGTTTGTAGGAGCCTGAGTCGTGAGTTCCAGGGAGAAACAGCTCCCACATTTTCTTGGAGGAAATCTCATCTTTCATCTCTTCCATCCAGGTAGGCTGCGTGCCGAGACAAGTGGAGTTGAGAACCGTGGAGTTGTTCCGGACGTAAACCGCCCAATAGCCGAGACATTGTCGAGTGAATGGCAGTGATGAAGAATCCAGCACAGGGGCTTGCAGACGAGTATCCAGCACTCCTGAAGACTCCACAACCTCTGTGGAGGACAGCGGTGACTGCAGCGCCGAGCTGTGGGCAAACTTGATCGACTGAATTATTTTTTAAATAACCATGTTTATACTACCCTGAACAACTGGTATGCTATGAGATTTGCATAGACATTAGGGGTACGACCTATAGAACTCCTAGAATTTATGTTACTCTTGCTACATTATGGAAGAACGGGTTGCACGACACTTCCTACAAACCAAAGTAGTTTGCATTCTAACATATTAATGCAGGGCCTCTCAAACGCCCAAACTCTCACGCGTGCAGAGCGAGGTGCATAGGCTCTGTGCACTGTGCATCGGTACGCTTCGCCTCAACTCGGCTTGACTCGGATGGTGTAGTGTGCTGAGAGCGACGAAACGTTTGGTGGTAGACGACGTGTTTATCAGTGAAATAGATAAGCGCACGACAACAACATAATAATGGAGCAACCTGTTTCGAAGAAAGCAAAGACTTCCGAAAGTCCATTTCAATCGAACTGGGAACTTTCGGTTTTTTTTGTCTGTCGTGACGATAACGCCAAATGCTTAATCTGTGGGACGATAGGGACGATAATTACGTGCGTAAGAAAATCGTCTGCTGAAAGACACTACACCAGACTACATTCGGAAAATTATTGTGAAATCATAGGAAACGTCAGAGAGAAAGAATTAAGGAAGTTGAAACATCTTGAAGAAGAAGATTCTATATCCACAAATGAGGTTTGTTCCAGTACTGTAGCATTTTCATTGTGGTTACGGGTTCTGCATTTTTAAAAATTATGTTTACATTCCTCTCAAACATGTATGTGTATTTCTAATTCACTTTTTTAATTTTTTAATAACACTGGTAACCTTGTCCCATACAACTGTGCGTCTCCGCTCACCACACGTAAACATTTCGCAGTGGGGGAGAAATAGCAGTGAAGGTGAGGAACGCGGAGACAGGCCGAACGGGTGAGACACGTGTGGGGAGAGAGGAGTGGAGGAGTCTGCACTCTGGTCAACCAAGCGAAGTCGTCTTTGCACCGTGCACAGTGCATGCACCACGCGCATGCACCCTGAGAGGCCCTGTATTAATGCCTAAAAATCCGATGTCTAGGAAGGCACGGGGCAGAGCAACTGGAGAAAGAAGAAATAAAAATTCTGAGAAAGATACTGGGACCAAAAAGAGGAGGTGAAAAGTGGGCAAGAAGATCAAGGGACGAACTGTACCAAACATGAGGACGATCACAGAAGAAATAATATTTTCTTGACATGTGATCAGGACGGACATGGACATGGAGAGTATGGAAGACAACGAGTAACAGGAGAGGAAAGACATGAACTAAGTGGGTTTGTCTGGATTGAGTGAGGGACAGAGAACTGAAGAAATAAAAATACGTGAACCAATATGCCAGAGCTCAATAACAGAGAACGGTACAGGATATAGGATAGAGAAGCACCAATAGGGAAGACAAGAGAAAAGGATAGTGAAAATATCAGCTGAAGAACGGGAGAGAAGGAGAGAAAAGATGAAGAGGTTCTGGGAGGAGAAGAAAAAAAAACAAACCATGACAAAGCTGCCTATGGTACTAGAGAGGTCGTAAAGAAAGAATAAAAAGAAGAAGATGGGGTGATAGCACCTCATGTGGAACACTCTTAAGTACTTAGTTGTTAATATAAGAAATTATCTTCACTGGGGTAATTATGTTAACAAGGTTGTTAAGAAAGGTTGCAGATCTCTTCACATGGTTATGACATTATTTAAGGGTTGTAGCAAGGATGTAAACGAAAGGGCGTGTAAGTCTCTGCCAGGACCCCAACTAGAGTATGGTTCCAGTGTAGGGGACCCCACACCAGGACTACTTGATGCGAGAACTGGAAAAAGATCAAAAGGAAAGCAGCACGATTTGTTCTGAGTGATTTCCAACAAAGGACGAGTGTTACGAAAATGTTGCACACTTTGGGCTGGGAAGGCTTGGGAGTAAGGAGACGAGATACTTGACTAAGTGGTATATCTCGAGCTGTCATTGGAGAGATTGAGTAAAATGACATCAGTAGACGAATAAGCTTGAACTGAACTTTTAAAAGTAGGAAAGATCACAATATGAAGTGAAGTTATAATTCAAGGACAAATTGGGACAACTATTCATTTACAGGACGATGAGAAAGGGACTGGAATACATCGCCGAGGGAAATATTTTTTTTAAATTTCCAAAATCCTTGGTAACGTTCAGGAAAGAGCTAGGTAATCAAGTGATAGGCAATCGGCCTCCAGGGCGAAAGCTCTAAATACATATTATTAATGAATGATTGAATCTGAGAAGCACATATTCAAAGTTTACAGAAAAGCAACAGCAACCGCTACAACCGCACAAACTCCACATGTCACCCAACCTCACAAAAAAAAGACATTTCGAGTTCTGCTTCATAGAGCATTAAAGCTAACATTACCTGCAAAATGTATGTCTAAAAAACGTAATGCATAAAGCAAATGGCCACGAAAACGGATACAATCCACATATGTTATTTTGTCTGAGACTGCAGTCGAACGAGGTCAGGTGATGCAGGAAATATTAGATTAGGAAATGAAGTCTTAAAGGAAGTACGTGAATATTATTACTTGGGTAGCAAAGTAACTAATGATGGCAGGAGTAAGGCAGACAAGAAATGCAGACTACACAAGCAAGGAAGGTCTTTCTTAACTCATTGCGGACCGTGGACGGCGTAAGACGTTTAATGTTTCGCGCGAAGCAATGCTGTTTATATTCGTCATCTATGCATTCTTTCACCTTAGTCAGCGTTACTGGTTGTAGCAGGAAGTTGGTTGATCTTTTTGAGATAACCCTCGCGTTGAGTGGGCTCATATTTATCTCAGCAGTATTAACTGGAAAATCTCATAACTTCCTCGCGCGTCAAGTCGGTACTTGAGATTCCAGTGCAGTGCGTGTCGTCCTTACCGAATGTAGTATAATGTCTTATAATACAAAGTTTCTTAAGGAAGATTAAATAGATATTGTTCACAATGATTATTCTGGTGATGAACTTATTCCTGAAATAGACTCAGATAGTGAAAGTGAGAGTGACGAGGAAATTGCGATTCCCGAATCCTATAGGCCTATAGAGAAAAGTGAAGTGCCTGATACATATCATTCTAGTTATTGTCCACCCGTTCCACAATTTACAGAGAATTCAGATATAAACGTTCAAATAGAAAATAAGCAGGATATTTTGAGTTACCGTACGTATTTTCATGAATGACGAATTTTATCAGTATGTGTGTGAGCAGACCAATCTATACGCGAGTCAAGTGATAAGTGCGGCGCCCCGGCATTTCACAATGAATTCGATCATGCAATCGTGGAAACCGATTAGTCCAAAATCCTGATATAAAAATGTACTGGACCGAAGACCCTGTTATTCATACTACGATATTTTCTAAAACAATGTTCCGAATACGCTTCCTTCATATTCTTTCATTTCTTCACTTCGGTGACAGTAATCGTTATGCCGAAAATACAGATAGGCTGTATAAAATTAGACGTAATTTGAAACCTGTCACACCAGATATCACACCTTAAATATTTACTACAGGTAAGCACAAAGTATCATTTTTCTAACATTTGTAGTTTAGGAGTAATTGTAAATTGTATTAAGTGATGCACGTCTAGAGGGCCGGGCATGAAAATGGCCGGTCCAGGCATTCAAGTGTCCCGCTCAGAAGCAGGTACTGAACGTGTTAAGAAAAGAAATGTGCTCACTTCAAACAGTGTTACAGGAATTAGAAAGGTGTTTTTGAAGATTTTTGTATGGAGCGTGGCATTGTATAGAAGTGAAACAGACGATAACTAACTCGGAAAAAAAGAATAGAATAGAAGCTTTTGAAATGCGGTGTCACAGAAGAATGCTGACGGTGAGATAGGTAGATCGAATCATGAATGAAGAGATAATGATTCGAATTGGTGAGAGGAGATAGATTTTGCTAAATTTGACGAGAAGAAGAGATAGAAAGATTGGACATATATTAAGACACCCACGACTTGTTTGGTTGGTGTTTGAGGAAAATGTAGGCGGTGAAAACGGTAGGATGTAGTAGCACAGGATAGGGTGGCATGGAGAGCTGCATCAAACCACTTTATGTACTGATGACTCAAACAACAACAACATGATAAATAGAATGCTTAGAAACATCAGGAAGAAAACAGAAGAAAAATAAATGCAAGAAAATGAGCACAAAAACAAGACGTGCTTTATCAGAACATACCATTCATTGGAAGAGGAACGTACCCAGTACCCAGAGCTCTCATGAAGCAAAATACACTCGTTAGATTCTCAACCATGAACAAACTGGATCAGATCCTACCCACACTATGTCAATACACCAGATAAATTCAAACACACTGGTGTAAGTAAACAATATTAAACAGGATGTTGGAGATGAATAGGAGCATCTTTCTAGCGTTTATAGATATTGAAAAGGCTTTGGATAACGTGAGTTGGGACAAACTGTTCAAAATTCTTAAATCTACAGGTTTATACTGGAAGGACAGGAGGCTGATATTGCGAGTCTATGACGGACAGCCCACGATGGTACATATCGGAGGAAGAATCCAGACAGCAAAAATCGGGAAAGGCGTAAGGCAGGGCTGCTGTCTCTCACCATACCTTTTTAATGTATTCATTGAAAAAGCCATAAAGAAGTTTAAGGCAAATACCAAAGAAGTAAACGTACATGGACACCATATCCAATCTATTCGATTTGCAGATGACATAGAAATTGTATCAGACTCCGAGAAAGAGTTGTCTAAGTTGCTGAATGTATTGTCATCAGCAATGTCAGATTCCCGCTTAAACATTAATGTCAAGAAGATCAAGACATAAGTTGTGAATAAACATCCTGAATGAATTCACAACAACATTAAGTTTAATGACAAGATAGTGGAACATGTCAACAGTTTCCTTTATCTAGGAAGCCTGCTCACCAGTGACAACAGGTTCAGGAAAGAGATCAAAAGTTGAGTACCACTTACCAAGCAGGCGTTTAGTAATAAGAGAAATCTTTTAATCAGTGCAAATTTAGATGTTGGTATTAGGAAGAAATTTGTGATTTTTTTGTATAGAGTGTGCTGTTGTATAGCAGGGAATCTTGGACAATCAGAGATCAGGATTGGAAACGACTGGAAGCGTTTGAGATGTGGGTCTGGAGACGAATGCTCAGGATGTAATGGATTGAAAAGAGAACAAACAAAGCGTTCTGCAAGAAATTCAAGGGAAGAGAGAACTGATGCTAATGATACAAAGAAGAAGAGCTAAATTCACTGGCCACATCTTGTGACAAAACACCTTTCTTACCAATCTGATGGAAGGAAAAATCACAGAGAAGAAAGGTCGAGGATGATCGAGGAAAAAATTCCTTCAAGACTTAGCACAGAGTCTTCATTATCGTTCTTATTATGAAATGAAACGAGGATCTGAGCCTTTAGACACTGATGATGATTTTATTTATATCGTGTCAGAAGCATACATAAGTTTAAAATTAAAGATAAGGAAAAAACATAAAACATAATATAAATACTCCAATGCCGAAGAGCCACATTAAACTATGTGAGCCCAAAAGCTTGCAACATCTAGTGCATTTGGCTTCGCTTTAACCAGGTCTTCTGTTGTGCAGCTGAATGGGCATGAACTGCATTGCAGCAAATGGGCTGTGGTCTGCTCTTCTCCACATACACACAAGGTACCGTCCACTTCGAAACCCCATTTCTTCTGGTTTACCCTGCACCGCGTAACACCATAGCGCAGTCTGTTCAGTGCTCTCCAATTCACCCAATCTGTGACATGGCCAGGAGGGAGTTCCTCTTTTGGGGTCATCCATTGACTGATCCTCGTATGTTGACTCCTGATGCGCCATTCTTGAATTCTTGCTTGCTGCGCTGTTCCTGCAAGTGTTTCGGTTACTCTCAAGAAGCTTTTCCTAGACTTAAGCCGCTGGCGTGGTGGCTCATATCCAAACAAAGGGTGGGTTTCCGATGTCAACACCTTTCTCTTTTCTTTCTTGGCTGCCACTTCACGGCAGATATTGGGAGGTGCTATCCCTGCAAGGCAATACACTTTTTCCAAAGATGTAGGTCTCAAACATCCAGTAATAATGCGGCAGGTTTCGTTGAGTGCTACATCAACTGCTTTGGTATGGTAAGATTTGTACCACACCGGGCATGCGTATTCAGCTGCGGAATAGCAGAGCGAAAGGGCAGATGTCCTCACTGTGTCTGGTTGTGCTCCGCAAGATGTTCCAGTTAGCTTCCACACAATATTGTTTCTATCAGCCACTTTCTGCTTGATGTTCAAACAATGTTTTCTGTAGGTTAAGGCACGATCCAGAGTGACTCCGAGGTACTTCGGGGTAGGATTGTGTTGTAATGCTATGCCTTGCCAAGTGACCCTCAGAGTTCGGGAAGCTTCTCTGTTGTTTAGATGGAAAACACAGGTTTGCGTCTTAGTTGGCTTTGGTGTTAGTTGATTCTTCTTGTAACAGCCAGCAAGAGTGTCTAGAGCTGTGGACAATGTTTCTTCAATCGCCTTGAAGTTATCCCCCTGAGAAGTGATGACACAATCATCAGCATTGATGAAACTATTCGTCCCCGCAGGAAGAGGCTGATTATTTGTGTAAATATTGAAAAGCATTGGTGCCAACAAGCTTCCCTGAGGTAGTCCGTTCTTCAGTATCCTCCACCTGCTTCCTTTTCCCTGGAACTCAACGAAGAAACTTCGATTTTGAAGTAGGTTTCTAATGGCACAAGTCAGATGGAAGTCCTTTGTCATACTGTATACCTTTCCAAGGAGAATTCGGTGATTAACAGTATCATATGCTGCCGAGAGATCTATAAATGCAGCTCCTGTGATTTTCCGGCTTTCAAAGCCATCTTCTATGTGTTGACTTAATTTCAACACCTGCGATGTGCAGCTTTTCCCTCTCCTGAATCCAGCCTGCTGTGGAATCAGAAGTGGCTCGATTTTATCAGTCAACCTATTGAGGATTAGTCTCTCCAGAATCTTAAAAAAATGGCATAATAAGGAGATTGGTCTGTAGCTCCTAGGGTCATTTTTATCTCTGCCTGGTTTTAGAATGGCTATGACCCTAGCCTTCCTCCATATTTTAGGTATAATGGAAGACTGAACGCAGTTACTCATGAGTTCTAGCAACCAGCACTTCGCAGTAGGACCAAAGTTCTTAATTTGTTCCATTCGAAGGTCATCGAGTCCTGCTGACTTCCCAATCTTACACTTACTGAGAGCTAATTCCAGTTCAGTTAGTGTGAAATGCTTAGATAACTCATTGCTCTCGTCTGGTTGTCTGACTATAGGATTCTTCCCTACTTTCATGGAAAGCTTTGGTTTTCCATTAAGCAAAAGTTGGTGTGCTATTTGATCTGCACTCACATTGGCATGTGTGTTACCTTGCGTAGGATCATTGTTCAAGCGTTTTAAAAGTCTCCAAGCTTCTTGACTGCTCCTACCCATATCGACTTCAGACATCAACTTCATGTCTCCTTCTTTGCCTGGGAGATAGAGCAAAGAACACTTTGTGTTGCTTGAATCGTTTGCTCACTAAATGGGTCTTCTTCGTGAAGCCTGTAGTAATCATGCAGCAGAGCAGTTGTTTCACGAGTTATACCTTGAAGGTAGTGTGTCCTGCAGTCTCTGGGAATTGATGCCCGTGAACAGAATTTCACGATATCAATGAATTTGTCATAATCTTGGGGTATAGGAGAGGCAGTTTTTATCCTCTCATCCAACATACTGGAAAACCTTTTCCAGTCAGCCTTTCGAAAGTTATATCTCCGTCTGAACCGAACTTCGTGTGGTCTTATAGATGAAGAGAGGTGACATATTAGTGGCCGGTGTTGTGTTCTTGGGATTGGTGAACCCATTTCTTTAGAACATTGCTGCACAAAGCAGTTGCTCACAAAAAGAAGATCTGGGTTATACTCTCGGTGCATCTTCCACTGTCGAAGGAGGAGGGAAGCTTACTGTCGTGAATAAGGGAAAGCTCTTGAGTTTCAGCCCAAGCAATGACGATCTCTCATCTTCTTGAGCATATCCCCAGACGTGACTACGGCTGTTAAAGTCACCGATTACTATTGACTTTGTTTGATTACCAAAATTTGCACGTGGTGAGAAAGAGAACTTTCATTTGGAGGCTTGTACACAGATGTAATGGTCATGTTGCTTAGCTCCACGGTGATTATTTCGATGTCGTTATCTTCAGTATGATGAGTACTGCTGATCTGAAGGTCTGGCTTTACAAATACAGTACTACCACATTTCGCATGAGGCCTTTCTGCAACTAAAATCATTCCTGAAATCTTTGGACGTTTCTGATGTTCATCCCTATGCGTTTCCTGAATGCACAAGACGTCACATTTCTGATCTTGGCATAGTTTTTGCAAGAGTTCCTCTTTGGCAGCTGACAGGCCCTCAATATTTATGGATATTATTTTCGTTGATTGCTCTGAAAAGAGCCGTTTCTTAAAATACATTCTAAGACTGATTAGTTCTGCTTCTGGTGTGAGAGAATCAGCCGTCTAGGAAGAGTCCTAGTCCGTTGCCCAGGAGACACCCGGATGTATAACAATATCACATGCAAATACACCCTACTGGGAGGTTTCTCTCGTGTCCCCCCTGATGATGATGATGATGATGATGATGATGATGATGATGATGATGATGACGATGTATATGAAATTACCTGTAAAATTTGTGAATTTTTTTTACGTTGGACAAACATGAAGACAATTTGACATCAGATTTTGAAGAACACCTGGAGGCACATTGGATACATAAGCATGAAACCTCAGCATTTGCTACACATCTGCAGGACACAGGCCATTGAAGTCTCGAATATATAAAATTCTCTCACCATATTCCACGCACATCCAAAAGGAATAAAATTAATAATATCTTAGAAACCGTTGAAATTTATAGACATCAGTTAATAGATTCTCAACATATGCTAAATGATAAACTTGAAAATGAATAGTTAAAAACAATATTAAAATTTAGGACGAACTGTATATTTCTGAGACGACTCACAGGTATAATTGACCCAACATATAAGGCGTGATCAAAAAGTTTCCGTTTGAAGGCGTTGTTGCAGCGGGCATGCAACGCAGCGCGACTCCGATGCGGGTGTATAAGCACGGACATGTAGGAAAATGGATTAGTGTAACAGTCGTGTCGTGCTGAGGTGCGTGCGTTAAATGCGGCCACGTGAACTATGGTGACGTCCAAACAGGACCAACGTGCTGTTATTCTGTTCTAGGCTGCCGAAGGAAAAACACCGATGAACATCCATCGGAGAATGAAGACTGTTCATGGGGCAGAATATCTGTCGAAAACCACCGTTCTGTTATGGTGCACCAAGTTCCGTGCGGGTCGCGTTTCGACACAAGGCGCCGGTCGATCTTGGAGGCCATCCTCATCCATTACGGACAACAACAAGCGGGCGGCGGATGAGGGCTAGAGTCCTGATCTTCCCCATTCGATTATCACGCCTTCGGACCCCTCAATAAAGGTCTTGAAGGGACGACGCTTCTTGTCGGAGGAGGATGTGCAGCAGACGGTTCACGCAGCAGGACACGATATTTTACCACACAGGGATCTTCAACCTGGTGCGTTGGTGGGATGAATGCCTCAGTGCTCGCGGCGATTTTACCTGATTGGCATCCCGATTGAGGACTGTACGGCCGTCGAACGGAAACATTTTCATCGCCCGTTATAGATTTAATAAATTTATAATGCACACAGCTCTTTATCTTGAATGAAATAGTCTTTGAATAGTCCTTGAAAACAACTGTGTTTCAAGTGTTTCTCCGTTTACGGTCGATTAAACGAAGGCAGTCTTGTAGTTAAGTCCTGCTCCGTTAGTGACCTTGGTGCTCGACAGTCTGCACATTAGATCCAACTGATCCACATTCACAGTTACTAAGACATTCGTTGCGAACATGCAACGGGAGTCCTAAGACAGCGTGACGGCAAAACTTGAGAGGAAGCAATAAGGATTACTAAATTAAGAAAGGATGAAGAGTGAAGGGTAGGCATACTTCTTACTAGTAAGAACTGCGAATGGTCAACACACAGGATATGCGCCTTGTAAATGTTGTACTTTCTAATTTACGTGTGCAACTACCACTTTGAGCCTATGTGGATCAGACGGCAGTGCGTCGGCCTCTCACCGCTGGATACCATGGTTCAAATCCCCGTCACTCCATGTGAGACTGGTGCTGGACAAAGCGGAGGCGGGGCAGGTTTTTCTCCGGGTACTTCGGTTTTCCCTGTCATCTTTCATTCCAGCAACAGTCTCCATTCCCATTTCATAGCATCTATCATTCATTAATAAATCACTTTGGGAGCGGCGACCCCATCGTACTAACAGCCTGTATCTGCTTCATTCATTACATCCCTGACCCGGTCAATGACTGGAAAACAGATTGTAGGTTTTCATTTTCAACTATTTGGAAGCACGTATGTGTAAAGTGTGGCCATCAAGTACAGTACCACATGATATCAAACAAAACATCACACAGAAGTGCTTCAAAATGTGTACAACAGATCTCCATCCATTTACGGTTGTTTCGGGAATGGATTCCTAGATCTATATAAAAAAACGAATTAGTGTTGGCGCACACTATGGACGAATAAACGTTGCCGATATTCTTACGATAAGAATTTATTTATTTATTTATTTATTTATTTATTTATTTATTTATTTATTTATTTATTTATTTATTTATTTATTTATTTATTTATTTATTTATTTATTTATTTATTTATTTATTTATTTTTGCTCTTTGCTTTACGTCGCACCGACACAGATAGGTCTTACGGAGATGATAGGACAACCAGCATTTGCCTGGTCTGAAAATGGGAAAACACGGAAACCCCTCTTCAGGGCTGCCGACAGTGGGGTTCGAATCCACTAACTCGCGGATGCGAGCTCACAGCTGCGCGGCCCTAACCGAATTTATTTATTAAAAGATCGCCGTTCTGATGACGGTTCCCTTGCATAGTGGAGAAATAACAGCACAGAATATCCAAGACTCATCTGCTAGCGAAAAAAAAATAATTGTCTATTCCAGCCTCCAACGCGACTAGTGAAAGGAATTTCAGTTCAGCGAGCAACTTTATTAGTGAAAAAAGGAGCATGCTTAACCAAGATATAGTAAATGATGCTCTCTTGATTCATACTGCACTAAAACAGACAACACAATCATGATGAATACTTGTGACGATGTGAAAGACAGGCCAAGTTAATGTTCCGTATCTACTAACGTGATAAGTTGGTCTTCATTACTTCAATGCAAACATCGTCAAAATACTTGCATAGTGTCCAGCATTCTCCTTTTCTCACTCCTTTTAATTTCTTTTAAGAGCAAATACCTCAGAGTCCCACGGCTTAAAAATTAGTGAAATTAATATTTTTAAGCCGTGGTAAGAGGATATAGAACGTAGACAATCGCTAACAAGAAGAAATACGAACTCATGTCAAAAGTAGATAAAGTCAAATTTGTGTTGAGCGAGGAATTGTGCGGAAGTGAAACATGAACATGTAACGACAGATAAAAACACTAAGATATCTCTGAAGTGAGCTGTTACAAGAGAATGCATCAGTTGAGATGGGTAGACCGGATGACAAATCAGCTTAATGAAATTTGCTCAGGAAAAAGAAAAGAGACACGTTGAGAGAATATTTCAAGGAATTTCTGGAGTGATGGTAGTTTTAAATATACATCTAGAATTTCCAATACGTGTAGCCTCAATTCCCCTTCTTCTTCTTCTTCTTCTTCTACTTCTTCTTCTTCTTCTTCTTCTTCTTCTTCTTCTTTAATTTAGACCATCAACGCACCACAATTAACAGTCTTTATGTTTCGCAGCATCCGCCTTCACTTTCTGTCTGAATCTTTCCATCCTTTCTCCTATTTGTTTCTTCTGTTCTTCTGCGAATACACGTAATATTAAAATAGATGTTTTGACAGAATAGATAGTGCTGGAAGGAGGAGCATCGCACGGTGTTGACACATTCCTTTCTCCTTCTCTTCGCTTCCGGCTCACTTACTCGTTCGTTCACAGCGCTGTGTTCTGTTGTAAGTAACTCAGAAGTGAGAGGTTTGGTAACTCCAAGTAACTCCAGGCGGACAGCAGGCTTATCTCCATGGCAACCACAGTGGATCCGCCCATGTTTTCATAGCAACCATACACCCTACTCCCTTCTCACCAGCCAGGCAGGCAGTCAACGGACCTCCCTCTAAGAACTGTCAGAACGCACCTTTCAGTATTACGACTATAGGATCTTTTATTCTCTTCTGGCTCTTCCTCTGTCTCATGGAAACCCCTGAACTCGTTGATTTGCTATTTATATATATATCGCTTAGTCTTTTTTTTTTCTCGCCCTAGACTTGGTCAAATCAACTTTTACTTCTCGAAAACATTTTGACTTTGTCTTCTTCTTCTTCTTCTTCTTCTTCTTCTTCCACTTTCTGTGCAGATCCGTTATCGGATGTTGGCGGTGCAGTTGACTGCAGTTTGAAGTAGTTTTGTCGAAGAATTATTGAACCAAATCTCCAACTGTTTTAGCCAGATCATCCAAAGTCGTCCTCGCTCACGATTGCCAGCTACTATCTATATACTTAAAACAAAATACTATAAACAGCTTTGTGCAGTCCGTCCGGCCATTCTACTATTCTCTGCGAAATTACCTGCCAGTGAATTATTGGACATTGATAGGTCTCTAACTTCAGTCAACTTTGAGTAACCCCAAAATCAAATTGCTAAATGACCACTCTAATAATTGGAAGTGAAGGCTTTCATTAGCCCAGAATAAATTCTGTACTTAGCAGGTTGCTAAGCGACTAACACTTTCATTGATATTCTGATACGTGATTTTCATTCTTAGTAATGTCATAACATGCAGCCATGTTTGATTACTACCTGTCAAGGCAGAGAGTGCACACTTCCACTGATCATGGCAGAAAATTATTCTGTGCTATATACTCGTTGATTCTCTGACCTTCCCCAGGTTTTAAATATGCTCAACAGATGCCAGAACTTTCCAAATAACGTACACGCTGCTAATAGAAAACATCGACGTACGTAGATATAGGAAGGTATCAAGTCGATAGCCTTCTGTATGACCATTAATAAAACCCAGGGGAAAACTCTTGGAAAAGTGGGTGTCTACTTATCCGAACTATTATTCAGTTACGGCCAATTGTCTGTTCACTACCTCAATCAATCAATCAATCAATCAATCAATCAATCAATCAATCAATCAATCAATCAATCAATCAATCAATACTGATCTGCATTTAGGGCAGTCGCCCCGGTGGCAGATTCCCTATCTCTTGTTTTCCTAACATTTTATTAAATGATTTCTAAGAAATTGGAAATTTATTTAACTTCGCCCTTGGTAAGTTATTCCAATCCCTAACTCACCTTCCCATGAACTAATATTTGCCCCAATTTGACCTCTTCAATTCCAACTTTATCTTCATATTGTGATCTTTCCTACTTTTAAAGACACCACTCAAACTTATTCGTCTACTAATGTCATTCCACGTCATCTTTCCACTGACAGCTCGGAACATACCACTTAGTCGAGCAGCTCGTCTCCTTTCTCCCAAGTCGTCCCAGCCCAAACTTTGCAACATTTTTGTAACGCTACTCTTTTGTCGGAAATCATCCAGAACAAATCGAGCTGCTTTTCTTTGGATTTGTTTCCAGTTCTTGAATCAAGTAATCCTGGTGAGGGTCCCATAAACTGGAACCATACTCTAGATGGGGTCTTACCAGAGACTTAAATGCCCTCTCCTTTACATCCTTATTACACCCCCTAAATACCCTTATAACCACGAGCAGAGATCTGTGTCCTTTATTTACAATCCCATTTATGTGATTACCCCAATGAAGATCTTTCCTTATATTAACACCTAGGCACTTATAATGATCCCCAAAAGGAACTTTCACCCCATCAACGGAGTAATTAAAACTCAGAGGACTTTTACTATTTGTGAAACTCACAACCTGACTTTTAACCCCGTTTATGAACATACCATTGCCTGCTGTCCATCTCACAACATTATCGAGGTCACGTTGCAGTTGCTCACAATCTTGTAACTTATTTATTACTCTATAGAGCAGGGCCTCTCAAACGCCCAAAATGTCATGCGTGCAGATAGAGGCGCAAGAGCTCCGTGCACTGTGCATCGCTGTCGCTCGGCACGGCTCGGATCAACGCTTCGTCTCTGGGCTACTCGGCTAAGCTCGGCTCAGCTCGCCTATGCTCGGCTCAAGTCAGCCTGGATTTGGGGCGCTACGGCGCAAGTGGGGCAGAGGGAGACAGGCGTGAGGAAAGAGAGAGTAAGCGCTATTGCTCCAAATCGAGGAGTGGGGGGGTCTGCACTCCGTTCAGCCAAGCCAAGTCGTCTCTTGCACCGTGCAGAGTGTATGCACTACGCGCATGCACCCTGAGAGGCCCTACTATAGAGACTAACATCATCTGCAAAAAGCCTTACCTCTGATTCCAGTTGTTTACTCACATCATTTTTATATATAAGAAAACATAAAGGTCCAATAATAATGCCTTGAGGAATTCCCCTCTTAATTATCGCAGGGTCAGATAAAGCTTCGGCTGCTCTAATTCTCTGAGATCTATGTTCTCGGGCAAGATCGTTTAAAAGTGATAAGTTCCAGATACGCCCGAATGGTCGAATCACGCGGAAGGAAGTGTTATAAACTAGATTACGAATGACTCAATAATTATGTACCGGTTTAAAATGTTCATAAAACTACTGAAAAGGGCAAGCAATACAATATGACTACGACAGGGATCAAGGCGAGTTATCTGACCTATTTACAACGAATGCTGCTGAACAGCACAGGTCCACTAGTTAATTTATTTACTGAAGGAGTCCAAACTTCTCAGGAAGTTTCATTAGGTGTCACAGATATTCAGTTGTTGTTTTCTTCTTCAGAGTTTTAATTATTTTTATATCCATCTTGAGTCTTCTTGTATGGTCTGTACATCATTTGTGATAGTACATATATCACACCCCCGAATTATATGTAGAAGTTAGAGATATTATTGTCAATATTCGATTTATTATTATTATTATTATTATCATCATCATTATCTGTATTTCATTTGTATGTTTTGCCATTTATATTGGTAAGCTGGAAGATATCCACATATGTAAGTATGAGTAATTTGTTTTGCACGAGTGAGAAAACATTGCTTTAATAACTCTGGTAATTTGGTTGAGTCATGTGACTACCCCAGTGTTTGTTGTGATGTACTTGTGTCGGGATATTCCATGAGTCATGTAAATATCCCAGTGTCCGATGAGATGTGTTTGTTGATGTTGTTGTACTAGGGAAGTTCGGTGAGTCATTTAATAAACCCGAGTGTTTGTTATTGTCTTGGAACCTAGTATGAGTTGAGGGCATGGTATTGACCAATAGAGATCACTCATGATTGGCGGGTAAGCACCAATCCAGACGTATCATCTGAGAGGAGGGGGATGTTGATGTCTATAAAGGTTGATCATACGGCGGCAACCAGGGACATTGTAATGTAACTACTACAACTACAAGCAGTAACACTGTATGAAGGAACGACAACTGACACTGTACGGGAAGGAAGTGGTGCTGATACACGGTACGGGAGTGGCACGGCTGCAATGGACTGGACTTCAAACGTTCGTGGAGCGTAGTCTTGTTATGTTCGTGGAAAGTGACTGATTGTGGAGAGTGCTTGCGCATTAAGTATTGTAGCACTTGTGGCGGCCTAGCATTATATGTTGGTGAAAGCTATCTCAGACTTTCCATAATTTATGTTGAGGATCGACAGACGTGTGTATATATCTTTACAACAAGTGTTAAAATATGTGAACACAGTAGTGCAAGGTACAGTATCTGAGTGATGTGATAACTGCCGATTATGAGAATCGGTAAGTCGAATTGATATAGAGACAGTGAAGGGTATTTATCTTCATACATGTACATTGTTCATCGGACCATCTACAAATGGTAGCTTAGTTCTCGCTTTCGTTTTCCCACGATTTTCATTATTGTTGTTGTTGTAAATATGGAGTCTTCCAGCAATATTTTATGTGTGTATTATATGTATAATGTTGTATGTTGATGAGGTGCTCATGCACGGAATTTGTTCAGAATATAGTTAGCTATTTTAGAATCAGTGTTATTGATGAACCTAGGTGCAGTTCCTACCTAATTAGTCGTTTTCAGGAGGTTAGGTAAGGCCTGCAGCAGATGTACCAGTACGCAGCATTATGCACACGCCCTGGGATATACAGTTTATCATGCTCTTATCTAAATTCGAGGGATCCATTCTTATGAAATCTGGCGCCCATACTACGGACATTTCGGTTAATTATGCTTATTAATTTTATTAAGTTTTTGAGTAATGTTATTTATATATTTTTATTCATGATTTTATTTATTATTATCATCAAAAAGTTACACATTCACTGGAGGATCAAACGTCTTCCTCTTCTCTTTTTAGTCAGTGCTAAGAGGGGGATTACCATCACCACTCTCAGTATAGGTAGCAACCGCGTTCTGAAGCAGAGGTGCTCACGCTGAGCATGTCGTCCCGCGGGCACACAGTACTGTAAGCGTGCGGACCGGCAGGCGATGAGCGCAGCGCATGTTATTCAGCAACAGTGACGTTGTGGTTACGTCACAGGACGTGAAGACTGGGCAAAGTTCTCCCAGTCACTCTCGATCACTGTGGCGATACCCGAGACAGATAATAATGAAAGAAAGAGGGCAGATCCACGTGATTTTCAATTTACGTTGTTAGAAATAAGTTAGTTTTGTTCATTGCAGTTTACGTATTTTGACCGGATACAATAAACACTTTGTGATAGTACATATATCACACCCCCGAATTATATGTAGAAGTTAGAGATATTATTGTCAGTATTCGATTTGTATTATTATTATTATTATTATTATTATTATTTCATTTGTATATTTTGCCATTTATATTGGTAAGCTGGAAGATATCCACATATGTAGGTATGAGTAATTTGTTTTGCACCAGTGGGAAAACATTGCTGTAATAACTCTGGTAATTTGAATGAGTCATCTGGCTACCCCAGTGTCTGTTGTGATGTACTTGTGTCAGGAAATTCCATTTACTCATGTATATATCCCAGCCTGATGAGATAAGCTTGTTGTTGTACCAGGGAAAGTTTGGTGATTCATGAAAACTCCCCAGAGTTTGTTATTGTCTTGGGAGGAAGAAGTAGTTCAGGGCTTGGTCTTGATTTGAGGTTCACTCATGATTGGCTGGCAAGCACCAATCCAGACGTATCATCTGACAGGAGGGGGATGTTGATGTCTATAAAGGTTGGTCATACGGCGGCAACCAGATGATTGTATAGGAGATTGTAAGAAACATTGTATGGGAGATGGTATGAGAAACATTGTAAGGGTGATTGTAGAGGTGATTGTAAAGGAACGAGAAGGAAGATAACTACAACTACAACTACAACTGACGCACTGTACGGGAAGGAAGTGGTGCTGAGACACGGTACTGGATTGACATGGCTGCAATGGACTGGACTTCAAACGTTCGTGGAGCGTAGTCGTGTTATGTTTGTGGAAAGTGGTTGATTGTGGAGAGTGCTTGCGCATTAAGTATTGTAGCACTTGTGGCGGCCTAGCATTATATGTTGGTGAAAGCTATCTCAGACTTTCCATAAATTTATATGTTGAGGATCGACAGACGTGTGTATCTATCTTTACAACAAGTGTTAAAATATGTGAACACAGTAGTACAAGGTACAGTATCTGTGTGATGTGATAACTGCTGATTATGAGAATCGGTAAATCGAATTGATATAGAGACAGTGAAGGGTGTTTATCGTCATACATGTACAGTGTTCATCGGACTATCTACAAATGGTAGCTTAGTTCTCGCTTTCGTTTTCCCACGATTTTCATTATTATTGTTGTTGTTGTTGTTGTTGTAAATATGGAGTCTTCCAGCAATATTTTATGTGTGTATTATATGTATAATGTTGTATGTTGATGAGGTGCTCATGCACGGAATTTGTTCAGAATATAGTTAGCTAATTTAGAATCAGTGTTATTGATAAACCTAGGTGCAGTTCCTACCTAATTAGTCGTTTTCAGGAGGTTAGGTAAGGCCTGCAGCAGATGTACCAGTACGCAGCATTATGTACACGCCCTGGGATATAAAGTCTATCATGCTCTTATCTAAATTCGAGGGATCCATTCTGGTGAACTCTGGCGCCCATACTACGGACATTTCGATTAATTATGCTTATTAATTTTATTAAGTTTTTGAGTAATTTTATTTATATATTTTTATTCATGATTTCATTATCAGTAGTCATCAACTTATTACAATTGGCTTCCCAACGTGTGGCTGAATGATTGGTACATCTGTTAGGCTTATAAGCGTAGGTGCACTTGTCAGGTGTGGTTGGAATTCTGCAAACTATGTCAGTGAAGTGTTTTATATGTTTCATGTGTATTTTGGAGTATGAAGAAATGTTGTAGCGAGCCCAGTATTATAAAATTGAGAAGTAGAGAGGTTTTTAAAGTTGCTGGTACTAAGAATCAGGAGAAGAGAAGGCAAAAGAATTCCACCACATTGAGTTTATCTAATTTAAGTAAGAGTAGCAAAATGGCTGATAGTGGGAAGGATCTATTGGCAACGATGGGTGAGGAACAGAGTAACCCGTCTCAAACTCAGAATGTAGGGGATCAAGGGGAGGCTTCAATGCTCAGTATGCTTAAATCGCTACTTGATAGTCAGAGTAAAGAGTTGAAGAGTGAATTGAATTCCTTAAGTAATGAAATATGCAGTATTAACAGTAAAATCGATAATAATAATGTTGAATTGTCCAGTAAAATTGATAGTCAGAGTAAAGAGTTGAAGAGTGAATTGAGTTTTTTAAGTAATGAAATATACAGTATTAATAGTGAATTAAATTCAGTTAGTACGGAATTGTCCAGTAAGATTGAGAATCAAAGTAAGGAGTTAAATTTAGTGAGTGTTGAATTGTCTAGTAAAATTGATAGTTTAAGTAGTGCTGTGAATGGTAGAATAGATGAATTGAACCAGAAGTTTGACCATCAAAGCAGGGAAATTCAGGAAGTCAATAATAAGGTAGAATCTCAACGCTTGGAATTGACTGAGAAAATCGAATGCCGATTTAATGTAGTTAGGAAGGAATTTGTTGAAAACAGCAAGGAATGTGATAAAAGAATAAAAATAGTGGAAGATAAAGTCGAAGAAATAGATAGAATTAAAACCAGCCAGAATGTTTTAGCGAAGCGAATAGATGAAAAGACTGAGAAATTGGAGAAAGACCTCAAGTCAGTAGAAGGAAATGCCAGAATGGTAGTTGAAGAAGGAATTAAAGCATGTCATGTAAAGTTAAGGCAGGAGATCAGTCAAATCCAAGTAGGTAGCAGCATATGTAATAGGTACGTATCTTGTACGAAGGACTCTGAATTACCCAAGTTTAATGGTCGGCAGTTTAATCCGATGGAATTCTTGAAAACAGTGGAGAAACGGTTTTCCAAGAATCTTGACGATGGTTTGATTGATTGGAGTATGGTTGATGAGATGTTGGATATTGCATTTGTTGGTGAAGCGAGATCCTGGTTTCAAGTTTACAGACAGGGTATTTCGAGTTTGGAGGAATTTAGGGAGAAATTTAGTTCTAAATTTTGGAGTGAAGCTATTCAGGGAAGGGAAAGAGATCGCGTGCTATTTGGCAAGTATAAACCTCAGGAAGGTGTATCTATGACGGAGTATTTCTTGGCGCATGTTCTGATCAGCCAGAATATTGAAGGTCTAGCATCGGAAAGAGATACAGTCCGCCAGATGTTGAGGCATTTTCCTGAGAAGGTCGGATTAGCTGCATGTATGCAGAATATTGTTACGATTAAAGAATTAGAGCAGCTGTTAGAGAGGTTTGATGCTTTGGAAGGGCAGGGGAGGACTAGGCAAAGTGAAGGTAGGAATTACGGAGATAATGGGAGACAAGGTAATCAGGTAGCGGGAGATAGGAATAATCAGAATTTCAGTCATTCTAGGCAAGGGAATCAGGGTGGTAATTCCGGAAGGGGAAACAGACACTCTAACCAAGGAGGTAATCACCAGGAATATTATGGCAGAAGACCTAATCAAGGGGAATCAGAAAGTAGGGGGCGTACGGATCAAAGACCTTCAGATCAAGTGCCGAGACATGATAATAGTGAACAGTCCATGTCAAGTAATTTAAACCGGAATCGGACTTCTTAGTTGGGTCAGATAGGCAGTCCGATACCGAAATTCCTATTCACGCGATGAAACAGGTAAGTTACGAGGTAGACGTGAAAGAGGAATCATTGTATGACCATGTGTTTTGTGATCAGGGAGATTTTGTGTATAGGGGGCGTGATGAAGGTAAGAAAGATGTGTCGGATGACTTACTTTGTGCTAGTGGTGATGGTAATAGCGGTGTTGCGATCGATAATCTTGTGGAAGTTTCTGAAATTGAAAGTGAAGTTTTTTGTGAAGTTGATGAAGGTTGTTTAGTAAGTGAAGAGTGTTCACGGAGTATACATCATGAGGATGTTTTTGTTGATTTAAGTGTACGTGAGAAGAGTAAAGTTAGGTCCATTATGTGTGAAAATGGTGACTTTGAGATTAATGAAACTTCTGATAAGAGAGTCGAAAGTAGCAGTGTTGTTGGCATGAAACTGGTGCAAGTAGGAGCTGATATGGAAGGTGGTGACGATGGATTAATTGTTGGGTCATTAAGTAGTAATGACAGCAATTTCAAAGTGTATTATGGTAAGAATTTCAGTAATAGAGTGAGCGTGAGTGAGAATGAAGTGAGTATGTTTGACAAGCGAGTGCGTAATGTTTTATTTAAGGCTGAGAATTGTGTGAATGATTTGAATGACGTGCTGTGTGATATCGATGTGGAATGTGTGAAAAAGTATGTGATCTGTTTGCTTGCATTAATTATGAGTTTGTGGAAGAGTAAATATTGTGAGATTCCCGCGCATTTCAGAAAGAGGGATTTTCTTGTCATGAATGTTATGAATGAAAGTTTGTATGATTCTTGTGTGACTGGATGGTACGAATCTTTGTGTGTGAGATAGAGTGTATTCTAGACGTTGTTAGTTTTTATTGCGGTACGCATTCCTCGCTTATCGATGCCAATGTTAAGTTTATGTATAGTTTTTATTCATTTATATCAGGGTCCGTATACTGTGGACAGTAGAATAGGCAAGTGTGCTTATAGGCTCCTAACCACTGACAACAAGGTCTTTGTAGATATAGAGATAGGATCTGCACCTTGGATGTATATATTATCAATTTTGAGTTATGTGTACAGTAGTAAGAAGGGATTGTATTCAATGGTATGTGAAACAATCAGAGTTGTGTGTATATAGCCATATTATTATTATTATTATTGTTTGGACAAATTGTATTTCGTGTGTGCGAATACAATGCAGTAGACGCAATGTATATATCATTATTACAGTAAATTAAGAGTTCAGTTATATAATTTATGAAGTTCTGTTTTATGGTGAATCATAATATATGATATCATCGATTCACCAAGGGGGCGTTATGTGATAGTACATATATCACACCCCCGAATTATATGTAGAAGTTAGAGATATTATTGTCAGTATTCGATTTGTATTATTATTATTATTATTATTATTATTATTATTTCATTTGTATATTTTGCCATTTATATTGGTAAGCTGGAAGATATCCACATATGTAGGTATGAGTAATTTGTTTTGCACCAGTGGGAAAACATTGCTGTAATAACTCTGGTAATTTGAATGAGTCATCTGGCTACCCCAGTGTCTGTTGTGATGTACTTGTGTCAGGAAATTCCATTTACTCATGTATATATCCCAGCCTGATGAGATAAGCTTGTTGTTGTACCAGGGAAAGTTTGGTGATTCATGAAAACTCCCCAGAGTTTGTTATTGTCTTGGGAGGAAGAAGTAGTTCAGGGCTTGGTCTTGATTTGAGGTTCACTCATGATTGGCTGGCAAGCACCAATCCAGACGTATCATCTGACAGGAGGGGGATGTTGATGTCTATAAAGGTTGGTCATACGGCGGCAACCAGATGATTGTATAGGAGATTGTAAGAAACATTGTATGGGAGATGGTATGAGAAACATTGTAAGGGTGATTGTAGAGGTGATTGTAAAGGAACGAGAAGGAAGATAACTACAACTACAACTACAACTGACGCACTGTACGGGAAGGAAGTGGTGCTGAGACACGGTACTGGATTGACATGGCTGCAATGGACTGGACTTCAAACGTTCGTGGAGCGTAGTCGTGTTATGTTTGTGGAAAGTGGTTGATTGTGGAGAGTGCTTGCGCATTAAGTATTGTAGCACTTGTGGCGGCCTAGCATTATATGTTGGTGAAAGCTATCTCAGACTTTCCATAAATTTATATGTTGAGGATCGACAGACGTGTGTATCTATCTTTACAACAAGTGTTAAAATATGTGAACACAGTAGTACAAGGTACAGTATCTGTGTGATGTGATAACTGCTGATTATGAGAATCGGTAAATCGAATTGATATAGAGACAGTGAAGGGTATTTATCGTCATACATGTACAGTGTTCATCGGACTATCTACAAATGGTAGCTTAGTTCTCGCTTTCGTTTTCCCACGATTTTCATTATTATTGTTGTTGTTGTTGTTGTTGTAAATATGGAGTCTTCCAGCAATATTTTATGTGTGTATTATATGTATAATGTTGTATGTTGATGAGGTGCTCATGCACGGAATTTGTTCAGAATATAGTTAGCTAATTTAGAATCAGTGTTATTGATAAACCTAGGTGCAGTTCCTACCTAATTAGTCGTTTTCAGGAGGTTAGGTAAGGCCTGCAGCAGATGTACCAGTACGCAGCATTATGTACACGCCCTGGGATATAAAGTCTATCATGCTCTTATCTAAATTCGAGGGATCCATTCTGGTGAACTCTGGCGCCCATACTACGGACATTTCGATTAATTATGCTTATTAATTTTATTAAGTTTTTGAGTAATTTTATTTATATATTTTTATTCATGATTTCATTATCAGTAGTCATCAACTTATTACAACTTAGGCCTACAACCTAAAATATTTCTGTAATGAATTACAGTATTTTAAGAGGTGCTTTAGAAATATTTCTAATAGAATACGGAGTTCAGTTGGATAAGCTGTAGTTTGCGGTTGTGTAGGTTTAAATTATCTGATAGATTCACCAACAATTCAATCACGCTTACCGCGAATACCATCAGTTACGTCATTTATTTGGAGACATGCTGTATATCTATTTGGTAGATACTTTTACATTGTTGTACTCCAATTCTCGATAGTAAATATCTACGTCCTCACTCGTAATGAAACTCCCTCACCATTTAGAGGCTCTATTATCATCGGACACCTGATAAGTTGTATATTCTATTTTCAGAAATTCAGTGAATAGGGAAAGTTACATAACACTACAACACTGTGCAAAATCAAGCAGTAAACTTGTTGAATTATGTAAATACATAATGTTCCGCTGAATGAATAACAGGAATTTTACATTTTTTAAATGGAATTAGTGTCATTCCCCAGTAATTGTAAATCGTAGCTTGTAAGCTTGAACGCTGTACCTTTGTCAATTGTAACACGAAAAATATAACTTATCAGTCTTCATTGAATGTATAAAATAAATAGAGAGATTTATTAAATAAATACATCGTCCGTCCTGTAATGAGAGTGACCGTTCAGATCCCGAATACATTCACGCTACAATTTCAATGGAGTTATAAAATTTTAAAAAGATGTAATCACGTTCTCAGGTATAGACGAAAATGAGTGATTTGTAGAGTCCCTCAGTATCTGTATTACTATTTTTTTCTATTTCGCAGAATGCAACTTTCAAATTTTGTAGTAAGGTCGATGTCTCAATAGGCAGGCGCCTCCTGCTCCGTATAACACGCCTCTGATAATCCACCGATCGATAGGTGTTTTTGCTGGTAGGTAAGGCAAGCACGAAACATTGCTTTACTGACCTTTCTGATGATGGCTATGATGGCAGCTCTCCGATTAGAGTCATCGGTAGTGATGCAAAGAACCACCTCGTGCAATTTCCATCCACACTGTCTCGTGGATTGAGCGATCGACGTCTTACACGGTGGTGGTGATGGTTGCGTATTAGCTCCAGTGATTATAGCGCCTTTTTGAAAAACATACTATACCCCAAACTACATTTCGCTGAGCTGTGGAGGAAAGCTTCATAGTCACAATCGGACACCACTGCTCCACTCCTTTACAAAGCGTGTTCGCTCTCTCGCTTTACTGTGAGGTATGCTTGCTACGTAAGCTGTCCGCATTTACGTCAGACCAGCCCGGCCGCACTGGGCTAGCCTCAACGGGCGTCCAGCTGAGCACCTCTGTTCTAAAGCAATGTCTAAGCTTACCTGTCATTAAGCAGCCCCACCCAGTCGCCAGGAAGGGGGTCAGCGTTACCCCAGGAAACATGCAGGGACCGTGGAGGATTAGTAGTAACCAGTGGAGACACTGTCAGAGAGACCCAGAGAGCTCCACAGTCATCTGGAATAGAAGAAGAATGTGTTAACACTTCGCATTAAATCTCACTTTATCTCATACAAAAGCTCGCACAGAGAAAATTTACTTTACTGGAAGATACAGTTATGTCAAAAGTCTGTACACAGTTATCCTCCAGTTACACCAGACATTATGAATGAATGAATTTATTTATTTAATGAATGCATGTACGAATGAATAAAAACTCTTCTCTCCCAGTCAAACCCCTTTGGGTGGGGTTGGTAGAGTGACAGCCACGGTATCACCTGATCTCGTAAGAGGCGACTAAAGAGGCCCCAGGAGCTCTTATCTTGGGGATCGTGGGCTGGCCACCACGAGGCCTTTAGCCAAGTCCTGGCATTATATCCACTTACTTGAGCCAGGCTCACTACCTTCATCTATCCTATACGACCTTCCTTGGTCAACACTTGTTTTTTCCGACCCCGACGCCATTAGGTTCCGAGGGCTAGGGAGTCTTTCATTTTGCACGCCCTTCGTGGCCTATGTCTTTCTTTGGCCGATACCTTCATTTTTCGAACTGTTGGATCCCTTCCATTTTTTTCTCTCTGATTGGTCTTATAGTCTTAAAACAGTAATCATCACGACTCTCCGAGACATTGTTTGATGCGCAGTGCTAACATTACTTATTATGTATTTTCTAACATTATCTTGTTTACTTATCGAATTCAATTATAAGATTTTTTAAAATTATATTGTAATTATATGGTTAAGTGTAAGAGAGGGCCACGAGCCCTAACTTAACCATTGCTAAAATAAATAAAATGGGGAGAGAGCATTCGTTATTGAATGAATGAATGAATGAATGTTCTCAGTCTACAGCTACGGGAACTCCAGCAGCTGAGGATGAAACATTCCATCTATTGGAACCTAAAAATTTCACATGGAGTTTAACAATTAATTATATTAAGGAACAATAATAACAACAATAACGATAGTACAACAATAATACTAATAATCAATAGCCTATTCTAATTATCGCTATTAATCAGTTATTTCTTGTAATAACATATTTATGGCTCAAACTTAGCTATCTAGCCGAAGTCCACCCTGCCTGTAATGCGTAATCTTGCAGTTTTCTTGTGTGTATATTTCTTTTTCTTTCTTTTCTTTTTCTTTTTCTCTCTCTTTTTTTTTTCATTCTGCTTTACGTCGCACCGACACAGATAGAGATGGGACAGAAAAGGACTAGGAACGAGGAAGGAGCGGCCGTGGCCTTAATTAAGGTGCAGTCCCAACATTTGCCCGGTGTAAAAATGGGAAACCACGGAAAACCATCTTGAGGGCTGTCAACAGTGGGGTTCGAACCCACTATCTTCCGAATACTGCATACTGGCAGCAATTAAGCGACTGCAGCTTTCGAGCTCGGTAAGTGAAATTCTTCCCTATTTTCACCATAGAGAAGGCATTTTATGACATCCTTTTCCCAATCCATCCGTTATTTTTGTAAATTCCCATCATCCACCAGATACAGGCAGATATAAGCATACACAATACCAGATCAGTGATACACATTACCATTCTACATAGTTGCTATTCCTGTCCAATAATAATAATAATAATAATAATAAAAACAGTCAACCATAACAGACCAGACATCATACTGGTAAACAAGAAAACTGGGACAACTTTCGTTATTGACATCGCTATCCCCAATGACACCAACATTGACAGAAAGTACTATGAAAAAATCTACAAGTACAAAGTACTTGCAGAAGAGATCAAGAGGATCTGGAAGATTAAACTGGTACGGACAGTCCCTGTGATTCTGTCAGTCAACGGCCTCATTCCACACACACTTCACAAGAGTCTGCGAGAACTGGGTCTTCCACCGAACATCTACAAAATTATGCAACATTGTGTCCTGCTGTCAACATGCAACTTTGTGCGATCGTTCCTCTGGCAAGAATGAAGATCCCGTGATCTACAGTTTTGTATATACCTGTATTTGTGTTATAATGTATAAGTACTTTAATTATTGTAAGGAACTTGGTGCATCCCGTCCCCCGTTACTACCCATATTTCCTGTGGCGACGTGTGTATAATAATACACTGGCCGGCAAAAAAAGTGGATCACTTTGGAAATGTTGATTTTCTGTTCGCTAAAACAAATTTTTAAGGACATATTTCATTTTGTGATGTTCCTCTTTATAAATAAATGTTTTCAGCACTCTCTGGTAAGTGTGTGGTGCATATGGTCCGAATTGATCGACTATTAGAGATAATTTTCCATGCCATTACCTTTTATGACGATCCCTTTTAACTTTTATGGTTTTATGACGGTCCCTTTTAACGTGGTTCCTCGCCCCCTAATCAAGCGTTAAAGTTACTGTAAACATTTGCAGTGATAAGATGTTCTTTGTAAAAACTCTGGGGAGTTCCAAATCAGTTTTTGTTCGATCCTTGATGAGTCAAGATGCCTCTAAGTAGAGAAAATGTTGCACGCGTAATCGCCTTGGTTGAAGACGGTCGCAGCCTTCGGTATGCGGCCCATGCTGTAGGAGCATCTTATGGAAGTGTACAACGGGCCGTGCAACGTTATCGTGAACGTGGAACATGCGAAAGGAGACCGGGATCTGGACGTCGACGAATTACGAACGCCAGGGATGAACGATTTCTTGTCCTCCAAGTCTTGAGAGACCGAAGAACAACAGCGGTTCAGGCGAGAAATCGTCTAGAGGCTACAAGAAATGTCCGTGTGAGTGAGACTCCAGGAGGCTAACCTTACTTCAAGAAGGCCCGCTACAGGGCCACTATTAACGGGGCAGCATCGGAGAAGACGACTCGAGTTCGCGATGCAGCATCGAAACTGGATCATTCAGGACTGGAGCATGGTGCTTTTTACAGATGAGAGCCGCTTCTGTCTGAGATCTCCAGATGGATGAGAAAGAGTGTGGAGGAGGCCTGGAAAGCGATTCTCACCCGTAACTCTCTCCCAAAGGACACCATTTGGGGAAGGCTCTCTGATGGTGTGGGGTGGCATAAACTTTGAATCCCGTACCGAGCTTGTGATTCTTGATGGCGGTTCTCTCACTGCTCACCGCTATGTGGAAGAAGTTATGCAGGATCATGTTGTCCAATTTGCACAATTTACGGGCGACAATTTCATTTTAATGCACGACAATGCTCGCCCGCACGTCGCCCGTATCGTCACCCGTTACCTAGAAGAAGTTGGAATTCAAACTCTAGACTGGCCAGCAAGAAGTCCTGACCTAAATCCCATAGAGCACGTATGGGATATGATTGGGAGAAGACTTCGGTCTCAGAATATCGAGACTCTGGCTGAACTGAGGGCACGATTGGTGACAGAATGGAACAGTATTCCTCAGGAAACAATTAGGAATCTAGTGCGCAGTGTACCACAACGCCTCCAGGAGGTCATCACTGCCAGAGGCCGAAACACCAGATTTTAATGTCTCTAGTGGTTTGCTAAAACATTTTCTGACAGTGTAAATCAGTGAAAGTGTTAAAATTGGAGTTAACTTAAATACAGTGAAAGACACGAAAATGAGTAAAAATTACAGGAATTACAGAAACGATAAAATGTCATAATAAAGTGAATGTCAGATAAATTTTGAAAGTGAATTTAGTGTTAAACGTGAAGGTAACATAATGTTTGATTAGTATTATCAGTATTATTATTTATTTAGGACACTGGACTAACATTATATCCATTGAAACATTTTTTTTCAAAGTGATCCATTTTTTGCCGGCCAGTGTAATAATAATAATACTAATAATACTAATAATAATAATAATAATAATAATAATAATAATAATCATAATAATAATAATTTTACATCCGACTTTTTGGAGACGCCCATGTGCCGGAATTATGTCCCGCAGGAGTTCCTTTACTTGCCGGTATATGTACCGACATGACGCTGATGTATTTGAGCTTTTTTTTTTTTTTTTTTTTTTCAATTTGCTTTATAGTATGTCGCACCGACACAGATAGATGGTATGGCGATGATGGGACAGGGAAGGTCTAGGAGTGGGAAGGAAGCGGCCGTGGCCCTAATTAAGGTATAGCCCCAGCATTTTAGTGCCGGGAGTGTCCGAGGACATGTTCGGCTCGCCAGGTGCAGATCTTTCGATTTGGCACCCGCGTCGTGATGAGAATGAAATGATGATGAAGACAACACATACACCCATCCTCTGTGCCGGTGAAATTAACCAATGATGGTTAAAATTCCCGACCTTGCCGGGAATCGAACCCTGAACCCCTGTGGCCGAAGGCCAGCACGCTAACCATTTAGCCATGGAGCCGGACAGGCCCAGCATTTGCCTGGTGTGAAAATGGAAAACAACGGAAAACCATCTTCAGGGCTGCCAACAGTCGGGTTCAAACCCACTATCTCCCGGATGCAAGCTCACAGCTGCGCGCCATAATCGCACGGCCAACTCATCCGGTCCTTTACTTTCTTTTAAATCCCATCATGCACCCGATACAGGCAGATATAAGGATACACAATACTAAATCACTGATACACATTACTATTCAACATAGTCGCGTTTCTTGTCCAATAATAAGAATATTATTGATTTTACATCCGACCAACTACTTTTACAGTTTTCGAGGACGCCGAGGTGCCGGAATTTTGTTCCGCCGAAGTTCTTTTGCGTGCCGGTATTTGAGCACCTTCAACTACCACGTTTATACGTTTATCTAGGCCAACTGATTTCGCTAACACAAAAAATGACCAAGGAAGTGAAGAGAAGAATAACTCAGGCTTGGAAGGCCTTTTGGGGGCTGAAATTCATAAATCATTAAACAGACTAGAGGCACTCAACTCATGCATCATTCCCGTATTGAGTTACGCTTGTCAGACTTAATAACCAAGAAAAAGAGAGCAATAAAATTATGCCAAAGGAGAATAGTGGGCATATTATTCAGACACAGAAATCCAAACAAGAGAATCCAAGAAATTACATCTTCAGAGAACGTCACGCAACTGGCCGCAAGAGCAAAGTGGAAATGGCCAGCGCACATAGCGAGGCTACATCAGGACAGATGAGCACAGAGGACAACACAGGCAAGAGAAGATGGGCAAACAGCCACTAGGACCACACTCGGCCAGAACAGCACGATCCAGAACTGACTGGAAAGGGATGGAAAGACAATGGTTGAAGTAAAATGTGCAAAGCGAAAGGAAAAAATATGAATACTGGTAAAATAAGTGTTATGAAATAGTTTTACACACAGAAAACTTACAAGAGTGTAGTGAATAGTGTTGAAATAAGTACTAAATATAGAACTAGAGACGACTCGGACCGATTGCAGAAACGATGAGTAGTTTTAAGCCTTAGACAACGTCTACCTAAACAACATCGAAGTTACGTACGATGTTCCATTGCATAAACAATGTTCAGTCGGTTTTTAGCTAGACGTCGTTTAAAGTTTCAATACTGGTTCGAAAATGGAAACAGAAGTATGTATCGTCCACGCAACTCTTTGCTTGTGGCAACCAGTGAAGTTCGTCAAACGTTAGTCAGCTGTCGTCTTACTACACATTACTCAAATATGGCTAAGCATGCTAGTTGTTTTACGTTGCACCGACACAGATAGGTCTTACGGCGACGATGGGACAGGAAAGGGCTAGGAGTGGGAAGGAAGCGGCCGTGGCCTTAATTAAGGTACAGCCCCAGCATTTGCCTGGTGTGAAAATAGGAAACCACGGAAAACCATTTTCAGGACTGCCGACAGTGGGGTTCGAACCTACTATTTCCCGAATACGGGATACTGGCAGCACTTAAGCGACTGCAGCTATCGAGCTCAGTGGTTTAAGCATGAGCATGCCTTGTCCACAGATAATAATATCGCTTTCGGTGCAAATGAAAACTTATAATAGGCCTATTATCGACACTAAAGCGACTCGTCACCGTACGAGAAAGTGTAGCTTTGATTATAGTGTCATTACGGTGAGTGTGAGGTAAATAGGGCGAAGGGAAGATGAAATTATACTACAGTGTAACCGAATGAGTTGTACGACCATATAGATGTCTCTCGCATTCTGGAGATCATAAGTTCGAAACACACCATCGGCAGCCCTGAAGATTTGTTCCCGTAGTCTCCCCATTTGTACAGCAGGCAAATACTGGGGCTGTTATTATGGCCACGATTCTTCCTTCCCAGTCCTTGCCTTTTCCTATCTCATAGTTACCGAGAGAAATAAAACACACACGACCTACTTTGTAGTGTCACTCACAGCTGCGCGCTCCTAACCGCACGGCCAACTCGCCCCGTGTGTACTTACTTAGCAGTAAATGTAACTGAATCCCTCCCCGTCGATGCATGTGACAGACCTCTGGCGATCGGGACAAGTTATTCTGATATGGATGTAGTCAAGTGACCTATAATTGCAGATAACTTATCCTAAATATAATAAAACATATTGGTTGACAAGAATTGTAGCCAAACTGATAGTTACCGGACTGTCCCTTGTGTCAAAAACTTCATAGTACATAATCTCTGATTGTGATTCACTCCTAAAATTACTCCTAAAATTTGAGGTTAAACAGTGTTCTCGGCAGTTTAAACATGGCCGGTTGGACATCGGTTTTAGAAAGTGTCTAAGTGAAAAAAATAACATCTTTGCAATGCGGTAGCCATACTTAAACATTGTTTAATCGTCTAAATTCCGTTTCTGCAATCGGTCCGAAAAACCTCACACAAGGGAAGGCGAAATATTAACAGTAGGTATAAGCTAAGCCAGTTGAAACATAGGCCCTACTATCAAAAATGGCATATACAACCATCTCACGTGACTAGCTCACTCATTAGTCGAGCATAGAAGTCTTTTACAGGCGCGATGACCCTCGCCTGGTCAAAGAAGATTTCATGGTCTGTACTGTAGAAGTGTCTGTTATGGCAGACTGGCTTGTACCATTTTCTGTGGAATGCTTGACTTGTGAGGAAAGCCACAGAGATAGAGCTGCGCCCAATTATTATTATTATTATTATTATTATTATTATTATTATTATTATTATTATTATTATTATTATTATTATTATTATTACTATGTGCGTATGGACCCAATGGATCACGCAAAGCTCTAACGATTCTGTTTTCTGAGTTGCCAAACAGCTCTCATCCTTTCTCCGTGGATCCTTTTTCGTTCTTCTGTCCACTTTGCTCCAGTCTTCTTTTTCACTTCGTTCTCTGGTTGCACTTTCCATCCATTAATTTTTTTCCTATAAAGGTTTCTGTCCGCGGTGTCATTTGGGTTTATCTGGGCTTTTTCCAGATCCTTCTTCACTTCCAGTACCCATGGGATATTTTTTAGATGTTCTATGTAGGTGAGAATCTTGTGTGTCAGTCTACTTGCCGGCAATCTGTGGGCGTACCCATAGAATTTCAGACGTCTTTTACGGATGTCTGCTGCAATGTTGGAATGCTCTTCTGTCTCTCTGCGTAACCTCAGTCTATATCCATCTTCTGTCCGAGAATTTCCGAAAATTTCTTCATAGGCTAGGGCTAGCAACCAGCCCGGTGTGCATATACTGCGGTTATATCGAAGACGTATTACATATTTTATTTGTGTGTGTTCATTGGCTGCCACAAAGAAGATGCTTAGAAGTTATGCAGGGAGAATTGACGCCAGGAGGGATCGTGTCAGTAATGCTACGAAGTCAAGAATCTTGGGACCAGCTGGCAGTTTACGTAGAAAATATTCTGCGTCAGAAGAAGAAGGACCTGGACGATTACGACAGACAATAAAGCAGAAGAAGAAAGATGAAGCACAAGATGCATTAAGCACGACATCCGTCCTGAAGTAATGCGAGAGCGGTTTCCGGGGCGGAAATAAACGTCGTGGAAAAAGGGAGTGTGGTTTTTAGTGGGCAAGAATCTCCACACACTTGTTGAGTGCGGACCCTCACAAGCGTCTTATGAAAGATTTTCCACACTCCCTCGCAAAAAATATTATTATTATTATTATTATTATTATTATTATTATTATTATTATTATTATTATTATTATTATTATTATTATTATTATTATTATTATTTAAAGAGCTCTAACAGGTAGGTCATCCTTCCCTAATGGTAAAAGGCGCAAAGAAATGAAACGATAATTAAAACTTCAAAATGTATCCACTGACTAAAATATAAAACGAATGATGATATTAGTCCGCGAAACCGAGTTCACCCTCCCACCCCCGCCCACGGTGGGATACACACGATGGTAGTAACCACAGGCAACGCCCAGATCCGTGGTGTTCCTCACATAAGGGTACTAGTACTAGGTAACGTAGATCCATGCTGTTTCTCACATAAGGCTACTAGCACTAGGTAACGTAGATCCATACTGTTCCTCACATAAGGCTACTAGCACTAGGTAACGTAGATCCATACTGTTCCTCACATAAGGCTACTAGCACTAGGTAACGTAGATCCATGCTGTTCCTCACATAAGGCTACTAGCACTAGGTAACGTAGATCCGTATTGTTTCTCACATAAGGGTACTAGTACTAGGTAACGTAGATCCATGCTGTTCCTCACATAAGGCTACTAGCACTAGGTAACGTAGATCCATGCTGTTCCTCACATAAGGCTACTAGTACTAGGTAACGTAGATCCATGCTGTTCCTCACATAAGGGTACTAGCACTAGGTAACGCAGATCCATGCTGTTCCTCACATAAGGGTACTAGCACCAGGTAACGCAGATCCATGCTGTTCCTCACATAAGGCTACTAGCACTAGGTAACGCAGATCCATGCTGTTCCTCACATAAGGGTACTAGCACTAGGTAACGCAGATCCATGCTGTTCCTCACATAAGGGTACTAGCACTAGGTAACGTAGATCCATGCTGTTCCTCACATAAGGCTACTAGCACTAGGTAACGTAGATCCATGCTGTTCCTCACATAAGGGTACTAGCACTAGGTAACGCAGATCCATGCTGTTCCTCACATAAGGGTACTAGCACTAGGTAACGCAGATCCATGCTGTTCCTCACATAAGGGTACTAGCACTAGGTAACGTAGATCCATGCTGTTCCTCACATAAGGCTACTAGCACTAGGTAACGTAGATCCATGCTGTTCCTCACATAAGGGTACTAGCACTAGGTAACGTAGATCCATACTGTTCCTCACATAAGGGTACTAGCACTAGGTAACGCAGATCCATGCTGTTCCTCACATAAGGGTACTAGCACTAGGTAACGCAGATCCATGCTGTTCCTCACATAAGGCTACTAGCACTAGGTAACGCAGATCCATGCTGTTCCTCACATAAGGCTACTAGCACTAGGTAACGCAGATCCATGCTGTTCCTCACATAAGGGTACTAGCACTAGGTAACGCAGATCCATGCTGTTCCTCACATAAGGGTACTAGTACAAGGTAGCGCAGTTCCGTGCTGTTCCTCACATAAGGGTACTAGTACATAGTACAAGGTAACGCAGACCCGTGCTGTTCCTCACATAAGGGTACTAGTACATAGTACAAGGTAACGCAGACCCGTGCTGTTCCTCACATAAGGGTACTAGCACTAGGTAACGCAGATCCATGCTGTTCCTCACATAAGGGTACTAGTACAAGGTAGCGCAGTTCCGTGCTGTTCCTCACATAAGGGTACTAGCACTAGGTAACGCAGATCCATGCTGTTCCTCACATAAGGGTACTAGCACTAGGTAACGCAGATCCATGCTGTTCCTCACATAAGGCTACTAGCACTAGGTAACGTAGATCCATGCTGTTCCTCACATAAGGCTACTAGCACTAGGTAACGTAGATCCATGCTGTTCCTCACATAAGGCTACTAGCACTAGGTAACGTAGATCCATGCTGTTCCTCACATAAGGGTACTAGCACTAGGTAACGTAGATCCATGCTGTTCCTCACATAAGGCTACTAGCACTAGGTAACGTAGATCCATGCTGTTCCTCACATAAGGGTACTAGCACTAGGTAACGTAGATCCATGCTGTTCCTCACATAAGGGTACTAGTACTAGGTAACGTAGATCCATGCTGTTCCTCACATAAGGGTACTAGTACATAGTACAAGGTAACGCAGACCCGTGCTGTTCCTCACATAAGGGTACTAGCACTAGGTAACGTAGATCCATGCTGTTCCTCACATAAGGGTACTAGTACTAGGTAACGCAGGTCCATGCTGTTCCTCACATAAGGGTACTAGTACTAGGTAACGCAGATCCGTGGTGTTCCTCACGTAATGGTAATAATCACAAGTAGTCTCATGGTTCTAATTTCATCATCTCTTGGTCGCGTCTTTTAGTCGCCTCTTACGACGGGCAGGGGATATCGTGGGTGTATTCTTCGTCTGCGTCCCCCACCCACAGGGGGTAAAATAACTTCAACAGGGAAGACGGCTTCAAGATATCAAATACATGGAGACCTTTACTCCAGAAATACATGAGCAGCAGTGCCATAGCACAGTTAGTAGGGAGCCGAGGATGGTGTAGTCGTAACTTCCACTTTACTTTCACACCTTCATGCGCTTTGCGCTGATGAAGTAAAGGTCCCCATACTACGAAAAACCGAAAATTAAGCAATTTCCTCAATTGTACAGAAATTTGAAGGGCTAAAGGGACGGGAAAGATTTCAAATTGTAAGTGTTGGATAGCTCTATAAAACTAAAAAAAGAAACAAATTTCGATAATCACTTTCGGCCTAAATGCAGTTCCGGAAAAACAGCCTAAAATTGTTTGTTTGTTTACTCGTCTTCTTTTTTATTCAAATCCGAGCCAAATTAACTTATTTACATAATTATTTATATAATATTTTCCTTGGTCAGTACCCTGAGGCTTTTTTGATTTGTTGAAAAATGTCCACGCCGAATGTACTTATAAAGGCTTACGTGAAACTCTGCATTGACTCACATTAGCGCTCGTAGTGATAGAAAAATGCAAACTGCTAATCTGATCGATCGGACAAAGAGAATTAAATAAAGAATTGTAATGTTTAGGAACAAATAAAGAATATATTCTCATATTTTATTCTATGTTATTTACCTAAAATTCGTAGCTCATATCCCGAGGTTGTTTTCAACATTGAGTTCCTTGGCTGAAGGGCTACAACTGTGGATGTTTTATTTTAACGAACGACAATAAGCCACGAAAACCTACGTTCATTAACTTAAGATTTCATTTTAGAGCCTTGTTGACATCAAGGCAGATTATGTTGCGTATAGCGCATTAAGAATTGACGAAGAATGTATTTAGCAATACGACTTAATGTTGGAATGATTGTGTTGAAAAACATCTTTAGCAACCAGCGATCCTCAGTGTTACTTAATACCATGTGTACACAACGCATTCAATATTTGTTTACGAATAGCTTCCGTGGATCAGTGGCAGGGTGACGGCCTCCACGTACTAAGACAGCGAGTTCAAACGTAACGGAGATAGTCGGATATTCGAAGGGCTGAGAAAATCTAACCTGCACTACATGTCAGCATGTAAAAGATGTCCGATAACACATCAACCAACAATTTTAATTAAAAGTTACTTATAAATCTCCCAAAACGATCCGTTTCTCTGTCATCTGGTAAAGCAAAAGGGAACTTCTAAATTGATACGCAAACAACCTACTTGACGCCAAATCAAAATCCAGCACACAGTAGCTAAGACTGTACGATTATTATTATTATTATTATTATTATTATTATTATTATTATTATTATTATTAGTATTATTATTATTATTATTATTATTATTATTATTATTCAAACAACATACCACACTACCAACTACCGCAGAAACACGCAATATTGATTAGGGATCCCTCCATGTATGGTTGACGCCAAGAAGGGCAGGTACAAATCCGCATGTGCGACGCAGTTTGCACCCACGAATCCACAGGTGTGGGGAAAAGCGCTAGGAAAAGATATTATTATTATTATTATTATTATTATTATTATTATTATTATTATTATTATTATTATTATTATTATTATTATTATTATTATTATTGTTCCGGGGTATCTGTGGAACAGCAGAGGTCTCGGGACGTCAACTGAGTAGAGGTGGGTTCGATTCCCACCTCAGCCATCACCGAAGTGGTTTTCCGTGGTTTCCCACTTCTCCCCCAGGCAAATGCCGGAATGGTACCTAATTTAAGGCCACGGCCGCTTCCTTCCCTCTTCCTTGTCTATCCCTTCCAATATTCCCTTTTCCCGCAAGGCCCCTGTTCAGCATAGCAGGTGAGGCCGCCTGGGCGAGGTACTGGTCATCCTCACCAGTTGTATCCCCCGACCCAGAGTCTGAAGCTCCAGGACACTGCCCTTGGAGGTAGAGGTAGGATCCCTCACTGAATCCGAGGGAAAACCGACCTTGGAAGGTAAACCGAAAAGAAGAAGAAGAAAGAGAATTTATATTAACGTAAGTTGGTCGAAGAAGGAAGGTTAAAAAAAAAAAAAAATCTATGATTTGCGAGAACAATTCAAGAAACCGGTTTAGAAAAATCTGCTATAGAAGAAAGAATGCACAAGGTGGAAAGAGCATACGGTAAAACTAGGAATATCTACAACAAAAGGTATTTATCTTGAAACCTCAAAATACAACACTACAACACAGTAGTCAAACCGGATTGCCTATACGTGAGTAAATGTCTAGTACTGAATTACAAGCTGAATAAATTAGAAATAGGCCTACTGGAAAGGAGATATACGGAAACTACTCGCTCCTCTAAGGCTACAGAATTCTTGAAACCTAGAAATATGTATGATCAGTCCGTCAGCACTAACGCTGATGGGATCCTCAACAGCTCTGCCATCAGCTGTCATAGATGGCCTAGGTATCACTGAAGAAGAGTACTAGGGAAATGAGGAGTGAGGTAGTTTCCCGTTGCTTTCCTCACCAAGCCACAGTTGCTATTACATATCAGTCTGCCAAGTCCACTGAAATGCATACACCAACTAACCCTATGAGCAACATTTTCACACCATTCATAGCAGGGACTGGCTGCATTAGGACTGGCATTACTAGCAACGCTCATACCTCAGTCACTTTCATATTGTCAAAGCCAAGGATAAGACTGAGAAAGATCTATGAAAGTAACAAAATTGCTCTAGCCTATAGCAGAAGGCATAGTGCACTGCAAACACTAGGTCCTGCCAGCAAAGGCATAAACCAAGAAGTAATGACAAAATCTGTTGGAACACAGAAAGTATAACAGGAAAAATTTAGCAGAAGCCATTGGTAGCTTTGGAGATTTTTACAGACTGGATTACAACAGATTAAGCAAGTACATCTTCAAATAAATATCTTTGGAACAAGAAGTCAGTAACAACCTGGATCCATGAAGTTAAGGAATATTTGAAAATAAACAATTTAGTAGAATGAAAAGCAAGAGAGAGAGAGAGAGAGAGAGAGAGAGAGACTTAAAAAAACGTTTTAAATGGAAGGATTCTAAGGTTGCGAGTGGAAGAATACCGGCTCAAAATGGTCTGAGGAAAAAGAGACGCAGTGAGAAGATGAAGGGGTATTGGAGGAAGAAGAAAGAACAACATACAATGATTCATTGAAATTGGCACATGGTCCCTAGAAGACCCTAACGGAGGAACAAATAATAATAATAATAATAATAATAATAATAATAATAATAATAATAATAATAATAATAATAATAATAATAATAATAATAATAATAATACAAAGCAATTCAGTATTGATAACTTTACTATAAAACGTTTATAACAGAGTTCAAGGTATTTCGTTATCACTTGTAACAAACGTTCGTTATATAACTTACAACAACGTAAGAAGTGTATGAACGGTGGGACGTTATGTTTAACTATTATTTATAATCGTTATTTTTTGTAACTGAGACACAAGTAACGGTTTCATGAAAATATCAGTCAAATATTCCAATCCCTGACTCCCCATCCTACAAATGAATATTTGCCCCTATTTGTCCTCTTGAATTACATTATCTTCATATTGTGATCTTTCCTACTTTTAAAGACGCCACTCAAACTTATTCGTCTACTAATGTCATTCCACGCCATCTCCCCACTGACAGCTCGGAACATACCACTTAGTCGAGCAGCTCGTCTCCTTTCTCCCAAGTCTTCCCAGCCCAAACTTTGCAACATATTTGTAACGCTACTCTTTTGTCGGAAATCACCCAGAACAAATCGAGCTGCTTTTCTTTGGATTTTTTTTTTTTTTTTTTTTTTTTCCAGTTCTTGAATCAAGTAATCCTGGTGAGGGTCCCATACTCTGGAACCATGCTCTAGTTGGGGTCTTATCAGAGACATATACGCCATCTCCTTTACATCATTACTACAACCCCTAAATACCCTCGTAACTATGTGCAGAGATCTGTACCCTTTATTTACAACCCCATTTCCAGTATGTGATTACCCCAATGAAATAACAATGTGATATCGTTTCGGAATATAGAGAGATAGACGTCATTTTATTTTTACATATACACAGCTATTTATTTATTTATTTATTTATTTATTTATTTATTTATTTATTTATTTATTTATTTATTTATTTATTTATTTATTTATTTATTTATTTATTTATTTATACATTTTTTTTTTCTGTGAATTGTATCGTGCGGAAGTTCAAAGTCTTACTAGTATTATATCAATAGTGAAGTCTTACCTGAGAATGCAGCGTCCTTGACTAAAAGCAGCAGCAGTAGTCCGATGAGCCCCCAGCTCGGCATGACGCGAGACGTCGAGTGAGCAGACAGCGAAACTCAGCTGTTTCACAAGAGCTAACTGCTATCACGTGAGAGAGTCGGGTTTATCAATGGACAGCCTGCATCTCAGTGACCTAGTTCAGTTGGAAAGTGTCAGCACATTGGTATCGCGGTGATTGCCAAAGTCTGAGCTTAGTCTGAATTGTACTGTCAGATCATCTATTGAGCAGTCAACCCGAAGGTCGGTTTGGTCCTCAACAGCTCCGCCATCAGCTGCCATAGATGGCCTAGGCATCTCTCGAAAGGTGTACAAGGAAAATGTAGTTTCCCGTTGTTTTCTTCGCCAAGCCAGAAATTATTATTATTATTATTATTATTATTATTATTATTATTATTATTATTATTATTATTATTATTATTATTATTATTACATCTCAGTCTGCCAAGCCCACTGAAATGTTCACACTAACCGGCCCTATGAGCGACATTTTCATACCAGTCATAAGGGGGACTGGCTGCATAAGGAATTACAGATTTATTTTTTTAACAATTGGCTTTACGTTGCACCGACACAGATAAATCTTATAGCGACGATGGGATCGGAAAGGCCTAGGAGTGTGAAGGAAGCGGCCATGGCCTTAGTTAAGGTACAGCCCCAACATTTGCCTGGTGTAAAAATAAGAAAACACGGAAATGACTGCCGACAGTGGGGTTCGAACCTACTATCTCCCGGATGCAGCATTACAGGATTAGATAAAGCTTCACTTACTCTAATTCTCTGAGTTCTATTTTCTAGAAATATAGCCACCCATTCAGTCACTCTTTTGTCTAGTCCAATTGCACTCATCATTGCCAGTAGTCTCCCATGATCTACCCCATCAAATGCCTTAGATAGGTCAATCCGCGATACAGTGCATTTGATCTCCTGAATCAAAGATATCTGCTATATCTTGCTGGAATCCTACAAGTTGAGCGTCAGTGGAATAACCTTTCCTAAACCCGAACTCCCTTCTATCGAACCAGTTATCAATTTCGCAAACATGTCTAATATAATCAGAAAGAATGCTTTCCCAAACTTACATACAAAGCATTTCAAACTGACTGGTCTGTAATTTTCAGCTTTATGTCTATCGCCCTTTCTTTTACACACAGGAGCAGTGCGGCGGCCTCTCACGGCTGGGTTCAATGGTTCAAATCCCGGTCACTCCATATGAGATTTGTTCTGGACAAAGCGGAGCCATGGGTTTTTCTCCGGGTACTCAGGTATTCCCCGTCACCTTTATTCCTGTAACACTCTCCAATATTCTTATGTCATCCGCCAATCATTAAGAGGAGTGCGACAGGCTTCGGCAGCCGGCACAATTCCTATCCTCGCCGCTAGATGGGGCTCCATTCATTCCACCCCTGATCTGGTCGAATGACTGGAAACAAGCTGAGGATTTTCACTTTTTCATAACAGATTTATTTATTTTTATACAATTTTCTTTATGTCGGATCGACACAGATAGGTCTTATCGTGACGATGGGACAGGAAAGGGTTAGGAGTGGGAAGGAAGCGGCCGTGGCCTTAATTAAGCTCAGCTCTCATCGTGATTATGTGTTAATGTTTAAAATACAGGAGAGTGAACTGTGCAGAGTTGACAGCCGTCTGCTCTCTCATTTGAATTATTATTATTATTATTATTATTATTATTATTATTATTATTACTATTATTATTATTATTATTATTATTATTATTATTATTATTATTATTATTATTATTATTATTGTTATTGTTGTACCGGGCGGTACACCTCCACGCCTCGAATTCAAATATTGCGCCAGTTGAAACCTCTCTACAGGAGAAAGCCTGAACTTCAACAAACTGTATTAACTCAACGGTTTCTCGGAAGATGTCACTACTGTAAATTTGGTAATCTTGAAGCGTTCTGAACTGTGTCTATTTTGATTTGTGTTTGTTTGTTCCGTATCAAGAAGTTTGAACATTCTCTAACAGATGTCGTTACCCAAACCTATGGTAACACACCCTGGTGCAATGGAGTGAACTTTCTTGAAGAAATATTGTATTCCTAAGTTTTATTTTTACTAAATTTTGTTCTGTGGTTTTTGGGTTGGCAATATAAATCCTTTCCCTCCGCCAGTTTTGAAATTAACCGATCATAAATTTCTGTAATTAATTTCCCACCAATGAGGTGTTTCTTCATCGTCTTGTGTATTAGTTTTTGCTGTCGGCCAATAAAAGTTTGTGGGCGGGTTGTTGTCATTCATGAAAGGTCTCGAATGTTCCACGAGGGTATATAAACTGCTGATTCTCTTGTCTCGGTGCCACTTCAGTAACATCTTTCTCAGTGTGTGAATATATAGCAGGGGGCGGGAAGCGCCTCTTTCTTCAAGCAGCAGCTCATCTACAAGGTAATGGCCTGTTAACATCTTCATTTCTTGCTAGCTCAGCAGTCTACTCTCGGGGAGAGTTCGAGACCTTTAATATGTAACCAATTCCTTTAAAATGTAAATTAACTTTCTGTGTATGCAAAAAACTTCATATCTCTTTTACTGTAAAGCGGGGATAGAGAGTGCTTCACCCTCTCGAACTCCCCTTCATTTTGAAATTGAGGTGACTACGTTTTCATAACCGTTTCTTCTCTTCCTTATGCATTAAAGTTTTCTCATACGTGTCACCTCCCTAGCTTGGGATTAGCCCCTGTATATCGGCCTAGAGCCACTTAGGTTTTAAAAAGTGTATTAGGAGTGCAAACTACGCCTCCAGTCAATTTGGTATTTTGGGCCGTGTAATTAACCTGTTTCTTTTCTGAGTAAGCCCAGTAGGTTGGGTACATAATACCCCTGTGTAAATTTGTAAGTTGTGCCTGCAGGCAAGCGATTGTAAAAGTCGAGGATGCCTTAAATGGGCGTGAGTAACTGGGAGCCGGTTCGCTCGTTTCAAATTAGGTTTTGAGTGCCTCTTGAAGGCCGCAATGTATTTGGTGAGAGCAAGTGCTCTTTGATTTCAGGGGAATTCTACCCCAGGTGGTCTGGTTGAATATTGGTAAAGTGGAGCTTGGAGCTCGTTAATTATTCACCCGGGGCTTGAACCCCAGCAAATGTAATTTATTAACTTGTTTTCCTGGTACTTGGTACCTGTTTCTCTGTTGTTGTTATTTGTTGATTTTGAAAAGAAGATATAACCTTTGTTAAAGTTTTAAATTAACTTTAATTTTGTAGTTGAGACTTATTCCCGCCCGCACCTTCTTTCACCTCTAACTACCACGGATAAGTCCGTAACAATTATTATTATTATTATTATTATTATTATTACTTAAAGGTACTAATGTGCGATATTTTACCTTGGAGGCATCATACTGTAATACTTTATTAATTATATTAAAATAATTGTAATTGCAATTTTTTCTTATCAAGTTAAGGAACGGGAGCGTTGCAATAGTTAAATTCGGCCCCGGTTACACTTATCAGTCAAATTACAGGAAGACTGTCTTACAATTATTTTTAAGTGTTCTTGGACAAGCAGCATTTCCAATAACAATGTTAACATTGCTTGCATTACAACAGCGGTTCTGAAACTATGGCACGCGTACCCCTGACTTTTAGTGGGGTACACGAGCAGCCTTCAGGCAAAAAAATGAAGAAAAATTGAAATGTGAAAATAAACAAGGTAAATACTGTATATTTATATGGAGCCACGCTTCGCTTGAAACTTTTATCTGGACTACGACGCATCAGAAAACTGCGTCACGCCATGAAGGCAGACCCATCCCATTGAAATTTTGATGCTCCGCAATATCTGGATTACAGAATTAAGATCGACAATTTTCCACCCTCATTTATTAACTAGCATACGTACCCGTTCTTCACACGGGAATTGGTGATCTATTTCACGATTCCTTCATGAATTTATGCGAAGCAAATACAGTAGAGACAATACACGACACTGAGCGAGATATCGAGGGACAGCTATTGGAGCTCACTCTAGCGGATAGACCTGAACGTTACTGATTCTGTCATAAGAGCACGTGTATTTTTGTGTGAAGTTTTTGGTGTTATTTATGCGTTTTCAGTGAGTTTACATAATTAAATAGTAGCGTGTGTCATTCCTTGATATCTCCTCTCAACATGAGGGGAAAGGTATGTGCTGTGTTTGGCTGCAGTAATTACGAAGTAGAGAAAAATGCGCGGTCGTTCTTCAGGTTCCCTCGTGACAAGAACATGTAAGTAATATTGTGTTTGCATATATATTCTTCCAGTGACAGAAATTTTTATAGTACTTCATAATCTTCTGACCTGCTCGACCCATGTTTTAACGGGCTTAAAATATAATACGCATATTTTATTGTATAGTGCAGCAGTTAACCTTCAATACCGATGTGTTGTTGTAGGTGTGATCTGTGGGTTTTGAAATGTCACAGAAGCGACTTGGATAAAGTGTACAAGAAAGAAGGGACGTTACGCTTGTATAAGAATTATAAGATCTGTTCAGATCATTTCCAGGCCAGCGACTTTAAAAATCCTCGACTATACAGCCAAGGGTATGTTACATTTTTACTCTAATTGTACGTAAATATTCCTCAAAGCATCACTATCAACAACATTTTCAAACTTTTCTTTCTTTTATCTTTCTTCTCAGATTAAAGCCGGGATTTTATAGATTTTCTTTCTGTTAGTAGGCTTCATGTTAAGAGGAAAATTGTCCAGCTATTAAATGTTAATTCATTGCATCATATGTGTAAGGAATGTGCCGATATTTTTATTGACAAATGTCTTAATGTGATGATACAATGTTTTTAAATGAGGAAAAAAGATAAATCCAACCGTAAGATTTCAGGCAGGTATGCTAAAGCTAAAAAATTAATGCATAAATGAAAGATCAAGCCATTTCACAGCAGTCCATTTCACACCTTTTTTATATGTCTAATTTCAGTCTTTGAATAATAACCTTTTAAATAATTCTTCATTCATTTATCCAGAATTGCTTTAGCAACTTCGAAGTTAATATCTCAACACCACTTTCTTTCTAGACGTAATTTATTTATCCATTTCCGTATATACATTTCCATTGATATTTGAATTTAGCGCGATTAGTTCAGGTCAAGTCACTAGGAGCGCCACCATCGAATTGTCTCCCATTTTAGCAAGGCGAAACCCGTAAGTGTCGTGTATTGTCTCTACTGTATTTGTGCGAAGTTACATGCCTGTATTCAAACGTTTAATACGGCATGTTAAAGTGATATTCTTCTACGAAAGCAGGTGGCAGTAACGTGAAGCACGATAAAGCTGAACAAAGTGCATACAGAATGGGGTAGATCACAGAGTGTATTGAACGATACAGTTCGTGGTGCGAAGTTGTGCGTAATTTTCCATACTTCTCGGTTACATACTGTATTTCCTCTGAAACCGGGAGTGGCACTATGGCTGAACACTCATTTTTTTAGTACATTACTATTATTAATTACTGCGTTGATGAACCTCTTTGAATTCCATCGAAAGGGAATGTGTAAACTCTGAATTCAGGGTTAATCACTGTAAGTTCCTTCAGTAGTAAACATTCCTGTTTGAGTAATTGTGAATTCAATTATGAATTTCCTCTTCCAGCATTATAGCCTATTCACACTTTGGTTATGAATTTTCTTTTGGAGAAAAAACTCCTTTCAACTTTTGTTAACACATGTAATGAATGTAACATGCATCTGTGAAAAATTGGGGATTAATTACTTAATTGATATCATGTATGTCATATCTATACAATGCAGCTGGTTCATAAGCATGAAATGAGTAGTTCAATGTGTGTTCTGCTACGTTTTTATTAATGTAATGGCAGGGATGCAAGTTCTTAATATGGTTTCTTAGGATTTTAACAATTAATGTTCATATAGATTTCATTTTATATTTTCTTATATCATGTTCACCTCATGTCCATTTCAGTTTTAAGCAACCTGGTGAAGTTAAATTGAAAACAATTTCAGAAAATGTCTGGGTGAAGGTCAGTTCAAATGTTATCAGAATTGGCATGCTACTTTTCAAATTTAAGTTCATATATCTTAATAAATTGTTTTATTTCCAGTTTAATTTAAATTTTTCCCCTGTTTTGGTTATTTGAATCAGGGTCCAAAATCATATAAGTACATTTATATACACTAGGGAATGCGAATATAATTTTGATGACTTGATGAACAAACTATTGTTGGAATGTACTGTAATCATTCCCTTTGCATAACAGCCAAATTTTATGAGCTCATCACCCCCCTTAATTTATGTTAGATTTCTATTGTAAAAAAAAAGTTTACCTGTTTTCTTAACCGACAACACCGAGCATTACACCTTGTATTTTCCTGGACTGCTACTAATATACTGTAAGTAAGGTAGTTTATATGTTATATTTATTTAATAGCTTTTGCTGTACTTACATATTGTGTTTGATCTTTTATCTTTCATCAGGAAGGTTTGTTTTTGCTAGTGGCTTTAAGTCGCACCGACACATAGAGCTCTTATGGCGAGTTTTGTAAAAGGAACTAATCATTTTTGACTGTTAAATATACGAAAGAAAGTGTAATATAGGCACATTATTACAGTTGTTTAGTATTAAGACTCTTAAAAAAAAAGAATTCTATTCTTTTTTGTCTTTTTAATTGTTCTTCCTAATTATTACGGTATATTACTAATTTCGCTTCCGATATGCGCGCCTACGTGAAAGAATATTCGTAGAATGTAGGTTAACCAGCGTATTTTTCAATCGTCGTAAGGAATTAGCTTCATCTACTATCCACTCGCGCTGGGCCCAGTCGCGTTACGTCACGAATTGTATTGCCAGGCCTTGTTCTCTAGGAGGTGCTGATTGGACTGAGCTAATCTCCAATACCACTACCATATAACTCAGTTTGAGAAACTGTCAAAATAAATACAATTCAAACTCCAGGTTGTCTCAATATACTACAAATAATTTCTACCATTCTCTCACAAGTCAGATATGTTAAATTTTATTTAATTGTCAATAAGTAGTATGCTTCGTGTTCATATACATGACTGAGGAACGCATTTAAAAGTACACCGCAAAGATGTTTCTGCTATATTATTATTATCCTTTTTTCTCTCTCGGTCGACAGCGTATGATAAAATCCCTTCGGATTTAGAGGGAAGTTGACAACCCTGGGACCTGACCCAGAACAAGCTACTGCACTTGTTTATCAGGCATTGGATCGTCGTTTAGACTCTCGTTGGGATCTGCGATAATCTTCCGCCTCCTCCGGCAGCACTCCAGGAGGCAAGAGATCATCCAGGTGGTGTTCGGTCGCTTCCTTCACTTCACGGAAGTAACTGAGTGATATGATTGAGAAGACGATGCCGCAAACTGAAAGTAAAAAACACATCGATTGTAAGTCAGATGTGGATACTATAACATACTCCAGCTCTAGTAACCAGCTCTGCTTGGACGCTTTCATTGGATGTTTAATTTTAGGATTTGTATTAACTTTTTGAAATGATTTTTAAATATTTCTTTATTTTGTAGTGGTGATGATTTTTGTTTAAAAGGAAGTACAAATAGGTATTCATCCTCTCTGAACAATTTAAAGGAAATGGATTCTACACTATTTTCGATTATTTTAATACGCCACCCCTTCCCACTCCTACGCCGAGGGGTGCTAGGGTTGGCTTTCCTCCACAGTGTTTGCCTCCAGATAGTCTATACAAATAAAATCGTAACGACGGTGTGTCTGCACATTGCCTGTACATTTGGCGAAATCTACCTGCCTTAATGGAAATCAATTTATAAACCTTTATTTTTTTTCACATGTGCAAAGTTTGGATACGGGGATTAATAAGGGAGTTATCATTAACAGAGCGTTTTACAGTCCAGCTTGAGCAGACGTTTTCAGATGAACAACAATATGTAACCAAGGAACAGGAAGAAATAGGCACAACTTCGAACCAGGAACTGTACCGTTCAATAAACTCTGTGATCTGCCCGATTCTGTCTCTACTTTGTTCAGCTTTATCGTCCTTCACGTTATTGCTACGTGCTTTCGCACAAACACATCAGTTTAACATCCGTATTATATGTTTGAATACAGGCATGTAACGTCGCATAAATTCTTTACGGAATAATGAAATGGATTACCATTTCCCGTGCGAAGAACGTGTACATGTGCCAGTAAGTCACAAATGTACGAAATTTGGTTTAAATTGCTCCAGTGGTTTAAGAGATGTGGAAAGGTACTTCATAAAACACTGAGGCGGCGTATTCCCATCCTCCTATAATAAGCCACGGCCATGAACCTCCTAGCAAGAAAGGTACTTCATAAAACATGGCGGCGTGTTCCCATCCTCCTATATACAGTCACGGTCATGAACCTCCTAGCAAGAAAGGAACTTCATAAAACATGGCGGCGTGTTCCCATCCTCCTCTATACAGTCACGGTCATGAACCTCCTAGCAAGAAAGGAACTTCATAAAACATGGCGGCATGTTCCCATACTCCTCTATACAGTCACGGTCATGAACCTCCTAGCAAGAAAGGAACTTCATAAAACATGGCGGCATGTTCCCATACTCCTCTATACAGTCACGGTCATGAACCTCCTAGCAAGAAAGGAACTTCATAAAACATGGCGGCGTGTTCCCATCCTCCTATATACAGCTACGGTCATGAACCTCCTAGCAAGAAAGGGACTTCATAAAACATGGCGGCGTGTTCCCATCCTCCTATATACAGCTACGGCCATGAACCTCCTAGCAAGAAAGGGACTTCATAAAACATGGCGGCATGTTCCCATCCTCCTATATACAGCATTTATTACCGGACTGTTGCCTGTTGTGAAAATGGGAAACCTCGCGTGTATAACTTTGGCTGCATCATTATGTTCGTCAGTTTACGATGTTGGCGCTAGTAATCTGCAGTTGCTGATGATGTGCTCAGTGGTTTCTGGGCTGCTGTTGCATTTCCTGCACTCGCCATTCTTAGTAGTAGGATCTTTAAGGATGTGTTTCCTATAACTCTTTGTTGAGATCACTTTATCTTTATCGCCTGGTTGAATTCCTCAGTTTCTTGAAATAATCTCCTCTAGACAACCATGAGTTTCAAAGTTGTTTGTCTCTGTTCTCACCATTGCTCTGGTTGTAGTACCTTCCATGACATTATTTAATAGCCCTGATTTCGGCAATTTAAACGTGGTGATTTCAATGTGAAAGACAGTGCGCTCTGGTAGACCACAAAGGAGCGAAGACGAGCAATTCCAGGCGTTACTGGATGATGACCCAACTCAATCTCAACGCTATCGCCAACAGATGATTAATTGAAATCACGCATTGATCGAAAGACGACCGGAATGGCCCAGAAGACATAGCAAAGTGATTTTGTTATACGACAATGCGCCGTCTCACACAGCAAAGCCAGTGAAAGACACTTTGAAATCGCTTGGATGGGACATCCTTCCGCACCCGCCGTACTGCCCCGACCTGGCGCCATCTGACCATCACCTTTTCGCAAAAATGGGCTCGCAGAGCAGCACTTCAGCAATTTCGAGGAAGTTCGAAAATGGCTTGACGAACGGTTTGCCGCAAAAGACAAGCAGTTTTTCTTGCATGGTATTCATAACTTACCTCAAAGCTGGGCGAAGTGTGTAGAAGCCGATGACCAATACTTTGAACAAATAAAAAATGAATTTTCCTTGAAAATTACGTGTTTTCTTTACCACGAAAGCTGGCAAAAACTTTTGCATCCACCTGGTGTGTGTAAAGTTTAGTATTATAGTTTGTGTGTGTAATAATTTATGTGGAATATATGTTAAACTGTATGTACATTACAAGACATAGTTTGGCAGAATAGCAGGCTTTACTGCCTGAGTCATGCCACATATGAGGGTCATTCAAAAAGAAATGAGCCGGAGGTTATGAAATGAAAACCGCTGAAAGGATCGTAATGCAATTGTCTGCGGAAGAAGTTGCGCTCCCTATAAGAGCGTTGAGGTCCTAAACTCGCCGCTGGAGGGATACGGGTGCACACCACGTGGCGTCAGATGGAGCACGCGTACGCGTTGATCGTCCACTGTGCCTACTGTAGTCGTGCTGAAAACAATGAAATGGAGGCTTCAAAGGCGGAGCAAAGGGTTGTAGAGCGTTTCCCGGCAGCAGCAGCAGCAGAAGAATAATAATAAGAAGAAGAAGAAGTGAGGGGAACGAAAATGCATCGAAGAATGGCACAAGTGTAGGAGAACACTGCATGTCCGTTGCAAGGGTCGGGGCATTGAACAAGCGATTCAGGGAAGCACCCATGTCGTTGGCCGATGATGCACGGTCTGGAACGCCACACCGCATTACAGATGCCATTGTCCAGAAGGTGGATGCCCTCATTATGTAAGACGGGCGAGTTACGGTAGCAGCCATTGCCGCAGAGGTCGGAGTGAGCGTCGAAAATGTTCATCCATCAATAAGGATAGACTGAAATTTCGCTAAAAGTGCGCCCAATGGATGCCTCACATTATTCAACCAGCACCGGAAGCATGTCGAATGGACATCTCTGTTGAACATGTGCTGCGCTGTGCCAAGGAAGGAAATGAGTTCCCGTCACGAGTGGTCGCTGGAGGCGGGAGATGGTGTCATCACTACAAACCCGAGTCAAAGCGACAAAGTTTCCAGTGGAACCATGCAGGGTAGTCGCCACCCAAAAAATACAAGGTGAGCTAAAGAAGGCTCTAAGAGGCAAACGATTTACTCGGATGACGACGTCAAGCAGTACTGGTTCACAACTCAGCCCCAGGAATATTACGAGACCGCCATTGACCACCTTGTGCCACAGTAGGACAAGTGCCTCAACAGTGCTGGGCAATACTCATAAAATAACGGTACGGGTTTTCATTTTATAGCCTCCGGCTCTTTTCTCTTTGAATGACCCTCATAAATAAAGGCATAATAATATTCACTGGTTAAGTGTAAGATAAGGACACCTGTTTCTAACTTTGCCACTTAAAAGAAATCATCTACCGTATCAACTTTAGTACGTACCTAAGGCGACGATGCCCCAAAAGATATCTGTTATTCCTGCACAGGAGGCATCCTTGAACAAGTAGGAGAGGCTCACACTGAAGATGAAGATGCCGAGGCTGAGGACTATCCACGTGAACATCAGGATCATCCAGTGTGCTTCCTGCGGAACAAACATAACACTGAGCGAGCAAGAAGAAGTGGTGGTGGTGGTGGTTTTTTTTTTTTTTTTTTTGCTATTTACTTTACGTCACACCGACACAGAAAGGTCTTACAGCGACGATGGGATAGGAAAGACCTAGGAGTGGGAGGAAACGTCCGTGGCCTTAATAAAGACACAGCCTCCGCATTTGCCTGGTGTGAAAATGGGAAACCACGGAAAACCATCTTCAGGGCTGCCGACAGTGGGATTCGAACCTACTATCTCCCGGATGCAAGCACACAGCTGCGCGATCCTAACCGCACGGCCAACTCGCCCAGTGATTAATGTTTAAGAGAAGGTACAACTAAGTAATCATCCTCACAGAACAAATTAAATGCAGATAAAAATTAAAATAAAGTAAATGTATATATTCAACGGACGATTATAAAAATGAATTTCAAAAATAAAACAAAAATTATTGTTGTTTCTTGAGTCATCAGTCCATAGCCTGGTTTGATGCAGCTCTCCATAACACCGTATCCTGTGCTAATTTTTCATTTCTATATTACTACTACGCCCGACATCTGCTCTAATCTGCATGTTATATTCGTACTTTGGTCTACCCCTACCGTATCTCAAGATGTGTCCTATCATTCCATCTCTTCTTCTCGACAAATTCAGCCGAATCGATCTCTTCTCATTCATTCGATTCAGTATCTCTTCATCTCATCTCACCTTCAATATTCTTCTGCAGGACCGCATTTCAAAGAGCTTCTATTCTCTTTCTTTCTGAGCTAGTTATCGTCCATGTTTCACTTCCATACAATGCCACGCTCCATACGAAGGTCTTGAAACACATCTTTCTCATTCCTATATCAATGTTCTGGGTGAACAGATTTCTTGTCTTAAGAAAGGTCTTCCTTGCTTGTGCTAGTCTGCATTTTATGTCCTCCTTACTTCTGCCATCGTTAGTTATTTTGCTACTCAAGTAACAATATTCATTTACTTCTTTTAACACTTCATTTCCTTATCTAACATTTCCTGTATCACCTGACTTTGTTCGACGGCACTCCATTACTGTATTAAGCCGAAAATGTCACAAACGCATCAAAAGGAACCCAAGTTCCCTGAGTAACAGAACACTTGATATTGTCATTAATGCTTTCACGGCCCGTACTTAAGAGACTTGATACTGTATAGGCTTTTGGGCTAATCATCTCTTCTTGAACACGTGATAATTTATTTGCCAGTAATGAATCCACTCTAACACATATAGCGAAGGATGAAATCAGCTGTATTCGCGCCATCGGGGAGTTCGAGTGTGTTTTCTGCAGCCCGAGATTCCGTCTTAGGCCAGAGAAGTCGGCACCACAAGAACACACTCTTTAGGAGGTAAGAATGCGCACATCTTCCATGACCTATCCTCGGCCTACACAAAACTAAGGCCTCTCTCAGAGAAGGCTGGAAAGAGGACCGTCATACGGTATCTCTCTTCTTATTTACTCTCAGCTTATTGGGGTTTCGGATAGTAGCCACTCCGATTCCCAGGATGCCAAAATGGTATGATGTAGCTAAGAACAAATGAATGGATGCACGCAAAATCATCTCTTCTTAAATTGGAGAGAAAGATACTTTCTCAATGATGGAAAAAGTAAATTTTTTGAAGTTAAAATTAACATACGATGGGGGATCAAATAAAACGGGATTTTATTTTTTATTTAAATTAATTTATTGAAAAACACAAGGCAATTACAATTTATTTTTCACATAGTTTCCTGCTTGGGAAATGCATTTGTCCCAGCGTATGGGCAACTTTTTGATGCCCTCATCGTAAAAAGTACAGGGTCGTGTCACCAGCCAGTTGCACACACTCTCGTCATCTTCAAATCGTTGCCCTCTTAGAGTTTTTCTAAGCGGTCCGAACAAATGGAAATCGCAGGGTGATAAGTCCGGGCTGTAAGGAGGACGATCAAGTGAAGTCCAGTCGATTTCCTGTAGCTTGGAGACAGTTAAAGTTGCAGTGTGGGGCCGCGCATTGTCGAATCGGTTGGTTTCGTCTTTTGCTGTGATATGCAACCCTCGCCATGTTCAACAGCTTGCAGTAGTAAGCAACATTGAATGTGCGTCGCTCATGCAAAAAATCAATCTGCAAAATGCCTCGCCGATCGAAAGAAACGTTTGTAAGAACCTTGCCAGCTGACAGTCGAGTCTTGGCTTTCACTAGTGCTGCCTCCCCTTTCCTCCGCCACTCCTTACACAAACGCATCCTTGACAATGTTTGATCACCGAATAGTGCAGTCATTCTGGCAAATTTCCGCCGCTGTAACCCATTCACGAGCAAGACATTTTATAATTATGCGTTGCGTAGAGGAGGGGTGCACCTGTTACTCTGACATCGTGAGCGTTCCTGAGAAAACTGCGGGAAATATATAACAGCACGCTCTCCCCATTCATAATGGCCCCGCCTAAGCACAGCAGAAGCGCGGGGCCAGTCCTACCAACTGTTGATGTTCAGGAACAAAAATCCCGTTTATATTTGATCGACCTTCGTAGTTGTTGTTTCATCCAAAAGAAATAGCTTTATTTTTAACATTGGCAAATCACTTTAAAAAGAATGGTGGGACAAATTATGTTCAGATGCAGTCACTTAATCATAATCCAGCCCATTGAAAAAAGATCCCTGAAATGATAGCTGGTTGTCGATATGGAGTAGGTGTCGGAGCACTTGAAATAAGGTACTACCCCGCCATTTGTCTGGAGGGAATGCGTAAAAACCCAGCGTAAAACCACACTCAGCGCAGGGATTCGAACGCAGGATATTCGAACGTCGCAGCTCCTCAGTACTCTTGTACAGAGGAGAAAAGACGCTCAGCCTTGGAGGTGAATGGAACACAAAATACTGGACCAGAATTCGAAAACCCAAAAAGTGTTTACCTTTTTTCAGCGACAGTATTAACTTTCGAGCACATTTACTGTCTCCGCCCAAACCTTTCGTTTCCCTCAGTTCATCTCTGTATGCAATATAAGAATCACCACCAAACATTTCCCTTTCGCAGTTTCCGACATTCCTTTTACGTTTTCTGTAGCCTCCACTGGTACAGTTCTGATTTTGTTCACATAAATCATCACCACCTTGAAAAGCAGAAGCCATCTTTACTTGGTTTATAACCAGACAATAAATGTCCGTATAACACTTCATAATTTACCTTAAAATTTATTGCATTGAATACTCTTCTAAGCAATGCAATATAAAAATGAACATAATATCTGCATTTTTTATTCCATTTTGAATTAAAATCGTACCAAAACGGACATGTTTCATGAACTACCAAATTCCGCAATGTTTGCTACCCTGTCGATACTGCGGTGCAATCATCAATCTGCAATAAATTCTGTCAAGATGATTTAGATATCCCAATAACTTCCAACCTTTTTGTTTTTACAGGTAATTCCGTGATGACGGCCCATTTCAGCAAAATGTTGTTCATATTATTAACAATAGGTGGCAGCATCTAACTCAATGTACACAAATTTGATGGTTAGCTCGTTTTTGCGTGCATCCATTCAAATATCCCTAGCTGGTACATTCACAGGTCTAGTTTCTTCGAATTTACTCGCAAACGTGTTATCTTTTTCTTTTCTAAGTTCATATATTTAACCAAAGCCGTGTTTACAGTGTCTTGTGATGTAGACTAGAACACTTTTTTGACTTTCATTGATCTGTCTCTGTCTTATCCCTGGCTTTGACAGTATGACAGTGAGTGATAATAGTAATCCCATTGCTTATGTAGCTAGTCCTTGTTATGAGTGGTCTGAAAATGTTGCTCATAGAGTCCGTTGTTGCGGGTATTTCCTTGGGCTTGGCAGACTGAGATGTAATAGAAATTTCTGGCTCCGTGAGGAAAGCTACGGGAAACTACCTCACTCTTCATTTCCCTAGTACGCAGCTTCAGTGACCCTCGGCCACCTAACGGCAGAGCTGTTGAAGTCCAAACCAGCCTCCGTGCTGAGCACTGAACATACATACATACTCACATAGTCCGACTCCAAGGCTAAATGGTTAGTACACCCAAGGGGTTCCGAGTTCGATTCCCAGCTGAGTCAGGGATTTTAACTTTCATTCGTTAAGTCCTCTGGCTCGGGGGCCGGGTGTTTTTGTCGTCTTCAGCATTAGGATTCACCTTTGGTAGGCCCCAATCCTCACAGACGCCCAGGTCGCTTACAAGACGTCAACTCGAAAGAACTGCACCTGGCCTCTATGGAGCCCACACGCTTTTATTTTAAACATAAATCTGCGGTTTCGTTCTAAAAGTGCCCATGAGAAAAAAGCTGTTTTGAAGCTATGAACATTTGAAATTTTGCTTATAAATTTACAAAAGTTTTTCAGCAAATAATTTTGAATAAGTTTACACTCTCTCCGTTGAAATCAACTGATTAAATATTCAATGTTTCTATACTACTTATCTTAAACTTCCAGCTCTCTAATCTAACAGTAATTTAACATTATCAGAAGGGCTTATTTAATTAAACGTGCCCTCAGAGACGATGAGCCTTTTAATAAGTTCACCGGACAAAAAAATGATTCACCCCTAGAGAAATCATAACAAGCATCCTTTAGTGCCGTGCAACTCCGCCTCTGGACTTAATAACCGCCTGGATTTGGTTGGGAAGCGAGTCCATAAGGTTGTGCGTCGCATCCAGGTTAAGCCACTCTCTGAGGATTTGATCGCCCAGTTCCACCAAATTGCGGGGATGCTCATGTCGGCGTTTTACCCGCTGTTCCAACATGTCCCACAGATTTTCAATGGAGTTCAAGTCAAGTGATTTTGCAGGCCAGTCGACATGTATAGGGTGGTGGAGTGTTCATAAAGCCAGTCACATACGCGTCCAATCCGGTGAACTTTGCTGGTGTCATTAAAAAGAAATCGGGATATCACTAGTACACTCATTATGGATATGTTGACCGAAAGGCAACACCTGATCATCCAGAATGTTTAAATAAACCTGCTGGTTCATGTTAGTAGTCACATCAGTGAGCGGACCCAGTCCATGATACGAAAAACAGCCCCAAAATATCACAGACCCACCTCTAGCTTGAACCTGACCTTGCACACATCCAGGATGAAATGTTTCATTTCGCCTTCGGTGCACTCGACGACGTGCGTCATTGGAATACAGGCAAAAATGTGATTCTTCAGACCACGTTACGTTCCGTCAGCCAGCTACTGTCCACGTTCGATGATTTCTAGCACATTGAAGACGCGCATCTTTATGTGCCTCTGTGAGCAATGGCCTTTTCCGAGGTGACCGACTCCAAATGTTTATTGCATGCAATTCCCGTAACAATGTTCTCTCGCTACCTTCATTCACTGACTGCAACAATTTCCTTTTGATTCACAAGTCGTGAAACGCGTCTCCAGTCCTCAGTCAGGATCTTTTCCGATCACAATTCTGACGTCGTGTTTCATGGCCAAATGTAGTACATCACTACTTGTAGATACGCTGAACAGTCCACTACGAAACACCAACAAATCCAGAAACTTCACGCACTGTGTGATCATGGGCACAGCCAAACACGATTGCCCCTTTTTGCCACTCTGTCACATCCTAACGTCTACCCTCGTTGACGTACAATGTCCGCTTGAAACACCGAAGTCTCACTGATAGCAAATACAGTAGAGTCAATACACGACACTTACGGATTTCGCCTTGCTAAAATGGGAGACAATTCGACGGTGGCGCTCCTAGTGACTTGACCTGAACAAGTCGCGCTAAATTCAAATATCAATATCAAATCAATATCAATATCAAATATATACGGAAATGGATAAATAAATTGCGTCTAGAAAGAAAGTGGTATTGAGATATTAACTTCGAAGTTGCTAAAGCAATTCTGGATAAATGAATGAAGAATTTTTTAAAAGGTTATTATTCAAAGACTGAGATTAGACATATAAACAAGGTGTGAAATGGACTGCTGTGAAATGGCTTGATTTTTCATTTATGCATTACTTTTTTAGCTTTAGCATACCTGCCTGAAATCTTACGGTTGGATTTGTCTTTTTTCCTCATTTAAAAACATTGTATCATCACATTAAGACATTTGTCAATAAAAATATCGGCACATTCCTTACACATATGATGCAATGAATTAACATTTAATAGCTGGACAATTTTTCTCTTAACATGAAGCCTACTAACAGAAAGAAAATCTATAAAATCCCGGCTTTAATCTGAGAGGAGGGATAAAAGAAAGAAAAGTTTGAAAATGTTGTCGATAGTGATGCTTTGAGGAATATTTACGTACAATTAGAGTAAAAATGTAACATACCCTTGGCTGTATAGTCGAGGATTTTTAAAGTCGCTGGCCTGGAAATGATCTGAACAGATCTTATAATTCCTATACAAGCGTAACGTCCCTTCTTTCTTGTACACTTTATCCAAATCGCTTCTGTGACATTTCAAAACCCACAGATCACACCTACAACAACACATCGGTATTGAAGCTTAACTGCTGCACTATACAATAAAATATGCGTATTATATTTTAAGCCCGTTAAAACATGGGTCGAGCAGGTCAGAAGATTATGAAGTACTATAAACATCTCTGTCACTGGAAGAATATATATGCAAACACAATATTACTTACATGTTCTTGTCACGAGGGAACCTGAAGAACGACCGCGCATTTTTCTCTACTTCGTAATTACTGCAGCCAAACACAGCACATACCTTTCCCCTCATGTTGAGAGGAGATATCAAGGAATGACACACGCTACTATTTAATTATGCCAACTCACTGAAAACGCATAAATAACACCAAAAAATTCACACAAAAATACACGTGCTCTTATGACAGAATCAGTACCGTTCAGGTCTATCCGCTAGAGTGAGCTCCAATAGCTGTCCCTCGATATCTCGCTTAGTGTCGCGTATTGTCTCTACTGTATTTGCTGATAGCTGCTGTATCATGCTCGCGGAAAGGCAGTACGCATGTGGTTTACCATGGGACTCCGTCCCTGCGCCATCTGCACAGGCTTAACGATATCTGTGCCTGCGCACTAGGTTGACTAATATTTTGTCCGGTGACCTTATGTTGCAGTCCACGATAAAACGTGTTTGTATCTGTTACTGTCTCAATTTTGATTTTAAAGAGTAACACTGGCCCTTTTAGAACCAAGCCAGAGACATTTTAATAGTATGGCGTAATCTTCTGTGTGCTGGTAGTTGTTTTCCCCTCCTTTTGCTTATCCTGAAAATCTATCTGTACACTTCAGGTGGATGCATCCCTATCGTAGTTGATCACAAACAGCTTCAGCACGGAATGTCTTAACCAAAATTAAACTAATTCTATTGTCTTTTACTCCAATAAACATGTGAACCTCCACGCCTATTACTTTTCACAACATTCGACATTCGGGCTTTTAAATAAGCACATACACTGACTGGAAAAAAAATTGAAGAACCCAGAAGGAATGGTCGAATGTCAATGTAACTTCGTACACGTACTTACGATCGGCGGGTATGAAAATAATGATGATGATTGTTGTTTAAAGGGGCCTAACATCTAAGGTCATCGGCCCCGGTATTTAAATTATTAGAGTTGCAATTCTCTGTGACAGGTAGAACAGCCACCAGAGTGCACTAGTGTTGTTCTTCTTTAGTGTTGTTACCAGACCTGGGAGGGTGGGCTATATAAAGGGCGTGAACAGCGCCAGATGTTCATATAGCCCCTTTACACCACGTAAGGCTTGGTTCATAATCCCCTTATCCAAACGGGGACTTGGCACCAGGGACCACTGGCTGCTGAACAATGGGACGAACCTGTGGCCCAAAGCCCAGACGCTAGTGGACCCGAGCCGATCCGGCAGTGACAAGAAGGACTGATCCCCATAATAACTGACAATGGCAAGGACATAGTTATGATTGCATGACACATATTCCTAACTAACGTAACCTCTGGAAATAAACACCCAGATACATTTAATAACAACGATAAAAAGGAGAAAAGCGTCAGTTTTCGGTCACATTCTCCGGCATAATAACTTCATAAAGAACTTGTTCGAAGGCAAGGTGATGGGAAAGAAAGACAGAGGGAAACCACGGAAGAAGATCATTGAAGAGGTAGTTGAGATGATGGGATGCCAAGGTTATGGAGAGATGAAAAGGATCGCAGAGAGAAGAGATCAATGGTTGCAGCGACAAGGCGAAGCCTTTAGATAATGATGATGATGATGATGATGATCCTTGCATGTGCTATCAAAATTTGTCAGGTTTTACATGTAGGCTCTATCTCTTGTCTGCCTGTGTGGTTTTCCCTGACCCTAAATACCACACCTTAACACCATCTTACCAACACAAGCTCTCGCCGTGGTAGCGAGTCTAACTCGGAAACCGGCACGTACTCCTTGTATCACTTCCCGCTCTTCCCTGCTATCTCTTTTCTTCTTAGAAATTAATAGCATGTCGGAGGCAATGTAGATTTCGCTCATTGCCACGCGGGAGTAGTGGGCTTCTCCCCGCCCCCCAACGAAAAACATCAGATGTTGAGTGATCACTGTGAAGAACACGGAGACGCCGCGTACTCGTGTGAGACAGCGTTTTCACCACATGACAGAATTTGAAAAGGTCTGGCAGTGGTCCGATGTTGGATTGTATGGGAATGTGAGGGCAGGCATACCCATCGTCAAAGGTTCCGGTCGTCTACGTCTGACCACCACAAGGGAGGATCACATCTTCGCCTGCCACCCGAGAACAAGTAATGGACTCTCTGCAACATTCTTAGTCATTCCGCACCATTAATCGGAGACAAGCAGCAGCAGGACTAGGCTGCCGTGAACACCACAACATAAACGGCTGCGTTTAGGGTGGTGCTATGACCAAGAAGTATGGACTGCTGATGAATGGCGTCGCATTGTGTTCAGCGATGAATCGCGGTTCTGCACTATCCCGGATGACCACCGTCTGCGAGTAAAGCGGAGAGGTCCTGATGCCCCATTCTTCCAATGCTTTGGATCACGGTGTAGGCAGCCATCAGGTCACAGCTGGTAGTGATTAAGGGAACTCTCATGCGACAATATCGTGGTGCCGTTTTTCAACAGAACGATGCTAGTAGACACACGGCAAGTGTCTCTATGAACCGTTTGCGTGATGATGAGGTACTCCCGTGGACAGCAAGATCCCCAGATCTGTCCTCGATAGAAGATGTGTGGGACCAGCTCGGACGTCAACACCGTCCCAGTGTCAGTATCCAGAATATCAAGGACCAGTATTTACATTTGTGGTCCAGCCTTCCTCAGGAGAGGATACAACGGCTTTATGACACCCTTCGCAATCATTTTAGTGCAATTATTCAAGCTAGATGGGGTGCAACGTCAAGTTCCTTGTAAAATTGACTCGATTTTGTAATCACTGAAATACATCACATACCCACACAACACGTGAAGTTTTATGTCAGGGTAATTCATTTTTTTTGTCAGACAGTGTATTTAGTGTATGGATTTTAGTGCCGGGAGCATCCTCCTGTTCTGACTCCCATGGGCAACCTGCGCGTTCGAGTGTGAGATGATGAGGTAGAGAGACGATGAAATCCCATGTCGGCATATAGCCTACTGATTGTGGGTAGGCAATCACGGGGCCCTGAGCGGAGTCCTGGCATTGCTTCCACTTGCTTATGCGAGGCCCCTCACTTTGATCTATCCTATCCAACCTACTTTGGTCAACTCTTGTTCTTTTCCGACCCCGATGATATTAGGTTCCCGAGGCCTAGGAAGTCTTTCACTTTCACCCCCTTCGTGGCGGTTGTCTTTCTTTGGCTAATACCTTCATTTTTCGAAGTGTCGGATCCCTTCCGTTTTCTCTCCCCAATTAGTGGTAATAGGGGATGGTTTCCTAGTTGTACTTCCTCTTAAAACAATAATCCCCACTACCTATCGAATAATACCAAGCTCATGACTTAATGATTGATAGATGAAATGATATTGGAGAGTGTTCCTGGAATGAAAGATGACAAGGAGTACCCGAAGAAAAACCTGTCTCGCCTCCACTTTTTTCAGCACGAATCTCACATGGAGTGACCGGGATTTGAACCATGGAACCCAGAGGTGAAAGGCCGGCACGCTTTCGCCTGAGCTACGGAGGCTCCTGTCTCTAATACAAATTTTAAAAATAACTCGCTAGGTGTCTCTTTTACTACGAGACAACGAGTTAAATCTTGTCGTTAAAAGATATATTAGCCATTAGATACAACGAAAAAAATCGCCTCATTGGTTACATTGGGTTTTACCTACGGTGCACTTGCCATATGCTGCTCTCTATACCCGTAATATTGAAAAAAAGCATTCTGGCAGCTAGGGCTGGAGGGAGAAGCATCGCTTATGCCACTGCACGTTGTTTCCATATTCCTGCATTCATTTCTCCTTCGTCTCGCTTCTATATCACTTGTTCGTTTGTTCAGACCGTTCAGAAGTGAGAAGTTCTGGCAACTCCAAGCAACACGAACCAACCAGCAGGCTTATCTTCATGGCAACCGCAGTAGTCCCGTTCACGTTTCTATGGCAACCATATCTCCTACTCCCTCTTCCCACCCAGGCAGGCAGTAAACAGCCCTTTCTCTAAGAAATGTCAGATTGCATCTTTCAGTATTACGACCATAGTTACCTAGTGGTTGAAATATAAAGGAGTCTTGTAGTGTTTGTTAGATGCTGCACTCTACTGCAACGTTGCGTTACGCGGACACTAGCACACTCGCATACCTTAACGTATGTTTAGTCCTCAGCCCGAAGGCTGGTTGGATCCTCAACAGCTCTGCCATCAGCTGTCATAGATGGCCTAGGCATCACTGAAGAGGCGTACTAGGGAAATGAGGAGTGAGGTAGTTTCCCGTTGCTTTCCTCACCGTGCCAGAAGCTGCTATTACATATCAGTCTGCCAAGCCCACTGAAATGCATGCACCAACCAACCCTATGAGCAATATCTTCACACCATTCATAGCAGGGACTGGCTGCAGAAGGAATGGCATTACTAGCATCACTCATACCTCAGTCACTTTCATTTTGTCAAAGCCAAGGATAAAGCTGAGACAGATCAATGAAAGTAACAAAAATACTCTAGCCCATACCAGAAGACATAGTGCACTGTAACCACTAGGTCCCGCCAGCAAAGGCATGCATACCTTAACAACACATATAAAACCCACAAACCCAAGCCAATCAGTCTTTTGTACGGTGTCTGTTCGTAGGTGGTGCCCATGAAATCTGGCTCACATACTCAGACAACCGCCGCCAGAGGACATGTCAGTTTGCGTGCTCGTTGAAATGAAGGCAGAATACATGGTAAGGATTATTCTGCCCGAAGGCAGGTCCGAACCTCCGCAGAGGTGTTCCTGAGCCGGAGTTTACGTGCGGTAGGGTGGCCAGTTCCTTTCCGCTCCTCCATTCCCTTACCCCCACCAACAGCGCGTGGCAACCCATCCAACTCCTGACCACGCCCAATGTTGCTTAACTTCGGAGATCCTACGGGATCCAGTGTTTCAACACGGCTACGGCCGTTGGCGCAGAATACATATGCACACAATTTCTTGAAATGTATGTGCAATATAAAAATAGGAAAACAAACTCATATTCTTTCTTTATTACACTGATGGTGCCACCTCATGAGGCCTGCCTCTGCTGGCAATGTCACATGCGAGCGAGCAACATGTCAGTGTGCTACGGCAGCGCACCGCCCAATGTTACCAAGCAAGACAACTCGGCCGGCCACACGCTGTACAGGGAGATGCACAAGTTTCTCACAATTGAACTTTCATCTCTTGGTTGACTTTCCGGTGAGCTTCCGTTCGGACTTGTTAAGAAGGAAGCCAATTTTTTCCCAGTGTCAACACAGATAATAGAACTTAAAAAGTTTCTGAGGCGTGTTATAGTGTGCTTATTGTTACGACATACTGAAAAGCGTATTTGTATGTCATTCGCTCGGAGGAACTGAAAATGCAGGAGGTCGATTTCCGGGTCAAAGCTTTACGTACTCTTAAAATTTCGATCATTTATTTTCAGACACCGGTGTATGTAGCTACCTACCTCCTTGACTCCTACTATGATCAGTATGCCTAAGAAGATGTACGTCACTCCATAGGCCAAATGTCTGCGTCCCTGCCTCACACAACCTGCAAACAGAGATATGCAACTCTTAGTTATGCAATGATGGAGATAATCTTTTTCATTTTTTTTTTTTTTTTTTGGCTTTACGTCGCCCCAACAAAGACAGGTCTCATGGCGACGATGGGACAGGAAAAGGCTAGGCGTGGGAGAGAATCGACCCTGGCTTTGATTAAAATGCAGCCTAGCGTAAAAATGGGAAAACCACAGAAAACCATCTTCAGGGCTGCCGACAGTGCGACTCGAACCCACTATCTTCCCGAATGCAAGCTGATAGCTGCATAACCCAAACCGCGCAGCCACTTGCTAAGTAACAGAATCTTATTTTGTTTTTCTTTTCAATTTTGCTTTACGTCGCACTGACACAGACAGGCGACGATGGGATAGGAAATGCCGAGGAGCGGGAAGAAAGATGTCGTGGTCATAATTAAGGTGCAGCTCCAGCATTTACCTGGTGTGAAAATGGAAAATCACGGAAAACCATCTTCAGGGCTGCCGACAGAGGGGTTCGAACCCACTATCTTCCGAATGCAAACTCACAGCTCGCGCACAAACCACATGGCCAACTCGCCCGGTGGTAATGGAATCTTTTAAAAAAACTAGGAATTACAGTGGCCTAAAAGTAGGAAGGTGTCCGTTGAGGGGAAGCGTTACGACGAAAGACGGCCCCCCACTGACTTACGTAGAGTAGCCTGGAGTAGCGTACTGTCACTTTGGGCCGTATTCCCCAACACGAGTAAAAGCTTTTGCCTTGGTTAAAAGTTACGAAAACCAAGATAACAGTTACATTTGTATTCACCAACAACATTATCTCGGATAACGAGAATTATCTCGTTTAAAAATGTTACCAGAGATTGGGTGACCGGTACAATGGGAAATCTAAGACAATAACCTTCCAAGATGGCAGCTCATAGACGGCTAGAATATTTAACTGAAAAAGAAAATTACAACGACGAGGAATATAACCAAGATCATGCAATAAAACATCCTAGGTGAGGAAAAAGAACACGCTACATACTTTGAAGACTACGATGACACTGATTTGATGATGATGATGATGATGATGCTTGTTGTTTAAAGGGGCCTAACATCTAGGTCATCGGCTCCTAATGGAACGAAATGAGACCAAATGTAATGAAAATTCAAAAATTCAAAATCATCCACTGACCAGAATAAAAAAACTCGATGATCAAGAATGAATGGATACACATGAATTTAAAACATTCAGTGGATCCGACCCTGAAACTATGATAAACAATAGTATTCCTGACCAAGGGACTGCTTCTAAAGCACAATCCTGAATCGAGGATGCTTCTTGTCTAAAGGGGTCAAAAATCCAGGTCAACGGCCCCTCATAATGGTACTTAGCGCTAGTAATATTTTTTTACGTCGCACCGACACATACATGTCTTATGGCGACGATGGGATAGGAAAGTGGAAGGAAGCGGCCGTGGCCTTAATTATGGTACAGCCCCGGCATTTGCCTGGTGTGAAAATGGGAAACCACGGAAAACCATCTTCAGGGCTGCCGACAGTGGGGCTCGAACCCACTATCTCCCGTTTACTGGATACTGGCCGCACTTAAGCGACTGCAGCTATCGAGCTCGGTCGCTAGTAAATAGAACCATGGTATTTGTTATGTTGCGGTACTAATCAAGAGTAGCGTAGACTCACGGTGTTTCACACATTATGGTACTAATCACAAGTATTGTACTTCGCACAGGTAACGCAAACCTATGGTGTTTGTCAAATAGTGGCGCTACTCATAGGCACCGCAAACCCATGGTGTTCCTCACCTAGGTGTACTAATCACGGGCGCCAGTATTCCCGTGATGTTCCTCACATAATGGGTACTAATCACAGACAACGCCCAGACCCGTGGTGCTTCTCACAATGGTACCTATCACGGGCACTGGAAGACCCATACAGACTCCCCTTCTGTTGCTACTAATCACAAGACTATTGAGTACCTAACATAGTGGTACTACTCGCAAGGAAAGGCAACCCATGGTGTCCCTCGTGTGATGGTACTAATCACAAGTAGTTTCATGGTTCTAATACAATCATCCCTTGGTCGCCTCTTACGACAGGCAGGGGATGCCGTGGGTGTATTCTTCGTTTGCGTCCCCCACCCACTGAGGTACACTGATTTTGAAACGCACCTTAGGTTATCTAAAGCTTCGACACTGACAGTGTCATCCGTGGAAGAACATAACCTAGAATTCTCAACACATAGGTAGGCCTAAGATGAATTCTCGATTACTGTATATCTTGTACGGTGCACGACTGGGTGACTTTTAAATGAAGAATTAAGGAATAATGCCTTATTTCTTGAGTGAAACATACTAGGTGTAGGCCAGTAGCGTAGCCAGGATTGGCCGATAGGGGGTGGGGATTTTATAGTTGACTGTACAATGAAGGTGCATGCATGACTTGTCATTTTAAGGACACTGACACAAGTAAATTACAGAACTCTTGGTTCTACAATTATGTCTGCATGTTTATTGTCAGTTTCTGTTCATTTTCTTCTTGTAAAATTTCCATCGGTAGGGGGGGGGGATTCTAACCCCCAGTAACCCCTCCCCCCTGGCTATGCCCCTGGTGTAGGCTATAATTTGTTTTCTTGCTCTCTACGGCCAACGGCCGTAGCAGTGTTGAAACACCGGATCCCGTGAGATCTCCGAAGTTACGCAACATTGGGCGTCGTCAAGATTTGGATGGGTTGCCACGCGCTGTTGGTGGGGGTAAGGGAATGGAGGAGCGAAAAGGAACTGGCCACTCTACCGTACGTAAACTCCAGGCACACCTCTGAGGAGGTTCGGACCTGCCTTCCGGCAGAATACACCCACTCTCTATGATGTTAATGCTTCCTGCTACCAAATTCAAGAACAATTCACTCTTTTGTAAAGTGATATTAGGCTTCTTTCTTTGTTTCTGCTCAATAGCGGACATAATTTATGACAAACTAGCTGCAGTTCCCGTCGCTGACGGGACAATCTTATACTGTAGATTGTGCAAAGTATTCTGACTCCCCGGCTACTTTCCGCCAATATTTTACTCGGGACGCAGCAGTAATAAATATTTGGAAAATTGGCAAAACAAACGAAATTACAGACAGCGGAACCCCCTACAACTTTATTTATATAGATAATAAGAACAATAATAATAATGACCTTAAATGAGGTGCTCTCTATCAACTGGATGGAAAATAATTGGTGAGTACAAAATAAACTTTTACAGTTGTTCTTTCAGCCGGTGCAAAAATCAGACAATTTATATAGCCACACTAATCATTTACACTCCGATACAGGGAGTATAGCTTAAGACTTCCCCCTTCTGTTCACAGGCCGTGGGAATCCCCCAGCGGATGCCATATGGATTATGTCAAGCCTGGCGTGATAACAAGTGTCGATAGCTGAAGTAGCGGGATGTTTAGCTTTGTCACTCAGTTCGCTAGTAACAACAAGGTGTGTTGTAAGGTTATTATTGCGATAGTGAAGTACAATACAGCGCAGAGAGAATTTTTGATCGAGTGGTATTTGCACAAAAAGAAGAAACCAGTTAAAAGGGGCCTTCGAAAATTCCGTAGATAGTTTCCCGATAGTACAATACCATCAAGACGTTACGTGCATCAACTCGTTCACAAGTGGCGTAGTACCGATTCCATAACTAATAAGAAAAACAGAGAAGAGAACAGTTCTCATACAAGAGAGGTTAGAAAATATATAAGGAAAACTGCAAATCAATCCATATAAGTCGCTTCGGAGATTAGCTCAGGAAATGGGAATTTCACTTTCACCAACAGGTAATGCAACACAATATTTACGTTTCGGGACTCATTCAGTCCATAACATACAGTCTACAGATTTCGTTGCAAGAATAAGATTTTGCAGTTGGCTAATGAATGGTGTCAACGATGGTATCGTGGATCCGAACTTTCCTTTTATGAGTGACGAAGCATGGTTTCCTTTGAGTGAATGTCACTTCACAGAACAAGAGGATGTGGGATACAGAGAACCCGCACATTTTACACCCAAGACCTCTGCGCGACGTGAAAGTGGTTGTATAGCACGCTATTAGTGCCCGACGAATGTATCGGTCCTATATGTTTCAGGACCTACCGTTATATTCACTACATTCTCGAACCATTTTTTGCTGTACTGATTCAAGAAGAAAAGAGGTACGGCTATTTCCAGCAGGATGGTGCAACGCGACATACGGCGCGTAGTTCTTTGCGACGGTTGCAGGAAGTGTTCGATGATGATCAGATCGGTTTACTGCCATTTCGTCCAGCAACAAATTTCCTTGAAAAACGTGCCATTTCGTCCAGCTCGGTTTTACAAATTATTACACAACTTAATGAGTGCCACCTCGTCCAGACGAAATGTTGACAAGGGTTGAGGCAGTGCAAGTTAACGCTTACGTGCACAACCACAGGTTGTGGGATTTCTCACTCAGCCCTGCTGTGAAATTCCATTCCTCTCCCCACCCCCACCCCCCACATTTGTTTATGAACAGAGACTTCATTCGTTCGAATGATCTCTATGAATTATGGAGTTTTCAACCACCACAAGGGGTCAACCTAGTTTATTACTTAACGGGTATCGGTATACGGTTAAGAATGAGAAGAAGTGTGCTGAATTTATAAAACACCTAATTATGGCACTAAAGAAAGAAGCAGATTATTCTGACACGAAAATCATCAGGATTTACCTAAATCTAGAAGGTCTAAAGAGGAGAAACAAGTACATTGTAATGGACAACAGAATAGAAAGAGCAATTGAAAAATTGGAGAAGTCACGAAACATTTAAAAGTTTTTGAGGAACGTCTCCTGCATAATTAAAATGGATTAAGAGGAACAAAAAAGTCACTGATTTGCGTCATCGGACAACGCATTAACTGCTGCATACATTGTACATACTGTATATATTTCTAAATAGACACAAAACTTGACAAGGCTGAATGGTCGCTTCTTCCATTGCCAGATTTGGTTTGTGTTTTTAATCAAACCTTTGTAGTAATGTGAAAATTGACTGAACGTGACTTCATAGCAGTCTCGAGGAACGCAGTTAATAGTGACTATATTAACTTATCTTGTATTTAATGTTTTCTTCTTAATCTGTTTACCCTCCAGGGTCGGTTTTTCCCTCGGACTCAGCGAGGGATCCCACCTCTACCGCCTCAAAGGGCAGTGTCCTGGAACTTCCGACTCTGGGCCTGGGGATACAACTGGGGAGGATGACCAATACCTCGCCCAGGCGGCCTCACCTGTTACGCAGAACAGGGGCCTTGCGGGGGGATGGGAAGATTGGAAGGGTTAGACTTGGAAGAGGGAAGGAAGCGGCCGTGGCCTTATGTTAGGTACCATTCCGTCATTTGCCTGGAGGAGAAGTGGCAAACCACGGAAAACCACTTCCAGGATGGTTGAGGTGGGAATCGAATCCACCTCTACTCAGTTGACGTCCCGAGGCTGAGCGGACCCCGTTCTATCCCTTGTACCACTTTTCAAATTTCGTGGCAGAGCCGGGAATTGAACCCGGGCCTCCGGGGGTGGCAGCTTATCACACTAACCACTACACCACTTATATTTAATTCCCTTAGGAATTTTTTGTCCAGTGAACTACTTTTTTATTATAAGTCCGATTTTGATGTTTGAGGTGTCAAAATAAAGGGAACTTTCCCTAGATGTTTCAAAATGACATGATTTTCCTAAATTCCCTTACGGCTCCCTCCTAAAAGCCCTTCAAAGTCCCTATGTAATTATAATGAAATAAACAAATATTCCTGGTTGATATAGGATAAGATATTTATTTAAACAGATGTTTTAGTAATGCAACTTTGGATATATTTTAATTATCACCTGATTTGTGAAAGCCAACGGCCGTAGCCGTGTTGAAACACCGGATCCCGTGAGATCTCCGAAGTTAAGCAACATTGGGCGTGGTAAGGAGTTGGATGGGTTGCCACGCGCTGTTGGTGGGGGGTAAGGGAATGGAGCAGCGGAAAGGAACTGGCCACCCTACTGCACGTGAACTCCGGCTCAGGAACACCTCTGCGGAGGTTCGGACCTGCCTTCGAGCAGAATAACCCTTACTTACTTACTGATTTCTGAAAATATTTGTTTTTATTCTCACTATGTTGTTTACATTATAAGCAGTTCATTGTAAAATATAGTTGACTGGTGGCAAACGAGCGTTCTAACAAGGAACGCAATGAAATGAAACAGTTATTGTAGACCTGTCAAACTGTCAGTCATAGATGTTTGGACGAAATAGCACTAGTGGTCCGGTACAGAGTTAACTACCTGCCTCTGTTCGTAGAATTTGGACGAAATGGCACTTGGATGAAATGGCACCTGGACGAAATGGCACGACACGATCGGATCATCAGTAAAGGCTTATGAGTCCTTCCTTCGCCTGATTTAAGCACCTATGACTTTTATCTACAGGTAAATCTCAAAGGAAAAGTTTACAGAAATAATCTTCGAACTGCAAGAAATTAAAAACAAAAATTAGGAACACTGTGCCTTCCATCAGCGTCCATGAACTGCGAAGTGTGTTTCGATATCTCGTTACAAGATGTATAGCTTGCATCGCAGCTCAGGGAGATCCCTTTCAACATCTTCTGTAAATACTGATGAACTCAATTTCATTTACTAGTTAATCTCATTTATTTATCCTGAGCATGTACTGTATATAGCTGGTGAGTTCAATTCCGTTTAGTTTCTATAAGCGAAATCATGCCCCTTATTTGAAACGATTACGTCCGCTAGATGTCACCGCTTCTCTGTGCACCGGGCAAGTTCGCCGTGCGTGTAGAGGCGCGCATCCGGGAGATAGTAGGTTCGAATCCCACTATCGGCAGCCCTGAAAATGGTTTTCCGTGGTTTCCAATTTTCACACCAGGCAAATGCTGGGGTTGTACCTTAATTAAGGCCACGGCCGCTTCCTTCCAACTCCTAGGCCCTTCCTATCCCATTGTCGTCATAAAATCTATCTGTGTCGGTGCGACGTAAAGCCCCTAGCAAAAGAAAGAAAAGCTTCTCTGTGCTCCTATGCCTCGGTACTCCGCGATGAAGTCTTAAAATATACTCCCTGTATTATCTTGTGTACAATTCGTTTAGGTCATCAAGAATATCTCGATCGGGGGATTCAAAAACTTTGCATCTGTTTTGTACTTACCTTGATCTTCTTTTTCCTTTTTTTCTTTTTCCTCCTTATCTTTTTTATCTTCTTCTCCTTTCTCTCTTCTCAATGGTTTTTGTCTTCGTTCTTCTCCCGCAAATTTTTCTTCGTATTGTTCTTCTTCCTCCTCATCCACAAGTACTCTTTTTCTTCCTTCGTCTTCTTTCGAAGGTTCCTCTTTTTTCGCAGGTTCTCTTGAAAACAAATTGGTCAGGTACCATGTTTCCAAAAGTACTCCTAGAATCTAGAACACAAAGTACTGATATAATTACACACTGTATTAGCAGTCGCAAAGTGTCATGGAGATAAGTTCGTATATAGTTACTACGTCTATTGGATCCTCAGCTGACATTCAAGCGAACGAAAGGTTTTTGAAACCAAATCATTCCCTACCCTGTGGCTGATTTATAGGTGGACGTATTCAAGACAAGCGTTGTTGCCAAATGTCTTTCTGCCACATCAATGACTCAAATGTACAGTAGCCGTGCATTTATAAAGCCTGTTTTATACGATCTTTTTTTTTTTTCTTTTTCATATTTAAGACTTCAAAAGACTTCACAAGAATGTTCAATACTTCACGAGTCAAATCGCTTGCAATACTTGAGAAGTCTTCAAAAGTCTTGAAAACGAATTATAACGTGTTCTAATCGACCGAAGAATTGCCAAGTCTTTGATAGAGAATGTGGTTGTACGCCGACGACACATGATCCTGCTCTCAGAAAGAAGAGAGCCCGCGCAAGAAGCCATAAACAAATTGGAAGAGTGGTCCCAAGAAAATGACCAAGTTATAAATAGGGAAAAGACAAACATAATGAAATTCAGAAAAGGAGGAAACCTGGCGAACACCGATAGATTCACTTGCGGGAAGAAGTACTAGAAATAGTCAAAAACTACAAATACCTAGGACTCACACTGCAATGACAGGACATGCCTTTTCCAAACGCATTTAAGACAGAGCTGTAAGAGCAATAAATGCTACTTTTGAGATAAAGAAACTGAATCTACTATCCATCACAATAGCCCTGAGACTATGCAACATAAATATTGCTCACATTTCCTCATACGGCACACAGCTTATATGGAACCACCTCACATACTCAAATCTGAAGCGATTAGAGGGAATTAAAACCTACCTGAAAAGAATGCTCTGCGTCTCAAAATACATGCAAAACAGAGTAACGTATATCCTAGCAGACACAACCTTCTTTATAGAATACCTGATGAAAGCTCATAATGTGATACCAACAGCACAAAGCACCAGATTCCTAGAAGACAGGCGACAGAAAGCGAGGGACATCAATCCCGGACTCCTCACCACCCCAGCGACGACAAGCAATGGAAAAAAAGGCCAACTACCAACTGCGCCATTTATATACGAGAGTGGCAGCCTACGGACTACATCACTGAATACGTTCAACAAAGGGATACCACAGCCACACCGACAGATGTCAATGCACCATATGTGGAGGACCATGCAACACTTATATTGAGTGCAAAGATAGGACTTTGACTTTGTCACACTATACAAATGATGCTAATTTCGTTTAATTAATTAATACCCTGTAGATAGTGTGTTTAATAAATATAATGATAGAATTGACCATATACGGTGCGCGCTAGGCCGCTAGGCATGCTGGGATTGCCGGCACGGGAATCAAAACAACGAAAATGGCTTCGCCCGCATGACCGCGCGCGCGCGCGCGCGTGTGTGTGTGTATAATTAATTACTAAGGAACATCCCTGTCTATATTCAGTGGACTCCATAGAGTACCATAGTAAAATTGATAAAACAGTAGCGTATGAGATTGTAAGAGAAACATCTCAATAAAGTGGTCAGCTTCTTTTTAAGATCCGTTTGGGCCTGCTTTGGACCACGTGGTTCTTATCTCTAGCAGCTTTCTTCTTATACCAGTACTCTTTCATTCTTATACTGTGAATGTCTTTCCGCTCCTGAGTCCATTTCACACCTTCTCCCGGACGCACTGTTTGTTCTGGTAGTGACTGGAGAGAGTTTGATGTTTTGATCAACGTCCTGTATCTATTCCTGTCATAGATTTCACTGGGAGCAATGTCCAATTCTTGAAGATCTTTTCTGACTAGTCTTACCCACTTGGCATTGGCCGCTTTCCTTCTAGAGATGGTGTGGAAGATTCTGGAGGTGAGCCTCTGATTGTCCATTCTCATGACCATAGAAGTTCAATCTCCTCTTCCTCATACATGTTGTAATGCTCTCTAAATGTTGGTACAAGTCAATATTGTACATGATTCTGTACTTGCCTTCTTCTTCAATAGGGCCCATGATTGTTCTCAGGATCTTACTTTCCTTCGGCTCCAGTTTTCTGAGTTGCCCTTTTTTCTTGCCATGTTTAAGCATTCTGATGCGTATAGTACTGACGGAATCACTACAGTTCTATAATACCTCATTTTCAGGTTGAGGGAGAGGAATCTGTATTTGTACACTCTCTTACATAGGTTACATAGGTGGTAGGCGCTTTCCAATCTGATGCATCTTTTATTTGATGCAGCTTTTATGTTTATTACCGTCCTGTAACTTATAAATAAACATTGTCAGCAATAATCGATTTATGACGATCTTCGCATATTATTATGGAATTCTTAATAAGTTTTCATGTATTAAGGTAGCTGCCTCTGTGGTAGAGTGTCGGCCTCCAGATCCCAAGATAGCGGGTTCAAACCCGGCAGAGGTAGTCGGATTTTTGAAGGGCGGAAAAAGTCCATTCCACACTCCATGTCGTACGATGTCGGCATGTAAAAGATCTCTGGTGACACATTTGGTGTTTACCCGACAAAATTAATTAAATATCAGCCATAGACGCCCAAGAGAGTTTCGGTTTACTCGGTCTGCCATCTAGTAGGCCTAGAGTAAAACGGAACTTCGAGATTGACGAGCAGACAGCTAGATGGCGTCAAATTGAAATGTCTGCACACGGTAGCTGAGGCCATACGATTCTTATTCTTATTCTTATTCTTATTCTTATTCTTATTCTTATTCTTATTCTTATTCTTATTCTTATTATGCATTAAGGTATGAATTTCCGTTACATTGTTATCATTGTTATTCAATTCATGTATGCAACATAACGTAACCTCTGCAAATTATGTTATGGTAGTAAATACATTGCAAAACTTATGTTGAAGATGACCATGTTAATAGTTTTACCATATAAATGATCGTTTATTGCGTGATTCTGTTCTTTTTAAGAATGTATCCCACTGCTAGTCTAAAGGGGCCCATAGACGTGCAATATTATTGCGCAATATCGGGGTTTTGCAATATAATTGATATTAATGCCAAAATAATTAATATTGAAGGGTTGTGCAATATATTGTATGAAATCAAAAAAGTTCGAAATATATTGCACAAATCGCAAAATACTGTGCCGTGTGTTGTCAATATTGTGCAATAGCCCGTCCTCCCGCCAGTTGGTATCAACAAATGGGGGAGAACGTGTCGTGATGGCAAACAAACAGGAGGAGAAAAAGTTTATTTTGGAGTATATCGAAGTGTACCATGCCCTTTCGGCTCTATGGGACATTAAGAGCAAATATTACGGTAATCGAGGGGAGAACACAAGGGAATGCCGTTGTTCAATATTACCGTTCCAGTAACAAATTATGTTAGTTATTTGATTAAAATCTCAAAAGAAATAGGCAGGGTTTTTTAATTCCCAAATTTATTTGAAGATCGCCAGAGGAGACATAACTTTCGTTTGGTGATAAAAGTGCAAGCAGACTTTACGAGTTCTTGCAAGAGAAACGCAAATTGATAGATGGCTTTAGGGAATTTGTGGAAACCAGCTCGCAAACAGATGGCCTGAAAATGTTAATGAGTACAGAGGATACACTACCATTCTCTACAGCAGCATTGGAACGATTCTTCAGAGCCATGGATGAGATCGTGTCAACCAAGAGAAATATATTACTTAACGTGCTAATGGACTAATGTTTATCCATTGTGTTGGTTGGAGCTTCTATTGCACAACTTGATCCAGCCCCACGTGTGTTACGGTCAGGAAACGAAACAAGATGTAAGAAGAAGCTACCAAGAGTGGACATGAACCACGAATAACCTATTATTATTGGGCATGTTGCACTAAAAGAAAAAATATAAATACAACACTGATTAATTGAAGAACTGATTTTCAGAAGTTTTTACGACTTTTTGTTAAGAGAACACTTTTTTGCATCTCGACCGGATTAATTTGCAGCACGCTATTGTATCCTAGAAATTAAAGCAGTACGCAGGTCTTTTAAGTTAGTCCTCTTTAGCGCAAGCGAGATTTTTAACATACCTGTGTGCAAGTTTATTGTGGAAAACAAATTAGCGGAAAGTTAGCGGCCAAGGCCCGACTACCAACAACCTGCCGCTAGAAGACAAAAGTCGCATGCCGTTCTTGCCTTTCAAGGATGTTAAGGGACAAAGGTGAGTGTTCTGCCAGCTGGAGATCCTATGGAAGATACAACTAGATTATTAAAAAACAATTATCGAACTTTGAAAAGTACTTCAAAAATTCAAAGTCTTCGCAATTTTTGGTACGTAGCTCTGCATCCTTGCTAAGTAATTAGTAGAGTTATGACCTAAAGAAGTACAAAATATGCAGGCAATTATGCCCTAAAACCAGTTAAATATGCCCTAAAACAAGTCAATTATGCCCTAAAAGCTAGCTATGTCCTAAAAACTAGTTCAATATGCCCTAAAAGCTAGATAAATATGCCCTAAAACCAGAAGTATATGCCCTAAAAAGCTAGCTAAATATGTCCTAAAACCAGTTGTATATGCCCTAAAAAGCTAGCTAAATATGCCCTAAAACCAGTTAAATACACCTTAAAACTTGCTAAATATGCCCTATAACTAGTTAAATATGTCCTAATAACTAGCTAAATATGCCCTTAAACTAGTTATATATGCCTTAAAACTTGCTAAATATGCCCTAAAAACTGATTGAATATGCCCTAAAACTAGCTAAATATGTCCTAAAACTAGCTAAATACGGTATGCCTTAAAACTTGCTAAATATGCCCTAGAACTAGTTAAATATATCCTAAAAACTAGCTTATATGCCCTAAAAACTAGTTAATTATGCCTTAAAACTAGATAAATATGCCCTATAAACTGATTAAAGTTGTCCTAAAACTAGTTAAATATGCCCTAAAAACTAGCTATGTCCTAAAAACTACTTCGATATGCCCTAAAAGCTAGATAAATATGCCCTAAAAGCTAGATAAATATGCTCTAAAATAGTAAATATGCGCTAAAAACCAGTTAAATATGCCTTAAAACCAGCTGTATATGCCCTAAAACTAGCTAAATATACCCTAAAACCAGTTAAATACACCTTAAAACTTGCTAAATATGCCCTAGAACTAGTTAAATACACCTTAAAACTACCTAAATATACCCTAAAACCAGTTAAATACACCTTAAAACTTGCTAAATATGCCCTAGAACTAGTTAAATATGTCCTAATAACTAGCTAAATATGCCCTAAAAACTAGTTACATATGCCTTAAAACTTGCTAAATATGCCCTAAAACTAGCTAAATATGCCCTAATAACTAGTTAAATATGCCTTAAAACTGGCTAAATATGCCCTAAAAACTGGTTAAATATGCCTTAAAACTTGCTAAATATGCCCTCAAACTAGTTAAATATGCCCTTAAAGTAGTAAATATGTCCTAAAACTACTTAAATATGCCTTAAAACTAGCTCAATATGCCCTAATACCTGCTAAATATGACCTAAAACTCGTTAAATATGCCCTAATACTAGTTAAATATACCCTAAAACTAGTGAATATGCCCTAAAACTAGCTAAATATGCCCTAGAAACTGGTTATATATGCCCTAAAACTGGTTACATATATCCTAAAACTAGTTAAATGTGCCCTAAAAGTAGTTAAGTATGCCCTAAAAACTAGCTAGATATGACCTAAAACTAGTTAACTATGCCTTACAACTTGCTAAATATGCCCAGAAAACTAGTTAAATATGCCTAAAACTACTTAAATATGCCTTAAAAATTAGTTAAATATGCCCTAAAACTTGCTAAATATGACCTAAAACTGGCTAAATATGCCCTAAAACTAGTTAAATATACCCTAAAACTAGCTGAATATGCCTAAAAACTAGCTAAATATGCCCTAAAAACTTGCTAAATATGCCCTAGAAACTGGTTAAATATGCCCTAAAAACTTGCTAAATATGCCCTAAAACTAGTTAAATATGCCTTAAAAATTGCTAAATATTCCTTAAAAGTAGCTAAATATGCCTTCAAAACTAGCTAGATATGCAGTAAAAACTAGTTAAATATGTCCTAAGAACTAGTTAAATATGCATTGAAAACTAACTAAATATGCAGTAAAAATTAGTTAAATATGTCCTAAAAACTAGTTAAATATGCCCTAAAAACTCGCTAAATATGCCCTAAAACTAGTTAAATATTCCTTAAAACCTGCTAATTATGCCCTAGAACTAGTTAAATATGCCTTAAAACTTGCTAAATATGCCCTAGGAACGGGTTAAATATGCCCTAAAACTAGTTAAATATGCCCTAAAAACTAGCTAAATATGCCTTAAAACTAGTTAAATACTCCTTAAACCTGCTAATTATGCCCTAGAACTAGTTAAATATGCCTTAAAACTTGCTAAATATGCCCTAAAAACTAGCTAATTATGCCCTAGAACTAGTTAAACATGTCCTAAAAACTAGTTAAATATGCCCTAAAAACTAGCTAAATATGCCCTAAAACTAGTTAAAATCTCCTTAAAACCTGCTAATTATGCCCTAGAACTAGTTAAATATGCCTTAAAATTTGCTAAATATGCCCTAAAACTAATTAAATATGCCCTTAAAATGATAGAATATGACTTCGGCGTTTTAGGCATAAGTATCAAGTAGATTATTAGAGTATTACTAACATTAAACGTACCAAAAAGAGATAAGCGACAATACAACAGACACAAACTGACAGAGCTACTGTTGGTACATTAAAACTTTATACACTCATGTTCATAAAAACCATTACACCTTGAAAGACTAGAAATAGGAAGTTGATATTCACAAGATATGTTCATTAGTATGTTCTGAAGAAATGATTAGCATTTGAACCATGTCGGCCCTAAGGTTCAAGGTCCACATCGATATCTCGGCGCACCACCACCGACTGGTAAAACGTGCCTGCGGCTCTCGTCGCTGAAAGCCGAAGTGTGACTTGAGTAGACGTGCAGGATGCCTCGCAGACGTAAGCGAGAACCGTACCTTCAAATGAGTGAGTTTGAAAGAAGGCACATTATTGGCATGAGAGGATGTGATGCATCCATCCGGGAAATTGCTGCTCGTGTGGGCCAAAGTGTGGGCAGTGCACACAGAAGGCCGTAGAACACGACGGGATGGGTATGGTCACACCACCCAGCCCCCCACCCCCGAGAAGATCGACACCTCATCCGAATGGCATTTCAGGACAGATCTGCGTCCTCCTCGGCTCAGGCGCAACAGTGGAACAGTGTAACACATCGTACACTATCAGGAGGGACACTCCGTCGTCCGTCGCCGTTTATTACGGTCTGGGTTACGGCGCGTCGTCCACTTCTCCGCCTACCTTTGACTAATGTGCATAAACATGCTACACTGCAATGGTGTACGTAACGACGTCACTGGGGACAGCAATGGCAGCAGATAGTGTTTTCGGACGAATCCAGGTTCTGTTTGTTTGAAAATGATGGCCGCATTTTGAATCGCTGCAGGCAGGGTGAGAGGCATCACACTGACTGCACTCCTTCAAGACATATGGCACCAACTCAAGGCATTATGGTGTGGGGTGCTATTGGGTATACAACCACAAATCACAGTTGGTGCGTGTCAGGCCACTGTAACCAGTTTGACTTACGTGAATGACATCTTGCGACCCGTAGCCATACCCTTTCTGCACGACACCCCAGACGCCACATTTCAGCACGACAATGCGCGACTACATGTTGCTGCATGAACACGTGCCTTCTTGTTGTCACAGGATGTCAGACTGTTGCCCTGGCCCACCTGATCACCGGACTTGTCACCCATCGAAAATGTGTGAGATATGGTGAAACGACGGGTGTGGCGCTGTGACCAAATGCTAACCACCAAAGATGAGCTGTGGAACCAAGTGAATGCAGCATGGATGTCTATAGCCCAGGTCGCCATTCGCGCCTTATACACGTCGATGCCATCACGCATGGAACAAATTATCACTGTCCATGGAGGACCCAGTGCCTACCAGGCAACAGGATACGTGCTGAACCTAGGTGAGAAAAAATGCTAATAGTTTCTGCCGAACATATTAACGAACATGTCCTGTGAATAAAAATTTCCTATCTCTAGTCTTTCAATGTGTTCTGTTTTTTATTAACATGAGTGTACATTGATTCAGTATCATAACCCTGAGAGTATTTCTCATTCTCTTTTCCCAAAAAAAAAAATTAACAAAAAATATCTTAGCATGATTTTTGGTATATTTCTGCGTACGTTCGTACAGCATCTCTTTCTCGTAATCATATCTTGTAACCTGTTGCCTATCTCATTCGGGAACAGAAAGAAAAATGCATGCACTACAGTGTTTTGAAACCCTGTGTTTGAAAATCGACGCAGATAGCATGTACCTTGTTAAAAGCGACGCTTCAGTTTGAACAAAATTCTCAAAGTATAACCTCTTTTTTTGAATCATCAGTCCATACACTGGTTTTCTACAGCTACTTCCCTCAAAAACCAATTGAACAATTCATGGGTGTCTTAGGATGTGTCCCATCGCTGTATCTCTTCTTCTCGTCAAATTTATTATTATTGAAAAATGCGCACATGCCGTGCAGAATACCATTACATTACATTTACATTACATACACATTACTTTTCTTTGCTATACGCTACGATGGATTTCTGTCTATTCCTGCATTTTACAATATGGTATCTATCACAGAATTTCAAGCACAACTCACACACGCATTCGTCATTTGGTTCGTGAAATAATTTGTTGCAGCACACTTTGTGGTGGAAACCATGGATCGCCAATCTCGTCACGTGTCGCATATCATGATTAGCTTCCATCCAGGTCCTGTCTTGCATAGCAGATGTTGCATAGAAGTCCTCTGGTATGTTGTTTTTCTTCTCATGCAGATCTTGTATAAGCTGTTTGAAGCAGGTACTAGCTTGAAGTATGAGCTCGCCTCTCAGATCCTGTATTAAGAAGGTCTCCCTGGTAAGCTCATACACTAGCCTCGATCTTGCATTCTGCGGGACTCCTAAAATTCTCTTCAGGTATCTAGCCTTTACTCGCTCCAATTCTTCCAGATGTTTGTACGTGAGGTATTCTGCCACTAATTCTAGGCCATACGTCAGAACAGGTAGTATCTTTAACCTAAACAAGTCCATAGCTGTGCTGATCGATAGTTGTGTGATGTTCCTGATTCCATTCATAGCCCTAGTGACCGCCACTGCTCTAGATCTTATATGTAAACTGAAACTCTTTCCCGTTGTTTGAATTGTGATACCTAGATATTTAAAATTGTTAGCCCTCTTGAGTAGTTTGCCATTGCATTTGATGTTCTCTGCTTCAGTGAGTCTTCCTCCTTTCCTAAATACTACCAATTCCGTCTTCTCTTCGTTTATCTGAATGTCGTTTCTCTCTGCCCATTCACATAGTGTGTTTAGCGATACTTGCAGTTTATCTATATCTGTCGCTGCGATGGCCATGTCATCAGCGTATACGTATGTGCTTGTTCCTGCCATTCCTTTGGTGACATCGTTCGTGAGAACATTAAACAGGGTAGGGCTAAGTGGATCGCCTTGGAGGACACCGCTCGTCAAATTTAGCCACAACGATCTCTTCTCACCAAATCGATTCAGTACCTCATCATTCGTGATTCGATCTAACTCACATTCAGCATTCTTCTGTAATACCACGTTTCAAACGCCTCTATTCTCGTTCTTTCTGAGCTACTTATCGTCCATGTTTCACATCCATACAAAGCCAAGCTCTAGACAGAAGTCTTCAAAATCATCTTTCTAATTCCTATATCAATGTTAGAAGTGAACTAGTTTCTTTTCTTAAGAAAGCTCTTCCTTGCTTGTGCTAGACTGGATTTTACGTCCTCTTTACTTCCGCCGTCGTTAGTTATTTTAGTACCCAAGTAACAATATTCATCTACTTCCTTTAAGACTTCATTTCCTAATCTAATATTACCTGCATCACATGACTTCGTACGACTGCATTACATTACTTTTGTTTTGGACTTATTTATTTTCATCTTGTACTCCCTACCCAAGACTCCGTCCATACCACTGAGCAATTTCTCCAGATCTGCTGCAATTTCTGATAAAAATAACAATATCATCAGCAAATCTCAGGGTTTTGGTTTCCTCACTTTGAACCGTGATACCCTTTCTAAATTCATCTTTGATTTCCTTCACTGTCATTTCTACATGAACATTGAAGAGGAGGGGGGAACAATTTTCAGCCTTGCTTCACTCCTTTATGGACTGCTGCTACTTTTTCAAAGAACTCGATTCTTATCACTGCAGACCGATTTTTATTTAAATTGTAGATAATTCTTTGTTCTCGGCGCCTGATTCCGATCAACTTCAAAATCTCAAACAGCTTGATCCAATCAACATTATCGAATGCCTTTTCAAGATCTACAAACGCTACGTACGTGCGCTTGTCCTTCTTAATTCGATCCTCTTAAGACCCTCTAAGATGACCTTATATCGTTAAAATGAGCAAGTTATGACCAAAGCAATAAAAATTGCCGAAATATACATTTACATCCAACATAAAATTGCATCAAACGGGGTCAACATGTCATCATTCGCAGTTATTTGTCAGACTCCGGGTAACATGACCTCAGAAATGATGTGTGACTTTTCCTTAACATCCGGACCTTAGCAATATTAGCCACTTGTTGCACATTTGTTCCACATTTAGTTATCGCTGTACAACTGTCAGTTGCGAAATAGTAGGGAGAAGGCTAAGAAGATGGAAGGTAAATACTTGGCGGAGATTCTTCTTTTTCTCTTGTTTTTTAACAAGTTGCTTCACATAGCATCGACACAAGTAGGTCTTATGGCGACGATGGGATAACAAAGGGCCAGGAGTGGAAAGGAAGCGGCCGTGGTCTTAATTAAGGTGCAGCCTCAGGATTTGTTGGGTGTAAAAATGGGAAACCACGAGAAAACCATCTTCAGGGCTGCCGACAGTGAGGTTCGAACCCACTATCTCCCGAATGCAAGCTCACAGCTAAGTGACCCTAACAGGTGGTGGTGGTGATTGTTGTTTTAAGAGGAAGTACAACTCGGCAACTATCCTCTATATAACACTAATCGGAGAGAAAATATGGAATGGAATCCACACTTCGAAAAACGAAGGTATCGGCCAAAGGAAGACAAGGGCCGCGAAGGGCGTGAAAATGAAAAGCTCCCTAGGCCTCGTGTTGCTCTAATACCGTCGCGGTCGGAAAATAACAACAATTGACCAAGGGAGGCCGGATAGGATGGATGAAAGTGAGGAGTCTGGCATAAGTAAGTGGAAGCAATTCCAGGACTCAGCTAAAGGCCCCTTGGTCTCCAAACGCAAGTTGAGAGCCCCTGGGGTATAATTCCAATCCTCTCGCAGTGCTGCAGTGAAGGTATATGAAGCTGTTGATGGCGATTCGTTTTGGAAAGTTGTATGTACCTTTCTCAAGCATACGCAGATTCATAGACGTCAAAGTACAACACCGATCTACAACCGCACTCAATATGCTTCGTAAGGAAATAGAGGTTGTTTCAAAATGAATATCGGGGTTTTAAGGCTCTGTAGTGTTTGTTACATTGAACTTACATTTGAAAATAATACATTACATGAAAGAGTAACTCAAACAGTTTGTCCTGCAAGTGTTCAATGTGAGTACATTTCGCCGATTTCGTCGCACGCCTTGCTCAGTGTGTTTGGAGTAATTGTTGCAACAGCTGTATCTTAAATCGGTTAGGTCAGCTGGCAACGGAGGTATAACCATACGATCCTTGACGAATCCCCAAAGGTAAAAATCGCATGGTGTCAGATCCGGTGAACGTGGAGTCCATGCGAAACAATCCCTGCCATCCGGCCCCTAGCGTACGAAAGCGCATTCTAACGGAAGACAGAGGAACCTGTGCATGCGCACAGGAACGAACACTTGTTTGAGCTGCTCTTTTGTTGATGTATTAATAAAAATAATTACAGTATGTTCAATGTAATAAGTACTACGGAGCCTTATAATCGCGGCATTCACTTTAAAACGTTCTCCACTATGACTCAATTTAAATACCGTACATAACGTGCACAGTGTAACTTCTATTCAGTAGTCCATTTAGAATTTCCAATTACTTTATAAATAGTAGTTTCGACTGTCGAAGAGAGGCTTATATACTAGTTGAAAAATAAATCGTTCGAAACCATTCTTGTCTCATTACAAACTCAAGCTACGTGCTTTATACTTACAACGCATATGATACCAATTATTATGCAGCCCACGAATAATGGTCTTCCACAGCAGCTGCCCACCCTTGGATAATCCACCATCTCTGAGACTGCAAAGAGACAAAACTAAGTTGATATCCCCTTAAACCAATTCATACAATTAGGGGAAATATTTTTAAACCTTCATAACTCTATCGACCTTAATGAAAATTTCTCAAATGTTGAAAAATGAAAACCTACAACCTGTTTTCCAGTCAGTGACCGGGTCAGGGATGTAATGAATGAATCATATATAGGCTATTATTACGATGGGATCGCCACTCCCAAAGTGATATATTAATGAATGATAGATGCAACGAAATGAGAATGGAGAGTGTTGCTGGAATGAAACATGACAGGGAAAACCGGAGTACCCGTAGAAAAACCTGTCCCGCCTCCGCTTTGTCCAGCACAAATCTCACATGGAATGACCGGGATTTGAACCACGGTATCCAGCGGTGAGAGGCCGACGCGCTGCCGTCTGAGCCACGGACGCTCTCTCAAATGTTATACATGATAATTAGTACAATGTAACAAACGATTTGGTGAAAATGAATGTTAATATTATCTTTAGGATTTGTTTAAAAGTAATATGTATTGAAAAAGTTGTCATCGTGTGATTGGAACCGATAGCGTGTAACTTGGACCAAGTGATCGTTAAGACATTGACATATAAACGGTCTAAGACCGTGGTTAGCCGGTTCGAGTCTCGTTGGTCGAAAAATTTTCACCAACAGAATGTTGGCCGACAGGGTAGGGGAGGTGATGGTATACAATTTCTAATCACTAGATTGCGTGCCAAAAGCTGGATTAAATTCCAAACCTCTCCGCAGTGCTCATACGGAGTGAGGGTATATGACGCTGTTGATGGTGATTCGTCCGTCAAATGGGGACGTTAAGCCTTGCGCAGACTCCTTTGTGCTAATCGACAGGAGTAGGCTATGTGCCGGCACCGGGTTTCACCCTCTCCCTACTATCATATATCACGTCATTCATTTCACTTAATTAACTCCTCTGATGAGGTTGACGTCAGGAAGGGCATCCAGTCATCCCGCTACGACAGATTCATCTCATCTCATACCCGACCCCGTAGAGAAACGGGACAAGGATAGGACATACAACAAATATAAACACTTACAAGTTATTTAATGAATTTATTATGAAATACTAAGCAACAAAATACGACACTATTAATTGTGTTCATCACCTTTGGCATGTAGGACAATGATGAAATAATTCTTCCTGCATTTTGGCGCAGTTTTCACGAGCCTACTTTCTGCAACCATTGAACTGAATCTAATCCTCATCATAATACTTGTCTCTTACAATGCCGTCAGATAGCTCCTCAATTATAATGACGTAATCTGAGTAGACCTCGAGCCAGCCTTCGGATCCAGGTAAAAAACCTGCTTTGAACAGGAATCGAACCCGGGGCCTCCGGTTAAGAGGCAGGCAAGTCTTTTAGAATCACCAGTAAAACAACGAAGAAACATAATTGGGTTTTTTATTTTAAAAATGCTATTTGTTCGGGGCGTCGACCCATGTGGATCTTTTGCCCCTACTGGCACCATTTTCTATGAACCTGCGTGTAATTGGAATAGCGGTAGTGTGGAATGTTGTGTGGGGGAAAAGGAAGATTAAGGACGTCACAAACACCCAGGCCAGGGATAATAATCATTACAATTAAAAACGCCTGACCCGGCCGGGAATCGAACCTGGCGCCGCCAGGTGACAGGCGGACGCGTTGCCCCCTACACCGCGAGGCCGGACTAAGTGTTTCGAACATGGGCGTTGTGTTCATTTAAAACCTGTCCGCCGGGCCGAAGCCGCGACGGGTCCCCTCGTGTTATCCCCGCTCCACTGAGCGAGGGAGGTAGGTACCCAAACATAACTGTTACAGTTGATTCAACAGTCCAAATTACACGACACGCAAATATTCTATAAAAAACTGAATAATATGGAAAGTACTTAAGATGTATGAATTAAACTGTGTTAAAACTTACCTAGTTATTTAATCAGTACTTGCAAAAGCTAAACACCCTCTTGGCAGAGATAACTACCTCACAGTACACTCACTGGTCACAGTATAAGCTTATAAAAAGATGGCCTTGCCGAATCTCTCTGCAGAGAGCCAGTCGGAATAATATCTATATTGCCAGCGCAAAATGCAAATGCCTACTATGAGGACAGTCTGTTACATCGAAAGGTTTAATGTAGAACGCCACTACAGAGTGAAACATGCTCATTTGCACGATAGTATTGTAAGGGATGTTCGAATACAAATGGTTGGAGACAGATTTTAAACACTATTTTCTGAAACTCGACGAGCAGTACCCGGAGAGAAACCTATCTCGCCTCCGCTTTGTCCAGCACAAATCTCACATGGAGTGACCGGGATTTGAACCACGGAACCCAGCAGTGAGAGGCCGACGCGCTACCGTCTGAGCCACGAAGGCTCTTAGTAATATGAAATGTTCATTGCAAATTGAATGTACTGAAGGTACGATACCAAACAAGATATTTTTGTTTTTGTTTTTGCTAGTGGCTTTGCGTCGCACAGACATAGATAGGTCTTATGGCGACGATGGGATAGGAGAGGCCTAGGAGTTGGAAGGAAGCGGCCGTGGCCTTAATTAAAATACAGCTCCAGCATTTGCCTGGTGTGAAAATGGGAAACCACGGAAAACCAGCTTCAGGGCTGCCGACAATGGGATTCGAACCCACTATCTCCCGGAAGCAAGTTCACAGCCCCCCCCCCTAACCGCACGGCCAACTCGCCCGGTAAACAAGTTCTGTAGGACTACTTATTAGAAATATTATTCCACAGACTTTATACGTTTATAGCCTACTAGCGATATTTAAAAACCACTTTAGACGCAGAAAACAGTATAAGCATAAATAACAACGTCGATTGCTACACCCAGTGTTGAAATGTGTAATGTTATTTCCAGAATGGAAATGAAAATCCACAGCCAGTTTCCAGTCATTGGACCGGGTCAGGAATGGGATTAATGAAGCCCCATCTTGCGGTGGGGATAGGAATTGTGCCGGCTGCCGAAGCCCGTCGCACTCCTCAGGGGCAACGAAATGATATTGGAGAGTGTTTCTGGAATGAAAGATGACAGGGAAAACCAGAGTACCCGGAGAAAAACCTGTCCCGCCTCCGCTCTGTCCAGCACAAATCTCACATGGAATGACCGGGATTTGAACCACGGAATGGTGGTGGTGATTATTGTTTTAAGAGGAAGTACAACTAGGCAACCATCATCTATATAACACTAATCAGAGAGAAAAATGGAAGGGGTCCGACACTTCGAAAAATGAAGGTATCGGCCAAAGGAAGACAAGGGCCACGAAGGGCGTGAAAATGAAAGACTCCCTAGCCCTCGCAAACCTAATAGCGTCGGGGTAGGAAAAGAACAAGAGTTGACCAAGGGAGGTCGGATAGGATAGTTGAAAGTGAGGAGCCTGGCACCAGTAAGTGGAAACAATGCTAGGACTCAGCTAAGGGCCCCGCGGTCGCCAACCCACGTTCCAAAGTTCAGAGCCCCTAGAGCCCCTTTTAGTCGCCTCTTACGACAGGCAGGGGATACCGTGGGTGTTATTCTACCGCACCCACCCACAGGGGGATGAACCACGGAACACAGCGGTGAGAGGCCGGCGCGCTGCCGCCTGAGCCACGGAGGCTCTCTCATTTCCAGACTACCAAGTTAAATTGTTATTTCATTATTATGTGGCATAATTCATTCATAACAACCAATAAGATGTTTTAATTTAAATGGTTGTTATATCCCACTGCATACAAAAGAAACAGTAAATATTGCTCATTCGAATTTGCTCCCACTTATATACGGACGAACCACACTAGTGAGTACGCCCAGCATATTCTGGTGACGTCATCGTGGAAACCATTCTTCGCGGCCTCGGAGACGTAGGAACCGATTCTCCTGATTCTAGGCGTCATTCGCGCACATCACTACTGTGCAGTTCGTGGGCGTTAGTCATCGTCCAGTGTTAACGTTGTGAGGTAGGTGTGAGTCAAACATGCCTTCAAGGAGACGAAGAAGGCAGAATCAGGAGCTTGGTGAATATGAATGAAGCCTTGTAATTGCAGAAAAACTTGGCAGGTATGTATCTACACTACATCTATGTTGGCAACAATGGTCACGGGAAGGCACTCTCTCAAGAGACCCGAGGTCCAGCCTCACACAGGCCGCTACGGAAAGGGAAGACCGCCACATTCGCTGCATGTCTGTGATGGATCGTACTGCATCTGCAGCATCCATTAGAACTTCAGTTGGCACCAGAGTGACACGTCGAACTGTATTAAATCGGTTACTTGAGAGACAGCTCCGAGCTAGACATCCTATAGCGTTCATGCCACTAACCCCGAATCACAGCCATCTGCGAATTCAGTAGTGTCAAGCTAGAGTTCATTGGAAGGTGGAACGAAAATCTGTTGTGTTCTCAGATAAGAGCCAGCCTTGGTGCCAGTGATGGCCGTAGGTTGGAAAGAAGAAGAACCAAGCTGCCTGTGGCGTCGACACCATGGGAAAATACCAGGAATTATGGTCGGGGGAGCGAGTTCCTTTCATAGTAGTTTAGTAAGTAATGAACTTCCTAAAATTGTCTATGTTACTGTTGTATGGTTCCATCCCCCTACTTGTCCGGCTCCATGGCTAAATGGTTAGCGTGCTGGCCTTTGGTCACAGGGGTCCCGAGTTCGATTCCCGGTAGGGTCCGCAATTTTAACCAACATTGGTTAATTTCGCTGGCACGGGGGTTGGGTGTATGTGTCGTCTTCACCATCATTTTATCCTCATCACGACGCGCAGGTCGCCTATGGGAGACAAATCAAAAGACCTGCACCTGGCGAGCCGAAGTCCTCGGACACCTCCCGGAGTAAAAGCCGTACGCCATTTCATTTTATACCCCTACTGAGCTAGACCCGCAAAGGCGAACAAACGGGCGCTCGCCCATAAAAAAAATAAAAATAAAATAAAAATAAAAAAACGCGCCGGAGTAAAACATATCTGATCATTACTCGTGAAATTTTACTTAGCACAGCAAGCTCAACAGGGTTGTCTAACTTGGAAATCTGGAATTCTTGCAGCAAGAATTTCGGAACAAGACACAGAACATCACCCAAATCCGTAAGCTGTGGATTTGCTTGAAATAAGCTATGATTCTGTGTGAAAATTATCTGGAAAATGCTGCTTGGCTAAAACTCCTTTGGGTGTTATATGTACACTAATTTCTCTTCAGAATTTTAGGAACCATTTTGCTTAACTAGTGCCCGACTCCTTGACTAAATGATCAGAGTGCTGTCCTTTGGTTCAAAAGAGTCCCGGGTTCGATTCCTAGCCAGGTCGGGGATTTTAATCGTGTCTGGTTTATTCTTCTGGCTCGGGGACTGGGTCTTTGTGTCTGTCCCAAAACACTCCCCTTCATATTCAGACAATACAACACATTACCAACCACCAGAGAAACGCACAATAGGGATTACATCCCTCCAAATAGGTTTGGGGTCACGAAGGGCATCCGGCCGTACGAAAGGGCCAAATCCACATTTGCACTGCTACATGAAAGGTTTTCAGCGACGTAAGGGTGAGAAAGGGCAGGGATTGGGATAGTAATGTCCGTGGTCTTAATTAAGGTACATCCCCGTCTTTTGCATGGTGTGAAAATGGAAAATCTCGGAAAACCATCTTCAAGGCTGTCGATAGTAGAATTCGAATCCACCATCTACCGAATGCAATCTCCCAGCTACGCGAACCTAACTGCAAGACCATCTCACTTGGTTCATCATGTTTATTTTTGGAGAATGATGTTATCAAAGAAGTATTAAATAATTATTTTTGCCACATTTAGGCACAGTAGTATGTGTTTTTCAAGCCTAAATGTTAAGATTACTTACAGTGGACGTTTTTCGTTTCTTATTGGATGTTGGATTCTAAGAACGCATTCACGCTACGGTACTAATATAATGCCATTCTACTGTATAATCGCTAAAAAAAAAAAAAAAAAAAAAACAGGCTTAGAGTTTGTTTTGTTTTTTTCAATTTGGGCCTGCCAAAGCTACCCCGACCGTTCTAGGATTAAGGTTCGAGTTACTGTATATTTAATGGTTCTATGTAGGTCAATCATTTATTATTTTGCCAAAACCTTAACAAACATATTTTTAACTACTCCATAATTTAACCTTAAAAGTTCTAATTTCGTAGATCAATAAGTAACCTAACTTAATCCTTAAACATCGAGTTTTATTACCATCCCGTAGGCATCTAGCAGGTGGAGGGGCGTGCTGAAATGGGCTGTGTCTAGGGTGCCAATCACCCAAAATCTGACCTGCGATAATTGCCTACATTTTCTTCAAAATAACCCTGGAACACCACATTTCTAAAACTCACTCATGGATACCGCAATAGGGTCTAACAATCCTTTCGTTATTAACTGAGTAATACCTCAACGCACGACTTCCTTACACGTCCCATTATTCTAGTTATACAATGACTGACAGAGCAAATGCAACACCAAGAAGGAGTGGTCAGAACTTTATGCCAATTGCAGGGTAGACTGACGTCACTGAGGTATGCTCATGATGTGAGATGCGCCGCTGTGCTGCGCACGTAGCGAACGATACATGGGACACGGCGTTGGTGAATGGCCCACTTCGTACCGTGATTTCTCAGCCGACAGTCATTGTAGAACGTGTTGTCGTGTGCCACAGGACACGTGTATAGCTAAGAATGCCAGGCCGCCGTCAACGGAGGCATTTCCAGCAGACAGACGACTTTACGAGGGGTATGGTGATCGGGCTGAGAAGGGCAGGTTGGTCGCTTCGTCAAATCGCAGCCGATACCCATAGGGATGTGTCCACGGTGCAGCGCCTGTGGCGAAGATGGTTAGCGCAGGGACATGTGGCACGTGCGAGGGGTCCAGGCGCAGCCCGAGTGACGTCAGCACGCGAGGATCGGTGCATTCGCCACCAAGCGGTGGCAGCTCCGCACGCCACGTCAACCGCCATTCTTCAGCATGTGCAAGACACCCTGGCTGTTCCAATATCGACCAGAACAATTTCCCGTCGATTGGTTGAAGGAGGCCTGCACTCCCGGCGTCCGCTCAGAAGACTACCATTGACTCCACAGCATAGACGTGCACGCCTGGCATGGTGCCGGGCTAGAGCGACTTGGATGAGGGAATGGCGGAACGTCGTGTTCTCCGATGAGTCACGCTTCTGTTCTGTCAGTGATAGTCACCGCAGACGAGTGTGGCGTCGGCGTGGAGAAAGGTCAAATCCGGCAGTAACTGTGGAGCGCCCTACCGCTAGACAATGCGGCATCATGGTTTGGGGCGCTATTGCGTATGATTCCACGTCACCTCTAGTGCCTATTCAAGGCACGTTAAATGCCCACCGCTACGTGCAGCATGTGCTGTACCTTCAGGGGCTGCCCAATGCTCTGTTTCAGCAGGATAATGCCCGCTCACACACTGCTCGCATCTCCCAACAGGCTCTACGAGGTGTACAGATGCTTCCGTGGCCAGCGTACTCTCCGGATCTCTCACCAATCGAACACGTGTGGGATCTCATTGGACGCCGTTTGCAAACTCTGCCCCAGCCTCGTACGGACGACCAACTGTGGCAAATGGTTAACAGAGAATGGAGAACCATCCCTCAGGACACCATCCGCACTCTTATTGACTCTGTACCTCGACGTGTTTCTGCGTGCATCGCCGCTCGCGGTGGTCCTACATCCTACTGAGTCGATGCCGTGCGCATTGTGTAACCTGCATATCGGTTTGAAATAAACATCAATTATTCGTCCGTGCCGTCTCTGTTTTTTCCCCAACTTTCATCCCTTTCGAACCACTCCTTCTTGGTGTTGCATTTGCTCTGTCAGTCAGTGTATCTCTGATAGGTTTTCTTAGCGGGAGGGGGGTTCAAGTTCTTCACGGGGGGCTCTAGTGTTGGTATTCGACACACAGTATGGCTTTATTACTGAGAGAAAATTATTTGTCGTCTGCAAAAGGACCTCGATAATGTTGTAAGATGGACAGCAGCCAATGGTATGATGATAAACGGAGTTAAAAGTCAGATTGTGAGTTTCACTAATAGGAAGAGTCTTTTTACTTAAAATTACACCATTGATGGTTACAAGTTCCTTACTGGGATCACTGTAAGTACCTAGGTGTTAAAATCAGGAAAAATCTTCATTTAGGTAATCACATAAGCGGGATTGTAAATAAAATTTACAGATCTCTGCACATGGTTATGAGTGAATTTAGGGGTTGTAGTAAGGATGTAAAGGAGACGTCATATACGTCTCTGGTAAGACCTCAACTAGAATATGGTTCCATTGTATGGAACCCTCACCAGGATTACTTGATTCGGGAACTGGGGAGGGGGAAAAAGAAAAGCAGCTCGATCTGTTCTGGGCGATTTCCGACAAAAGATTAGTGTTACGAAAATGTTGCAAAGTTTGGGCAGGGAAGACTTGGAAGAAAGGATACAAGCGCCTCGACTAAGTGGCATGTTCCGAGCTGTCAGTGGAGAGGTGGTGTGGAATGACATTAGTAGACAAATAAGTTTGAGTCGAGTTTTCTAAAGTAGGTTCCCTGTGAGTGGGGGCGGTAGAATAACACCCACATCCCCTACCTGTCGTAAAAGGGCTTTGAACTTTCAAGCGTGGATTGGCGACTACGGGGCCCTTAGCTGAGTACTAGCATTGCTTCCACTTACTCGTTTCTGCCAGGCTCCTCACTTTCATCTATCCTATCCAACCTCTCCCTTGATCAACTCTTGTTATTTCACGACTTTTGATCATTCGAGGCCTAAGGAGTCTTTCTTGTTCACGCCCTTCGTGGCTCTTCCCTTTCTTTGGTCGATAACTTCATTTCTCGAAATGTTAGACCCCTTACATTTTTCTCCTCTGCTTAGTAATAATAGAGGATGATGCCCCAGTTTCATTTCCTCTTGAAACAATAATCACCACCATCACTAACACCGTTATAACGCACAAAGAAGTACCAACCTAATTTACATGGATGATCCTAAATAATAAAGGTGTGCAATTATACAACCTGTGACAATAGTTCGGTGAATGAAGGCAGAACGGTCGATCCGGCAACACTGGCGACACAACGCTGCACCTGCGTAGCAGCAGGTTTTGACCACCTGCTCCCAACGTTGTTCGGTTAAGCATCGTGTGTGAGCCGTGTAAGACCTGTTTGATACAGTGCGTGTTTAGTGCGTTGGTTCTGAACTGCGAACAGGAACATGAACGACCAAAAGATCAATGTACAGTTTTGTTTTAAGCTTGGGAAGACACCGAAAGAAACGCATGCGATGCTGGTACGCGTTTATGAAGATCAAGCACTGTCTTCGACGTGTGTGTAAGAGTGGTTCGCCCGTTTTCGAGGAGGCCGGGAAAGTGTTTCTGACAACCCCCGTAGCGGAAGACCTGTGACCGCCGTCAGTGACGAAAACATTGAAAAGGTAAGGACATTAATCAAAAACGATCGGCGATTAACTGTTCGCATGATAGCGGATGAACGGCAGATTAACCGTGAATCGATAGTCAAGGCATTATCCACAAGGAATTTCTACCTGAGGGAACGACGTTGAATGCTGCACGGTACATTGAAATTTTGACCCGTTTCATGAAACGTCTACGCAGGGTACGACCACAGTACGCACAACAAGGTTCATGATATTTTTGTCCATGACAACGCTCACCCACACACAACCAATATCGTCAAACAGTTCATGGCAAAGGAAGGGGGGGGGGGATACAACTTGAACTTCCCCCATACTCGCCAGATCTCAATCCTCCATACTTGTTCTTATTCCCACAACTCAAACTCGCTTTGAAAGGAAAGAGATTTGACGATATTCCTGACATGGAACGAAACGTGACGAGGCTTTTGAACACCCTCCCAAAGGAAGCCTTCTTGCAATGTTTCCAGGACATGTATCACCGATCTCAGCAGTGCACAGTAATGGGAGGGGACTATTTCGAAGGACAGTAAGGTCACTGTCGTGTATTGTTCATCTATGTTGATAGTACAGGACTATTCACCGAACTTTATTGTCACAGGCTGTATATTTCATGTCAGCTTTCGCAGATCCCACTGTGATTAATTATCAGTCACTACTAGTCTGCATTTAGGACTGTTGCCCAGGTGGCAGATTCCCTACCAATTGTTTAGCTAGTCTTTTCCTAAATGATTGCAAATAATTTGGAAATTTATTGAACATCTCCCTTCCTAAATTAATCCAATCCTTAACGCCTCTTCCTATAAAAGAATATTTACCCCCAATTTGTCCTCTTGAATTCCAACTTTATATTGTAATCTTTCTTTTTTTTAATTTTGCTTTACGTCGCACCGACACAGATAGGTCTTATGGCGACGATGGGATAGGAGAGGACTACGAATGGGAAGGAACCGGCCGTGGCCTTAATTAAGGTATAGCCCCAGCATTTGCCTGGTGTGAAAATGGGAAACCACGGAAAACCATCTTCAGGCCTGCCGACAGTGGGATTCGAACCCACTATCTCCCGGATGCAAGCTCACAGCTGCGCGCTCCTAACCGCACGACCAACTCGACCGGTTTGTAATATTTCCTACTTTTAGAAACACCACTTAAATTTATTCGCCTACTAAAGCCATTCCACACCATCCTGTTCGATGACAGTACCAATTATTCGAGCAGCTCGTCTCCTTTCTTCCAAGTCCTCCCAGTCTAAATTTGCAACATTTTCTTAACGCTACTCCTTTGTCGGAAATCGCCCAGAACAAATCGAGTTGATTTTCTTTGGATTTTTCCAGGTCTCGAATCAAGTAATTCTAGTCAGGTTCCCACACACTGGAACCATACTCTAGTTGAGGTCTTACCAGAGACTTATATGCCCTCTCCTTTACTTCCTCACTGCAACTCCTAAATATCCTCATAACCACGTGCAGAGATCTGTACCTTCTATTTACAATCCCGTTTATGTGATTTCCCCAATGAAGATCGTTCCTCATATTAACATGCAGGTACAAAGTGATGGGTCAGTTAACATCGACGCCGTTGAGATTCTCAAAACAGCTAAATTTACGTAAATATCTGGGATCACTTATTAAATCGGATGGTGAAATGCTCCCAGATGTTCGAAGCATAATCAACGCTGCCTTTATGAAGTGGCATCAAGTCACAGGAGTCTTTTCTTTTTTTTGATCGGAGGGTGCCAATGTATCTGGAATCCAAAATCTCTAGAACCAGCATTAGACCAGTGGATCTGTATGGAACTGAGTGTTGGCCAGTCACAAGGAGACACGAACAATAGTTGCATGTCATGGAGATGAAGATGCTTTCCTGGCCAATGGACTCACTAGACTGGACCACGTCAGAAATTAGGATCTTCGGATGACGTTTGGTGTGGCCCCAGTCCCTGATAGTATCGTTCATTCATTCATTATTTATTTACCATAAACCTTTACAGCATATATGGAAGGCCAGGGAAAACGGACAGCCCCCCTACACGTAGTGCCCCCCTGCCCCATGGCCATGTGTTACGTAGAAACGGTTCTTCAGTTACGAGAAGGGCATTAAATTTAAGTCCTGAGGACTGCAGACCACGAGGGCGACCAAAGAAGCGCTGGTTCGACGCTCTTCGGGAGGACATGCATGTGGCAAAAGTGTCTCCTGAAGATGCACAGGACCGCATCAAGTGCAGAACAGAAGAACCTGCAATTAAGCGGGATAAATGCTAAGAACAGAAAAGAAGAAGAAGAAGAAGAAGACTTGCAGTGATTCCCATAAGGAAGTTTCAGCACACACTTTCGAGCTTGGTCGCGGGGCAAAGGCGGCGAACCGGCGTCAGCAGACACAAAGACGCTGCGCGTACTAACCCTCCCGTCTCACACTCTCTCAGTGGTGGTGTCGACCGATCCAGCTCCACCGAGGCGAAGCTCTACAATCATTCTTATGGGTTTCTCGTCACAGAGCTAAGAAGTATTCGAGCATGGGTGTTGCGTTCATTTAAAAAGCCGCGATGGGTACCCTCGGTAATTAAAAATTAGAGGACTTTTCCTATTAGCGAAACTCCCTGACTTTTAACCACGTTTATCATCATTTCACAACGTTGTCGAGGTCTTTTTTGCATATGCTCACAATTGTGTAAGTTATTTATTACTATAATTATGGAAGGCAGGTGTATTTAGTATATAGTCGTCACCCTTGCTCAAATTATTGCGATATTTAGCTATTTCTTTCGTATCACGAATGATTTTTGGTGCAAAACGTTTCTCCTTACAAATGACTTATGATTCAATGAAAATGATTTTATGGCCATTAAGCGTGGTATGCTTTTACACAGTCAATGTTGCCAACACGGTGGTTTTCCCATTAAATCTAGTATTTTTTAAATCTTCGTCACTGCGTAAATTTTAACCCAGGGTGCGCGGGTAGTGGAAATTTTTGTGTTTTTTTTTAATGCAATATAATAAAAGAGTATTAAAATGTAATAGTTCAAATTTAAATTCTTGATGTTTACAGTCGTGATGGTGTTCCAGGGCAAGAGGACAATGTTGCTTGAAAACATGATATCACGCCAGAGATGAACTCTGAGCCAAATATTGCCTTACAAGAATACAAAATATTCTACTCTCCAAACTACCGAGTTCTTCACGATGACATAGCATTGTACAACCTACCTTACAAAAATATAAAATATTTTTAAATACTAAAAATGCTGTTTTCTTAGCAACTCTACGTCCTATCCATGTTTTGTAGATTATGTGAGCCACAGAACGCACTAGTCACATTCCTCTCTACGCTAGAAAGTTTACTGAGGTCATATATACCTTCCAGCACTGAGACGTTGAACACACAGTTTCATTTTCATCATGTTATCTATAAACTCACCTCTGCTCTAGTTTCCTGAGCGTGTCCATGTTTACCAGCAACAATGGGAGTGTGGGTGATTATTAGTATTCATAGTTCCTGTCATTATTGTCATTGTTATTGTTATTGTTTAAGGCCCCACACCACAACGGGCCCCGCTCTACCAAAAGTTAAGTTCACATTCACAAGTTAAACCTAAAGCGGTTGGGAGGAAAACGTAACGTGAACGGTCGGGTTGAGTCTAGCAGACCCAATATAAATACAATGATCTAAACCTCTTTAGCGATTAATTTTCAATTTAAAGAAGTATTTTACAATAAAATGGCATAATATCAATACCCTGAAAACAAATTTTAGAATCCTCAGTTCCATTACATATTCAAAAATAGACATGATATAGGCTTTTTGGGCTTATGCCGTGTCAAGAAAATAAGGTGAAATTCTTTGTGTTTCGCAGAGAACTTTGCTCTGCGCCATCAGAAGAAAATCTTGACTGTTCACGAGGAATACTTCCCCAATAATGAAGATTTGAATAAGGCCAAATACACTTTTCTACTAACACTTTCCATTAAGCGAAAAGTGGATTTTTTCTTTTTAGGTTTTACAGTGGAATTATTTTGGGAGTACCGCTTTGTAAGAGTTAATAAATAATAATAACAATACCGGACCAGTTGGCCGTGCGGTTAGGGGCATGCGGCTGTGAACTTGCATCCGGGAAATAGTGGGTTCGAATCCCACTGTCGCCAGCCTTGAAAATGGTTTTCCGTTGTTTCCCATTTACACACAAGGCAAATGCTGGGGCTGTACCCTAATTAAAGCCACGGCCGCTTCCTTCCAACTCCAAGACTTTTGCTATCCCATCGTCGCCATAAGACCTATCTGTGTCGGTGCGACGTAAAACCACTAGAAAATTAATAATAATAATAATAATAATAATAATAATAATAATAATAATAATAATAATAATAATATTTGTTTTACGTACCACTATCTAGACTTTTATGCTTTTCGGAAACGGCAAGATGCCGGGATTTTGTCGCACAGGAGTGATTTTACGTGCCAGTAAATCTACCGACACGAAGCTGACGAATTTGAAGCACCTTCAAATACCACCGGACGAAGCCCGGATCGAACCTGCCAAGTTGGGCTCAGAAAGTCAGCCAGGTTTACGCCATTTGATAGGAAACTTAATGTTAGATTCAGAATCTTCACAGAGATCGTTGCACACGTATGTACATGACATGATTTGCAATAATTTTCAGAGATAAATTATTCATTTTATCAGTGCGTAGTTTTTAAATCTACGGAGGGAGTATCCAGAAAGAATTCGAAACTAAAATATTTTTCAATATACCAAGGGAAGGGGAGCGTCCGTGGCCGGCCTCTCACCGCTGGGTTCCGTGGTTCAAATCCTGGTCACTCCAAGTGAGATTGTGCTGTACAAAACAGAGGCGGGACATGTTTTCTTCGGGTTCTCCGGTTTTCCCTGTCACATTTCACCCCAGCGACTTGGCATTTCCATTTCATTTCATCTTTCAGTCATTAAACATTGCCCCGAAGCAAGTGCAACAGGCTTCGGCAGCCGGTACAGTTCCTATCCTCGCCGCTAGATGGGGCTTCATTCCATTTCTGATCTGGTTGAAACTGGAAACAAGCTGTGGATTTTCACGCCAAGAAAAATTCATTGTGTCTCGCTGACGAACAGCAAACAAAATTAAAAACAGTGTATGACTAATTTTCCTGAATATCAATAAAATGTAGCAAGGGGCTGGAAGAAGATAGGAGTACATACTACGAAGTAAAAGTTCCAGAGGTTTCACACACAGAGACTCGTTTACTTCTCCGATATAAATCTCCTGACCTGAGAGACAGCGTCACCCTCTAGGAGGACCGCCTCCCCCTTCAGGGGAAGAATGAAAACATTAACCACCACCACCAACGTTGTGATCGGCGAGTGCAGGGCAGGTTTCGGCTTACAAGTGTCCACAGCTGGTCCAACACCTCTGTATTCCGTCCGACAAACCGAACCGAGGAGGGGAGGCCGCGGCTCTACCGTGGCTCTACGCCTCTGTACCCGGGGGAGGGAAAGGGGCTGGTCCCCACCATCCGCTTTCCTGAGAATGGTTTTCAGTGGTTTTTCGTTCTCCTGCACTAAGGTGAATGCCGGGACAGTTCCTATACTGCCAATTCGAGTTGGCGTCTGACATTTCTTAGAGGGAGGTCCGTTTACTGCCTGCCGAGGCGGGATAAAGGGAGTGGCTGTGTGGTTGCCATGGAAACGAGGGTGGGGCGACTGCGGTTGCCATGGAGATAAAACTTCAGGGCAGCTCGTCTTGCTGGGAGTTGCCAAACCTGTCAGTGTCTCTGATAAGAACCTGATTGTTTGTATAAGAGTGATCGCAAATGGGACGACACCGCCTGGCCAGGTAGTCTACAACAGATCACAGCGGTCAGAATGAAGGAGGGAACAAGTGAGCCGGAAGCGAGGGGTAAGAGCATGTAGAAAGGAATGCTGGAATGGGGCAACATCGTGAAATGACACGTGCAGTGCTCCTCCCTCCAACCTTACCTGTCAGACACCAACTTTAGTTAAGTCTAGTATAGTTTAGGCTACGGCAGCCAAGCCCCTGACCTTCACCGAACATCTCCCCGGCCTGTGAGACGGCGTCACCGTCTAGGAGGCCGGCCGTCCCCTCCTTGGGTGGAATGAAAACGTTTTAATAGAAGCAGTAGTAGCAATGTTGTAGACAAGGCCCCACACCGCTGGCTGCGCAGAAGCGTGTGACTGGGGAAGACATATCCATGCGCGTACCGCCATGTTGTGGGCGCTCCTCAGCTTGACGCGGAGATCCTATAGAATTCATGCTTTAACTTAAGTTTCACACACACATGAAAACATCCGCCCTATAAGATTAATGACAGCCTACACCATTTACCGTGTACACACGCAATAAATATACATAATATGAAGACTGTGGTAATATTCAAATATACTTCTGTATAAAAACTAAACAATTTACACAAATCCTTTGGATAGCCCATAGGTGGCGCACATAAAAAAAACTTTAGCGGACTGAATAAGAACACTGAAAAATACACTACTACAAAAATACACTAGCGGTACCTCAAAAATGATCATGTCGCTCACTTTAATATAAGGGTCATGTTTGTAACTGATGTGTTTGAATATTGTACGTATGGCAAGAAGGCCAGACTCAAAGGACGAGAATTACGTGACAATCTGTCTCTTGAGAAATCTAGACTCTATAATTTAGCTTTATTGAAAATATGAAGGCATGTTCAAAAAGCAGTCTATAACTTAAGTATGATTACATATCGTGAGATAAAAAATGCCTGTGTCTCAGCAGACTGGAGAACACATAAATGAAATATTTACAAACTCCTGTGCCGATAACAATAATCTTCAATATCAACAAAAAAGGAAACTTGCGAAATAAAATCTTTCTTTGAGAGGTACATAACTTATGATTCCTCTGTGATAAGTCATTACAGCAAATTTTACTCAATTCTCTGAACACATTGTTTAAAAAGTACATGACTGCAGAAATCTTCCTAAAGCAATCAGATAGGCCTACATGTTTTATCATTTTCTGAATATGAAATGCCGGCTCTGCGGTGTAGGGTTAGCGTGTCTACTTCTTATCGGGAGGCTCCGGGTTCAATCCCCGGCCAGGTCAGAGACTTGTACCTGGATCTGAGTCCTGGTTCGAGGTCCGCTCAGCCTACGTGATTACAATTGCGAAGCTTTCACACGGTGAGATAACGGCCAAGAGGATTCACCGTGCTGACCACATGACACCTCGTAATCTGCAGGTCTTGAGGCTGAGCAGCGGTCGCTTGGTAGGCCATGGCCTTTCGCGCCTGTTGTGCCATGGGATTTGGTTTGGATATGAAATAACGCAATTGGATGAGTAGAAGTTAAGCGATTTGGATTTAGGTAAATGTTGCCTGACATTCGTTACACTGGTGCTAGTCCTCTGTTGTGTATTTCTCAAAATGAAATGAATGTCTAGGGTTATTTTGAGTTTCTCTGCGTGGTTTAGGCTTTTTTATATTTTTTACAACTTGCTTTACGTCGCACCGACACAGATAGGTCTTATCGCGACGATGGGGTAGGGAAGGAAGTGCCCGTGGCCTTAATTAAAGTACAGCCCCAGCATTTGCCTGGTGTGAAAATGGAAAACCAAGGAAAACCATCTTCAGGGCTGCGGACAGTGGGGTTCGAACCCAGTATATCCCGGATGCAAGCTCACAGCTGCGCGGTCCTAACCGCACGGCCAACTCGCCCGGTTAGGCTTAAGTAAGAATCTTATCATTTAAGATGTAAAACCCTCCTCATAACATTATCTTCTTAAATATTACTGCTTTTACAAACTCATTCTGAATTAACATTATCGGAGCACATAAAAATTGAAAGTGCTTTCTAATTTTTCTCTAATATGAGCACCATGATTTACACCAGAAAGAAAACAGATGAAATTGTAAGTAAAGCACTTGCAAACAAAAATATTAATATCATAGTGAACAGTTATTTTGATTAGCGTTGTCTATTGCAGACTAGGATTGACAAGATTGTAATGAGCTTTATTTAAACTTTATATTGTCAGATTTTTCTGGAACAGCATATTAACAATTGTATTCTTTTATTATAGAGCAAATGGGAGAAATTGGAGAAATTAAGACATACGATACTAATAAATCATTTTTCAGATAATTGATTATTTGAAGCAATACCTTACCCGAATATTAAAAAGTTTTATCAAGTTGTATCAATCATATCTTACGGATTCTAGGCCCAGGTTTATCAAATTTGTAATACCGATACACAGTTTGTGTGAAAAATATGTAGTCTTTTTCAGTACAGCTGTTTAGTTCTAAACAATTATCTCCGATGAATTGGAAAAAAGCAAACAAGAAAAAGAAGAAGAAGCCTAAATATTCTAAATTTCATGTCCATGCGTTCTCTGAATCAACCATCATATAACCTGTTTAGTTCTCGATTATGGTAAATGAAAGTTACTTTATAACAGTTCAATTTCTACTCACATGTGATAAGAAATACCAGATCCCTTCTGATAGCAACCTGTACAAATGAAGGCTGCACACGAATTCACCCTCGTAAATATCTTTCCATTCCACAGGTATTAATATCATAGTGAACAGTTATTTTGATTAGCGTTGTCTATTGCAGACTAGGATTGACAAGATTGTAATGAGCTTTATTTAAACTAAAACTACCGAAACTACCGTAATGTATCAGCTCCCATATTCTTTGAAAATATTTGACAATATATTATCACTCCGTCACATATGATACTAAAACAGATCCACTAACAGGCATGATTCAAATCGAAAACATGCAAGGGGCTGTAAACATTATCACGTGGTGGCCATGCATTCGAAGCTGAAGCGCCCTCAACATGGCGATGCGCGAAAGTGTTCAATATTCCGCATAGCATCAGCGCGCTCTGTGAGTCTAGATAAGTAATATTCAAGGTTCTTAAACACTACTAAAGGTTGGGCCCAACGCGAGACGAGCTGCTATTGGTTGACGAAATGACGTCACAGAAGGAGCAAAGCAGCCAAGCCCATAGCGCGCAGTTCAGTAGGAATCTCGTAATACCAGCAAACATTACAGTTTCTCAGAACTAAATGCAGACCAGACGTAAAGTTTACTGCTGTTATAAGATTGAAAGAAAGTACAGCATAGTAAGTTTCATTATTTCTGTTACGAATAAGACGTAAATGTAACGTGACGGCACACTGACCAATGCTCGAAATTTATTAACAAATCCAAGTTTCTCTATTTAGTTTGAGGAAGGCTACGTGCTCTCAAATCTGTCAACATAAATATTTAGAGATACGAAATGTTTGTAATATTAAATGTTGACAGCAGAACTTCGAATTGGAACTACCGCATGTTAACACACGATATATGACTCACTTCCGCAGGTATCGAGTTTAAAGCTTAACACATATTATAACAGCAGCAGAAGTAAGTTCATATTCGAAACCTTGCATAGGTATTCCTACTTTTTAAAATTAAAGAATAAAAAGAACAGGAAAAACACTTAATTAGAACACAGTCCTACCTGTGAGATCAGATGTCATGAAGTGGTTGCTTTTGAAGATAAAATCCACTGCCGTGCCTTTCGCCGATGAGCTGCTATGGATTTTTCAGTCCTTGCCCGAATGTTCATTTGTCGTATGCGTATAAATGTTCTCGTCCTAACATACATTTTTACTATTTCTGGTGGTACAGCGGGGAATTTACTGGTAATTATTCGGCACACTTTGCGTATAATATTAGGTACGCGTGACAGTTCAGCACGTCCGTGAGTGTCCGTGAAAATTAACTCGAATTCCTTTACTTGGTTTAGCCATTCTTCCGATGGAACGAGTAAACCTCCCCGAGATAACACTTCTATCCATCCCACAGGGGCTGTACCAGAAGATATGGAAAGCATTTCCCCAGTGGGACTTCCCATTGACCTATCATATTTCCTTCCACGATAGGCGATGTAGCCGACGAGGTACCGAAATCCCTCTGCTGAACAATCAGGTGTCGCTGTAGATTGCGGTGAATCATTAACGGCACGATTTTCTATCGCAATGTCCCGAATTTCTGTCTCACCTTCAATCATGCGTAATGCTTCAGACATATCCGGCAGTAAATCTACAAGTTTAGATGTCAGTATCCCATTATCAGTTTCTGAAATCACTGCAGCTTTATTGGATAACGGAATATTTTCTGAGTTCGCGCCCAGAAGTAACAGTCTCAATCTAAATTTCACCTCAGTTGGTAGCGGATGTTCATAGAAATTTCCGAGTCCTCTTATCTGAGAAAATTTTCCAGACAGTCTTGGTTTAATCGAGCAGTCAAAATGTACTTTATGTTGAGATATTGGAGGTCACTAAAAAGGCCAAATAATGAACAGATGGTCGTCATAAAACCTTTCTGAAATGGGAGCAATTGACTCGATTTACCAACTCTCATTCGTTCACAGCATGTGTACAGCTGCCTTAGAATTCCTTCTTGGACCTGATGATCATTACCGTACCCAGTTGCGAGCTTTTTCTTATCATTAGGTGTTCTTGCATTGAGGATATCAAATGAGTCATTTAGAAGCTGGAAGAAGGAAGCAATATGTTCCTCACCAGGCATAAGGAAGCGAATAGCTTGCGCCGTATGATTAGAAAAAAGCTGGATGGCGAAGTACACTCGCTGGCGCTCCCTTCCTTTTACATTTATGTGTTGCAATGAGAGTTTCGGACAGATCTTCATCTCACCGTGGTCTAACGCAAGCAACTTTTCAATAGTTTGTTTTGTAACAAGGATGTTTCCTGGAAGAGTCAGCCCGTCATCTATGAAATGATTTCTCATTAGCTTGTACAGGTGTGGAACATCAGCAAAGACCCATACTCTTTTCTGTGGACTTCGGGGATTCGGAAAACATGTGTTAGTATGAGTAACATTCAGTTCTTTCCACAAACCTCGATTTTTTGCTCCTAGGTCGGACACCATGGCAACAACACTATACCCTGCATCTTCTACGGAGCATATAACCTTGTGAAGCAAAGCTGCAGTCATTTGCAGGTCATAGTCAAAAAATATGGGTTGTTTCCACGCAGAAAACAGTCCGCGAACCATTACTACCTGTACATTGCTGTGTGGACCAACAATGCGATCTTCCTCTTCGTCATAGCAGACTCTATTGTCGACGTTCATTTCATCAAAACAGATCACACACACGCGCTCCAACGTAGAAAATCTTTCTGCTTGGGCTTTCATTAGTAGGAGAACATCGTTAAGCATTCCTTTTCGACAGTGGAATGAGCGATTTACCCATCTTTTCAGAGTAGATATCCCGGGCAAAGGAAATCCTTTATTACGTAAATAAATGTAACATTTGCGAGAAACAGCACGCAATGCTACTGCCTTGCATATATCTTCCCTGGTCCACTTAGCCTGCTTCTTATTACTCAATAAAATTTTAATCTGAGTCCTGGAAAACAGTTTCCCCAAAACGCGATTAATTTCACTCTCAACCTTCCTATATTTTTGATTCGACTTTTCTCTTAGCTCTTGTTTTGCTTTCTTCAGTTCTTCATTCAGGTATTTATTTTTTATTTGCAATTTAGTGCACATCAGAACTAATTTCCTATTTTGCTCTTCCAGTGCCTTCACTTTCTTTAAAAGGAACTCTTCTTCCTCTGAGGTTGTATCTTCCGTAACCGTGGACTGATCGATTTTTCTTTTCTTCGGAGATACAGTCTCAAGAGTCTCTATAGCTCTCTTCTTAGTTTCTCTGGCTAACTGCCTCTCCGATCTGTTCTCCATTTTTTGCTCCGAAGACTGTGGAACTGACGAATTTCTCAGGAATAATTGTGCACTTACTGGGCTACTACTGTAAATGCTACCGGGAAGGTTCTCTGTAGGTACTGCATCTTTTTTCAAAATCTTCCTGGGAGGTAAATGCAGTAATTCTGCTCTTAAATCGCGAACATAACTGGCGTCAGTAAAATGCCGCGAGCACACAGTAGAAGTAGCTACATTGAAGAAATCCTTCCTTTTACATTTTTGTATCCAAACTTTTTGCAGGTCTGAAGCTTTGGGAAATGAATGATAAACGATATCTGTTCCTTTCGTCTTTCTGCTGTATGACAGACAGCCAGTCACTGCACATCCAGGCATTTCGAACAGGTATCATGTGCTTTAGCCTAACAAATTTAAGAAATTTTATTCACACTCAAGATTTCGCAAACTGACACGCAAATATATACCGTACACTACTATTTCACACGCAAATATATACACTGCAATGATACTATGAACACACAGAAATTTCACACGCAAATATATACACTACAATTATACTATGAACACAGAAGTTTAATTCCAGCTACTATTACACTCTTCACGCAACTGAGGAAAAGAAACTGCACGAAAATACAGTAGGCCACTATATAAATCAATAGCAATATACGGAAAGAAACTAAGAATAGATATTACTTGGAAATCCTTTCTTTATAAGGCAGACAGCGATAAACAACGAAATAAGATTCACGCGCGGTTGTATGCTACACAGTCACAGTGCTCCTTTGATGACGTCACGCGCAGGACGAGAGAAAACTAACATCTACTGCGCAGTCAATCTGGGCCACCCGTGGTAATATTAAAGTCTTTGGTTGTAGAGTACACACGATCTGCTGGTAAATAAGTATAGAAAATTGCTTAAAATGTTCGCATATTCCATACCAGAATTATTCGAGATTCGAGTTGCTAGATACGCCTATTCCGCAAGTTTTTATGTCTAGCAATGAAACACACAAAACCGAAAATTATTACACTCTTCACGACTCTACAAAGAGGAGTCAAATAATGAATAAATCTTTAGCCTTTTGTCAGGATAATTTAATACTGGTAAACATTTTTCAAATCACTTAGTACTCCATAGTGAAAATCCACAGCCTGCTTCCAGTCATTCGACCGGGTCAGGAATGGAATGAATGAAGTCTCCATCTAGCGGCGAAGACAAGAATTCTGCCAGCTGCCGAAGCCTGTCGCACTCCTCTGGAGCAATGATTAATGAATGATAGATGAAATGAAATTGGAGAGTGTTGCTGGAATGAAATATGACAGGGAAAACCGGAGTACCTGGAGAAAAACCTGTCCCGCTTCGCTTTGTCCAGCACATATCCCACATGGAGTGACAGGGATTTGAACCATAGAACCTAGCTGTGAGAGGTGGTGGTGGTGATTATTGTTTTAAGAGGAAGTACAACTAGGCAACCATCCTCTATATAACACTAATCAGAGAGAAAAAATGGAGGGGGTCCGACACTTCTAAAAATGAAGGTATCGGTCAAAATAAGACAAGAGCCACGAAGAGTATGAAAATGAGGACTCCCTAGGACTCCATATGTAATATCGTCGGCGCCGGAAAAGAACAAGAGTTGACCAAGGGAGGTCCGACAGGATAGATAAAAGTGAGGAGCCCGGCAAAAGTAGGTGGAAGCAATGTCAGGACTCAGCTATGGGCCCCGTGGTCGCCAACCCACTCTCCAAAGTACAGAGCCCCTGGGGCTCCTTTTATTCGCCTCTTACGACAGGCAGGGGATACCGTGGGTGTTATTCTACCGCCCCCACCCACAGGGGGTGTCCAGCTGTGAGGGGCCGGCGCGCTGCCGCCTGAGCCACGGAGGCTAGCTTAGTATTCCATATTACCATGTAAATAACGACAGTTACCACTATCATTTGTTTACTTAGGCTTTTCTTAAAGGTTTTCAAAGAACTTGTAAATATCTCGAGCATTTCCCTTGATAAATTATTGTAATCCCTAATTCCTTTTCTTATACAAAAGGCACTAGGAAAGTGTTGCAATGTGAGAAAACGCTTTAGACTTTTTCAAAATAATTTCCACCACACTCAATACACTTCTCCATACATCGAAACCAGTCACTGAACCAACTCTGCCACTTTTCTTCGGTTACATTTTCACACTCTTGATCCCATGCTGCCATAAGCTCCTCGTCGGATACAAAACGCCGCCCTTTCAGCTTCATCTTCACTTCTGAGAAGAGTGCGAAGTCACATGGGGCAAGATCAGGACTGTATGGAGGGTGATCAAGCACAGTCAACCCTGATCTGGCAAGAAAATCCATTGTTAGATAATCACGATGTGCTGGAGCATTGTCGTGATGCATGAGCCAAGTGTTGAGCCTTGACCTTAGACAGAGCTGCTTGAAAGCCTGGATGACTTGAGGCAGACAAGTCTCACTGTTCCACTTCACAGTAACCGTCCTTTGTGTTTCTAGCACAACCCGAGTCAAGATGCCCCGTTTAGTGAAGAATACTGCAATAATAATTTTTTTCACTGACCTTGACTTTCGCACAGTCACAGGAGTACCCTCATCTTCAAACAGCCACACCTTGTTCTGGGATTTTGTTGGGACATCGCAATAATAAAGCCAAGTTTCGTCACCTATAACGATGCTATCGACATTACGCGAAGTCCCATTTTCAAACTGTTTTAGCATTTTTGGCACCATTTCACTCGATGTGCCCTTTGTTCCTCTGAAAGTGAATGGGGCACCCGAAGGGAACAAACCTTTCTAACATGGAGATGGTCGTGTAGAAAAGAATGAATAGCTGGTGCAGGGATATGGAGGGTCTCTTCTACCTGCCGATATGTCAACCGTCTCTCTGGCTGCAACATTTCCCTCACAGCTTCAATGTTTTCCTCAGTCACTGATTCAGTCGGTCGCCCAGAACGAGGATTGCCCCAAAATTTCCCCTCTAGAACTCTTTGTACCAGCGGAAAATTGTTGCCCGATGTGGACAGTCTTTCGCCAGCAAAGGAGTAATTTCCTCCAGGCAATGGTCAACAGTTAATCCACGAGCAAAATTCTAGCGAATAATTGCGCGATATTCACATTTAGACCACTCTGACATCTTAACTTGCTTTCATTCCCACTGCTTGGTAACAACTGGAGTGAAGCTCGCCGCCTTGCTGTCTTCCAGACCGATTTTCACCCCTCTTTTCATCCCTCACCATAACAGGAGTGTCCAGCCAACAGTTTTTGCGTATTGCCAAACTTTCCTAGTGCCCTTTGTACTCAACATTTTTACCTAAATTTACCCTCGTGGATTCCAAATTTATATTATGATCTTTCTTACCTATGAATGATAAGTTATCAGTCGCTGACGAGTATGATTGTCCTCCTCAAATTTTACTGGTGAGTCCGTGAACCACAGTGGCGGCAAACATTGCCAGCCTTGAGATCCAGTTGTTGAGGGCTATTTATCCTGAGGAACGCCCGCCCTTTCTGAACAATTCTCTTCTCAGTTTCAAATCTATGGCGTTGTTGCTCGAAGTTCTTAGATCCTTCGTGGACACGACGACGCTATACCAGGCGGTTAGCTGCTTTTGTTTCCCAGTTAGTGGTGTTGATGTGGCATTTCTTCATGTCTGATTTTAATACGTCCCTGAATCTTTTTTGATGATAATGATGATGCTTGTTGTTTAAAGGGGCCTAACATCTAGGTCATCAGTCCCTAATGGTACAAAATGGAATGACAGAAGTCTAAACTTCTCCACTGACCAGAATTCAAAACGTGAGGACGAAGAATGAATGGATGGATATGAATTTAAAACAATCAGTGGATCCGACCCGCAATATCTCGCATTCACAGAAACTAACGTGAAACAATAGTATTGCTGACCAAGGGACTGCGTCTATAGCATAATACTAAATTGATGATGCTTTTACTCTAAAGGGTTCCAAAATCAAAGTCACTGGCCTCTTATAATGGTACTTATCGCTAGGAAAGTAGAACCATGATATTTATCATGTTGCGGTTCTAATCAAAAGTAGCGTAGACTCGCGGTATTCCACACAGTATGGTACTACTCACAGGTAATGAAATTCGCACATGGAATACAGAGCTATGGTGTTTCGCACATTGCGGCGCCATTTACAGACAACGCAACCCTATGGTGTCCATCACATACGTGTACTAACCACAGGGACGCGCACTATCGCGTGGTGTACCTCATATGGTGGGTACTAATCATAGTCAAGCCAGAACCATGGTGTCGCTCCTAAAGTGGTACTAATCACAGGTACTGTAGAAGCCGGCAACGCACTCTGTTGCTACCAATCACAAACTTATTTGGTACCTAACGTGGTGGTAATAATCACAAGTAGTTTCATGGTTCTAATGCAATCATCCCTTGGTCGCCCCTTTAGTCGCCTCTTACGAAAGGCAGGGGATACCGTGGGTGTATCCTTCGCCTGCGTCCCCCACCCACAGGGACTGTGTGTTTGGTCCGCGAGAGGTATTTTATTTCACTCAAGTCCGCCGGCAAGCCGGTTAGGAGCTCCCCATTTGCCACCTGGGACGCGCCACGTGGGAGTATCACCTCTCCCCTTGTAGGTTCATGGTTATATTTTTTTCCACCGTGGTGTCGACGGCCACCCTTCAATTGAGCATACATAGTTTGCTTTGGCAGCCGAAAATCAGGCATACGAACGACAAGACATGCCCAACGAAGTCTATGTTTCATGATCAAAGCCTCAATGGTCATGGGCTTCTTCCAAGATAATGATGTTAGTTCGGTGATCTTGCCATTTAACCCTGAGGATTTTCCTCAGACAGGACAGCGCTCATGATATTTCTACATGCACATCATGTGCCTCTTGTTCCAAGTTTCACGCCCATAAAGGAGTGTTGGTAATTTCAATAGCCTGGTAGATATGAAGTTTTGTCTGAGTACTGATATGACGGTTAACAAAGATCCTTTGTCGTAGACGACCGAATGCTGCACTAGCACAATTCAGACGATATGGAATTTCAGCATCTATATTAGCATTTGCTGAGAGCTGACTACTAAGGTAAGCAAAGTTTTGGATGTTCTGCAATATCTCGTCATGGACTGTGATGATAGGAGCAGTAGCATTGGCTTTGGATGCAGACTGAAGCAATATCTTGTCCTGAGGATTTTGCTACTTTGACCAATGCTCTTGTATGCTTTTGTGAAAGCATTTAGGATGGTCTGTAGATCTCCTTCTGAGCTAATCAGAACAACATTGTAATCTGCATACTGGAGTCCCATAATCCAGGCAGTAGAAATCTTGGTCTTGGCACGCAGTCTGCTAAGGTTGAATAAACCTCCTTAAAACCTGTGCAATTATACATCTTTGCTTTACACTAGTAGTGATCTCAAATCGTTCTCCAGGTCCATTATTCGAAAGGATGGCACCATACATGTTGTAATGTAGGAGTCGAAAAATCTTAATGAATTTTGGAGGACAGCCAATTAGCGCTAAGGTTTTCCAGAGAGCATCTCTACTAACCGAGTCAAAGACCTTTCCAAGATTTATGAATGCCATATATAGTTGGCAAGTTTGTTCCCTGGACTTATCCTGCACTTGTCTAGCACAGAAGATCATGCCGACAACACCACGATTAGGTCTAAAGCCACATTGTGTCTCTGGTAAAAACTCTTCAGCAAGTGGCACTAGACGATTGGATAGAATTCTGGTAAGAATTTTGCCTGCAACAGAGAGCAAGTGTATTCCACGGTAATTACCATAATGGATTCTATCCCACCACAATGGGTTCTATCCCCTCTTTTTTAAATATGGGCACTGTTAGTGCATATCTGAGGTCCTCAGGCATGGTTTCCGAATTCCATGTTTTGACGATGAGTTTATATAAAGGCTCAGTGAGGAGTAGACCACGTTCCTTGAAGAATTCAGCAAGGATTCCATCTGGTCCAGCAGCTTTATTGTTCTTTAATAGTTTGATGACATCTTCAACTTCTTGAAGAGAAGGAATTTCGCCAATATGCTGCTGTATGGATCGTTGGGAGATTTTAATAAATATTGACTCCTGCATATACAACCTGATGCGTTGCAGTAGCCGTTTCAAAACTCCCTCGTAGAATTCCCCGTTGACAGGTGTACCCTGAGGTACAAATTCATGATGAATGACACCATTTCTGTCGAGAAAGGCGATCAGCATTGTCTTAATCTTGGACTTTGTGCGCCGACTTTTCTTGAGAGGCGGAGAAGACGGTGAACACCATGCCATTGACTGTCTCTTGGTCTCAGGATCATACTGGTAGCATCATGACTCGTCTCCTGTAATGATGGTTTTCAGCACCTCCGGATTTTGGTCACAAACGTCAATGAAATCTCCCGACGTTTCCATCCGAGTTTGCTTCTGCTCGTCTGTCAGCTTGTGTGGTACAAACCGGGCACAAATCTTCCGCTTTTTAAAATATTCGTGAAAAATGGTCCTTACAATGTCCTTGCCTACACTCACTTTATCTGCTGTCATTCGTAAGGACAGTCGCCGATCATTCGCAAGCATCTGTCAAAGTCGTTCGATGTTGTTTGGAGATGTGCTTGTGGCTGGTCTACCCGAACGCGCCTCGTCCTCAACACCTTCCTTTCCATCTCGAAAGCGTTTAAACCAGTCAAAAACAGACTTTTTACTCACTGCTTGTGCGTGGTAAACGTACACTAATATTGCGTGTGTTTCCATTGCCGTTTTGTCTAGATGGAAGCAAAACTTCATGTTAACGCGTTGCTCCGTTTTGCACTCCATTGTGCAATGACACGAGTCCTCATACTGACTCCGTGCGATGTGTTGCAGCGCTCAACTCCTTTAACTGTGTTGAGTTGACCGATAGGGGGCACTTTGTGTCATGTCTCGCAATGCGTATGCGCGAGCGCATCGGCCGAACTAGCACGGTGTACAACCTAGGCGACCATTCAGCGAACTTTTCAGACACAGGTTTTATGTTCGTCGGTTTAGCAGTTCATGGAAATGCTACTTCCAACGGGCGTTTATGGAGCAGCTGTCTTTAAGTAGTTCGTAGCCATCCTTTGATGTTAGTAGATTTATACCCTGAGTAGATGCACCGGGTGTTGTTGGTGTCTGCCAGATGTTCCATCTCTTTGGACTTTAGAACCCACCATTGAATTTTAAGGACTCGAGTATCTGTTTGCACAGCTGCTTTGACTTCCTGATACTATTGTTTCTTGGGAGCTGAGTTAGGGTTGTTCTGCCATGCTATGCGTGCTTTCCTCTTCTTATCTGTGAGGCTCTTAATTTCTTGATGATTGCGTCAAGCCAATGTTGATACTTTTTATTGATGTTACCGACCTATTCTTCGCAGGATGATAACACCGCATACCAGAATGTCAACCAATGTTCTTCGGCGCTCTCAGGATATCTGCTGGGAAGATTTTCTTCTAGGAGTTCATGGAATTCAGTTTTAGTGTCACTGTCGTTCAGACTATCAGCGTTCAGCTTGCGCCTAGTGAGCCTTTTCTGTTTTCTTCGTTGTTCGTGAAGATGCAGAGCTATCACAGATTGTATTAGTCGGTAGTCGGTCCAACAGTCATCAGCACTAGTCAGGGCCCTTGTGATTAAGACATCACGTTGGTCTAGGGCACGCACAATGACATAATCTATTAGATGCCAGTGTTTTGACCTTGGGTGCTGCCAAGATGCCAAAAGATCGTTTTCCGACACTTCGTAAGTAGGAGAGTACCATTGGAGTTGCTTTTTCCTACACCATCCTTGCCAATAACACCTGGCCATAGTGCTGATTCCTTACCAACTCTTGACATTGAAGTCTCCCAGCCTTGGGTTTTTCGCTTCGAAGCATGTCAAACTGGGAATAAAACGCTTCCTTCTGATCCTCGTCAGAGGTAAGAGTTGGAGCATAAACACTAAATACAGTGGCTCTTCTGATTATTTGTAACCTTTAGGCCCAGGGTTATTAGTCTTTCATTTATGCCCGAAGGTAATTCATCAAGTGTAGGAACAAGTTCATTCTTGATGGCGAAAGCGACTCCGTGAATGCGGGGATCATTAAACTCTTTCCCTAACCAAAAGAAATTATAACCACCGCCATGTTCTCTTATCTGTCCTTCACTTTAACCAAGTTTCACTTAGCGCTGCCATGCGGTTAGGAGCGCGTGGCTGTGAGCTTGCATCCGGGAGATAGTGGGGTTCGAATCCCACCGTAGGCAGCCCTGAAGATGGTTTTCCGTGTTTTCCCATTTTCACACCAGGCAAATGCTTTCACGACCCGTACTTATAGACATGATACAGTATCATGTCTATAACACAATGTTGTAAGAAAAAACATTTTGTGATATTTTCTTTTCTAAATTTGTTCATTATTTAACCCTTTGGAACTGCATTCATTATATTTGTTATAAAACATATCAATAAACATATACTTACTGCCATTTGGAATTTCCGTTCTTGGGATTCTTGATTTTTACATACCGGTACTCTTTCCTTCTCATGACCACCATAGTATACAAAACCCACTAGCAACATAGGCTACCTGTTCTATCACAACGATGTTTTTGTAGCTCTTGTGTTGTAAGTTACATAACACTGGGTGAAATGGATCATCTTCAATCATTTTCTCATTAATTTCATCTATAAAGTTCAACTTGTTGCTTATAACAGCGTAAACAAGAACAAAATGTCGCCTCGCACAAATATGGCGGGACGAATCGGCGTGGGGTGAAGCTGCGAGGTCTCTTTGCGAAGTTGCGCAGATTGCGCAGCTTCAGCAACCACGGTCATAAGCTCGCATAGTCTGGAAATGTGTGATGCAGGCCTTACATGTCGTACCTCGCATGAACCAAGACTTTAGATGGCAGGGTCATGTCGTCCAAAGTTCCTGCGGACTCAATGACCAGACTTGTGAAGTTATTAAGTAAAGGTAACTGAGTAACTATTACTCTTTTAGTAATATTTACTCGCAATCGTTATTTTTCACAAAATGTAATGTTTACTGGTAGTTTAATGTACGTCTTCCTAGAAGCAATTGTATTGTGTAAAAACGTTCTCCGTAACTGTAATTAGGTCCAATTACTTTTATTTCGTACTTTTTTCTTCACTATCAATGATATCTAGCCCTCCAATTGGACCCAAGACACGATGGTTCGACTGCATGAAGGAAGACATGCGTCTTGCAGGCATCACTGAAGCTGACGCCCTTGATCGCAGGTAGTGGAGAGTGATATGTTTAAAACCGGATCATGCACCAATACGGGATAAAACACTAGGAAAGAAGAAGAACAACAAAGAGTCCTATTTAATCTCATCATGGTGTGAAGACGGGCTTCTACTTTACGTAACATAAGATGCGATATCTATACATAAATAAAATAAGAGTTTAGTCTGTACACTGCTCACAATTTAAAAATAATCAATCACTCAATCAATCATACTATAAATGATCTGAATTTAGGGCTGCCACCCAGGTGGGAGATTCCCCATCAATCGTTTACCTAGATTTGTCTTAAACGTTTTCAAAATACTTAAAAATTTACCGAACATTTCCGATGATAATTTCTTCCAATCCCTGTTCGGCTCCATGGCTAAATGGTTAGCGTGCTGGCCTTTCGTCACAGGAGTCCCGGGTTCGATTCCCGGCGGGGTCGGGAGTTTTAAGAATAACTAGTTAATTTCGCTGACACGGGAGCTGGGTATATGTGTCGTCTTCAACATCATTCCATCTGCATCACGACGCGCAGATCGCCTACGGGCGTCAAATCAAAATACCTGCATCTGGCGAGCCGAACTTGCCCTCGGACACTCCCGGCACTAAAAGCCATACGCCATTTCATTTTTTTCCAATCCTCTTATCGCTATCCTATAAATAAACATTTGTCGAAATTTGTCCTCTTGAATTCCAACTTTATCTTCATATTATGACCCTTCTTATCATTGGCGAAACAAATGTGATATGGACCCAGGTGCCAAAATAAAAGTTCAGGCCCCCTCAAATAAAATGTAAAACCTATAACTGATATAAGACTTACATTTAATTACAGCAAGTAGAATAATGCAATACACTGTCAAGTTATACAAACGAAGGGATTAGTCATTATTTTAAGATTGTTAAAAACCATGTTTAATAGGTTTTATTTGATTGCCTCCGTAGTTTAACGGCTAAGCTTCTGAAATGCCAACCGTGCACCACTTTCATGTTCGTACTTAACTTAAATTGGTTTCCTTTTTTCAGTAACTACACAACTATATTCGGTATTTAGTCCGCAGTAAGAAGGACATGCACTTTTTAATTTTACGTCCTGTCTGTCTGTCTGTCTGTCTGTCTGTCTGTCTGTCTGTCTGTCTGTCTGTCTGTCTGTCTGTCTGTCTGTCTGTCTGTCTGTCTGTCTGTCTGTCTGTCTGTCTGCACACGTATCACAAGAAAATGGCTGAAGGGAATTTAATGAAAATCGGTATGTAAAATCGGGGAATAAGACACTACAATATAGGCTATAAATAATTATGTTATTCACGCTGAGTGATATGGTAGTTTAGGGGAAGGCCTAAAATTCCATTCTCAAAGCATATGATATTAGTGGTCCAATCAATGAATGCTACATAACTTAAAGTTAAATATAATTAAATTTCAGATAATTTACATCGTATACTTCTTTGCCGTACCGGCTACGATAACAGAGAAAATGTGTGAACAGAATTTAATGAAAATCAATATGTTAAGTAGAGGAATACGGTGCTACAGTCTGAGCTATAAATAATTTTATTCAAACGGTAGTTTAAAGGAAGGCCCCTGAATTTTATTCTTTAATTACGTATGTCATTGGTTCTATCGAAAAGTACTACATAAAAACGTTATGGAGAATACAATTTCCGGCCATTTAAGTCTTAATAGTTTTACCGTACCGACTATGATAATAGAATTAACGAATTTAGAACTTCATAGCTTAGTCCGTATCAACACCGAACATTGTTAACATGGAAATATTGCTCAATTATGGTAATTGGGATGGCTTTTTGTCATGATTGATTGTCTTTAAGATAAATATCAGCGCGGTCGTCGACGCACTGAAAATTGTGAATGTGATTATAAAAATGATTTTTTAAAGTCGTAAAGAAATTATCGCTTGAAGAACAAGAGAAGAGGGAATCATGAGAGAAGGGAGAACTCCCTTTACATTAGATGCCCTTATATCACAGAGTCGGAATAAAACTAAATGTGGAGGCCTACAATATCGAAAGCTCATAAATTTGATCTCCGATGGATGGGATTACTACTGCGTCCCAAGTAAAACAGTCTGCCTGAATATTGTCGGGAAGTAACATGCCATTCCCTCTGGCTCATAAATTTTCTGATAACTACAGGTACATAACAAACTGGTTCATCATAGTATTCCAACTATTCGATCCCTACACTGAAGCGTTAATTGGAATGAGCAGTGTGTAAACTTAAAGGAAAACGACAGAGGAGTGTTCAGAGCTGTCTGCGGTCTGCTCATTCCGTAGCAAAGCAAGAGCACGTCAGCTAGTATTTAAAAAAAATTACATTCAATTTGGACATCATCTTTATTTCGTCTCAGTGAACCGGGCAGAGAACAACGCTCTTCTTCAAGGTCTCAGAAGAAATCCACACGCTTTACTCTTCTCAAAGCATCTTCTTCATCATCCTTCCCGGAGACGTATCTATAGTAACTGTACACTATCAGATACCCATATACTGCTATCGCTGAAACAGACAAATCGCAAAGTAAGATTGACCAACTGAATGGGTGCCAGCATAAACGGACTCGCCTCATTTTGTCAGAACAGAGATAAACATTGTGCAAAAGTCAAGAAAAATCTGTATCAATTTTTTTATTATTGTACTTCAATCAGTGTTGCCAACTTAACTTTTACCCCGCTAAGGGCCGGTTCTACCATCTGCTGGTAAAGTGGCTGGCAGCTGCCCGGGAGGTAAACTACCTGGAGGTGTAAATCGGCTGGTACTTTGGCTTGCGTCCAACCACCTCCGCGCAAGCGCTAGGTAGCTACCCGGAGCTAGACACCGATATACGAAGTTGGCTAGACTGATATTCAGCGATTTCTCGCTTTCGAGTGTGGTGCTATCTATCGTCAGATGCATGAAACCCATTTCGTTTGTTTCATTTCCCTGTGCTTGCGTCTGCTGATTATCTCCAAAAAGCCTAATAAGGGGAGTCTTAAGAGTTATGAACTACGATTCATGTCAAGCTTTCGTGATTTTAATGTATGATCTTCAATATCAATACCTAATTGGGATTAAAATCTCGAGATTGCATTTTCTTACGCCAGTTATAACCTATCATGCAAGGCAGCGTTTTTGAAAGGTATTCTCGTAGTAGACTGGTCAAGTCGCTCGCTCCGTAATAGAAGGTACGCAGGTTTTCATCGTATTTCTAATTTACATTTTAAAGTGTATTTTCGTTCCCTGCCGTTGTTCTTAACTCTCTTTTACGCGCTTCCATATACGTATATACACACACATCTTCTTTACGGACTTATTGCCTTTGAGCATTCTATCTGCAGGCTTCCGTGAATTGATTAAGTATCTCCGCGATGCTCTATTTGCAACTAGTTCTGTGACCTCGTTTAGTTCCAGATGCTTCCATTTATTGATAAAGCATTTCATTTTAATTTTTAACTTTATGAAGATAAAGTTGGAAGGTACTGTAAATGTAAAGAACTAATCGGGATAAATATCCATTCATAGGAAGAGGAATTCGGGAATGGAATAGTTTCCAATTTCTTCGAAATAATTTACAAGCCTATGTAAACAACTAATAGGGAATCCGCTACCTGGGCGACAGTCCTATATGCTATTAATCATAACATCACTTGCTATAGGTAGCATACATATAAAGCAATTTTCCTAGTAGACATAATATTGTGATAAGAACGTATGAAAAGAGGCATACAGATTAACACAACGCTAATTCGTCGTAAAAAAGACTCGAACCTCTACACTTCGCATTACGAAGCGTACGTGTTAACCACTACGCTACGAAAACGCTTGGGTTAGGTAGGATACATACAGTAATATATATCTCGTGTCCGAAAACTGAAAAAGTAGAAAATTAAAGCCCATTTGAAATGATTTCCAAATAGATTTTGATTTTACATCCTTTTAGAGTTTCTTTACGAAAGCTTGACGTATAAAATGTGTTCCCTGCGCTACCGATGCGAGAGGCTGGTGTGACCGTTGCAACTAAAGGGAAGCATTAATGTTCAAAATCCTGCAATACAATATCGATCACTGTTACAGTATACTGCTTTTTTCAGTATACTAAGCTAATTTGAGTTGCATATCACCAGAAATACAGCTAATAATGTTCACCTCTCAGAACTTGCCCGGCAGGTAAAGTCTTATCGGGCCCTCGAAGTGGCCGAGAAATTACGCGCCGGGTAACGACGATTTATGCTGCCGATAGCGCTACCTGGGAGTGGTCGGACGGAAACATCCTTTTACGCGGAGGGCAAATTACGCGCTACTTTACCAGTAGGTGGTAGAACCGGCCCTAAATCCAGCTTATTTAATCCAACGCTTAGCGGCAAAAGAACAAACTTCCCGCTGTACCTTTTTCCACGCTAAATCTAGCTTGTTTCGTCCAAGGTGCCTCATGCGATGTGACATTGTGAATCCTTCAATATGAAGGAAGAATTACTCTCTCTGTCTCTCTCTCTCTCTCTCCCTATGTCTCCTTCTTGTATGATGTGGTAGCAACAACGAAACTAGCTATGATCACCTAGTTATGGTACCTGACTCATCACTGATCCAGCAGGAGCATGGAATGTGCCTTTATGATGTAATATAATCATATCCCTTCTCATCCTTCAGTTTTACTATCTCCCAATGACCTCACAAAACTTGTGCAGGCTCCTCACTTTCGTCCATCATATCCCACCTTGCTTGGTCAACTCTTTTTCTTTTCCGACTCCGGCGGTATTAGGTCACGAGCCCTAGGGAGTCTTTCACTTTCGCGTCCTTCGTAGCACTTGTCTCTCTTTGGCGATACCTTCATTTTTCGAAGTGTTGGGCCCTTCAGTTTTCCCCTCTGATTAGTGTTAATAGAGAACGGTTGCCCAGTTGCAATTCCTGTTGAAACAATAATCACCACGACCTCCACTTGTCGAGAATAGCTCAGTGTACATAATTAAATGTCCATGGTTTGCGGTTGTAGTAGTTTGCTAATTTAGCAGAATGAAGAGTAATTCAATTCCCTACCCGATGAGCAATGCTATAATTATTTGGGTTATTTTTAACTTTTTCTAGTTCTCATTTAACTTTTTCTAGCTTATATCGGATGATGATCTAGCTTATTAAATGAATATGGGGTTGGCAACAGTGATCTCAATGCAGTACCTTTAAATCAGGGCCTCTCAAACGCCCAAAATGTCACGCGTTCAAACAGCGGCTCAAGGTTCCTGTGCACAGTGCATCGGTCCCGCTCGGTTCGGCTCGGACCAACACTTCGTATCTGGGCTATTCGGCTAAGATCGGCTCAACTCGGCTCGGATTCGGAGCGCTACGGAGCAAGTGAGGAAAAGGGAGACAGGGGGAGCGAGCGAGACATGCGTGGGGAAAGAGAGAGACAGCGCTATTGCTCCAAATCGAGGAGTGGGGGGTCTGCACTCTGATCAACCAAGCGAAGTCGACTTTTGCACCGTGCACAGTGCATGCACCCTGAGAGGCCCTGCTTTAAATTAAGGTTGGCTGGGTAAGATACATACGTGCGCGTCACTAGCCCAAAAACAAATGTACATTAAATGAGTCGTATCTCAGAAACCGTTTGGAATAGGACATCAAATGATCGTTCGTGTCACATCCCTGGATATTGACTACTCTTCCTGAGACACACTGTATATTCAGAGTCGTAAGATATCTTACCAACAAATAGTATAACAGCAACAATCTCAGCGAATCCACCAAGAATATTCCTGGTGAACTCTTTGATGCCATACACCAAACCAGCCAATACGAAATATAGGATGATAGCCGCTAGGTCCAGCCATAGCCATACAACCATCAGGAAGATTGCCTCCTGAAACAAGCACCCACACAGTACAAGACATTAAAGACCATTCAATTTGTTAGTGGCATTATTGAACTTTTGTTGTGCATGAGGTGTTGCCACACACACACACACACACACACACACACACACACACACACACACACACACACACACACACACACACACACACACACACACCCAGAATGGTAATATACAGGCCGTACTGTACAAAGCGCGCCAAGCCAATCAGCTGATCAATTGAGGCAAGCTTAACGAATATTACGAATTGTACTTGTGAATGTAATCCATAAGGATTGGGGGCATTCTTAGAATAATTGTGACCGTTGAGAGACAAAAATTTACATTTAAGTATATTGCATTTTTTTTCTTTAAATTTATCAAATCAGGATTTACGTAAACAGCTGTTATTAAGATAATGAGACCTCATAGTTTAGGTTAGACATGGTATCTTCACGTGGTGAGTAATGTACAATAAATTCAAGGGACGTAATACTTCTCGTTTAATTTACTCATTTAATTGTTATCGTATAACATGTTTTAGTGGAAATATAATGTGCTTCAAATTTAAATCGTGTGAGAAAGTTCGCATTTGCCACAATGCTAAGAACTTGTGCGTACCACGGCGAAAATACAACTATACAGGTAAATAGACATTAATATTTTCATTTTCTTCGTATGGGAGCATGTTACCTTTATGAAAAACGAAAATCCCAACCGAATAAATACCTGTTACGAAGAATAAAGTTTCAGTCAGTTTCCAGAGCTGATGATAAGATCTGCTTTTGACCTCATGTTTCATAGATTTACAGCAGAGCGTCTTATTGTTAATACAGATCAAGTATAAATGTGGACAGTAACCAATGGAACCTACATATGGTTATTTCTTGGGATCGTAATGTTGAGTACGAGCTGCCTTTTCTCCCCAGAATTAATGCGAGTAAAAACCATTCATCGGCAGTTTCCGTGAATGTGGGAAGTAACTAATAGATCTAGCTGATCACTGCATTAATATTTGGGAAAACATGAGCTGTTCCTAAACAAAACATGACACAGATGTTTGTATAGAAGAAGGGATCTCAAGAAAGACTTCGAAGGATAGTGCCAGAAGTGTCAACAACAACAACAACAACAACAACAACAAAAACCAAGAAAGCTACTGTATTTATGGCCATCTAGAGGTATGAAAGTAAAGTTTATTACTGCACGTTTGTTGTCTCCATATTTGTATTAATGCATAATAATTATTTATTGGGTACATTGACGAGTAAAACATTGAAGCTTTGGCCGGGTAGATCTCACTTCAAACCTACTTCTCCCAACATTACATAGACCTGAATTACGACTTATGATGCGATTACAGGTTTTAGTGATCTCAACTGTAATATTAATACAACATTTGTAAAAATTTTACAATTACAAAAGGTAGAGACGCATCATGTCCTTGCATTACACGGGTCGGACGGAGGAAACAGTTCGCCTCTTTATGTGACGTCATCGGAGGTACAGTACGGCCTGTACATCACGAAGGCAGTGACCATACTCTACATGAGGTATTATGTTCAACTGCCTGAGGGAATGTTAACTGTTAAACAAAATGCAGCTAGATATAGCAGATATCCTGCATTCAGGAGGTCAAATGGACTGTATCGCGATTGATCTACCTAAGGCATTTGATAGGGTAGATCACGGGAGACTAGGGCCAAAAATGAGTGCAATTGGACTTAACAAAAGAGTGACTGAATGGGTGGCTATATTTCTAGAAAATAGATCTCAGAGAATTAGAATAGGCGAAGCTTTATCTGTCCCTGTAATAATTAAGAGGGGAATTCCTCAAGGCAGTATTCTTGGACCTTTATATTTTCTTATATATATGAATGATATGGAAGGATTCCAAGGGAGGAAGGAAAAGAAAACAGGCATAAAGTGAACTGAAGACAGGAAAAAGCAGCACAGTAAAACAATGAAAAAATACTGGAAGAAAAGGAAAGAACAACTAAGGAGGAAGAACTGAAATTGTAACGTGGTCCTTAGAAGGCCGGGACGCATGAAGAAGAAGAAATGATATGAGTAAACAAGTGGAATCAGAGATAAGGTTTTTTGCGGATGATGTTATTCTGTGTTTGTGAGAAACTGCAGAATGGCCTCTATAATGTTGTGGAGTGAACAGTAGGCAATGGTATGATGATAAATGGGGTTGTAAGTCAGCCTGTGAGTTTCACTAAAAGGAGAAGTCCTATCAGTTTTAATTACTGCGTTGATGGGGTGAAAAATCCTTTTGCGGTTCGTTATTATAAGGAAAGCTCTTCATTGGGCTAAACACATAAATGGGATTGTAAATAAAAGGTACAGATCGCTGCACATGGTTATGAGGGTATTTAGGGGTTGTGTAGTGAGAATGTAAAGGAGAGGGCATATAAGTCTCTGGTAAGACCCCAAATAGAGAATGGTTCCAGTGTATGGGATCTTCACCAGGATTAATTGATTCAAGAACTGGAAAAAATCCAGAGAAAAGCAGATCGTTTTGTTGTGGGTGATTTCCGACAAAAGAGTAGCGTTACAAAAATGTTGGGCTGAGAAGAGTTGGGAGAAAGGAGAAGCTGCTCGAGTAAGCGGTATGTTCCGAGCTCTCAGTGGAGAGATGGAGTGGAATGACATTAGTACAGTATACGAATACATTTGAGTGGTGTCTTTAAAAGTGGGAAAGATTACAATATGAAGATAAAGTTGGAACTCAAGGGAACAAATTGGGGCAAATATTCGTTTATAGGAAAAGGAGTTAGGGATTGGAATAACTTACCAAGGGAGATGTTCATTACATTTTCAATTTCTTTGCCATTTTTAAAGAAAAGGCTAGGAAAACAAACAGATAGGGAATCTGCCAACTGGGCGACTGCCCTAAATGCAGATCAGTAGTGATTGATTGATTGATTGAAAAATAGTCCAGTGTAAAAGATAATAATGGCAGCGATGAATATCAGATATTCATAACAATACTAGTTGTTCTACTCGTCATTTATGGGAAACAACTTAACATGTAAATAATTACATGAGGTCCGCACTCCCAAAACTTGCTAACTCCACTTGAGAACATTTTTCAGGAAACACGAGAAACTGTTTTCATACTATCAGCAGCATAAATGGCCCGGACGTGTTAAGAAAAAATTGCTGATGAGTCTGTAGAAATCTTGCATAAATTCTTCGAAGTAATTGTGTGAAAGAAGGTGGCTCAACATAAATAGAGAGGTATACAATGGACTCTAACTGACCGCCTGGAGGATTTGGATTTTGTAGATGACATCTACCTTCTGACCCACACTTTTAAGAATATGAGTGAGAAGTGTAAAGAATTGGGGGCTCAGAGATCAGGATTAAAAATTAACACAGCCAAGACTGAAGAGCTTAGACTGAACAGCAAATCAAGAATGTCTTGGCCACGGAACAAGAAAAGACTGAGCAGGTGGAAAGCTTTTGTTACCTGGGAAGTATTGTTTCCAAGAATGGAGGGGCGATTGAAAATGAAAATCCATTCGACCGGGTCAGGAATGGAATGAACTAGCCCCATCTAGCGGCGAGGGTAGGAACCGTGTCGGCTGCCGAAGCCTGAGAGGCGACAGAGGATGTTGTAAATAGGATTTAAAAAGTTAAAACGAGCCTTCGTTCGGCTGCGACCAGTGTGGAGATCTTGTTAAATATCACTGAAGACAAAGCTTAGGATCTTTGACTCAAACGTGAGATCAATTCTATTTTATGGGTGTGAGACGTGGAAGGTAACAGCAGAGTTTACAAAAAGAGTCCAAACCTCCATCAATAAATGCTTGAGGACTATAGTGAGAGTACACTGGCCAGAAGTTATCTCCAATTAACAACTCTAGCAGCTCACCCAACAACATAAAACTCAGGTAGTATTAAAATAAAAGAAATGGAGATGGATCGGACACACTCTGAGAAGAGGCCCACAAAATATTCCAAAGCAGGCGCTGGAATGAAACCCTCAAGGAGGAAGGCGGAGAGGCAGACCGAGGACAACCTGGCACAGTACCATTGAAGCAGAGGTGACTGCCATTGGGTACTCCTGGACTAACATCAAGAAGATGGCAACGAACAGAGTCAGATGCCCTATACTCCACACCGAAGTGAAAGGAATTAAGTCAAGTAAGTAAGTCAATTGAGTGAAAAATGGAAAAGAGGTATGGAGATAGCGAGTTTTGGTTTGACGAAATGGAGAAAGAATGTTATGCAATGATAGCATATTGGAGAAGGGTCGTGATTGCCCCCCAGTTTTAAAGTCAACTGTATGACATAAATGCTAAAATAATTATCAGTATTAAAAGGAAGTAATTATGAAAGACACAAAATGTATTTAATGCTCAATACAGCATATTATTCTACAGAAAAAGTCGTATCAAAGTGTATTCATATCAATATTGGAATGCAACATCAAATTGGTACTTCAAATCCTGAAAAGAGGTAAATGCACATAACCTTAGATTCTTAAGTCCTCGTCTTGAGTAGCATCATTATAGAGGATGGTTGCCCAGTTGTACTTCCTCTTAAAACAATAATCACCACCACCTCACACTGCAAACTGCCTTCAATGCCACAAGTATCACTTTCTGTTGTATCTTCAATGTCATTGAACTGGTTTTTGAAAACTCGACAACGTTCACCAAAATGACTGGCCAGTAAGGTCTTGATGTGCGTGGCTTTCGCCAGATTCAGTACCACACCTCTTGGCAGAACTTCAGGGGCGCAGTCACCTGACCGTTCCCCTCTTCATCACAGACGTGTACTCTCCTATATTTGTATTACAGTTGGGTTCTTATCCTGCCTGATGATGTCTTTTCAGCACCTTGTCATTTTCCTTTTTTCTTTTTTTTTTTTCTTCCATGTACTCGGATCACTCGTTCTTTTTCATCCCTGCCCTACTGGGGATGGTGTTACAGTTCTGTCACAAATCATGTTTCGTCTAATGTTGTTTTCATCACTTCAGTAACAGCGATAATAACGCAAAACATTTAACTTGACAACAGCAACTCACTTTCCAAGAAAGACCATAGAAGATCACACCTCGTGACTGCAATACATAGCATGTTTTCGATCAATATTAGCGATGGTGGTAATGAGTTTGGAATGATTAATGAATTTCAAAACACTATTATAATAGGTTGTGACAGATTTTGGAACAGTATTATTACTTTATTAGTTAGCCCTGCTGAATATTACCCAATGCAGTAAAAAAAAAAAAAAAAGTCACCTCCGCACAGGCCATGAAGGCCCTTGGAGGAGTGGAAGGTAAAGGCTTCCGCCATTGTTAACCTCGGCACGTGATGGGGTAGAATGGTTATCTCTACGCCCGGCCGTCTTTGCCCCCAGGAATTAACCTGGTACTCATTTTTCGTGTAGGCTGAGTGAACCTCAGGGCCACATGCACCTCTGGAAGTGGAAATCTCGTTTCTTAAATTTTACGACTTCCTGACGGGGGTTCGAACCCAATGCAGTAGGGAGTAGGGAGCCTTTATTTTTGGAGGGGGGAGGGGGAGGGGGAATTGAGTTAGCGAGTTTTGTAATGGAAGGTCCACAATTTTGTTGACCTTTCAAATTGTCCCTGTGATTTGTGATTCTGAGGCGCGAAAGTTGACAAGCTTCTTCCTGTTAGCGGCGTACTTACTCCCCGGTTTCCTGTGGCCCTTTGCATTGTTACTTGTTTTGCATTATTGTTGCCACTGATTTGATCTCTTCTTTCCAGTATAAAAACGAAGCATCAGGTTAACGTTCAAAATGTACACTGCAAAACAGCAGGTCTGCTACCCATAATATAGAGAAAAATAAAAATTAGGCATTATTATTGATTCAGCCCACCAAGGAGCGCTGATGACTAGTTCTTCCTCGATGCTCTTCTTCGTTCCCAATATCTCTTGAGGCCTGCTGATAATTTCTCCTTTCTCTTCTGTGAAAGGGGATTCCGACTTCTTGGGACTCTAGGTGATGGGGTCCAAGACTGTATCATAGCACAAAATATGGAACGATCTTCTATATCAATGTCTGACATCCCAGCCGAATCCAAGTCCTTCTGTACTTCAATAAGCCACAAGCTTCCAGTCTTGTAACTTTTAACCAAAGAGAAGATCATCTTGGTAAGCCCGCTGCTGTCCATTCGTTGTAGGTGTCCGTAGAACTTAAGCCTCCTACGTCGCCTGCTGGTATTGGCTGATTCTAACTGTATAAGGTATATTCCTTATTAAATAATTTGTACTGATTATCAGTCTGCAGTGATAAGAATCGAAGGCTATGAAAAAGAAGCGGCAATCCAGAAAGGAGCGAGGCAAGACTGCAGTTTTTCCCCCTCTCCTTTTGAGTGTTTACAGGGAACGGGCAGTAGCCTAAAGGAGATCAAAGAGAAATTTGGAAAAGGAATCACAATAAAAGGAGAGGAAATCAAAACTCTGAGATTTGCCCATGATATTGTTATTTTATCTGAGTCAACAGAAGATCTGGAGAAATTGCTGAATGGTATCGACACAGTCTTGGAGAACGAGTACAAGATGAAAATAGAAAGTCCAAAACGAAGGTAATGGAGTGCAGTCGAACGAAGTCAGGTGATACAGGAAAATTAGATTGGTAAAATGAACTCTTAAAGGAAGTATATGGATATTGTTACTTGGGTAGTAAAATAACTAACGGTGACAGAAGTAAGGCCGACATAAAATGCAGACTAGACAAGCAAAGAAGAAAAGAAAACTGCTCACTTCGAACACTGATATAGGAATTAGAATTATGTTTTGAAGACTTTCGTCTTGAGTGTGGCCTTGCATGGAAGCGCAACATGGACGACAACTAGCACAGAATGAAAGAGAATAGAAGCGTTTGGAATGTGGTGTTACAGAAGAATATTGAAGGTGAGATGAATAGATCGAATCACGAATGAAGAGAGATAGGACAAATCTTAAGACACTCAGGACTTGTTAAGTTAGTTTTTGAGGGAAGTGTGTGTGATAAGAACGGTATGGGTAAACCAAGGTGTGAATATGATAAACATATTAGAGCAGATGTAGGATGTAAATAATTGTTACGTAGAAATGAAAAGGTTATCACAGGATAGGGTGGCATGGAGAGCTGCATGAAACCAGTCTAAGGCCTGGTGACCCAAACAACATACAGCACATGATATATCTGGATTTGCACTATTTCTTATATAACTTATGCATTTCATTTGTAAATGAATTTTACAACTATATTAACATGAAGGCTATCAATCTTAGTAAATTGCCGTGCTAAGGACTGATACACATTGCAATTACACAATATCTCCTGTGTCTCACGAGTGAGATTTGCTGACTCTACTGACAACGAGGATTTCATCTGTAACGAAATGGCCTGACAAACCAGAACTTGAATGAGCTTAGGCCAGCCATTCTTCACATAGAGTAAACATCGTCAGACCTTTACATTCAATGTTTGTTACCGTAAGTGCTCGTCCTGAAATGATGCAACTATGTCCAGGCATACCTCCAATTCAAACCAGTACCAAACTTTCTTAAATTTCTGGCAGTACCGAGAATCGAACCCGGGCCCCCGGGAACGGCAGCTAATAGTGCTGACCGTTACGTCGAACCACAAAAAATGGGAGAACAAAATTAAATGAAAATCAGTATGTAAAGTTGGGGGAGAAAATCACTTCAGTCTAGGCTATAAATAACCTTATTCACGCTGGACGAAATGGTAGTTTAGGGGAAGGCACCTAAAATCTAATTTTAAAATACCTATATTATTATGGTCCGCCTCTGCGGTGTAGTGGTTAGCGTGATTAGCTGCCACCCCCTGAGACCCGGGTTCGATTCCCGGCTCTGCCACGAAATTTGGAAAGTGGTACGAGGGCTGGAACGGGGTCCACTCAGCCTCGGGAGGTCAACTGAGAAGAGGTGGGTTCGATTCCCACCTCAGCCATCCTGGAAGTGGTTTTCCGTGGTTTCCCACTTCTCCTCCAGGCGAATGCCAGGAAGGATGGTACCTAACTTAAGGCCACGGCCGCTTCCTTCCCTCTTCCTTGCCTATCCCTTCCAATCTTCCCATCCCTCCACAAGGCCCCTGTTCAGCATAGCAGGTGAGGCTGCCTGGGCGAGGTACTGGTCATCCTCCCCAGTTGTATCCCCCGACCAAGAGTCTGAAGCTCCAGGACACTGCCCTTGAGGCGGTAGAGGTGGGATTCCTCGCTAAGTCCGAGGGGAAAGCCGAACCTGGAGGGTAAACACATGATGATGATGATGATGATGATGATGATGATATTATGCATTTTAATACAATCTTATTCGCAACGTTTATACGACTTCATCTCGAATTCTGTATACAATGTAGAATTCTGCAGCGAAGCAGGTACACCACCTAGTTTTGATATAAATGAGATGAATACTCCTCCTCACATGCGTGTTGAGTGACAAGTGATGCGTTTTATTACTATGCTCTGCTAAAAATCAAATTTCTCACAAGCTCTTCTGCTGTTCACGTTAAATTTATGTTGTTGTTTCAGTCATCAGTCCAGAGACTGGTTTGATGCAGCGCTCCTTCCACCCTATCCTGTGCTAAGCATTTCACTTCTACGTAACTATTACATCCTACATTTACTCTTATCTGCTTGTCATATTCATAACTTAGACTACGCCTACAGTTCTTACCACATATACTTCTTTCAAAACCAACTGAACAAGTCCTGGATGTCTTAAGATGTGTACTATAATTCTATCAGTTCCTCTCGTCAAATTTTGCCAAATCGATCTCCTCTCACCAATTCGATATCTCTTTAGGCGTGATTCGATCTACTCATCTCATCTTCAGCATTCTTCTGTAACACCACATTTCAAAAAACTCCTATTCTCTTCCTTTTTGAGCTAGTTATCGCCCAATTTTCACTTCCATAGAATGCCACGCTCCAGACGAAAGTCTTCAAAAAACATAATTCTAATTTCTATATCAATGTTCGAAATGAGCAAATTATCCGACTCGTTGGCTGAATGGTCAGTGTACTAGCCTTCGGTTCAGAGGGTCCCGGCTTCGATTCCTGGCCGGGTCTGGGATTTTAACCTTCATTGGTTATTTCCAATGGGCCGGGGGCTGGGTGTTTGTGCTGTCCCCATCATCCCTGCAACTCACACACTACACACAACACTATCCTCCACCACATTAACACGCAGTTACCTAGATATGGCAGATGCCGCCCACCCTCATCAGAGGGTCTGCCTTACAAGGGCTGCACTCGGCTAAATATAGCCACACGAAATTATTATTATTATTATTATTATTATGAGCAAATTTATTTTCTTAAGAGAGGCCTCCCTTGCTGTTACTAGTTTGCATTGTATGTCCTCCTTATTTCTGCCATCGTTAGTTATTTTACTACCCAAGTAACAATACTGATCTATTCTTCTTAAGACTTTATTTCCTAATCTAATATTCCCTGCATCACCTGACTTCGTACGACTGCACTCCATTACTTTTGTTTTGGATTTATTTATTTTTTTCTTATGCTCCTTCCCCAAGACTCTGTCCATGCCATTCAGCAACTTCTTCAGATCTTCTGCAATCTCAGATAAAATAACATCATCATCGGTAAATATCAGGGTTTTGATTTCCTCTCCTTGGATTGTTATTCTCTTTCCAAATCCCTCTTTGATTTTCTTTACCGCCAGTTCTATGTAAACATTGAAAGGAGAGAGGAGAGAGCAGCCTTGCCTCACTCCTTTCCGGATTGCTGCTTCTGTTTCAAAATTAAGATTATAGTGAAAATAAATGTTAATTTGTTATTTTACTTTCACGGATCTCCTGAAGCCCATCCAAAGGCTCCCACGAGGCCCAAGGACCAAAGATTAAGAACACCCCCTCTGCGATATTTGTAACATTATGTAAAGTTTATTTCAGTCAAAACAAAACCATTTACAGACAAAACGTAAATATTACAAAATACTTTTATACTTTTATAGAGATTCAAATGAACTCTTCTGGTTGGATTCAATCTTAAGCTGACATTCTAAGTTTTGTTGAGTTTAGGAACTACCCTGTTATAAAACGGACAGAAGCCAGCAACTCTACGGTGAAAGTAAGAACTACGCTACGTACCTCTAGAATGGCAAAGAAAAGTAATAATCCGAGGAAAATGCCTGCCAACGCCACGAACAGATGTCTCTCTCTCTGCGACTTCGTCACTGGAAATGACAAAACACAAAATTACTGCAGGTACTGTAGGAGTGCATACATCAAATGACAGTGAATCAATAAAGCCGTGCTCTAGTTTTCACAGGATATGACCGGTATATTGGCGAGTAATGAATAAAGGTATGTGTTTTTTGTTTTTACAATTTGTTTTACGTAACACCGACACAGGCAGGCCTTACCGTGACGATGGGAGAGGAAAGGACTAGGAATGGAAATGAAGCGGCCGTGGCCTTAATTTAGGTACAGCCCCAGTATCTGCCTGGTGTGAAAATGGGAAACCAGGGAAAACCATCTTCAGGGCTGGGCTCGGTGGTGGCGGTGATGGTGATTATTGTTAGAGGAAGTACAGGCAACCATCCTCTATTAACACTAATCAAAGGGGGGAAAGTGGAAGGGCCACAAAGAGCATGGAAATGAAAGAGTGCCTAGGCTTCAAATGCTCTAACACAGTCGGGGTCGGAAAAGAACAACAGTTGACCATGAAAGGTCGGGTAGGATAGATGAAAGTGAGGAGTCTGACACAAGTAGAGGAAGCAATTCCAGGACGCAGTTAAGGGCCCCATGGTCGCTAATCCACGCTCCAAATTTAAGAGCCTTTCGGACCCCGTTTAGTCGCCTCTTACGACAGACAGAGGCTACTATGGATGTATTATATCGTCCCCACCCACAGAGGGAACAGTGGGATTCGAGCCCACTATCTCCCAAATGCTAGCTGACAGCTGTCAGGAGGCCAGCTGGCGACTAGGCTTCATTACGCTTCCAGCAGCACAGCAGTGATTACCCCCTCCACTGCCTTCCTTCCCCTCCTTTGCCCTCCACGCTCGTGTCTTCGCGAATGTTTGTGCCATCAGATAGTCATCGCACTCTTCAGGTGTCCAAGCAATGCAAGTTGATGGCGACTATGTTGAAGTGTTAGAAATCGACATATGACGAAATCCAAGTTTCGAAAAGCACTGGGTGCCATCTTCAAAATGCCTTCAGAATATGTGTGCATGGTTGTTTGTGTGGAGTTTGCGATTGGCCAGTGTATCTGCTTCTTGTCATCTGTTCATTTCAACTCATGCACATCCCCGACTCACAAACCGACGTTTCATGTAAAGAGACACTTACCAGTACTGGTTCTTCTTTTTAACAGACTACTTAATAGAATACACACCTTTGCAATCATTTCGGAACTTAATAATAATATCTAAATTGCTAAACTCTATGTCCATGAATTCCAGAATTTTTCACGCAAGCTTCATAAGGAGATGAGGAAGCAGAAAAGATTCAAAACCTACGTGGAATTCCTTTTAGAGAACAGATATGTTCATTGCTATGTCCAAAGACCCACCAGCCCACCCGCAGAAATACATTTACAACCTAACGAAGAGTAGCAGACGCTATTCTCCATTCCTAGACTAGCTATTAACATTGGTATTGGCTAAAATATAACCGGATATGACGTAATTTCCATGAATCATCATAAATGCATAGCGTTACCAACCCGCGCAGGCAAAACTGAGGTATTGAATCAACACTGGACAGGTGTACTGCTGTCTCGATCTCGAGGCGCTATCTACCAAGAACAATTTAGTACGCGTTGTTCCTATCCGGCATTCTTAATTAATTAAGCTTTTCACTGCGAGCAAGAAAAAAGTATGTCTTCTTTTCACCACTAACCCACATAGAACGCGCTGCAAGGAAAACAGGTCATTTATGTCCAGGGCGGAAAGAAAAAGGGTCTTTTAGTGGGTACAGGCCAAGCTCTGTCATTATATTAGAACACATTCCCTTCAAGAGGTTGGCAAGGAAAAAGGTCATTGCACTTCGTCTTAGTTCCTAAGTATAGACATGTTGGCAGCCTTGTACACCCGCGATCACGTCGCACCACGTCGCCCGCGGGAAAGTAAAATACGACGGTCGTACCGCGCGAAGACATTGGCGATTCAAGTGGTGACCCATTTTATTAGTACTGAGTGAACAGGGCTGAAGTAATGATTGTAGGAGTGTCTAAAAATAACATAAAAAGTTGGTAAATGTTATATGTTGAAACATTCGTCCTCGCCCATCCTTGGGATTGAATCCTGTAGTTTTACATCCAAGAAACTAGTTACCATAACCGCCAACTCCTTTTAACGCAGGGCCTCTCAGGGTGCATACACCAGTGCACTGCACGGCGCAAGTTGCAAAAGACGACTTCGCTAGGTTGATCAGAGTGCAGACCCCCACTCCTCGATTTTAAACAATAGCTCCGGCCCGCTCTTTCCTTATGCCTGTATCGCTCGCTCTACCTGTCTCCCCCTTCCTCACTTGCTTTGTAGCGCTCCGCCAACCGAGAAGAGTTGAGCCGAGCTTAGCCGAGTCATCGCGAGACAAAACGCTGATCCGAACCGAGCCGAGTCGGACCGATACATGGTGCAGAGAATCTCTGCGCCTCGGTTTGCACACGTGAGACTTCGGGCGTGGGATCCATCTTTGACACAGCTTACGATATCCAAGGTCCTCGTGAACAATGGCGAACACACTGCCATACGACATGTTCAGCTGCTTCGCGATTTCTCTCAGTTTAATGCGCCGGTTCTGTCTAATGATCGCATTCACACTGTTGACCTTTGCACGCGTCATGGACGTTGCGGGCCTGCCTTCGCGATGGTTGTCCGTGATATCCGTGCGTACGGCTTCGAATTGCTGACACCACTTTACGATACCTTGCCGGGAAATGGCCCGCTCCCCATACACAGCACTAATTTCACGATGAATGTCCGTGCAATTCTTCCTTTTGGCCCATAGGAATCGAACTGTCGCACGCACCTCATATTTGGAGTGAACGTCCAGTTGACGCGCCATTGCATTTGGCCGCTATTCACGCAATACTAAACGAGACACCACAGCGACCTGCCTAAAGGGGCCCATAGACGTACAATATTATTGCGCAATATCCGGGTTTGTGCAATATAATTGATAGTGTGTATTTAATATTGAAGGGTTGTGCAATATATTGTACGAAATCAAAAGAGTTTGAAATATATTGCGCAAATCGCAAAATACTGTGTCGTGTGTTGGCAATATTGGGCAATATCGCGTCCTCCCGCAAGTTGGTATCAACAAGTGGGGGAGAACGTATCGTGATGGCAGACAAACAGGTAGTGAAAAAGTTTATTTTGGAGTTTACCGAAGCCTTCCGGCTCTATGGGACGTTAAGAGCAAAGATTACAGTAATCACGTTAAAAAAAAAAGTGAACAGAACGAGATGCCTATTAAGAAATATCGCGATAAATACCCGAACGCCGACAGGCAAGAAGTTATTTTAAAAAAAATCAGTTCTCTGCGTACAAACTTCCGGAAGGAAGTGAAACGGATTCATGATACAGAAAAGAGTGTTCACCAAACAAAATACCGGCATGGACTCACTATATATTGCCACGCATATTGTACGTCTATGGCCGCTTTTGCACAATATATTGCACAACCTGCAATATTATCTCCACACGATTCTATTTATTGCACAAACCCGATTGTTGTGCAATAATACTGTATGTCTGTGGGCAGCTAACAATACATTGTACAATCAAATTTGCGCAATAATATTGCACGTCTATGGGCCCCTTAACAGACGTGTGGGCAGTGTCTGTCCCTTTCTCCGCTGTGCCCACGTTTGCGACACACAGCGCGCTGCTGCGGCGCGTTAGTGCAACTAACCTTTTGATTCACCTACGTAGCTCTAAGTGGACACCAATCTCGTCTCCATGGCAAACGCAGTGGGTCCACCCACGTTTCCATGGCAACCATACCCTTACGCCATTCTGTCCAGCCAGACAGGCAGTCATCGGACAATAAATTAGTCACCCCTGGAGAAATCATTACAAGCATCATTTAATACCATTGTAACTCCGCCTCTGGACTTGATAACCGCCTGGATTCGATTAGGAAGTGAGTCCACAAGGCTGTGCAGGTATGTTGCATACAGGTTAAGCCTCTCGCTGAAGATTTCATCGCGCAGTTACACCAAATTGCTGACATCGGTGTTTTATCCGCTGTTCCAACATGTCCCATAGATTGTCAATGAGGGTTCAAGTCAAGTGATTTTGCAGGCCAGTAGAGATGTAATAGGGTGGGAAAGCGTTCATAAAACTAGTCACATATGCGTCTAGCGCGATGAACTTTGCTGCTGTCATCTTGAAAAATCGGGATATCAACAGTATACTCATCATGCAGATGTTGACTGAAAGGCAACACTTGATCATCCGGAATGTTTAAATAAACCTGCTGGTTCAAGTTAGTGGTCCACCTCAGTGAGCGAGCTCAATCCATGATACGAAAAACACCCGCAAAACATCAATTCCTGTCGGGTTTGGAAGCGACTTTTATTCACAAGCCGTGAAACGCGTCTCCGGTCCCTCTCAGTCAGGATCTTTTTCCGACCACAATTCTGACGTCTTGTTTCGTGGCCACGTGTAGTACACCACTGCTTGTAGACACGCTGAACAGTCCACTGGGAAATACCAACAAATCCAGCAACTTCACGCACCACATGGCCATTGGCACGGCCAAACACAATTGCCCCGTTTTGCCATTCTGTGACATCCTTACATCTACCCATGTTGACTGACGTACACTGTCCGTTTGAAACATCTATGTCTCACTGATCGCTACTGCCTTATGCTCTGAACGTGATGAAAAGTTTGATATAAGGACTTGGCATCTATCATAATTAATTGAAGAATATGAATTCAGGTGGGTACAAAGCATTTCTTTGTAGCACATCAGGTCTAAACAAACATAAGTTTAGGGAGTAACAGCACCTAATCATAACATTCTCCCTTTCAATTACTCAGATAAAACATAAAACAATAATCACGTCTTTTATGAAGTGTAGTGAGGGAGGACCTCAGCTATCATACTATAATATAGCGCTACCATAACAGTCGGGGTGGTAGCGTGTTTAGACAAAAGTACAAGTAACGATAAATAATCAGAAGTACGCAGAGGAATATGCAAAGATATATGGCGATACAGTAGAGAGCTCGGCGTACTAGAATAATAATAATAATAATAATAATAATAATAATAAATGATGATGAGGAGTAGTATAAATCAAGGAAAATCGCGCAGTAAGGAAGAAGCTAGGCCAATAACAATGCGAAATAGAATATATATTTAACAACTATAATTTAACAAGATAAATAATTGCAAGTAGAAGAAAAATCCAAACGGTGTGCCACATTTACAAATAATATTCAATGGTACATAAAAGGAAAGCCTGTTGAACAAATTGGAAGTGTACAATATACATCGAAACAGAACCCTGAAAGAGAAAAAGCATGAAAGGGAGGGGGAAGGGAAGTAGGATGAGTATTAGGACGGGGAAAGGATTTTCTTCACCGGGTATTGCTGAAGTTTAGTAATAGCATAGATCTAGGATGACATCTGAAAATAATTTACAATCGTCCGTAGCGCCGTGCGTGAATAGAATAAGTTATGAGTTTTTAAAAGGGAAGCATAACCACTCGACAGAAGAAAGTATTACAGCAGGCAATAGCCCGAATGAAAGTTTTGAGTCCAAATGCAGATAAATATTATAAGTCTTGCTCACCGAGTCGCTGTAGACAGAGTCCAGATGAAATTGACATGATTACAATAAGCACTGTTTTAGTGTGTGGTCCACCACTCCGCCACGAAGCCCGACTCAACGGTGGAAAGGCGGAGAGAGCAATATATAGTAGAAAAGAAGATTCCAGAAAAAGAACGCAGGCTACAAGCCAGTGAGTTCTAGAAACATAATGTCACGTGGTTACACAGCGCACAGGCAGAGCGAAGGGCAGCGAAGATGACGTAATCAGTCAAGTAGACGACAGGTGAGCGAGGTGCATGTTGCGGCGAGAAGGAACTAGAAGCGAGCAGCAGTAAACAAGGTACGAATATGTAGAGTAGATTCGGCGATCGTAATAGAAGGTAATCGTGTGTGAAGGTGCTATACTCAATGAATCTTGTGTATTTTGATTATGGGCCACATATTATTTATATTACCTATTTGATTTTTGGCCTCCTTGTTTTACCTATGCAACCTTTTCTTTTCTCCATAATAAATTTAAGTTCTCGCCCTTATTACTGTTATATTTTTATTTCTTCCCGTCTCTTATATGTTTGTTATCTGTAAGAGGCCCGGGTCCAGTTCCTGGCAGTTTTTTGCTAGTTTTGACCAAGTCCACCGCACCGGGTCTTCGTCGTGTTCTTAGTGTCAGTTCAGCTCACGTAGGGGTAGTGCGCGTGCGGTTGAGCACGGGACTCGTCCGCTGCGCGATCTGTACAAGCTAACGATCATCTGTGCGTGTGCACTAGGGCTACTTTTTTTTTTTTTACGGTGGGCTTATTACGACTATAGATCAAAGCGCCGCTTACCTTTCCTGCCGCTGTAAGTGACCAGCCTGGCTGAGGTGCTATTATCGTTTCGACCAACATGGACGGAGTCCGAAAACAAATACAAAATGCCTTCGAGCACGCCTATAACCTGAAAAAACACACCATAATAATGTGAATCACAAGTACCTACTCTCAGTTATCCATAGCATTACTAGACCTCCTACAACTTCGGTCAAGATCACATTTGCATGTCATGTTATTCCTGTTCTCTGCTGGGACATTTGGGAAGTAATAATAATTACAAGTAACTAATCTCATGTTTGTCCCGTATTGAAGATAACAATAAGTAAGATTATATTAGAATAAAATTTATTGTAGCCACCTATTCAATACAATTCACCGTTTGTGGTGATTACATTCTAAGTGATTTGTATACACTACATAGGTACATGTTTCGCCCTGTTTTTTGGGCATCTTCAGCCTATTGTCATTCTTAAGGTCAAGACCCAGGTCTTGTCTGAGGTAAACATTTGGAACCAATATATAAAAATATGGCCTTATACTAAGAAAATAAAAAAAGGGGCCTTACTTTAGGTGATATGTACAAAAAAAAATATAAAAATGTGCAACTTCAATTAAAAACCAACATTTAAAATTTTCTAACAATTTACAAACTGTACAAAGCAACAATTGGATCTCTTCATCTTTGGATGAATCTTTAGGTTGGTAGTTTGTAGAAAGTATGTTCGTCAAGGTTCCTTTTGTTCATTGTTCACTGTTGCTTTGTACAGTTTGAAAATTGTTAGAAAATGTTTAATGTATTCATGTAACAAATTATGGTTTTTAATTGAAGTTGCACATTTTTATAATGTTTTGTACATATCACCTAGAGTAAGGCCCCTTTTTTATTTGTAAAAAAATAGAAAGATTCTTAGTATAAGGCCATATTTGTATATATTGGTTCCAAATGTTTAGCTCAGACAAGACCCGGGTCTTGACCTAAAGATTGACAATAGGCTGAAGATGCCCAAAAACAGGGCGAAACATGTACCTATGTAGTGTATACAAATCACTTAGAATGTAATCACCACAAACGGTGAATGGCATTGAATAGGTGGCTACAATAAATTTTATTCTAATAGAATCTTACTTAAAATAATAACAATGTTATTGTTTTAACGTCCCACTAACTACTTTTCACGGTTTTCGGAGACGCCGAGGTGCCGAAATTTTGTCCCGCAGGAGTTCTTTTTACGTGCCACTAAATCTACCGACACGAGGCTGACATTATGAGCACTTTCAAATACCACCGGACTGAGCCAGGATCGAACCTGCCATATTGAGGTCAGAAGGTCAGCTCTCTACCGCCTGAGCTACTCAGCCTGTGTAATTATTAATTTACAGCAGAATGACTCTTATCAATTACTTATGAGTTCTTAACTGTTTATTCCGTCAAGTTTTATTCCAGTCGGTTTGGTCAAACCCAAAAAGTTACCCTTTCAGAAAAAAAAATAATCTTGTTCTCACACCAAAAACTACATATTTTCTCCAGAAAATAGTTCTAGTCACCATTCAAATACTTATCGTGTGTAATTGCATTACTAATCTCTGTTGACGTAAGCGATAGCTTAGTAGTAAATATAATCTGAGAGCGCGTATGTGATTTTGTAACTTTAAAAACAGACTTTCGTACCCATGTCCTTGAGTAACTGATAAATACAAAGCTGCCTATTAGAATTTCACTACCGTATCAAGCTCCCTCTCTGTATCAGTAGTAGAGTGTCGGCCTTCGGATCCCAAGATAGCGGGTTCAAACCCGACAGAGGTAGTCGAATTTTTGAAGGTCGGAAAAAAGTCCATTCGACACTCTAAGTCGTACGATGACGGCATGTAAAAGATCTCTGGTGAGACATTCTGTGTTACCGGACGAAATTCATAAAATCTCAGCCATAGACGCCCAAGAGAGATTTAGTTTACACTGCCATCTAGTGGGCCTAGAGTAAAACGAAACGTTGAAACTGACGCGCAAACAGTCAGATTGCATCAAATTAAAATGCTTATAATCTCCACTATTATTATTATTATTATTATTATTATTATTATTATTATTATTATTATTATTATTTATATATTCACCGGGCCAACAGGCCGTGCAGTTAGGGGCGCGCAGCTGTGAGCTTGCATCCGGGAGATAGTGGGTTCGAACCCCACTGTCGGCAGTCCAGAAATTGGTTTTCCGTGGTTTCCCATTTTCACACCAGGCAAATGTACCTTAATCAAGGCCACGGCCGCTTCCTTAACAATCCTAGGCCTTTCCTATCCCGTCGTCACCATAAGACCTATCTGTGTCGGTGCGACGTAAAGCCACTAGCAAAACGATAATATAATACTGACAACGAAACATATAAATAAATAAATAAATAAATAAATAAATAAATAAATAAATAAATAAATAAATAAATAAATAAATAAATAAATAAATAAATAATGTATACAATGGATATATTGTCTCTAATAATCAGCTTTGCCTAAATCAGCTTCGCCTAAACGAACAGCCAGCCGGGCTGAGTGGCTCAGACGGTTGAGGCGCTGGCCTTCTGTCTCCAACTTGGTAGTTTCGATCTTGTTTCACTCCGGTGGTATTTGAAGGTGCTCAAATACGTCAGCCTCGTGTCGGTAGATTTATTGGCACGTAAGAGAACTTCTGTGGGACAAAATTCCGGCACTTCGGCGTCTCCGAAAACCGTAAAAGTAGTCAGTGGGACGTAAAAAGAACAATAACATTATTATTACGAACAGTCACGAAAATATTCAGATATAATTGCTAGAAAATTTAAAGTAAGTTAGTGTGAGCACAGAGAGGCAACTCTATATGTACAACTTAGACATTAAATTCATAAATGTTATAGTGTCCTCAGAAACAACAGTTTTTTTTTTAATTGGCTTTACGTCGCACCGACACATATAGGGCCTAGCTCTTACGACGACGAGGGAATAGGAAGGGCTTAGGAATGGAAGGAAGCGGTCGTGGCCTTAAAATTAAGGTACAGCACCAGCATTTGTCTGGTATGAAAATTGGAAACCACGGAAAACCATCCTCAGGGCTGCCGACAGTGGAGCTCAAACCCACTATCTCCCGGATGCAAGCTCACAGCTGCGCGCCCCTAACCGCACGGCCAACTATCCCGGTGAAACAACAGTAATTACCTTCATTTTGTAACATCTCTAATGTCACAATAATTGCATGATAAAAGTGTTCACAGCTGGAGCAAATTTCGAAATGTTTAACGGTTATGTCTACGACTTTCAAATGTTAGGCTATTGGTGTATATTCCTATCGTCCGCCTCTGTGGTGTAGGGTTAGTGTGATTAGCCGCCACCACCAGAGGCCCGGGTTCGATTCCCCGCTCTGCCATGAAATTTGAAAAAAATAGTGGTACGAGAACTGGAGCTGTAGGACAAAATTCCGGCACTTCGGCGGCTCCGAAAACCATCAAAATTATTCAGCCTCGGGAGGTCAGGTGGTGGTGGTGGTGGTGGTGGTGGTGGTGGTGATTATTGTTTTAAGAGGAAGTACAACTAGGCAACCATCCTCTATATAGCACTAATCAGAGAGAAAAAATGGAAGGGATCCCACTCTTCGAAAAATGAAGATATCGGCCAAAGAAAGACAAGGGCCACGAAGGGCGTGAAAATGAAAGACTCCCTAGCCCTCGCAAACCTAATAGCGTCGGGGTTGGAAAAGAACAAGTGTTGACCAAGAGAGGTCGGATAGGATAGATGAAAGTTAGGAGCCTGGCACAAGTAAGTGGAAGCGATGCCAGGACTCAGCTGAGGGCCCCGTGGTCGCCAACCCACGCCTCTTACGACAGGCAGGGGATACCGTGGGTGTTATTCTACCGCCCCCACCCACAGGGGGAGCTCGGGAGGTCAACTGAGTAGAGGGGGTTCGACTCCCGCCTCAGTCATCCTTCAAGTGGTTTTCCGTGTTTTCCCACCTCTTCTCCAGGCAAATATCAGGATGGTACCTAACTTAAAGCTCGTCTATCCCTTCCAATTTTACCATCCCCCCACAAGACTCCTGTTCAGCATAGCAGGTGAGGCCACTTGGGCGATGTACTGGTCCTCATCCCCATTTGTATACCTACCCCCTCGACCAAATGTCTCACGCTCCAGGACACTGCCTTTGAGGTGGCGGAGATGGAATCTCTCGCTGGGTCCGAGGGAAAAACCAACCCTGGACATCAAACTGATTTAATAATAATAATAATAATAATAATAATAATAATAATAATAATAATAATAATAATAATAATTGTACCGGGAGGTACACCTCGACCCCGCACATTTAAAAGAAGCGCCTTAAACTCTATCTTTCAAACAAAACGTGAAATAACTACTGCATGAATTTGGGACATTAATCAGAAGATGTCACTCATAAATAACAGAGTAATGTGTTATTTTAAAGTTTCTTAAACTGACTGGATTTATTTGTTTTGTTTTGGTGTACAGCAAGTAATCTGAACTTTTCTCCATAGATGTCCCTACAAAAACTGAGGTCATGCAGTCTGGTGCAATGTGGAAGAATTCGTGATTTAAAGAAGTTTTGTGGTTATAGGTTTTCATAACTAAATCAACTTGATTTTTTTTTTCAAGTTTTGTAACTCTTCCTCCTCGTCCCGCCATCTTTTGAATCTGGCCAATTAGAAATTTTTGTATTTATTTTTTCAGCCTATCTTAGGCTTCTTGTAGCTTTTTATTCGGCCAATAAAAATGAGAGGGTATGTCTGGATTTAGTCCAGAACCTTCTCGAAACCTATCCTCGGGTATATAAGCTGCGGCTTTTTCAAGCTACCTTGTCTTATAGATCGCCGAATTTCTGAGAGTGTGTATGTTATGACAGGAGGCGGGGCGCCTCATTCTTCGGCAGGCAGAACATCAGCCCATGTAACGGCCACCAGTTTTCTATCTCTGTAGCTATCTCCGCAAACTTATCCGAGGGGAAGGTACTAATCTTTAACTATGTAACCACCAGTTTTCTAAAAATGTATACTTTCTTGCGGCTAATGTAAAATTTCATAAAGTCTTAAACTGTAAATCGGGGATAGAGAGTGCGTTACCCTCTCGAGTTCCCCTTCAATTTATTTTAAGGTGACTACGATTTTTTAATTGTTTCTCTTCCTGTAAAGCCTTAATTAATGTTTCTTTCTAGTCACCTCAGTAGATTGGGATTCGCCTCTGCATCATCGGGCCACTTGGTTTTCAAGGAGCGCAAGTGTCCGCCTCAATATATTTTGAGTTTGGGCCAGTAATATTACCCTGTTCTTTTCATGTAGGCCCAGTAGTATGGGTACAAAATACCCCTGTGCAAACTACATGGTATTGTTAATTGTAGGTGGTGCCTAGTGAGGTCAGAGATGGATTTTTTTTTTTTTTTTGTAAAGTTGCCTTGAGTAGGCTGTAAGAAATTGGGAGCCAGTCTCCTTTATTAAACTTGGAGAGCATGTAAGCTCTTTTCTGATATCTGTGAGTGGTGCCTTTGGGAGGCCTTAAATTGTAACGGTTGGAGCAAAGTGCTCTGGATAATTTGTGCCCTGGGAGATTTCTCTCCTTTTCTATCTAAATACTATATTAGAGGCGCTGTAAACTTGTAATTTTAGAGCTCGAAGCTCAAACCTTGTAAAGTACCGATTTATGGGTTTTCTAGCCTTGTAATCAAAATTATAATTGTACATGTAACTTTGTTATTTCACTAAGTGAAAAGTTTTGTTAAGTTTGAGGTTCTGAAAAGAAATATAACCTTTATTTCAAAGTTTTAAAATAATATTTGATATTGTAGATAGACCCATTCAAGCCCACACCTTCTTTCACCTCTCTGTGATCCACGAAAACATGGTAATAATAATAATAATTGTACCGGGTGGTACACCTCCACGACGCTAATTTAAATGCGCGCCAGTTAAAACTCCTCTGCTGGAGGAAGTCTGAACTTTATTGACGTTATTAATTTTCTACCTTCTCAGAAGATGTCACTACCTGTAAATTTTGGAGTTTTAGAACTGTGTCACTTTTGATGTGTTTTTGTTTCGCTTGAAGTAAGAAGTGTGAACTTTCTCTTCTAGAGGACACTACTGAAGATCTACAATAGTGCAACCTAGTGCGGAGTCAAAGAACTATTTTTTGGAGAAAATTTAATTTCAAGAGTTTGTTCTTTGTTAAATTTATTTCTGTCATTGTTTAAGTTGGCAATATTTACCCCTTTCTTCCCCTTGTTATGAATGTATCCAATCCCGAATTTCTTCTATTAATATCTGACCAATCTGGTGTATCTTCCCCCAACTTGAATCTGTTGCGGGGACCTACCCAATAAAGAGTTTGTGGGAGGGTGTTTTCTTTCCCCTAACGCCTAGAACCTTCCGTGAGAGGATATAAACTGCTGATTTTCGGGTCTCCGGGCCACTTGTGTTCCATCTTTCAGTGTGTTAAGTACATAGCAGGGGGCGGGAAGCGCCTCTTTCTTCGGCAGCGGTCACCAACAAGGTAATGGCCGATTAATAACTTCTTTCTTTGCTAGCTCAGCAGTTTAACTTTCGGGGCGGGTTCTAAGCGTTCAACCATGTAACCTTTTCCTAAAATGTAACTACTCTTTTCATATATTCTCTTTTAAAACGACATATCGGGATAGAGAGTGCTTAACCCTCTCGAGCTCCCACTCACATCGTCCTGAGGTGAACTTATTTTTTTCTCAACCAATTCTTCCGTAATGTAATGTAAATTGCTATTAAGTCACCTCTGTAGTATGGGATTAGCCCTTGTATTAACGGCCTAGTGCCAAGTAGGTCTTAAGCAAAGTGTATTAGGAGTGCAAGTTCGCCTCCTCTCAAATTGTATTTTAGAGGTCATGTATTAATCTTCTTGTTATTTAACAGACCTCAGTAGGTTGGGTATTTTGCCCCTGTGTATATGTCCTTTGAGGACGGCTTAAAGGTGGAGTTCGGAGTGGCCTATGATAGGCTTGTATTTTAGGGGGAAGTTGCCCTTTTTGAAAATTGTGTTTCTGCCTCAAGGAGGCTTTTGGATGTAATTGGAAGCAGAGGTTTCTGGCATGTTTGGGGGTTTTCGGCCCCTTTGTTGTATGGTGTTCATTGTAAGGTTGGGCTCATTGCTCAAGAATTATGTTTCTGACTTTTGAAGCCCCAAATGGGGTACCTATGTAAATGTATTTGTCAATCGTGTTTCGGCTACTAAGTACCTGTTCTATTTGTTGTTACCTAATTTTGAAAAGAAAATATAACCTTGTTAAATTTTAAAATTAATTTCACTTTAGTAGCTTGAGACCCATTCACCACCCAGCACCTTCTTTCATGCATAACTACCACCAAAACACGGTAACAAGTGGTAGCAGAGCGTGGTTGAATGGGTCTCAATTTAGCCCCTTTTGACGGCTAAATATTGTTTGTTCCGAACTCTAACCATTTTCTCAGTTGCTGGAATTTTTTGACCTTTTCAAAATTGGTCTGTCATCATGCCCGGCCCTCGCGATGTTCTCCTTCTTAACTACTTGCGCAAGGAGGAGTTGATCTATGAATTAACTATCAGAAATGTGCAATCTGGAGGCACGGTTGCAATAGACACTAACAAGCTTAGAGAGTCCCTGGATTTGCCCATTTCCATCCCCAATTTGGGAGAGAAAGAAATTGACGATTCTCTTTCCACGATCACGGAGAATGTTACTGGGCTAGCTTCTGTAGTTAGTTTTTTTGATGAAAATGATCCGTCTCCGAATCAAATTAAGCGTGTGCAAGGCAGGCTATATCATTTTTCGAATAGGGTTAACGATCTGTTGTCTCTAAAACTGAATGACGTTCAGAGGAAGGAAGCTAGTAAGCTCCTGGAAAATATTTCCGAATTATCTAGTAAGGTCACTCAATTGTTAACTGGGGAAGTTCCTCCCAAATCTGATCAGCCCACCATAGTGAATGTAGGTAGCGAGGAAGAACCTGCTAAGGGAGAAGTAAATAGGAAAACCATCGCTGCTCAAACTATCTCTGCCCCATTGGACAACGAGTCTGAACGCCGTGCATCGCTGAGTAACATCCGTTCTGAATTAACTTCTTTGCCATTGAAACATTTACCTACTATGTCACCCGGGTTTAGTAGCTCGCCTCATCCATTGGCAATGTTGCTCAGAGGTATTTCTAAGTTTTCCGTTAATACCACCAGTGACGTAATTTCATTTTTAAGATTTCTAGTGGAATTTCAGGATCATGCCCTTGTTTTTTCTCTTTCTCCATGTCAAATCTTGCAAATTATCTATCCGTATGCTATTGGTATTCTCTCTGACAAAATAGTTAGAGCCATTGCCGAGCAATCTTCTATTGAGGATTTCCATGCCCATTTGCTAGCTAACTTCATCCCGGCTAGGGCCAGGTCCTCCCTTATTCAGAAGTACTATTATCGTGTACAGCGCTTGGATGAAAACTTGGCTGATTTCATACAGGACATTAAGTTTTATACTAGGGTGTTTGCCCTTCATTTTCCTGAAGATCAGATTGTACAGGCTATTGTAGAGGGAATTTCACCCCCCTATAGGTCATATTTGTGTTTCGCGGCGTGCCCGCAAACCTTCTCTGAACTTGAAGCATTGGCCGTCTCAGCGGAAGGAGTTAGATACGCCGATTCTTTGCGTGTCGCGAAAGAACCCCCGCCTTCCTTTAGTAACACTCGGCCTCCACCTCGCCGACCAGTCAATCCCCGTAAATGTTATGCTTGCGGGTCGCCTGACCATCTGCGCAACAAGTGTCCGCTGATTAAGTCAAGTGGGACAAGGAATGGAGCCGGGTCATCACAAGGCTGTTTTAAATGTGGGGCTTTCTCACATATTGCCAAGAATTGTCCCAACTCAAATAGCACCCCCTCCTGCTCAACTTCTGGTGCAAATTCCACCTATGCCAATAATAAAAAGTGACTAGTGGCTCCGGCTGAGTTGACTAATCCATCTTCCCGAGACTCAGCCCCTAGTAAACAGGTTGTAAATGCAGAGAACGATCAGCCTTCAAATTCATCTTTTGAATGCCCTAAAGAATGTCTTAGGATTGCGGCGGATACCCCCGCACCTGTTCCTTTTCTTAAGATTGAGTTAAATAACGAGCCTATAACAGCTCTCTTAGATTCAGGGAGTGTTTGTTCGATTATTTCGGCTGAATGGTATTCTAAATTGAAATCGGTTTGTAAACTTCCTGACTATGTCTCTTCTCCTGTTCAATACATTTCGGCTAATTCATCTCCATTAGAAATTCTAGGTTCCTTACTGGTCAAGATTCGTATTTTTAAGTTTACATGGAAAATTAAATTGTTTGTGGCCAAGCAATTGTCTTGCCCCATTATATTGGGAGCTGACTTTATTTCTCACACTGGTCTTGTGCTCGATCTCCAGTCTAGGTCGTGCACATTCAAATTTGCTTCTAGTTGTAAAATACCACTATTAAAGTGTAATTCTGTGTCATGTTCTTCTATTTCGCCTACCCAGGATGAGATGTTGTTAGACCTTAGACATCTACCTGAGGAGCAGGCTGATAGTATTCGCAAACTGTGTCAGTCGTTTCCCGAGGTGTTCTCTGATACTCTTGGTGTTACTGACCTTATTGAATACAAAATTGAGGTCACGGATTCGATTCCTGTTCGTTTTCCACCGTATAGGCTATCTCCACATAAAATGAAGGCTCTGAAAGAAATTATCGATCAGATGTTGAAGGATGGTATTATTAGGCCCTCTAAGTCGGCGTATTCATCGCCTATTTTTCTAGTCCCGAAACCCCAAGGAGGCTTCAGGCCTGTCATTGGTTACAGGGCTCTCAATCGGAAGGTGGTGTTGCAATCTGTGCCCCTTCCTGACCTTCATTCTTGTTTTTCATGGTTTCGTAAGGCCAAGTTCTTCACCATCTTGGACTTAAATCAGGCCTATAATCAAATTCCCCTTGCCGAAGAGTCTAAACACCTTACAGCGTTTGCCACGGACTGGAATTTATATGCATACAACCGCGTGCCTTTCGGGCTCCCTACGGGAGCAGCTGTGCTCACTAGGCTACTAGATAGGGTTTTCTCCGACATCAAATTCGAGTACTTATATCACTATTTAGATGATGTCGTCGTATTTTCAGAGACTTTTGAAGAACATCTAGATCATCTGCAAGAAGTTCTCGATCGCCTTCGTAAGGCTGGGTTAACCGTTAAGTTGTCCAAGGTCGCCTTTGCTAAGCCCTCTATGTCATTCCTAGGGCATATTGTGTCACCCGATGGTGTAGCAGTCGATCATTCTAGAACACAGGCCATCCGTGATTTTAAACCTCCCAAGGACATTAAAGGTATCGCCAGGTTCATTGGTATGGTGAATTTCTTCAGAAAGTTCATTCCTAACTTTGCTAATAGAGCGGCGCCCTTAAACCTTCTTCGTAGGAAAGGCATCAAATTCGAGTGGGGACCTTCTCAACAAGCCGCTTTTGAAGATCTGAAATTAGCTCTCTGTAATGCCCCTGTCCTTGCTATGCCTGATTTCTCAAAGAAATTCATCGTCCAAACGGACGCGTCATCGTCAGCTGTAGCTGCAGTCCTTCTTCAAGAGACTGAACTAGGGAGGCGACCCATCGCCTATGCATCTAGGACTCTATCGGCTCAAGAAGCCAAGTATTCCATCTATGAGCTCGAAGGGTTGGCAGTCTTATTTGCCTTAGAAAAGTTCCGTCTCTATCTGGAACATGTCAAATTCGACCTGGAAACAGATAATCAAGCCCTAAGCTGGGTCTTAGGTAGGCCGCGTCGTACTGGTCGTATAGCCCGCTGGGCTATTCGTATTTCCGCCTTCCAGTTTGATGTTAGACATATCAGAGGTACCGAAAATGTTGTTGCTGATGGACTCAGCCGTATGTTTCATAACGACGTCGAGACCCACGAACCGGTCGATAGTTCATCACCTTCCGAGTCCATACTATCTGGTGTTAATGCCATCTTAACAGATGCTCCCATGCTTTTTAGGGATATTGAGAAATACCAACGTGAAGATCCGACGCTGGCTCCGATAATGGAAACCCTTTCTTCTGGGGAACATGCTGTCCCTTATGTTCTGAGAAATGGTGTTCTATGTTGCCCTTCGAGGCATGATAAGTTGATGAAAGTTGTTGTTCCAGCGGTTCTTGTACCTATGATCTTCAAGTATTATCATGAGACCCCATTAGGAGGGCATCTTGGAATCTTTAAAACCCGTGAAAAGATTCGTGAAATGTTCATCTGGAAAGGTATGGACGGCGAAATTCGTGAACTTGTAAAAGCTTGTAAATCTTGTTTGCTCAGTAAACCAACCATGTCCACCAAGGTAGGCCTCTTGTCTTCGCATCAAGCATCGCGCCCCATGGAACGCCTGTATATTGATTATGTAGGACCCTTCCCCCAGTCAAAGGGAAATGCCAACAAATTCATCTTTGTATGTGTAGATGGTTTTACAAGATTTTCGTGGTTATTTCCGACTAAGCTGGCTACCGCTCAGTCTACAATTACTTGCTTAAATTCTATTTTTGCTTCTTTTGGTCCATGCCAATATATTGTATCTGATAATGCTAAGGCTTTTACATCTAATCTTTTTCGTAAATTCTGTTTTGACTTGTCCATCTCTCATGTAACGACTTCTGCTTATTACCCTCAACCATCCCTGGCTGAACGGGTTAACCGTAATCTCAGGTCCGCACTTATTGCCTATCATCATGAAGATCATTCCAGGTGGGACACGTCCCTGCATTGGATAGCTTTTGCTTTGAATTCGGCGGTTCATGAATCTCACAAGTGTACTCCAGCTTCTTTGATATTTAAGTTTGTTCCCAACACGCCGCTCTCTAACCTCTGGTCTCTGAGTGACATTCTGCCCGAGACAATAGATCCGGACAACATTAAAGATCTTTGGAAGAAGGCTAAAGCTAATCTTAAAGTATCTCATGAAAAGGTTAGGGAAAGGTATGATCATGGACGGAGACCCACCCCTTTAAAGGTAGGTGACCAAGTAATGGTCAAAAATTTTGTTCCCGCGGGCAAGCTTGCCCCCAGATTCCATGGGCCATGTGTTATTCTCGATTTCCTCACCCCGGTTACGTTGTTATTAAGCAATCCAGCCACCGAGAGGATATTTAGGGTTCACCTGTCACAGGTGAAACCAGTGTAAATTTTGTGTCAACTTGCTTCATATAATTTGAAAGGAATATGAAGGTTATATTTTTTTTGAGTTCAACTTTTAAGGCTTTCTGCCCCTTCTATAATATTTTGTCTTATATGTAAGCCTCTTGTAAAACCTTCCCCGATCCGTTAAACTGCCATTCTGTCCTTGCCTCGGCCATTACCACGCTCCCGTCTCCTGCTCCACCTTACACAGTGGCTTAACTTATGCCATGGATATTTGCACGCCGCTGGCCCCTCAACCTCTCCACAAGCCTGTACCCTCAAAGAAGATGATAGTCCAACACAATTCTGCCGCCAAGCTTTAATGTTTCAGTGCCCCCGCAGCCGCGCGACGCCGTGCAGCTACTGGAGCAGAGGACGGGCCCCCTCGGCCCCAGCGAGGACGACGTGTGCACGGCGAGCCGGAGCTCTCCTCCCGGCCAAGGCTGATGTGCGGCGCACGACCTGCTACTTGCCCGCAGCCTGTATATGTTCACCGCGGGCGCGGCGTGCTTCAACACCTCTGCTCCCCTCATAGTGCGGGCGAGCGGTATCTCAGGGTACTTGAGGGATCCGAGCGGCCTCCTTTGGACGCAAGCTGCAACGGCCGGTCTGGCCATCCAACTTAGCCTACATCAACTACATGGACAGTCACTATAAGAGATGACTACACTTGGGAATTCAACAACAAATTTGGTGGACATTGCAAAATTTTTCATCACCTTTTAAAAGATTATCTTCAGAAATTCGCCTTCTACAAACATAAATACCTTACGTTACCAATTACAACAAAAATTTTGGAACTGAATTAAGAAATTTCTCAAATACTTCTGCAATTTATTTTAATATCAACATCAAAACTTGGACCTTATTTTCAAACAAAAGTTTATGTTCTTCTGTGTTACCCCTTGGAGGAACTTTTGGGGGGGGGGAGGTCTGTACCGGGTGGTACACCTCCACGACGCTAATTTAAATGCGCGCCAGTTAAAACTCCTCTGCTGGAGGAAGTCTGAACTTTATTGACGTTATTAATTTTCTACCTTCTCAGAAGATGTCACTACCTGTAAATTTTGGAGTTTTAGAACTGTGTCACTTTTGATGTGTTTTTGTTTCGCTTGAAGTAAGAAGTGTGAACTTTCTCTTCTAGAGGACACTACTGAAGATCTACAATAGTGCAACCTAGTGCGGAGTCAAAGAACTATTTTTTTGGAGAAAATTTAATTTCAAGAGTTTGTTCTTTGTTAAATTTCTTTCTGTCATTGTTTAAGTTGGCAATATTTACCCCTTTCTTCCCCTTGTTATGAATGTATCCAATCCCGAATTTCTTCTATTAATTTCTGACCAATCTGGTGTATCTTCCCCCAACTTGAATCTGTTGCGGGGTCCTACCCAATAAAGAGTTTGTGGGAGGGTGTTTTCTTTCCCCTAACGCCTAGAACCTTCCGTGAGAGGATATAAACTGCTGATTTTCGGGTCTCCGGGCCACTTGTGTTCCATCTTTCAGTGTGTTAAGTACATAGCAGGGGGCGGGAAGCGCCTCTTTCTTCGGCAGCGGTCACCAACAAGGTAATGGCCGATTAATAACTTCTTTCTTTGCTAGCTCAGCAGTTTAACTTTCGGGGCGGGTTCTAAGCGTTCAACCATGTAACCTTTTACTAAAATGTAACTACTCTTTTCATATATTCTCTTTTAAAACGACATATCGGGATAGAGAGTGCTTAACCCTCTCGAGCTCCCACTCACATCGTCCTGAGGTGAACTTATTTTTTTCTCAACCAATTCTTCCGTAATGTAATGTAAATTGCTATTAAGTCACCTCTGTAGTATGGGATTAGCCCTTGTATTAACGGCCTAGTGCCAAGTAGGTCTTAAGCAAAGTGTATTAGGAGTGCAAGTTCGCCTCCTCTCAAATTGTATTTTAGAGGTCATGTATTAATCTTCTTGTTATTTAACAGACCTCAGTAGGTTGGGTATTTTGCCCCTGTGTATATGTCCTTTGAGGACGGCTTAAAGGTGGAGTTCGGAGTGGCCTATGATAGGCTTGTATTTTAGGGGGAAGTTGCCCTTTTTGAAAATTGTGTTTCTGCCTCAAGGAGGCTTTTGGATGTAATTGGAAGCAGAGGTTTCTGGCATGTTTGGGGGTTTTCGGCCCCTTTGTTGTATGGTGTTCATTGTAAGGTTGGGCTCATTGCTAAAGAATTATGTTTCTGACTTTTGAAGCCCCAAATGGGGTACCTATGTAAATGTATTTGTCAATCGTGTTTCGGCTACTAAGTACCTGTTCTATTTGTTGTTACCTAATTTTGAAAAGAAAATATAACCTTGTTAAATTTTAAAATTAATTTCACTTTAGTAGCTTGAGACCCATTCACCACCCAGCACCTTCTTTCATGCATAACTACCACCAAAACACGGTAACAATAATAATAATAATAATAATAATAATAATAATAATAATAATAATAATAATAATCCTTGTCTATTTTTCCCTTAATAAAACGAACACTATCATTGTTCATTACTACCTCAAAATGAAACCAGCTGTTTTTTTTTTCTGAAGTCATCAAACGTAGTTTTAAAAAATCAACTCGTCTCCGTAGAATAGTCAACAAATTCCGTTGGAAAGAACTCTTCCCTAACCACAAAGTTTGGTTCGAAATGTTGAACGGCTGTCTTCGACTTCCAAATTTTCCTCGTGTGTATTTCTTCTATATTTCTCCCTTAAAGCGTAACATTCAAGGAATTTAAAGGTGTAAGGTATCTGCCACAGTATATTTTAATCTACAACCTAGTACGCAGCACGAAAGACCCCTTTTTTGTGAAATATTACAGCCGTTCCAGCACAACAATACACACTATTATGCGCAACATTACATATTTTAATATATACACTTCTAACACAACACTATACTCATAACCCGTTAAAGAGTGGGATTTTCCCAGTATATACTTCAATAACACGGTCGAAATAACATCGTTATTTGAGAACGAGTACATCGAGAGTCCCAGAGCGAAAACTATGCCCCTTTAGTCACCTGCGTCCGAGAAATACCCAATGAGTCGAAGAATCTCCGTTGTGCTGCCCTGTCACGAGGCGCTATTCCCCCCCCCCCCCCCCCCCCCCCCCATGTCAGAGAAGAAACTTCCTCATCGCTAAAATTTTGAAATTCAAATAATTTTGATTAATTTTGTATCAGAAATACTAACCTAACGAATTGATCAGTCATTGACGATATCATGCTAATTAGTCACAACAAGATAAGTTTACTATTTTGTTACGAAAGCATTATAAACATCCACTTCCGAGTGGCAATATCAAGAGAGGTCAAGGCCTCCTGCTATCGTTCACAAACATGTAATGAAACGCTTTATCTGCTATAAAGGCCGTGCTAAACACGTTGTGTCCCAGAATAGATGCATTGCTGTACTTAAAGGAATGTTTCCCAAACTTTTGACATAAATATATATTATGCCTAGAGTGTCCGACTCATTGGCTGAATGGTCAGCGTACTGGCCTTCGGTTCAGAGGGTCCCGGGTTCGATTCCCGGCCAGGATGGGGATTTTTAACCTTAATTGGTTAATTCCAGTGGCCCGGGGGCTGGGTGTTTGTGCTGTCCCCAACATCCCTGCAACTCACACACCACACATAACACTATCCTCCACCACAATAACACGCAGTTACCTACACATGGCAGATGCCGCCCACCCCCATCGGAGGGTCTGCCTTACAAGGGCTGCACTCGGCTAGAAATAGCCACACGAAATTTTAAAAAAAATATGCCTAGAGTCTTCTCAAAATTTGCGTTACGCAAGTTGTTTTTATTTGGGTCCATAAACTGGTTTGATGCAGCTTTCCAGGCCACCCTACCCTGTGCTAACCTTTTCATTTCTACGTAACTACTACATCCTACATCATTTCAGTTGGGAAAACCACTAAGAGAGTCTCTCTGAGAATCTCTAAAGGCAGGCGGAGAGTGAGTGTCTGCCATTATAATGAAAACTCCCCAACCTGATTGTGACTGATGGTAGGCATATTCAGATCTTGGTCAACCCTACAGTTTTTACCACCTACATTTCCCTCAAAAACTAACTGAGAAAGTCCTGGGTGTCTTGAGATGTGCCCTATCATTGTATCTCTTCTTCTCGTCAAATTTCAACAAATCGTTCTCTTCTCACCAATTCGATTCAGTATCTCTTCATTTGTGATTCGATCTACCCATCACAACTTCAGCATTCTTCTGTAACACCACATTTCGAAATATTTTATTATCTTCTTTTCTGAGCTAGTTATCGTCCATGTTTCACTTCCATACAATACCACGCTCCGGATGAAAGTCATCAAAAACGTGTTTCTAATTCCTGTATCAATGTCCCAAGTGAGCAAACTTATTTTCCTTAAGAAAGGCCTTCCTTGATTTTGCTAGTCTGCATTTTATGTCCTCCTTGCTTCTGCCATCGCTAGTTATTTTACTACCCAAGAAACAATATTCATCTACTTCCTTTAAGACTTCATTTCCTAATCTATTATTTCCTCAATCACCTGACTTCCTTCGACTGCACTCCATTACTTCTATTTTGGATCTATTTAGGCTACATTTATCTCGTACTCATTCTCCAAGACTGTATCCATACCATTCAACAATTTCTCCAAATCTTTTGCAGACTCAGATAAAATATATCATCGACAAATCTGCAAGTTTCGATTTCCTCTCCTTGTATTGGGATTCATCTTCCAAATTCGTCTTTGATTTACATCATCTCCTGTTCTATATAAACACTGAAAAGGAGGGGGGATACACTGCAGCCTTGCCTCATTCCTTTCTGGATTGTCGCTTCTTTTTCATAGCCGTAGATTCTGCAGACTGATTTTTGTACGTAATTCGGATCCCGACCACCTTCAGAATCTCAAATAGGTTGGTCCAATCAACACTGCCTAAGTTAGCGTCACAAAATGTGTTAGGGAGGTGCAACCCCAGGAACCTGCGTTACTGTAACCTAGCAACCGTGCAGCACTCTTATAGCTGACGGTCATCTTAAATTTGCAGCCGTTGATGAATAGCCATGACCGAGAGACACTATTTATGACCATTTGATTTTCGCAAAGAGAAAAGTGTTTTTTTTAATTTTTTATTTGACGTGGAATGCGCTTATAGTTTCGGAAACTTGGACAGGTGAGCCTTGCAAAAACATGGAAGTTTTCAAATTGAAGTAACTTATAGACAGAACGTGCGACGTTAGTATTCAATATCTCATTTTTAAGAGGAAAGTTCACACAGTTTCACAGTACCAAACATACTGCGGTTTTTAGCAGGTAGTCTATGTAAGCGCGGAAACATTTATCTGGAAAAGTGTTGGTAGAAGTCGAGAAAATGGACAAAATTCTCTCAGATCTCTCGAACACTTTGTAGAGTTCCTCAGTCGGCGGAGAGGGAGGGTTTGAAACTGCTGTGAGGAAGACCATGGCGTAGCCACAGAGAGAAACGTACAGCGAGAAGGAACTGGCCCTGTGTTTACGCAGGACCGCAGCGGCGAAACTCCTATACCGCTCTTGGGACTAGCCTGTAGCTAACTTCAAGCAGTACGGCAATGATAACTTGTTCCATGCGTGATGGCATCGACGCGTATAAGGCGCGAATGGCGTCCTGGGGTATAGCCACCCATGCTGTATTCACCTGGTTCCACAGCTCATCATTGGTGGTTAGCATTGGGTCACAGCGCCGCACCCGTCATTTCACCATATCCCACACATTTTCGATTGGTGACAAGTCCGGTGATCGGGCGGGCCAAGGCAACAGTCTGACATCATGTGACAAAAAGAAGGCACGTGTTCGTACAGCAACATGTGGTCGCGCATTGGCCTGCTGAAATATGGTGTCCGGGGCGTCATGCAGAAAGGGTATGGCTACGGGTTGCAGGATGTCATTCACGTAGGTCAAACTGGTCACAGTGCCCTGGACACGCACCAACTGTGATTAGTGGTTGTACCCAATAGCCCCTACACCATAGGGCCTTGAGTTGGCGCTGTATGTCTTGTGCCAATCCAGTCAATGAGATGCCTGTAGTCCTGTCTGCGGTGAACCAAAATGCGGTCATCATTTTCAAACAAACAGAACCTGGATTCGTCCGAAAACACTATCTGCTGCCATTCCTGTCCCCAGTGACGTCTTTGCATACACCATTGCAGTCTAGCATGTTTATGCACATTAGTCAAAGGTAGGCGGAGAAGTGGACGACGCGTCATTAACCAAGACCGTAATAAAGGGCGACGGACTGTCACTCCTGATAGTGCACGATGCCCTGTAACGTTATGATGATGTGAGATAAATGACCTCGAGAAGAGCTTCATTAAAAAAATAATCACCACTGCCACTATCAAGAATTATGAAAAATGCAGTACCGGCGATTGGAGGGGGCGAGGGAGGCAGTCTCCCCCCCCCCTCCCATATTACATTTTTATTCCATTTTAAACGGCTGAAACTAGGAATTATTAAACAATAATGTTATTTGCTTCACGTCCCACTAACTACATTTGCGGTTTTCATCGACGCCGAGGTGCCGGAATTTAGTCCCGCAGAAGTTTTTTTACGCACCAGTAAATCTACCGACACGAGGCTGGCGTACTTGAACACCTGCAAATACCACCGGACTGAGCCAGGATCGAACCTGCCAAGTTGGGGTCAGAAGGCCAGCGCCTCAACCGCCTGAGCCACTCAGCCCCACGTAATTATTAAAACAAGCAATTTGTACAAGCCCTGTTGTCTTATCAGCTAGTTATTGCCTTTATGTTCTTTAATTATTAACAGAATTATGACCGGAAATACACAAAAAAATGGTTCGTCGCGGCCAACCGATTTGTATAGCGCCACAGTAAGTAGAGGACGCTTTGCATGTGCTGTGAAGAAGGGTAGCAGGCGTATATTTTTTTGCCAAGGTCGTGGACACTAAAAGGGCTGCCTGGCCGAGGCGGTAAAGTCGTGCTCGGTTCGCCCGGAAGGACATGATTTCGAATCCCCGTCAGGAAGTCGTAAAAATTTAAGAAACGACATTTCCACTTCCTGAGGTGTACATGGCCCTGAGGTTCACTCAGCCTACACCAGAAACGAGTACCAGGTTAATTCCTGGAGGCAAAGACGGTCGGGCATAGAGCTAACCACTCTACCCCAACAACTGCCGAGGTTACGGCTAGTGGAAGCCGTTACCTTCCACCCGTCCAAGGACCTTCATTGCCTGTACGGCAGAAAAAACAGAAATTTTGCCCCAGAAACCAAGATAACTAAAAGAAGTTACCATAAATGATAATAAAATCAAAACAGTAACTAAATTTAAAAATCTTGGAGAAGTAATAACGCATAACCTAAATGAAAAAAATTGAATCCAAACAAGAACAAATCGATTAACTAAAGCACAAAAAATAACATGGGATATCTACAAAAAGATTTTTCTACTGATAAATCCCAAAATATAACACTACAACACAGTTATAAAACCGGAAGTTACATATGCAGCAGAAACACCTGAATAAACACTGACAGACTTCAGAAAATTGAAAGAAGTATTGGAAGACCCTGCATCAACAAATAATACCAGAAACATGCACAGTGGCGGATAATACCTAGCAAAGTCGTGTACAAAGAGCTAGAACCCATTACAGATACTATGCATACGAGGAGACTGGGATTCTTTGGACATATCATAAGGATGCAGGATTCGAGACTTCTGAAATAACTAGTACAACACAATCTCATCTCAAAAAAAGTCCACAATAGGATGCAAATGGATCAGAGAAATAAGAGAGGATCTGAAGGAAATAGGCCTTACAACAGAACACACCGCAAATAAGATAAAACTGAATACAAAACTCTAGAATACAAACCTCCGCTTTACCCTTACGCAAAACAAACCCACAACATCTACATTTTCGACCGAGGAAAGGGCACGAAGATCGGAGCGTCTGAAGAAGTACTGGGAGGACCGCAAAGCCCAAACAATCCCTTCAAAGTGACCTGAACGATGGACTGACTAAAGTTATCCTATGCAGTCATAAAACAAAAAGAAGAAGAAGAAGTCGGAGACCTATTTCTTTGCAGTAATGGCTTTACCGTCATCACTAGTTCCTTAGGTGCGGTCAAGTTATGTCATCCTTTCTAAATACACCGAACAAAAAAAGTTAGCAAAAAGTACGATATAATAACAGACTGAATGAGGTACTCACAATATAAACGATGGCGACTATGAAGGCTCCTTGACGCAATGTAGCGCAGAAGCAACACCTACTGACCCTCCAACGTGATTTAGGAGGAGGGGAAGGATATCTTGAACCCCGATACTTAGGCGGCATTCAATTCCTGATGAATAACAGAAGTTCCGTAGGTCCACTCAGTATCAAACTCCGGATGACCTTACGCTAAAATAGAACCAAGAGACATTTACATGCTTCGGAAAAAATATCTGGTAGACTACATACTTACAAATAATTTACTTACAATTACATTGACTTACTTCTTTCATAAAGTAAGATTTTTTTGTTAATGGCTTTACGTCGCACCGACACAGTAAGATCTTATAGCGACGATGGGACAGGAAAGGGCTAGGACGGGGAAGGAAACGTCCGTGGCCTTAATTAAGGTACAGCCCCAGCATTTGCCTGGTGTGAAAAGGGGGAAACCACGGAAAACCATCTTCAGGGCTGGCGACAGTGGGGTTCGGACCTACTATCTCCCGAATACTGGTTACTGGCCGCACTTAAGCGACTGCAGCTATCGAGATCGGTAAAAGTAAGATAAATCGAAGTATTGTGACATGGAACACTCTATTTGTTGCTATTATTGAATATTTACTACAGTATACTCTCGATTATCCGGGCTAATGACCGGGTTGAAAGTCACGGATAATCGGAAAACACGGATAATCCAAAACATGTGTTTATTGCAAGAAAAATGGGTTATGTGAACGAATCGTATCCACGAAATTTCTTTGTAATTTTTGTCCTAAATGGAGGATAATAATTGCTTTCACACAAATCAACAGTGAAATTTGCGGTAAATTAATAAATACTATTATTACTAGAGAAATACAGATACGTAACTGCGGCGATTATTTCGCTGTAGACACGAGATTCTTCTGTGGCATTCCGCTCCATCGTGCCGTCTTCTGTTTCCTTCCCGAGGACCAGGGCTAGCACCGACGAATGGAAGTGCTATGTCTGTGATTTCTCAATATCTTTGTCCATCATGACTAGCGCGGGCATTTCAAACGGCAAAATGCAGGCGAAAAGTATATCGTGAATAACACAAAAATTATTTTTGTTGAAAGAAAAATAGCATGATCCCTGGACCAATAATTATATTAATTAATGGGTTATGGGCACAAGTCATCAACTCGCCCCACCAAGTAACATGAAGCAAAACAAAGGAGTTCAAAGAAGTGAGCAAAGACTGAACACACAAAAGTGTTTCATGAACAAAAGATATACTGAAGCTCAGTGATGTAGTAGAGAATTCATAGTCGTAATGTATCGAAGTATGTAGGCCTATATAATTTCTCTAATAATATGGTAGTTATTAATTTACCGCTAATTTTATTCTTAATTTGCTTAAAAGCAATTATTATCTTCCATTTACAACAAAAATTATAATGAAATTTTATGGATACGATTTGTTCACGTATCTAGAAATATTCCTTCATTAATAAATTTTAAATACAGTACCATACAAAGTAGAATATAATATATTTACAGAGATAACTAATACACATTGTTGTGCTCTGAAGAAGTTTGTAATGGTTCTCTGCTTTTTGGTTGTTCATCTGCTTCCTTAAATCGAGACGTACTTTCCGTGCGGCAATAATGTCACCATATTCAAACCCCCTTTGTCCCATATAATCCAACAGGTTATATAGACTCCGTAGAGCCACAGGATGAGAAACGCTTTCATTTTCTTCAACATCAATTAAACTGTCAAATTCAAATGCATTCAATTTCAATTACAGTATTTTAAATAAGGCGAAAACGTGCACGGTTAATATACAAACCGGATAATCCGCGCCCGGATGATCGAGAGTACAATGTATCTGAAAAATACGAGTATATAAAATTAGCATACTTTTCAATTTTCTGTCTCAGTGCTTATACAGAACGCCAGCCTTGCGGTGTAGGGGTAGGGTGCCTGCGATATGATGGAACCTGTGGAACACTCGGTGAAAAGGTGGAACATTCATATAAACACTCATTGTAAGGTATACTGACAAGTGTTCTTCTTCATATATTCTTTGAAAAATAATTAAAGTAATCATGTAAGGATACTACGGTGTTACTACTGTTCTCTCCCTTTACTGGAAAGCTCTAGAATAGGGCCTCTCAAACTCCCAAAATCTCACGCGTGCAAATCGAGACGCAGAGACTCCGTGCACTGTGCATCGGTTCGACTCGGCTCAACTCGGATGGTGTAGTGTGCTGATAGCGACGAAGCGTTCGGTGATAAGACGGCTTGTTTATCAGTGACATAGATAAGCGCAAGACAACAACAGGAGCAACCTGTTTCGAAGAAAGCGAAAACTTCCGAAAGTCCATTTCAATCGAACTGGGAACTTTCGTATCTTTTGTCAGTCGTGACGATAAAGCCAAATGCTTAATCTATGGGGCAATAATTATGTGATAAGTTAATCAAATAGATCTATTTTCCAATACAAAGGCTTTGCTCAAATTCTACGAGAATTTGTCGAAGGAAGATTTTCCTAAGCTGCATCGAGAAGCAGCTAAGATTATTTCTATGTTTGATTCCACATGCATGTATGTGAAAAGTACTTTTTCCTGTTTTGACTTGTACGAAAAAACTAGATTGCGTGCGAATAGGCCTATTTTTGATTGTAATTTAAAGAAGGCTCTCAGAATAGCTGTCAGCCGGTCCCTTGTTCCAGGCATAACTGGTATCATTGCAAAGATAAAGGAAAAGAAGAGCTAGAGAATCTGCTCAAACCAGATTGAAAGAATGCTTTAACACCGGTAACATTGTCCCATACAACAGTGTCATCGTTCACCGCACATAAACATTTCGCAGTGAGGGGAGAATCGGCGGGGAAGGTGAAGAAGAAGAAGGAGACAGGCCGAATGAGTGAGACAGGTGTAGGAGAAGTGGAGTGGAGGTTTGCACTCTGGTCAACCTAGTGAAATCGTCTGTTAATGGAATGTAGGTGCTCCAAAAATGCATCTAATGTTTCTCTTCCATGTGACCAAACCAAAAAATGTGTCATCTACGTAACGACAGAAGTACTTGGGTTTCAGTGGCGCTGTAGTTAATGTAGGAGACTCAAAGTGTTCCATAAAAACATCTGCAGCAACTGGTGACAGAGGTGACCCCATTCCTGCTCCTTCTGTCTCTGTAGCAAAAGAAAGTAGATTTTAAATTAACTGCTGCCAGATTAGCCAAGTCCTCAGACAGAAATATCAAATTCACAAATAGAAAATGAAGGTAGATGATCTTATCTTGATGTGGCAGTATACAAGAAGAACAGACAAAACCTGTCTGATGTCCTGATGAAGGCTAATGTAATTTGGCGGAAAATTCGGCTTTGTTTAGTCTCGTAAAATATAAGTGGCTTTAATCCAGTTATCATATTTATTTATTTATTTTAACATGCCACTGTCATTTCGTTTGATTCATACGTTATACAGAAATACGACTATATGTTTGATCGATTGCTGTTACAGATAAAAAATGGCCCTATTAGAAAGTCAAGGCCTGACACTATCAACACACAACAATGTAACAAATACCATCAACAATACCGAATATCATATTTGCCTCAAACTATTCGCCGTTAACATCACAGCGTAGTCGAAAGCGCTCTGGAAAAATCACTCCTTGCTTTCTGATACATGAACAACGGTCTAGCACGAATGTCGTCCTCTATTACTGTTTTCAGCCTGTCGGTGTCACGTGATTTTCGAGCGTAAATTTTCTCCTTCAAATGCCCCCACAACCAATAATCACAGCCTGTGAGATCGGGAGAGCGAGCTGGCCATTCTTTTAGCGCTCTCCTTCTCATCCACCTGTTTGGTTATTCACGTTTCAAAATTTCCCTCGCTGCATTGGCGTAGTGAAGGTTGCACCATCCTGCTGGAATACGCAGTGTTGGTGCTGAACACTTTGCATCACTGGCACCACAACTTCATTGAGAATTACACAATACCGTTCACCGTTAACTGTCTCTCCCAAAATTCGCATTCCTATCAATCCATCCCGTCCAATCATTGTCCAAACTGTCACTGATCCGCATTTCATACGCTTCTCTCCAATAATTTAAAGATTTTTCTCATGCACAATAATGACAGTTGTGTCGACTAACATTCCCATTCACCTGAAACACAGCTTCGTCAATTTCACATTCCCGTAACAAATATTCACACAATTGCAACCACCTATCACGGTCATTTTCACTCAGTTCCCGAACGGAATTACCTTAAAAGTTCTGTACTTCTCACGTCTCAAAACACGAGACACACTGGACTGACTGATGTCAAGTTCACGTGCACCTTTGCGTGTTGATTTCCGGGGGCTATTCCCGAATGCTTCCACAATCCTTTCTGTTGTTGCTGCATCAATGCTGCTGCGAGGTCTTCCAGGAGGCTTTCTCTTCTGAAAGTTTCCCGTTGTCAGCAGTCTTTGTCACCACTTTCCCATAGTCGATAGTAGCAATGTTATGTTAAAATCAGCCTCGCGCGTCTCACAACCTCACGATTATTCCGAAAAGCAATCACTCATGCAGCTACGGGCACTCGCTGCTGCATTTCAGCGCCATTTTGGTTATCAATGTAACCGATTTTGCTGTCACATTTTTATGTGTCGATAGTAACGAGCCTCGACTCTCCGATAGTGCCATTCTCCCATCTGTAAGAGTTATAATCAAACATCAGCAAGCTATCAACAATATAGCCGTATTTCTGACTCACCCTGTACGCGTGCATCAATTATAAACCGGAATTTAAAATTAGCGGTTCTGGTAGCGAAATGGGTGGGATTTTGAGAGGATGTTGGTGGGGATGTCTGGTGTAGGGGTCTTGATGAGCCATGCACTGCTGAGCAACCACTCACTTCAGTACGCCATGATCGAGCAAGAGGATCACACGTCTACTGCGTAGCGAATCATCATCAACTTTCTGGCGAAGGAGGCACCAACGCTTCAGAAATTTCAAGAAGGCTAAGTGTACAGTTTGGGGAAGCAACCCTTTCAAAGACCCAGGTGTGTGAATAGCACAAACAATTTTTGGCAAGGCGGGAAGCAGTAGAAAATGAGCCCCACAAAAGACGACCACGGACAAGCGTCACTGCAGACAACGTTCATGCTGAACGTGATCTTTCGGCGCAAAAAGTATTCTGACTCAGTCAATATTCGTAGGAATAACCTTTGGATAGTTCAAGCCATCATCAATGATGAAGTCAACCTCCGTAAATTGTCTGTCAGGTTGGTTCCTAATCTCTTCATCGCAGGAGCAAACAACTTAGACCAGGAAGTTTATAAGGAGTAATTTAACTGCTATGGGGAGGAAGGATATGAGATTTTTCCATTTCATTGTGACTCCTGATGAAACTTGGGTACAGCATTACACCTTAGAGACAAAACAAGCAAGCATGGAGTGACGGGAACGAGGTGCAATGAGTCAATTAAGGCCAACCCGCGCCTTTCTGCTGGAAAGGTGCTTGCAGCTGTTTTTGGGGCTATGCGAGCATTTTGCTGGCGGATTCCTGCATGAAGGAAGGACAGTGAATGCAGCCAATTACTTCCGTCTTTTGGTCGAAACAAAAGCTGAATATCGCAACAAACATCGCTGGCAACCGATCCGAGATGCGATTGTTCTGCACGACTACGCAAGGACACACACTGCTGACGTAACAGGGAAAACTGGAGGAAATGCATTGGACACCTCTGGAACATCCTCCTTACCGTTCAGATTTGTCACCATTATGACCAACATTTCTCTGTATCACTGAAAGAAGAACTGGAAGGAGAGCGATTTCATGACGATACAGTGGAATACAGACGAATAAGTGAACAACTGCCTGCACGCCCGTTCTTCTTCTTCCTCAGATGACGGCATCAAAACGTTGCCAATTCGGTGGCAAAATGTGTCAAATTCACTTTTTCCCGTGTTACAAAGGCAGTTTGGGCTTGTTTTGTATTTGATGGTGGATTCAATAAAATAGTAAAATATAATTACGGTTTATATTTGATTCACCTTCATAAATCATATTTTTTAAGTTCTGAGACAAAATTACAGATCGGCATCTAGGAAATCACTATGTTTCTATCGCTCTATCAGTAGTAAGAATAGAAATAATACTTTGTATATGTACATCTGAGAGATATGATTTAGTAAAAACTTACACGATATGTCAGTTATCTGGTTTTAAGCCTGCTGCAGGAAACGTAACCATAGAAATGTCCTATTGTCATCTATATTTTTTTACGGTAGAAAAGATTAGTTTTTAGACTTTTCTGTAATTAAAAAATAAAAACATCTTCGAACTATAATAAACTTTTCCACAAACGTGACCAGGAAAATATGCAGTATGCATCAACACAGAGGTGCATACTAACGAGTGAAGAACCTATATCGACGTGAGGAACATATTCCCTGGGTTTTCATGGCAAATTCCCGCGACGCAGCTCTGAATTAGCGTGAAATAAAAGGATGCGTTAGACTGAATACAATACAATTGAGGCAGTGACCCGGAAAAAATAGTAAATAATAAAATATTGAATTTCCGTCTTTGGTATTTCTTCTTTTTTCATGAAAAGAACAGCAAACAGTCAGGCGAATATCACTGAATGATCACACTACCTTCGTACTACACAGCCCAAACTGTAGAAAGCGCGCCCACCCCATCAGCTAACCAATTAAGGTGAACTAAGCAAACGTTAGGAGTTGTACCTCTGAAGGTAATACACAAGAAATGGGAACATTCTTTCGATAATTACCTCACGGTATCCCCTGCCTGTCGTCAAAGGCGACTAACAGGGGTCCCATTGGTGGTGGAGGTGGTGATTATTGTTTTAAGAGGAAGAACAACTAGACAACCATCCTCTATATAACACTACTCAAAGAGACAAAATGGAAGGGATCCGATACTTCGAAAAATGAAGGTATCGGCCAAAAAAAGACAAGGGCCACGAAGGGCGTGAAAATGAAAGACTCCCTAGGTCTCGGAAACCTAACAGTGTCGGGGTCGGAAAAAAACAAGATTTGACCAAGGAAAGTCGGATAGGAAAGATGAAAGTGAGGAGCCTGGCACAAATAAGTGTAAGCAATGTCAGGACTGAGCTAAGGTCCCCGTAGTCGCCAACCCACGTTCTGAAGTTAATAGCACCTGGGGCCCTTTTAGTCGCCTCTTACGACAGGCAGGGGATACCGTGGGTGTTATTCTACCGCCCCTACCCATAGGGGGAGGGTTCCCAAGGGTTATTTAACTTTGGAGTGTGGGTTGGAGAGCACGGGGGTCATATATGAGTTCCCCCTGTGGGTGGGGGCGGTAGAATAACACCCACGGTATCCCCTGCCTGTCGTACGAGGCGGCCAAAAGGGGCCCCAGGCGCTCTGAACTTTGGAGCATGGGTTGACGACCACGGGGCCCTTAGCTAAGTCCTGGCATTCCTTCAATTTACTTGTGCCAGGCTCCTAACTTTCATCTATCATATCTGACCTCTCTTGGTCAACTCTTGTTCTTTTCCGACCCCGACGCTATTAGGTTTGTGAGGGCTAGGGAGTCTTTCATTTAAACGCCCTTCGTGGCCCTTGTCTTCCTATAGCCGATATCTTCATTTTTCGAAGTGTCGGATACCTTCCATTTTCCCCCTCTGATTAGTGTTAATAGAGCATGGTTGCCCAGTTGTACTTCCTCTCAAAACAATAATCACCACCAGTTCCTATTTGGATAACTGTGGCTGTTGGAAGGAAGACATTTATTTTCATGTATATTTCATCCTCTAAATGTAGCCCCTGCAGATGGGGGCGGTGGAATAAAACCCACGGAAACTCTGCCTGTCGTAAGAGGCAACTAGAAGGGGCCCTTAGCTGAGTCCTGGCAATGCTTCCATTTACTTGTGTCACACTCCTCACTTTCATCTATCTTATTCGCCTTCCCTTGGTCATCCCTTGTTCTTTCCTTTCCCCAACGGTATTAGGTGTCGAGGTCGAGGCAGTTCATTTTCACGCACTTCGTGGCCCTTGTCTTTCTTTGGACAATACCTTCATTTTTCGAAGTGTCGGATTCCTTCCATTTTTTTCCCCCCTCTCTGATTAGTGTTAACAGAGGATGGCCTAGTTTTCCTTCCCCTTAAAACAATAATCACCACCACCTCCTTGGATAACTGTGGATGTTAAAAAGCAGAACAATATTTTTAAGTATATTGCATGCTTGTTCTCTAAATGTATCGCATCAGGATTGATGTAAACATCTATTATTAAGATAATGAGACCGCATTGTTTGAGTTAGATGTTTTATGGTTTTTTAATTTGCTTTACGACGCACCGACACAGTTCGTATGGCGTCGATGGGATAGGAAAGGCCTAGGAGTGCGAAGGAAGCGACTGTGGACTTAATTACGGTAGAGCCCCAGCATTTGCATGGTGTGGACATTTAAACTACAGAAAACCATCTTTAGGGCTGCCGACACTGGGTTACGAACTCACTTTCTCCCGAATCCAACCTCACAGCTGCGCGACCCTAATCGCACGGCCAACTCGCTCGGTGTAGCGTATGTTATCTTCACGTGATGAATAATGTAAATTCAAGGAACATAATACTTAACGTGGAATGCATTACCGTATAGATAGGTCAAGGCGTTTCGTGCACCGCACAGTTCTTGGAACACCCTCCGCACTCACGAGATATGAGTCCTTGTGACTTCGACCTGTTTCCCAAGTTGAACGAACCCCTCCGAGGTCCGAGGCCGCCGATATCCTGACGTGGCTTCTGTAACTCCGCGCAGCAGGGCATTCAGACGTTGTCGCCAACAGAGAAACCCTTGCCAACAGTCCCCAACGACTTCCCGACATTTGGCAAAAGTAGTAGACTTTGCGGGTGACTATATTTTAGGAATGTAATGCAGTTGTACTTGTTAGTTCATTAAATATTGCCTCCTATCAATATTGCCACTACTTTATTTACAAACCTCGTATATAACGCAAGCTTCGGGTCTGTTTTGTCAATACACAATTGTTCAGATTGATACTTCCGCGGTCCAAGTTAGTGAAAATGATAGTGGTGGTGGCGGCGGCGGCGGCGGCGGCTTGGTGGTTCGAGTTATGTGTGTGAAATCTCTCTCGTGTATTGTTATTAGCAACGTCCGGATTTTGATGATCTAATAAATGCCGAAAATTTTCCTATATTGTCTAAAAATTCTTAATAAATGACTTAAATATATGAAGGAAAATAATATGTACATTGTTCCCATTACCTTTAACTCGCAATGGAGTGATTACAATTAATATGGCATCAAATAATAATAATAATAATAATAATAATAATAATAATAATAATAATAATAATAATTGTACCGGGAGGTACACCTCTACTCCGCGCATTCAAAATCAGCGCCTTAAGAAACTCCTCTATCGAACAAAACTGGAAACTGATACAACATAAACTTAGAGCTTTAATCAGAAGATGTCACCACTCAAATATTAAGTAATTGTTTTGTTGTGAAGTTTCCTCAACTGACTGAATTTCTCCTTGTTTTGTTTTACTATACATCAGGAAGTTTGGACATTTTTCCACCGATGACACTACCAAAAAACTATGATCATGCACCCTGGTGCAAGATGAAAGAACTTATAACTTAAAGAAGTTTCATATTCCTAGGATTTCCATAACTGATCTATGTTAATTTATTTTTGGGTTGGCAATACTTCTTTTTCTTTCCGCCTGTTCTGAATCTAGCCAATCACGAATGTTTGTAATTAATTTTCAACCAATCCCGCATTTCTTGTTCACTTTGAATCTGTCAATAAAATTTAAGAGGGTGTGTCCTGATTAGTCTTGAATGATCTCGAACCTTCCCTGAGGGTATATAAAATGCGGCTTTTCATGTTCCTTCGTCTTTCTAAGTGTGTGCGTTAAGGCAGGAGGCGGGCAGCCTCTTTCTTCGGTCAGCAGAACATCTGTAAGGTAATGGCCACATAACTTCATTCTTTCTTGCCACCTTCGCAGCTTTATTGGAGGGGAAGGTCCGAATCTTTAATCATGTAACAGTACTTTCCTAAAAAATTAACTTTTCTCTTGGCTAAAGTAAAAACTCCATAAATCTTTAACTGTAAATCGGGGATAGAGAGTGAGTTACCCTCTCGAGCTGCCCTTCATCTTGGTTTGAGGTGGCTACGTTGTCGCAAGCTTTCGTTTCTGTAATGTATTTGAAGTAATTTCCATGCAAGCCACCTCAGTAGTGTGGGAATAGCCCTAGTCTCATCAGCCCAGAGCCCTGTAGGATTTTATATTTCATTATCTGGAGTGCAGGGTACGCCTCCATTCAGTTTGTGTTTCGGGCCGTTTACTTAACCTGTTCTTTTTCGCAAAGGCCCTATAGGTTGGATACGAGATACCCCTGTTTCAATTTGTACGTTGGGCCATGGAAGGCCAGAGAGTGTAAAATTTTTGATGTTGCCTCGAGTAGGCTGAAAGAAACGGAGAGCCTGTTAGCTCTTTTCAAAGTTTTGTAATTGTGAAGGGTGCCTCTGGAAGGCTTGATTTTGTAACTGAGGGAGCAAGTCCTCTTGATTTAGGGGATTTCTGCCCTTGACTTAATGGTTCCTTATTTTTTTATTAAAGGTTTGTAAACTAGATCCGGTATCTCTGGAATTGTAAAACCACGGGCTTGAAGCCCAGAATCTGTAAAGTTCACTGATCTTGGATTTCCCTAGTCTTGTTTCAAGATTGCTTTTGTACCTGATATGTTGTTATGTTCACTAAGGGAAAAATTGTTAAGTAGTTGTTTTCTGAAGAAATATAACCTTCAGTTCAAGTTTTAAATTAATTTTGATATTGTAGATAAACCCATTCACCCCTGCACCTTCTTTAACCTCTTTCTGCTCCACGGGTATCCCCGTAATAATAATAATAATAATAATAATAATAATAATAATAATAATAATAATAATAATAATAATAATAATAATAATAAATAGTCGAAACCCATCAAAACATGACGGTCAATGGGACACATATTTAGTAAAGATTCCCATATATAGGACATACTTCGTACAAGCACTTTTTGATAGAATCGCAACTTTAAGGACGTCAAATGTTCGTACTCTTGGCATAGCAACATATGCCATGGCTGAAAACGGGCTGAGGTAAACTGAATCCTGCACGTTCCAGTGTTTCCCCTTGAGCATTATAGATCGTGATAAAAAAAATGCCGAGCGAATTGGAAATTGGTGCCATTTAAAAGAAAATAGAAGTGTTTTATCTGATGGTGTTAAATTACCTCGAGGGAGTAGAGCGCTTTGCCTATTTTGAATGTACAATGCTCTGATCGACCTTTGGGAAGCAAAATGGTAGCTATTCCTCTCCATGCTACTAATATAGCACGAAGCCCTAAATTTTTGTATTAAGCATCGGTATAAGTCTATTTGTTTTTTCCAGCGCGCACGGGACCATCGATAAAAAAAATGCTTTCTTTACATTTGTATTGCTTTGATGGGGCACGTCAAGGATTACATTAATATAATTAAAAGTTGCTCCTGGTTTGCTATGAACACAATGTCGACCAAATCAGATTTGAAAATTGGCACATTAACAGTTTGCTCGTAGTAAGGTACAATCCTTCAGGTTCCCACGACTGAAATTTATGGCAGTAAAGATCGACTCACTTTCTAACTACCGGAGTGGTAGAAGATCACAGTCTTAGTGTTAAAATTACGACATTGACAAAAGGATTTTTTACATTGATCCGCCATAATTCAAGCTGGGAAAAAATAGAGAACGCTACAAATAGACAGTGGCATTGCGCTGAATAGTTTCTTCTCGACTAAGCGACTCTCTGCAACACACTAAAACAGCTTACTAGGAAGACGCCCGTCCCCTCTCGCATCGTATGCCTCAGAGCTCCCACAGTCCAGGTAGGCTTGAAGTACTGGCGAGCGCTTGGACCAAGGTCTCTCAGAGTGCATGCACCGGTGCATTGCACGTTGCAAAAGAAGACTTCGCTAGGTTGACCAGAGTACAGACCCTCAATCCTCGAGTTTGAGCAATAGCTCTGTCTCTCTCTTTCCCTACGCTTGTCTCGCTCGCTCCGCCCATCTCCCTCTTCCTCACTCTCTCTCCATCATCCGAGCTGAGCTGAGCCGAACTTAGCCGAGTCACCCCGAGACAAAACCCTGGTCCGAACCAAGCTGAGTCGGACCGATGCACAGTTCACAGAACCTCTGCGCCTCGGTTTACACACTTGAGATTTTGGGCGCTTGAGAGGCCCTGGCTTAGACCAATCAGAATCCTACATTTTTCTCTAATAACTTACAAATATACGGCAAGAAATGTTTGTGTTTTAAAAGACACACTGGAAATCTATAGGCCAAGAGCTTTCGTCACTCGCGGGAACAAAAATTGGTCTGGTGTTCTAAATATATAGATAATAATAATAATAATAATAATAATAATAATAATAATAATAATAATAATAATAATAATAATAATAATAATAATAATAATAATAAGTAGAGAAACGCTTGACGAATAATATTTATGTCATTTTATAATATAGTTTTTACAAGCACTGTTATTCAGCACACCACTTGTTTGTCGTGATCTACATGTTGTTGAATGGTAAATATTTTATCTGCATATTTCTCAGAAACGTATCTGACTACCATCTGCAGAAAACAATATCCATTCCGATATTTTTCCTTCAATGGATAGTTTTAGATGGTTTTATCTTTAGCATTCTACCACGTGACGTGAATCACATGCGAATAAATAAAACTCGCACAAAGTAAAATTAAATTAACCAACACGTAGGTAAGGTAAGGTAAGGGTTATTCTGCCCGAAGGCAGGTCCGAACCTCCGCAGAGGTGTTCCTGAGCCGGAGTTTACGTGCAGTAGGATGGCCAGTTCCTTTCCGCTCCTCCATTCCCTTACCCCCCACCAACAGCGCGTGGCAACCCATCCAACTCCTGACCACACCCAATGTTGCTTAACTTCGGAGATCTCACGGGATCCGGTGTTTCAACACGGCTAAGGCCGTTGGCAGCCAACACTTATATGTATGTTATTATTCAAGCACTTGAGCACCTTACTAAGAGGTGAATTTGTACCTACTTCCGTGCTCTCCTTCTCTCACTGCAAGTCCATCCAGATTAGAAGCAACGTCTCACAGTAATTTAGGGATGTGTTTTCTCAGATAGTACATATCAGGTTTGTAGAAGGCTACTTTACCAGGTGTATGCATACGTTTTTGCTGATTTTTATGGTTAAAAACACGTAATTTTCAAGGGAAATTCATTTTTTGTTTGTTCAAAATATTGGCCATCGGCTTCTACACACTTCGCCCATCTTTTAGGTAAGTTATGAATACCATGCCAGAAAAGCTGCTTGTCTTTGGCGGCAAACCATTCGTCGAGCCATTTTCCTGCTTCCTCGAAATTGCTGAAGTGCTGCCCTATTGATGCAAAGAGGTGATAGATGGCGCCAGGTCGGGGCAGTACGGCGGGTGCAGGAGGATGTCCCATCCTAGCGATTTCAAGGAGTCTTTCAATGATTTTGCTGTGTGAGACGGCGCGGCGCATTGTCGTGTAACAAAATCACTTTGCCATGTCTTCTGGCCCATTCCGGTCGTCTTTCGATCAATGTGTGATTTAATCATTTGTTGGCGATAGCGTTGTGCATTAACGGTTTCGCCGGGCTTCAAGAGTTAAATACCGCTCTGGTCCCACCAGACACAAACATAGTCTTCTCGCCATGTTTAAATTGTCGAAACCATGTCTCACATGTTCTAATCGATGGATCGTGTTCACCATATGTTGCTACCGGCAAACGATGACTTTCGACGGCCTTTTTCTTTTGATTAAATAAGAAAAGCAATGCGTGCCGCTAATGTTATTTTTCAGGCACAAACGTCGACATGATCACTGAACGATACAAGACAGTCGCTAGTGTTTGGTGGACTCAGCTTGTGTGTGTTGGTAGATTAATGTCAGACGAACAAACTGACGTATGTGTCAAATTAATACGCTGCGCACTGTTCGCTGGCGCCATCTCTTAGTGAAACCGGAAAATACTTATGCATATCCAGGTAGAATTACTGAAAACCTCAACATAAGTAAAACTATTGCCTTGCTTGAAACAGTATTTATCGGCACTTCTTGCACAAGCGAAAATTTATTTGTCATCCAGTTAATCCGGAACGCTTCTCCGAAGATGCCATAACCTGCTCTTTGCACTTTCTGTTGACAACGGTTACGTCATGTTTAGTTGAAGCTAGATGTCAGGACAGCTGCGTATTGTGAAAATCCGTACCGATAATAATAACACGAAAATTCGTTCAGATAGAAAACGACTCAATTGCGGGACATGTACAAAATATAGGGTGATCCAAAAGTCCGTTAACATTTGATGAGGCAATACTTCGCGGAATATTGGAGGTAGAGAGGTAATAATTGACACACATGATTTGCATGACATGAGGTTCTACTGATTCAAAAAAAATTATAAAGCTTCACTAACAGGGATTTTTTTGGTAACGTCAACATGCCGCGATTGCGGGAGTATCCGACGCTCTCTCTCACGACAGCTCCTTTTATACCGTACACGGGTCTCTTACGGCATCACTGATGTGTTGCTGTCCAGCGCCATCTGTTGGTCTGTTTGTGCACTCGTTGTTAGTGTCAATAAAACACCATGTCATATCTTAGCATCTGTGGCCATTTGTACCTGACGTGTTTCTGTCCAGCGCCATCTGTTTGTCATTTTGTGTACTTTATTTTGGTATCAATAAAACCCCATTTCATGCCAAAGTGTGTGTCAAGTATTATTTCTCTACCTCCAAAATTCCGTGAACTATTGCCTCGTCAAATGTTAACGGTCTTTTGGTCACCCTACTCTCTCTGTCCCGAACACGAGTTAACTCGGATTTCAAGCAATGCGTTCTTGTGCACTTCCGAGTTCAGTCTGACGGTGTCATTTTGTTATGCGATTTGGAATAGGCTGGGCAGATATTATAATGAAACAATGCTGCTAAGTCGAGAATAACCTTTATTGAGACGTACACATCTACCCTCGTCCAAAGAAGGGGAGAAAGTTGGCGTACTGAGAGTGGGTTATATCCTCCACGAACCGCACGACCGTGTAGAAGCTGTACACCACTACTAGGAAGTATAAACCTATCACTGGAAAGATACAGAACATATCAGTACAAGATACATATTTGTAGTGTAAAATGTAGCCTTAATCTTATGGCAATGGTGATGGTTGTTGTTTTAAGTGGCAAGTGGTGTTGTTGGTAGTGGTGATTATTGTTTTAAGAGGAAGTATAACTGGGCAACCATCCTCTATATAACACTCTTCAGAGAGAAAAAATGGAAGGGATCCGACACTTCGAAAAATGAAGACATCGGCCAAAGAAAGACAAGGGCCACGAAGGACGTGAACATGAAAGACTCCCTAGGCCTCGAGTGCTCTAAGGTGGTGATTATTGTTTTAAGAGGAAGTACAACTAGGCAACCATCCTCTACATAACACTAATCAGAGAGAAAAAATGGAAGGGATCCGACACTTCGAAAAATGAAGATATCGGTCAAAGAAAGACAAGGGCCACGAAGGGCGTGAAAATGAAAGACTCCCTAGCCCTCGCAAACCTAATAGCGTCGGGGTCGGAAAAGAACAAGAGTTGACCAAGAGAGGTCAGACAGGATAGATGAAAGTGAGGAGCCTGGCACAAGTAAGTGGAAGAAATGCCAGGACTCAGCCGAGGGCCCCGTGGTCGCCATCTCACGCTCCAAAGATCAGAGCCCCTGAGGCCCCTTTTAGTCGCCTCTTACGACAGGCAGGGTATACCGTGGGTGTTATTCTACCGCCCCCACCCACAGGGGGAAACGAGTGCTCTAATACCGTCGGGGTCGTAAAAGAACAAGAGTTGACCAAGGGAGGTCAGATAGGATAGATTAAAGTGAGGAGCCTGGCACAGGTAAGTGGAAACAATTCTAGGACTCAGCTAAGAGTCCCGTGGTGGCAACCGACATTCTCAAGTTAAGAGCCCCTGGGGTCCCCTTTAGTCGCCTCTTACGACAGGCAAGGGAAACCGTGGGTGTTATTCTACCGCCCCCACCCACAGGGGGAGTGTGGTTAGGGGCGCGCAACTGTAAGTTCGCATTCGGAAGACAATGGGTTCGAACCCCACTGTCGGCAGCTCTGAAGATAGTTTTCCGCGGTTTCCCATTTTCACACCAGGCAGATGCTGGGGCTGTGCGTTAATTAACGTCATGGACGCTTCCTTTTCACTCCTAGCCCTTTCCTATCCCATCGTCGCCATAAAGCCTGTCTGCGTCGGTGCGACGTGAGGGAGATTGTAAAAAATAACTATTCGCTAAGAACGCTGTAAATAATTCTCGAAATAAAAGAAACCACTTTTCCATTTGCGAAAATCCAATGTCTCCCGGTCATGACCATCCATCAACGGCTGCTAATTTCAGATGGTAACCAGCCATAATGGGTCCCATACACGATCAAACAATTTGCGCAACAAAGGGTCTGTGCAACGTCCTGTTAGCGTAAATTTTGGTTCATACACATTGCAATGGTTTGTGCAAACCTCAGTTCATTCTTGAAATTTAGATGCCTGCCTTTTCATTGATTTCCTCCATTTCCTTGTCATGCATTTGAGTCTCCTGATCCCTCAGAAAATCTATATCGGTGAAATACCATAAGTAACGTACATACACTTCTTTACTTCCTGCACCGGAATCTTTGCTGCTATCGAGTTTGTTAAGTTCTCTACGGGTATTAATTTTGGTACGCACTAGGGCCCTATCTGCTTTGGGATCAATCTCCATCGTTTTCACCAGGTTCTCAAACGCCGCATCCTTCATATTCCTATTTTTATACATCCCACTCTTCACTTTCCACAGTTCAGGCAACTCGCGATAAACTGGATAAGAATTCTCGCCAGAATTCTTTATTAAATATTTTGTTGATGCCATACTAAACCGGACTCAGGTACATACAGGAAGTCTTCACTCAGCCAACTGTCATCAAACACTGCCATAGACGTTCAAACCACTTGTCAAGCAGAGTGTGTTGCGCAAATTATTTTGGTCTCTCCCGATTCATTTCAAACTTTTGCGCAATTAGTCAATCTGTACCATACAACGTCAAAATGTATGTGCAAAACCCTTTGTTGCGCAAATTGCATGGGAGTGTATGGGGGCCATGAGACATAACCTCAACGGTTGCTAGGTAACATTATCTGGCCATCCATCCATAATTTACATCACTGCCTGCACGGTTGCTAGGTAACATTGTCTGGCCATCCATCCATAATTTACATCACTGCCTGCACGGTAGCTAGGTAACATTATCTGGCCATCCATAATTTACATCACTGCCTGCACGGTTGCTAGGTAACATTATCTGGCCATCCATCCATAATTTACATCACTGCCTGCACGGTTGCTATGGTTACACTTCCGTCACACATTTTATCGCGTTACGTTACACAAATTTACGGATGACCCCCAGCAATAAGACATAATTCTGTCGAAATTCTCCAGCTTTGGTGACGTTACAGGGCTGTGCTGTGATCTAGACAGGTGGTATTCAAGGTGCGGTACGCATACGACAAAGGGTACGCGGAGTCTTCTAAAGGGGTAAGCAAATTTATCGTAGCTTTTGTTTTCAGCGAGCATTTTAGAAATGGTTTGAGCCTGTTCATTTTCAATAAAATCTTGTTTAGATTTAGTGTTTTTGTCTACCACTACACCGATTTCCATTTCAAAATTACAGTATGTGTCAGTTTGTACCTCCCATTGACAAGGCATGTAAAAATGCTTACTCATGCTGCATCGCTCTTTTTCCATTTTTTGGTTTCCAAATCCACTCATTCACTTCAATTGTTGTCAGTAGCAGTGTATAGAGTACAATAGTATGTATTGCATTAAACCTAGAACTGGCAATGTTAAATATTGCGGCGGAAGCCGTATTTGGCAACTTTTACTTGCCGGTCCCGTGGTGTAGGGGTAGCGTGCCTGCCTCTTACCCGGAGACTCTGGGTTCGATTCCCAGCCAAGTCAGGGATTTTTACCTGGACCTGAGGGCTGGTTCGAGGTCCACTCAGCCTACGTGAATAGAATTGAGGAGCTATCTGACGGTGAGACAGCGGCCCTGGTCTCGAAAGTTAAGAATAACGGCCTAGAGGATTCGTCGTGCTGACCACACGACACCTCGAAATCTGCAGGCCTTCGGGCTGAACAGTGGTCGCTTGGTAGGCCAAGGCCCTTCTAGGGCTGTAGTGCCATTTGGGGGGGGGGTACTTGTCTAAATGAAATACAAAATATCAACAAGGTATGAAAAAAACGTACGAAGTTTTATATATGGACGTAAATCTCTAATATACTGAGGATTGTCGTGGTGACACGAAATTCCATTAATGTTTTCACTAGAAAAATGCTAGTTCCTTTACGTCGCTCCGACACAGATAGGTCTTACGACGACGATGGGAGAGGGAAGGAAGCGGCCTTGGCCTTACTTAAGGTACAGCCCCAGCATTTGCCTGGTGTGAAAATAGGAAACCACGGAAAACCATCTTCAGGGCTGCCGACAGTGGGGTTCAAACCCACTATCACCCGGATGCAAGCTCACAGCTGCGCACCTCTAAACGCACGACCAACTCGCCCGCTACTAGAAAAATGTACAGTCTGTTCAAAAAGAGGAATTCCCAAATTCAGAATAATAATAATAATAATAATAATAATAATAATAATAATAATAATAATAAAATTTTGATCATATGTACACAAAACTCAAACATCTCATAGACAAACTGAGATACATGAACTGTCAATAATGTTCCTGTAATGCACTAGTAAACGTTTCACCATTCTGAAGGGTATATATTCTTGATCATGAAAATGAAAACCTACAACCTGTTTTCCAGTAAATGACCGGGTTAGGGATGGAATGAAATGATAGTGGAAGAGTGTTTCTGGAATTAAATATAACAGGGAAACCCGGAGTACCAGGAGAAAACCCTGTCCCGCCTTCGCTTTGTCCAGCACAAATCTCACATGGAGTGACCGGGATTTCAACCACGGAACACAGCGGTGAGAGGCCGACGCACTGCCGTCTGAGCCACGGAAGCTGCCGTCACATTCATCTTCCAACAAATTTTGCCAAAATTCATCACTAATTTTTCGTAATGAAGGCTTAGACACACACTGTATTAAAAAAGTATATAATCAAACAAATATGATATATACAGAAGTAAATAACTCTCACAGGACAGAAACCTAAAAAATAAAATGAAATAGAATAGCAAAGCAGAGCCCGACGGTTATGAGGGTGTTTACGGGTTGTAGTAAGGATGTAAAGGAGAGTGCATATAAGTCTCTGGTAAGACCACAACTAGAGTATGGTTCCAGTGTATGGGATCCTGACCAGGATTACCTGCGCTCAAACAGATCGTCGGAAAACTGCACTCATTTATTTCCGTGCATTTGCGCCCCAGGAGATCGTAACTATGAATGAAAATAAACTCACGACTACTATGGACATCGAGAACGAGAAAAAGTTGAAGAACTGAGGAAATTACGTGATGAAATAGGAACATGTCGTATATTCAACAGTCCAACTACAGTGGGGATAAGAGTGTCGAATATTCGACAGTTGTCAGTTCTAGGGTTAATAATAATAATAATAATATATATATTAGTTGCTAAGCAACGAAAATCTCGTTATTTCACGTTTCCCCATCTGCCTTGTGAAGGCTTGCCATGTTGCCTGACAAGGGAACAGAAGATTCCAATGGCGAATCGTTAAGCAATGAAAATGCCAAGAACAGTTGTGCGGCCACTGCTGACCGTTCAGTCTTGGGCTTCTTGTAAACTTTACTCCGAAAGAGTTACGAGGTTTTCTTTGCTCAGCGACGATACATATACAATACATTATTGTTACAGTACACGTTATTGTTATACGTACAAAAAAACAAAAAGGCGAAGAAGAATTCCAAGACTCCTCCCACTACGCTTTTTCCGCCTTGCCTGACAGCAAATGGAATAGCAGTGACGAGGACAGCTATGAGCAAAGCGCTGTAGAGCCATAACCAGAGAGCGAGAGCCCACAGCGCCTCCTGGAAAAAAAAAGAAAAAAAAAAAAAAAAGAGAGAATTATTGTGAGACATATCATATATAACCAAATACAGTAGAGACAATACGCGACACTAAGCGAGATATCGAGGGACAGCTATTGGAGCTCTCTCTAGCGAGTAGACCTGAAAAATACTGATTCTGTCACGTGTATTTTTGTGTGAAGATTTTAGTGTTATTTATGCGTTTTCAGTGAGTTGACATAATTAAATAGTAGCGTGTGTCATTCCTTGATATCTCCTCTCAACATGAGGGGAAAGGTGTGTGCTGTGTTTGGCTGCAGTAGAATAGAATAGAATAGAATACTCCCGTCCCCCAATTCCGGATCGCCTGGAGCTGGGGAGAGAGCATTCGTTTATTGCAATTCCTTGAATTATGATACATGAGTTACAATACCCTCTTACAATTATTGGCTGTTACTATACTGAATATGAATTATTTTGTCCTAGACATTAACAATATTATATAGTCTAGGACAACATGTATCTTCCCTACCTTAACTTACTAGCTGAACGAATTTTTATTTATTACGTTATAACATTAAAAGAAAAGTTAGAATCAAAATGACAAATTTACATTGAATATATACTACATCTAACCTGAATCTGTCTGGTCGCGACATCCCCCCTGGTGAGGAACTCCTACCACCCTTCCCAGGGATGTCACGACCCGACCCGTCTCATGAGGCTCCGAAATCGAAACCTCGTAGACCCCTTAAGTTGTCAATATTGTTTCCTCACCACTCCTTCGTGTGACAGCCCACATGTGTGCGGATGACCTAGCTCAACATGTAGGCTGCCTCGCCTGTATTCCACTGCCGAGACGGAATCCATAACTCGGCTCATATTTCGCTGACTGATTGACAACTTGTTTCCTCTGGTTTAATATTGTTCACACCTACTCTAATCTACACGTGCAGGAGTACTGAGTCAACACTATGCTTGAGATAGGATAGGCCTATCTCCTCCTATCCCAACTCTACTATACTACAGCAGCCAGAACAAACTAACAATCCCAAAGCAAACTAAAAACAGGCTAACAAACAACCTCATTGTAAGGAACACATTACTGCTAACATATTAATGAACTAAATCTACTAATTAGAAATATACAATTCCTAATGTATGAAACAACACTGAACAACTATAAGAGAAACATACTGCTAAACTTATAACCATTGTCGCCCTTACTTCTTAGCGACTTAAACTCTATAATGTTCTGTAAAGTTGTATTATATACTTATATGGTTAGAAGATATCGTTCTTATAACTCATACACATCTGCTATTTCAGAGATCTCTTGTTGTACAGTCGTCATATTGCTTCTCTGCTGCGCTTCTAACTTACATTGTCATCATGTTTTGCTTATTACATTTTTCTATTTCCATATTACCTCTCATTCCTCTAATAATACTTATAGTTACAAATTACTTGTCTATCCTCATGCGCATCTACATACATTTACTATCATTTACTAACACTGGTATTACTTTCAGTTATTGCTAATCTCATTTTAATTTCTTACACGACCTGATTGTAAGGAACTCATTACTGTTAGCATGCTGCTGAATTAAATCTGTTACTTAGCAATATACAACATCCAATATAAATGAACACTGAACAACTGCAAGAGAAACATAGTCCTAAACTTATAACTATAGTATTTCCGAGATCTCTTGTTGTACAGTCATCATCGTGCTCATGTATATTACATTTACTATCATTTACCTGTACTGTTATTACTTTCTGTTATTACAAATCTCATTTTAATTTCTTTCTTCCACATGCTTCTTAGAATACAGAAAAATTTAGCTAGTTTTCCTGGGGTAATCCATTCTCTATTTAACAGTTTGGTTATTGTATAAAATTCTTTCTCTCTTTCTACTTTTAATTTATATTCATCACCAAGGTATTTAGTTCTCAGTGGTTTGGCTGCAGTAATTACGAAGTAGAGAAAAATGCACGGTCGTTCTTCAGGTTCCCTCGTGACAAGAACATGTAAGTAATATTGTGTTTGCATATATATTCTTCCAGTGACAGAGATCTTTATAGTACTTCATAATCTTCTGACCTGCTCGACCCATATTTTAACTGGCTTAAAATGTAATACGCATATTTTATTTTATAGTGCATCAGTTAACCTTCAATACCGATGTGTTGTAGGTGTAATCTGTGGGTTTTGAAATGTCACAGAAGTGATTTGGATAAGGTGTACAAGAAAGAAACGACATTACGCTTATATAAGAATTATAAGATCTGTTCAGATCATTTCCAGGCCAGCGACTTTAAAAATCCTCGACTATAAAGCCAGTGGTATGTTACATTTTTACTCTAATTGTAAGTAAATATTCCTCAAAGCATCACTATCGACAACATTTTCATACTTTTCTTTCTTTTATCCCTCTTCTCAGATTAACGCCGGGATTTTATAGATTTTCTTTGTGTTAGTAGGCTTCATGTTAAGAGGAAAATTGTCCAGCTTTTAAATGTTAATTCATTGCATCATGTGTGTACGGAATGTGCCGATATTTTTATTGACAAGTGTCTTAATGTGATGATACAATGTTTGTAAATGAGAAAAAAAGACAAATCCAACCGTAAGATTTCAGGCAGGAATGCTAAAGCTAAAAAAGTAATGCATAAATGAAAGATCAAGCCATTTCACAGCAGTCCATTTCACTTCTTGTTTATATGTCTAATTTCGATCTTTGAATAATAACCTTTTAAATAATTCTTCATTCATTTATCTAGAATTGTTTTAGCAACTTCGAAGTTAATATCTCAATAACACTTTATTTCTAGACGTAATTTATTTATCCATTTCTGTATATACATTTCCATTGATATTTGAATTTAGTGCGACTTTTCAGGTCAAGTCACTAGGAGCGCCACCATCGAATTGTCTCCCATTTTAGCAAGGCTAAATCCGTAAGTGTCGCGTATTGTCTCTACTGTATTTGATATAACCCATGTATATTTATTTGAATATTGCGCAACACTGTGAGTTCGTTACATTTAAAGGCTTTGTTTGAGAGGCGGTTGGCCAACGGTTTTGATTCTGGACCGCGCGGAGATAGAGGACAGTCAGTAACAAGCTTTGAAACGGCGAGTTATTTGAAACTTTGAACGAGTCTGCAGGGAGTGTCGCAGTATCGCCTGACGTGCGGCGAGTTTGAAGTTAGCCAACTGCAAGCTGAGAAGGCGTGGCCTACGGTCATTGTCAACCCCAAGACAATTTTTCCAGATTACCAACCTCATTCACCGCAGTGCTGACCTACTACTTTTATACGGGTACTGGTATTTAACCAATGGTAAGGGGTAAGCGTGTGTTCTGCCCGAAGGCAGGTCCGAACCTCCGCAGAGGTACGTACGGTAGGGTGGCCAGTTCCTTTCCGCTCCTCCATTCCCTTGCCCCCACCAACAACGCGTGGCAACCCATCCACTTCTCAACCCAACCTCATTCACCGCAGTGCTGACCTACTACTTTTATACGGGTACTGGTATTTAACCAATGGTAAGGGGTAAGAGTGTGTTCTGCCCGAAGGCAGGTCCGAACCTCCGCAGAGGTACGTACGGTAGGGTGGCCAGTTCCTTTCCGCTCCTCCATTCCCTTGCCCCCACCAACAACGCGTGGCAACCCATCCACTTCTCAACCACGCCCAGTGTTGCTTAACTTCGGAGATCTCACGGGATCCGGTGTTTCAACACGGCTACGGCCGTTGGCTTAACCAATGCTCCACGGTTTTGATATGAATAATGAGTTGGTGTTGATTTTAGAGATGCTTATCTGTTCATATTTCGGCTACTTTCAATCTGATTACTGAATTGCTATTTTCCAACGGTCGTGTGCTTTGTCTCCAGAAGGCGGTTGAGCCCTCAAGCCATAGTCTACAGGGGAACTCCCTCTTTTGAATAAGATCGGTGAATCTATAAAAGCAGGAGTCGGAAAGCTGTCTCCACGTCCGTCGTGATTGCCATATTCTTTGTCTCGTAACCATTTCTACAGTGACGCTATTACAAATATAATTTTGAGAATAATGTACTGACAGTGAACTATATTGAAAACTGTGTTTAAAATGCACCGTCCTGGTGTGAACTAAGTATTATAAATATGGAAGTGCAAAGTCCGGTATTGTGGCAATTACCTTTGCCCGAGTGACGCCACGCTATTATGCGAAGTGCGGTAGGCACCGCGTATGTGTGAAGTTCGAGAGACGCTGAAGACGGTTCCCACGTATACCGATATAATTCTTGTGAACTGAATTAACATTTGCTATACGCCAAGAGTTATCGGGTCGCGTATCGCGGTCGCGGTTGATGCGTGTGCGTTCGTTCGATCATTGCTCTTGTATACGAACCGATACGGGTTCTATGCCATGTAACATCAACTCTGAACAAACCAATACCTTATTGATTTAATTATTTGTATTAATTTATATGTACTTAGCTAGTGTGCGCGTATACAATAGAGCAGGTGTAGAATTAACATATATTCATTTATTCTAGGAGTGTTTTTCTAGAAGGACTATGGTGGCATCTTCAAGTGTTATTCATTTGTACTGTGATCACATCCTGTGTTGTATGCTGGATGTGTAAACCCATTGACGCTGCAGCCATGTAGAGCGTGTGAAGCAGAGATCGACAAAGTTAAGTGAAAATGTCATTATTATTATTATAAGCATGTTCTTATACAGAAATAGTCAGTTTAGTTTCATCCAGTGTAGATTGTAACGTAATATTAAATGTCAGCTCGCTAGAGCTGAGCTATTCTTGATTTTAGTTTATGTAGTTGGTGATCCAGGGCAAATGCATGCTAGTGCCCTTATTTTCATATTTTTCTTTTTGTCTTAGCTTAATATTGGGTTAAGGGTTGTGAGTAGGTGTAGTTAGGTATGTGTGTTTACGTGTGTTCATTTCAGGGTATTCCGATATGCATGTGTTAGATGTAATACAGGAAGATAGCTTCTTCTTTAACGAGGCCATGCGGCCTCAATGTTGTTTGAGGCGAGGATATTTAATGCAGCATAGGCTATTTTTATTACCACATAAGAGCGCTTTTTCAGGTATCTCTTGGCTGCCAGAGGAGTGCAGATGCGACGTTGAGAAGTTAGGGTCTTTTAATGAGCAGAGAAGGCAGGCGATCCGGGCTGGAAAATAGTACATGTGTTAAGGAAGGCAGATATCGCCTAGTATATTATAAGGGTATTAAATAGGGATAGGAGGCCTGTGAAAATTTCTATGAAGGGAAATTATGAGCTGCTTAGAAGGTAATGGGCTAGAATACGCCTGGTAATTTAGTGATATAGTTGAGATTCGAACTCCCATGCCGCGAGTATAGAAGGCTTGAGTAACGTATTCTTTGATAGATATTTGTGCGGCCAATAAGTTGAAATATGGAGGCGTGATGTATCTGTTGAGGCAGAATATGTTCATGAATGGGAGTTTTATGGAGCGAGGCAGCAATTCTTAGCAGAGACAAACCTTCCCTTGTAATGTGAAAGACAGCCGGCTTAGTTCCGCTGTGAGTGAAAGTGTATACCCAGAGTCCCGCTTATGAATGCCCACCCGTCGCCCTGTCAGCTCTTGGCTAGATAGAATTCTTGCCCTTACAGCTGACTACCAACGATAGTGAAAGTGGGACCGACCGCTACTACAGAAAGGAGAGACGTGTGCAGCCAGGCCTGGACTAAGTCATGCATTTCGTGACTTCAATTATGAAGAAGTGTTTACTCTGTATGTTTATTTTCAGTGATCCTGTGATTTTGTATATATTTTTTTAGTATTTATTGTTTGTTTGTTTTATTTGTCATGTGTTATTTTCTTGCTCGTTGTCCATATGTAATGCCAACGTTGTGTAAATGATTTACAATTTTAAATTTAGCCCGGAGCTAATAATATTTTTTAAGGGAAGCCAGCTTCAGTGCTGATCCACTTGCGACAGAACGGTCTGTCAGTACATGCAGTGTAGTATATAAGATTAGGACCCCTGGATTCACCGTTCTGTAACTAATTACGTGGAATATGTAAATATGTGTATATAATAGATTGAAACTGGCGTGATTTCCTTTTGTCGAGGAATAGCTTATTGGACGATCGTAACTGCAACCCCTTCGGGGATATCAGCATTCTCCCCTAGCGGCGTCGTTCTATTGAAAGATGTAGATCATGCCAAGATTTAAATTATGTTTTACGAGTTTTTTATTTGTTCGGCATTTGTTCTGAATAACTTTTGTGGTATTAACTTGTAATTATTTCTGATGTGCTCGACACATACTTGTACAGTAATTTGAATGTCTATTTGAGTTAAATTTGTATTATTTTTATATATTTGATTTCGTTTAGTATGGATAATTTTTATCATGTGCTTAGTTAATAAATCTATTTTAGCCCCGAATTTGCTTCTTATTCACACTAAATGATACTATTTCCCATTAATATACCATTGGTATTTACTTCTTACAAAGTTAGCTTTAGTTTAACGCCCACATTTGACCGAACGTACTGCGAGTTCTACCGACTTAGACTGGCATATTTATATTTGTTGGATGGGAACGGTTCAATTCTACACCCAACCATGTATTATCCGCGAAACTTTTAGTGATACTTCGTTTTACGGAGCTGAGGAGTACGGAGCGAGTTATCCCGGTTCCGGTAATACTGCCAACTGAATGGAATGAAATCTGAATTGAATCGATAGTATGAATGATCGATATGAATTTTCTAAACCTTTATTATCTTAATCCAACAACTGTGTCACGCACATATTATATAACATTTCTCGACGCGAAGCTTGCTCTTAGCATGATTTCTCAGAAATATAACTTTCACAATCGTCACTGCTATGTGTAGTACTGTTAGTTGCAATCTCGTCCAACGCTAGTTCCAAGACACAGTCGTGCCTCCAGTATTCCTCTCCCAGTTATTTCACCTTTCTGCAATACCCCTTCCAATGTTCGGCAGATACTGAATGGAATGCCTCGATGGCCAATCGTCGTAAGTTAGCTGCTGACATGTCTCCCTTAATATTTTCCTCACTCATGTTTAATCCTAACCTATATTTTGACTTTACTGTGTAAACAACAACAGTACGTAAAGTGTTGCAACTATGCCGCCAGATGTCTCTCGGCGATGTATAATCGATTCATAGTTTTTGTGTCAAAGGTTGCCAATACAAATCTCGAAGATAACCGAGGTCTGCTGACTCAGCACTAGGGAGCCCACGTATCACTGAAAGTTTCGCGGATAATATCTATATATAAAAAAATTTATGGAAACTAAAGTCAGTCAGTACGGCTATTCTATCCGGTCGATTTCCTTCATTTTTAACTGAAAGGTATTCATGCACAGATTTGTCATCAGGCACTATAAATCACTTAACTTCACCTTCCTCAAATTATTTGATTTTTTCAATTTTTTGTTTCTTTGAAGCTATCATATCTTTGGCTCTAATTGAGGTACGGAGTTCGTTTTGACCTAAGAACACTCAGTGGATCAAGATCCTTTCAGCTCTTAACTATTCAAATTGGTTGATTCTGAGGAAAGTTATGAGTGCACATTCAATTTGACGTCCCATTTCTTCAACATTTTTTTCTCATTGAAGCAATTAAATATTTCGTTCTAATTGAGGTACGCAGTTCGTTTTGGTCTAAAAACACTTAGTGGATCAAGCGCTTTCTTTTGAGGTAATAAATACTTACATTGGTAGATTATGAGAATAGTTATGAGTACATTTGTCTCCATGACGAAGATCTTTCAAGGACTTTTCAACAATTCAGCGCGTAGTAGTGTTTCAAGGAACGTTTAATTCAATTTCTTTGTGTAATGTATTTTCAAGTGTTTTCTTGACACAATATTACATTCTATTATCGCAGCAGATCATGTACTTTATTTCATTAAGTCGGAACTTTGCAAATCCATCCGTGAGGATAGTAACGAACAACACCATACATTGTACATTGCGGGCGGAGCCAGCGGGAAACTGCTAGTATAATGTGACTAGCAAACGTACCCGTGCTTCGCTACGGTATTCTACATTATATACGGATATCGAAGTAAATTACTGTACATGCAGTGAATAAGATACTTTACCTCCCCTTACCATCCCCACCCAAAGGGGTGCTGTGAGTGTCTTATTCACACAGTATAATTTTTCCACACAGTAATTCATTTGTGTACCAATTTTGGGTGACTAATCTCGCTGCTATAGAATCCTTGAGCTGACGTTTCCATGGTTACGGCTGGTCATTTCTTTATCGGATTCCTAGAGCAGGGGTAGTGTGGTGCCAATATATCTATAACGGTTGGTTTTAGGGCCTTTTAACAATGGGTTCGGGCCAGTAGGCTTACCGATTTTGTTCCTTGCGTCATGGGACTTAAAGTGAGATTTGTCTCGTCTCTGTACTACAAATTCGATATTTCGCCTATTATTTTTATATCTCCTCCGGTCCCCTCTCTAATTGTTTTGAAAATTTAAAAGTAGCCTAAATTACTCCTTATACCATAAGCTATCTGCCAGTGAAAGTGCCGTCAAAATTGGTCCAACCGTTTCGGAGATTAGCCGGAACAAACAGACAGACAGAAAATTTAAAAGTAGCCTAAGTTACTCCTTATACCATAAGCTACCTGCCAGTGAAAGTCCAGTGAAAATCGGTCCAACCGCTTCGGAGATTAGCCGGAACAGACAGACAGACAGACAGACAGACAGACAGACAAAAATAGTAAAAATTGGTTTTTAGTTATAAGTACCTATATACTTTCATAATGCACTTAGTAAAATGCTGTTATTTTGACATTACAGACACTTCAATTTTATTTGTATAGATGAATCCACAGCTCGAAGGTTAGATGGAATTGTAATGACCCAATATTTCACAACTCTCTTCAAAAGTATGAGGTCGCGGCGATAGCCGCTGCGCCACCGCGTCAGTTGAACTTGTTACGCTCTAAAACAGAGGTGCTCAGCTGGGTGCCCGTTGAGACAAGCCCATTGCAGCCGGGATGGCCGGACGCAAATGCGGGCAGCTTACGTCGCAAGCATACGTCACAGTGAAGCGAGAGAGGGATGTGGAGCGGCCCTTCAATTGTGACTACGAAGCCTCCTGCACTACTCAGCGAAATGTTGATTGCTGTACCGAACAGTATTTAAAAATAAAACATTATAATGGCTAGAAAACCGACCTTCCAAAGATGTAACGGTTTGATTTAAATTGCGCTCGATATAAACAGTCAGTTTTTTTTATTTTCTTGTACATTTAGACATTCAAATTTACAATTCACAATTTACGAAGATACAGGGTTTAAGCGTACAAGCTACGATTTACAATTCCTTGGATATAAACGACAGTAGGCCTACTTACATTTAAAAAAGTAAAATACCTGTTATTCATTCAGCAAAACGTAATGTACTAGGGGGGATCAAATATAAATGGGATTTTATTTTTGATTTAAATTCATTTATTGAAAAACAGAAGGCAATTACAATTTTTTTCCACGCAGTTTCCTGCTTACGGCGACGATGGGATAGCCCTAGGAGTTGGAAGGAAGCGGCCGTGGACTTAATTAAGGTACAGCCCCAGCATTTGCCCGGTGTGAAAATGGGAAACGACGGAAAACCATCTTCAGGGCTGCCGACAGTGGGATTCGAACCCACTATCTCCCGGATGCAAGCTCACAGCCGCGCGCCCCTAACCGCACGGCCAACTCGCCCGGTTCATAATGATTTAACAACCTATGAGAAAATAGGGCTAATAAGGGTCCGCCAGTCAATACAACTGATTTACACAATTAGTATATGTAGATTAGGCCTACTAATTGAATTCATTTCATCATCGTACATTTTCGAGAAAAATGACAACTTCTCTTCTTCAGCGATAATAGAAAAAATAGACAAAATCTCCAAGGAGATACATAAAATTACAATACAAAAGAACTTACCGCAAAATATCCTATGTAAAAAACACACATATTAAAGTCTATAACAATTCTGTTTCATGTCACTGTTCAAAACCTATCTTATCATCATTCTCATTTCCCCTTTTACAGCTCCTTCCAGGTCGGGGTCTTGATGGCACTTTTCCACCGTTGCCTGTCCTTCCACCACTCCTCTTCAGTAGTTGTATTCCATTCCAGTCTTGTTTTTCTTATACTATTCTTGACTATTCTTGTTCTGGGCATCTCTCCTGCCCTTTTTCCTTTTATCTTACCCTATAACATATGTTTATCGTATCCTTTCACGCTGCATCCACATAACATGTCCAAACCATCTCAATTTATTCTTCTCCATCCTATCACTCAGTTTCTCTACCCCTATCTCCTTTATGACGTCAACATGTCTTACTATGTCTCTCCTTGTCTTCCCTATCATACTCCTCAGAAACTGCACATCACTGGCCTGAATTTTACTCTCATTTCTTGCTCTCAAAGTCCAAGTCTCTGACGTAGACGTTAATATAGGGGTAGAGTACATCTTGTACATTCTATCTTTACATTTCATAGGAACTTGTCTGTTCCACATCAGGTTCCTTACATTCTGGTAGAATGTATTTCCCGCTTGTACACTTCGGCTGATCTCCTTATCCAACCTTGCATCTTGTATTATTTCACTTCCCAAATATTTGAAGTATTCAACAACCTCAAGGGATTGTTCCCCTAGGCTTTTCCCCCCACGTCTTACATTAATTCCTGTTAGAGATTAATTCCAAAAAAAAAAACATTTTACAAAACAATGAATTCCATTATACTGACTATTTAAACAATTCAGCTCTACAAAGAAGCTAAAATAAAGATTCAAAATGTAACCGTAACGTAACGACATTATTTGTAGGGTGGTTAAATTGTTAAATAGGTTGTCATGATTTGAAATTTAAGCAAGGAGAGAGAAATTCTGGAGTGCAATGTTTATTTGTTTTCATGAATATTGTTATCAGTTGTGATTGTGATCAGTGAAACAGTACAGTGCCACAGTAGTCGGGATTGCATTAGCTGTTAGCCTGTTAATATGTATGCATAAATGTCATTGTAGTGTAGTTAAGTAATTAATTAATTAATTTTGTAGTGCAAGCAGATTTCTATTCAGCCACTGTCAACGGATTATTATTATTATTATTATTATTATTATTATTATTATTATTATTATTATCCATCTAAAAGTATCGTGGTGCTGGTCAGTGATAACTGGACCGACTGGGGAGGGGGAAGATATGGCGGCACAGCCCTGCCAGAGTAAACTGTCACGAACCGCCACTGTAGGAAAGATCACAATATAAAGTTGGAATTCAAGAGGACAAATTGGGGCAAGTATTCATTTACAGAAAGAGGAGTTAGGGATTGGAATAATTTACCAAGGGAGATGTTCAATAAATTTCTGAATTCTTTGCAATTATTGAAGAAAAGACTAGGAAAACAACAGGTAGTGAATCTGCCACCTGGGCGACTGTCTTAAATGCAGATCAGTGGCGATTGATTGATTGATTGATTGACTGACTGACTGACTGACTGACTGATTGATTGAATGAATGAATGAATGAATCATTCATACATATCTTAATTGCCCACCCTAGTGTACACCATCGGCTTACAGGCAATAAAGACAGACAGAGCGAAACAAAGGAAAACAAGCAATAATAGCAACTACATCTCTTTTAAAACTACTTAACTACATTAACTACCTCTACATCTACTCAGTATCATCCCACACGTACGCGGATAGCCAGCACACATGCAGGACGATACCGCACTACTAACTACCCAACGCCCAACCCCTGACTACCACCTAAAAAAATAATTTAAAAAATTAATTAGACTGGTCGCTGCAACAGCCCTGGCATGGAACACACGCCCACCAACCCGTCTACAGCAGCCACCAGCCTTGCCACGTGAGAACTGGTATCGTATCTCACCGACCCTCGCTGACAAACACTGTGTTCCTTTCCTTATCATGTGTTACAAGCCACCCTGGCTGAAACCAGACCCAACAGGTGGCCTGCAACACACTTCCGCTATGTACGTCACACATACTCTTGTCCATTGTCAGCACACTACCTTCCCTATCCTTTTCCTTTCCGTGCAGACATGCTCAAGTCTAACTTCTTTGGAGTGGGGTCAAGTCCCCACCCCTCCCTCTTCCCTTGATACCTCACCCTCACCTCTCACGCACTACTCCCGCTCTCTACATCTCACCTTATAAAACTTAAGACTTAAACATCAGCTAACAACCATTTAACATCCCTCATCAACGCCCTAAAACAATTAACACTTTTTTTTTACACAGACAAACTTTTTCATTCGAAGTCCATTAGTTCACTCAGTCTTCTCCACCTACCGCACCACACTTCACATATCAAACCGTCTCACCTTATTAAGCTTCAGACTTAAACATCAACTAACAATCATTTTACATCCCTCATCATCGCACTTAAAACAATTTGACTATTTTTTAACATTTCACTTACACACAAACAAACAGTTTCCATTCCAAATCCATTAGTTCACTCCGTCTTCTCAGTCTACAACACCTCAATTACATCAAACTGTTAGACTTATCCCATTTCTTCCATCCTATTAAACTTAATACATAAACATCAAGAATCCCTCAATTTTACACCCCTCATCAAGGCATCTACACCATTTAACTTTTTTTTCATATGACCTACTTTCATAATTTCCATACTGCCAACATTTTCTCCTTAACTACATTCCCACTTAATCTATCTCAATTCTATCACATATACCTTCTTTATACTCCCTCCTCACACAAATACATTTAAACAATCCATTTTTTACTCCTCATTTACACACCAACAGACAGTACTCCATTCCAAGTCCATTAGTTCACTCAGTCAACTCGCTTTTTTTTTTTTTTACTTCCATCTAAGCTTTACACTACCCTCAAACCTACTCAACCTCCCCTTTTCTCAACGCTTACCTAATTTTCTCAGGCTTTCCCTTTGCCCTAGGCGGATCACCTTTCCACAGGGCAAGGTGATCTCCCCCTTTCCCCTAACACTACAGCCCCCTCTTCTGATATCATGATTACCATGATACCCTTCCCGCATTTGCTCAGGGCGGATATCCATTCCTCTGAGCAGAATGCCTTGCCCCTTTCTCCCTCGGCACGAACCACATTATCTGCACAACCCCTGTAACTCCCTCACTTTCTTTATAAATACAGCTCTGGCCACATTTAAGAATTTCGCTATATTCGTTCCTTTCTCCCACTCTCTACATAACCAAGATGTTATCTTATAGCTTTCCCCTACCATATGCAGCTCCTTCTTACTTAGTAGTTTGATCTTTATCTCCGCCAAAGGTCGGCATTGATTAAAAATATGCAGGTCCTCCCACTTCTCTCCACATAACACACATCTATCCCTATTCCCACTACCTACCCATCCCCTATTCCTCGGAACACCCAATACCCACCAATACAAACCTCTCTTATCCCTTCTACCCTCAAACTCTGTTTTCGGGTTTATTACTTCCACCAATTTATTTAATACTGATAAAGAGACTCTCTCTCTCTCTACATTCCCCTATTAAGCTCTGTCTTTCAATATCTAGTAGTCTTCCCTTTATCCTTTCCCATACCCATTTATCCCTACCATCCCCCCAGACCTCTCCATATACCCCCAATCCAATCTTTTGTAACCATTTTTGCACTTATTCACCCAGTAACCTTCATTCGTCATACCTTTCTGAAAATTAAACGTTTCTTGTACTAACGCCCCACCCTTCCCTTCCTCCAATCTAATCCAGTACTTGAACACCCTCTTAGCTATTTCAACCTCTATCGATTCTTTACAGACTAATCTGGCCCCGGCATTGGCTGTACAATTCGGTAGGTCCATCATGATCTTGCTAAATTTCGCCACCACCTGGTTTAGTTCACTCCTGTCTTCCTCCATTCCCCATACTTCAACCCCAAATAGCATTTTGCTCATTACCAGTGATTTAAACACCGTTTTCTGAATTTTGTATTTAACGTCTGGAAATTTCTTTTCTACCGCAATCGCTCCTCTTCCTTTAAGTTTTGCCTTCTTACACTGATTTTTCCAAGAAGCATTCTTACTAATTATTACACCTAGGTACTCAATTTTTCCCTCTGGTTTAATTTCTTCCTGCTCCAGCCTCCAGACTTCCTTATTCTTTCTCCCACCCCTTTTCCTACACACCATTATCTGAGTCTTTCTTACATTTACTCTGAGAGACCATTTCCCAGTATATTCAACTACCTTGTCCAACCCTTTTTGCAACCCATTTGCCGTCAAAGCCAAAATCAATAGGTCATCCGCGAATAGCAACCCCGGAACCTCCATTTTCCCTACCCAAGGGCATTGCCATGCGTCTCCACCATGACCCTCTAAAATATTATTTATAAATAATATAAATAATATCGGGGATAGCTTACATCCCAGTCTCACCCCGCTTTTCGATTCAAAACACTTACTCAACCTTCCATCCTGCAATTTAATCATCACAAACACTTCCTCATAAATAGTTTCAATTGCCACCCTCATTTTTTTCGACATTCCAACCTCCCCTAATCTCAAAAATAGCGCCTCCCTACTGACCGTATCAAAGGCTTTTTCTAAGTCAATCGCTGCTAAAAATAATTTACGCCCTGCTATCCTCACATACTTTGTAATCAAAGTGTCCAGAATCCAAACATTATCAACTGTATTACATCCTTTCCTAAATCCATTTTGGAACTCAGATATCCTACCGGACTCTTCCGCCCAATTTGTTATCCTATTCGCCAAAACCCCTGTGTACACCTTTGACAGCGAGTCTAGGAGTGTAATTCCTCTATAGTTGTTTGGATCACTACTAGCTCCTTTATTTTTATAAATAGGGCATAATACCCCCTTCCTCCATTCTCTAGGAAATTTCCCCGTTTCCAGCAACCTATTAAAGAATTTCACAATCCCTCTCAACATCGGTTCATTTGCCCCTACCTCTTTCCATACACTATTGGAAATACCATTCACACCTCCTGCAGCCTTGGGTCTAGCATTTTTTAATACTGTAATTACCTCCTGCCTTGTTATCTCCCCATCCAATATTGTAATGCCTACTTCCAGTTCCCTTCCAATTTGTGACTTGTCTATTTCTCTACCCAATTTCCTCTCCCCTTCTAAAAGCCTTTTAAAATGCCTAACCCACTCGTTTTCTCCTATTTTATCCCCCTTCCCCTCCGGTTTCGTTCTTCTGATCTTGTTTATTGACTCCCAAATCCTCTCAAATTTCTTCTCTCTACAATATATATTTATTTTTTCAGCTTCCGCCTCCTTCCATCCTCTTTTCTTCTCATTCAATACCTCCTTATATTCCCTTCTCAATTTACAATATTCCTTCCTTTTTTCTTGCACACCCTCCTTCCTAAACTCCGCTAGGGCTCTCATTACAACCTCACGTTTTCTCCTACAGTCTTCATCAAACCATCCATTCATTTTATTCTTTTTTCCCTCTACCTTTCTCCTCACTTTCTTCCCCACCCTCCATACAGGGAGTTCAATTAATTTTAGCACGTTATCCATATCATTCCCTTCTACCGCCCTTTCAATTCCTACCCTTAATATATCTCCCTCCTCTTTCAAATGCCGTCTTAATTTCTCTTTAGTATTTTCATCCCATACATACTTCCATCCTCCATTCCTATACCTCTCCTTACTTTCCTCCATCTTTCCCTTCTCATCAGCAACCAAAGTTCTCAGTTTTATTTTGATAGGCATATGTTCTGTCCACCCACATTCTAACACCTCAAAACTTATTATTTTCCTTAACGCTATCTCTGAGCTTATTCCTATATCCACCACACTTCCTCCATTTGTTGTAATATACGTCAAATCTCCCACACTATCCCCCTTCATCCACCCATTTAAAATAAATGTTCTAGAGCACATAACTCTAATAACCTTTCTCCATAACTATTTACAACATTATCCTTACTCTTCCTTTGCAGTACCCCGTCTACTTTTACTTCTTTCCCGTATACCGGTACTCTATTGCTCACTCTCGCATTCCAATCCCCCAATAAAATCATCCCATCTTCTACATACATTCCTTTAATTGTGTTTATTTCTTCAATCAGTTCGTCAAAAAATGTTTATTTGCATAAACTGAATCGCTCGGATGGTTATAAACCAGTGCCAGACAAATTGCTTCCGCTGCCCCCTACCCCATTTTTACTCTCAACCACACTACCCCTTCTACCCTAGTCTGTAACGTCTCCACCCATTCAGCTATCTCATTTCTTATTAAAACTACTATGCCCCCGGGGTTTCGGCCCCTCTTCCCTATGTTCTTCCTTAACACGTTAACTACTCTATAACCGTCCCATGTAATTTCAACCCCCTTCCCTAACCACGTCTCTACTAGAGCAATAATCTCAAAATCTTTCACTAAATCCACAATTTCCTTATTCCCTAACTTCCCCTCAACCCCTCAATTTTCAGCATCCCTATCACCATATCTAGTTATTTATTTCCTCCCCCTCCCTCCCTATACTTCTGCATTTCACCACTTCCCCCCTTACTTCTCGTGATTCTTCCTTTTGGCTCCACCCCATCCCTCTCTTTCTTCTCACCCCCATCCTTCCCCTTTTCCGTGCCAGAGCCTTTTTTCCCACCCCATAGATCTTTTAAACTTAAGGATCTCGCCTTATTTAACGCCTGCTTTCTCTCCAGGTTTATTTCTGCATTACTCCTATTCGGGGAGGTTGAGTCACTACCCTGACTCCTTTCCCTTCCCGTCACCTCTTCACTACCTGTATCCACTTCACTTCGGTCTAGTGTCCTACTTGTTGATTCACTCCTTCCTGGGCTGTTCTGACTCACCAAGGACTCTGCTGTCTTCGCTACCTGCCCGCTGACACGCAGTCCCATCTTCTCTCTTCCTTCTCCGTACTGATGTCGCCCTGCTCTCGATTTCTGCAACTCATTTCCTCCTCACATTTTTCCATCCTCAGCAGTTCCTCCTGTGTCCACGATCGCGACCAATTTCTGCCTGAAGTTACCAGACACCTCCCCACTATCTTGACTCGCAATCCCTGCGCTCTAGCACGCCACATATGCCGCTTATAGACATCCAACCGCATCCTGTCTTCTTTCTCTATCTCAGCCTTCAAATAAATGTTCGATCCTTTCAAATTTCCAGCATTCCTCAGAAGTATATCAGCCATCAGGGTTGATATTAATCTTAACTTCACCGGCCTATGTCCCTTGTTCCTTCCCACTCTATATATATCATCTATATCAACTTCGGAAAAGTTTATCTTCATTTTGTTCGAAACTATGTCCACCACTTTCAATACTAATTCCACTTTTGATTCTGTTCCTTCCTCAGGTACACCATACACAAACACATGTTTTCTTGCTGATTCGTTCCTCGCTAACCTCACTTCTCTCTTCATTGCTGTTAATTCCTCTTCCAGTACCACCACCTTCTTTTTCAAGCTCCCTACCTCATCTTCTATCTCCGCTACCTTGTCATTTACACCTCCAATTTCTTCTTTTATAAAACTTGTTAAGTCCTTCATCTCCTTCATTTGGGTTGCCTGGTATTCCTGCATCATTTCCTTAATTTCTTCTCCTTTGCTTGCTTCCTTCACCACTCTCTTGATCTCTTCAAGCTCCTCCCAGCCGAACGGTCCCTGGTTTGGACCCGGATTCTTTTCTATACCTCCTACCACCAGCAGCGTCGCAATAACCGTCGCACACAACATAATCTCCAACAGTCCTTTATAACTACTAATTTCTCTTCCTCTCTCAACTCCACCTTCCTCCCAACACTGCCTTGCACCACGCCATCTTCCAATTCTTAGCCTGTATTGCTGTAGTGTTATTCCCATATTGCGCACCTCAGCTCATTCACACGTCCGCACTTCCCGATGTCTCGCTCGTGACTGCATTCATTCATTCATTCATTCATTCATTCATTCACTAATTTGGACTTAAGTGTACTTATAAGTCTTTTGTTCCATTTCTTCATTCCAATTTGCATGATGCTCGTGCCAAGTCATACACGTGTGTTTTATAGTTTGGCATGTGTTTTGTATAGTGTGCTATCAGTTTATAAGAATAAACGTCATTTGTAAAACCCACAAACGTTTTTGTTTGTCCTCTACACTTTCGTGGTTCCCCCCCCCCCCCCCTTTTGTGACTTGCATGATTTTCCATGGCTACACCCCAATACATTATCTGCAAAATATTAGTAAACTTACAGAAAGTGTGAAATCTTACCTACCGCTAGCGTTCCGTAGAGAAGTAATACACCTAATGACACTCCAGCTGAACCCAACGCAAGATGCCTGAACTTTTGAGTGTTTGCAACTGTAACAAATAAGAAAAGCTTCATGATAGAACTGGGATATCGGTATAGAAGCAACGAAAGACAACACTATGAAAGGCACAATGTTCAAAGAAAGCCACTGGTGGTGGTAGACAGTGGAGGTGATCGTTGTTTTACGAGACAAAACAACAGATAATCCATCCTCCTTAACGCATTCAATGAAAAAATACAGACAGATACATACAGGATCTCTCTTATAAACCCAGACAGAACTCACAGTGTTTGCACTCCGCGCTACGGCAGCTGCAGCATGGGAGGGCGCGCGAAGTTCTTGACCTTGCAAGCAGCCTGCACGTGTTCGACCTGGCAAGCATGAGTCGCCAGTCTCAATCTCAGCTGTTAAGGCGACACTCCGGAGATAAAAAGATATTTTTACCTAATGCATGGATTTTCACGAAACTTTGTGGGAATGTCACCTACATAAAAATAGAGATATCACGAATATGTTTTTAATATACAATTAATAGTTTTTCCAAAATATTTTTTGAAATATTTAATTCCATTTTTTCATGAAATTTAATTAACATGTTAATGTAAATTCGTAATTAGGTAGATAATACTTCTTTCAAAAGCACTACGTATCGATTTTTCTGTACATAATTGATATAAGGAGATATATGCTACTAAAGTTCGTGTAATTTTTACGTTCTAAAATTTTGGACTTAAAAATCTCTACTACGGTACTTGAAAAAATAATGCGATCAAAAATTCCATATGCAGGTTTCTTAATATAGCTGTGATACATATACCATGCAAATTTTGTTACATTTGGCAGAATATTATGGGAGAAAAATGTGATTTAAATGTAAAATTACAATTGGCAAACAAAGCATTATTACATTGATAAATTGTTTGAATTTAGCGGAATAACTTCGCGACAAGAAAAAACTCAATCCTTTCAATTTCAGTCATTAAAAAAAGTCACCAAAATGACCAAAATATCGATTTTTTTCTCCGTAGTCCTATGTAAAAGTTATGGTTTCATCTTAATGGTCATGACAGTCATAACCAGGGCTCGGAAATTGAGGGGAAATCCTTTTTTTCTCGAGCGTCCGAAGACAAAGCCCAACATAATATATGTTCATTCTGGGTCATCGTAGGCTAGAAAATGGTGGGTTTTATTTGTCCTTTTTTCGCCTTTTACGGCCTTTTTGTCGTATTGGTCCTTTTTAAGCTTTTTTAGGTCTTAACGGCTTTCTTTGCACCTTCTTTCCACTAAATTTTTACTGCCCATTCTCAATTCGAATCATCATTAGTTCATCCATCACTTCATAAATATAGTTTCTCAAGTATATACATCTGAACCATATCTGAAAAGACAAAAATGAAATGAAAAAATCAAACTAGTGCTTGAAAAAACCAGATGTACAATTTTAATTATTGTATTGGCGTGTTATTTAACTTAAATGTTGATTTTCATTATTTTTTTACCTTGCAGTCTACAAAACATTTAGGTTATTTGTAATATTATCTGTATTATATAGGATTTCTTTCTTTTTATGCGTGATATCATAAAAGTAGGCTGCCTCTCTTTTGTAAGTTATTTACTGAGAATTATCAGTGGAGTATTTAATTTAGAGTTCTTCCATTTGTACAGTCCTTAAAGTGGAACTTTCCCAGGTTATCTATCCATGACATATTATAATTTTATTTTTACATAACAAAACGTGAGCATAATGTTTGAAATCTAATGTGGAACTGTATTAAAGAAACTGTTCTTGGAGTGTAGCAAATATTTCTTCATGCCTTTTGTTATTGCTGCATGTAACTGGAAAAATATTATAACGTCTAAATGTTATAAAATTTGGATGATACCTTCCATTTTTAGTGTTATATACAGGGTCTCTCTTATAAATTAAGACCGTCGAAGCGGCGTTTCACTCTCCGATACTTAAGCTGCAGTATGGGAAGCGCGCGGATAGTTCTTGACATTGCAAGTAGCCTGCACGTGTTCGACCAGGCAAGCATCAGTCGCCAGGCTGAATCTCAGCTGTTAACATGGTGAGACAGTTATCATTGCGACACCGTATTTTCGTATGAAAAAATATACTTTCACCATTATTATTATTAATTATATTATTATTGTTGTTGTTGCTGCTGCGAAAGTAAACTGACCATTGACTCCTGTTCGTGTAGGGCTAATCCGTTCAGCTGTATCTATTGTTGTTCAGGTACTCTTTGTTCTTGGTCAACCTGCAACTGTTGAGGGAAGACTTCACAATAAAACCTGTTGTACACGATCAAATGTTTGTCAAATTCAAGACTTCACAAGAAATTGCAGTACTTCACATGTTTACTCGTCAAACTGCTTGCAGTACTTGACAAGTTTTAAGAAGTCTTCAAAAGTCTTGAAAGTGAATTAGAACATATTCTAATCGATCAAAGAATTGCCAAGTCTCTGACAGAAGTGACCAATGGTATTCGATGATTAACGGCGCACGCTATAACCGCTAGGCATGCTGGGATTGCCGCGATGAGAATCAAGACAACAAAAATTGGCTCCGTCTTAATGACCGAGGGAAGTTGTGTGCGTACTAATTGCTAAGTATGAGGCATATCCCTGTCTATATTCGGTGGACTCCGTGCAATACCAGAATAAAATGAATAAAACGGCAGCATAAAATGAGAAATAACTCAAGGAAGTGGACAGTTTTTATGTTTATTACCGCACGGTAACCTATAAGTACACACTGTCAACAATGGTGGATTTATGACGATATCAATCAATACTGATCTGGATTTAGGGCAGTCGCCCAGGTGGCAGATTCCCACATATTATTGTTATTATTGAATTCTTAATATGTTTTCACGTAATAAGATACGAATTCGCATTGCACTGCTGTCATTTCATGTGAGTAAATTCAATACAACATAACCTCTGCAAATGATGTTATGGCAGTAAATGAATTGCAAAAATTATGTTGGAAGATAACCACATTCATATTTTCCCCATGAAAATTATGGTTTATTGCGTGTTTCTCTCTTTTTAAGAATATATCCCACTGCTAGTCCAAGAACGACTGCTGTTTGCTTTTCCTCCATGTCAAAACAAAATGCTATCGAACCTTGTCATATCTTCGAAAATCTTGTCAATCTTTCAGCAATGTTGAACAATCATTGACAAGATTTGACAACTTTTATTGTGAATTGTACCTGGGGTACACCTTCCCCAGTTATGTAAACTGCGCGACCAAGAACTTTTAAGACTTTCTAAAACTTTCTTCTCCGATGGTTAGACGACTCTGCTATCTATTTTCAAGCCACCTCTATTGGCCTAAGAACAAGTTAATTTCAAGAGATATATCAGTTGTAGTTGGTAAATATTTTTTCTGGTGATTTTTTCAATGTACCGAAGTTGCCAATACTTCACTTGGTTCCTCCTCTAATGATCACATGCCCTCAACTAAGTTCTCTAGCTAATCAAATCCGGGGGGTGTATGGAAATTTACCCTATCAGCGCTCTGGATTTTAATTTTATCTCGAACTTTCCCCCTACGGAGCTATTTAAGGAGAGCATTTTAAGGCCTTCTTGTCTGATTTGCTCCTGTTATTGAGAGTGCGACTTGACGTAGGTTAGAGAGCGCAGGAGGCAGGGTACGGCCGGCTTGAAGAAAATCCAACGCTAATAGGTAATGGCAAAATTTACCTAAACATATGACTAAGCTGGCGTCTATTTCGAGGGGAAGGTCTCAGCAATTTTCTTAAAATCTTACACGTAATCTTTTCTTTTTAGGGTGAAATGTAGGACTTTTGCACAGTCTTTGGACATTATGTATATTCCCTACTGGAAAAATAAGGTCAGGGATCACGAGTGGTGACCCTCGGTAGTCTCTCCTTCGACGTTTGAGCTGGGTGACTAAAATTTCAACCTCTAAATTTTGAAAAACCATGCCTCGGCTTTTAAATTTCCCCTTTAGTCACCCTTTTTAGTATTGGATTAGCCTCTGTATCATTGGGCCTTAAGTCCACTTAGATTCTTGTCTCATCCCAAATGTTCGTTACGGAGTGGAGTAAATGCATTGCAAAAATTATGTTGAAGATAGTCACATTAATATTTCCTCGCGCAAATTACGGTTTATTGCACGTTTCTCTTCGTTTTAGATTGTATCCCATTGCTAGTCCAAGAACAACACCTGCTGTTCGCCTTTCCTCCTTGCTAAAACAAAATGCTATCAAACCTTGTCAAATCTTTTAAAACCTTTTCAAACCTTCAGCAATGTTGAACAATCATTTACAAGATTTGACACCCTTTTATTGTGAAGTATCGAATTGAAAGGAAAATTTGTTGGTGTACAACAGGCATACAATAGCTAGGCCTAACTACTGTAAGTAAATATACCAGTGCCACATTACCCAATAGGCAGAGTAGGCTGCTAGGGGGGCCAGGACAGCAGATCGAATTTAGACCCCGTATAGTAAATTATGCGGCTGTGTGACCTGCGGATAGGTTTACGAACACATTTGCGAGTGGTTTCTGAATTACAACGGCGACCTGAGTTTGTTTAAAATAATGCTTGTCGTGCGAATAGCATTTGTCTTTCGTACAGTTCATGCAGCTCGACACCTTTCACCATGACTGACACGTAAGAACATCCCTAACGACCAGTTTTACTGTCCAGATTTCCTTCGATGTCATATAGCCTCAGTTTTTTTAAAACAAAATGCAATCAATATTTCCAACTGTCATAACAGCATTGAGGATTTATAGGAATCCCATGATAACAAATGCTTCGACTGAACGGGTATTTTTTAATTAAAACTAAGGTAGGGGGTCAATATTTCTTCCCCCTTAACATATTTGGACTTGTAGAAATTCAAGGATATTATGGACAAGGCTAGAAATTGATATATATATATATATATGTGTGTGTGTGTGTGTGTGTGTGTGTGTGTGTGTGTGTGTGTGTGTGTGTGTGTTTGACATAAGCATAAACACTGCAAAAAGTGATCAAAAGGACACTTCATTTTAATATATTTTTCCTTTCTAACCTTGCCAAACACTTTCCCTGTAACGAATTACTTGAAGGTAATTTATGAAAAAAATGTTTTCTTGCTATTCTTTTTTCAAAATAGTCTTTCAGCAATGTTCGTAGGATGTTAAACGCTTCACTTGCAAGTTTGTAACCATTATCTTGTCCCTCGCTGCCTTAATAGCCGCTTTCAAAGCTCCTTTTCCCACTACTTTCGTTTTCCCATCAGAAAATAATAATAAAATTCATAAATAACATATAAATTTAAGGGAACGAAATTACGATCATTCCCTGATTTATTATAATGGCCGCCACAGTTACTCACGCCGTGTAGCGATTTCACGCCAGGAACAACTCACGACTGAAATGCAGTACAGTATTATACATATCAGTACTCACTCTAGGAATACCAGGCTCTTAATTTGAATGATGCACTAACTCAGTTCAGCATTGAGAAATGAATCCTCCTTGTACAAGGGAAATAAACGTGATGCACACAAGCAACTCTCACAAGACAACAGGATGAGGTTACGCGTGTGCACGATGCTAAACATTAGATACCAACCATGCAAACTGGAAATCCCTAGGGGACGAAATTAGGCGCGGAGACGGAATTTGGCCCCCTACCTTACTTATGGGTTGTCATCGAACATCAGCGGTACAAGAATGACTAAATTCTCTAGCCATTATTTATATTGGATATGACATCTTGCATTAATAATAATAATAATAATAATAATAATAATGTATATGTATGTTCAGTCCTCAGCCAAGAGGCTGGTTCGTACACCAACAGCTCCGCTATCAACCGTCATAGGTGGTCCAAGCATCACTGAAGAAGCGTGCTAGGGAAATGAGGTAGTTTCCCGTTGCTTTCCTTACTGAGAAGTTACTATTACATTTCATTCTGTTAAGCCCACTGAAATGCTCACACCAACCGGCCCTATGAGTAACATTTTCACACCATTCATAACAGGGAATGGTTGCATACGGAATGGTATTACTAACATCACTGATACCTCGGTCACTTTCATATTGTAAAAGCCAAGGATGAGACTGGACAATGAAAGTAACAAATTTGTTCTAGCCCACACCAGAAGACATAGTGCACTGTAAACACAAGATCTTGCAACCAAAGGAATACTGTATGCGGAACACTGGATTTCCAGAGAAAAACTACTCGAAGTCATCCTGAAAGAGGAACGTAAAATCATCAGAAAAACTGACTGACGAAGGATACCCACTGCAATCTCGTACAAAAACCAAGGAGCTCTCAAACCTTGCGGCCGACATCAGAAAAAGACGCCTGAAATTTTACGGACACAAATCCGCCAAGAGCTGGAAAAACCAGGAATCACAGTGACCGACATCGCAGACCAAATCTGCTACAGAACGAAAATTAGCAAGTGGGAAGTAGAGTCAGAGAGAAACCACAAGAAGAAGACAGGAGCCAAGTAGACAGAAGAACGAAGAGCCACGATAAAAGAGAAATTGAAGGGTGCCTGGCAAAAAAGGAAATGCACAACTTCTAAGTGAGCTTTGCGTGATCAGTTTTCTGGTCTTTTTCGCATCTAATAATAATAATAATAATACAACTCCGCACAATAGACCAGACATAACATTAACAAACAAAAAAGAATCAATACACATATCTCACTGACATCGCTATCCCGAATGACCACAAAATGAAACAGAAATACAAGGGGAAGATCGACAAATATACTCCTTTAGCTATGGAAGTAGCAAGGATCTGGAAACAAAACAGAATGACAATTCTTCTTTTTCTCCCACTGGTCTCACATCAAAATCATTTCCAGTAAACTTAAAGATTCTACAGCTCTCCACACAATGTGGCACAAAAGGCTGGAATTCTGAAGACCTGTCAGAACGTTCCTGAATGCTAAATAGAAAAGGCTGGAACCTCTATAGCGAAGAGAGTAAGGAAGGCATATATTGTAAATTTATGAAAATTATTATTAAGTTCTATTTCTTATATGTAAAATGTCGAAATACGAGTTATGTTACCAACTATAAAGTTGTGAATGAATAATAAGAATACAAAAAGGGGATCTAGAAAACTTTCGGAAGAACGAAAGACCATGAAAAAAATTCTTGGTGCAAAAAAACTGAAGACGGATTCAGACTGAAATTCCTTAAAGCAACAGAGAAACTGTCCAGCCTGGCATCAGATATTAGAAAACGAAACTTGAAAATGTATGAACATGTTCAAAGACTCCCAACACAAGGCTTACACACACGATCATGACATACAGCAGAAAACTGAAGAGTCTACCATGGATCCAAGAAGTCAAAAACAACATGGAGAAAGTCCAGATAGATATATCAGAAATATTAGACAGAAATCGGTTCCGTAAAAATGTAAACCGATGGATAGTACAGCCAGAGAATGAAGTTCCAAGGTGACCAGGGACCAAGTGGATTGAAGAAAGGAAGAGAGTCCACAGAGAAAAAATGAAAGCCATATGGAAGACCAGAAAGGGGAGTCATGAAAGCACTGCGCGATCCAGCAGGGTCCACACGAAAATAATAATAATAATAATAATAATAATAATAATAATAATAATAATATTAAACTTTCGAGATAATCTGAATGATTTCATTGCAGAAAAAGTAAGGAAAGAGAATGATTAAAGGGACGTTAGTTTGTTTAGATTTAGCATGTTATTTTCTGTTTTATAATGCTCTATTACTTTGCTTAACCATGTTAATATCGTGTAATACATTTTCCCTCTGAAGTAATTGGAATTTCAATGAAGACTTGAGTGATCTGATATTTTTTGTTTTGTTGACTGTTTTATTAAAATTTGGGGGTAGGCGGTATCCGTCAATGGGACCTCGAAGAGCTCAACTGCTTACGGACCCATATAGAGTTTAACCCGGCACTGGGCACTACGTTTTTTCTGTAGCCACTACCAGTAAAATCGTCATCAATACTCACTTCTCTGTTGATAGTATTCAGGACCTTCGTCGTCGTGTTCATCAGCGCTGCGATCTATGATGGCGTCCGGGTGATAATAGTGGATGAGTTCCAAAATTCCAAAGATCTGTAGCATGAATAATAATAATTTAATTTGGCTATTGCTAGCCGGTTACAGCCCTCCCATGAGGATGGGCGCCATCTGCTGCATGTAGGAAATAGTTTGTTATTGTGATGCAGAAGTGATGGGGACAGAACAAACACCCAGTCCCCGAGCCAAGGGAATGAACCCATACTCAGGTATGGGGCCGGACAATATGAGTATGATACCAATTACCTTAGACCTGTCTGGCTCCATGGCTAAATGGTTAGCGTTCTGGGCTTTGGTTAAAGGAGTCCCGGGCTCAATTTCTGGCAGGGTCGGGATTGTTAACCAAAATTGGTTAATTCCGCTGGTACGGGGGCTGGGTGTATGTGTCGTCTTCATCATCATTTCATCCTCATCATTACGCGCAGGTCGCCTACGAGCGTCAATTCAAAGACCTGCACCTGGCAAGCCGAACTTGTCCTCGGACACTCCCGGCAGTAATGCTTAGATTACACGATGCCAGTTGGTGAGACAATTGTCCTCTAATTATAGCGGAACAGTCGCTGGCCAGTCCAGTTGAACGAGAACCCGTTCACACGAGGAAGCTATTACCACGCCAGTAGACGACGAGAAATGGCTAAGTGCGCCGTCTGTAGTGTCCCGTGAGGAATTAAATTTATTTTGTAATTATATGTGTCGGGAATTCATTGCTGAGTTTTGACCTCAATCACACCGAATCCTTGAATGTGAGGCCACCGAATCCTTGAATGTAAATTTCATCGGTTAATTTTATCGCTTGACGAGCATTTTTGTCTTTGTATAGGTCTTCGTGTTGATTCCACAAACATCATTGTTCCCTATACAGCTCAATGAATTTTGCGGTGGTATCGTCACCTTACGTTGGAGCCATAATTATGCTAACAGCTTACAAATAATTAAAAAGTTAAAGTATTTAAATTATCAAGACCACGCAGGCGGCTGCACCTCTCGGTTGACACAAGCGAACTGGCACAAAAAAAACATGCAATTACGGGTCTGTCACGTTCGCACGCTGCCAACTGTCCCGACAATACTGAGTTCCCGGGGAGGGTGGGGGTTGCAGCTGGGCCCAGTATTTGGCTTCTGAAGAAATGTACGAACACGTAAAGCAATCCTGACTTTGCGTCTGATCTTAGAGGATCGAATTAAGAAGGAGGAGCCCACGTACATGGCGTTCGTAGATCTAGAAAAGGCATTTGATACTGTTGATTGGACCAAGCTATTTCAAATTCTGAAGGTGATCGAGATCAGATACTGGGAACAAAGAATTATCTACAATCTGTATAAAAATCAGTCTGCAAGGCTTTGAAAAAGAAGCAGCAATCCAGAAAAGAGTGAGGCAAGGCTGCAGTTTGTCCCATTCCTTTTCAATGTTTACGTAGAAGAGGCAGTAAAGAAAATCAGAGAGGAATTTGGAAAGTGAATTACAATACAAGGAGAGGAAATCAAAACCCTGAAATTATCCGATTAATTCTTTTTTTAATTTCGTGCGGCTATTTCTAGCCAGACCCTCCAGGGTGGGCGGCATCTGCCATGTGTATGTAAATGCGTGTTATTGTGGTGGAGGATCGTGTTATGTGTGGTGTATGAGTTGCAGGGATGTTGAGGACAGCACAAACACCCAGACTCCGGGCCAATGGAATTAACCAATGAAGGTTAAAATCCCCGACCCAGCCGGTAATCGAACCTCTGAACCGAAGGCTTACGCTGGCCATTCAGCCAACGAGTCGGACAATTATCCGATGATATTGTTATTCTATCTGAGACTGCAGAAGATTTCGAGAAATCCCTAAATGGTATGGACGGAGTCTTGGGTAAGGATTACAAGATGAAAACAAATAAGTCGAAAACTAAATAAATGGAGTGCAGTCGAACGAAGTCAGGTGATGCAAGAAATATTAGATTAGGAAATGAAGTCCTACAGGAAGTAGATGAATATTGTTACTTGGGTAGTAAAATAACTAACGATGACAGAAGCAAGGAGGACATAAAATGCAGACTAGCACAAGCAAGGAAGAGCTTTTCTCAGAAAATAAATTTGCTCACTTCGAACATTGATATAGGAATTAGAAAGATGTTTCTGAAGACTTTCGTCTGGAGCGTGGCAATGTATGGAAGTGAAGCGATAACTAACTCAGAAAGAAAGAGAATAGAAACTTTTGAAATGTGGTGTTACAGAAGGATGCTGAAGGTGAGATGGATAGATGGAATCACCAACGAAGAGATACTTGAATCCAATTGGTGAGAGGAGATCGATTTGGCTAAATTTGACGAGAAGAAGAGACAAAACGATAGGACACATCTAAAGACACTCAGGACTTGTTCAGTTGGTTTTTGAAGGAAGTGTAGGCGGTAAGAACGGTAGAGATAGACCAAGTTATGAATATGACAAGCAGATTATAGCAGATGTAGGATGCAGCAGTTACGTAGAAATGAAAAGGTTAGCAAGGATAGGGTGGCATGGAGGGCTGCATCAAACCAGTTTATGGACTGATGACTCAATCAACAACATGTTTTTGGACTGGGGGTCTATCTAGAATTAGTGTGGACCAACAAGCCAGAATAACATAGAGAGGCGGAAACGCTGCCTGGATGAAGTTAATTGAACGTACGTCCGCCATGTTTTCAGTGGTCATTTATAAACAAGGGGCCGTGGCTCTCGAATTACGACAAAATGTTGAAAATATGCATTACAGAATTACTGGTACACAGTTAAAGACCGTTAGCCGGAAGCTTAGAGCATTAATAATCACAGAGTGCGAATAACGCATCATCCCTGTTGCGGTGTTAGGCCAACATCATTATCAGCTTATTGTAGAGTAGTTCGAAAAAGATATGAGGAGAATCGTCATACAGCGACATACGCACAGGCCGCGAAATCGGAATCAGAGCGTAACCCTGCATGGCTGTTATAGATAAGCGTAAATTACAGTAAAAATGATGATCGTGATGATGATGATGATTATTGTTGTTTAAAGGGGCCTATGTCATCGGCCACTAATGGTACGAAATGTAATGACAATTTAAAAGTAGAAAATTCGTCCACTCACCAGAATTCAAAACGTGATGATGAAGAATGAATGGATGAATATGAATTTAAAATAATAAGCGGATCCAACTCACAATACTGAAAGTCAAAAATAATTCCAAAATCGATCCACTGACTATAATTCAAAAAGAAGACGATGAACAATGATTATGAACTTAAAACAATCAGTGGATCCGACCCGCAATATCTCACCTTCGCAGAAACTATCTTCAAACAAAAGTATTACCGGCCAAGGGACTGCTTCCAAAGCACAGTCCTGAATCGATGACACTTGTTGCCTAAAGGGGTTAAAAATCCAGGTCGACGGCTCCTCATAATGGTACTTATCGCTGGTACGGTAGAAGCATGGTATTTCTCAAGTAGCGGTACTAATCAAAATTAACTTAGACTTACGGTGCCCACACATTATGGTACTACTCACATGTAATGTACGTCGCACAGGTAACTCAGACCTACGGAAAGTGGGAACATTATTAATCAATAACCACCTTATGTACGCACCATCTTACTCCGATTAGAGCAGACGTACGCTGAGCCATCGCTCTCTACAGTATATCGCTCAGCCTCCCCACTTCACTCAGGACACGCATGTTACTTATGGAGCCGCCATATTGGGACTAAGTCTGGGCGTTCCCCACAGTATTTCCGTGTTGGATACAGGCGAGTTTCGGATTTAAAAATGAATTTAAGAACAAAAAATCTGTTAAAATTATGTTTTGCCTTTGATTACATATAATTAACAGTTTTACCATAAACTGCAATTTGTGAATGCTGATTATATTTTGTCATGTATAAGCACTCGGTTTTCATATATTGTGAGTAGTTGCAATGGCTTTAAGAACAGACCATATGACAAAATTATTATAATCATTTTTTTTCAGCCAGTAGACAAATTTAGGATACCTGAGCATGAAAAAAGTAATACAGTGATCAAAGAAGTGTGAACGGCTAAAATTAAATAATTACACATAGGCTAAGGCCTAACACAACATTAGGCCTATTATAATAAATACTGAAGCCAGCAATTTAGGCTACATTTCTAGTGAAAGGAATAAATGCGTATATTAAAGAACTGCCTTCGTAGCGTAACGGTTAATGTAATTAACTGCCGTACTCGGGGTCCGGGTTCGACTCCCAGTACTGCCGGAAATTTAAGAATGGTATGTGGTCAAAATGGTACATGCAGTTCACATCCTGGTATGAAAATGGGAATACGAACCTACTACGCTGGCGTAGCAGGGGGAGAGGTGATACTTCCACGTGGCGCGTTCCAGGTGGCGGATAGGGTGTCCTAACCGGCTTGCCGGCGGACTTGAGCGAAATAAAATAGCTCTCGCGGACCAAACACGCAACCCTCTGTGGGTGGGGGACGCAGACGAAGAATACGCCCACGGTATCCCCTGCCTGTCGTAAGAAGCGACTAAAAGGAGCGACCAAGGTATGATCGAATTAGGACCATGAGACTATTTATAATTAATACCATCACGCGGGGAGCACCATGGATCGCCTTTACTTGCGAGTAGTACCACTATGTTAGGTACACAATAGGTTTGTGATTAGTAGCAACAGTGTGTGAATCAGGATGGGTTTTACAGTAGGCTACCCGTGATTAGTACCACTACATGCGAAAACACCACGGGCTTACGTTGCCTGTAATTAGTATCATTATGTGAGAAACACCACGGGTCTGGGCGTTGCCTGTGATTAGTACTCCTATGTCCGGCTCCAGGACTAAATGATTAGCGTGCTGACCTTTGGTCACAAGGGTCTCGGGTTCGATTCCCGGCAGGGTCGGGAATTTTAACGACATTTGGTTAATTTCGCCGACACGGGGGCTGGGTGTGTGTGTCGTCTTCATCATCATTTCATCCACAACACGACGCGCAGGTCGCCTACGGGAGTCAAATTGAAAGAACTGAAAATGGCGAGTCGAACTTGTCTTCGGACACTCCTGGCACTAAAAGGCATACGCCATTTCATTTCAGTACCCCTATATGAGCGCCACCATGTGTCTGCGTTGCCTATGATTAGTACCCACTATGTGAGGAACACCACGGGATAGTACGAGTTCCTATGATTAGTACCGGGCGAGTTGGCCGTGCGCGTAGAGGCGCGCGGCTGTGAGCTTGCATCCGGGAGATAGTAGGTTCGAATCCCACTATCGGCAGCCCTGAAGATGGTTTTCCGTGGTTTCCCATTTTCACACCAGGCAAATGCTGGGGCTGCACCTTAATTAAGGCCACGGCCGCTTCCTTCCAACTCCTAGGCCTTTCCTATCCCATCGTCGCCATAAGACCTATCTGTGTCGGTGCGACGTAAAGCCCCTAGCAAAAAAAAAAAAAAATGATTAGTACACCTATATAAGGAATACCATAGGTTCGCGTTGCCTGCAAGTGGCACCATTATGTGAGAAACACCATACGTCTGCATTACATATGCGTATTACATTACCTGTGACTAGTACCATAATGTGTGGAATACCGCGAGTCTACGCTACTTTGGATTAGTACCGCAACATGAGAAATACCATGGTTCTACTTTACTAGCGATAAGTACCATTATGAGGGGCAGGTGACCTGGATTTTGGACCCCTTTAGACAACAAACATCACAGATTCGGCATTGTGCTTTAGAAGCAGTCCCTTGGTCACTAATACTATTGTTTTACGATAGTTTCTTGGAATGTGGGGCATTGCGGGTCGGATCCACTAGTTGTTTTAAATTCATAGCCATCCATCCATTCTTCGTCATCACGTTTTGAATTCTGGTCAAGAGATGATTTTGGACTTTTAAATTGTCATTACATTTCGTACCATTAGGACCGATGACCTAGATGTTAGGCCCTTTCAAACAACAAACAACATCATCAAAATGGGGGGATGGGAAGATTGGAAGGGATAGACAAGAAAGGGGGAAGGAAACGGCTGTGGCCTTAAGTTAGGTATCATCCCGGCATTTGCCAGGAGGAGAAGTGGGAAACCACGGAAAACCACTTCGAGGCTGTCTGAGTAAGGAATCGAATACGCTTCTACTCAGTTGACCTCCCGAGGCTAAGTGGACCCCGTTCCAGTCCTCGTAACACTTTACAAACTTCGTGGCAGAGCCGGGAATCGATCCCGGGCCCCCAGGAGTGGCACCTAATCACACTAACCGCTGCACCACAAAAGCAAATATAATTAAACTTGGTGATAATTTATTTTTATTTAGCAAAGGTTATACTAACCTCACACAGCTGCGAATGTTCTATGTGCTACCACTTACCACGTCGGCAATTTTGAACCCATTTTGACCTCCTGTTCTTATCTTTCGGGAATCTAAATAACCTAGTCCCTTTACAGGAATGACTTCTACAATAGTGTTGGCTACTGAATGCATGATTTGAAGCAGTGTATCGATTCATTCAAGTGTCCGAGTGAATCGATTCACAGGAACGGCGAGCTCACGGCACACGATTCAGCTTACTCCCAGCGGACAGTGCTGAGTGGCGCACTCACTGGACGTTGACGGGGAGCCGAGCTTCCGCTGCAGCGAGACAGTGAATCATGGCACATCGAAAGAATCGTGAACGAGCGCGGCTCAGTGAGACACAAGATACACACGGCTCCTTATCGGCTCACTGGACACTGGCGGAGAGCCGAGCTTCCGCTGCAGCGAGACATACAGTGAGCCATGGTACACTGAAAGAATAGTATGCTATAATGGACTCTCGAGCTCAGCTCATTTGAAAATAATACCCATTTGCATTCACTGTCCTCTTCTTACAGGGAGGTTTAAATAATAGATGGATTTATTTGCAGCGTTAAAAAGGTAGTCAAAACATAATTCTGAAGTAGCTAGTAAGTAGGTAGGCTAGTAGGTTATACTATTTATTAGTTTAATGAATCTTTGTGTTATAACTTAGTTGACATTTGACAATTAAACTCGACTCTAGCCTGCCCTATGACTATGAGTCGTGCTCATGACCACTTAAAAGTACCTGTTTTATATTGGGAAGAACGACTCAGTATTCTCTCAGTTCATATGTCACATCGTTGCACAAGACTTCAATCATATGTGGACAGACGCAATAACTTAACTAACAGTATGTTGAATCAGAAAGCCAGCGGGCTACTGTACATCTCGGGTAGCCTATACAAAATATGACGATTTAAAAAATCCTCAGCTGATAGAAAAATACATATTTTCAAAAATGACTGACTGTCGTGCGGTTAGTATCGCACAGCTATGCGTTTGTATTCGGGGGATGGTGGGTTCGAATACCACCGTCGGCAGCCGTTAAGATGGTTTTCCATAGTTTCCCCATTTTCACACCAGGAAATGCTGGGACTGTACCTTAATTCATGCCATGGCTGGTACCTTCCTAATCCTAACATTTCCCACCCTGGGTCGCCGGAAACCTTCGATGTATTAGAGTGACTAGCATTTTTTTTCTAAGAAGAGCTCATAGTATGAAGACCAGATGGCAGCTGCGAGCACTGAATGCTGTTGCTGCTGTCTTACCAGTACATACTACACAGATGCAGTAGGAGCGGTGACTAATGTGCCGTGAATCGGATCACTGTAGCCTATCGATTCAGTAACGTGAACGGAATCAAATTAATCGATTCAGTAAAATTAATAGAATGTCCCATCACTATTCTACAATTGGGAGCGAAAATAATCCACGACAACTTAATCCCACTGCTCTGTACTCCACAAAGTGGAGACGTTTAGTCCCAATATGGCCGCTGCCGCAAAGAATTCTGGGAGCGTGACCAGACTTGCGTATATAGACCTTGCGTATCTGCGTTAAAACAAAAAGAATGCTTTTACTCGCGTTGCCAAAGTGGTGGTGGTGGTTTTTGTTTGAAGAGGAAGTACAACTACAGTAGGTAAGCATCCTCACCTTGGTGCGCGCTGATATCAGTAACATATTGAAATTCAAATAAAATATTTGCCTTTATTCCCCCAAAATACTTTTTCGTTGGTATTGGGGGGGGGGGCTCAGATTACATTATTTACTCCCAGGCTTCGTACTGAAGCTTTCAGAGAAAAAAATACTTACGAGAGATACTGTAATGTTTATTGCGACTCACGGTTAGAAGTACGCCGATGATAATGCATCCTGTCTTGAGAGGGAAGCAGAAGCAACAAAAGTTGACTTCCGGCATTCGAATGCCACATAGCGCTTTCCTATCAAGTGCGTCAATATCAACGTCATCGTCATCGTCATCGTCATCGTCGTCGCGGACAACATAATCGTCGTCGTCGTCGGACATAGTTTTAATCGGTTTAATCTTGTACCCTCTGTAATTCCAGGTAACTATGGATGTGCTGGACCGCTGTTGTATTGTTGTTCATTGTTAGCATTGCATTTGTCTCCACAGAACACCAATTTTGTCTCTAAAGATTTTGGTATTCCGATATTCGCGCGGATGATTCCAGGGGCACAGTTTTCTCAATACTGTTTTGAGTTTATCTTAGTGTTTCAAATGTGCATTGTATTTAAACCTCAAAAAAATTCTAAATCTATATAAATAAAAAATATACACTGACTGAGCAAATGTCATGGGATAGCGGAGCACTGATGCGCAGGTGTGTTGTCTGCGCACCACACGTCCCCTGTGCCAGCGGCAGTTGTATAGGAGACCTTGTCAGCAGTGGCTGTGCATGTGACAGGTGTAACATGGAACGTTGTCGTGAGCTGACACCGTTCGAACGGGGTATGGTGGTCGGTGCCCGACGGATGGGAAGTGTGATTTCGGAAGTAGTGCGGGAATTCGGCTTCACACGATCAACCGTGTCCAGGGTGTATCGTGAATGGTTGAATGCGGGTGTCACCGTCCACAACAGACGAACGACCGGCCGTCCAGCCACCCTCGATGACCGTGGCCGGCGACATCTGAGACGGATTGTCAATAGTGACAGACAGGCAACCGTGCAACAAAATCACGGCTCAATTCAGCACAGGCCGTGCTAGACACGTCTCCCAGTGGACAATCTGTAGGAACATGGGTTCTATGGGGTATGGGAGCCGGCGCCGCACACGGGTGCCACTGTTAACTCAGCGTCATCGGGCATAACGACGTGCATTTGTCGCCAGTCACCAGGGATGGACACTGGAACAATGGCGTAACGTGATATGGTCGGACGAATCACGATTTCAACTGCACCATGCCGATGGGAGGCACCGTGTACGGCGCAGACCACATGAAGCGATGGATCCCGCCTGCCTCGAAGGTGTGGCCGAGGGCGCTGGTGTCCCTGTTATGGTCTGGGGTGCATTTTCCTGGTATGGAATGGGCCCCCTAGTTGTTCTGGAAGAGACTTTGAATGGTACGCGGTATGTTGAGCTGCTCGGAGACCATCTCCACCCATTTTTGGCCTTCCTGCGCCCAGACGGTTCTGCGGTGTTTCAAGATGATAATGCGCCGTCACATCGCTCCCACGTCGTCCGGGAATGGTTCCAGGAACATGCAGCGGAGGTCCAACGACTGCCATGGCCACCAAGGAGCCCAGATATGAATCCTATCGAGCATATCTGGGATGTCCTGGAACGCAGGCTCCGTGCCATGGATCCTGCACCCACGAACAGACCAGCTTTGGCGGCCGCTCTGCAAACGATTTGGTGTCAGCTGCGCCCAGAAGACTACCAGGGACTTGTCGACTCACTTCCACTGTGTCTCACTGCAGTTCGCAGGGCCAGAGGAGGCCCCACAAGCTATTATGTGACTATCCCATGACATTTGCTAAGCCAGTGTAGTTTAATCTGAACACTTCAAATGTTTGCCCCATACTTCGCTTTTAGTGCCTTTCCCTAGTGTTTACAGTGTTTGGGATAAGCGAGATCAAATTTGTTACTTTCATTTATCTATATCAGTCCCATCCTTGTCTTTAATAATTATGAACGATAGTAATGATGACATTCCTCATGTACACAGTCCCTGTTATGAACGATGTGAAAATGGGTTGGCAGACTGATTTATGTAATAGCAACTTCTGGCTTGGCGGGGAAAGCAACGGAAAACTACCTCACTTCTTATTTCCCTAATATGCATCTGCAGCGACATCTAGACCGTCTATGAGAGTTGATGGTGGAGCTGTTTTAGATCAAACCAGCTTTCAAACTGAATATCTAACATTCTGCACCTTTGCTTACTGATTGTCAACATCTGCCTCTGGCTCTTGTAAATGTAGATTTTGATCTCATGGGTTCCGGGTCCTTCAGTCACTTGTTGATATATATCGGTGGACAGCGTAAGGAAATTTAATTATTACTTGAAATAATAATTCAGGAAGTGGGCTAAGATGGATTTATTTATCTCAAAAAGGTACAGGTAACTGAATTTAACTTTTTGATGCATCACATCTGTTAAAGAAGATTGGCATTAAAAACATATGACAGAAATTTAACACAAATGTTGGTAAAGATGAAGACTTCAATATAATATAATAGTTAATATAATATTTAATATAACGTAAATTGCCATAGCTAGAAATGAAAATGATTAAAGCACTGGAAAATCCTGAAAATCATTATCGGATTGCAAGTAACGCCGTTGGTTGGTTCACTTGATCTGTGAAAATGGATGAGACAAACGTAAGACATCTCACTCATGTGAAAGAAAGATTTGGCCTATATTATGGGCTCAGTGATCACCATCATCATCATGACCAATGGAGAAAAGTACTACTCGATAACTATGATCAGTACTCTCCTGAACAAAATTATATCCTAAACACGTAACTTCAATAAGCAAGACCATTACAATTTAGCTAATGCACTACAATTGCAGACTGAACTGAATTTGTAATAATCATCAATAAAATTCAGCTAAAGCAATGTCACTGTAGACTGAACTGATTATCTAATTCGAATAATAATAATAATAATAATAATAATAATAATAATAATAATAATAATAATAATAATAATAATAATAATTGTTACCGAGGTTGGTGGATCAGCAGAGGTGAAATAAGGTGCCGGAATGAATGGGTCTAACTACAGAGTCAAAGTTAATTTAACATTTTAACAAAGGTTATATTTTCCAGAAAACAATAGAAATTTGATAACTTTTCACTTTAGGGAAATTACAAAGACATAGCAATCTAAAAACAAAACTTAGAAGGATCCAAGAATTTTAACTCTCTTGGGCTACAAGCCCCTAGTTTTACAATTTCGAGCTCCTAGCTCAACGCCCAAATTTGTTCAAGGGCAGAAATCCCCTAATAACATGGAGCACATGCTCCCACTTTACAATGGCAAGCCTCCCAGAGGCATTCTTACAACACTAGAAAAGAGCTGACACGCTCACAGTTTTTTCAAGCCTATTCAAGGCAATATCAAACTTTACAATTACTTGCTATCAAGGCACAACTTACACAAATGAAACGGGGGTATCTCGTACCCAACATACTGGGCCTTAGCAGAAAAAGAACAGGTTAAGTAAATGGCCCGAAACACCAAGTTGAATGGAGGCGTGTACTTGCACTCCTAAATATGCATTCTTAAAACCTAAAAGGCACTAGGCCGATGAAACAGGGGCTATTCCCAAACTATGGAGGTGACTCGTATAAGAATAATTTAAGACATTACAGAAAGGAAGAAAACCAGTTACAAAACGTAGTCACCTCAAACCAATATGAAGGGGAGCTCGAGAGGGTAAATCACTCTCTATCCCCGAATTACAGTTGCAGGTTTTATGAAGTTTTTACATAAGCTGGCAGAATTTTACATTTTTAGAAAAGTAGATTACATGGTAAAAGTTTCGGACCTTTCCCGCGGGTTAAACTGTTGAGCTAGCAAGAAATAAAGATGTTAAACGGCCATTACCTTGCTGAAGAACTGCTGCCTGATGAAAGAGGCACCACCCGCCTCCTGCTTCACATACACACACTCCGTTAGATGTTGATAACAAAAAATGGCCAAGAGACGTGAAAATCCGCAGTTTAAAGTTCGAGACCTTTCATGAATAATCAAGCCACACCCTCTCACTTTTATTGGCTAGCTTAAAGTTACACATCAAATCGAAGAAGAAACCCGTCATTGGTTAGAAATTAATTACAGAAATTAGGGATTGGCTGAATTCAAAACTGGCGTAAAGAAAATATCAATATTGCCAACCCAAAAATGAATGAACAATTTAGTAAAGAACAAACTTATGAATACAAAATGTTTTCAAATAAAGTTCCTTCACTTCGCACCAGGGTGCATGATTATAGTTTTTGTAGTGACCTCTGTTGCAGAAAGTCCAAACTTCCTGATAAATGGTAAAGAAAACATGTAGAATTTTATACAGTACTGGACACTTCACAATCACAAAATTAAGGAGGTGACATCTTCTGAGGAAAAGTTTAAGTAGATTTAGTTCCAATTTCTGTGTTTCTCCTGTAGAGGAGTTCTAATTGGCGCAAGATTTAAATGTGCGGCGTAGAGGTGTACCGACCGGTACAACAACAATAATAATAATAATAATAATAATAATAATAATAATAATAATAATAATAATAATAATAATAATAATAATAATAATAATAATAATCACTGAAAATAACTAGGCACTGATCATCGCAGAGTGAACTGAACATCTATCTCCAATAATAACATTCACTGAAAATAACTAAGCATTGCCATCACAGACTTAACTAACATTATGAATATCACTGGAAATTAACTAACGCACTGTTAACACAGACCAAACATAATTTTATAAACTGGTGATCATCACTGACAAAAATAGATTAAAGACTGTCATCGCAGACTTCAGTGACATATAAATCAGTGATATGCCCACTGAACTGGGCGTTGATTCTTTGCCATTTACCAAATATGAAATAATGACATGACAAAATCTTTCTGCATCATTACGTTCCAGTTTACCTCACAGTACATGGACTCGTCCATCCAACGCTCCACGCATGCACTACACTGTGAATAGCATCATCTATAAGAGATCAGTTGAACGGTTAGTGTGCATGAAAGTCAAAAGTGTGAAGATGAAGGTCAATCTAGTGCACAACTGTGATGGTACCATATACTGTACCCCAAAGACAGACTACGAAGGAAATAAATTACTGTTTATTTTTGGAACATCACCTGCAACCAGCATTGTGCAAGAGGCAACAACACTTTTTGCCTCCCATGATTTTTCAGGTAACCGATGCGTCTACAAAGTGCTCAATCATCCTCCCAGGTCACAGATAGGGAGGCTTTGGAATGCTCAGATACTCTCTTTCTAGGAGTTATAAATATGGAGGGCTTAATCTCATGGTTATGAGTGAAGACCCCAACAGTTCACTTGATGGAGATGGACTTTGGTATGGCAAGTGAAATAGGCAGAGAAGGAACCATTACCACTGGTTTTGCTCTCAACAGCCATGCAAGTGAAAGAAGCTATCGCAAGACAGACTAACTATGAAAGCATAAGTCTGTGGCAGACTGTTGCAGTTCCAGTACTTGATACCAGATGTCTCATGCAATGTGTGCCATGAAGAATGACTTAAAAATCATTGCATGTGGGTCACTTTCTGCCAAATTCAATCAATCAATCAATCAATCAATCAATCAATCAATCAATCAATCAATCAATCAATCAATCAATCTGCATTTAGGGTTGTCACCCAGGCAATATATTCCCTATCAATTGTCTGCCTAGTCTTTTCTTAAATGAATTCAAAGAATTTGGAAATGTATCAAAAATGGAATAATGACATGACAAAATCTTTCTGCATTGTTACGTCCCAGTTTACCTCACACTACATGGACTCATCCATCCAACACTCCATCCATGCACTACACTGTGAATAGCGTCATCTGAAAGAAATTAAAGACATTCCATCGGAATGGCTCAAATCAGAGTTCATCACCTTACCAAAAAAGCCAATTGCAAAACAATGGCGAGATTATAATACCAATATAAATGGTCCGTTATTGGGCATTATAAATGTTACCGTGTTTTAGCGGTAGGCAGAGGTGAAAGAAGGTGCGGGCTTGAACGGGTCTCAAACTACGGAATCAAAGTTAATGTAAAATTTAACAAGGTTATATTTTCTTTTCAAAATTAAGAAAAAAAACAAGTACGGCAGGTACAGAATAGCAAGGCAACAAAAGGAGCAATTACAGTATTTACAGTATTTGGGCTTCGAGCCCTGAATTCACACTTCTAGGGCAATTAGCCCAATGTTACTCCAAAAATAAGTTTTACCAGAGGGGCAGAAAACCCCATTCATGTTCAGGAGCACTTGCTCCAAATTACACAGAAAAGCCTCCTCGAGGCATACAACACTCAATTTTCAAGAAAGAGCCACACGCTCTCAACCTTTAGGCCTCTCAAAGGCCACACCAAACTCCACCTTCAAGTTGTCCTCTCAGGACATAGACACAGGGGTAACATACCCAACCTACTGAGGTCTATTAAATGAAAAAGGGTAATTACATGACCTCTAAAATAACAATTTGAGAGGAGGCGATCTGCACTCCTAATGTATTTGTTTCAAAACCTAATTTGGCTCTAGGCCACTAATGCAAGGGCTAATCCCATACTACCGAGGTGACTTTAGAAAAGGACAATTTACATTACAGTTAAGGAAGAATCGGTTGTGAGAAATAAGTTCACCTCAAAACAAAATGAGTGGGAGCTCGAGAGGGTTAAGCACTCTCTATCCCAATATGTAGCTTTAAAAGATAACAGATGCTAAGAGTAGTTACATTTTAGGAAAAGGTTACATGATAGAAACGCTTCGGACCCGCCCCGAGAGTTAAACTGCTGAGCTAGCAAGAAAAGAAGTTATTAAAAGGCCATTACCTTGGTGTAGAACTGCTCCCCGAAGAAAGAGGCGCTTCCCGCCCCCTGCTATGTACTTTACACACTAAAAGATGGAACAGAAGTGGCACCGAGACCCTAAAATCAGCAGTTTATATACTCTCGCGGAAAGTTCGAGGCGTTTCAGGGAAAAAAACACCCGCCCACAATTACTTTATTGGTTAGGGATAAGCAGCATATTCAAGTTGGGGGAAGAAACATCAGATTGGTCAGAAATTAATTAAAGAAATTCGGGATTGGCTAAATACAAAACAAGGGGAAAGAGAGGGGTATACAGCCAACTTAAACAATAACAGAAAGAAATTTAACAAGAAACAAACTTTTGAAATCCAAATTTCTCCAAAAAGCAGTTCTTTCACATCGCACTAGGGTGCACCATAGTAATTTTTCAGTCGTGTCCTCTAGAAGAGAAAGTTCACACTTCTTACTACCGGTAAAACAAAAATACATCAAAAGTGGCACAGTTCAAAAACTCCAAACTTTCCAAGTAGTGACATCTTCTGAGAAACTTGAAAATCAATACCGTCAATAAAGTTCAAACTTCCTCCAGCAGAGGAGTTTCAACTGGCGCAAATTTTAAATTAGCGGCGTGGAGGTGTACCGCCCGGTACAATAAATTTTCCAGCTAACTCACTCCTGGTTGCCAGCGTTTCGCCCCCGTGTGCTAGGTTGGGCTCACCAGTTGGTACTTAGCACACCTACCAAGACGCATGGCTAGTGCATAACGTGGAGGCCACTGCGTAGGCTACTTGAAGCCACCAGCAGTGCCAATGCACTAAAAGAGACTTTGTCCCATTATCAAAAATTGATGCCTGCTCGGCCATCAGATGATATACATGTTGATTCCCAGATGGAATCTGAAATATTTGTATGAGTAATGTGTTTAAAGTCCACAATCAAACTTTAGGAACTAAAATCAGACTTTTGCACTGCTATGTATTTTCTGTTCTTTTATATGGTGTAGAGACATGGATCTTAAATAAAATCACAGAGTTAAAGCTGGAGGCCTTTGAAACATGGCTTTATAGGCAGATCCTCAGAATATCTTGGACCCAGAAAATAATAAACATGGAGGTAATGAGAAGGATGAACACAACACCTCAGTGGATCAAGATAGTGAAATGCCAAAAGCGGCAGTATCTTGGACATATCATGCGAAATACAGATAGATACGACCTACTCCAAAAAAAATATTTCAGGGGAAAATTAACAGCAAAAGAGGTCCTGGAAGAAGACGAATATCTTGGCTTGATAATCTTAGAGGCTGGTGCAATATGTCATCAGCTGAACGGTTCTGCGCTGCCACAAGCAAGACAAATATAGCCATCATGATCGCCAACATCCAAAACGGATAAGCTCCAAAAGAAGAAGAAGAATCAAACATTTCCCTTGATAAATTATTCCATTCCCCAGTTCTTTTTCCCGTAAATGAATATTGCCTAGTTTGTTCTCTAGAATGCCCTCTCCTTTCTATCCTTACTACAACCCCTCAACAACCTCATAACTATGTGAAGAGATCTGTAATGTTTATTTACAACCTTAATGTGATTAACTCTGTTACCGTGTTTTGGTGGATCAGCAGAGGTGAAAGAAGGTGCGGGCTGGAATAGGTCTAACTACAAGTCAGAAAAGTGAATTTAAAATTTAAATAAAGGTTATATTTTCAACAGACAACAAAATTTAACAACTTTTCACTAGGTGAAATAACAATGAAAATTCAGGTACGATAGTAGTTTTACAAATAAAGTACAAGTTAAGAGGTCTTTACAAATTCTGGGCTTCATGCCCCAAGTTACAATTCCTGAGCCATCAGCTCACAACTACATATTTTAGAAAAGGGCAGAAATTCCCTCACTACAATGGAGCACTTGCTCCCAGCAATCAAAATGTCACGCCTCCCCGAGGCACTTTTCAAAATACCAGAAAGAACTGAGCCACTCTCAATCTTTCAAGCCTATTAAAAGGCCATAAACGGACTTACTATAAACTGCCCTCAAGGCACACTTACAAAGAAACAGGGGTATCATGTACCCATTCTACCAGGCCTTAGTGGACAAAAACTAGGTTAATTTTAAATGGCCCTAAACACAAAAGGAATGGAGGCGTGAATTAGCACTCCTAAATACACCTCTTAAAACCTAAGAGGCACTAGGCCTATTGCACAGGGGCTAATCCCAATCTATGGAGGTGACTTGTATGCAAGATAAATTTAACACATTAAGAAGGAAGAGAAAAATGGTTACGAAACACAGTCACCTCAAATTCAAAATGAAGGGGAGCTCGACAGGGTAAAGCACTCTCTATCCCCGAATTACATTTAAAAATGTATGAAGTTTTACAACGTAGGAAAAAGATTTACATGTTTAAAGGTTACATATTAAAGGTTTCGGACCTGCCCCGCGGGTTAAACTGCTGAGCTAGCAAAGAGTCAAGAAAGCTGTTAAACGGCCATTACCTTATTGAAGAGCTGCTGCCCGAAGGAAGAGGTGCTACCCGCCCCCTGCTATACTTCTATACACTAAGCAAGATGTTGTTGAAGTTGCCAAGAGCCGAGAAAATCAGCAGTTTTTAAACCTTCATGGAAGCTTCGAGACCTTTCATGAATGATTAAGACACACCCACTTAACTTTATTGGGTAGCTAAAAGTTATACATCAACATCGAAGAAGAAAGACACTATTGGTCAAAAATTAATTAAAGAAATTCGGGATTGGCTGAGTTCAAAACTGGCGGAAAGAAAGATTAATATTGCCAACCCAAAAAATGAAAGAACAAAATTTAGTAAAGACAAACTTTCGAATACAAAATGTCTTCAAAAAATTCCTTCCCTTCGCACCAGGGTGCGTGACCATAGTTTATTAGTAGAGACATCTGTCAGAGAGGGTCCACACTTCTTGATCAACCAAAAAAAAAAAAAAATCGAAATACACACAGTGGCATCTTCTGAGGAACTGTTGAATTAATTCAGTTGTTAAAGTTCAGAATTTCTTCGGTAGAGAAGTAATTTAAGGCGGAAAATTCAAATGTGCGGCGTATAGGTGTACCAACCGGTACAAACTCCAATGAAGATCTTTCCTTCCTTTAACAGCTCTGATCATCATCATCATTGTACAGTTCCAGTTTCCTGGGTACTGTTAATGAGCCTCTTCCACTTCTTCCTGTCCATATACAACTTGTCATGGAGAACATCATCCACTGTCCATCCTCTGGCAACTAGATCAACCTTGATCATGTCCATCCATCGAGTTTTAGGTCTTCCTGTGGGTCTTTTCCCCTCCACCTGTCTTTTCAAATTTATTGTGGCTGTTCTTGTAGGCTCCATCCTCATCACATGCCAGTACCACCGTAGTCTGGATGTGCCGATTCTGTCTAATAGGGATGTCTTTATTCCAGCTTCTTTCCTCACCACCTCATTTCTTAACTGGTCCATCTTGGTCTTCTGGATGGTGGATGGTGGAAATTTCATCTCTGATGCTTGCAGTCTTGATGAATCTCTTTTTGTGAGGGTGCACGCTTCAATACCATAGGTCAGTTTTGGTATGAAATAGCTGTTAAACATAATCAGTTTCGCCAGTTTTGGAATCACGTCATCCCATAAAAGTGTTGTTACTTGTTGATAGAATTCTGATCCCTTTTGCACTCTGTTTGTAATTTCCTTTCTGACCAAATTATCACTGGAGATTACACTTCCAACGTAAGGAAAGCTATCCACACACTCTAGATGGTCGTTTCCTAGTTTTACACTTACTGGATGCCCTTCTCCATTGACTGCCATCCCCACTGTCTTGGTCTCTCTGATGTTGAGAGTATATTCATGGAACTGGGATTTCCATATGTTGAGTCTGATCTGTACTTCCGTTTCTGTTTCACCCCAAATCATATCATGACATCATCAGGGTTGGCCGTGCGCGTAGAGGCGCGCGGCTGTGAGCTTGCATCCGGGAGATAGTAGGTTCGAATCCCACTATCGGCAGCCCTGAAGATGGTTTTCCGTGGTTTCCCATTTTCACACCAGGCAAATGCTGGGGCTGTACCTTAATTAAGGCCACGGCCACTTCCTTCCAACTCCTAGGCCTTTCCTATCCCATCGTCGCCATAAGACCTATCTGTGTCGGTGCGACATAAAGCCCCTAGCAAAAAAAAAAAAAAAAAAAAAAAGATATCAGCAAAGGCCAATGCATTTAGTTCACCTGACTTTTCTTTGATGTTCATTATATTGTCCATAACAGTGATGAACAGTAGTGGGGACGGTGCACTTCCTTGCTGAACTCCACTCTTGGTCTCAAACCATGATGATCGACCTTCCCTAATTTGTACACAGCTAGTACAGTCTTTGTACAACACCTGAATTTTCCTTACCAGTCCTTCAGGAACATTTCTTTTACGCAAGCACTCCCAGATCTTATCTCTTATAACACTATCATAGGCCTTTTCTATATCCACGAATACAATGACCAGGTTCTTGCCTTTCTCCCAATAATTTTCCATCAGCATGCGGGTGCTAAAAATTAGATCCATTGTTGATCTGTTACTTCTGAATCCATATGGTTCAATGATGGTTCTCAATGTCCTTTCTATGATCTTCTCTAGAATTTTTAGCCCATGAGGCAGCAGTGTTATTCCTCTATAGTTGGTGGGTTTCCGTCTGCTACCTTTCTTAAACAGGCGAATTATAATGCCCTTGCTCCAATCTCTCCACACAGCATTCAGTACTCTGTGCAGCCATTGTATACCCCGGGTGCCTGCTGCCTTTATCACGTCCGTACTCACTTCATCTGCACCTGAAGATTTTAAGGCTGTCTCAGTTTCTGTCCAGGTGATGGGAAGTTTCTTTTTGTACGCTTGGATTTCTGGTTCTGCACTTTGTTCTTGAACTGGTCTATTCAGTAGGTGGTCAAAATGGTTCTTCAGGACTTCTCTCATGTCACTATCTGTCCTAACCAGATTTCCATTTTCATCTTCAAGTGCCTTTATGGTATTCATTGGCTTCCTTTTACCTCTAATAACACTATACAGTAGCTTATTGCCTCTGCTGTCTTCCTCCAGTTTCTGAGTGAACATATTCCATGCCTTGGTCTTTTCTTCTGTAACGGTTCTTTTAACATCCAGTTTCTTGTTTCGGTATAATTGTTCTAGGTTTCTGATCTTTGCTTCGTCTCTAGTAAGATTTGATTTATTTTTCTCCTGATCCCTTTCTTTCTGCATGTACTTTCTTTCCCAGATTGCTGCTCTCACTCTTTCATTCCACCAAGGTGTTTCCTTCTCCCTTGTTTTCATAGTTGTCTTTCCACAAACTTCAGTTGCTTCCTTAACCAATGTGTCCCTTAGTCTGGTCCATTCTGCCTCTCCATTTTTTCCTTTCATCTCTTGGTAAGAGGGTTTTTATCTGGTTCTGATGCTCAGTTCTCTTATCTGTTTTCTGGAGTTCCCATACTTCGATTTTTGGCATTTTCCTGTTCTGTACTTTTGGCACATAGAAGTTTCTCAGGTCCGCTACTAATAGACGGTGGTCACTGTCAAGACTCTCGTTAGGTATTACTCTGACATCTGTTACCATTCTGCTCCTTTCTTCATCTGAGATGATATCAATTACAGTCCTTTGTAGTCCATCCCAACTGCATCGTGTTATCTTATGGCTCTGTCTCTTCTCTCTACAGCTCTACTCATGCTTATTCATCCTATTATGTCACTGCATGCCATCTCTCCACTGGCAGTTCGGAACATCTCATTTAGTCAAGCAGCTCATCCATCTCCTTATTCCGAAGTCTTCCCAGCCCTAAATTTGCAACATTTTTGTAAAACTACCCTTTTGTTGGAGACAAATTGTGCTGCTTTCTTTTTTTTATTATTTCCAGTTTTCATATGATGTAATCATTGTGTGGGGTCCCATACACTGGAACCATACTCTAATTGGGGTTTACCAGAAACTTATATGCCCTGTTCTTTACATCCTTACTTCAACCCCTAAATACTCTCCCAACCATATAAAGAGATCTGTAACCTTTATTTACAAACTCGTTAATCTGATTACCCTAATGAAGATCTTTCCATATGCTACAGTGAGTTTCTCTCATCGGTTGGTCAGCAAGCACACCCAGCTTTTTCCCATTGACTCTTCACTTCCCATTAAATAGCGCAGCGACAGCACGGGAATGCCCTCACTTAAGGTCCGTGCTTAGAACGTGTATCAAGTGTTGATCTGTCACTCCAACTGTTCTCGAATTGTGAAGTGTAACTTTGGGGTATAATTCTCACAATGCTTGCACACGTACACGGTAGAGGAAAGTGTATTTATGTATGACAATTATGTGAAAACAGTCTGCAGGGAAGTCATTAGGCAATTTGTAATAAAATTTCCAGGTGTATGCCCTCCACATAGAGAGACCATGCAGAAACTCGTAAACAAATTGAGAGGAACTGGGTCTTTACTCGATAAGAAGTGTTGAAAAACGTGTAGTTAATGAGGAAAAAGTAAATGAAATAGCAGAAACATTAGAACATACGCCTACAGAATCCCTAACACTTAAACAAGAAGCCAGGGTTTCGAAGAGATCAGCATGCAGGCTACGAAAATGTTGAAATTGAAACCATACAACTGAAGGAACACATCCAGACAGAAATAGCCTCAATTACGGAAGATGGACTTGTGCGTATGAGTTCCCTAAGACAACACCAGAAATGTGTGGATACAAGAGGAGAATGTTTCCAACATCTCCTGACATAACGTATGAGCTTATTTTCTTAATTCTCAACTACTAATTTTCTTAACTCTTATTTTCTTAATTTTAATTGTTATCTCATCATGTCATGCATTGTTGCTATGCCACGGAGCGGGAAGTGATGAGTCAACGGGAGGCAGGTAAGTTGGGTGCGCCTGCCAGCCCATCGATGAGAGAAACTCACTGTATTAACAATTAAGTACTTACCGTTAACCCCGTGGGGTCCTTTCATGCCATCAGTGCAGTAATTAAAACTGAGAGGACTTCGGCTCTTGGTGAAAGATACGACCCAACTTTTCATCCTGTTTATCATCATACCATTGTCTGCTGTCCTTCTCACATCATCATCTGGGTCTTTTTGTGGTTGCTAGATGGTGGTGCAAGGAGTGCAAGGTTGTACTGTGCATAGCCCAATGTTTCCAGGGCTACTATACCAAAACAAACTATTCCTAAACAGGTAAATGTAACTGCGTTTATTTGTGAAGTCTTGTTGGTATAGAATAGAATTAACTATGCAAACTTATTCAGATCATCATAATCGTAATGAATTTCAACACTGTTTAACCATTGGTACATTATTTAATTATAGCAATTAATCATGCACATTTTTTGTCTTTAAATCTCTGTGCCTGCACATGTATACTGTATAACTTATAGAAGTAATAGTCAATAATAGTAAATCTAAAGTAAAATCTTATCCTGGCCTGGGTGTGCCAATTCCTTTAGATCTATTCTTTATTGTTGTGTTATTTTTTCAAATGAAGGGTACAGAGAAAGAACGATCAGAGTCAAAGAAAGCTATTTTTTAGTTATTGGTACCATTGGATTCATCACCATGTAAGGCATAACCACGTGCAGACAATAAACGAACGTAGTCTGTGTTATGCGCTGGAAAATATTTTGTGCACAGAGAAGTATCGATCAGAGTCAACCTCAAACAGAGAAGAAACGCAAAGAGTCAGGATATTGCCTAGCCTGCCCCTGCATACTGCACGTGGCACCATAGCTTGCCAGCTGAAACTCGTTCTGAGGTTACGGTGGTTGTGAAGTGAAAAGTCATTGTTTAGAGACTGTGTTCATTAATCTGTTTATACACAGTTTTGTAAAAGTTCGCAGAGATGAGTGCAGGCTCAAGTGATGGTGAACAGTGTAATGTCAGTTACATAAGTGGTTCTTCCAAAAAGAAACGTAAATATGGCATTATCTTTAGTGCATCAAAAAAGTTAAGAGACACAACGCATGAAACAGGCAGTGACTGCAGCTGTAAGCGTTATGAATGTTTTAAAAATGTTTCAGAATGTGAGCGAGATGCCCTCATTAGGGATTTTAATGCACTTGGAGATAGAAATTCTCATAACGCTTACTTATCAGGTTTGATCAGTGTAAATGCAGTTAAACAAAGGCAACCTAGGCAGGATGAACAGAATGCCCATTTAAACAGCTTCTCCTACACTTACAAGGTACGAATTTCCCGAGGTGAAAAACTTGCTGAGATTCTGGTTTATTTTAAGGGCTTTTTGTCTATATTCGGTGTAACACCCCGTTGGCTTCATACAATTAATACATCATTATCAAGGACTGGAAGAGCTCCAGTGGATCAAAGGGGAAAACATGAGAATCGAGGGGGAGAATAAATTACCACAATCAACTTATGAGGCAATGGACACATTTTTCAAATCTCTGAAAGGGCGTAAAGCACACTACAGTCTTAGTGACACACAGAAGGTATACCTACCTGAGGATTTAACTGTCAAAAAGCTTTTGGGAATGTTTCTTCAAAGTAACCCTAGTATTCAAATTTCATACGAAAAATTTAGAGAACATTTTGTAACGCATTACAACTTTTCCTTCGGATACCCACGTTCCGACACCTGTGATGTTCAAAAGGCACAAGAAGTTAATATAGAAAAAGCCAAAAGTAACACTCTGCAGATCCAGAGAAAATTAAGGAATTTGATCAACAATTGAAAACCCTTCACAATGAGATGCAGCATCATAAGAGCAACGCTGACTGGTTTCACCGTGTGAAACGGAATGCCAGAAAGCATGCACAGAAGACTGAAGGATACGAAGCAATCACTATAGACTTTGGTGAAAACTTGCCTGTTCCAAATATAACGATGAATGATGTGTACTACAAAAGACAACTGTCTTTTTATCTTTTTAATGTACACATTCTTTCCAATGGATCAGCTGTTTTTTACACTTATAATCAAACAGTTGCCAGAAAGGGAAGTGATGATGTGGTATCTATGCTTCACCACTTTTTTACAAACTTTCTAAGCCCTGAAGTCCGTGAATTACACATTTTCTGCGATGCCTGTAGTGGACAGAATAAGAATTTTACAGTTATTCGGTTTCCACATTACACAACAGTTGTGTTAAAGAGGTTTGACAAAATTACAGTGACTTACCCTGTGTGAGGGCATTCATATATGGCATGTGACTGAAATATGGCCCTCATTAACCAAAAGACGCCAGCCGAAACTCCAGGAGACTGGCGGGACGCAATTTCTAGTGCCCTTTGGGGTCGTGGAATGTTCTTCGAAAATGTTCAAAGCTTGGGGAAATGCCTTACAACAGAACCACAGCAAGAAGTTGGCAGTTGCTACACGCCCTATAAAGCAGATTGTGGTTACAGCTGAAAATACTCAAACGATTCAGCATCGGGACACGTACAATGGTGCATACAGATCAACCGTCATTGTAAAAAAAAAAAAACAGGTAAACAAAGTAACAAACAACCTGATCACCTACGGCACATAGAACCCGAATTGTTATATAAAGAACGTATTCCTTTGAATGCAGCAAAATACAGAAACATTCAATCCTTGAAGAAATTCTGCAGACAGGAAGCACAACATTTTTTCGACACACTTCCAGTATTGCAGATTATAAATTTCATTTTCTCTGTCCGTATTGAAGATCTACTTGTGATACAAATTCTTATAATTTTGTTAATTGCCACCTATTCAATACAATAAAAAAATAGTACAAACTTACATATGGTACATGTTTCGCTCCTTTTTCGTGAGCATCATCAGCCAATTATTATTTCCTTAAGGTTATATAAGATCATGAAACAATTCTTTTGGATTAAGATTACGCCTATAAAACTAATTGACAGATCTTATAATATTTTACAAGTCATATAACAATAAAATGATGTCTTTAAGTTAAAACATATTTGTCTAAAATCTATCTAAGTCTAACATTTTATTGACGAAACTCATCTGGTGAACATCCTTTAAAATTATTTTTTTTAAATAAAAAACTTTTGAAATCTGGCTAATTGTATTGATTCAATGTTGCTTAACTTGTATGATTGTCGTTAAAACTTTGTAAAGTATATTGACAATTTTCTGCAGTTGATAATTGTCTATGTTATGGACATTTGACTGGTTCTCGTTGTTGCTGGAGTAACATTTATACAAATGTATTGGCATTAATTTTATATTGTCAATAGGAGAATATTGTTCGTGAACAAACTTGTTGATGAAACACTTTCTAATGTGATATAGGATTTTAAATGTTCTCGTATGTTCCAAAATGGCTTGTTCGTATATTTTTCTTTCTGCTGCGTAATTGTTTAGTGTTACTCCTAGCCTCTTGAGAACTACTTGTTGTTCTGTTTGCACTCCTTGTATTATATGAGTGAGTGTGGATGAGTTTACGTTTACTCCCCGCCAAAAGAAAGTATACAAAACAAATCTACACACTTACACATGATTTTCGAAATAACATCCATTAAGAAATTGCTGCCATTTCTCAGAGAGAACTGCAGAGGGTAAGGTGCCAGAAATGCTTGAACAATGAAGGGAGGCAATTTCAATGTCTCCTGGCATGATATATGTGAGTACTTTTATTTTTTGTGTTGTTTGTTTGTTTGTTAGAATTACAGTAGCTTTCGCGACAAGGCATCTACTACCGACTTCCTGTCACGCACGCACCTCCCGTGTGCAGGCTGCAGGACTGGTTCCGCTTTATGTTGCTCACCCTGTATAATAGCATTTGAATATCCTTATTACTATTCAAAGTTTCCTGGTTTAAATATGCAAACCTGGACAATGCCTCAAGAGTGTAGAAAGTTAAAAAAAGACTCGCTAGATATTTCAGCTTCTTTAGTGAAATGTAGGACATCTTGCATCCCAGTTATATTTTGTTGAGACACTGGGACAAAATTCCTAAAAACCAGGACTGTCCTAGGTAAAAAGGGATGTTTGGCAACCTTACTTTACTCCTCTATACAAAACTTTAAGCTACCACTTCATCTTTACCTTGTTCATGTTGATCTGTATCTTGGCATTCTTTCTTCATACAGTCCATACCACATTAAGATTACTTTTATTTTTACAATTTGCTTTATGTCGCACCAGCACAGACGGGGTCTTATGGCGATGATGGGATAGGAAAGTGCTAGGAGTGGGAAGGATGTATCCGTGGCTTTAATTAACGTACAGCCCCAGCATTTGCTTCGTGTACAAAAGGGAAACCACAGAAAACCATCTTAAGGCCTGCCGACAGCGGCGTTCGAGCACACTATCTCCTGAATGCAAACTCACAGCTGTGCACCCCTAACCGCACTGGCATCTCGCTCGGTCCAACTCTATTCAATCTATACACATAATTAATGATAAAGGTATGCTGCGATTGTTGAGCCACCACATTGGCTTCATACATTTTGCACTCTGATAAATATGTTCATAATAACTTGGTGTTATACACAGTTATTCACCTAAAATATTAAACTAGTAATTTCTGCCGGCTGGGCTGTGGCTCAGATGGTTGAGGCACCGACGTTCTGACCCCAACTTGACAGGTTCTATTCTGGCTCAGTCCAGTGGTATTTGAAGGTGCTCAAATACGTCGGCCTCATGTCACTAGTTTTACTGGCACATTATAAACATCCTGCGGGATCAAATTCTGGCACCTTGGTGTCTCCGAAAACCATAGCAGGATGTAAAACCAATAAATATATTAGTAATATCTGCCCCTAGCAGAAAAATTCAAACTGTTATGAATTCAGACATGTAATTAATACATTGGGCAATTAATTAGGGAATATTAATAATGCTTCAACTTGAAATTTTTGTGGCTTTAAGCAGGCATTTGTCTTGCCTTATGAGACCGTTCGCTATGCAAGATCTTGACACACAAGCTGCTTCCTTGTGATCCCAGCCACACAACTGGTAATGTATGTACGGTATCAATGCACAGTACAAGCATATCTCATAAATACTATGTGATGCACCCCTTGGGTATGAACAACAAATGGGAAAGGGAGGTTTATGTTTTTAAAAGAAATAAAATAATAGGATCAGTGTCTAATAACTAGAAGTTCAAAGAACTCTCTTTACTTGCTTTCTTCTGATGACGTCACACATGCCAGCACCAACCTGGATAATCTGCAGCATCAGGTCCAAGCTTGGAATGACACATTTTGCAGGTTTGGTCACTGATTTAACACTATCATGATGGAGTACTTTGTGTCATGCCAAAGTGACAGTAACATCCAAATCAATGGGGAGCATCTACTGAAGACAAGAATGCTCATCTTCCTTCCTCCCTTCTCCATTGATCTCGTCAGTATAGTGATGCTGATGTCAGTGAGGAAGCAAGAACAAGAGTGAATTATAATGATTATTATTATTATTATTATTATTATTATTATTATTATTATTATTATGTGCGTATGGACCCAATGGATCACGCAAAGCTGTAACGATTCTGTTTTCTGAGTTGCCAAACAGCTCTCATCCTTTCTCCGTGGATCCTTTTTCGTTCTTCTGTCCAGTTTGCTCCAGTCTTCTTTTTCACTTCGTTCTCTGGTTGCACTTTCCATCCATTAATTTTTTTCCTGTAGAGGTTTCTGTCCGTAGTGTCAGTTGAGTTCATCTGGGCTTTTTCCAGATCCTTCTTCACTTCCAGTACCCATGGAATATTTTTTTATGTTCTATGTAGGTGAGAATCTTGTGTGTCAGTCTACTTGCCGGCAGTCAGCAAACGTGCCCATAAAATTTCAAACGTCTTTTGCGGATGTCTGCTGCAATGTTGGAAAGCTCTTCTGTCACTTTGCTTGACCTCAGTCTATATCCATCTTCTGTTTTTCGGGGGCCGAGAATTTCCTCAGGATTCTTCTTTCTTCTTTTAAAATGTTTTCTAGGTCACCTTTCCCATTTAGTGTAGGGGTCTCACTGGCATATAAGACTTCGGGCTTGATTACTGTATTATAGTGTCTGAACTTTCCATGGCGGGACAAGCACTTTTTATTGTATATGTTGTGAACCCTACCGTAGGCTTTCCGAAATTTTTGTAAGCAAATTTTCTGGGCAGCCTTCTCGCCTCCCATTGGTCCAAGTATTTCTCCCAAGTACTTGAAGTGTGGTACTTGGTTGATTTGCCCATATGTCTTGTTCAAATTTTGGATGTCAAGTTTTGAGCAGAAGAACTTCGTCTTTTCAAAGGAAATTTGTAGGCCAACCTTTGCAGCACATTCGCCAACGGTTTCAATTTGTTTAACGTCTGTGACTGCATCATCTGTCAGTATGGCAAGGTCATCTGCAAAAGCGAGGCATAATATCTCAATACCGTCTTCGGGTCGTCCTAGTCGTATGGGGTGCCAGTATCCCATGTCTTTCAATGCCTTCTCCCACTTGCAGATGACTTTGTCTAGGACCGAGGTTGAAAAGAAGCGGAGATAAGCCGTCACCTTGTCAGACGCCAGTTTTAATCGGGAATGGTTCAGAGATCTCCCCCATGAATTATTATTATTATTATTATTATTATTATTATTATTATTTATTTTCCACTAATTGTAGGTACAATTTATGGATGGTGAATGGATAAAGGGCATAGCTCCACATACACAAAAGTGCCTCCATCACCACTATAAGCTATAGGTGAATTTGTTATTGCTATTTTGCTTTACATCGCACCGACACAGGCCCTATGGCGACGATGGGACAGGAAAGGCCTAGGAATGGGAAGGAAGCGGCCGTGGCCTTAACTGAGGTACAGCCCCAGCGTTTGCCTGGTGTGAAAATGGGAAACCACGGAAAACCATCTTCAGGGCTGCCGACAGTGGGGGTTCGAACCCATTATCTCCCAGATACGAGCTTACAGCTTCAGCCCCTAACCGCACAGCGAACTCACCCGGTTATATGAAATTTACTAGCGTGCTTTGTGACGGGCGGATGCCAATACACCTAAAATCAAAAATATACTGGACAGTAGTTTGCCCAATAGTCCTCCATGGAACCAAGTATTGACTAGGTCCCAAGAAAGGAGAGCACGAATTATCGTGGAGATATGTATGCTGCAGTAGTCAATGGGCATCCCACCCCCTGACCACATTCCAAATGTTACTAGACGAAAAATTGGCATGCCAAAGTGACAGTAACATCCAAATCAATGGGGAGCGTCTACTGAAAACAAGAATGCAAGAATCATCTCCAGCGGTATGGTCACCTCCTGTGTGGTGCATCAAATATCATTGCTAATGATGCTTACCATTCAGAATTTGGACATCATCCGAGAGGAAGACCCAAACAGCTGCAACAGCACACCTGGAATGCTGACATGGAGCTTCTGCATTTGAAATCAGAAAATGCATTTGATCAAGTAAAATGGCATTCCAAAATCAAAAAAGCAGACCCTGCACCAGTGGAACAAACGCTTGGATGATGAAGAAGATTGATGATCCTATATTTCAAACACAAAACAAGTCATTCACAATAAAATTCAGTAAAGCCCCATTTTTATCAAAAGTTGCCAGAGTTGGCATGGATCCTCATTCCGCTGAACACCGCAATGAATATCATAAAAATACTAGGCCATTATCCAGTGACATTCTTTAACAATCCTGTGCAAACAAGTATCTTAAGTCATACTGATAATTTCCACAACAATACAGTATAGAGCTGCCTTCTACTACATTATCGAGGTATATAAATTCATCATAAATACAACCAAATAAACTATTCAGTAGTACATAATTTACACCACATTAGGCTAAGTATATTCACATTATTCAGTTTTTAAGTCTGCTTTTCTAACAATAAAAGTTGAGGGCATTCAATATAAAACAAGGTATAGCAGACATGAAACCATAATGGTCAGTAGGCAAAAGTAAGATTCAAGGTAGCACATTATTTCATCTGTAGAGATGAAGACCAGATTATGAACAGACACACCGGATAAAGCTTATTAGGTCTATATACTGTAGGTCTAACATATTTTTTTCAGTGGGAGCATGTAATGCAAATTATAGGTTATTTGGCAACTAATAGTGTTAGTAATACACAGAAAGACTCAAAAAGAGACCTGTAATTGGACAGTTATACTCTTTGATCATTTCAAGCCACAGAATGTGGAAGTAGGCCTACAAGAAATCACAGAGCAAACAACAAATGAATGGAAGAAATTACAGAACACCTACAGAACACTTCATGCTTTTAATGCCTTCTATAAAATTCACACATAAACTACATAAAAAAGTATAAAATACATTAACTTTGCATACCTTTCAATAAAAATAGCCTACACCAACTGAACTAGTAGGCAGTACCGTAGCATTAATTTTTAAGAGGTTACGGTACGAATTTTTAAAGTTCTTCACGACTTTCCGTCTGCCATCTTTCTAAAGAACAAATTGTTCTATTCAACATCAATACTCAAAACTTTGATGATAATAATAATACCAACAAGTCATAGGCTACCTGCAGTGTCAATTATCTCACAGTTCATAGGACTCGCGCGCAATTCCTTATTTGGATTTTCTTGCACAATTCTTTTCGAACAAAATCACTGAATTTTAAGGTCTTTAATAATGTTATATGACAAGAGTTTATTCCAGTCAAGTTTTGCTCGGGTAACTGGCAGTTGACGACGTAAAGCTTTGAAAGTTGTATCAGACATTGTTTTGTAGTTGTCCGTGAGGGCTATTTGATATTCATCCTCTGCTGCTTGAATTATATCAGTCACTTCCACGGCGAAAGTACGAGAACTGCTGAGAGGAAGAGCTTTCATGACAGTTTTTGAGCTAACAAGCTGAACGTTGCCATTTTCGTAGTAGTGTACATGGATTTTAAATTCTCCTTCCAACACTCCAACACATCCCTTAATGTCCAATTTCACAGTCCACTGTGATCGCCAGGATCCATTCCAGAAATTTCTGGGTTGATAATTATGATCTTCAAGGCACACAATCAAGATAATAGTATCTTTATCTCGACTCTTCCCGAAGATGCTGCATACACCATTACTGTAGTGATTTCGAAGATAAGCATTCATTTCGAAATCCAAATCCGCTCGCCAAGGCTCTGCAAAAGGATCGGGATTCCACGCATCGCATTCAAGGACTTCTTTCTTTAAATCGTCGTACTTGAAAATCTGCTGCGTTCTATCATCAAAGTACGTGCCACCACCTAGATCATTATGTTCTGTTAACAGGACTTTACGATCGGAACCGTGAATGCTTACCGGAGTAAACTGATCTTTGTTATAATCGCGAAGAGCAGCACATGCAAGTTTCTTCATTAGAGCGTCGTTATTTAGGAGAATGCGTACATCATTAAACACATCGTTGATTTCACCAGGAGGTGAACACTTTATAAAACGTGTCACAATATTAACATTTTCCAGCTGCGTATCGGTTGCCATGATTGAAGTTTGGTTAACAGCAAAGAGTATGTGGTATGTACAGACAGGCAAGCAACGGTACAGGTTAACAGCTTAAACACACTCAAAGCCCGGTTATCTTTGTTCTCAACAGCGATGCTCGCGCTAGCGAAAATTACCGGTACCGCAGCTTGGCGAGCCGGTGAGACTCGACCGTGTAAGCTTGGTGTAAACGTGGTGAATAAATTGGTTTACACGAAAATGGATTGATAAAAGCAGGTAAACACCAACTACTGCGTCAAGACGATTCATTGCAAAGAGGCTAAAAGTGACTTCTGTTCTGAGTCGAATGCGGAGGGTAGAGGATAAGGGAGAAAGATCGTGGCACCGTAGGAGGAAGCGGAATTGTCAACCTAAGTAGTTGGCTTTATGTCTACCTGATCCTAGCGTCTCTAGGAGGCGCTGTCCTAGCTACGGGACCTCCTTTATATTTTTTCTTCTTTGAAATCAGTTGGACTCCGCATTTGTTCTACAACCAGTCTGTATGTAATTTGATATGCAAACATAAATAGGACAGCTGTTGTGAATTGATAAAATCAAAATGAATACCTAGATATCTTTCTACTATTCATATATTCTATATCAAGAGGGATATCATAATAGGTGTCTTATCGCCTAAATGGAACCCACATAAAAGTTAGGTTATTTTTTATTTTAATTTTACTTTATTCTGTAAGAAGGAAGTCAGTTCCCGGACGAAACTATATTTACATCGGTTTGTTTTCAGACCAACTTTGCTTTACGGAAGTGAAAGCTGGGTGGACTCAGGATACCTTATTCATAGAAGTAACAGACATGAAAGTAGCGAGAATGATTGCTGGTACAAACAGGTGGGAACAATGGCAGGAGGGTACTCGGAATGATTACATAAAGGCTAAATTAGGAGTGAACTCGATGGATGAAGCTGTACGCATAAATCGGCTTCGGAGGTGGGTCATGTGAGGCGAATGGAGGAAGATAGGTTACCTAGGAAAATAATGGACTGGGTTATGGAGGGTAAGAGAAGTAGAGGGAGACCAAGACGACGATGGTTAGACTCGGTTTGGAACAATTTAAAGATAAATGAGGCCACAGCATTAGTCGCAAATAGAAGATTGTGGCAACATTTAGTAAATTCACAGAGGCTTGCAGACTGAATGCTGAAAGGCATAAAGGTCTATAATAATGATGTGTGTATGTAAAGAAATGTTGGTTTGTATATTAAACGGTTAACATTGAGAGGTAATCGATACCTTAACAAAATTCATTTCTTAATGGATTTGTTTACCTGCATTGTGTATTTATTACAATGAAAAAGTATAATCAAATACATTGTAGACTTTGTAGTCAGTGATGCCAACAGTAAAATAGCATTTCCCACTATAAACGGCTGCTTGAAAACCACCAGAAACCACTAGCCCCGCCCCCTCCCCTCCTTAAGCTTTGTTGAGTTATGAAAATATTATATCAACACGAAATGTAAGTGTATCCTTGTCATTCGATGATTAAAATTATTCAAAATACATTTTAAGGTGTACTTACCATATCAAATAGTCCGGGATCATTGATGTATTTCTCTAACACTTCAATATAAGGCTCAGAGGAATAAGCAGGAATAAAAACAGATGTCTCATATGTTTTCACAGTACCTACTTACTGTATTAGTTCGTTTGGTAGCTCATATACCGGCATTGTTTGTTTTTCCTCACTCCTGCCCGAATTGATATAAGCAAATATATCACTTTGGGTCCCATTCCATTTTTGGCTTAGTTTTAATAACCTTTGTGCTGGCATCTTAATTACACGATTCAAGAGGAGGAATAATAACATTAAGTTATTTATTAGACCACCTAATCAATACAAAATCGTCTTGGATGATTTACATAAATTTGTTTATGTAAATCATTCAAGAGGAGGAATCGGCGACTCTAAAACAACCTTACATGTATTTGATACTTGAAGAAGTAACACTTCACTATGAGAGAAAGAAAGAAAGAAAGACGCATTAATGCGTTACTTCATTATTTTTCAGGAAATCCCCTACATCTCAGGTCTTCTCTGGCTCGATTTTAATGGGACGACTGTCACCGTAAAAAACTATAACTAGTATAGGAGAAAAATGGGATGCCGTAGAGAGAAAAGCAGCATACCAGGACCATAATAAATGGAGGCACATCGTTCTTAAAAATCCTACCCAGCTTGCTGAAAGGAAATTCATGATAATGATGATGATGATTACACTCTCCATCAGAATGCATAACATTTTAATTGAAGATTCACAAGAATATCCACTGATATACTGGTATGCATGAAAAAGACTAATTTCCCACTGCCCACCGTTTGTTAGGCCTAAAATTTGCCCACTGATGAAGAGCAAGAAAACCTATATAAATAATCATTTAAAACCTCTAGTGATATGCTTGGTACATGTTTTTCTACGGTTTTACGTATACCTACCGTACGTAATTTACTCCATTTTTGTCTCAGGCTGTTAGTGTTCATCAGCTCCTGAAAGTATTTATATTTAGAATTCCTAATTAGCTGCTTGGTTCTGTTTCTCAGAATCCTGTACCACTCAAAATCATCCGTGTCATGCATCAGTTTGTATTGTCTGTACAGTTTGTCACGACTGGCCATAGCAGATCTTATCTTGGCCGTTAGCCACGCGGATGAATGGCGAGTGATTCTTACCTGTTTCTTTGGTGCGTGCTTATCAAATATTTCCAATACCATTGAATTGAATTTGTTTACTTTAGAGTTTATGTTCTGAAAATTACGTATACTGTCCCAAGGCAAGTTATATGCATCGTGGCGCAGTTTATTCCGGTCCATATGTCGTAAGTCTCGTATTGTAATGTAGCGTGGTTTGTACTTAGGTATTCACGTAGAGTAACACATGTACAATAGGTCATGTGAAGAAATGTCAGGAGCAGGGATCTGTGCATGCTTAATTACTTTCTGAGGTTGATTTGTCACAAGAAGATCAATTAAGGCATCGGGTAAGCTACTACGACCAGCATAGTGGAAGGATTATTGTCAAGATAAGACACCAAACCAATGCCCACCACAATAGTGCAGGTCTATATGCCTTCTAGTTTAGCAGATGAAGAAAGTGAAAGATTATATGAAATATGTAAAAGGTGATGAGAATCTCTAATTGTGATGGCAGACTGGAATGCAGTGGTAGGCCAAGGAAGAGAAGGTAATACAGTAGGAGAATTCGGATTGGGACAAAGGAATGAAAGAAGAAGTCAGCTGGTTGAATTCTGCACCAATCATAATTAAGTCCTTGCTAATAATTGGTTCAAACACCACAAACGACGGCTGTATACGTGGAGGAGACCTGGAGATACTGGAGGGAATCAAATAGAGTTCATTCTGATTAAGCAGAGATTCAGAAACCATACTTCCATCATGGACCAGTTTTCTGGGCGAATGTTATGTCTCTTACTCAGATATGTGATGCATGGTTCATAAATGCTCTTCTTTTCCTGGTCAAGTTCCTGGGATAAGTCTCTTTCTAACCGGTTGGTTGGATCAAGAGTCTGTTCGAGTTTGCTGGTGGATGGCAACAATATCTGCTCTTCTGCTGGACCCTGTGGAAGAGATACGGTGTACTTCTTCATAAACTCTCCACTTCAAGAGGCTAAGGTTCCTTTCACTCTTTGATGATGGGTGTTCCTGAGCCATTCTCCTTTGCGGCAGTATCGTATCACATGACCAAGAGTTTCATTCTTGCTGCAGTCTGGATGACGACAGCGGATTCTGCCAGGACATCTACCAGGAAGTGCTCGAACCGCCGAGATGTTGCACGACATTGTGAGAACATTTGCCCATTGAGATTTTGACAGTCCTTTCCTGTTACTTATCCAGAAGTTTGCTTTAGGGTGGTCGGCAAACTTCAATGCCTTTTCCTTTTAAAGAGCGTAGTGTCTAAGTGCAGAAGCTTTGTTCTCATAGTAGCTTACGAATTCGCCGACCAGTCAATGGATTATTAGTATCATTATCTAACTTCTCCATTACCTATTTCTTTTCTGCCCGTAAGTCTTGTAAACAATCTTCCCACTTGGCTTGCGTCAGACCTAACCCTCAGATATGCTTTGGAGTGTAGATCATTCCATCTGGACAGTCATGAGTAAACATTACACTGAAGTAATGTATATACATCGCACGGAAACAGAAATGGGGGGAAAAAAATAATTATGAAGATATTTTTTTCATTACTATTGCAGCAGAGCCAGGAACATCGACAGTACTGAATGAAGTACTCTGTTACCTCTCAAGTACTTCCAGAGACATCATTATTACACAAACGATATTCTTAAACTTCACCACAAGGTATCTTTTCACTAAATGCAAAGGTGTACTTCCCCCAAACACGTTGAGGCTTAGAGATGAGAATTTTAAAATCCAAGTAATTTATTTGCTAGTTGCTTTACATCGCATCGACACAGATAGGTCTTATGGCGACGATGGGACAGGGAAGGGCTAGGAGTGAGAAGGAAGCGGCCGTGGCTTTAAGGTACAGCCTCAACATTTGTCTGGTGTGAAAATGGGAAACCACGGAAAACCATTTTCAGGGTTGCCAACAGTGGGGTTCGAACCTACTATCTCCCGAATACTGGCTGCACTTAAGCGACTGCAGCTATCGAGCTCGGTAATTTATTTGCAAAGTTAATAACAAATTAATGAAAATGCTAGAAGTTGTCAACTAAAATAAAAATGATAGAAAACTAGTATTTCAAAAGTTACAAGGTATCATGTTTAGCCTCACCTAGTATTCTCTATGCTTAAAAAAAAAAAACTCTTGAAATGAAGTAATATCTTTACCTAACAAATTTTGTGTTATGCAGAAAAAATATCAGCAATTTCCTGAAGACCGATATCCTGTAAAGTAATTGCAATAATTGTAATTTTACCGAATACTTGTTGAAAAAGTAATGTTACTGTAATTCCTCCCAAGTACCTTTTCCTTGTACTCTACCCATCACAACCTGTAAGTCAGCAATCAAATCAGGAAAAGAACTTTAGTATTATGGGTAAGTTATATGCTCCTTTACCACCAGATGGTAGACTTGGCCCTTACTGAAATGACTAATACTAGGATAGGAAAATGCAATAGAACCCCTATTTAGCAATTTTACAGGGGCCCAAATTTTTAAACTTTAAATGGGGGTTTAGGCCTACCTTAGAGGTTTCAGCAGAAAGCACACGTTTTCCAGAAATCTTTGCCTGTATTGACAGAATGCACCAACACACATTATCTATGCAGTGACAGCGATAAAACAAGGAGATATCTACCCCACACAATACTGTAGTCACAACTTTGTACAGTTTGCGTCAAAGATTCCTCCTGTGTTAAACTACCCCTGGTATCTAAGCAAGAGATTGTATTGCACCATAACTAGCTTTGCCTCAGACTGTTCTTGGGAAATTAATTAAATAATGAGCATGCTTGGGTACAGCCTAACAAATTTGTACTTTTGCACCATCATCAGATTAACAGACCTATGCTACTTGCAGAACCCAGCTGAAGGCTATGGTTGATGATCCTCACCACATACACAGGGAAATGTGGTTGCCAGATGGTGGATCATCTCACACACACACATTTTCATTGTACACTGTTACGCATTTTAGCATTCAGTCTGCAAGCCTCTGTGAATTAACTTAAGTGCTTCCATAATCCTCCACTTGTAACCAACTCTGTAGCTTCTTTTAGTTTGCTATTATTCCCGATAATGGTCAGCTCATAGTTAACCCTTCCTTTTGACAGCGAGTGAAAAACTGCTTTGGTTTAAAGGTATTCTTATAAGGTCATACACAATTTTCCATGAAAGTCAGAAAAGATACCAAACTTGCACAAAATCATTAAAATCAGCAGGAAACAGCAATCTGTTTGTTTAAAAAATTTCATGGATGTTTTCCAAACAGCGGCTTACTCATTAGCACTGTATTTTCCAATTCCAATAGTCTGAACACGCGTATTCAGCTTCCTTCTTAAAAATTGTAATAGTATCACTCCAGAGGTTTGTGGCAAATCAAATTACTTCAAACAGCATCACCTAATCTAGGTTTACGTGCACATATTTCAAGCTCCGTGTAGGGTAATGATAATCTTTTCACTATAAATTTATATGAAAACAGCCTTTCTGAAATTTAACCACATCCAGAAAACCAGGAAAGACATGATTAGGAATGAGAAAATTAGAGAAGTAGGAATAGACAATTCTCTCCTAAATAAGATTCAGATATCAAGACTGAAGTGGTTTGGTCACATGAAGAGGATGCCAGTAAACAGAACTGCAAGGAAGGAATTTGACAGAAAGGTAGAAGGAAGACGACCCGTGGGAAGGCCACGAAGGAAATGGATAGATTTAGTTAAGAGCGATGTAATGCTGAGAGGTCATGATTGGGACAAGTTGGTGGAGGAAGAATGGTACAAGGACAGGATGAGATGGAGGAGGCTCATATACCACACCCGGGAAACTGGAGATGGTTTAGGATGATGATGATGATGATGCAAAAGTACATAACCTAACCTCTGAAATTAGTTATGCACACTGCTGTATCTTAAGAGAAGTGTCACATTCCTATTTTATTTCAGTTCCTAGTATTAAAATTAAGCAATCGGTTACTTCAGCCTTTTATTCTATGAAGTTAACAACTGCTGTCAGTGCACTTATTGCAAAAACAGGTTCTCCCAATGTTTGTCTACATAGGTCAACAGCACCTTGGCTTTGAATGTTGGGGAGAGCTCGCTTGTGCATGTAGTGAGGAATCTATACGGAATATGATTGACTGCATTGAACAGAAATGCTGTAGTAGTGTACGAATTTTGATAACGGAAAAACTAACATGCCCGAATTTGCCTGTAATAACAGATGAATTTTCGAAGGGCATAATAATACAGTCATTACGTTGTTTTTACAGGTTCCTAATGTTCCAAAACCATAACAAATAAAAATACTTGAGAATTTTAACATTTCCTTATGCCAAATGTGAATTACATTAAATCAAAGATAAAATTGCATTGCTCTTATGGAATAATTTTCGGGACTTGAAATTTTTCTGTTAAATGCGGGTTTACACTGCACACAATTATAAACCACAATTTAGAGTACAAATGATAAAGAGATAGAAACTTTATTGTTAGCAATCTTACAAATACATTTGAACAGATCCAGAAGTTATCAAACTGTCTGTAAAACAGGACACATTTGAACCAAGTTTAAAAGTACAATATAAAATTGAGTCTTCAAATTCCTCATTATTATTATAATACTTGTAATGTAATATTCAGGACCTTGACAAAAAAGACAATGATATATTGCAGAACTATTGTTTCATACTTGCACATCTGATAACCTTATAAAAAGAATTCAGATATACATTGCATACCATGGTTGACAAAGTTCTTGGCAACAACCTTCATTTGAATACCATCTAAATGAAGTGTATACATTTAATCTTTTTGCAAAGAACCGACTAAATGAGGATAAAATCATTGTAGCCTATATTTGTTCCTTGAGAGGATGAATGTCGCCATGTGCCACCAGTTGCTTGTAGAAACTGTACACCACCATAATGCAGTATATCTCGATTGCTATAAACAAAAACAAAAAAATACTATGTTTAAATAGATTCATTCATATGCAGCTAGCATTACAGGTACTTTTTTTTAAATTTGCATTTCTTTATTTAATAGGCCCCAAAATGAGCAAATGGTCACATTAAATATAATTAATCAAGGCAATACAGTACACATTTAACAGTCATATTAGCCACAGGATAAATCAAACTTAGAGATTGGATAAAAAATAAATTTTATGTCCACACATTAGTCACATTTCTTGTTTTTTTATTTACAAGTTGCTTTATGCCGCACCGGCACAGATAGATCTTATGGCAATGATGGGACAGGAAAGGGCTAGGAGTGGGAAGTGTCCATGGCCTTAACGTACAGCATTTGCCTGGTGTGAAAATAGGAAACTACGGAAAACCATTTTGAGGGCTGCTGACAGTGGGGTTCGAACCAACTATCTCCCAAATACTGGATACTGGCCGCACTTAAGCGACTGCAGCTATCGAGCTCGGTAGTCCCATTTCCTAATATGGAGTAAGGGATGAGGAAAGATGAAAATGTATGGTGTGTTCTTATGGCTGGATGCCCTTCCTGGTGCCAAGCTTAGTTGAGCAAGTAACGAAGATGAAATGAATGATGTGAATGAAATTGAAGGAGGTGGAAGGATTCAGCTGTAGCCTATTAACTGAAGTGAACATGGAAAACCACAGAAAACCATTCTCTGGAAATAAAACTACATTAGAACATAGCTAAAAGATAAGAATGTATGTATGTATGTATGTATGTATGTATGTTTGTTTAGTCCTCAGACCGAAGGCTGGTTGGATCCTCAACAGCTCCGCCGTCAGCTGTCATAGATGGCCTAGGCATCACTGAAGAGGCGTACTAGGGACATGAGGAGTGAGGTAGTTTCCCGTTGCTTTCCTCGCCGAGCCAGAGGTTGCTATTACATATCAGTCTGCCAAGCCCACTGAAATGCATGCACCAACCAACCCTATGAGCAATATTTTCACGCCATTCATAGCAGGGACTGGCTGCAGAAGGAATGGCATTACTAGCATCACTCATACCTCAGTCACTTTCATTTTGTCAAAGCCAAGGATAAAGCTGAGACAGATCAATGAAAGTAACAAAATTGCTCTAGCCCATACCAGAAGACATAGTGCACTGTAAACACTAGGTCCTGCCAGCAAAACAGAATTAAAAATACCAAATATCCCTCCAATTGCCAAGCTTTTCGACACCTTTGTTTTACGAAGCGTGGTATTTTGGCTACCCCAATATAATTTTGTGTTTTACTATAATATTTGTTTTCAGATTCCATTACCATATTTACGCGAATAATCCCTGCAAATGTTATTTAAAAATTTGAAAGATGAAATTCGGGTGCGGGTTTTATTTGCGTCAAGGTTGGCAACACACTCCTGCTCACCTAGTTTTCGATGTTGGGTGTACAGTTATGCTTTGTCTAACTGCAGATGGAAGAAAACTGCCCATATTTGTCATATTTAAATGGAAAACAATTCAGACTTCTAATTTAAAACTGTTTACATTTTTAAAAATAGTATTTTACAGAGTGATTTAAATTCAAAATTTCTCTGTGTCACGATAGAATGCATCTTCCGGAACGTGCAGGGGTGGTTTTGTGCACTTTCACTTCGATGCATTGACAGTGTGTTTCATAGTCGCTAAGTTCAACTGAAATCTTAATTCTTTTGTATTCAGTGTTTTAAGAATGCCACAATATCATGTAATAGGCATTGGACTACAGTGGCTATACCAAGCTCTCACAATGCCATATGGAAGAATGAAAGGATACCTGAAAATTGTTAACAAGGAAGCACTGTACCATTGTTCAAAAAAGGAAATAGGAAGAAATGTGAAAATCATAGAGGTATAACCCTATTATCACATAGGGTAAAAATAATGGAGAAAGTCATAGACAAAAGTCAGAGATATAATAGAAACACAGAGGAAGAACAATATGGCTTTAGACTGAATAGATCAACAATAGACTTTATATTTACAGTGCGAACGATAATGGAAAAACATATGGAAAGGAACAAGGAAATAATCTTCGTATTTTTGGATTTGGAAAAAGCTTAGATACAGTTAAGAGAAAACATGTATGGGAATGCCTATTGAAAAGGAATGTACCAAAATCATTTATTAACAAGATAAAAATGTTGTATCATGAGAGTAAAAGCAGTGTACAAGTGGGGAGAGGTGACTCTGAAACACTTTATACAAAGAAAGGTCTCAAGCAAGAAAGTGCACTGTCGGCAATATCGTTTATTACATTGATGGACGAAATCATAAAACGTGTAAAACAGAATATCAGTAGTGATGAAGTGAATGCTTTGGTATTTGCATATGATGTGGTGATTTGTGGAAAGGGAGAAAAGGAAGTACAAAGGATACTGCACGTTTGGAATGAAAATCTGAAGGAGTTTGGAATGGTAATTAGTAAAACAAAAACTGTAGTCATGCACTGTGGAAAAGAAAAAAAGAGAAGCCAAGTGAACATAGACTGAGAACAGTTAGAGAATGTAGAACAGTTTACATATCTGGGAAGCATTATTAATGGAAGTAATGAAATAAACCCTGAAATTAGTAACAGACTAAGTAAAGGTACAGCACTTTATCATCAAGTCAGAGAGCTTGTATGGGATGACAAAGTACCCAAGAGAACGAAATTAACATTATATAAACAGTATTTCATACCAATTGTAACATACGGACTAGAAACACTGGTAACTAATAAGAGACAAGATAGCAAGATCCAAGCAGTAGAAATAAAATTTTTAAGAACTTCGGTTAAAAGGACAAGAAGAGTTAGAATTCAAAATATTAAAATCAGAGAAGAGCTAAATATAGAACCATTAGTACAGAAGATACAGAAAGCAAGATCGAGATAGTTAGGACATGTAAAAAGAACGGGGAAAGGAACGGGTAGCAAAAAGGGAATTGGAAAGAGAAGTAAAGTGAAAGAGACCAGTTGGAAGACTGGATGGATGGATTAGATTTGGAAGGACATAGAGAAGCTGGATTGGATGTCGCGGAAGTAATGGAGCAGGAAAAGTGGTAGGACAGAAAGGAGTGGAGGAGGCTTGTTAACCACACCCGGGCGACTGGAGTGGGACATTGATGATGATGATGAGGCAGTGTGCAGAGAAGCGGAATCCGCGAACACTGGCAATGCCGACAGTTGGCAAAAAAACGTGGCTCATAATTATAATCAATTCATACACACCAAACAATATTGTCAATGCCAATGAAACTGCATTTTTTTAATGCCTAGCCCAAACAGACTTTTTTTAAAGGTGATGGGGTTACGGTACTGTGTTGCAATGCAGACGGAAGCGAAAGATTTCCTCCCCTCGTCATTGGAAAGTTTGATAAACCACAAAATTTGAAGGGTGTCGGGTACTTTCCGTGCAAGTACAAGGCATCTAAAAATGCAAACAGTACAGTAATCCAAAAAATAAAGCACTTGCACAGGGGAGCCAGCAAAATTTGTCCTCATCTTTGATTAGTGATTTTTTCTTTTGTCACGTGAGGTTATGTTTGTCAGCAATTTATCCAATTGCATTATTTGAATAATGTAAATGCACCTTGTTGGATACATTTTGGAAACAGTTCCTTCTTATGGCATTTGATACGTTTAAACTGTGAATCAATGTTAACTGCATGCAGTAATGGGTCTTAGAATATTTTATGACGCGGCAAAGGTTGGCATTTCCGAAGCACAAGCTGGCGGTTAATTCAAAATCATGCAATTTCAAAGTCCAATTTTTGCGTCCAAACGACTTCAGATTAATGAGGTTTCACTGTATTGGAAAACTAACATCCGAGTTTGTCGGTGTGTCTGCTTCAAGTGTTTATATTGCGCGAAAAGGATTATCCACAACCGGTCGTGTTAATATCCAAGTAAAAGGAGACCACACGTGAAAAGTGTTTTTGACGTGGAGTGTGACGAATTTGTAAGTAATTTAAGAGAGGATTCTAGTGTTGCAAGAGACAACGAATCTTCCGATCTACAGGGAATAGAGGCTGTTGCAAGTTCAGATTAATGAAATACGAAGGCCTACTTGCTAATTTTCATGGCATATATATTTTATAGCAGTGATAATGTATTTTAATTATCTCAAATATGTTCAAGCAAAACAGCTATATCTGTAAATTTACACATTCATATTTGCATAAAGACCATGTGTACCTCGCGGAGTGATATGAAATGTTTCTTTATGCCTACGTTACTCTTTCGGTGGAAGTAATTTTAGTTCATTTCATTTTTTCAAAATAAGCCTTCCTAAAATTAGGGTGCGGGGATTATTTGCGTAAATACGGTATTTTTATTTTGTTTTATTCTATTTTCTATTATTTTCAATGAATCCTCTCTGTAGATTATCCTTTTGGCATCCTTATTTGCAGTTGAAATCTATTATAATCATGTAATTTCAACACAACAGCTAACATCTAATTCAACTCAACTGAAACAATAGATAACAATGTGTGTATTGGAGCTAAATAATAGGTGTAGAGTAAAATTCAACAATGTAAAAATTAAATAACGAAGATGGAGAGAAATATTTTGTAAACCCTCCATTTTGACAAATAGCAAAATACGACATTTCACACCTAGCGGGGTAGTCTCACAACCCCACCAATATATCCCATCATTTAATAACTAAGAAACAAAGAAATTTGGTCAGTCACAGGTGTAAATTAAAATTCAATCATTTTAGGAGAAAGTCATGAAACCACAGGTATGTAGCTCTTCAGGTAAAATTTTTACAGGGAAAAGAATCGCCCTAGGAAAATCGGAATACTCCTCTTGGTAATGCGAGGGATGTTAGAACTTTTGCTACCAGGCGAGTTGGCCATGCGGTTAGGAGCGCGCAGCTGTGAGCTTGCATCCAGGAGATAGTGGGTTCGAACCCCACTGTCGGCAGCTCTGAAGATAGTTTTCCGTGGTTTCCCATTTTCATACCAGGCAAATGCTGGAGCTGTACCTTAATTAAGGCCATGGCCGCTTCCTTCCCATTCCTAGGCCTTTCCTGTACCATCGTCGCCAAAAGACTTATCTGTGTCTGTGCGACTTAAAAAAAGAACTTTTGCTTGTGATTTGATAGTCAATTTTAAGAAATAAGAAAGTATTGTATCCTGCACTATGAATTTGCATGGTCTAATTGCATCTTCATGCATGTGCGAACTCGAATGCTAGCAGAGTCACAAAAATTTATTGAAAAGTTTCATTCACAAAATTTAAAGATATTTTGTTCATAAACATGACCAAAACAAACAGGCTATTTTGTTTATTAATAATAGTAAAAAATGTTCATGAACATTGTTGCTTAACCGTGTTCAGTAACAAAGTTGACAAAAACATCTTTGTGTGGTGCACCAATAAACATGCTGTGCTTATTATCTGGTTAGGGGTTACCTGCTACAGGATGAAGCAGACTGTACAGCCTGCGACTCAATGCCAAGTTTAAGTTCTACCTTTACAAAACTCACAAAAGTTTTTATTATTAAAGCAAAGTTATAGGTACATGTTTTGTCCCTCTTGGAGGCATCCTCAGCCTATCAAAGAATGAAAGTTAAATAGTAAAATTAGCATAACAAACAAAGGTGTTATACAGGATGTCCCCAAAAAACACCGACAAGGCTTAGTATGTTGTGCGGGATGGTGGACTGATTGGTTTTCAAGAAGGAGCCCCTGTCCGGAAACGCAAGTTTTGGGCGCTGGAGAGCACTGAGGTCTGAGAACGGTTGTGACAATTTGTTCCGATTTAGTGTTTTAATACAGAAGGTATGCAACCCTTTAGACACCTGTGTACTGCGGATGAACAAATTCAGCCTAATAATATTTCTTCGCATGCGCTACATTCCTCCACACAGTCCTTGATGCGCATCCTACTGCGTTACTTGTGTTCTGTAGTCTGCCAGTGCAGTAAAGCTGTTAACAGTAGTGCGACATGTACCAGTAAACAGTTGTGGAAATGACCGGCAATATGCTTGCACACGGCAAAGCGGATTGCAGTGGTAGAGCTGCTGCAGGATTGTATGTGGAACGTTTTCGAAACAGACGTACTCCATATCATTCCATGTTCGTGGCCATCGAGAGACGACTAAGAGAAGCCAGACAGTTCCACGTAGGTAGCATGAAGAGTATGGTGTACGACACTCCTGTAATGTCAGCGGAGGACCCTATTGCTCAAGTCCACGTAGCGACTGAAATTCTTCAAAGATAACCGCACATATTGGGGCACGTACGCGAGGCTCAGCACCGCCGATGTAGGCTCTACAATGATGTAGGAAGTACGCAATTCGAACCCCATTTGTGATGAGCCCGATGTGCTCCTCATGTTGGGTTTATTGACGACATGCGGAATGCACACCCATCCCACACTTCGATACACTACAGCATCCAAGCCATGCGTTTCTGGATATGGGTTCCTTCTTGAAAATGGATCAGTTTACCTTCCCGCACAACATATTAAGCATTGTCGGTGTTTTCCTTTTGGAACATCATATACATATCTACAGCAAATCAAATTTATATGGTCGTAGTGGCACACTTAATTTTATTTGCTAAAAAACGTGTATATAACACTTTTTTTACGCTAATTTTATTAGTTAACTTTTGTTCTTTGCTAGGATGAGGGTGTCCCCAAGAGGGATGAAATCTATATCTTCACTTTAACAATAAAAACTTTTATAAGTTTTTTAAAGGTGGAACTTTTAATGCTAATATCTTTAAACTTTGACAATATGGGTAAACATGTCTGGTATTACTTGTAATCAATGCCAAGGGGCTAGCTAACAGTTTTGGGGTTCTGGTCCCCCTGTGGAGGAAGTCTCAGTGAAACGCAGCAACCAGCATCTATTCTCCTCACTGAAACCTGGCAGTTAGGAATAAAATACCGTGACATGATTGGAAAATGGCCAGCACACAAGAAAACAAATAAAAATGGACTAGTTGATCTGTGTAGAAACCATACTTTAATCTCAAAATCTACATCTTTTAAAAGAAAACCTCAAAAACACAAAGCATGGAAACACCCTGACTACACTAAAGGAGAATGGCAACTGGATCACATCTGCATGAACAAATATCACCACAAAGAGATCTATAATGTCAAAGTCCTCCGAGGAATAGACACAGGTTCAGATCACTATGTAGTTAAAATAAAAATTAAACTCACTCCCCAGAGACAACAAAAGCAAGCCCCTAAATCTAAAAGAAAAATAGATCCTACCCAGTTAATCAACAATGAAAATTACCAAAAAGCAACTGAAAAAATAAAACTCACAGATACACTTGAAGACTTAGAACACAACCTTAAACAAACTGCAGAAGACCTGGCTCCAATTAAACCCACATAAAAAACACCACCAATGGTGGAACATTAATGTGTTGAAAAAGTGGATAAAAGACATCAGGCATGGCTATTACATCAGTCCCAAAAATAAGAAATATCCTATCAAAATCCAGTAAAACAGAGAAAAGAAACTACCCAAGTCTTAAGAAGAATAAAAAGACAGCATCATAAGGACACACTACAATTAATTTAAGGAGAATTCAATAAAAATCAATCAAAGGTCTACTACAAACCCTTCAGAAAACAGCTCCAAAAATATGAACCCCCGACCCTACTGATGAAGGATGAAAATGATAAGTTGGCTCATAAGAATAACGGCACTCATAAGAATAACGGCAATGCAGAAATTCTGGCTAAATATTTCAACGAGCTTCTAAATTGTGAGGAACCCACAGAACTCCTTCATTTGGACACCAACACCCCAATAAAAACACCACCAGAAAACATCAATCCCCCCCACAATAAAGGAAGTCTACCAAGCACTGAATAAATTAAAAAAACTACAAAGTGCCAGGAGATCAGACTTTTACAGAAATCTGGAAATATGCAGGAAGATCAGCAAAAGTTGCCCTCCATCAACAACTTGTCTATCTGGATTAACAAAGAACTGCCAGAACACTGGACAACAGCCCTCATTCACCCACTGCCCAAAAAAAGGAGATAAAACTGACCGTAATAACTACGGGAGAATCTTACTCCTAGACATAACACAAAATATTTTCAATAATCATCCATAATAAGATAAGTATACAAATTGAGGAAAAAATAGGAGAATACCAAGGAGGTTGCAGACCCTGGAGGAGCTGTCCTGATCAGATCATGAGTCTGAAGTTGATAATGGACTATAACAGGAGAAGAAACAGAGATATGGTGATAACATTTGTAGATTTCAAGAAAGCTTACATTGCATCTATACAGAATCTCTGTTTAAAATTTTAAGACATCTTAAACTACACCCCAAGCTGACTCACTAACACCAAATCAAAAGTGAAGTTTAGGGGTGAAATATCAGAGTCATTTGAAACTGAAACTGGATTACGGCAGAGAGATGGGCTCTCACCACTATTGTTTAATTGTGCTCTAGAAATGGTAATGAGGGAATGGTTTAGGAAATGTCCCCCAAAAATGAAGATTGGCCGAAAAATCAAAACAAATTGCCTGGGTTTCGCTGACAATTTAGCATTACTAGCAGTGGACATAAAAGAAGCAAAAACCCAGATATCAGAACTTCAAACCATTGCAAATAAAATTGGCCTCAAAATATTATTTGAAAAAACAGAAATTATGCCCCAAAAACCAACACAACTAAAAGATTTTACCATAAATGGTAATTAAATCAAAATAGTAACCAATTGAAATATCTTGGAGAAGTAATAACACATAACCAAAATGAAAAAATCTCAAACCAAACTAGAACAAATAGATTAGCCAAAGCACAAAAATTAACATGGGATATCTACAAACAAACAAACAAAAACAATATATATATATATATATATCAATAAATGCAAAAATAAAACTACAACACAGTTATAAAACTGGAAGCTACATATGCAGCAGAAAGGAGGATTGGAAGAACCTGCATCAACAAAAAATACCAGAAAGATGGACAGTGGCGGATAATACCTAACAAAGTTGTGTACAAAGAGCTAGAACCCATTACAGATGCTATGCGTAAGAGGAGACTGGGATTCTTTGGACATACCATAAGGATGCAGGATTCGAGACTTCTAAAACAACTAGTACAACACAATCTCGTCTCAAAAAATACCACAACAGGATGTAAATGGATCAGAGAAGTAAGAGAGGATCTGAAGGAAATAGGCCTTACAACAGAATACACCACAAATAAGATAAAATTGAATACAAAACTCAAGAATACAAACCTCCGCTTTACCCTTACACTAAACAAACCAACAACACGCATATTTTCAACTGGGGAAAGGGAACGGAGCATCTGAAGTAGTACTGGGAGGACCGCAAAGCCCGAACAATCCCTTCAAAGAGACCTGAATGATGGACTGACTAAAGTGATCCTATGCGGTCATAAAAGAAGAAAATACTTTTGTGTGTGACGAGCCCATCATAATAATGGATCAAAGTGGATCAGGACAAAGAGCTAAGGAGTACCCCAGAAGCAACACAGATTTCTTGCGTCTCCAGGAAGGTGCGAGAAGTGGATGGAAGTCTACGATTCACTGCCCAACCCGGAAGCTCCCTGAAGAAGGCTGACAAAAGAAGGTAAAGAAGAAATGTGTTTTTGTTTTTCCCAGAAAATCTTTTCTATTCCCATCTAACTTCTTATTTTTATTTTGCTATCCCCTTGAGAAACACAGTCTATGATGATGATGATGATTATGATTATTATTATTATTATTATTGTTACCGAGTTTTGGTGGTAGGTAGAGGTGTAAGAAGGTGCGGGCGTGAATGGGTCTCAAACTACGGAATCAAAGTTAATGTAAAAGTTAACAAGGTTATATTTCTTTTTCAATATTAAGTAATAACAAAGAACAGGTACTTAGTAGCCGAAACACAATTTGAAATGTACAATTACAGGGATTACAGAGTTTGGGCTTCGAGCCCTGAATTCACAATTTTTGAGCAACTAGCCCAACTTTCCGATATACAAATTTTAACAAAGGGGCAGAAGACCCCAATCAAACCCTGGAGCACTTGCTCCAAATTACACAGTAAAGCCTCCTCGAGGCATACAACACTCCGTTTCCAAAAGAGCCACACACTCTTTAATTTAAGCCTCTCCTAGGCCACACCAAACTCCACCTTCAAGTTGTCCTCAACGGACATAAACACAGGGGTAAAATACCCAATCTACTGAGGTCTATTAAATGAAAAGCAGGTTAATTGAATGACCTCTAAAACAATTTGAGAGGAGGCGAACTTGCACTCCTAATACACTTTGATTTTAAAACCTACTTTGGCACTAGGCCGTTATTACAAGGGCTAATCCCATACTACAGAGGTGACTTAATAGCAATTTACATTACATTACGGAAGAATTGGTTGAGAGAATAAGTTCACCTCAAGACGATGTGAGTGGGAGCTCGAGAGGGTTAAGCACTCTCTATCCCGATATGTCGTTTTAAAATAGAATAGATACCAGTTGTTTTTACATTTTAGGAAAAGGTTACATGGTTGAACGCTTAGAACCCGCCCCGAAAGTTAAACTGCTGAGCAAGAAAAGAAAGAATTTATTAATCGGCCATTACCTTATCGTTGACCGCCGCCGAGGAAAGAGGCGCTTCCCGCCTCCTGCTATGTACTTAATACACTGAAAGATGGAACAGAAGTGGCCAGGAGACCCTAAAATCAGCAGTTTATATACTCTCGCGGAAGTTTCTAGGCGTTAGGGGAATGAAAACACCCGCCCACAATGTTTTTATTGGATAGGACCCCGCAACAGATACAAGTTGGGGGAAGATACACCAGATTGGTCAGAAATTACTAAAAGAAATTCGGGATTGGATAAATCTAAAACAAGGGGAAAAAGAGGGGTATACAGCCAACTTAAGCAATAACAGAAAGAAATTTAACAAGAAACAAACTTTTGAAATAAAATTTTCTCCAACAAAATAGTTCTTTGACTCCGCACTAGGGTGCGCTATTGTTGATCTTCAGTAGTGTCCTCTAGAAGAGAAAGTTCACACTTCTTACTTCAAGCGAAACAAAAACACATCAAAAGTGACACAGTTCAAAAACTCAAAATTTTCCACGTGGTGACATCTTCTGAGAAAGTAGAGAATTAATAGAGTAGATAAAGTTCAACCTTCCTCCAGAAGAGGAGTTTCAACTGGCGCAACTTTTAAATAAACGGTGTAGAGGTGTACCGCCCGGTACAGACCTCCCCCCCCCAAAAGTTCCTCCAGGGGTGACACATGAAATCAGTTTGAAACAAAGTCCAAGTGATGATGTTGATACGAAGATAGATAGCAGAAGCATTTACAAGATTTCTTAATTCAGTTTCAAAATGTTGTTGTTGCAGGTGAATGAAAGTCTTTAAGTTGTAGAATTTGAATTTCTGAAGATAAACTTTTAATACTTAGAAGTGAAGAAAAATTTTTTGCACGGTCCACCAAATATTGCTGTTGAATTCCCAAATGTAGTTATCTCTTATGGTAACTATCCATGTAGTTGATGTTGATGAAGTTGGATGGCCGGACCGGCCGTTGCAGCTTGCGTCCAAAAGGAGGCCGCTCGGACCCCTCAAGTACCCTGAGATACCGCTCGCCCGCACTATGAGGGGAGCAGAGGTGTTGAAGCGCGCCGCGCCCGCGGTGAACATATACAGGCTGCGGGCCAGTAGCAGGTCGTGCGCCGCACATCAGCCTTGGCCGGGAGGAGAGTTCCGGCTCGCCGTGCACATGTCGTCCTCGCTGGAGAGGAGGGGGCCCATCCCCCTCCCCAGTCGCTGCACGGCGCTGCGCGGCTGCGGGGGCGCTGAAACATTAAAGCTAGGCGGCAGAATTGTGTTGGACTATCATCTTCTTTGAGGGTACAGGCTTGTGGAGAGGTTGAGGGGCCAGCGGCGTGTAGATATCCATGGCATTTACTATTATGAAGCCACAGTGTAAGGTGGAGCAGGAGACGGGAGCGTGGTAATGGCCGTGGCAAGAACAGGATGGCAGTTTAACGGGTCGGGGCAGATTTTACACAAGGCTTACATCTAAAACCAAAATATTACAGAAGGGGCAGAATGCCTTAAAAGTGAAACTCAAAAAAAAATATAACCTTCATATCCTTTCAAAATGATATGAAGCAAGTTAACACAGAAATTACACCGGTTTCACCTGGGACAGGTGAACTCTAAATATCCTCTCGGTGGCTGGATTACTTAGCAATAAGGTAACCGGCGTAAGAAAATCGAGAATGATACAAGGCCCATGAAATCTGGGGGCAAGCTTGCCCGCGGGAACAAAATTTTTGACCATAACCTGGTCACCTACCTTCAAAGGGGTTGGTCTCCGTCCACGATCATACCTTTCCCTAACCTTTTCATGAGACACTTTAAGATTGGCTTTAGCCTTCTTCCAAAGATCTTTAATGTTGTCCGGATCTATTATCTCGGGTAGAATGTCATTCAGAGACCAGAGGTTAGAGAGCAGCGAGTTGGGAACAAACTTGAACATTAAAGAAGCTGGAGTGAACTTGTGAGATTCATGAACCGCCGAATTCAAAGCAAAAGCTATCCAATGCAGGGACTGGGGTGTCCCACCTGGAAGGATCTTCATGATGATAGGCAATGAGTGCGGACCTGAGATTACGGTTAACCCGTTCAGCCAGAGATGGTTGAGGGTAATAAGCAGAAGTGGTTACATGAGAGATGGACAAGTCAAAACAGAATTTACGAAAAAGATTTGATGTGAACGCCTTAGCATTATCAGATACAATATATTGGCACGGACCAAAAGAAGCAAAAATAGAATTTAGACAGGTAATGATGGACTGAGCGGTAGCCAGCTTAGTCGGAAATAACCAAGAAAATCTGGTAAAACCATCTACACATACAAAGATGAATTTGTTGGCATTTCCCTTCGACTGGGGGAAGGGTCCTACATAATCAATATACAGGCGTTCCATGGGGCGCGACGCTTGATGAGAAGACAAAAGGCCTACTTTAGTGGACATGGTGGGTTTACTGATCAAACAAGATTTACAAGCTTTTACAAGTTCCCGAATTTCACCGTCCATACCTTTCCATATGAACATTTCACGAATCTTTTCACGAGTTTTAAAGATTCCAAGATGCCCCCCCAATGGGGTCTCATGATAGTATTTGAAGATCATAGGTACAAGAACCGCTGGAACAACAACTTTCATCAACTTATCATGCCTCGAAGGGCAACATAGAACACCATTCCTCAGAACATAAGGGACAGCATGTTCCCCAGAAGAAAGGGTTTCCATTATCGGAGCCAGCGTCGGATCTTCACGTTGGTATTTCTCAATATCCCTAAAAAGCATGGGAGCATCTGTTAAGATGGCATTAACACCAGATAGTATGGACTCGGAAGGTGATGAACTGTCGACCGGTTCGTGGGTCTCTACGTCGTTATGAAACATACGGCTGAGTCCATCAGCAACAACATTTTCGGTACCTCTGATATGTCTAACATCAAACTGGAAGGCGGAAATACGAATAGCCCAGCGGGCTATACGACCAGTACGACGCGGCCTACCTAAGACCCAGCTTAAGGCTTGATTATCTGTCTCCAGGTCGAATTTAACGTGTTCCAGATAGAGACGGAACTTTTCTAAGGCAAATAAGACTGCCAAACCTTCGAGCTCATAGATGGAATACTTGGCTTCTTGAGCCGACAATGTCCTAGACGCATAGGCGATGGGTCGCCTCCCTAGTTCAGTCTCTTGAAGAAGGACTGCAGCTACTGCTGACGACGACGCGTCGGTTTGGACGATGAATTTCTTCGAGAAATCAGGCATAGCAAGTACAGGGGCATTACAAAGAGCTAATTTAAGGTCTTCAAAAGCGGCTTGTTGAGGTCCCCACTCGAATTTGATGCCTTTCCTACGAAGAAGGTTTAAGGGCGCCGCTCTATTAGCAAAGTTAGGAATGAACTTTCTGAAGAAATTCACCATACCAATGAACCTGGCGATACCTTTAATGTCCTTGGGAGGTTTAAAATCACGGATGGCCTGTGTTCTAGAATGATCGACTGCTACACCATCGGGTGACACAATATGCCCTAGGAATGACATAGAGGGCTTAGCAAAGGCAACCTTGGACAACTTAACAGTTAACCCAGCCTTACGAAGGCGATCGAGAACTTCTCGCAGATGATCTAGATGTTCTTCAAAAGTCTCTGAAAATACTACGACATCATCTAAGTAGTGATATAGGTACTCGAATTTGATGTCGGAGAAGACCCTATCTAGTAGCCTAGTAGCACAGCTGCCCCCGTGGGGAGCCCGAAAGGCACGCGGTTGTATTCGTATAAATTCCAGTCCGTGGCAAACGCTGTAAGGTGTTTAGACTCTTCGGCAAGGGGAATTTGATTATAGGCCTGACTTAAGTCCAAGATGGTGAAGAACTTGGCCTTACGAAACCATGAAAAACAAGAATGAAGGTCGGGAAGGGGCACAGATTGTAACACCACCTTCCGATTGAGAGCCCTGTAATCAATGACAGGCCTGAAACCTCCTTGAGGTTTCGGTACTAGAAAAATAGGCGAAGAATACGCTGACTTAGAGGGCCTAATAATACCGTCCTTCAACATCTGATCGATGATTTCCTTCAGAGCCTTCATTTTAGGTGGAGATAGCCTATACGGTGGAAAACGGACAGGAATCGAATCCGTAACCTCAATTTTGTATTCAATAAGGTCAGTGACACCAAGAGTATCAGAGAACACCTCGGGAAACGACTGACACAGTTTGCGAATACTATCAGCCTGCTCCTCAGGTAGATGTCTAAGGTCTAACAACATCTCATCCTGGGTAGGCGAAATAGAAGCACATGACACAGAATTACACTTTAATAGTGGAATTTTACAACTAGAAGCAAATTTGAATGTGCACGACCTAGACTGCAGATCGAGCACAAGACCAGTGTGAGAAATAAAGTCAGCTCCCAATATAATGGGGCAAGACAATTGCTTGGCCACAACAATTTAACTTTCCATGTAAACTTAAAAACACGAATTTTGACCAGTAAGGAACCTAGAATTTCTAATGGAGATGAATTAGCCGAAACGTATTGAACAGGGGAAGAGACATAGTCAGGAAGTTTACAAACCGTTTTCAATTTAGAATACCATTCAGCCGCAATAATCGAACAAACACTACCTGAATCTAAGAGAGCTGTTATAGGCTCGTTATTTACCTCAATCTTAAGAAAAGGAACAGGTGCGGGGGTATCCGCCGCAATCCTAAGACATTCTTTAGGGCATTCAAAAGATGAACTTGAAGGCTGATCGTTCTCTGCATTTACAATCTGTTTACTAGGGGCTGAGTCTCGGGAAGATTGATTAGTCGACTCAGCCGAAGCCACTAGTCACTTTTTATTATTGGCATAGGTGGAATTTGCACCAGAAGTTGAGCAGGAGGGGGTGCTATTTGAGCTTGGGCAATTCTTGGCGATATGTGAGAAGGCCCCACATTTAAAACAGCCTTGTGCTGAACCAGCTCCATTATTTGCCCTACTACTTTTGACTAATGGACATTTATTGCGAAGATGGTCAGGCGACCCGCAAGCATAACATTTATGGGGCGTGACTGGTCGGCGAGGTGGAGGCCGAGTGTTACTAAAGGAAGGCGGGGGTTCTTTCGCTACACGCAAAGAATCGGCGTATCTAACTCCTTCCGCTGAGACGGCCAACGCTTCAAGTTCAGAGAAAGTTTGCGGGCACGCCGCAAAACACAAGTATGACCTATAAGATGGTGAAATGCCTTCCACAATAGCTTGTACAATTTGATCCTCAGGGAAGTGAAGAGCAAACACCCTGGTATAAAACTTAATGTCTTGTATGAAATCAGCCAAGTTTTCATCCAACCTCTGTACTCGATAATAGTACTTTTGAATCAGAGATGACCTCGCGCGGGCGGGAATAAAGTTTGCAAGCAAGTGTGCATGAAAATCTTCAATAGATGACTGTTCAGCTATGGCTCTTACTATTTTGTCGGAGAGAATACCAATAGCATACGGATAGATAATTTGCAAGATTTGACATGGAGACAGAGAAAAAACCAGGGCATGATCCTGAAATTCCACTAGAAATCTTAAAAATGAAATTACGTCACTGGTGGTATTAACAGAAAACTTGGATATACCTCTGAGCAACATTGCCAATGGATGAGGCAAGCTACTAAATCTGGGTGACATAGTAGGTAAAGGTTTCAATGGCAAGGAAGTCAATTCAGAACGGATGTTACTCAATGATGCACGACGTTCAGATTCGTTGTCCAATGGGGCAGGGATAGTTTGAGCAGCAACGGTTATCCTATTAACTTTTCCCTTGGGAGGCGCTTCCTCACTACCTGGATTCACTATAGTGGGTTGATCAGATTTAGGAGGAACTTCCCCAGTTAACAATTGAGTGACCTTACTAGATAACTCGGAAATATTTTCCAGGAGCGTACTAGCTTCCTTCCTCTGAACGTCATTCAGTTTTAGAGACAACAGATCGTTAACCCTATTCGAAAAATGATATAGCCTGCCTTGCACACGCTTAATTTGATTTGGAGACGGATCATTTTCATCAAAAAAACTAACTACAGAAGCTAGCCCAGTAATATTCTCCGTGATCGTGGAAAGAGAGTCATCAATTTCTTTCTCTCCCAAATTGGGGATGGAAATGGGCAAATCAAGGGACTCTCTAAGCTTGTTAGTGTCTATTGCAACCGTGCCTCCAGATTGTACATTTCTAATAGTCAATTCATAGATCAACTCCTCCTTGCGCAAATAGTTAAGAAGGAGAACATCGCGAGGGCCGGGCATGATGACAGAACAACTTGAAAAAAATCAAAAAATTCCAGCAACTGAGAAAATGGTTAGAGTTCGGAACAAACAATGTTTAGCCGTCAAAGGGGGCTAAATTGAGACCCATTCAACCACGCTCTGCTACCACTTGTTACCGAGTTTTGGTGGTAGGTAGAGGTGTAAGAAGGTGCGGGCGTGAATGGGTCTCAAACTACGGAATCAAAGTTAATGTAAAAGTTAACAAGGTTATATTTCTTTTTCAATATTAAGTAATAACAAAGAACAGGTACTTAGTAGCCGAAACACAATTTGAAATGTACAATTTCAGGGATTACAGAGTTTGGGCTTCGAGCCCTGAATTCACAATTTTTGAGCAACTAGCCCAACTTTCCGATATACAAATTTTAACAAAGGGGCAGAAGACCCCAATCAAACCCTGGAGCACTTGCTCCAAATTACACAGTAAAGCCTCCTCGAGGCATACAACACTCCGTTTCCAAAAGAGCCACACACTCTTTAATTTAAGCCTCTCCTAGGCCACACCAAACTCCACCTTCAAGTTGTCCTCAACGGACATAAACACAGGGGTAAAATACCCAATCTACTGAGGTCTATTAAATGAAAAGCAGGTTAATTGAATGACCTCTAAAACAATTTAAGAGGAGGCGAACTTGCACTCCTAATACACTTTGATTTTAAAACCTACTTTGGCACTAGGCCGTTATTACAAGGGCTAATCCCATACTACAGAGGTGACTTAATAGCAATTTACATTACATTACGGAAGAATTGGTTGAGAGAATAAGTTCACCTCAAGACGATGTGAGTGGGAGCTCGAGAGGGTTAAGCACTCTCTATCCCGATATGTCATTTTAAAATAGAATAGATACCAGTTGTTTTTACATTTTAGGAAAAGGTTACATGGTTGAACGCTTAGAACCCGCCCCGAAAGTTAAACTGCTGAGCAAGAAAAGAAAGAATTTATTAATCGGCCATTACCTTATTGTTGACCGCCGCCGAGGAAAGAGGCGCTTCCCGCCTCCTGCTATGTACTTAATACACTGAAAGATGGAACAGAAGTGGCCCGGAGACCCTAAAATCAGCAGTTTATATACTCTCGCGGAAGTTTCTAGGCGTTAGGGGAATGAAAACACCCGCCCACAATGTTTTTATTGGATAGGACCCCGCAACAGATACAAGTTGGGGGAAGATACACCAGATTGGTCAGAAATTACTAAAAGAAATTCGGGATTGGATAAATCTAAAACAAGGGGAAAAAGAGGGGTATACAGCCAACTTAAGCAATAACAGAAAGAAATTTAACAAGAAACAAACTTTTGAAATAAAATTTTCTCCAACAAAATAGTTCTTTGACTCCGCACTAGGGTGCGCTATTGTTGATCTTCAGTAGTGTCCTCTAGAAGAGAAAGTTCACACTTCTTACTTCAAGCGAAACAAAAACACATCAAAAGTGACACAGTTCAAAAACTCAAAATTTTCCACGTGGTGACATCTTCTGAGAAAGTAGAGAATTAATAGAGTAGATAAAGTTCAACCTTCCTCCAGAAGAGGAGTTTCAACTGGCGCAACTTTTAAATAAACGGTGTAGAGGTGTACCGCCCGGTACAATTATTATTATTATTATTATTATTATTATTATTATTATTATTATTATTATTATTATTATTATTTAAAGAGGGCAAACATTTAGGTTAATAATGTAGACATATACTTACACAAGGCAACACCTAGAGCTGCCAGCATAGCAGGGTAGTTGACTGAACTGTGGCTACTGATGGCAGTGTAGATAGCGAAACCTGCACTCATAAGATCCATACCAAACTTGAAGTAGCTGAAAAGGAGCCATGGGCGCACCAGCTGAGGACGGCACTGGAACAGAAATATACAAATAAGGACGGCAGTTATACGATCTCCAATAACGCATATTTTATTTTTCCTTTTTGCAATTACTCTTCTATTATTCCTTGTCTTGGCATCTATCTTAGTAGCTCATTCCGCTACAGCGTACGACTCGCCACTTTGTGCGGATCTTCAGCATTATCTGTTGTCACTCAGACTCTTGGTCATATGCTCTTTGATAACTTCCATCCACTATTTCTTTGGCAGTCCTCTTGATCAGTGCCTCAGGAGATTTGTCCAGTATGCAGGCTAAACCAAATGTTTCTATGAACTCTTAATATATTACGTAATCAAATCAAGGAGGACCTAGTGACCAATGCAGCATCTTGATTTCTGCTACATGGACCTTCCGTTCCTATTTTCTAGTAATGGGCCAACTGTCTATCCTATACAGCAGCACAGATCTCGTCACAGTCTTTGTCATCATCATCTTCCTTCCAAGTATTGGGCCATGTGTCCCGTTACGGTCTTTTATTATTTTTTATTTTTTTTTGTAATTTGAGAACTGAGGTAAACTGACACTTTACTATCACAGAGTATCTCTGAAACTTGCCACAACTTCATCCAGGTGGTACTGAACCTCTGTAGGTTATCCATCAAATGCGAGATGTGATCCTAGATAGCAAAGATCAGGTAAAGTTTGTGGTTATCAATGGATAATGTTCCATCTGTTTGCTCTCTACTCTCATGTAAACATCTATTGTAATAAATATATTCTTTAAGCTTTTCAGTGTGTCAAACACAAGATATACCCGACAAATTACATGTAACTTTGAAGTTTTACCCGTCTGTCTAAACTATCGGAAGATTAATAGAACTAGGAAATACCTGAAAAAGAATACATTCAATTTTCGTCGCCGTAAGACCTATCTGCATTGGTGCGATGTAAAGCCATTAGCAAAAAAAAAAAAACCACCATTCAATTTATACCTGAAAAAGAATGCATTCAATTTATAACATAATATACCTGAAACGCTTCTTATTAAAGTATGATTTCATACAACCTGATGTTCTTTCAAGAAGAAAATATGTCATTCTATTATTAATTGAATGTTTCCTTTTTCTTTTTTAGGTATTTCCTAGTTTTCTTAATCTTGTATTAGTTTGGACAAGCTGAAAAACTTCAAAGTTATATATTAACCGAGTCCAAATTAAGAGAAAATGGTTTCCCGTCGTGGCAGAACCATCACAGCACATGAACTATTACATTTCTGTAGATTCCTCATGTTGTTGTCATCGAGATTCTCGGTCAAGTAGGAAGGCGGCGGCTAACTACTAACTACTTTTACGATTTTCGGAGATGCCAAGGTGCCGGAATTTAGTCCTTCAGGAGTTCTATAATGTACCAGTAAGTCTACCAACATGAGGCTGACGTATTTGAGCACCTTCTACAACCACCAGACTGAGCCAGGATCGAACCTGCCAAGTTGGAGTGAGAAGGCCAGCATCTCAACCGTCTGAGCCAGCCCAGCCAAGTATCAGGTTGATATTCAAAAAGCACAGAGAGATGCACAAAGCATGTAAAACAATACTGGTATGATCTCCATAGCAACTCTCCACATATTTAGTTATTGGCTCTTGCACTTTGACTTTTGGTGGTCACTGGTATTTGTCTGTATAAGTTTGAAAACAATACTCTAAACCAGTTTTTGTCATAAGCTATTTTCCTGTAAAACCAACTGTAAGAAAGATACAGTGAGTGTTATGTTTTAGGGCCCCTCTGAATCCCTTCTCCATACCCCCGGTCCTGCAAATTGTTTTGAACAACTTACAGCCATGATACCATTTGCTCTTATCCTTACTTGAATACCAAGTTTCATGAAAACCGCTCTATCATTATTCTCATTATGAACGTGCTCGATAGCTGCAGTCGCTTAAGTGCGGCCAGTATTTGGGAGATAGTGGGTTCGAACCCCACTGTCGGCAGCCCTGAAGATGGTTTTTCGTGGTTTCCCATTTTCACACAAGGCAAATGCTGGGGCTGTACCTTAATTAAGGTCCCGGAAGCTTCCTTCGCACTCCTAGCCCTTTCCTATACCACAGTCGCCGTAAGACCTATCTGTGTCAGTGCGATGTAAAGCAGCTTGCAAAATTAAAATCTCATTATGCTGTAAAAAACAGACAAAATTAAACTGAACTCTATATAGGTCAATATTTTTGTCCTGTCCTTAAAAAAAAAAAAAAAAAAATATCAGGATAATATTCAAACAGTGTGGACAGAAAGACTACTTTATATAGAGGGTTGGTCATACTGATAACTGCTTGGAAAAACATTTCAAAATCTCACACCATTATTATTTTACCAGGTGCTGAAGTTAGCCCATCAGATTGCTTCGCGGGCAAATGCAAATGGGCTTTGCGCGTCGATGTTGCTAAACTTGTACGTGACCTAAGGCCAGCTCGAGAGCCATGCCGATAAATCAACATTAAAAAAAAAAAAAAAAAAAAAAAAAAACACATTGCTTTCAGCCGGTGTCACTGTAGCCTCCTTGCTATGGTGTGATCCTGTTAGCTCGGAGGTCTGTATCCATACTCCCTGGCTAAGTTTTATTCTTCGACTGGTGCTCTGATGCCAGTCTTGGGTCACGTACAGATTAAGCAACACCACCTCGCAAAGCCTATTTATTTGAATTCACCCATGAAGTGATCCGATTGGCTAACTTCAATGGTGCGACATTTGAAATTATTTATAAGTATGACCAACCCTCTAACACTCCTATAGCCGGTTGACGTTGTTTCCGACCACACTGTATATCACATTCAACAGACTGAAAAAACTTTATTTTAACTAATTGCATAAAAACATTTAATCTTAAAGCTCCTATTTTTGACAGGATAATCTTGTGAGACTCTTAATCAAAAACTCTACCTTTACAATACTGATACTGTGTTTTTATTCTTGAAGTCAAAATTAATAATTATCGGGACCATGTTTTGTCCATTATTGTGGACATCTTCAGCTGGTTTTACACAGGATGAATTAAAAATATAACAAGGACATTAGAAACACATAAAAAAATAAAATATGATTCAGATTCCGAATGCGTCAATATAAAATACGACGGCTGATCAACAAAGACAGACTGATTTTTTCCTGTTGCTTCCGTGATAGTTTCCTATCTGTAACAAATATTTGAAAAGAGTGGGTTTTTATATATAATGTCCGTAGGTGGCAGCACTCTCGTATCGGTAAGTTGGTAGTAATACTCTATTTTGTAGATGCTACCTGCATTTCGCATACCAGACAGTGGAGGTGAGGCGAGAGGAGCAGTACACCACAATCAAATTCTGTTTTCGTTTAAACCATACAGCCACTGAAACTTACGAAAAGCTGAAGCATCACTATGATCCTGAAGGAAAACAAGCCAGCACAGTGTGGAAATTGCCAAAAAAGGCAAAAATTGTTCCATCTGCTGATCTCATTTAGTGACTAATGGAATGATTTACCAGCATGCAGTTCCTGCTCACATTACTGTTACTACATGTCAGTAGTGGCTACACTGAGGAAGCCATTGCAAAGAAACAACCAGATCTTTCTTGGAATGGGTGGCCACTTCATCATGACAATGCACGGCCTCATGTCGCAAATCAAGTCATTCAGTTTCTGGCTCGATTAAAAATCGAGCAATTTCTGGAAGGTAGCACATTTAAATATGGCCACGCCTCCAATGTGTTAAGACATATTAATCTTGATAACAGTCTTGCCAATGTACTCTTTCTTTTACTGAAGAGCTAGTGAACTTGTTGGATAAGCCGGTAACCACTTCTGAGGCAAGATTTACACAACAGATAGCATGGAGATCTTTAAGAAGCAATTCCTCGTCCTCAGTTGGTCCTGGGAATGTACAGTATAGTTGCTCCCAAAAAAAAAAAAAAAAAAAAAAAAAAAAAAGAGAACTTCAGACTGAATTTTAACTAATATCAAATGATAATTCACCTTCCGTGTAGATACAATCCTGTAAATACCCACAAACATTATACTTATAGGCATCTGTGAAAGTGTAGCTGTGAGAGGAACTTGCATAAAACAATGCTCATTCTTCTTTCAAGATTTCTCATATAGCATTAGTGAAGTATCTGTTTTCTTCACAGTTCGTAGGATTTCAGTAACACAGTCCAGCTGTAGTTTCAATTCCTTGCAATCAGCATTACTGAAATTCAAACGGAGTTGGCCTGATATAATGAAATATAAATGGGGTTGGCTTGACTTGATAGAGTGTGCAGAGGATGAATACGAGACGTAATTCTGCACATAATGAATCATGTTGGCTGAGTGGAAAGCAGTCACGAGTTTGTCTGCTGTTGCTGATAAAGACTAAACCAATGTTTGGCCTGAATGACTTGGGCTGTTTGAGAGTTGCGTATGACACACTGATTTTTTAATTTATTTTTTTCCCCCTCCGCACAATGCTCAACAGCTTTCCTATTTTCATCAGTCTTATTATATCCTCAACTCGTACTGAGACTGCTGAAGAGGGCTATAACAATCTTAGCTCAGTGACTGCAAATTCCATAAAAGCAAGCTCTTTTGAAGAGAGTTTCCACAATGATTTTATAGTAACACTTTTTGATTTCTTCAGTTAGAATTTCAGTATCTTCCTTCTCACTTATGGCTGTGGACAAGATTGTCAGCCCAGGTCTGCAGAAGACAGTGCTACAATACTGTACAAGGAGCTTGGGCAATAATAATCAGTAGTGTTCCTTGAACAGCTGGTAGCCACTGGTTAAAAAGGATATCACATTTGTTTTTTGAAAATATGTCAGCTAGTACTTCAAGCTTTGCTGGATAAGAAATCAACATTCAGTGGCATCACTATGAAAGCAGATTCATTTTGGTCTGAAAAAGACAGTTTTTAGTAAAGCCACTCATTTCAAGACGTGCAATGAAATAATGCACGAGTTCTACATGCAACTTACCATATCAGCACCCTTGATGAGCAGGATACCCATCACGACCTGGCAGAAGGCAACAATGGCAGCAAAAACAAGAGACATATAGATTCCCACAGTAGAGTAGTGTCCATATCCTTCTGGAAAAGTGCAAACAAATGTAAATATTCAAATGACCAAGAATAATTTGTGAAAATAAGGTACAACAATTTTATACTCTAAGAACAATGTGAAGGCTATGCAAGATTATTTTATTCCGCTAGCTGTACAGCGAACATGCATGTACACACACAAGCTTCTTTCTGGTTTGCACCACTCGGTTAATCAAATTAAGTTATCCATTCTTATGCATGAACTAGCGCCAATAGATGCTAGATAGTCTGGTGGTGCATGCAGACATATTTTTCCATGGATTCAAGTAGTGAAGATGAATTCATTTTAATAGACAGTCTAGTTTCAAAACTGTTCATGTTATAAGAATCCTATTCTTGAGAATATCATATTCATCTATATATAAAATAAGAGTTTTGTCTGTACATTGCTCAGAATTTGAAAAGAATGGTATTTTTGTATCAGTCATGTCCACAGTAACAAGGAAATGCACTTTTTACTTTTCCATAAGCCCTGCCTTGTCCTGCCCACGCATCACTAGAAAACGGCCAAAGAGAATTTAATGAAAATCGGTACGCAAAGTCGGGGAATAAGTCGCTACAATCTAGGCCATAAATAATTGTATTCATGCTGATAGAAATGGTAGTTTAGGGGAAGGCCTAAAATTTAATTATCAAATATTTATATTATTAGTGGTCGTATCGATAAACAGTGTAACGTTCCAGACGTTACAGTGTAATTATGTTAATTTTATTATGTGTAATTAATTCAGGAATTTAACGTCATGATATTTATTTGGTATGTAATTGTATTATAATTCATGTTTAATCATTTGCTCACTATCATTTCATTACTTTGTAACTACGACTTGTAAACGAGGGCTGAATATCCTAATATTCACTTAGATTCTTGCGACAGTTGGTTAAAATAAACTTGCAGTAGATTTCAGTTATCTTGCCACATCACCGAGGAGGAAGGGAGGACAAATTTAAACACCGAGTTCTGAGAAAAGCGAGCACGTGTTCACGCGTCCTAACGTAAGCTACCGTATTTCGACCAGAATTATTCGAACTGATCAACGCCTATATTTTCAAAGGAGCGTCATGTTGCCATGGATACTGAGTGAAAGGACGAATAGAAGAACAGTTGATATCATGGATATGGCCCGTCAACTCTAATTTCTGGAGTGGGGAGAGAAGTGTCATATGATTGGACCACGTGTAGCGGCCTGTAATTAGCGCGAGAGAAAGTTATAAAAGGGCGTGTTGGAGCTCCTGGAGTCTCTCTACAACGTCTTATTCGCTTCTGCGAGTCTCTCTACATTATTCTACGAGTTATTCTACAGCTTCTACTTGATTTTCTACTTGATTCTGCGTCTCGATACTTAGAAATTCTGAATGAGGGGTATAGCCACTCATGAGGAAGTACGTACAGCACGGCTATAAGACCGGTTTGAACCAGTCTAAGTCAATAGATAGTTTTAATCTAGATAGAAATGAAACTTCAGAGAACATTTTCAGTAAAGTTGGAAGGATTCTTAATTGAGTATCCTCTCCATAAAACCCAAGGTGGTTCTTCTAACTGTGACATAGGGCTTATCTCCAATCTATGGGATAAAGCATAATAGGGAGTGTTAGTTTTGAAGTCATCTTCCAATTAGTGGTGGGTGCAATTTGCAAGGAAGGAATGGTACTGAACTGCAGATGAAGAGATATCAAAGACGACCGGTGATGTTCCAGTTGCAAGGATGGAAGCTTTCCAAGGAGCAGCAGAACAAGACGACATGGTGAGCAAGCGAGTTAAAGATATTGCAAGTTTTCGCGAAGTAGAGTCATTCAATTTTTTATTAAATTCATTTTCTAATTTAAATTCAGTTCTCGTTAAACCGTCGTCATTCATATTAAATATAATAAATAGTATTTTTCTAGTTTACTTTAATCTGCCTTAATTAGCCTTTTGATTTCTAATTCTCCTGCTTAATGATTAGTGTACTATCACCTCACCCCTGTGATAAGAGTCTGTCCAAGCTTGATTATAAATTTTATCTTTAAGTCCTCAACTTAAAGATTGGCGCCCTTTACTTGCTTGGTTGCATTTCTCGTTTGATGATTGTTCTCCGAGAGGGGAAGTCACATAAATGCCGCTCCAACGTGTGGCGAGAAAATCATTAAGTACGGAGCAGTTAATAACAGTAACAATATCAGAATTCGTATTATGGGCAAAATTTGGATATCCACGTTTCATTAAGAGTGTTTGATTGTGGGAAGGGTCATGGCTGATCAAACGAAAGAGGAGAGGATGTTGCGCAGTGGACGGGCGATAAAAGGCAATAACGTATTGAGTTCAGAGGAAGAGTTGTGTAGTCTAGTAGAGGAAATTGAAGATAGAAGTGTAAGTAGTATGGAGAGTGAAGGCAAGCAGAAAGAAGTCAGTATGGAGTCAGATGATAGTAGGATGGGGGGCGAAGCGGAAGTAAACACTAACAATGAAAGTAATAACAATGATCAGTTAATGGGAATGATGCAGTTAATGTTAAGTAAGATAGAGGACACTAAATCTGAGCTTAAGAGTGAACTGGAACAAATTAAAACAGATGTAGAACAAAATAACACTAAAATTGAGAGTATTAAATATGAACTTAAAGAACAGTTAGAGCAAACTAAAGCTGAATTAAGTAGGGAGATGAGGGAAAATAAGGAGGAAGCGAATCGGAGAATGGACGAACACAGTAAGCAGTTACGCGATCTGGTGGTAAAAAATGAACATTTTAATAAGCGATTAGAGGACCAGGAAAGTGAATATGTACGGCAAGGGAAAAAGGTAGAAGAAAAGTTTGCGGAACAGAGAAGTGAATTCCTGGAATTAATGGGGAAGGAAAACAACTCTACTAGGGAGGAAGTAATGAGGCACGTCATTAGTATTGATAAGAGAGTTGAGACTCAAAGAGGGGAAATACGGGTATTTAAAGACCACGTCCAACAAGAGATTGACACGGTAAAGCTTAGAATAGAAGATGAGACCCGGGCAAGGGAAGAAAGGTTTGCGATAGCTGAAGAGAATAAGATTGAAATTAGGACATTGAAAGAGAAGCAGGTTAATTTGGAGAGAGAAATTGATAGGAGAGACAGAGATGTAGAATGCCGGATGGAGAAAGCAGAAAATCAGTTAAAACAGGTGGCAAAGGATAAACAGGTTTTCACGGGAAGGCAATGTCTAGGAAATAGCTACATTAGGGAAATTGAACTACCTAAATTTAATGGGAAACAAACGAACCCGCTAGATTTCCTTAAGATGATAGAGAAACGGTTTGAAAAGCGTCTAGAGGAAGGGTCTATGGACTGGGAAGACGTTATGGAAAATATTGACCATGCTTTTGTAGGAGAAACTCGGTCTTGGTTCATGGTATATAGGCAGACGATGACGAACCTGAAAGAATTCAGAAATAAGTTTAGAGAGAAATTCTGGAATGAAGCGATACAAGCTCGGGAGAGAGAAAGGGTGGTATTTGGGAGGTACAAACAGCATGAAGGAGTTACTATGACCGAGTACTTCCTGGCACATGTCATGATTTGTCAGAACTTAGATGGTATAACCGAAGGGTCTGATGTAGTAAGACTACTTTTGAGACATTTTCCGGAGAGGGTGAGAGAAGCGGCCTGTATGCAAAAAGTTGGAACTATTCAGGAGATGGAGAATCTACTAGGCAGTTTTGATGCGTTAGGTAACCTTAGGAGTAGAACGGAGAATATTCAGAACTTTAGTCATCACAACAGAATGAGACATAACGGTAGAACACAGAATCACGAAGCTCGCAATCAGTTCAGAACTCAGCAGAACAGCAGGAGCGGAGCAGCTGAATATAGGACAGGAAATTCCCAACGGAGGCCAGAGCAATGTACTAATGAGTCCAACGTCAATACACAAAGGGAACCTTTAAACTAACGAGAGGCTGTAATGTTAGGTCAGAATTCCAGCCTAGTAAGAAGGTAGCGAAGTGTCTTGCCATGAAAGTGTTACCATATGACCTAGATGTTAGGGACGATTTGTTGTATGAACCCGAGCAGAATAATGAAGAGTCAAGTAATAAAGTAGTCAATCCCGTTGTTAAATTGAAAGTTTGGGGGGCGTGGGTTAAAGTTTTGATTGATTCTGGTAGCCAAATATCAGGTATTAGTTCTCAGTGGTATGAGTCATTAGTGAAACAGGGTATTCAGTTGGAGGAAATGCCTGTTAAGTCTACTTTCATCATTACGGCTGTTGGAAAGAGGTCTAAGCAAATTTGTAAACAAGTAACTGTCCCGATCTGTATTAATAATTTTATTAGCGTTCAGATATGTTTGGTAATTCCGCATTTAATATTTGATCTTATCTTGGGATCTGACTGGTTAACGTTAAAATTGGCTCAGTTAAATTACAATGATCTAGTGCTAAATTTGAGGTGGAATAATGAGGATATTAAGGTCAAGTTTGAGGAGGAAATTCAGAGGAAAACGGAAGTTAGTACAGTGTGGAGAATGAGAGAGGTTTCTGAAGTAAATGAAGAGGCTAGTGAGGGCCTGAAGTTGTGTCAGTTGTGGATTCATGAGGATAAAATATGTGGCTTGAAAGAAGCCGTAAGTAGAAATGAGTTAAATGAAGTCCAGAAGGACAAGTTATTTGAAGTGTTATGTGAACACGTGGAGATTTTCTCCGAGAAACCTGGTGTTACCCATCTGTATGAACATTCTTTTTCTGTGCTGGATAAGACTCCATTCAGCGGACCGCGATATCCGATACCACACAAATATGCAAAAGCCGTAGAGGATCAAATTCAAGCTATGTTAGCAGACGATGTGATTGAATTATCAAACAGTCAATATGTTAATCCCTTAATTGTCGTGCCTAAGTCTGATGGATCAATACGTTTGTGTATTGATGGCAGGGAGATGAACCGACGTATTGGTGCTGATCAGTTGAGATCACAAACCATTGAAGAGTTGATACAGAATTTTCAGGGTAAGAGTTGGTTTTCTACGTTAGATCTTAGGAGTAGTTTTTGGCAGATACCTTTGAGATCAGAAGACAGGCCTCTTATTGCTTTCAGCTATAAGCATAGTTTGTACCAATTTAGGCGTGTTCCTTTTGGGACCCGTACGAGTTCGGCAGCTCTTATTCGCGCACTTAGTATTGCCTTGGGAGATGATACTGGAGATTATGCTACTATTTATATCGATGATTTGGTTATAGGATCTAGTACCTTTGAAGAGCACTTGGACCACTTGGAGAGGGTTTTTTCTAAATTAGAGTATGCTGGTTTTACTCTGAAACTTGACAAATGTGTTTTCAGTAGACGAGAGGTGACTTTTTTGGGGCACCGTGTATCGGCAATGGGAGTGACGCCTGAGAGCACAAGAATTGAAAAAATATTGAATACTACGACACCTAGAAATATTAAGGAGCTCAGATCGTATATTGGTGTATGTAATTTTTTCAGACGATTTGTAGTGAGATTTGGTAACTTACTAGAGCCATTTAGAGAACTATTGAAAGCTGGCAGTAAGTGGGAATGGACACAAGATCATGATAGAGCTTTCCTAAAATTAAAAGAAGGATTCAGGCAGGCAGTTGTTTTGAGATACCCCATGCCCTATAGGAAGTATGTGTTGCTGACGGACGCATCTCACTGTGGTATCGCTGGTGCACTATGTCAAGTAGATGATGATGGTAATTTAGGGATTGTGTCTTTAGCTTCCAGAGGTTTAAGTGCTGCTGAAAAGCGTTATACTATAACGGAACTTGAATTCCTAGCTATCGTATACTCCCTGAGTAAATTTAGGATGTATGTTTTAGGTACCGAATTTGAAATTAGGACGGATCATCATGCTCTTTCTTTTGTATCCAAGTGTAAATTATCATCTAACAGAGTTAGTAGATGGATACTCGCCCTACAAGAGTATGATTTTAAGGTAACTCACATTAAGGGAAAGAATAATGTCCTTGCTGATTTATTGTCACGTGACCCGAAGTTGTGCGAAGAAGGTAGCCTTCTAGAGCCACGTGAGGGCATTATTATATGTACATGTCTGTCTAAGGAAAATGAAACTGCTCTAAATAGACTACGTAACCTATTGGTTGAACAGTCGGTAGACGAAGAATGTCGGGAACCTTTGTCTGTACTTCAGGGAGGAGAGCAGCTCACTGTGTCGCATGGTAGGCACACGTACAAACTGGTTAACGGGTTTCTAGCCAGGAAATGTGGCGAGGATCTCTGGGGGATTTGTGTACCCAAAGCGCTACGTGTGGAATTGATTTGGTTTATCCACAAAGAATTAGGACATTATGGAGCTAATAAAGTTCTGTATGAGATCCGACAGAATTTTATATGGGACAAGATGGGAAGAGATATAAGAAAAATTCTTTCCACTTGAGATCTGTGTCAGCGTAGCAAAGTTCCTAACCGCTATTTAGAAGGACCTCGTCAGGCAGTAATCTCAGAAAGACCTGGTGACTTGGTGTGTACTGATTTATTTGGACCTGTGGTTAAGGGACAGTTCGGCTTCCAATATATTTTAGTCATTATTGATGCCTTCTCGAAATTGGTCAGATTATACGGTATGAGAAAAGCCACTGGAAAATCTTGTAGTCGTATAATCAAAGAGAAGTATATACTTGAATTAGGTACTCCTCTTAGTATATTATCAGACAGTGGACCGCAATTTATTTCGAGAAAATGGAAGTCCATAATTAGAGAGCTAGGTATTACACAGGTTCATTCATCCATTAGATACCCTCAGGGTAATATGTGTGAGCGCGTTATGAAAGAGTTATCTCGCATGTTTAGATGCTTAGTGTTCGACAAGCATACAGCCTGGGTGGCTCATTTATCCCGCATAGAGACATGGATCAATGCAGTTCAACATGAAAGCACGAGTTTGACGCCGTCACAAGTTCATTTTGGTTGTAAGCCTCAGAATGAACTAGTGAGAGTGTTAGGTTTGCCTGAGGAACCACCTCGTAATGCTGAATTTTACGTCCGACTGGCACGGGAGAACCTGATTAAATCTGGAGATAAACGTAAAAGGCAACAGAAACGTAAGGTACTTGATAACTTTGAGGTAGGGGATATGGTTTTGATGAGAGTTCCCATGTTGTCAAATAGTGAGGATAAGGTAACAAAGAAATTTTTTCTTTTATATCAAGGCCCTTATAAAGTACATAGAAAACTAGGACCCTGTGCTTACAAGTTAGCGGATGGCGAGAGCGTAATGAATGGTTCGTACAACATTAGTAGTTTAAGGAGATACCTGTCGTGTGAGGTGGCTGAACCGGATTGTGAGATATAGGTCAGTAACTCGGGGAAGTTGCTACTTGTTATGTCAGACTTCGAGCGGTATGTGTTTACGTCTCAATTGTGGTGGTATTTCCTAGTTGTGTTTGTAAACAAGGGAGATGTTTGTGTGACGGTAGATTTACGCTCGTTCATTAACGATAGATCATCTGTTTTCCGTATGTGAGGCCATGAAATTAGATATATTATTTGTTTTCTGAGATGTTACAGAAGGCTAATTAAAGCTGACGACGGCAAATAATTAATTTTCCCGTATGTGCATTTATAACTTGCAATAATTTTACCGTGAGCTTAAATCACGTGTGTATTCGAGTGAAGTGTATTGCATCCTACTTCAAGATAAAGTTGAAACATTCGAAAGAGTGATAAAAGTGTAAATTGTTTGTATCATTTGTTTTCCATGTTTTTAATGTAAAAGATTGGAAGAGAACGTGTTACTGCTATCTAGCACAGAATGTCGGAAAGATGGGGAGTCAAAGGACAGATAAACACTCGGCAGAGTTTGTAATCTGAATTGTATATATTATGTTATATTTTCTAGGATAATCTTGTTTTTTTTACAAAAGTGAAAAGTTGCTCATGTTGGGCATAATTTTGTAGCTATACCTCAAGATGAACTGAAATAACAGACAGTCGCAATGGTAAGCAGTCTAAGAGAGATATGATGGAAAGAGTGAGATATAATTAATTGTATGTAAATAATGTCGCTCGTTATGGGCAGGTAATAGAGGTATTTCAAGTCAATGTGGGAGTAAGTGTGTGAGTTCTCAACTCATGTAATATTTGTTAAGAACTCATGGGGGCGTATGTAACGTTCCAGACGTTACAGTGTAATTATGTTAATTTTATTATGTGTAATTAATTCAGGAATTTAACGTCATGATATTTATTTGGTATGTAATTGTATTATAATTCATGTTTAATCATTTGCTCACTATCATTTCATTACTTTGTAACTACGACTTGTAAACGAGGGCTGAATATCCTAATATTCACTTAGATTCTTGCGACAGTTGGTTAAAATAAACTTGCAGTAGATTTCAGTTATCTTGCCACATCACCGAGGAGGAAGGGAGGACAAATTTAAACACCGAGTTCTGAGAAAAGCGAGCACGTGTTCACGCGTCCTAACGTAAGCTACCGTATTTCGACCAGAATTATTCGAACTGATCAACGCCTATATTTTCAAAGGAGCGTCATGTTGCCATGGATACTGAGTGAAAGGACGAATAGAAGAACAGTTGATATCATGGATATGGCCCGTCAACTCTAATTTCTGGAGTGGGGAGAGAAGTGTCATATGATTGGACCACGTGTAGCGGCCTGTAATTAGCGCGAGAGAAAGTTATAAAAGGGCGTGTTGGAGCTCCTGGAGTCTCTCTACAACGTCTTATTCGCTTCTGCGAGTCTCTCTACATTATTCTACGAGTTATTCTACAGCTTCTACTTGATTTTCTACTTGATTCTGCGTCTCGATACTTAGAAATTCTGAATGAGGGGTATAGCCACTCTCATGAGGAAGTACGTACAGCACGGCTATAAGACCGGTTTGAACCAGTCTAAGTCAATAGATAGTTTTAATCTAGATAGAAATGAAACTTCAGAGAACATTTTCAGTAAAGTTGGAAGGATTCTTAATTGAGTATCCTCTCCATAAAACCCAAGGTGGTTCTTCTAACTGTGACATAGGGCTTATCTCCAATCTATGGGATAAAGCATAATAGGGAGTGTTAGTTTTGAAGTCATCTTCCAATTAGTGGTGGGTGCAATTTGCAAGGAAGGAATGGTACTGAACTGCAGATGAAGAGATATCAAAGACGACCGGTGATGTTCCAGCTGCAAGGATGGAAGCTTTCCAAGGACCAGCAGAACAAGACGACATGGTGAGCAAGCGAGTTAAAGATATTGCAAGTTTTCGCGAAGTAGAGTCATTCAATTTTTTATTAAATTCATTTTCTAATTTAAATTCAGTTCTCGTTAAACCGTCGTCATTCATATTAAATATAATAAATAGTATTTTTCTAGTTTACTTTAATCTGCCTTAATTAGCCTTTTGATTTCTAATTCTCCTGCTTAATGATTAGTGTACTATCACCTCACCCCTGTGATAAGAGTCTGTCCAAGCTTGATTATAAATTTTATCTTTAAGTCCTCAACTTAAAGATTGGCGCCCTTTACTTGCTTGGTTGCATTTCTCGTTTGATGATTGTTCTCCGAGAGGGAAAGTCACAACAGTACATAACCAAAGTTATATAGAATTAAATTTCCGACCACTTGTCTTATACATTTTTATCATACCAGCTATGATAACACAGATATTCATGAATTTGTATTTTTGTTGGTAAGTCCATATTAACGCCAAGCCACGAGAAAATGGGTAAACAGAATTTAATGAAAATCGGTATATATAGTCGGGGAATAAGAAACTACAGTCTAAGCTATAAACAATTTTATTCATCCCGGAGGAAATTGTAGTTTAGGGGAAGGCGCCTAAAATAGAATTTTTTAATACCAATGTTATTAGTCCTATTAAAAAGTACTATTAAAGTTATAGAGAACACAATTTCCGATCATTTATCTTTTATTCAGTTTTACATACCGACTATGATAAGAGTGGTATTTCAGAGTCGGAATAAAGCAAAATGTGAAGGCCTACAATATTGAAAGCGCATAACATTGATCAACAAAAACATTAGACCAACCATTGTTTGTTGTAATGTTCTTTGTCTCTTATGCAGCCTCTCAACTCCGATAGATGGGATTACTGCTGCGTGCTGAGTATAACAGCCTGACTGAATACTGGTGGGAAATAGCCGGGGAGTTAGAAAACTTTCTTCTTTAGCATGCCATTCCTCTGGTTCATTCATTTTCTGATACAGGTGGTACGTAACACACTGGTTCATCATAGTATTTCAGCTATTTGATCGCTACTCTGACGTGCCGTTTTGATTGTGCAGTGTGCATACTTAAGGCAGAGCCTCACTTAATGGTGGTGGTGGTGGTAGTAGTAGTAGTAGTAGTAGTAGTAGTAGTATGGCCCGGTCTAGAATAACGATTTAGGCCTATTCCAAATTATAGCATCACAATATTCACTAAATAACTCAAAATTCAACCCTGAAAAGAGCCGTTTCTTAAGAAAAGCTTCTCTCTCTCTTCACTTTTATTAAATTCTACATTCAATTTATTCCAAATTAGCAGTGAAGAGGGGGTTTCTACTCTGGCTTGGAGGAAAAAATTTGCCTTCAAGTCAGATAGGTTTTTCTGCCGCTAGTGTAGTGAATTCATATTTTCAGACTCATCGGGTACTCCTAGGAAACAGATTAGTAATTGGGCATAGTTTTTGGCCCTGGGAGTCTCCACTATTCAACCCTCTCACCGCCGAAGAAAGCCGAAGAGTGTTCACGGATCACGGCTGTCTGCGGCTTTGTCATTCCAGCTCTGGAACTTTAGACTGGTAGATCGGCAGCGTAGTCCTGTCCGTTAAAAGTGAAAAAATGTGCGGCATTTCATTTGAACGAGTATTTCATAATATGAAAGCATTGCTTTTAATCACGTCATTCCTACTGACGTCATTGTAATGTATGTTCATTTCAGTTGGGAAAACCACTAAGACAGTCTTTCTGAGGATGTAAAAAGGCATACTGAAAACATCCCAACCTGATTGTGACTGATGGCATGCAATTGGGTCTACCATTACAGTGAAAATTCCCTAACTCAGTCTTCATATGAGAAAAGATGTTGGGTGACTTCCCATCGCGTTTCTAGGGTAACGTTAAGGGCTATACAATTTAATACAATCTTGCTCACAATGTGTACACTACCTAACCTAGAATTCTGTATACAATGTAGAATTCCGTAGCTAAGCACGGGTACATCAGCTAGTCTAGTAAAAGATAGGATTGTGGCAAATATCACCATCTATTTTTACTAGTCTGCAAAACTTCCTAGAAAAATGCTATGATTATCAGAGAACTGAAAAAGAAACATTCATTAAATTATCCTCTTAGATTACCTGAAGATGCCAGAAAGAAGTCTTGGAAAAATTGTCATAGAAACCCCAGTGTGCATTAAGATCCACTGGTCATTTTAAAGTTAAAAAAAAAAAAAAAATATTACTTCTCACTAGAATCAGAATTTAACTATCATTAACCTATTTGTTATTTAATTTAATTAGTTTTATCACTACTAATATTTATTTGATGTGTCCTTATCGTTAAGGCTAACTGGGCTTTGATCCACTCCCACCACTCCCCCATTCTTTCAATCTATATTCTTCTCCCTTCTTCCATCCAGGGTGGTTGAGTCCAGGATCAAAGCTTTCCTTGGAAATTCTTGGTGTTCTGATTCTAGACTTGTAGGCTTCCCTGTTGCTGATTTCTGATGATAGTGATGCTTGCTGTTTAAAGGGGCCTAATGGTACGAAATGAAACAACAAATGAAAAGCCCAAAAACATCCACTGACCAAAATTCAAAACATGAGGAAGGACGGACGGATGGGAATTTAAAACGATCAGTGGAACCGACCCACAGTGCCTCACATGCACAGAAGCTGGCATAGAACAATAGTATTACTGACCAAGGGACTGCTTCTATAGCACAATACTGAATCAATGATACTTGTAAGCGAAAGGGGTCCTAAATCCAAGTCAGCAGCCCCTCACAATGGTACGAAGGTAGAACCATGGTATTTGTCATGTTGCGGTACTAATCGAGAGTAGCGTACACTCTCAGTATTCCACACATTATGGTACTACTCACAGGTAATGAAATTCACACATGTATTACAGACCTAAGCTGTTTTGCACATTGTGGTGCCATTTCCAGGAACGCAAACCTATTGTGTTCATCACATAAGTGTACTAACCACAGGGACTCTTACTATCCCGTGGTGTTCCTCATTTAGTGGGTACTAATTATAGGCAAGCCAGAACCACGGGTTCTCTCATACCGTTGTGTTGCTCATATAGTGATACTAATCCCAGGTACTGTAAAAGCCACTGTGCTCTCCTTTGCTACTAATCACAAACCTATTTGGTACCCAACATAGTGGTACTATGCGCAAGTAAAAGCGACCTATGGTGTTCCCCGCGTGGTGGTAATCACAAGTAGTTTCATGGTTCTAATTTGATCATCCATTGGTCGCCCTTTTAGTTGCCTCTGACAATAGGCAGGAGATACTGTGGGTGAATTCTTTGTCTGCATCCCCCACCCACAGGGGGTGTTGCCAATTTCTATTACTTGCATTCCAATTTCTTCTAGGTCCTTTTACACCTCTTGATGCCAGAGACTTGTAGTTCTAGTCTCATAGAACCTCACTATACGATAGTTAACCTTCCCTGGTCCATTCTGTAGAAGTGTCCAAAAAGCATGACTTCTTTTCTGAAGGGTGTCTGAAATCTTTTCCATCTTGAGATGGAATTCTTGGTTACTTTTCTTTTTTTTTTTTTACGGTTTGCTTTACGTTGCACCGACAGAGATAGGTCTTACGGTGACGATGGGATAGGAAAGGGCTAGGAGTGGGAAAGAAGCTGGTGTGAAAATGGGAAACCACGGAAAACCATCTTCAATGGGGTTCAAACCCCACTATCTACCTAATGCAAGCTCACAGTCACTTGACCCTTACCACAAGGCTGACTCGCTTGGTACTTTTCTTTCTATATGATGAGTCTTTTATTCTCTGAGGTCCCAATACCTTCCTGGAATCCTGTTTTAGTCAAGCTTAGGCATTCAGCTGCATATAAAGCTTCCAGATGGATCACTGTCTGGTAATATCTCAGTTTTATATTGATCAAAAAATCATCTGGTTGTAGGTCTCCATTGTTAGTCTGTATGCCAGGTTATCTTGTTGATCGATATCAGTGCATCCAGAAATAAAAGGCCACGTTCTTTGGACACTACAGAATGGACCTTGGAAGATTAAGGAATCAGAAAAGGGGTTCTTTGAGATGAGGAGAACTACGGCACTCTGGCATCAGGAGGTGGAAAAGGGACCTGCCTTACTTGTTCCTGGAACTTTACTTGTAGAGTGAGTTAGCTGTTTGGTTGGTCAGTTAATTAACCTTTTCAATCTGGTAGACTACTGTAACATTGTAGTGTTTGGCTTTTCTGTGCTTTGCTGTGGGAAACTGCTGGGGAAGTTTGATCTTCATGATATCTAGCAACTGTCTTGCGAGGATATATTTACTCATACGGTCACCAGATGTCCGGGGCAATCAGAAGATAAGGGCCAGAGTGACCTTCGCACTCGTCATTTGCCGCGTAAGAATTTCTGTTCACCGCCATCGTATTAGCGCTTATATAAGTAGCTTGAACATATTGTGGTACCGTATTTCACTATGCATGAGAAACTTTATACTGTGGAGGAGGCTCTTTTGTTCATATCAGGTAATGATTTTGAAGAAAAAAAAATTAACCCTGCCAGTGGTCCGTCCAAAGCCACAGTTCTAAACAGATGGGAAGATATGCTTGAATGAAAATGACTATGATGTAGATGTTGATTCCCATAGGGAATCAGAAATAATTGTTCCGAATGAGTAAATTTATAATACCAATATAAATGGTCCGTTATTGGACATTATAAATTTTCCAGCTAACTCATTCCTGGTTGCCAGCGTTTCGCCCCCGTGTGCTAGGCTGGGCTCGGCTCATCAATTGGTACGTAGCACACCTACCAAGACGCTGGATAGTGCATACCGTGGAGGCCACTGCGTAGGCTAATTGTAGCCACCGGCAGTGCCAATGCACTATGAGAGACATTGTCTCATTATCAAAAATTGATGCCTCCACGGTATGCACTATCCAGCATCTTGATAGGTGTGCTAGGTACCAACTGATGAGCCCAGCCTAGCACACGGGGGCGAAACGCTGGCAACCAGGAATGAGTTAGCTGGAAAATTTATAATGTCCAATAACGGACCATTTATATTGGTATTGAAAATGACTAATCATCATCATTTTCCAACTCCAGTTTCCCGGGTGTGGTGTACAAGCACTCATCTCTTCCTGTCTGCATACACCTTCTGTTCCAGGACATCTTCCCACTTGAGACCTCTCCTCCACATTTGATTTCACCATGTCTATCCAGCATTTTCTTGGCCTTCTCCCTGGTGTTTTTCCTTGGACAGTAAGGTCTAAGTGTGATGTATGAAGAATGAATAATACATGTACAAATACAGGGTCTTTCTTATAAACCCAGACCAAGCGCACGGTGTTTGTGCTCTCCGCTATGGCAGCTGCCTCAGCCCAACTTACGTCACGTGCAGCCACTCTGTTTTAAGCATGTATGCAATCTTATATGAAATCTTACCTTATAAAAGATGCTGGAAGTGCCATCCTTCATAATGAGGGACAGGACTTCATAAACACCATTAGGATTTTCTGCACACCAATAGCGAGAGTTATGAATGTTCACACGACCATTAAGATGTAACCAGGCCTCTGTGGATCCGTGGTAAAGTGTCAGCCTCCGGATCCCAAGATAGCGGGTTCAAATCCGGTAGAGGTAGTCTGATTTTTGAAGGGCGGAAAAAAGTCCATTCGATACTCCATGTCATACGATAACTTATCTCATTTTGTTCCGTATTGCAGATACAATAAGTAAAATTACTTTTTTAATAAAATTACTGTGTCCACCTATTCAATACAATTATGTTTTGTAGTCATTACAATCTACATGAAATATAAACACTAGTTAGGGACATGTTTCGTCCTAGTTTTGGAAATCTTCAGCCTAATACTACTCTTAAGGTCAGGTCTTAACTCTATTAACATTGGACCTTAATACTAAACTTAAATTAAATTAAACTTAAATTAATATCAAATACTAAATACAATGGTCTTATGCTTTATTATATATTTACATAGTTTACAATATGTACATTAACTAAATGTCAGAATTTGTGAACAAGTACGCAATAAAATATTTTATTTTACGATGACTAGAAAACGTCTGAGACGTCTGGATGAAAGTTTGCAAATGTGTACGCATTGGCTAGAGGTTGATCACAGAGTGAACTGGAGTATCTCCAACTGTTTGGATCAATCTCTAGTCAAACAGTTGGAGATACGCCATTTTGTTAGTGATTTATTGGGTGACCGTTCAAGATTTGCTTTTCATCTGTTAAAACTGTTCATGTGCGCACGTTTTTTTTATTGAGCACTGAGCCAGTAGTTTCAAATCTGTTTACAATTATGTAAATCTGTGCCTATGACACTTCATCAAGAAATTTCTGAACAAATGCGTTCATTCCTGACGGGGAATCGAACCTGCATCCTTGCACGTGAACCAAGTACACTTTTACCGCCTCGGCCAGGCAGCCCCTAGAAACAAGAAAAGGAACAAAAAAATACGACTAACATAAAGGCAGGTCGGTGTTTGTAAAGAGGGAACAACCGAACGAGGAGACAGGACAAACATGAATACACAAAAGAACACCATAGGCTGGTGCAAATCTGCCTAAATCATAACCTATTTCATAATCTTGTACTGTGGCTGATCTTAATGGAAAAAGTTGGTTCACACAAAGAAACTACCCAGGCCTGATCTATAGCAATTACAGATCATGTTGACGACATTTGAAGATTCGGAAACTCTATTACATAATGTATAGATTTATCGCCATGTAACAGGTTTTCGGAGAGACAGTATTTCCACATCTTGGAGCCTCTGACAACTATTTATATGATGATGATGATGCTACTATATGACCAACGTGCCTTCAATTGCTGAAGATTTTGATCGATGTTAGTGCCAGAATTTCGTCCTGTAAAGGGATTCTTTAAAGTAGTCACGTTCGATCCTGGCTCACCAGCCTCATGTCGGTAGGTTTATCGGCGCGTAAAAAAACTCTGCGGGACAAAATTCCAGCACGTCATGATCTCCGAAAACCGGAAAGTAAAAGCAATTATTAATGTGAACTGAAGAATAAGAAAATATTATAATGTGAACATTTAATATTTCGTCTCTCATTCCTGATGTTATTTGCATGTTTTTGACATCTACTCTATTGTTTTGACCTCTGCTCTATTGTTCTGCTGTTTTTTGCTAGTGGTTTAACGTCACACTAACGCATCAGACGTGCAAACTTTGCGTTGGGAAGACTTGGGAGTAAGGAGACGAGATGCTCGACTATGTGGTAGGCTATGTTTTCAGCTGTCAGTGGTGAGTTGGCGTGGAATGACATAAGTAGAAAAATAAGCTTGAGGGGAACTTTTAAAAGTAGGAAAGATCATAATATGAAGATAAAGTTGGAATTCAAAAGGGCAGAATAGGGAAAATATTCATTTATAGGACGAGAAGTAAGGGATTAGAATTAACATGGGAAATGTTCGATAAATTTCAAAGTTCGTTGAAAATATTTAAGAAAAAGCTAGGTAAAGAATTGTAAATGTAAGTATGAGGTAAACAACTGATAGGGAATCTGCCACCACTTGGGCGACAGCCCTAAATGCAGATTATTGATGCGTGAATCAAAGCTATGTTAAAAAATATCAGTACAAAGTCTCACTCATGCCACCACCATGGCTACTTACCTACAAAGGAATCAGTAGTTGAGTCCTGCACACTCTGCATTATCATGACGAGGGTGACAGAACCACTGAGCTGAAACACACAAAGTATGAATGTTACAAGAGGAGTAAAGTCTCAGATCAAGGAGTCGCATTATCTCCTGCTAATGTACTTCTATAAACCCTGAGGAGTGCACCACTTCATCCAGGCTGCATTAATTCTCACGTTACCTTTTGACAAGTTGGCTACTGCCAGCTGTTGTGGAACCAAAATCTAACATCTACCATACTGTCATCCATCCCGTCACACAATGGCGGCGAATGCTGGCCGACTATGAGAGACAGAACACTGCCTTAGCATAATGGAGACAAGGATACTGAAGTGGACCACGGTTATCGCTAAATTAAATCGCATTTAAAACTACAGGATCACAAAATAGTCTGGCGTTGCACTAATCGACAAGAATGTGCGCGAGAGCTGCCTCCAATGGTTTGGACATATGTTATTTGCATGAGCCAACAATGCCAAGACAGGCTAAAACCTGGAGGTCACTGCGGAAGACCAAAGAGATGGCCTAAAAACACACTAGATAGAGACCTCAAGAATGTGACTGTCCATCCAGATGCACCCCGAGACTAAACTAAATGGAGACAGTAAATCCATGTAGCAAACCCCACGACCAGGCAGGATAAATGCTAAAGAAGAGTTGACCTGTAACCACAGTCTAATATATACAGTCGCGAAGCTCTGACAATATTTTTCATCCGATGCGACTACAGCGTTCCAAGCGGTGAGGTAGAGGCAACTTGCTAGCAGACAGCAGAGAACGAATTACCACTACAGTATAAAATGGTCATAATTTCTGAACCATTCATGCAAATAATGTCCTGACAAGGTTATTGTAATCGTTATGAAATAGTGGAGGAGGTCAAACAATTTATTTCGATGAGGAGTGTGAGAATAATATCGAAATATTTATTTAATCTTAAGGAGTTATTTTTCTTTACCTCGGACTATAACATAAAATCGCTTCTAGAGGGCAACCAGTTCGAAATAGGTATATACCATCGCAGACTATTTTGTAGAGGTTTCCATGCTCTACAATTTTTACGCTTACACTTGGGGTCTATCGTTGACTGTTCTCGCAGCGTAAGCCAAGAAAGCAAGCCAAGAACTCCTTAAGATTAAATAAATATTTCGATATTATCCTCGAATTCCACATCGAAATAAATTGACCTCCTCCACTATTTCATAAGGATTACAATAACCTTGTCAGGACATTATTTGCATGAATAGTTCAGAAGTTATGACCATTTTAGACTGTAGTGGTAATTCGGTCCCTGTTGTCTGCTAGCAAGTTGCCTCTACCTTGCCACTAGAGGTGCTAGTGTCGCTTCAGCTATCAAGTGGATGAACCTTCCTCTTATTAGAGCTTTGCGACTGTATATATTAGACTGTGCTCCAACTATAGATGTGTTACTGAATTTTTGATAAGTAATGGAAAGAAACATATATTAATAGTACACAATGACAGATCATCATCTGAAGAGGGAGGCGCATTAGAAAGTGGAGAGAAGGACACTATCCACATCTCATACATTGCCATCTTCAAAGACAGGCTCGGATTCAGGGTGCTTCATGCCCTGGGCACAGTCCATTTGGCAGTCCCCTCTCATTTTATTGTATTATAAATGAAGCCTACAGGGTAGTAACAGCAGTAGTAGTAGTAGCATGTAGCTATCAGTAAAATTTTCTAGGACAATTCCAAAACCAGACCTGGATATTAGAGCCTCTGTGACTCTAACGGCAGTGCACCGGCCTCTCACCGCTGGGTTCCAAAGTTCAAATCCCGATCACTCCATGTGAGATTTGTGCTGGACAAAGTGGAGGCGGGACAGGTTTTTCTCCGCGTACTCCGGTTTTCCCTGTCATATTTCATTCCAGCAACACTCTCCAGTATCATTTCATTTCATCTGTCATTCATTAATCATTGCCTCAGAAGAGTGCTACAGGCTTCAGTAGCCGGCACAATTCCTATCCTTGCCGCTATATGAGGGCTTCATTCATTCCATTCCTGACCCGGTCGAATGACTGGAAACAAGCTGTGGATTTTCATTCATATAATTAGTATTACACATTTACCAATTTAATTTTCAGCAGTAGACAGAAGAAAACAAAAACAAAAAGAGAAAATACAATTTTCTATAATATATATGTTTATGTAGGCCTATTCATTTCAAACCTTTGACCATTAATACTATCTCTGTTTAAAACTTCAAACTTGTCTCCTTAAAATCAGCAAGAAGGGAGAATAAGAAGTTAAAGGAGAAAGGTGGATGGATCCGATTTGGAAGGACAGAGAAGCTGGACTGGATGTGGAAGAAGTAATGGTGCAGGAAAAGTGGAAGGACAGAAAGGAGTGTAGGAGGCTTGTTAACCACACCCAGACGACTGGAGTGGGACATTGATGATGATGATGATGACGACGACTATTTATCCCTAGTACAAAAGAGATGAGTTATCATATGCTCGGTCCTTTTTCTGACTCGTTGGGATCCTTTCCTCCTCCTGTTTTTCCTATATTCCTTTTATTACCTGGATTTATCTTTATCTTTTTCTTCCCTTTTCCTGTCTTTATCCACCTTTCCTCTTATAGTACACTGGAGATCACAATGTCAACAGTCATAAAACTATAAGGTGAACAGAAAGTGAAGAGATAATAGTCTTAACTCTTAACTAAGGAACGTTAACTTTCTTAGACAATAAAGCATCAGAATGGCATGATTTCAGCTGTGCTATTGTAAACATACAGTACATCATATGGAAATCCAGCTTGTTGTCCAACCTTTGTCCCATTCCTCTATGGGGTCGGGTATGAAGTGAGATGAATCTTCGTAGCAAATTTTTATGACCGGATGCCCTTCCTGACGTCAACCTCATCTAACGAGTTAATGAGAGAGATGAAATGAATGACTTGATGTATGATAAATAACGATCGTAAGGGCCTTAGCTACCGCGAGCAGACATTTTAATTTGACCGCATCCGACTGGCTGCTCGTCAATTTCAATGTTCCGTTTTTCTCTAGGCCTATTAAATGGCAGACACGGTATACCGAATCTCTCTTGGATGTCTCTGGCTGAGATTTAATTATTTTGTCGGGTAAACATCAAATGTGTCGCCAGAGATCTTTTACACGCCAACATCATACGACATGTAAGTGTCGAATGGACTTTTTTTCCGACCTTCAAAATTCAGACTACCTTAGCATAATGGAGACAAGGATACTGAGGTGGACCACGGTTATCACTAAAATAGATTGCATTTAAAACTACAGCATCACAAAATAGTCTGGCGTTGCACCATTCCATCTTGGGATCTGAAGGCCGACACACTACCAATGATCTGCAGAGGCAGCTTGATATAGGACAGAAGGAAGGGAGGGTGAAACCCGGTGTCAGCACATAGCCTACCCGTCTCTAATAGCACCAAGGGTTCTGCTCAAGGCTTTACTTCGCCATCCAACGGACAAATCACCATCAAAAGCGCATGTGCCCTCACTCCATATGAGCACTGCGGGGAGGTTTGGAATTTATTCCAGGCTTAAGGCACGCAATTTAATAAATTGTATATCACGACCTTCCCTACCCTGCCGGCCAACATTTTAATAGTGAACATTTTTTCGACTACTGGGAGTCAATAGTTAAAAATGTTACGAAAGTTTATTAAGATCAACCTATTCAATACAGATGAGTTCTTAAAGTTTAGATTTACATCATGTTATACTAATTTGACGGAACATATTTTGCCCATTGTATGGGCATCATCAGCCGTACCCTCACGCCTAAAAGACAAAGATTAGGATCCTGATTGCTTTGCTTATTTATTTATTTATTTATTTATTTATTTATTTATTTATTTATTTATTTATTTATTCAGAATCAGCAACAGCATAACGCTGAATTACAAAGATGTTACATAGAGAAATGTGAGTATTATAAAAATGTGAACTTGTGAGTTCTTAAATGACAATTTATACAATTAAAACTTATTTTAAAATGCTTGCGAGAAAAATAAGTAATGCTGGTGCGATTTTACACTAACAATTTAAAACTCTTTATAAAATAGCCAACTAGTCCATATTTACATAAATAATAAGAAAGTCTATGGCTAAAATTGAGGTCTTGAGTTACAGTATCAAAGTAAGAGTGGAATCTGGTTAAAGGCAACCCAATTTGAAGTTGTAGAAAAGGTTAAAATGAACCTTAAGTACTGTAGCTTAATCATTTAAGATGACATTGAAACTTTCTTGTTGGAAGCTTGTAGTGTTAACCTATTATAGTATGAAGCTGTGTGTGTGATAAGAGTTGTTGGAACCTGATCTTTGTCTTTTAGGTGTGAGGATACAGCTGATGATACCCACACAATGGGCAAAACATGTCCCATCAAATTAGTATAACAAGATGTAAATCTTAACTTTAAGAAATCAACTGTATAGAATAGGTTGATCTTAATAAACTTTTGTAACATTTTTTACTAATGTACATTTCAATACGATATTCGGGAGATAGTAGGTTCGAACCCCACTGTCAGCAGCCCTGAAAATGGTTTTCCGTGGTTTCCCATTTTCACACCAGGCAAATGCTGGGGCTGTACCTTAATTAAGGCCACGGCCGCTTCCTTCCCACTCCCAGCCCTTCCCTGTCCCATCGTCGCCATAAGACCTATCTGTGTCGGCGCGACGTAAAGCAACTAGCAAAAAAAAAAAAATTTCAATACGGACTAGTCATGAAATTTATAACATGTAATACCGGGACTCAAACCGGGTAACCACGGTGTCAAACTGTACAAGACTTCAATGCCTTAATGATTACGGTCACCAAGTGGGCTATATGGAAATAGAAGTATTTATAACATTCCTTCTTTTTTTTAAGTACAGCTCAGGACTATACTTTTATACTTTACCAGCCAAAAAGAAAAGAACACTTACAAAAAATGAAGTTATCAGAATGTATTTTTCAATTATGTTCATTTTAATTTATTATGCTGTTTAAGGCCAAGAATATGAAATCATCCAGTTTATAAAGGCCACTCTAGATTGTTACCTAGGGTTGAGAGACTGCTATTTAACTGCAGTAGATGCAAAATAACAACTGGAACAAGCTTATAATGTAAACATTAGTGTACGTACTTGCAGAAGACTATCAACATTATCAACACTGATCTGCATTTAGGGCAGTCGCCCAGGTGGCAGATTCACTATCTGTTGTTTTCTTAGCCTTTTCTTAAACGATTTCAAAAAAATTGGAAATTTATTGAACATCTCCCTTGGTAAATTTTTCCAATCCCTAACTCCCCTACCTATAAACAAATATTTGCCCCAATTGGTTATCTTGAATTCCAACTTTATCTTGATATTGTGATCGTTCCTTCTTTTAAAAACATGAATCAAATTTGTCTACTAATGTCATTCCACGACATCTCTCCACTGACAACTCAGAACGTACCACTTTAGTCTCCTTTTTCCCCAAGTCTCCCCAGCCCAAATTTTGCAACATTTTTGTAATGCTACTCTTTTGTCGGAAAGCACCCAGAAAAAAAATCAACCTGCTTTTCTTTGGATGCCTTCCAGTTCTTGAATCAAGTAATCCTGGTGAGGGTCCCATACCAGGGACTTACATGCCCTTCCTTTACATCCTTACTACTACTACTACTACTACTACTACTACTACTACTACTACCACCACCCGTAAATACCCTCATAATCATGTGCAGAGATCTGTGCCCTTTATTTACAATCCCATGATTACCCCAATGAAGATCTTTCCTTATATTAACACCTAGGTACTTACTGTGATCCCCATAAGGAACTTTCACGCCATCAACACAGTAATTAAAACTGAGGACTTTCCTTATTTGTGAAACTCTCAACCTGACTTTTAACCCCATTTGTCATCATACCATTGTCTACTGTCCATCTCACAACATTATCGAGATCTGCAGTTGCTCACAATCTTGTAACCGATTTATTACTCTATACAGAACATACAGAATTCCCCTCTTAAGGATTAGAGGATCAAATAAAGCTTCACCGATTCTAATTCTACGAGTTCTATTTTCCAGAAATATAGCCATCCATTCAGTCACTCTTTTGTCTAGTTCTGAGCTGCAAAATAATTTCGGGAACACTATACTTATAGCAGGCATCCGAGATCCAGTCATCCAAGATATACAACAGTCAACTATTCAGAGAAGCAAACCTGGCATAAAATAAAATTTTAAGAACAAACTGCTACAGGGCCATATTCGTCTCCACAACACTAAGGAGCTCATCTGCAGTTTGCCCGGGATCATGCCCACTGGACAGAGCAGGAGCCAGTGGTGGTAACACATCTTACTGAGTGGAAATTGAATGTGAAGGATTTGTTGGGATGTTTAGTGCCAGAAATCTGTTTTTAAGTGTGGGAAAAAAATGGATATAAACTAGAGGCTTGCATAAACAAAAATTTGCCAAAAATCATAGAACCTCATTCATTTTCATTTCAAAGTAAACATTAAAGTGAAAAATGATCCTTCCCTTTCAAAATATTGAAAGTAAAATAACATAAAATTAATAATCTTTTAAAACATCCAAGTGTTATGATTTTTTTTTTTTTTTTTTTGGCCAGCAGTGTAGTTTGATCTTATTGTTTATTGAATGCATTGTATTTTAAAGCATGTTTATGAATACTTTCCTCCTCATCAATTACACCACTTACCAAGGAGAGGCCACCGATAAGGATGCATCCTGTCTTCAGAGAACAGCCGCAGCAACATTCGTTCACACCCCTTGTTGCTCCCATTGTGTCACTTCTAATAGGTTACGAAGATGACTGCTGAAACGAGACATACAGCTTGTTGTTAATAATAATAATAATAATAATAATAATAATAATAATAATAATAATAGTAGAGTATCTATTCACTCGTTATGTTGTTTACATATTTACAGGACTCTTTCTTATATTCATAACTCTTCTAATAACATTATTACTTGAGAAAAATTAATCTTGTAATTAAACCACATATATTACAGAAGTAGTATTATTTTTAACATATTAGTACTTAAAATAAATTTAATTTGTAACTATCTCTTGCACACATTAAATAAATTATTATTATTATTATTATTATTATTATTATTATTATTATTATTATTATTATTATTATTATTATTATTATTATTATTATTATTATTGTAATACATAACAAAATCACACCAACTTCAACAGTCAAGTAGATATCAGTAAAATACCACATAAGGTAAAACCATATTTTAAAATGATGCCTGAAGTACGAGTATGGGTATGAGTTAATGATAGGTATGATCAACAGCACATGGTGGAGCATCGAATAGAAATTGAATATGATGACGTGATATTATCATTTAGTTATTTCTTCAATAACAGTTTTATTATCCAGGACAAAGGATTTAAGACACTTCAGACTCATTTTCTGACTTAATGAAGTAGTTTGTTTGTAAAGAACCAGAAAGGACATTAAAGAATTCTGGAATGAAGTAGAAGAAATTGCGCATTGTTATGCTAAGTTTGGGTTTGTATAACATACAACAGTGGTACATCTTACTGCATGTTGAATATTCATGCTTAATGTTCTCAATTATATTTTTGTTTTTGTTAATATATTTTTGTATTTCAAGGGCATAGAGCTGTTTTACATTAAATATATTTGCTTCAGCATATAATAGACTACTTGGGTATAATCTTCCTTTCTGGTACATTATTCGTAATATAAGGTTTTGAACAACCTGTATTTTATTGATTACATTTTTGTAGGCTCCTTTCCATGCCAATATTTTGTAGCTAAGAATAGACTGAACTAAAGCGTAATAAAACTCTCTTAAAAATTTCATACTGGATATGTATTTTAAATTGTGAAATATATAAACAGTTCTTCTGATTTTCTTTCTTAAATCAGTAATGTGACTTTTCCATTTCATGTCTGAATCAATTAATAATCCCAAATACTTAACATTACTTACTTTATAAATTTTGTAGCAGTTGCAATTAAATTTACAGTTGATGTTTTGTACAGTTAATTCATTAAAATCGTTCCATGTATCTGTTACTGAAAAATTCATAAATTTTGTCTTTTTAATGTTTAAAAATAATTCATTATTATCTAACCATGCTTTAACTTTAAACAGTGCTCGAGTTGCTCTCTGTCCGACGAGATTCCCGCTATCACCCTCTACATAAATGACTGTATCATCTGCATATGTTATGATGTGCGTATGTTCGGCATTTGCTATTGTCTTCTCTAGATCATTAATAAATAGAATAAACAATAGTGGACCTAATACTGTGTCTTTTGGGACACCCTTTATTATCTTCACCAGTGTGCTTAGATGTTGATTCATTTTGACATACTGTCCTCGATCTGTCAAGTAACTCTCAAGCAAATCCAGCACATTACCCCTAAAGCCGTATTTTTCCAATTTCTGGAGGAGCAAGTGGTGTGACACATTACTGAATTCCTTTTCAAGGTCCAGAAATATCCCTGTGAAGAGCAGAGGAGAATTAAGTTTTCATATATTCCCATTGTTAAGGTGGATACAGCATCTCGGTCATTCCGAGCTTTTTAATGAATCCAAACTGTCTGGGCGAAAGTATGTGGTGTTTTTCTAAAAATTGGTAAATATTGTTCTTTACGCATTTCTCGAATATTTTTGATGTTGTAGTTATCAAAATGGGTCTGTAATTTCTAATGTCATAAATATTTCCAGACTCGTGAAGAGGTTTTACTGTTTTAAGCCGATTTGGAAAGTAACCTAAGCTGAAGGAATTACCGTCAGCCGGGGTGACAACGGTCCCAGGGGTGACTATGGTCAAAACTGAGGAAAAATGTTATTGGGGCTTATTTATATATTTTTAAAATCTCAGTGTTCAAATTTCCCTCCAATTTAGGCACATTTTTCTTTCCAGAAAGGGAAAACTTGTGATTCTAACCTGAAAAGCATTTTTCTGACTATCATTTGTTTCAACACTTATTTTTTGACAAAAACAACATTTGGCTAAACTGTTCATTGTTGCTCCTAGGTCATCACTTCTAAATGTCATCTGGAAGTGTTGTTTACCTTTGTTTATTCCTTGTGAACGTATGTATGTAATTTTATCTTTATAAGAAAGTGTTTTGTACTTTAAAAGTGCAAATTTATAAACAATAGTACAATTGTCTTGTTTTTTGGGATTACTATGGTCATGAGTATCAATTCATTGCAATTGTCTTCTGGGTTATATTAGATTACTCTCGTTGAATATTGTATACAATTAATATATTTATATTTTTTTATTCACTTGTTTGTTTCATACTTCATGTTTGTGTCCTTTTTATTTCAGTGTTAGTGGCAAAATGGTGAGGTCAGTCCTAGAAACTGACAGTAATTCTTCAGTTGTTAGTGACACTGCTGAGTCAGTTTTAAGTTTCTTGGAAGAAATGCGCTTTTCAAAGTAAAGAAATGGCCCCACAAGAAAGAAGAGATGTTTTGTTGAGCCAGGAAAAAGTGTCTCTTTGGAGGATATTGAACCTTGTCCACCTCTTCAAGATCATTTTCAAGCAGGAACAAGTGGTGAAACATCAGTGCTACCAGTCTTCAGAAAGAAGCAGAAAAGGCATACAAGAAAAGATTCATCAGACTCTGAAAATGATGTTGAAATTCATTTAAATGGAAGTGATGAAGAAACTTGGTAAGAGATGAAAGTAGGCATGATGGCAGAAGGAGAAGAAGATAATGATGAATGCTGTAGGAAACCAGCAGCAGGAGACTATGTTCTGGTTGAGTTTAGTACCAAAAAAAAACTGCATTACATTGTAAAATGATAGATGATGATGGTACTTGTCAAGAAGATTAAGAGAAAGTTACATTTCTTAGAAGATGTCATGAATATTTTGTGTGACTAAAGGAAGCATACATTTCTGTTATCAAAGCAAATGAAATTCTTAAAATACCACCACATCCAGTTGAGCAAAGGTGGGGGTAAGCTAAGCTTCTATATAAAGTTTACTGGCTTCAACTTGAAATGAGACAATTATAAATGAAGAGGACAAATTAAACACATTTAGAAATTTTTTCTGTAATGTTTGTCATAATTGTAATTTTTTAGCTTTAGACTATAGTTAAATATAAGATTTCTTACATCAATATGCTTTTAAAAAACATGTTCTGTTTGACCATAGTCACCTCCTACTAATTCCTGCATATTTAGTAACAATTATTGAGTGATTTTAATATATGACCATAGTGTCCCCACCCCATGGGGTTACTATGGTCACTACATTTTCAGATGTGAGACAATTACTGGATGTTCGAAAAATTTATTTTAGTAAAGAGATGATACCCAACACTTTATACTAAATCATATTTCATTTTTACAAGGATATCTCATAAAATGTGCAAGATATTAACAAAAACTGAAAAAAAGTGACCATAGTAACCCCAGTTGACGGTATTGATAATATTCAGCAACAGTTCCTTTAATGACTATATATTCTTTAATAATTCGAGCCGAAATATTGTCTATTCCTACAGCTTTGTTTTCATGTACTTCACTCAAACATCTCTTCAGATCGTATTCTGTTACCGGTGCAAGGAAGAAACTATGGGGGTTGCGAGCAATATTTAATGTGGAGTCGGAAATCTGTCTGTGATGCTTTGCTTTCTCAGTGGTTTCGTCAATGAAATAATTGTTAAATTTATTAGAAATATTTAAGTCATCTTTACAGATTTCACCTTTATATCTGATTTCCTTGATCTCTTCTTTTCTAAGTGACCTTTGTGTTATTTCATTGACTATGCCCCAGACCTTACCCCAGTTATTTGAATTGCGATTGATCAGATTCTAATAATAATAATAATAATAATAATAATAATAATAATAATAATAATAATAATAATAATAATAATAATAATAATAGAGTTTTAAAGCATCAGTTACCAGGTTGCACACCTTTGAGACTGCACTCCATTACTTTCGTTTCAGAATTATTTATTTTCGTCTTGCTCCAAGGCCGTGTCCATACTTTTCCGCAATTTCTCCAGATCTTCAGCAGACTCAGATAAAATAATATTATTGGCAAATCCCAGAACAGTTATTTCCTCTCCTTAGATTGTGATTCCTTTAAACAAATTCCTCATTGATTTCCTTTACTGTATGTTCTATACAAACAATGTAAAGGAAACTGGACAGACGGCAACCTTGCCTCACTTCTTTATGGATTGCTACTTCTTATTCATAATCCTTGATTCCTATCACTGCAGACCATTTTTTGTTGAAGTTTGAAGATAATCCTCCTTTCTCGGTATCTGATCCCGATCACCTTCAGAATCTCAGATAGCTTGGTCCAATCTTCCAATATCTAATGCAAATAATCAGTAATACAGTAAAGAAAAGTTTACAATTTGTGATGTTTTACTTTTTAAGGTAAGGTTGGCCTCTGCCTGTACCATGTATAGCCACTTCTGGCACTGTTCATTTCCCGGAAATGCTGCGTCAAACTTGCTATCAGTACACCGACGTCATCTTGAGGAAGAAAGTCATGCTCAATGCAGTTCATGTCCGGTGAATCAGCTACTCAATTTATGTAGTTGATACCCACCTCTCTATGAAGTTCTTCACTGATGCAACTCGATGAGAACGAGCATTGTCGTCGACGAAAATGAATTCAGCGCCATATTTAACCATAAAGTTTGTACAAACTGTCGAAGAATTTCATCGGTATACCGCAGTTAAAGGTCCCGCGAACTGGTATCAAAAGTGTATGACGGCCGTGCATAATCCCAGCCCAAAACATTATATCAAGCATGCATCTGTTGAATATACTAGTAAGTACTTCCTGCCATTGATGCTTTCACGACCCGTACTTATAGACATGGTATAGGCTTTTGGGCTTATGCCGTGTCAAGAAAATAGGGTGAAATTCTTTAAGTTTTGCAGAGAACGATTACAGAGAACTGCGAAACGTAATTATTTATTTTTCCCTTTATTAGCAGGAATATACATAAAATGTCGTTCGTCGCGGCTAACCGATTTGTTTAGAGCCACAGCAAGTAGTGGACACTTTGCATGTGCTCTGAGGAAGGGTAGCAGGGGTATATTATTTTTGCCAAGGTCATGGGCACTGAGTTATGATCCAACCGCTTGCCGCGCGCATTCCAAGTCTGGCAGTGTTTTTAGTATCTGTTAGTTTATTAGTGTGCAGTTACATACTAAATTATTTTTAATTGTATAATCACGCCGTACTTCTATTTAATTGTAATACATGTGTAATTATTGTTCCTTTCGTGAAAGTTTTATTGTGTAGTATTGAATCAAAATCTCACAAAATTGTTTTCACCGCACTTAACTTGGTAGGCTGTCAACCTGTATCTCTGTGTCGAAATTTGCTCAGAGAGCATTAAAACTTACCATTTTTGTTGGCAATTCTTCAGTTTGTATGTATATACCGCCCTCCCCCCCCCCCCTCCTCCAACTATATCCCACAAACACGGGTTCTTTGTTATCTGTACATTTTTTATTTTATTTATTTATTTATTTATTTATTTATTTATTTATTTTTTGCCTCCCTGCTTCTAATTCCCAATAGCCGCTACTGGGCAGCCCAGAAGATGTTTCTCCAAGGTTTCCTATTTTCACACCAGGCAAATGCCCGGGCTGTACCTTAATTAAGGCCATGGTCGCTTCATTCTCACTCCTAGCCCTTTCCTATCCAATCGTCGCTATTAAGGCATATCTGCGTCGGTGCGGCGTAATTGTAAAAATTCACAGTCTAAAAGGGAGAATTTCGGGAAATGTCAAAATTTAATCCTCATGAAAATGCAGTCTGAGGTGCTTTGAATGAACAACACTTGATGAAAAATGAACTCCTCTTGATCGAAAATAAAATATTTTAATGGTTGCTCTTTCAACAATAATGAAAGAGTACAGACGGAGGTCCACATACAATCGACATAAAATCCGCATAAAATGTAACGGTGTGTTTTAAATAATGAAAAAGTACTACAGAACTGAAACGGCCAAGTTGGGGTCAGAAGGCTAGTGACTCAACCGTCAGAGCCATTCAGTCCGGCAATATAAATTCTTACAAGATATGTAATAATTTTCTTAAGTTTGGAAGCTATAGAAATACAAATTGTAGCTCTAAAATCTTAAGGTAAAAAAACATAATAGTCAAATGTTCTCATAGAATGATACCAAACTGAGTTTAAAAGAAAGCAAATTGCCTCAAATTAGCCATTTAATTAGCGAAATAATAAAAGAGAAACAATGTCTTAAGTCTTTAGTGCAAAATTTTAAAAATTTAGAATCTTGCAGGAATTTGTAATTCCCACTCATGAAGAGTGTTCCAGTGACGTGCCGTCAGGGGAGCTAGGCTAGTCCCCTAACACGATTTAAGTATCACGCGGAATTATGGGTGACTCAGAGGGGGTGTGTTCACTCCTTGTAGGTCCATAAGAGCAATACTGTTTTCTTGACGTGGAATGAGCTATAACTACATTAATCTGTTTTCATCCTCTTAATTTCCTTTCCCACATTCCTCTTATAATATTACAAAGTTTTGCTGGTTTTCCTGTACCTTCCATTTTCTGTTTAGTAACTTAGCAATGGTGTAAAATTCAGGTTCATTTTCGATTTTACTTATATCCTTTCTATCTCTCTCTTACCTTTCTTGTTTCCTTACAGTCTTTTAGTAAGTGAACAACTTCCATGTCTTTATTGCATAAAATGCAAAGATTTTTCTCATGTTTTTGTCTTAGAGCTTTATTCTTATATACTCCCATCAGCCACCAAATTATCCCTCTCATTTCCGTTTTTATTAACATTTCAGTCCTTACTGTCATATTTTCACTTCTTTTACAAAATTCAACCAGTGTTCTCTTGCTATTACATTCTGTCCTTATTCTTTTGTCTTTCAATGTCTTTCACTCTCTGAACCACCGTTTTACACAATCAATGGGAGGTACGAACTGATACACTTTTTAGCATGAATAGTTTGGAAATGGGACTCTCTGTAGTGGCAGACAAAAATACTAAATCAAAACAAGATTTTACTGAAAATGAGCAGGCTCAACTCTTTTCTGAAATAATAATAATAATAATAATAATAATAATAATAATAATAATAATAATAATATTTTCCTTATGTCCCACTAACTTCTTTTACGGTTTTCGGAGACACCAAGGTGCCGTAATTTAGTCCCGCATGAGTTCTTTTACGTGCCAGTAAATCTACCGACACGACCCTGGCGTATTTGAGCACTTTCAAATACCACCGGACTGAGCCAGGATCGAACCTGCCAAGTTGGGATCAGAAGGCCAGCCCCTCCGCCGTCTGAGCCACTCAGCCCGACAATGCTCACTGAAAACATTTAGAAGCTACGATAAATTTGCATGCGGTACGCGTACCATACTTTGAATACTACTGGTTTGCACTACAGTTCTAGCAGTCTTCACTTGAAATGGCAAAGTTCACCCCAGGCTAAGTACAGAGCGTAGGCAGCGAAATCTGCTGTACTATGTAAAGAAGCAATTGAATTACTTGTGTGTATAGGCACAGTGCGGACTACTACTTATAACAGGACTACACACGCTCTACTAAATACGTACCTAATCCCACAATATTAGAAACTTTCTTGAGGTGTACAGCACAGAATGGAATTTGTTATCTTGTTGACAAACTATGTAGATAGTCTTATCTTCCAACGGCTTCCTTTTACCTTCTCGATCAAGAACACGACAACAGTTTCGTCAACGTTATGTGAATAGAAATTAAGGGATCCGTTCTAGTTTTCTGGGAAAACTAAAATACACCTAACGTGTGATTAAATATTGTACGCCTCCACCTCCCCTACTTTGCCATCCAACATTCTGATAGTGAAATATTTCTCGACCAGCAGGACTCGAACCGCTAATCACGGTGTCGGACCACATAGCCTTAAATGACAACGATCATGGCCACCAAGTAGGCTTCTCTGTTGTGACTGGCCATTTTATTAACTACTGAAGTCAATATGGAAAGGAATCCCAAAGAGGACAGGTATAAATCCTGCCAAGAGTTTGCAAGTTATTTCACGTTAAAAGAACATTATAGATACACTGCGGAAAGAAGTATGTTGAAGTACGTTCTCAGGACAGGGACGATATATACAACATACAATTGTACGCTTCGACGAAGAGGATATCGTGATGGTCATCTTCTGAGCACTCGGGAGAATAGCAAGACGAATGTCAAACACACAGACGTTTGCATGAAGTATGTATGTATGTATGTATGTATGTATGTATGTATGTATGTATGTATGTATGTATGTATGTATGTATGTATGTATGTTGGGTATTCAGCCCGAAGGCTGGTTTGATCCTCTGCAGCTCTTCCTACAGCTGTCATAAATAGCCTAGGTGTCACTGAAGAGGCGTACTAGGGAAATGAGAAGTGAGGTAGTTACCCGTTGCTTTCCTCACCAAGCCAGCCGTTGCTATTAATATCAGTCTGCCAAGCCCACTGAAATGCATGCACCAACCGACCCTATGAGTGATATTTTCACACCATTCATAACAGGGACTGGCTGCATAAGCAATGGTATTACTAGCATCACTCATACCTCAGTCACTTGCATATTGTCAAAGCCAAGGATGAGACTGAGACAGGTCAATGAAAGTAACAAATTTGATGTAGCCCATACCAGAAGACATAGTGCACTGTAAACACTACATCTCGCCAGCAAAGGCATTTGCATGAAGTAGTGATATGATATCACGGAACACATAGTGGATGGAGGATATGCACTTGTAATGTATGTCTAGAGAATTTCAGCGGAGAATAAGGTCAAGAAATTACAAGAAACGTCTGCAACATTCGGAGAAGAAACTATGCAAGAACGAAGAGTGCAAGTTTACGCTTTCACCTAGAATGAACCTAAAGCCACCCTGGGAAAAAAAGTGTATACATGTCATTAATGCAACAGTGCGTTTTCGCGAATTGTTGATCCAGAAAAACACCATTGCATTCACTCGGGGGTGAGACTACACAAGTGTACAATATGCGGTAATACGTTATCATGAAACAAACTACAGATTAACCAATATAATAATGATCTTCAGGACCTGCTCACCTGATGAGCTAAACTGAGCACTGTCCCAGCATTGCAGGAGGCCATAGCCCTTAGGGGATTCACGCGGCTAATTTATTTATTTATTTATTTATTTATTTATTTATTTATTTATTTATTTATTTATTTATTTATTTTAGATACTACTACCGCATGCCTTTGCTGGCGAGATGTAGCGTTTATAGTGCACTATGTCTTCTGGTACGAGCTATATCAAATTTGTTACTTCCATTGACCTGTCTCAGTCTCATCCTTGGCTTTGACAATATGAAAGTGACTGAGGTATGAGTGATGCTAGTAATACCATTGCTTATGCAGCCAGTCCCTGTTATGAATGGTGTGAAAATATCGCTCATAGAGTTGGTTGGTGCATGCATTTCAGTGGGCTTCGCAGACTGATATGTAATAGCAACGGCTGGCTCGGTGAGGAAAGCAACGGGAAACTACATCACTCCTCATTTTCCTAGTACGCCTCTTCAGTGACGCCTAGGCTATTTATGACAGCTGTTGGCGGAGCTGTAGATGATCAAACCAGCCTTCGGGCTGAATACCCAACATACATACATACATACATACATACATACATACATACATACATACATACATACATACGTACATTACTACCGTTATACCTCACTGTGATGTAACAAAGTTAGGCTGAGCGTACACCGGAGAAGACGAGGCTGTCGACTGCAAAACGTCTCCAGATAAAACAGTCGGAGGCGACTGAAAGGGGCCCCAGGGGCTCTTAACTCGAGGAGCGTAGGTTGGCGACCGCGGGGCCCTTAGCTGAGTTCTGGCATTGCTTCCACCTACTTGTGCCAGGATCCCGACTTTCATCCATCCTATCCGACCTCTCTTCATCAACTCTTGTTCTTTTTCCGACACCGACGGTATTTGGTATCGAGGCCTAGGGAATCTTACTTTCACGTCCTTCGTGGTCTTTGGCCGATACCTTCATTTTTCGAAGTGTCGGGCCCATTCCATTTGTTTTCCTCTGATTAGTGTTAATAGCGGATGGTTGCCCAGTTGTACTTCCTCTTAAAACAATCACCAGCTTTACGCAGTCGCACGCAGTTTCTGAGATGAGTCACAGAATCAATGCCTAACTGTTATCTTAAGCGATAAAGCATTTTATCTACGTATACTGGACCTCGTCGTGGGTGTTCACATATGCAAGCACAGTTATTGGCAGTTTTTAATTTATAAGGTTTAGTCAAATGCAGCAACAATGCCCTGGTTTTATTACTGGCTCTTTATGTTGAGTGAATCACGGATGACCAGCAACTGGGAAGAGTGTTCATTTATTGCAAGCATTACTAGTACAAGCGGTTTAACGGTTTATGAACAAAATACTGCTTTTTACCCTACTGTAAAACGCACCCTCTTTACCTAAATGTAGTCTCCAAAATAGGTGTGCGCATTAGAAACGATAAGCCATGAGATTCGTATGCAAACTCGAAAATTATGCTTAATTTTCTACTTCTGTGTGCTCAGGTGCCGGCCCTATGGCATAAGGGTAGCGTGCCTGCTTCTTACCGGAGGTCCCGGGTTCGATTCCCGGCCAGGTCAGAGATTTTTACCTGTATCTGAGGGCTGGTTCCAGGTCCACTCAGCCTACGTGATTACAATTGAGGAGCTATCTGACGGTGAGATAGCGGCCCCGGTCTAGAAAGGCAAGAATAACGGCCGAGAGGATTCGATGTGTTGGTCACACGACACCTTGTAATCTGCAAGCCTTCGGGATGAGCAGCGGTCGCTTGGCAGGCAAAGGCCCTTCGGAGCTGTTGTGCCATGGGATTTGGTTTCATTTTTAGTGTGCTTATGTTCTGTACGTGTTAACTGATTGCTCATCATTCCTCGCTTCTTGCTCTTACGTATTTTTTTAACTAGGTACCAATATTGTATTTTTGTAGGCATTATTGACAATAAATGCTTAATTGTGAGTTTTAAAATAAAGAGATAGAAGACAAAAAGCGAAGAATTTCATATAAAGCAAGCTTCAAACAGAAGGTAATATTTTATACAGAAAATGTCTTCGCTACACGGAAAAACATAGAACTATGAATATGCTTTTGGTGCGACGTAAAGCAAATTGTAAAAAAAACTCTATGGTGAATATGCAATGGGTACTGCACTACATTACTGGGATAAAGGATTATACATTGCGGGGTGCACGCTCTACAGTTATGTGCCCTAATGGGACGTTGCATACATTGTACTGGCTACTGTTGTCTGTAGCCAGTTCGTTCCAGCAGTGGAACTTCGCATATGTAGATCGCAAACTAGAAGCTGTGTCGCTTGACAATTCATCGAACATTTCATATGATCGCATTGCTTTTTCTCGTAGACAGCCTATTAAGCGACCTGCATGTCTGTGAAGATGAGGGCCCTACCCAGGATGATTTCTAATGCTGAATACGTCACACACACACCCAGCCCCCGAGCCATTGGAATTAACCAATTAAGGTTAAAATCCCCCACCCGGCTTGGAATCGAACCCGAGACCCACTGTACCGAAGGCCGGTACGCTGACCATTCAGCCAACGATACACCCTGTATAATTTCCTCAAAACGTATACTCTTTTCAAATTAATGTGTAAATCATCAGAATAAAGGATGTAAGGGGATTTTTAAAATTCTGAAATATGGTAACGCGAGTCAAACTCAAGTTCGACAGCTGATGATAATGATGATGATGATGATGCTTGTTGTTTAAAGGGGCCTAACATCTAAGTCATCGGCCCCCTAATTGTACGAAATGAGACGAAATGAAATAACAAATTAAAAGCCCAAAAATATCCACTGACCAAAATTCAAAACGTGAGGGCGAAGAGTGAATGAATGGATGGATGGATTTGAATTTCAAACGATCAGTGGAACCGACCGACAGTCCTTCACATGCACAGAAGCTGGCGTATAACAATAGTATTACTGACCAAGGGACTGCTTCTATAGCACAATACTGAATCGATGATACTTGTAGTCGAAAGGGGGTCCAAAATCCAAGTCAGCGGGCCCTCACAATGGTACTTATAGCTAGGAAAGTAGAACCATGGTATTTGTCATGTTGCGGTACTAATCAAGAGTAGCGTGGACTCGCGGTATTCCACACATTATGGTACTACTCACAGGTAATGAAATTCACACATGTCAGACCTTCGGTGTTTTGCACATTGCGGCGCTATTTACAGGCAACGCAAACCTATGGTGTTTATTACACAAGGGTACTAACCACAGGGACTCGTACTATCCCGTGATGTTCCTCATATGGGGGGTACTAATCATAGGCAAGCCAGAACCATGGGTTCCCTCATCCCATGGTGTCGCTCATATACTGCTATTAATCACAGGTACTAATCGCAAAACTATTTGGTACGCAACATAGTGGTACTACGCGCAAGTAAAAGCGACCCATGGTGTTCCCCGCGTGGTGGCACTAATCACAAGTAGTTTCATGGTTCTAACTTGATCATCCCTTGGTCGTCCCTTTTAGTTGCCTCTTACGACAGGCATGGGATACCGTGGGTGAATTCTTCGTCTGCGTTCCCCACCCACAGGGGGTAGTTCGATAGCTAGTTTTCAATAAATCCAGATCGTTTCCTCAACAAGCCACTAGTTAAATAATACTGTAATTTTATCTCTATGAGACAAATTATACGCGAGAGGCTAGTGGCGAATAAATGGTGCAATATGGGAGATGGACTCCGTATGATGACAATCTGAAATATGGTCATCCTAACCTGTGTCGCTTGGCAACACGGAGTACTCTTTTTTGCTTAGCATACATCACATAATGATGTTACAGTAGACAGGAAACAAGGGACTTTGCGCCGTGAGCACGATGGCAAGGTTAAGTCTCGGCTTACAATATTAACAACTATGTGTTGCAACACAAAACAACGACAGTAGAGGTCACTTATTATCGAACTTGCTGTAGTAGCTACACGTCGCTGACAACTTACAAGCCACAGAGGTAACAGAAGAAACTAATTAGAAAACGTTCGTATGGACCCAGATCAGTACAGGTTAGCTGCCTCTGTGGCTCCGTGGTAGTGTCGGCCTCCGGATCCCAAGATAGCGGGTTCAAACCCGGCAGAGGTAGTCGTATTTTTGAAGGGCGGAAAAAAGTCCACTCGACACTCCATGTCGTACGATGTCGGCATGTAAAAGATCTTGATACATTTGGTATTTACCCGACAAAATTAATTAAATCTCAGCCATAGACGCCCAAATGGTGTCAAATTTCTCTTTGCGAAAATCAAACGATCGTAATAATGTGTTTATCAATAAATAGAACTCAAACTGATAACGATTAACATATTTGCATCTAACGAATAGAGACTCTGTATTGAATTTGGAGTCTACAAGTGTAGAATTCAGAACATCGAAAGAGGGGGAACCGACTCAAGGCCTACGAAACTACCACGAATGAAAAAATCCGATTTTTTGAGCAGCACTGGATTAAGCTCTTCGGGGCCCCTTTGAGAAATACCTCCTGCAAAGTATTTAATTTCACCCCTAAATTTTAATAAAACAGCTAATAAAGCCAAACATTATCAAATCATTAAGTTTTCAAATTCCAGTTACTAGAGAGCATTTCTTAATACTGTATTAACCGAGCTCGATAGCTGCAGTCGCTTAAGTGCGGCCAGTATTCAGTAGTCGGGAGATAGTGGGTTCGAGCCCCACTGTCGGCAGCCCTGAAGATGGTTTTCCGTGGTTTCCCATTTTTACACCAGGAAAATGCCGGGGCTGTACCTTAATTAAGGCCACGGCCGCTTCCTTCCACTTCCTAGGCCTCTCCTATCCCATCGTCAGCATAAGACCTATCTGTGTCAGTGCGACGTAAAGCAAATAGAAAAAAATACTGTATTAACATGCTTAAGCAATGCAACACAGTACCACAAAAGAGAAAAAACATCTTGCTACTAGCCTTCTGTTCAGAGAACGCCGGGTTCGATTCCCGACTGAGTCAGAATTTAAACTGAGTATACACTGATTGGCCAAAAGTCACGGGAAGGAGTGTCCCATTAGAAAATGTGCCGTATATGACCCCTGAGAGTTGCGGCTAGCTGCGGCGTATCTGAGCAGTCTGTCACAGACAAGTGTCGTGAAGATGGCAATGCGTAGCGAGTTAAGCAATTTTGAACGTGGGATGGTCATCGGCGTATGGGTCATAGCATTGCTGAGATTGCACACGAATTCGAGTTTCGAGGTCAGCAGTGTCGAAGGTGGATCTTCAATAACGTAGAGAGAATGTTACCACCCGCGTAAACCGCCGCACGGGAAGACCACAGGTGTTTAACGAACGGACATCACGTCGCCTCTGCAGAACCATACTGGGCGCTCGATGGGCTGTGTCAGATCACCATCCAGTTGAATGTTGGGAGTCAGGGACCCATTTATACCATGACTGTAAGGAGACAATTGCACCAACAGCCGACGACCAACTCCTGTCTCTTTGCCGTACCTCGACACAGAGCTCAACATCGTGCACGGGCCCGCGAATTTCGGCAATGAACCATGGAACTGTGGCGGCGTGTGGCATGGTCCGACGAATCCGGGTTCCACTTTTATCGAGCTGATGGGCGCGTGAGAGTGTGGCGTATGTCCCATGCAGCTATGGTTCCTGCGTGTCGATAAGGTTAAATCCAGGCGGAAGTTGGCTCATTTTAACCCCGCACCAACTACACAAGACCAGTTGTGGGTAGCAGTGCAAAGTGAGTGGATCCAAACCCCTCCAGAACGATTCCAACACCTTGTAGAGTCGGTGCCCCGCCGTATTGCTACCGTTTTGTGGGCTCGCTGAGGAGCAACTCGTCATTAACATCACATTCAGTGTCTTCCCATGACTTTTGGCCACTCAGTGTAGTAAATTCTCCTGGTTGGGGGACGGGGTGTTTATGTTTTTCTCAATACACATCTTCATCTATACCCACCAAACCACCTTACAAAACGACCAAAGACACGCGCAGTAGTGAATACATCCGTCCACATAGGGTTGGCGTCAGGAATCTGGTCGTAAAATTGAGCTGAACCCATACAGTGCCAATCCCAGGTAACTGGGAAAGCGCTAGGAAGGAGGAGGAGGAGGTTGGGCGGCCGGTAGGGTAAGAAAAGTGGTGGTATACAATCTATAATCACTAGACTGTGGCAAAAGCCTGGGTTCAATCCCAAACCTCCATATGGAGTGAGGGCAGATGACGCTGTTGATAGTGATTTGTTCGTCGGGTGGAGACGTTGAGCCTTGAGCAGACCGCTTGCTTTTATTCGACAGGAGTAAGCTATGTGTCGAGACAGGGTTTCACCTTCTCATATCGCCACCACTTACGCCATCCAGACACGCATGCCTCAAATAAAGACGTGCATCAGTCCTTTTCGGAGGCCAAGCGCAATCAAACTACGTTTAAAGCGTACAGAAGCTTCCACTGTTAATTCTCATTCGGTTGATGGATATAATTTATTGCCTGTGAAGATTCCATTTTTAATGTCAATGGCGTCATGCAGGAGTCTCTTGTATCATGCTTGGTTGTTTCCCAAATACAATATAGGCCTACTGTAAAACATCAGGGTCAGAAGGGGTGATTCCGACCATGTGGTATTATGTCACACCGACACAGACAGGTCTTAAGGCGACGATGGGCTAGGAAAGTAATAGGAATGGGAAGGAAGCGGCCCTGGTCTTAATTAAAGTACAGCCCCAGCATTTGCCTGGTGTGAACATGGGTGCCGTTGGTCGAATGAAAAATATAATTATGTTGCTGGCTTTACGTCCCAGTAACTACTTTTATGGTTTAAGGAGACGCCGAGGTCCCGGAATTTAGTCCCGCAGGGCTTATTTTACGTGCCAGTAAATCCACCGACACAAAGCTGACGTATTTGAGCACGTTGAAATACCACCGGACTGAGCCAGGATCGAACCTGCCAAGTTGGAGTCGGAAGAGCAGCATCTTAACCGTCTGAGCCATTTAGCCTGGATGAAAAAAAATCACCATCAGAATGTTGGCCGGCAGGGTAGGAAAGTTGGTGGTAGACAGTTTCTAATCACTAAATTGCATGCCAAAAGCCGGGAATCAAATCCAAACCTTTTCGCAGTGTTCAAATGGAGTGAGGGGATATGATGCTGTTTATGGTGATTCGGCCGTCGGATGGCGACGTAATGCATTGAGCAGACCCCTTGGTATTATTCGAGAGGAGTAGGCTACGTGCCGAAACCGGGTTACATCTCTCCCTACTCCATCATAATCCCACATCCAGACGCGCAGGCCGCCCACGGGAGTCAGGTAGAAAGACCTGCACCAGGCAAGCCGAACACGTCCTCGGACACTCCTGGTATTAATAGGACACGATAAATAAGTAGGCCTAAGTCGTAAATAATTTCAGAGAATTAGGATCTTTTTTATTGCTAGTGGCATTACGTCGCACCGACACACACAGGTCTTAAGGCGACGATGGGATATGAAAGGGCTAGGAATGGGAAGGAAGCGGCCCTGGTCTTAAAGTACAGCCCCAGCATTTTCCTGGTGTGAAAATGGGAAACCACGGAAAACCATCTTCAGGGCTGCCGACAGTGGGATTCGAACCCACTATCTCCCGAATGCAAGCTCAGGGCCGCGCGCCTCTAACCGCATGGCCAACTCGCCCGGTGGGAAAAGACGTAAACGCATCACCATGTTTCGTGCTGTAAAACGAGTTTCCCCCAGAAGTGTTTTGTAAAGTAGGGGCAGTAGCTACTTATAGGACTTATTGAAATGGCATTGTACTTCGTCTAGTGTTGCTACTCCAACCACTACTCTTATACCTTCATATCTTCCACACAATATAAATAACATTTGTTTGAGCGCCAGTTGCTTTTTTAAGAAAAACAACAAAATTCGGTAGAGCATACCTCTTATATCAATTATCTCAAGGCGTGAGGTGATAAACTCACATATCTGGCAATATACAGGGATATGGATCAGGACAATATTAAATTACTGTTGCATTTCCACAATTGAGGATTGTACATGGAACTGGAATCACTTATTATAATTAAAATAAAACTGAGTTTATGACTATAATTTACGTCACAATGAACAATCATTGACGTCTTTTAATTTAACTAAAGAAATATATCGTGAGATTTGCGGTACTAAGAAGAGGAAAATTTAATCTAAACAAAAAAGCTATTGGCATGAACTTGAAGTGAGATGTGATATCGCCGCTGATTACACTCTTCTTCATGTTATGAATGCATAACATGTCTGATGCTTTAATTACCTGTTGTCTGCATACACCGATGTTGAACTTGAAAATTCTTGGGAAAACCTGTGAGCTGAAGTCGGGAGCCGTCTGCTGTAATCTTCTTGTCACAAGGAGTTGGCCTACATACCATGTACGCGTGTAGGGAGCTCCAATGTAATTACGTCCACTCAATCTATTTTAATTAATTGGAAAATATTATGGAGACATCTTGTGAAGTCCATCCTCACAAGAAGATGATGTTTCTTTATCAGCATAGTACCCGTCTCTGCTCGGATACAAGCACCACTTGTAGACCTCCTCGATTATTACCGGACCTCTTGAAAACACAACTCGTAGCTCTTACCATCACACTAAGACCACTTCTTCCATTTGATACATCTGACTGTTACATATGATCTGCACGATATGAACTGCTTATGAACTGAGTAGATCTGATGAACTGAGTAAGAACAGAATACCTCTCCCCACCGTCGCCTTGACTTTATATAACCTCGCGATGACGACTCCTCTCCCTACTCCTGTTCATCCCTTCCACTTCCACATACAGTAGCTGGCGAATACTGACACTTGGTCGCAATCACGTGTCCACGCACTGATGTCATCAGTCATGTGTCGTCTAAGCGTACCCAAGCGGTCCGAGAATGACTATGCCGAATGCGTCACCGGGAAATCTCCTTGTACACAACATTCCCAGTTAAACATAGCCTCGATTGCAAAATACTATGCCAGCTCATCTAGCCAAAGTTACAAGCCACAGCATGACAATATGAAACCAACAAATCTCACTTACTACAATACAGAATAATTACAAACATATTCACTTAACCTATGATTAAATCCAATAATATACGCGATACCTAATTATTACAGTCTAAATGATGAGAAATAGAATATATAAAATCTAATGAATCAGGTTAATAATAATAATAATAATACTAATAATAAATACAGAATGGAGTCTGTAACCCTGTTGTACGGTTACACTAGTTTACCTTATTTTGGGTGATAGCACATCTTATCAAATGACAATTTGCTTGTCAACGCCGGTCGCATCTGGCACGGTTACAGATTATGCGGTCGCTAGTGGCACGGGTCGCATCTGGCACGCCACCGCTTGTTCTACGCAGCGTAGTGCCGCCTTCAACACGGTGAGATTCTCGCTGTGAGGCATATTAGGCGCTGTCTCTACTAAAACTTCTTCACTATCTTCTGTCGGTTCATTCAACATTTCAGTGATTGAGGTGTCTAGCTCATACTGTTCGTCGCTCTGAATCCATTCCGCAACTTCAATTTCACCTGTTTCTTTTACATCCGGGTATCAGTGAGATCAGATGCGACAAGTTTTGTATGTCATTAATCATCATCATCATCATCATCATCGCTGTCAACTGACACAGCACTTTCTAACATTCTTTCATGATTTCCTTAGTGTCTCAGTCAGACTGCACTTCGTCCCAAAATTCTGATAACCAATTCATTTACGTTCCACATGGTTATCTGAACACGTTCGTGATGTTTCCCTCACGTTCTGTTGCTTCAACGAGTGAATGTGGCAGGCGGTGCCAGCACTTTTGTTTTTACATGCAAAAATAAAGCACGAATTCCATCACGTACTACTTCCTGTTCATCTGGATGTGACCCTGCTTTAATAGGCAGACCCGTCTTTCTCAAAAACGTTTTAGTTTCAGGCACGACAACAAACACTCGCGTCATCTCAGCAGACGGGAGCCATAGTACGAATAAGCAGGGAATGAAATGCTGTAGAAAACTCATTGTAACTCTCCAAGTGGCAAACGCCTGGTATTAGGCGTTTTGATATGCTCTTTATTTCATTTCGTTAATCGAATTATTATTTATCGAAATGTGCTAATTACTAATCAAACGAAGGGGAAATATTCGGTCATTACCATGAAATAGTTTATATAACAGCATGCTGCACTAATCGAATGTAAAACTTTGCCAAAGTAGCGTCATAATCCCGCTGTCTTGTGCTAGCTGCTACATACTCAGCGGCCGGCCGCATGTATTTATTACAGTTTCAGCTGAGCCAGCTATATCTAGTCGCCAATCACCTCAAGTGTTGATATGTACTCATGTCAGCGATACTGAAACATTTCCTCGTTCTTCTGGCGGACTGAATTGCTGGCTAACGAGACACATTTCGTGCCAGTCGTTAGAGGGAAATCGCGTTGCCGAAAGGGAAGTGAAGGGTTGAAACCACTACTGAATCATAAGTACAAAATCTTCATGGGAGGTGTAGATAATAAAGGTAAGTGCATTTACCAGGCCAGTTGTTCCACACCGACCAGAAGGTACTGGAAGCAAATGTTTTCAAATCTCCTAGATACGACATTGTGATGCATACATCCTGTACATCTTTAGCAAGACGAGACTTCATGGTCAGTATAGCTAGGGTATTGCTAAATGAACAGTTCCCAATTCCAGTTGTGAGACCAACAGGTCATGCAGGAGGCCTTTCTCATGCTCTCGAATATCTTACCAGAGAATAACAATCGCCTATGTGTTGTGTGCTTGCCAGAGAAGAGGGGGGGGGGAGAAGAAGTAGTAGTCTACATTGTGGTATCCAGGATGTAACGGTGGTATTCACTAGGGGTGTTGCCATAAACTAGTGCACTTCTGGAGGCTTGACAATCGTGGAGTAAAAAGAAAGACCCACCCAGGTGACTCGAGTGAAATGTACAAGTGGTAGTGTACAATTGTTGTATACATTGATATATATTTTTTCCAGCTAAGAACGTATAATGGACTATATACCGATACGTAACTACTTGCTATGACCTGGTGATTTTCTATGTCATTTTTTTTTAAATTTACCTAAATATAAAGTTACTATACGGTGCAAAACTTATGCAAAATAAATAATATAAACAAATTCAATACATTTTTGGTCTTACGGTTTTTTTGGATGATAACAAACTGCTTCAGTATAATCATCATCTTATTCCTTGTACTTTGGAGGATAAAAGTATGTGTTCCTTGTACTTTGGAGGATAAAAGTACCGGTATGTGTTGTTTTAGTATGTATAACATGTCAACGATTTTTGGCACAATTTATACCAAGAGTCTGCAACATCCGTAAAATATCGCTGCCACTACAGGGTAAATGGCCGCCACTTCGAGGAGTAATGTTAACATTGATGCTTTCAAGACCCGTACTTATAGACATGATATGGGCTTTTGGGCTTATGCCATGTCAAGAAGACAAGGTGAAACTCTTTACGTATCGCAGAGAACTTGGCTCTCCGTCTTCAGAAGAAAATCCCGACTGTCCACGAGGAAGTCTTCTACCAAAATAAATAAATAAATACATAAATAAATAAATGATAACAAATAAGTAAATAAATAACATAAAATAAATCAAATAATGCTCGGATTTAACGGATCCTTGGATTTCCCAGACTGTACTGTAACTAGCTTTTCAAATATTTAACCGTCTATAGAAACATTTTCAGATTTTTTTTTTATTTTACGCATAGTCTATTTTTTAGCGTATGGCTTTTAGTGCCGGGAGTGTCAGAGGGAGCGGGATCCGAAATCGCGGGGTGGGGGGAGGAAGGGGTAGTTTCTTCCGGTGTCCGGACATTTCGTACCACGGACATTCCGTACCACTTGATTTTTGAGGACATTTCGTACCACCTAGGTCGTTATCTACCTGCGAACGGTTTTCCTGTAATCTTCAAATATTTAAACCAGGACAATCCGTACCACCTGATGTCAAATTGGAATTTCATTTCCACGCCAGCGAACGTAATGAGTTTAACAGGCACACTTTAGAAATCGGAAACAAAAATAATTTACAACATTTGCTGAAGAAACTTCTACTGTACATTATTTTAATAATTGCCCTTTAAACTATACTTATCACTTTTATTTACGTAAATATTATCATAAGAAAGTCGATTTCTTAAAGTATAAATCCTGAAACGAAACAATACAATAGAAATATACACCGTGTTCGGCCGCAATATGCCTGACGAGCACAAGGATGATAATATTACTATTACTGATGAACTGGACGATATGTGCTCGAAGGTCAAGCGGAAACAGGAAACTATTTAAAGGTGGAAGCATCTAGGTTCCCGCGAATGACTGATATGACATAAGAATTAACACGTGTGCCAGTCAGGTCAGTTACGCCCGACGTAGAGTTATCAGTAGTGGTCACACAGTGCGGTGGCTTCTGCGTCAGCAGTGGACAATGGATATACAAATGAATACATGCAGTAGGATATCGTTTTTACTTCGCAATATTCCCCACTCTTTCAAGTGGTACGGAATGTCCTCTCCTAAATATTTTAAAGTCATTAACTGACACTTTGCAGGTAACCAACCGGTCGTGGTACGAAATGTCCTAGAACCGTTTCTCCCATACCATACCGACGATTGTATCTCAAAGGTTCCCTCCCTCCCCCACTAAAAATGCCCGGGGGTGGGGGAGGAATTTTTCATTATAAAATAATGAGGAAAATGTAGAACACATTACTGAAATTAATGGTTTTTACTGTGCATATTTTCATCAAAACATCAGCAATAACACACACAGGTGGGGGGAGGGCTGAAGTCTAATATAGAAATAAGCCGGTCCCGTGGTGTAGGGGTAGCGTGTCTGCCTCTTACTTCGAGGCCCCGGGTTCGATTCTCGGCCATGTCAGGGATTTTTTACCTGAATCTGAGGGCTGGTTCGAGATCCACTCAGCCTATACGTGATTAGAATCGAGGAGCTATCTGGCGGTGAGATAGCGGCCCCGGTCTAGAAGGCCAAGAATAATGGCCGAGAGGAATCGTCGTGCTGACCACATGACACGTCGTATTCTGCAGGCCTACGGGCTTAGCAGCGGTCGCTTGGTAGACCAAGGCCCTTCACGGGCTGTAGTGCCATGGGGTTAGGTTAATTAATATAGAAATTGCTTTCAATAGATTGACTGCACCGCCCAATAAGCCGAAAGTCGAGGGGCCGATAACCTAGATGTTAGGCCCCTTTAATCATCATCAAACTGAAAAACGGTTTACAGTACAATACGGTCAAAACCGTTGTTCGTACCAGTGACCGAGTGGCAACAGTGCGCAGCATGTGTAGAAATAAGTGAACAACACGACAACCTTCACCACACTGGATGAGTCCTACTGTTGCGTAACTCACCTTCCATTTCCCATCAACTCATTGTAGAGCTGTTCGTATAACCGACCAGCCATTAAAGTGTGGAATTCCCCCTAAATAAACTTGGTCTATATGCATACACGAGCAGAACATACCGTCGTTGATGTCACCACAGAACCGAACACCAATAATTAAAAAACTTTACTAATATATAAATCTAAGGTTGGTCTGTGCTTTTGTCCTTTCACAAAAATCTACTAGATCGATGTCCGGCTCCATGGCTAACTAAATGGTTAGCGTACTGGTCACAGGGGTCGCGGGTTCGATTCCCGGCAGGGTCGGGAATTTTAACCATAATTTGTTAATTTCTCTGGCACGGGGGCTGGGCGTATGTGTCATCATTACCATTTCATCCTCACCACGACGCGCAGGTCGCTTAGGGAGTCAAATCAAAAGACCTGCATCTGGCGAGCCGAACTTGTCCTCGGCCACTCCCGGCACTAAAAGCCATACTTTTTTTTTTTTTTTTTCACTAGATCGATCAAACTCTAGTTTGCCGAACTTATAGCTGATACCTTCAGTTAGTTAACATACAGGCTACCTACAGTTCCGCTACCTGCAGCGAAAGAAAATTTGAAGCCGAGTCAGAGGAACGCCTGGAACCCCTAGCAGGGAATACGCTGCACCTTTACGGTTAATCTTTCTTTGTTTCTCTTTTCGTTGTTATGGTCTTAGACTGAACATAAAAAAATAAAATGAAAATAAAAAGACCGAATACCTGGAAACTATTCCAAGCAACGGCTGGTTCCATCCAAGTTGACAGGGGCGTTATCGGAGACGAAAATTTTCGATATCTCTGGTCCTGCGTATACAACGATGTCGGGATCGGTGATGACGTGATCAGCAGAATAAGGGCTGCATGGGTGATGTAGAGGGAAGTGACAGGCGTGCTTTGTGACAGAAGAATGCCAATGCATTTGAAATCCAAAATATACCGCATGGTCTTGTTGCTTTATACAGTGTTGAATGTCGACCATCTAACGCATCCACGGAAGACGGAACGCCAATTACATAGCATGGAAATGCGAAAGCTTCGTTTGTCATTGGACATTACCCTTCTGGATCATGTTAACAATGACACTGTTCGCCAGCAAATAGGCATCGCATCTATCACAGAGAAAAGATGAGAAAAAACGCCTCCAACAGCTTGGCCATGTGCTGCAACCCGTATCTGGAACAGCTGCTAATCTTGCTCACCAGTTTGAAGTTAATGGACACCGCCCACGAGGAAGTCCGAAACTGATTTGGCATGAGACATTACATGGTCACATGAAGACAGTCAATGCAATGCAATAGCCTTCGACGCTTTGTTTAATTACGCCTTTATTTTTTTTTTTTTCAACCGAAGTTCATTTTGCCATCACTTAAGTCTGAGTATAGATTTTGTTTCGGAAGACATTGGCTGGACGTTCAAATCACACGCCCAGTCCACTGCATCTGATGCCGAATGATCACAGTCTCTAAATGAGTTTTGTTGCTAGTTGCTTTACATCGCACCGACACAGATAGGTCTTACGGCGACGATGGGACCGGGAAGGGCTAGGAGTGGGAAGGAAGCAGCGCCTGGTGTGAAAATGGGAAACCACGGAAAACCATCTTCAGGGCTGCCGACAGTAGGGTTCGAACCTACTATCTCCCGAATGTACTGAATACTGGCCGCACTTAAGCGACAGTCTCTAAACTAGCAGAGTTAGCTTCTTTTAGAATACTGACATACGTGTTCGTTGATCTTCTCTGGTAATGTGGATAATCGTCTGTAGACATCTCTGACAGTATGTCTCAAGGCATTTATGCAATCTACATAATATTTGGAAGAAAGAAAAACCACATACGTTAACTCTGTTCCCATTATTGTATCAGGTTACTACAGCGCATCTGCTTCTTCGTCATTTTTGCTACACAAGCGTGATCCCCCTGTGGGTGGGGACAGTAGAGCAACACCCTCGGCATCACCTGCCTGGCATAAGAGGAGACTTTCAGGGGGCCCCAGGAACTTGAGGGCTTGGGTTGGCGACCACGGAGCCCTTAACTAAATCCTGACACTGCTACGACTTGTGTGAGGCTCCTCACTTTTATGTATCCAACCAACATCTCTTGGTCAACTCTTGTACTTTTCAGACCCGTATTAGGTTCTCGAATCCTACGGAGTCTTTCATTGTCATACCCCTCGTGGCCCTTGTCTTCATTTGGCCGACACCTTCATATCTCAGAATTCCTTCCAATTTTTCCCTCAGATTAGTGTTAATAGGGGATGGTTGCCCAGTTGTAGTTAGTTGGCTTCGGAAAACAGCAATAGATATTAAGAGTTAGGATTGCCACCTTTTACTCCTGTGACTCAGAATATAGGCACAAGAAGAGGAAGAGGAAGAGGAAGAAGAAAAAAATAATTACATACAGTGCCTCGTAGTTCCAATATTGATTGATCATGATTCACTGCTGACTCGCTGAAATTATTTCTTCTCGTGAACGAATTTTCTTTGTTGAGTGTCTAGGAGCAACGGAACCACTGACAAAATTCCGGGACACCATTATTCTCTACCGGGGTCGGATACAAAGAATTTAATGCAGGACAATCTTGAAGAATCCTTGGACGAGTGACAACCCTTTACCACTTGTGGTTACGCAAAATTTAAAAAATCTTGCCCCATAGCATAATTTTAAAATTATTTTTCCCATTCTTTATTAAGTTTCATAGTAGGAGAGATTTATTTATAATGTATATTGGCGGCGTGAGTAAGGTTGAATTTCGAAATTCGATTGTCACCTTAGCATCAATAGCCCTACAGTATTTTATTACACTACAGTGAGATGATGTGTGTGAAACAACATAGTAGTTTTATGTGTGGTGTTTCTTCAACGCTAGAACAACCCTAGAAGGACATCATTTGTGTGTATGGGTTTCTTATTACTTTTTTTACTGTCCATTGTCCGGCTCCATGGCTAAATGCTTAGCGTTCTGGCCTTTGGTCCAGACGGTCCCGGGTTCGATTCCTGGCCGGGTCGGAGATTGTAACCTTAAATGAAATTCCCTTGGCTCGAGAACTGGGTGTTTGTGCTGTCCCCAACATCCCTAAAACTCACACACCACTATCCTCCACCACAATAACACTCAGTTACCTACGCATGGCAGATGCCACCCACCCTCATCGAAGGGCTGCACCCAGCTAGAAATAGCCACACGAAATTATAATTAGTATACCTTTCATTCTTTTGTTATTAACAAGTGTTATTGTGCGGTTCCATCACGTACAAAGAAATAATCACTCCTCCCACCCCTACTCCATCTGTGACAAAATTCGAGACAGACTGGGGGTGTCCGAATTATGTTTCTCTGAGAGTTGGTAACCCTAGTAAGAAAACACACACACACACACACACACACACACACACACACACACACACACACACACACACACACACACACACACACACACACACACACACACACACACACACACACACACAGAGAGAGAGATTTGTTTTGTTTCTTTTAATTATAGCCATCTGTACAATTGACCTTGTTCAACTTCATTTCATGGTACTTGCGATCACCAAAGCGTCGCGGTGTATGGCGTGGACGGAGGATACGTAGCGGAAATGCACGTAAAGATAAGCGCTATCATTAATACCGTCCTCTTTGAAAGATAACGTTAAGGTATAAACACAGTCTAATACATACAGTCGCGAAGCTCTGATGATATTTTTCATCCGAGGCGACTACAGCGTACCAAGCGGCGAGGTAGAGGCAAGTTGCTAGCAGACAAAAAGGGAACGAAATACCACTACAGTCTAAAATGGTCATAACTTCTGAACCATTCATGCAAATAATGTCCTGACAAGGTTATTGTAATCCTTATGAAATAGTGGAGGAGGTCGAACAACTTATTTCGATGAGGAGTTCGAGGATAATATCGAAATATGTATTTAGTCTTAAGGAGTTATTTTTCTTGACCGCGGACTATAACATAAAATCGCTTCTAGAGGGCAACCGGTTCGAAATAGGTATATACCATCGCGGACCTTTTTGTAGAGGTTTCTATGCTCTACAATTCGTACGCTTACACTTGGGGTCTATCGTTGACGGTTCAGGCAGCGTAAGCCAAGAAAGCAAGTGACCGACCGACCGACATCGAACCTGCCAAGTTGGGCTAAGAAGGCCAGCGCTCTACCATGGTCGGTCCCTTGCTTTCTTGGCTTACGCTGCCTAAACCGTCAACGATAGACCCCAAATGTAAGCGTACGAATTGTAAAAAAATACCTCTACAAAAAAGTCCGCGAAAGAATATACCTATTTCGAACCGTTTTTGCCCTCTAGAAGCGATTTTATGTTATAGTCCGCGGTAAAAAAAAACTCCTTAAGATTAAATAAATATTTCGATATAATCCTCGAACTCTTCATCGAAATAAATTGTTTGACCTCCTCCACTATTTCATAAGGATTACAATAACCTTGCCAGGACATTATTTGCATGAATGGTTCAGAAGTTATGACCATTTTAGACTGTAGTGGTAATTCGTTCCCTGTTGTCTGCTAGCAAGTTATCTCTACCTAGCCGCTAGAGGTCCTAGTGTCGCTCCAGCTGTCAAGTGGATGAACCTTACACTTATTAGAGCTTCGCGACTGTATATATTAGACTGTGGTATACACTGCACGTACTAGCTCTAATTCTCTTCTTAGGCTCAGGTTTTCTATGTGACGTTCTTTCCTTCTCTTAGCGAACGTGGAAGCATTTTACTGAGAATCACTTAAACAGAATCTCTCCTTGAAGAGCGATGTTTCTACAGATAGCCTATTTCAAATCGTCATAAAATTATTGTACTAACGAGACTTTGAAACTAAATGTTTTAATCTATTGTTATCTGTAAGGGAAGGCTGGATGAGACAGATTTTAATTAAACTTGGGACTGAGTTCGATAGTTGCATCGCTCAATATCGGCCAGTATCCAGTATTCGGGAGATAGTGGGTTCGAACAACACTGTTGGCAGCCCTGAAGATGGCTTTCCGAGGTTTCCCATTTTCACACCAGGCAAATGCTGCGGCTGTACTTTAATTAAGGTCACGGTCGCTTCCTTTCCACTCCTAGCTCCTTCCTTTCCCATGTCGCCATAAGATCCATCTCTGTCTGTACGACGTAAAGCAACTTGTAAAAAAAAAAACCTGCGTGAATGATCAATTCTTCTTTTTTTACGGCTTTTCCCATAGCCGTGGGGCCGCGGGTGAGAAATGTGTCGCACATGTGGATCTGGTCCTGTTTTACGGATGCCCTTCCTGACGCCAACCCTATATCGAGGGATGTAATCACTATTGCGTATTTCTTCTGATTACTCCTTGTGGCTCGGGGACTGGGTGTATATGTCAGTCCCAACACTCTCCTCATCATATTCAGACAACACAACACACCACCCCACCAACCACCACAGAAACACGCAATAATGATTACATCCCTCCATAGATGGTTGGCGTCAGAAAGGGCATCCGGCCGTAAAACAGGGCCAAATCAACATGTGCGACGCAGTTCGCAACCGCGATCCCACAGGTGTGTGAAAAAGCGGCAGGAAAAGAAGTAGAATCATTATTGTGTATTTCTGTGGTGGTTGGTAGTGTAGTGTGCTGTCTGAATATGAAGAGGAAAGTGTTGGGACAAACACAAACACCCAGTCCCCGGGCCAGGAAAATTAATCAAAGGCTATTAAAATCCCCGATCCGGTCGGGAATCGAACCCGGGACCCTCTGAACCGAAGGTTTCAACGCTGACCATTCAGCCAATGAGTCGGACTGGATGACCAATTAACATATTCTAAATCAAATGGTAATAATTTTGCCGTAAAGTCAACGATAATGTTTTACAGTAATTAATTGCTTGAAAATATCTCGGCGGCTCGAAGCAGTGAGCTGATAAAGACGTAGACTGACCTTGCGAATGCACTAGAGAAATATGCTACTACTAAACTTTTTCATTCCTCCCCTGAAGGGGTCGGCGGGCCTACTAGACGGTGACGCCGTCTCTCAGGCCAGGAGATTTTTTATCGGAAAAGGAGATGTGCGTAAACGTGAGAGGGTTGGCGGCCGTGGCCTATACTAGCAACTGTCGTGGCATTCGCCTTAGTGCAAAAGAAGGAAACCCACGAAAAACATTCTCAGGACAGCCGACGGTGTGAACCATCCCCTCTCCGTCTCCCGAATACAGTAGCGTAGAGCCACAGCCGAGCCGTGGCCACTTGTGGACCGAGACCCAATCTGCATCTGGCGATCCAGAAATATGGCCCCTAGTTCTATTTTTCTGCTACAGACAAAATGTATACAGTAAAGATTTTTACAAGTCGAACAGAATATCACACTCAAAAAAGCTCTTTTAGGGTATTAACATGTACAGTTATGAATACCGTAAAGTGGGGTAACTTCGGCCACTGACGAATAGCAACACTTATTTTCTCCTGCCTCCTATACTGAAAAAGATAAACCACTTGCAACAACTCAAATGCACGTACAACAGAATGCTCTATCAACATTCGGTAGTCCAAAGAACATTGGCGGGCTCATTTTTGAGTCAATCAATGTTTTTCGCAGCCCCGACTATTATCTTGTCTGGTAACAGCAGAAACCAAACTGTTCTCTAGTCCCAGCATTCGATCATCCACTCCAGTGGTTTATGGGGTCAAAATGTAAGTACGTCTGGTAACTGAGCAACCTAATTTGATGCATTTTATTCAAATAGGTTCTTCAGGGAATAGTTTTGTGATAAAAGTTGTCCTCTTCCGGGGTAACTTCGGCCATGCCAAGAACGTACGGGAAAACATTGTGCAGCCTGTTTACTTCAAGAATGCTTAAAAAGAGATTCCTAAAGCCACAATAACAATAAACGGGGAAGTTTATCCCGACAGGGAGAGGAAAGACGGCTCCTATTTTCAATGATAAACAGACGGATATCAGACGACACAGACGATGCGCACTTAAGAACTTAATTGAGGCCCAGATATTTTCTAATTTAGGAGACAGTGTATTATGAGAACAGTCTACAACATTGCTTCTTTTCCGATCTCCTTTTCTCTCTCCATACTTTTGGGCTTTATGATTTTCGTACCTTTTATTTATTATCTTTTGTACCATTACAAACAACTACGCAATGCAACACGTAATTTGTAATATCATACGCTCAGACTAAATAAAATAGTTTCTTCTTTGTGAAAAATGTGAATCTGATCACTATACTTCTGTTTCACTGAAAATCGTTTTACTGTGTTTGTGATTGTTGATACTGGGCGTTCTGCAGATTTTTATAAAACTTTCACAGTGGCCGAAGTAACACTACATCGAAGAAAACTTCGTTTCCTGAGTTATTTTTATGGCGGCCGAAGTTACCCCAAAATATGGGGTAACTCCGGCCACTCTTTCGATAACCATAATTCATTACTTAATAACAATTAAAATTATGTTCATATTTAGAAATGAAGAACAAACATGACAGAACTTATATTTTTCAGAAAAATTAGAGGGAATATTTCGCATTTTATTTTAAAAAATATACGAGAAAGTGGCCGAAGTTACCCCATTTTACGGTATATCAAAATATTAAGGTTTTAATATTTCAGTGAGTGGCGTGGCGGCTGTTTACTGTCAACAATACAATCCACTAGCTTCCCGTAACACATGTCAAAAGATACCATTAGCATCTAGCGCCGAAGAATTTAACTCAAGGAGCCTCCGTGGCTCAGGCGTCAGCCTCTCACCGCTGGGTTCCGCTGTTGAAATCCCGGTCACTCCATGTGAGATTTGTGCTGGACAAAGCGGAGGCGGGACAGGTTTTTCTCCGGGTACTCCGGTTTTCCCTGTTATCTTTCATTCCAGCAACATTCTCCGTCATTACCATTTCATATCATCTGTCATTGTTCCAGAGGAGTGCGACAGGCTTCGGCAGCCGGCACGATTCCTATCCTGGCCACTAGATGAGGGCTTGATTCATTCATTCCATTCCTGACCCGGTCGAATGACTGGAAACAGGCTGTGGATGTTCACATAGTAACACAAAACAAAAATGTTTCCGATTTACGCCACGTGTTGCTTGCAACGCTTGAACGGCAAACTCGCCCAGACTGTCAGTGACCTTCAGTGCGATGGTGAGAGTATGTCGCACGTTATTTGCCGGTGAGAGACAAAGGCAAACTTTTTTTTTTCCCTACACTCCTCGAGTGGGGCTTCTAAAATGACTGCTTAAGTATTCTCCTGTGATAAAATGAAACAAGATTCTGAGCGGGTGCAAAAATACCTCGACAAAGTCGTAATATGGACAGCAGGCAAAGGGATGAAAGGTCAGGTTCTGAGTTTCACAAAGAGAAATAATCATCTCATTTTTAATTACTGCGTCGATGGGGAGAAAATTCCTTAGGTGTTAATATAAGGAAAGATTTTCATTGGGGTAATCACATAAACGGGATTGCAAACAAAGGTTACATATCTCTGCACATGGTTATGAGGGTATTTAGGGGTTGCAGGGGGCATGTACGTCTGTGGTAAGACCACAATTAGAGTATCGTTCTGGTGTACGGGACCCTTGCCAGAATTACTTGATGCGAGAACTGGAAAAAATTCAATGAAAAGCAACACGATTTGTTCTGGGTGATTTAAGACAAAAGAGTAGCGTTACGAAAATGTTACAAAGTTTGGGCTGGGAAGACTAGGGAGAAAGGAGAGGAGATGCTCTCTTATACAAACAATCAGGTTGTTATCAGTGACAGTGACAGATTTGGCAACTCCCAGCAAGACGAGCTGCCCTGAAGTTTCATCTCCATGGCAACCGCAGTCGCCCCACCCTCGTTTCCATGGCAACCACACAGCCACTCCCTTTATCCCGCCTCGGCAGGCAGTAAACGGACCTCCCTCTAAGAAATGTCAGACACCAACTCTTATTATTAGCAGTATAGTTGCTTTACGTCGCACCGACACAGATAGGTCTTAAGGCGACGATGGGACAGGAGAGGGCTAGGAGTGGGAAGGAAGCGGCCGTGGCCTTAATTAAGATACAGCCCCAGCATTTTCCTGGTGTGAAAATGGGAAACCACGCACTTAAGCGACTGCAGCTATCGAGCTCGGTCCAGCTGCTCTCAGGAACCCTAAGTCAATATCTTAATTTAAAACTGCATGCAGAGATTATCTGTTGAACACTGCAGATTGTTTCGTGTGATTGGTGACGTAGGATAGATTGTGTGATTGCGGTAGGTAGGCTAGGAACATTCGCATTTTTCCGCGCAGCTGAAGAACACTGTTCTTATAACTATTATTATTATTATTATTATTATTATTATTATTATTATTATTATTGTACCGGGTGGTACACCTCCACGCCACTAATTTAAAATTAGCGCCAGTTGAAACCCCTCTGCTGGAGGAAGTCTGAACTTTATCTACGCTATTAATTCTCTACTTTCTCAGAAGATGTCACCACGTGGAAAATTTTGAGTTTTTGAACTGTGTCATTTTTGATGTGGTTTTGTTTCGCTTGAAGTAAGAAGTGTGAACTTTCTCTTCTAGAGGACACTACTGAAGATCAACAATAGTGCAACCTAGTGCGGAGTCAAAGAACTATTTTGTTGGAGAAATTTTTATTTCAAATGTTTGTTCTTTGCTAAATTTCTTTCAGTCATTGGTTAAGTTGGCAATATTAACCCCTTCTTTCCCCTTGTTTTAAATCTAGCCTATCCCGAATTTCTTGAATTAATTTTCCACCAATTATGTGTTTCTTCTTAGTATTGTGTAGGGGGTTTATTGATCTACCAATAAAATCCTCGTGGGAGGGTGTTTTCATTCCCCTAACGCCTAGAACCTTCTGCGAGAGTATTTAAACTGCTGATTTTAGGGTCTCCGGGCCACTTCTGTTCCATCTTTCAGTGTATAAAGTACATAGCAGGAGGCGGGAAGCGCCTCTTTCCTCGGCAGCGGTCAACAACAAGGTAATGGACGATTAATAAATTCTTTCTTTGCTAGCTCAGCAGTTTAACTCTCGGGGCGGGTGCGAAGCGTTCCACCATGTAACCTTTTCCTAAAATGTAACGATTATTTTCATCTATTCTCTTTTAAAGCTACATACTGGGATAGAGAGTGCTAACCCTCTCGAGCTCCCACTCATATTGTTTTGAGGTGAACTTATTTTTCTCAACCTATTCTTCGTTAACGTAAAACAAATTGTTCTCTTCTTAAGTCACCTCTTTAGTATGGGATTAGCCCTGGTATTAACGGCCTAGCGCCAAGTAGGTCTTAATCAAAGTGTATTAGGAGTGCAAGTTCGCCTCCTCTCAAATTGTTATTTTAGAGGTCATGTAATCAACCTTCTTTTCATTTAATAGACCTCAGTAGGTTGGGTATTGTACCCCTGTGTATATATCCTTAGAGGACAGCTTGAAGGTAGAGTTTGGTGTGGCCTCTGAGAGGCTTAAATTTTGAGAGCGAGTGGCTCTTTTGAAAATTGAGTGTTGTATGCCTCGTGGAGGCTTTTCAGTGTAATTTGGAGCAAGGGCTCCTAGGTATGAATGGGGTTTTCTGCCCCTCTGTTAGAACTTTTGTTTGGGGTAAAACTGAGCTGATTGCCCAAGTATTGTAAAGACAGGGCACGAAGCCCAAATCCTGTGAATATTGTAACTACCCTTTGGACTTGCTACTTTGTACCTGCCATGCTTGTTATTTCCTTGTTTTTGAAAAGAAAATATAACCTTGTTAAATTTTACATTAACTTTGATTCCGTAGTTTGAGACCCGTTCACGCCCGCACCTTCTTTCACGCATAACTACCACACAAAACTCGGTAACAAGTATTATTATTATTATTATTATTATTATTATTATTGTTGTACCGGGCGGTACACCTCCACTCCGCTAATTTAAAATTTGCGCCAGTTGAAACTCCTCTGCTGGAGGAAGTCTGAACTTTATTGATGGTATTAATTTTCTACTTTCACAGAAGATGTCACTACCTGTACATTTCGGAGTTTTAGAACTGTGTCATTTTTGATGTGGTTTTGTTTTGCTTGAAGTATGAAGTGTGAACTTTCTCTTCTAGAGGACACCACTGAAAAACTACAATAGTACACCCTAGTGGGAAGAAAAATAACTGTTCTTTGGAGAAAATTTTATTTCAAAAGTTTGTTCTTTGTTAAATTTCTTTCTGTTATTATTTAAGTTGGCTGTATACCCCTCTCTTTCCCCTTGTTTTGCATTTGACCAATCTCGAATTTCTGTTATTAATTTCTGACCAATCATAGGTATCTTCCCCCAACTTGAATATGTTTCTGTACCCTAGCCAATAAAAAGTTTGTGGGAGGGTGTTTTCTTTCCCCTAACACCTAGAACCTTCCGCGAGAGGATATAAACTGCTGATTTTTGGGTCTCCGGGCCACTTCTGTTCCATCTTTCAGTGTATAAAGTACATAGCAGGAGGCGGGAAGCGCCTCTTTCCTCGGCAGCGGTCAGCAATAAGGTAATGGCCGATTAATAAATTCTTTCTTTGCTAGCTCAGCAGTTTAACTTTCGGGGCGGGTTCGAAGCGTTCCACTATGTAACCTTTTCCTAAAATGTAACTACTCTTTTCATCTATTCTGTTGTAAAGCTACATTCTGGGATAGAGAGTGCTAACCCTCTCGAGCTCCCACTCATATTGTTTTGAGGTGAACTTACTTTTCTCCACCTATTCTTCGTTAATGTAAAACAAATCGTTCTCTTCTTAAGTCACCTCTTTAGTATGGGATCAGCCCTTGTATTAACGGCCTAGCGCCAAGTAGGTCTTAATCAAAGTGTATTAGGTGTGCAAGTTCGCCTCCTCTCAAATTGTTATTTTAGAGGTCATTTAATTAACATGCTTTTCGTTTAATAGACCTCAGTAGATTGGGTATTTTACCCCTGTGTTTATGTCCGTTGAGGACAGCTTGAAGGTGGAGTTTGGTGTGGCCTGGGAGAGGCTTAAATTTGAGAGCGAGTGGCTCTTGAGTGTGGTATGCCTCGAGGAGGCTTTTCAGTGTAATTTGGAGCAAGGGCTCCTAGGTATGAATGGGGTTTTCTGCCCCTCTGTTAAAACTTGTGTTTGGGGTAAAACTGAGCTGATTGCCCAAACATTGTGAATTCGGGGCGCGAAGCCCAAATCCTGTAAATATTGTAACTACCTTATTTGACTTGCTACTCTGTACCTGCCATGCTTGTTACTTATTTATTTTGAAAGGAAAATATAACCTTATTAAATTTTAAATTTAGTTTACATGCACTATAATTTCGTAGCTTGAGATCCATTCACACCCGCACCTTCTTTCACCTCTATCTACCGCTAAAACACGGTAACAATTATTATTATATATTTTAGAGTAAATGAACACAATATTTAGATTTTGACTCATGTACATAGATCACTGTTTACGGCTATACTTGCATTTCCGTCACTTTATTATGTATTGTGTTTCGTTTATGCATTGCTTGTATTTTCGGTTTGTATGTAACGTTCTGTCCGCCTCTGTGGTGTAGTGGTTAGCGTGATTAGCTGCCACCCCCGGAGGCCCGGGTTCGATTCCCGGCTCTGCCACGAAAATTTGAAAAGTGGTATGAGGGCTGGAACGGGGTCCACTCAGCCTCGGGAGGTCAAATGAGTAGAGGTGGGTTCGATTCCCACCTCAGCCATCCTGGAAGTGGTTTTCCGTGGTTTCCCACTTCTCCTCCAGGCGAATGCCGGGATGGTACCTAACATAATGCCACGGCCGCTTCCTTCCCTCTTCCTTGCCTGTCCCATCCAATCGCCCCATCCCTCCACAAGGCCCCTGTTCAGCATAGCAGGTGAGGCCGCCTGGGCGAGGTACTGGTCATTCTCCCCAGTTGTATCCCCGACCAAGAGTCTGAAGCTCCAGGACACTGCCCTTGAGGCGGTAGAGGTGTGATCCCTCGCTGTGTCCGAGGGAAAAGCCGACCCTGGAGGGTAAACAGATGATGATGATGATGATGATGTAACGTTCTCACTACGACTTTTCCTCATTCTTTTTTACTTTTATGCTCCGGATTTCTTTATATTTGCTCAGCTTAGCTTTCATTCTTCTTTATATGTTCTCCCTATGTGTTATTTAGCTTAGGTATCCTTTGTTTTATAATAGAATAGTGCCTTTCTTTTATCCAGGGTCTTTATTTATGCTTAGCAAGGACTTGCTCGCTCGACCTTGACCGCCGATGACAGGCCGCTACCGGCCGCTGGCGCGCGCGGTTTCCGGGACTTCCAGCAGTTGCAGAGAGCTAAGCTCCGAGATAGCAGGGTGTTCAATGAAGTTACTGCGTACTGTATGTCTTATTGTATAGTGTTTTATTGTGATTGTGTATAGTGCTGTAATGTATGTAAAATATTCGTTACGTGAACGTGTACATCTGCACAATACTTACATTAAGTGCAGAAAAGCGTGCGCTAGGACAAAACAAAAGTTTCGAGCGAAATTTCCAGGGAGACCCATTCCTATCAATCGGACAATAGAACAACTGGCCAAGAGATTCAAACGTACAGGTTCAGTAAACAATAAAAATAGCCGTAAACGTAGTTATCTCCTTACTGAAGTGTGTTTGGTACGAGGACCGTAAGTAAACATCTGTGGCCCCATCGTAGCCCAGATTTAACAGCATGTAATTTTTATTTGTGGGGAATGTTAAAAAATGTAGTTATCTTGTAATTTACGGGGTTAAATGTAAGAGAGAACCACGAGCCCTAACTTCGCCACGTCCAGATACCACATAGCTGTCATGGATTGGTATGCCAGAAATTATAGCTCCCCTTGCACACCATAAAAACATCGTCCACACCATCACACCTCATCCACTGGCCTGTCTTAGCCCAACAGTGCAATAGGTGTCATAGCCTCCTACGGTAATCGGTATACACATGTTCGGCCATCGATCTAATGAACCAATGGACCTTTTTATAATCGTCCATAGTCCAGTGTCGAGGATTTTGTGCCCCACCTCGTGCGCTGCTGTCAGTGGAATGCAGTTATCATTGGAGTACGGCTGAGTCTGCGACTCTTATTCGCAGCAATGTCCGCTGAACCATGTGCTGTGAAACATTGCCCTTGTCAACAGGTTGTACTGTGATCTTGTGGTCGCTCAGAACAATGCAAGACAGCCTCCGTTGGTCTCTGGCATCAATGACCTACTGTCGACACATGGCTGGACGATGTGCCGTTTGTCTATTGCTGCACCATTTCGATACCTGATCAGTGATCACAGTAGTGTAGCCAGGATCGACCGATTTTTTGGAGGGGCGGGGGCTAACCCTCAGTACCCACCCTTGGCTACGCCCCTGTGGAATTCAAAATTCAGCCGTCCGGATAGAAATACAACGGCTGAACCACTGCACAAATTACGTCCCCGTTTATATTCTACACAGCCTAATAACCCGTAAAACGTAGCCTAGTAGCTAATCATTAAAGGCTATATCAGTACTGATCAGTACCGTACATTAAACATTAATCCTTGAATGCTGTCGCACTTAATAGAAATAATCTGAAGGTGCAGTGGTAAAATGGCAATTCACTGTTGATAATTCGTCTTGTATTAGGGTCGATACTGTGTTAAGTGTTAGGGTGTAAACTCTTAATATGTAATTCCCCAAAGTAATTTCACAGTACCTGCTTACACAACAGGTATAATTATAAACTGCGTCTTTAATTACCTCCAACTTAAATTAGCGAAACCAGTGCACATGAGACATAAACAGTGGTATTATACAATTTCCTTACGATAAGTTTCGTCATATTGTATCAGCATATAAATGAGGTACTTCCCTGTGTATACTTTACGACACGTCATTTAATATTTGTTCATAAAACCTAGTGATTTATAGTTGTTTTCTAACTGTTGCTGCTCAGATCTTCTAACCCAGGTGCGATATTGCTTGCAAAGTGCGCTTGTAGTAATCCAAGTGATGAGCCCACTGCTACATTGGACAAAACTCGGGTAATTTACCGTTCAAAAGGCTTTCCTGCCTCTGACGACGCTAGTAGAAATCTCCCTCCCTCCCTCTCTCTCTCTGTCTCTTGGTATGGGCTAGATCAAGTTGTTGCTTGTTTTTTTTTCTCTAATGCAGCCAGTCCCCGACTCTGACGCTGTAAAAGGTTATTCATAACGTCGGTTGCCATACCCATTTCAATGGGCTTGGCAAAACTAGTTTGTTCGGTTAGAAAATCAACGGGAAACTACCCTAATTTTTCCCTAAAACGAATTTTTGGTGACGCTTAGTTTATGAGTGGATCTAGAGAGGATCCAACTAACTTTCAGAATGAGGACTCGACATACATCTGTTAGGCTGCATTGTGCATGGCAACGCTCACAGTGAAGAGATCTTTCATGTCGATACACCATCTTGTAGTTGCCTTTTTAATCCCATGTTCGGAATATACATATATATATATTTATTATGTGAATTGTGAGGAGTTTAACTACTGGGAGCAGGGATGTGGTCTCCGTCACCATTATGTAAGACTGCAATATGAACTTAAAAATATATTCGGTACTGACCACAGTTTAATGAATCACACTGCATTTATGAGAAACTGGTGGAATTAAGTTAAAGGAAGTAACAAGGACGTTAATTTCGGTAGTGCCATATGCATTGTATAATGAACTGAATCCTTAATAGAAGGAAAATTAGTGGCAAAAATAATTCGTTGGAAGTACACATGTTTGGTCATATTTCCCATCCCTAAACATCCGGAGACTATTCGCAAGTAATCACCAGAAATTATCCCACTGGATGAGGATACGGTCAATCCTATTCTTGAAAAATTTGGCGGGTTGTCGACGGAACCACATCTGCACCCAGTCACACACGTTGTCCTCCGATGCAAATCGATGTCCACGAATCTCTTTCTTCAGATGTTAAAATCGCATGGGGGAGATCTAGGCTGTAAGAAGGTGGCTGTTTAGTTTTCCCACCCAAATCTCTGAAGCATGTTCCTCATATAGAGTTGTCAATGTGGCGGCGGACGTTGTCATGAAGAAGGATAATGCTGTTCGACAGCTTGCCCGGGCGTTTTGGCTTCATGACACGCCTCAGTTTCTGCAACCTGTTTTCGTAGCATTGTGCACTGCTTGTGGCCGCAGCTCGAGCAGAAAACGAACATTCGTGGACTTCGGTTTGCCTCGGACGACGACGTGTGTGACTGGGTAGAAAGGTGGTTCCGCCAACTGACAGTTTCATCACCCAGTGGAATAAAATGAACAGTTCTGGTGATTTAGACTATCCTTGAGGTGCGAAATATTCTATCCTTTTTTGGCAAGTGACCTGCCTTTACAAAAGTTTTATACGTTTTATGACTGTGGGAAATCTGAAAATTTGCTTTACGGAAGTTAGCATGGCGGAAGTGTAACCCTAGCAACCGTGCAGGCTGTGCTGTAAGGTAGAGTGGCTGGTCAAACAATGCTACCTAGCAACCGTGCAGGCTGTGATGTAAGGTATGGTTGGATGGTCAGAAGTGTTACCTAGCAACTGTACAGGCTATGTCATATGGCCATCAGAAATTAGCAGCCATTGATGGATGGCCATGACCGGGAGACATAAGCTTTGTTCATAGTACAGTCACAAACTGTTGCCAACTATCAGACGCATGCCCACATTGAAATTCGCGATCGTAGTAGCGATTATCAGAGATGCTGAATGCTAATGTATTGTTCGTACAAGGTTTTCGAATTGTTGGGAACCATCAGCAAACCGTTGGAACAGTTTCTGATCGTGGACGAAAACTCTTAATAATAATAATAATAATAATAATAATAATAATAATAATAATAATAATAATAATAATAATAATAATAATAATATTTGTTTTACGTCCCACTAACTACTCTTACGGATTGTGGAGACGTCGAGGTTGCCGGAATTTAGTCCTGCAGGAGTTCTTTTACGTGCCAGTAAATCTACCGACACGAGGCTGACGTATTTGAGCACCTTCAAATAGCACCGGACTGAGCCAGGATCGAACCTGCCAAGTTGGGGTCAGAAGGCCAGCGCCTTAACCGTCTGAGCTACTCACGAAAACTCTTATCAGTCAGCGAGTCGAAATATGCGCGCGCATATCCAGTGCCATCTACTGTATGTTCGTTTCATAACTGACCAGAGAATTACTGCATGGCCGTGATTAGTTTATCAAGTAACGTACGAAGTAAGTAAAATTTACCAAATATAGAAAATATAAATATAACCCCACTTCTGTATTTAAGTTTAAGTGCGCATATGGACGATAAATCGAACTATCACGGATTTGTTCTGCGAACAAACTTATATTTATGATCATTTGATTTTCATAAAGGGAAAAGTGGTTTCCTTTTTTCATTTGATTGTTACTTATAATGATGGTTCTTAGAACTACTGTACAATACAATAGGAATAAGAAGGGGAGGTAGGGATTGGAATAACTTACCAAAGGCAATGTTCAATACAAAGGCTAGGAAAACAAGATAGGGAATATTGGCACCTGGGCGACTGCCCTAAATGCAGATCAGTAGTGATTGACAAGTTACAGTTATACATTATCGCATTACAAACTAAGAACTGTTGCGATGGACACTCATTATAGTTCTGTATTATAGAATGCAAGAGCCGAGTTCAATAACAGTAATTACTGCTTGGAAGCAGCATGATACATTTCTATTAAAGAGAAAGTTGTGAGTCACGGTTTCCTGTTAGTAGCGTTGAAGACACGATCTACACTCGAAGGAGCAGGCTGAATGTGCATAAGACTGTGAAAGCGAAAGTTTAACGTAACAGTTGAGTCAGAAGTACATCTTCAACTGAAAAAACAGGAATGAAAACAGAATTTGAATACAATATTATTCACTAATAAGTTTTCTTTAGCAAGTATCCCACCTGGTTGCGAGGCCCGCTACATGCATCCGTGCCTCCACTCGGTTCCATCTCGGACCACATCTGGATGAATATTCACGCCTATAAATGTTTGCTTTTTTGCTTACAAACGTTGACGCTTTGTTGTTCTCCTGACGATCTGTAGGTCACGGCTGTCTTGGCGATTTTGTCGGCTGTTGTCCGTAAAAGATGCCCAAAATACCGGAGACAGCTCTTGCGCACTTCCTCGCGGATTGGTCCAATGCCAGGCCGTTTCCTGATGCTGCCGTTGGAAACTCGATCTGATTTAATGGTGCCCACTCCACTTCAGCGTTTTTATCTCCATGACCCAGATGCAGGTCTTTTGATTTGACACCCGTAGGCGTTCTGTGCGTCGTCATGAGGATGAAATGATGATGAAGATGACGCATACACCCAGCCCCCGTGCAAGCGAAATTAACCAATTATGGTTAAAATTCCCGACCCTGCCGGGAATCGAACCCGGGATCCCTGTGACCGAAGGCCAGCACGCTAAGCATTTAGCCATGGAGCCGGACAACATTCGCAATGATAGAGTGCGAAAGGGCGGATGAAACACGGTATACATTTATTTATTTTTACTTTAAATTATCTTTCATCCTCCGATGCTATGCTACTTCTTGTTTCTTCGTTATGCCCACTCAAAGAGCGCGTTTTAACTTGTTCATTGGCCTGATGGTTTTCGCCTTCTTATCCTCCCAAAATCTCTTCTTGAATGCACTGCGTTGCATCTTGCGTTCTGTGGACCGCTTCCTACCAGTTTTCCTTTTAGGTTTATCCGTGAATTTGTGCTTGGCTACTATTGTGCTAAAGGCTCTGCTTTTTTTCATGATGTCCGTCATATTCATTTCTTGGAGGCCCGCCTTAATTTCTTCCAGTCAATTTATTTTGACCTTCTTGTCCGGCTCCATCGCTAAATGGTTAGCGTGCTGGTCGTTAGCCGGCCTGCACGAAACAAGAAGAATGGTTGTCCAACTATTGTCCCGTTTTTTCTACGGCATCGGGTATGAAGGGAGACGAGTGTTCGTAGCTGAGTTTTACGACGAGATACCCTTCCTGACGTTAATGCCATCAAAGGAGTAAATGAGATTAAGTGAATGACGTTATATGTAATACTATCGGATGTACCCGCGCTTCGCTACGGAATTCTACATTGCATACAACATTCTAGTTTAGGTACTGAACACGTGAGCAAGATTGTATTAAATTGCATAGCACTTAACGTTACCCCAGAAACGCGACGGGGAAGTCACCAAACATCTTTTCTCATATGAAGACTGGGTTAGGGAATTTCCATTGTAATTGTAGGCCCGTTTGCCTACCATCAGTCAATCAGGTTGGGGAGTTTTCATTATAATGGCAGACACTCTCTCCACCTGCCTTTTTATATCCTCAGAAAGACTATGTTAGAAATGAACATAGGTCATTACAATGTCAATAGGAATGGCGCGATTAAAAGCACTGCTATCATATGGAATACTCGATTAAATGAAAAACCACACATTTTCTCACTATTAACGAACAGTACTACGCTGCCGATCTAACAGTTCTAAGTTCCAGATCTGGATAACCAGGCCACAGACAGCCATGAACCACTAATTTCGGGGAGGGAGAGGGGTCAAATAGTGTAGAGTCCCAGGGCTAAAACTATGCCGTTTTTCTCATCTGTTTCCTATGAGTACCCGATGAGTCGGAAAAATTTCAATTCGCTACACTGGTGGCGGAAAACTATCTGACTTGGAGGCAAATTTTTCCTCCAAGCCAGAGGAGAAACCCCCCCCCCCTCTTCACTGCTAATTTGGAATAAAAATAATGTAGAATTTAATAAAAGAGAATTTGAGTCATTTGGTGAATTGTGGCGCTATAATATGGAATAGGCCTACATTGTAATTCAAGACCGGGTCATATACTACTACTACTACTACTACTACTACTAAGCTCTGTCGTAAGTGTGCACACTGCTCATTCAAGACAACGCGTCAGAGTAGGGATTGAATAGCTGGAATACTATGATGAACCAGTGGTTACGTACCAGCAGCATCAGGAAATGTATGAACCAGCGGAATGGCATGATAAAGAAGAATGTTTCCGAAATCCCCAGCTATTTCCCGCCAATATTCAGTCAGGCTGTTATACTCGGTACGCAGCAGTGTTCCCATCTATTTGTGTTTGAAGCCACAATTCTCATAGGTCCCGGGGGACTAGTGAGGATTATAGCCCATCGACCTCTTTCAGGCCTCGAGTGCTATTTCTTGAAATCGTGATACAGTATTTGTGACAAAATGGGTATTGGTACTTTGTGGACTATTTTAGGAGATCGAACTGGCCAGAATATGGCCTGCGCCCCTTGCGGTGCGAATGTTTGGGGGGGGGGGGGGGCGCGTTGGTTCTCTGTTGCCAGAGGCCAACGGAAGGGATGAAGCGATGTCGGGTGGAGGGTCACCCATCCAATTGGTGAGAACGCCCGATGCTGCTTAGTCTTAACTTTTCATTTTGTTAAATGTGCTCAGAACAAGTAAGGGAGGTGTTGACATTAGGTGCTGGTGCTGTGGTGTGGAGGAGGGGGGTCTGATAAGGGCTTGATATTTTTAGTTATGTAGTATTTATCGATACGACCACTAATAATATAAATATTTGAGAATTAAATTTCAGACCTTCCCCTAAACTACCATTGCACTCAACGTAAATAAAATAATTTATAGCCTAGATTGAAGTGGCTCACCCCGGGACTTTACATACCGATTTTCATCAAATTCTGTTCAGCCGTTTTCTCGTGGTGCGTGTACATGCAGACAGACAGACATTATGGAAAAGTAAAAAGTGCATTTCCGAGTTACTGTGGACATGACCTATACAAAAATACCATTCTTCGCAAATTCTAAGCACCGTACAGACAAAACTCTCCTGTAGATAGCAGTCACCATCTCGGAAGGCCTGTTGTGCGCCTCGGTAAGTCACGCGAACGTTATCCAATAGTGTGCAAATAGAAATGCATTTCCGGTCAGCTGTGGCGAGGGACGGAGGGCTAGTAACATCGCAGTCAGGAAATAAGTCAGACACTGCCGTCTCTTCTCACTCTAGGCGGCCAAGGGCCTTCTCAAGTGGTAACTGGTAGGCTCCTTTCACACGATCCACTGCTTTACATGCCACTCCACTCCACAAGAGGTGTAGAAAAAGGCCCGTAGCATTCACACGACACACTTCGTATGGTGCATTTTCCGTCCACTCTCGTCAACAGCCGGCTGCTGTCAACCGGCCTGAAGTGTCTTCCACTCTCGGCAACCGGAAGCTCACTAAATCTAAATCACATTAGCTCGTTCAGACGGTCAACACTGTGTGCGCCACAAGTTCGGAAATTTCGTTTCAAAATGTGGGTTCCATTCATAGATGCTGAAAAGTTAATAATGGAAATACAAAATCGCCCTTGTCTGTGGGATTTAAGAACGACAAGCTATTCAAATAAAATTAAAAGCTTCAAATGTGAAGTTTCCCGTGAAGTGATTCCAAATGTTGCCGAACTGGACGACTCCAAAGAGAGAGAAGTTGATAAGTACAGTAATAGGCTGAATGTGTTATATGTTAACTATTTATTCAATATTACAATAACACAGGTCATTGAAAAAATTAATCAAGGCTTTTTTGCAGTCTTTATTTCAAAAGAATTGCTTCCAATTAAATTACCATTTTCTTATTCGTGAGAACTACCGGTGTTTTATTTACAGAAGTACCGAGCTCGATAGCTTCAGTCGCTTAACTGCGGCCAGTATCCAGTATTCGGGAGATAGTGGGTTCGAGTCCTACTGTCGGCAGCCTTGAAGATGGTTTTCCGTGGTTTCCCATTTTCACACCAGGCAAATGCCGGGGCTGTACCATAATTAAGCCTACGGCCGCTTCCTTCTATCTCCTAGGCCTTTCCTGTCCCATCGTCGCCATAAGACCTATCTGTGTCAGTGCGACGTAAAGCAAATAGCAAAAAATTTACAGAAGTTAGGTGTAGGTAGCAAGGCCTTACTGGTAGCTCACTAAATCGTCGTTCAGACGGTCAACATCGTGTGCTTCACAATTTCGAAGTTTTTATCTCAAAATATCGGTGGAATACATTTTCTCATGTTGGTGTCCTGACGCTGTAAACTTTCTTTAAGGATTGACTACAATTCATCAAATAAATTCCCACTCATACGAATGTAATTAAAGAACATTTTTGGATCACGTTCATCTAGAAGAAAGCAATGAGCTCCTCGTTCTAGGTGGTATGAATTCAATGATTGGACCCAATGAACCTTAGTACTCTTCTTTCATCTCAAACTTCTTCTCGTAAGAATATAAAGCCCAAGGATAACGTTCGCGTCCATGGACCAGATTCAAACCGAGCCGCAAAATATGTGGTGGGGACTAGAAGTTGCCGGAAGTGGACGGCAAGGATAAACAGTGTCTAAGAAGTGGAGTATAGCATGAAGCGAGAGAGTGAAACCCGTTGCCGGCACATACCTTATTCCTGTGGAATAACACCAACGGGTCTGCTCAAGGTTTAACTTCTCCATCCGACGGATGAATCACCATCAGCAGCGTCATAATGCCCTCGCTCCGTCTGAACAATGCGATGTCTCAGTAAATATACCGACACGGGGCTAGCTGCATGAGCCCCTACAAATACCACCGGACTGGGCCAGGATCTAACCTGCCAACTTGGGTTCAGAGAAATAGCGCCTTAATCATCTGAGCTACTCAGCCCGGCAAGGTTCAGGATTTTCTTTTTTCTAGTGGCTTAACGTCGCACCGACACAAATAGGTCTTACGGCGACAATGGGATAGGAGAGGCCTAGGAGTTGGAAGGAAGCGGCCGTGGTCTTAAGGTACAGTCCCAGCATTTGTCTGGTGTGAAAATGGGAAACCACGGAAAACCATCTTCAGGGCTGCCGATAGTGGGATTCGAACCCACTATCTCCCGGATGCAAGCTCGCAGCCGCGCGCCCCTAACCGCACGGCCAACACGCCCGGTAGGTTCAGGATTAAGAGACACGTTTTAATATCACTATGTTATTACTACTTGTATTATTTGAGATAATTTTTCGATTATAATACCATTATTTTACCTTTGGAAGTTGGCTATAGTGATGCTAGAAAAATCTACCACTAAGATCGTCCCGTATGTAAGAGAAACTAAATTCTATCTTTACAATCTTACCAGTAAGGCAGCCATAATTTGAATAATGGTCAATGGCTGAAGAAATCTACAAATTGCATCTCTCTTTCCTTCAGTTTGAATGCCACAGAAAACTAAGCCTCTTTACTTAAATTTACAAGATCTAAGGTCACGCCGAGTGCGAGAAGCTGTTTCTCTTTGCTTGCGCAGTAGCAAATGACGTCACACATAAAACTGCCTCGCTGAAATGCATAAACCGTCCCCGGCTTAGCACTGTTTATGGGTTACTGAATAGTCGAATAGGGAAGCCATCCACTGCACAGATACGAAGTGAATTCAAAACAAGTTTCAAACATTATTATTATCATCATCATCCTCCTTCAGTATCCTGGGGTCGCCGCTTGTAGATTTGGCCTGTTTTACAGCCGAGTGCCCTTCCTGACGCCAACCCTATTGAGAAATGCATTCACTAGTCAAGTTACTGTGATTGTTCGGAAGCGTTATGCACCCTTATATATGAAAAAAAGTGTTTACGAAGAAATGTATTAAAACAAACAGTCCGTCTGTCTCCGGATCAAAGGAAGTAACCAGCCGCGATTAAAATCACCAGCCCAGCCGGGAAACGAGCGCGGACCCTCTGAACCGAAGATGCTCACCATTCAGCCAAGTATTCTGACAGAAAGTAGCAGGTTAATAAATGTGCTACAATACAGAGAACACGAATCGATGCTTTGCATTTATGAATTACGCAAAGATGGCAGATTCCCTGTCACTCGTTTACCCTAACCTTTCCTTAAATGTTTTCAAAGAAGAATTTATGGAACATTTCCCTTTATACATTATTTCAATTCCTTATTTCTCGTCCTATAGATGAATATTGCTCCTATCTGTCCCCTCGAATACCAACCTTATTTTCATATGATTTTTCTTTCTTATAAACCTCCACTCATTGTTATTCATCTACTGTCATTCCACGCCATCTCTTCAATGACAGCTTGGAACATGCTACTTAGTCGAGCAGCCGTCCTCTTAATCTCCAAGTCTTCCCAGCCCAAATTTTGCAACATTTTCTTAACACCCTCTTTCGAAGACTAAAGTGATGTCAGTAAATAAGATATTCAACAGAACTGTATTGTCAGATTGGTGATACAAAGCTGGAACAGGTAGATAATTTCAAGCATTTAGGTTGTGTGTTCTCCCAGGATGGTAACACAGTATAGTAAGTGAGATTGAATCAAGGTGTAGTAAAGCTAATGCAGTGAGCTCGCAGTTGCTATCAACAGTATTCTGTAAGAAGGAAGTCAGCTCCCAGACATCGATCTGTTTTCAGACCAACTTTGCTTTACGGGAGTGAAAGCTGGGTGGACTCAGGATATCTTATTCAAAAGTTACAAGTAATAGACATGAATGTAACGAGAATGATTGCTGGTGCAAAACAGGTGGGAACAATGGCAGGAGGGTACTCGGAATGAGGAGATAAAAGTTAAACCGGCTTCGGTGGTGGGGTCATGTTAGGCGAATGGAGAGTAGGTTACCTAGTAGAATAATGGACTCTGTTATGGAGGGTAAGAAAAGTAGAGGGAGACCAAGACGATGATGATTAAAAATCAGTTTCTAACGATCAAAAGACGAGAGGTATAGGACTAAATGAGGCCACAACACTAGTTGCAAATAGAGGATTGTGGCGACGTTTAGTAAATTCACAGAGGCTTGCAGACTGAACGCTGAAAGTCATAACGGTCTATAAAAGCCCGCCTGGTAGCCATGATCGTTAGGGCTGAAGTCTGAATGGTCTGACACCGTGGTTAGCCGGTTCGAGTCCCGTTGGCCGAAAAAAAAAATCACTATCAAAATGTTGGCCGGCAGGGAAGGAGAGGTGGTGTTATAGAATTTATCACTAGATTGCTGGCCAAGAGCCTGGATTAAATTCCAAACCTCTCCGCAGTGCTCATATGGATGGAGGGCATATGACGCTGTTGATGGTGATTCGTCCGTCGGACCCCTTGGGGTGCTATTCAATAGGAGTAGGCTATGTGCCAGCACCGGGTTTCACCCTCTCCCTTTATCATATATCACATCATTCATTTCATCTCATTAACTCCTCTGATGAGGTTGACGTCAGGAAGGGCATCCGGTCATAAAAACCCGCCACGACAGATTCATCTCACTTCACACCCGACCCCGCAGAGAAACGGAACAAGGGTGGACAAACAAACAATGATGATGTATTTCTTTTTTCGGATATCAAGAAATGGTGCCGATTTCCTTTTGGATATTTTCATGCCCTCGTATCAAGTAATCCTGCTGTGGGTCCCATACATTGGAACCATACTCTGTTTGGGAAAGACTTACACGCCATCTCTCGTTTACAGTCGGAATACAACGCAAATACCATCATAACCATGTGAAGAGATCTTTATCGTTTCTTTACAACCTCGTTAAAGTGATTACTAATGCCTGCATTCTTATGCCATTACGTATTCCATTCCTTTAATAGTAGTAGACAGCTGAAAATGTAAAATGTCCGCGAATTGTGGTTCTGATATAGTTATGCCTGTGTTTCATTTTACATATTCTCAGTAATATTGCATATTATGTGAAGAATGTAACACTTTTGTACATATCTAGATAATTATTCAGAAAATATATAAATTGCGTCAGCTCGTTTAATGTTCAGACTATTAGTAAAATAATTGGCGAAATTGGATCTAACTCGTTGTCTGTAAAATATAGTAGGTCCGAATGCCTTAACAGCATAAAACAGCGCCAATTGTTTCTCTGAATCTGGGACGGCTAGATTCCTTTCATTGGTCAGAGTTTCTAACAAACTCCATGCAATCTTGAAACGAAATCCAGGTTATTCCAGTTCTCTATCTACAGTACTTGCAAGATCATTAGTGGTGAAGAAGAAGAGCCCCGGGAAGATATTCCACCCGGCTAGTTTTATCTTTCAAAATATGCATCAGCGACTTTCTAAGATGTTGAACGGTTCTTCTCAGCATACAAGAGAATTTTATCAGATCAGCGCCAAACATCACAATGGAAAACATGAAGTACTTGGTAAAACACTACACATTATTTATGTTAATTGGTGTTTAAAGACAGACTCTACCGGGCGAGTTGGCCGTGCAATTAGGGGCGCCCAGCTGTGTGCTTGCATGCGGGAGATAGTGGGTTCGAACCCTGGGCTTTACCATAATTAAGGCCATGGCCGCTTTCTTCCCTTTCCTATCCTATCATCACAATAAGACCTAGCTGTGTCGATGCGACGTGAAGCAAATTGTAAGAAACTACTCTCTATACTAACTTCTGTTTAGTAACATGTATGTTTCATTTTCAGGGAAACAGAAAATTAGCTACAACAATAGCCTGTGTAATACACTCCACGATTTACAATACATAGCATTCTTATTAAATATCTGAAGTATTTTGATTGTGCGTTTAATCTGACTAATTAATACTGTCAAAGTTAGAAAACAGTAAGGGCTCCGTGTTGGGTCCCCTGTATTATTAAATGAAAACAAAACCTTAGCTATTTTTCTAGGATACCAAAGAAATTGATCAAATCTTTTCAACAGTGACATTCCTCCGGTAATTGTAAACGGTTCTGTAGTCAAGTATCAGTGCTGTGAGGACGGGTAGCAAAGGTGTGGTGTTTTTTTTTTTTTTTTTTTTTTTTTTTTTCCGCCAAGGTAAACCCTGAGGTAAGATTCCCCCGCTTGCCGCGCGCATTCGTCAGTCTGGCGGTCTCTTTAGCGCCTGTTAGTTTCTCAGTGTGTAATCAAACACTAAATGTTTTTAACTGTATAATCACATCGTACTTCTATTTAATTTTAATACATGTGTAATATTGTTCCTTTGGTGAAAGTTTTATTGTATAGTATTGAATCAAAATCTCAAAAAAACTATTATTACCGCACTTAACTTGGTAAACTCAACCTTTACCTCTCTGTGGAAATTCGCTGCAAGAGAGTATCAAAAACTTCCCATTTTGTAGCGCTTTATTTCAGTATTGGTGTACCTAGTCTAGCCATAAATACTGTTACAACTTAAAAAGTGAAAAAAGCAAATATTATGAGAAGTATTTTAATTTGCTGTTAGTATGTTCTTACAGGTATTTTTTTTTTTTTTTTTTACACACAAATCGCCAATCACTTTTCGAAATGGTCACCTCTGACACTGATACAGGCTCTGAGTCTCTGATTTTCATAATCACCCCCCTGAACGATTGAATCATGATTCAGTGAACGAAATAAATCGACTCGTTTGTGAATCGAAAACTGAATCGAGAGATGGCAGCAACTCGTTCATTGGTTCCTCCTTCGTTCTGATTCATAGGCTATCGCCAAATCGGGTACCCACCATTTTTGAATCAATGACAACTTGTGAAGAATGACTTTTTTTTTTTATTCAACCTGAACTAAAGTACGGTTCACAAGTCAAGTACTCCTAACATAACCTTGCAGCAAAAGTATTTTTTTTTTTTTTTTTTTAATAAGAAATTTTTCAAGTCGCATACTTCACGGAAACTGTAATATACACTCAACTTGCGGCTCGTCGCGAAATGTTAGGTTAAGTTTACTTCAAGGTTCCCGTTCTCGTGAACTACTGTGAACTAACGTGTGAAACATGGCCACAAAAATGTTCATATCTACTATAAATTTCAAATTCGATTGTCGTATAGTTTCAAATGGTAGCTACTTAAGTTTGGAAAGGAATAGTCGGACAGTTGTGTATCATTTTTGGACTGTAACCTCTAAAAAGGATACCTATTACTCTTGTTAAAATGCTAGCAAATACCCTGAACATTTCCCTTCTTGAAACTTGAAAAGCAGTAGCAGTTATAAATAACACAACGAATTTTTTCATCTGAGTCTATGGTTTCACTTTCGGCTCGCCGTCACGTGGTAATCGAATGAACGAATCATTTTAGCGAATCGTTTCAAATGAATAAGTTCTTCTAAATGAATCAGATTCCCCATCTCTACCCCCATTCCATGTTGAAACCTAGAGCTAGATGCTTCTTTCACAGACAAGTTAACAATGGTTCAAGGTTAACGTGTGCACACTGGTAGTTCTTTACCTGCCAAACCGGTTTACAGTGTGTGTGTGTGTCGAAAGTTTGTAACAGTATTTATGGCTAGACTAGGTATTTACCCCCCGCCCCCCACCCGACGAACGCTATATTTCATAAACCCGGGTACTTTTTGTCGTCTGTATATTTTTTTCGCCCCCGCACTTTTAATTCTCAATCGCCGCTACTGCAGTGGTGACTGCTCCAATGAAGTGAATTCCTTAAATTAACACCTAGGTGCTGACAGTGATCCCATGAGGTACTTTCACCCCATCATTTTAATTTATTTTTATACATAATTTTTTTAGTCGCACCGACAGAGATAAGTCTTATGGCGACGATGGGATAGGAAAGGGCTAGAAATGGAAAGGAAACGGCCGTGGCCTTAATTAAAGTACAGCCCCAGCAATTGGGTAGTGTGAAAATCTTCAAGGCTGCCGACAGAGCGGTTCGAACCCCACTATCTCCCGGATGCAAGCTCACAGCTACGCGCCCCCTAACAGCACGGCCAGAATTACATTTTACGTCCAAATCAAGGTAATGAGATAATTTTCCGTTAAAGGCAAAGTTTCCGCTTAACAGCGGATCCGATTAAGACAGTTTTTTTTACTATAATTATAACATTTCAATATTTTTAGTTCGTGTCATTTTCTTCCATTCTGTGAGTCACTTAACGACGGGACGAACCGACACTGAGTGAGCTCGAGAGTGCCCGTTTTATGCGTGCATATACGGCCACGAAAGAAGAATAAGCCACTGTCACTCGGCTCATAGTGCCGAAAGCATCGTGTCACAAGGACCGCTCACCTTTGATTCTTTAAGAATGTCGGAGAGAAATGATTAATAATTAATATATGGTCAGCCTTGCTATATGGTGTGGAAACATGGACTCTCAAGAACATATCAGTGAAACGCTTGGAAGCCTTTGAAATGTGGATCCACCGTAGGATGCTCAGGATTTAGTGGGTTGCACGACTAACGAACCAAGAAGTACTCAGAAGGGCAAGAGCAAGTCGGGTACTCGTTCAAACAATAAAACTCCGGAAGATCTCCTATCTTGGCCACATCCTTAGAAATGACCGTTACCTCATCTTACAGCGGATTGTACAAGGCAAAATACCGGGTCGAAGAGGTGTCGGGAGGAGGAGAACATCATGGCTTGGAAACATCAAAGAATGGACTGGAATTCACAGTGTTGAAAGACTTTTCCACCTAGCAAGAGATCGTTCTGCATTCGCCACAGTGATCGCCAACGTCAGGGGGACCTGATACGGTACTATGAAGAAGAAGAATGTTTTCTTCTCAGGGCCGGTTCTACCATCTGCTGGTAAAGTGGCTGGCAGCTGCCCGGGAGGTAAACTACCTGGAGGTGTAAATCGGCTGGTACTTTGGCTTGCGTCCAACCACCTCCGCGCAAGCGCTAGGTAGCTACCAGGAGCTAGACACCGATATACGAAGTTGGCTAGACTGATTTTCAGCGATTTCTCGCTTTCGAGTGTGGTGCTATCTATCGTCAGATGCATGAAACCCATTTCGATTGTCTTATTTCCCTGTGCTTGCGTCTGCTGATTATCACCAAAAAGCCTAATAAGGGGAGTCTTAAGAGTTATGGACAACGATTCATGTCAAGCTTTCGTGATTTTAATCTATGATCTTCAATATCAATACCTAATTGGGATTAAAATCTCGAGATTGCATTTTCTTACGCCAGTCATAACCTGTCATGCAAGGCAGCGTTTTTGAAAGGTATTCTCGTAGTAGACTGGTCAAGTCGCTCGCTCCGTAATAGAAGGTACGCAGGTTTTCATCGTATTTCTAATTTACATTTTAAAGTGTATATTCGTTCCCTGCCGTTGTTCTTAACTCTCTTTTACACGCTTCCATATACGTATACACACACATCTTCTTTACGGACTTATTGCCTTTGAGCATTCTATCTGCAGGCTTCTGTGAATTGATTAAGTATCTCCGCGATGCTCTATTTGCAACTAATTCTGTGACCTCGTTTAGTTCCAGATGCTTCCATTTATTGATAAAGCATTTCAGTTTAATTTTTAACTTTATGAAGATAAAGTTGGAAGGTACTGTAAATGTAAAGAACTAATCGGGATAAATATCCATTCATAGGAAGAGGAATTCGGGAATGGAATAGTTTCCAATTTCTTCGAAATAATTTACAAGCCTATGTAAACAACTAATAGGGAATCTGCTACCTGGGCGACAGTCCTATATGCTATTAATCATAACATCACTTGCTATAGGTAGCATACATATAAAGCAATTTTCCTCGTAGACATAATATTGTGATAAGAACGTATGAAAAGAGGCATACAGATTAACACAACGCTAATAATGGAAATAAAAAAGATTCGTCATAATAAAGACTCGAACCTCCACACTTCGTATTACGAAGCGTACGTGTTAACAATTACGCTACGAAAACGCTTGGTTTAGGTGAGATACATAGTGTAATATATATCTCGTGTCCGAAAACTGAAAAAAGTAGAAAATTAAAGTCCATTTGACATGATTTCCAAATAGATTTTGATTTTACATCCTTTTAGAGTTTCTTTACGAAAGCTTGACGTATAAAATGTGTTCCCTGCGCTACCGATGCGAGAGGCTGGTGTGACCGTTGCAACTAAAGGGAAGCATTAATGTTCAAAATCCTGCAATACAATATCGATCACTGTTACAGTATACTGCTTTTTTCAGTATACTAAGCTAATTTGAGTTGCATATCACCAGAAATACAGCTAATAATGTTCAGCTCTCAGAACTTGCCCGGCAGGTAAAGTCTTATCGGGCCCTCGAAGTGGCCGAGAAATTACGCGCCGGGTAACGACGATTTATGCTGCCGATAGCGCTACCTGGGAGTGGTCGGACGGAAACATCCTTTTACGCGGAGGGCAAATTACGCGCTACTTTACCAGTAGGTGGTAGAACCGGCCCTCAATCAGTAATCTGTAGCCTGCGGTAGTCAGATGAACTTTGTTAACACGTGGAATTAAGATTTTTCTTTGAGAATTTTGAGTGAAATTTTTTTAACTTTGTGTGCTCAGTATATTCTACATATTTTAATAAAGAAAAACTTCAATCGTCATTTTAAGATGAAACATTCAGGTGAAAACGTGATATTTACAATTGACTTCTTCGACTACAATATTATTGGGCCTCCATCTTTAAGATATGGTAATGTGAATATTTGTAAGTAGATGTAAGTCTTTCATAATAATAATAATAATAATAATAATAGTAATAATATTAGCCACTTATGTTCTCTTTAAGATGTTAGAAATAATGAATGTGTACAAGTAGCATTAGAACCGATTATAAGCCGGGCACGCAATAGCATCGTGAGCGAACAGTTATATCAATGAGCCTGTATTTTTGTTCACAATACACTGAGCTCGAGGAAAGTGAAAATTCTTAATTTTGGAAAGCTCAAGAAGGGGGAGGGTGTGGCTAAATATCCCGCCACGACGATTGTGCACGAACTTAGCCGATGACGGCTCCGGAGTACGACAGAGTCATGTCTCCCTATTTTTTTAAAATAGGGAAAACCACAAAGTTCAGAGAATAACCATCCCTCAAGGCCGTCTTCATGATAATGAATATAGTGACAGGGGATGAAAGCTGGTTTTATCATCGAGAATCAGATACAAAACGACAGAACATGGAGAGGCACAATCTGCATTCACCGAATAATAATAATAATGTTTGTCCAGCCCTTGTCCCGTTTCTCTACGGGGTCGGGTATGAGGTGAGATGAATTTGTCGTGGCGTTTTTTTAATGACCGGATGCCCTTCCTGACGTCAACCTCATCAGAGGAGTTAATGAGAGATGAAATGAATGACGTGATATATGATAGTAGGGAGAGGGTGAAACCCGGTGCCGGCACATAGCCTACTCCTGTCGAATAGCACCAAGGGGTCTGCTCAAGGCTTAACGTCCCCATCCGACGGACGAATCACCATCAACAGCGTCATATGCCCTCACTCCATATGAGCACTGCGGAGAGGTTTGGAATTTAATCCAGGCTTTTGGCACGCAATCTAGTGATTAGAAATTGTATACCACCACCTCCCCTACCCTGCCGGCCAACATTCTGATGGTGAAAATTTTTTCGACCAACGGGACTCGAACCGGCTAACCTCGGTGTTAGACCGTTTAGACTTCAGCGCCTTAACGATCATGGCCACCAGGCGGGCTACCGAATAATAATAATAATAATAATGAAATAAACATCCTCAGCCTGTTTCCAGTCATTCGACCGGGTCAGGAATGGAATAAATGAAGCCCCCCTCTAGCGGCGAGGACAGGAATTGTGCCGGCTGCCGAAGCCTGTCGCACTCCTCTGGGGCAATGATTAATGACTGACAGATGAAATGAAATGATACTAGAGAGTGTTGCTGGAATTAAAACTGACAGAGAAAACCGGAATGCCCGGAGAAAAACCTGCCCTGCCTCGGCTTTGCCCAGCACAAATCTCACATGGAGATACCGGGATTTGAACCACGGATCCCAACGGTGAAAAGCCGCCTGAGCTACGGAGACTCAATAATAATAATAATAATAATAATAATAATAATAATAATAATAATAATAATAATAATAGATGGCCGCGGTTCGGGTCATTTTGCTGTTCGTAGGTTCGAACCCTGAAGATCGTATTCCACTGTTTTCCATCTTCACGCCAGGGAAATTCATGCTGGCTATTATACCTTCCCTACAATTGTGTCACCGAAAATTTTCAATGTGTTAGTACGACATTAAACCACTAGCAACCGGGAGATAGTGGGTTCGAACAGCACTGTCGGCAGCCCTGAAGATGGTTTTCCGTGGTTTCCCATTTTCACACCAGGCAAATGCTGGGCTGTACCTAAATTAAGGCCACGGCCGCTTCCTTCCCATTCCTAGGCCTTTCCTGTCCCATCGTCGCCATAAGACCTATCTGTGTCGGCGCGACGTAAAGCAAAAAAAAAAAAAAAAAAAAAAAAAAAAAAAAAAAAAAAAAAAAAAAAAAAACCACTAGCAAATAATAATTTTACATCCCACTTACTACTTTCACGATTATAGAGACGCCGAGGCGCTGGAATTGTCCCACAAGAACCGGTAAATCTACAGACTCAACAGAAGCTTATTAGAGAAACTTAAAATACCACCAGAGTGAGCCAGGGTCGAACCCGCCATCTTGGCCTCGGAAGCCTTCTAAAGAGAAAGCAAAGGCAATATGGTATACTCACTGATGATCAGTGGGAAAGTAATTGGTAGTTTTCTGGGAGGCAAAATGGTACTTTCAGGTTGTTAGTTGAAACTAGGGAAACCATGATGTAAAACCTTGTGTCCAATCATTTCGCAATGCCGTCGTGCATGGTGTAATAAACGCCCTGGAAAGACGGCGATCCTTCAATAGAATAATGACTTCTCTCACTCTGTTCAGTTCATCAAGGAGGAAAATGCGGGTGGGAATTCATGCTGCACTCTGCCTAGTTCCGACATAGGACGTTCTATCGTCACTTTTTATTTTTATGTTGTGATAACAGATGTGCTGTCCAAGGTCTGAGACGTAGTCCACCAATGGCTGTGGACTACTGAAACCAAAGAGAATGTGTACTGAAACAGGAATTCTGTTCCAAAGATATTTTCAAGCTTTCACAGAATTGTGGCGAAATCTTGTGTAAAGAAACGGAAATTATATTCAATGTAAAGGAAAGTCCACGCAACGTTTATGGTTTTCAGAGATTCAGAGACGCCGGTAGTTTGTCCCAAAAGAACGTTCATTTACGTGCTAGTAAATATACCAACACCAGGCTGGCGTATTTAATACCACCCCAACGAGCCAAGTTACGCCTCAAAACTCACAGGCTAAAATTAGTAGAAAATAGGATCAAAACTCTCGACTACAAACTAGTAGCTAAATGAACATTGTAATGAGTCTCAAAATTCACGACTCCGGAAAGTGGGTGCCTGCGATGACCGCGGGAGTGATGAGGTGCGCGATGACTCACGCTAACCTTCAACCCGTGTTTGTTCGTTCACCCACACTTTCTGGTTAAAGAAAACGCTTCTCAATATGTTAAACTCTAACATTGTGTCCACACCAAAGAAACTTTTGTTAACAAACTTCTTTAGCAGTGTCCACACCAAAATCTGTGTGTGAGGTTACAATGGATAGGGTCAAGAAGAAGAAAATACTTACAGCTGCAGCTTTCATTATTTTAATGAGTGCAATTAGTGAAAAGCGCAGACGCAAAGTGTGGCAAAGAAAAATATTGGTAAAGCGTTTAGAATTAAGTTTGGAGAGGACACTTATGTCAGAACTTTCAATTACTGGGCGAGTTGGCCGTGCGGTTAAGAACGCGCAGCTGTGATCTCCCATCCGGGAGATAGTGGGTTCGAACCCCACTGTCGGCAGCCCTGAAGATGGTTTTCCGTGGTTTCCCATTTTCACACCAGACAAATGCTGGGGCTGTACCTTAAGGCCACGGCCGCTTTATTTCCATTCCTAGGCCTTTCGTGTCCTGTCTGTGTCGAAGCGACGTAAAGCAAATAGCAAGAAAAAAACTTAATTCATGATGCAGCAGGCTTTCAAAACTTTCTGAGAATGTCCCTACATGACTTTCAGTTCTTGTTGACAGTAATTGGGCCTAAAATTGCAAAAAAATGATACAAATTATCTGAATGCCATCTCCATTAATGTTAGGCTAGATATGACTAAGATTCTGTGTTTGTATTGTATGGTGTATCAAGAGTCTGTCTTGGGTGTATACGAGTTGCTTGCAATTCAATTTCGAGTAATCCGCGCTATGAATTTGCATGTTCTAATTGCGTCTTTGCGCATGTGCGAACCGAAATATTAACGAAAACACGAAATGTTAAAAGTTTCATTCGCAAAGTTAAAGAAATTTTGTTTATCAACATTCTCGAATAGTTAATGAACACGCTATTTTGTTTATTAACAGGCAAATGTTCACGAACATTGTTCATTAACAATGTTTATTAACAAAGTTAACGAAAACATCTTGGCGTGGACACACCATTCGAATGTATCACCATACCATAGACCAAATTCTCGAAGTATAACACTGATTTTTACTCGTTATTCTGCTTGGTGTCATCAAGCCGTGCCCGACAGAGAATTTTATTACTTCGCAAAAGGGTAAACTAAATTTAATGTGCAACGGTTATAGATTTTATAAGCAAAAGAGAAAACAAGACGGGAGAAACAGTTTTATTATAAAATACTGTCATTCGCGTGTGCCGGTAAAGTTATAATTACAAGTTACAATTGCATTTTAAGTGACAGTGAAACAGTCAGGTTGTAGCAGATGTTCGTGGGTTTCTCAACCTCCTATCGCGTATACTTTGTGCGAGGCTACAAGACTGATACCGTGATAAGCGAGGTGTCAATGAAATGAAATGCGTGGCGTATGCTTGTTTAGTGCCGGGAGTGTCCGAGGACAAGTTCGGCTCGCCAGATGCAGGTCGTTTTATTTGACTCCCGTGACTAGGATGAAATGATGAAGACGCCACATATACCCAGCCCCCGTGCCATGGAAATTAAGCAATTATGGTTAAAATTCCAGACCCTGCCGAATCGAACCCGGGACCCCTGTGACCAGAGGCCAGCACACTGACCATTTAGCCACAGAGTCGGACAGAGATGCCATTTAGAAGAGGTCACACTTTCCGCACAATTCCGATTACATTTTCAAATATCTACAGTCGTATGTGAGTAAGGTGAACATTTGTCCATTCAAACAAGAGCTGGTCCAGGTAAAGCAATCTATTCTTACTAATCCTCTTCTTGGAATTCGTGAATTTGAATACTCGTGAGTTCTGAGACGTCACGCTGAGGCAGGGTCGAACCGGCAAACTTGAAGAGCGAATGCCGGCTCTACCGTCCGAGCTACTCAGTCTGCTGTGAAAATGGCAAATCATCTCCCGAACACCAGCTTACATCAACGCGAACTTGATGGTGTAGGCCCCACTAAATCGTTGCGTGAAAATCTGCACAATAAAACCGTTGGGTAAAGAAATCACTTGTTGCACAACGTGAGAACAGCGAGTTTCCTTCCCCATTCGCCGCGCTGTCGCTCTTACTGATTAAGCTATAAATACAGTCATAATACACAGTGAAGTGGAACAGCCATAACGACGGCGTATTATACAAAAGGCTGTTAAAGATTACCAAGATAGCATGTATTACATTATATATCTTCCGTCAAATGTAAAAACTGTTTAAAAAGAGAAACAATGATCGCACTACACGCTAATAGAAATGTACAGTAGCTTCTTTCTTACCAGGTGTTGCTTGCACTTCGCTCCTTCTGTCACTCTACACCAACACTGACTGGCGACTAGCAGTGGCTTGCCTAACAGGAAATGTGGCGCAGCAGATTGTTTGCATGCAGCGCCGCCCAGTACGTGGTACGTCACTAAACCGATGAGTCACATGTCAGACTCGTGATCGTAGCCCGGGGAATAACCGCTTGGGACAATAGGGCCTGCTAAGAAACATTCAGTATGGGAATAAACGTTGGAATGCTTCTAAGCTAATGATAGAGCAATAGTTTTTAATATTTTGCGTTTTGCGATACTTTCAGACGGGAGAACGCTGGCCTTCTGACCCCAACTTGGCAGGTTCGCTCCTGGCTCAGTCCGGTGGTATTTGAAGGCGCTCAATTATGCCAGTCTGGTGTTAGCGGATTTACTGGCACGTAAAAGAACTCCTGCGGGACAAAATTATAGCACTACGGCGTCTCCGAAACCGTAAAAATAGTTAGTGGGACGTGAATCCAATAACATTATTATTATTATTATTATTATTATTATTATTATTATTATTATTATTATTATTATTGTATTAAACTTGATATAGACACAAACTCTTAAAGTTCTTGTGATGTGTAATACAAATAAGTTATATTTAATTTCATAATATTGTCTTATTCTCGTTGGCTGAACGGTCAGCGTACTGGCCTTCGGTTCAGAGGGTCCCGGGTTCGATTCCAGGCCGGGTCGAGGATTTTAACCGTCATTGGCCCGGGGACTGGGTGTTTGTGCTGTCCCCAACATCCCTGCAACTCACACACTACACATAACACTGTCCTCCACCACAATAACACGCAGTTACCTACACATGGCAGATGCCGCCCACCCTCATCGGAGGGTCTGCCTTACAAGGGCTGCACTCGGTTAGAAATAGCCACACGATTTTTTTTACGTGTGTATATAAAATAATGGTCCGCCTCTGTGGTGTAGTGGTTAGTGTGATTAGCTGCCACCCCCGGAGGCCCGGGTTCGATTCCCGGCTCTGCCACGAAATTTGAAAAGTGGCATGAGGGCTGGAACGGGGTCCACTCAGCCTCGGGAGGTCAACTGAGTAGAGGTGGGTTCGATTCCCACCTCAGCCATCCTGGAAGTGGTTTTCCGTGGTTTCCCACTTCTCCTCCAGGCGAATGCCGGGATGGTACCTAACATAAGGCCACGGCCGCTTCCTTCCCTCTTCCTTGCCTATCCCTTCCAATCTTCCCATCCCTCCACAAGGCCCCTGTTCAGCATAGCAGGTGAGGCCGCCTGGGCGAGGTACTGGTCATTCTCCCCAGTTGTATCCCCGACCAAGAGTCTGAAGCTCCAGGACACTGCCCTTGAGGCGGTAGAGGTGGGATCCCTCGCTGTGTCCGAGGGAAAAGCCGGCCCTGGAGGGTAAACAGATGATGATGATGATATAAAATAATGGTTTATAATCACTTAAAAATCCCGCAATAATCAGCCAGGTACTGATATTTTTAAAACCAATCATTTAGGCATTTTTTTCGTGAGGGTACAATGAGTTTTTAGCCATGAGTGAGAGGTACAATCTCATAATAGTTTGAGAATCTCTGGTCTAAATATTCCTCCGTCCTAAACATGCCGAGTTGCAGCGTTCGTTCTTCTGTCTCAGAGTAACTTCGTTCTCAGTAAAATATTAGCATAAAAACCTATACACCTGAAAAAATTATTTTTTGAAATGGAAAAGAGACTTTTTTCTACATAAGCCATCCTAGAAATTAGATTCTTAAAGTATTTATCTTTCGATTGATTGATTGATTGATTGATTGATTGATTGATTGATTGATTGATTGATTGATTGATTGATGTTTTGACTTAAGATAATTTTTGTCAGTTACCTTCCTAGGTTCACGCCCCTTCTCACTAAACATCACAAACATATCAGAATGCACATCACTCATATTGTACCACTTCGGACTATGACCACCGACTGAAGAAGCGTGTGCAGTTTTTGTAGGTCACCAACCAGCTAACGACTCATGCCATTTATGTAGGCAATCAACTTTGCCATTTTACTGTAGAGCTGAAGAACACTGTTGTTTCTTATAATTAATATTAGGTTATTATTTATTGTTATAGAGTAAATGTACACAATATTTTGCTTTTAGCTCATGTACATACATTACTGTTTATTGCCATGCTTGTGTTTCCGTTACCTTATTATTTATTGTGTTCTGTTTATGCATTGGCGTATATTTTTTCAGTTTGTATGGTACTTTTCATTATGACTTCTTCCCCTTTCTGTTTTACTTTCATGCACCGGATATCTTTTTATTTTAATTGTTGAGCTTCGCTTTCTTTTCTCATTATATGTTATCCATCATCATCATCATCATCTGTTTACCCTCTAGGTTCGGTTTTTCCCTCGGACTTAGCGAGGGATCCCACCTCTACCGCCTCAAGGGCAGTGTCCTGGAGCTTCAGACTCTTGGTCGGGGGATACAACTGGGGAGTATGACCAGTACCTCGCCCAGGCGGCCTCACCTGCTATGCTGAACAGGGGCCTTGTGGAGGGATGGGAAGATTGGGAGGGATAGGCAAGGAAGAGGGAAGGAAGCGGCCGTGGCCTTCAGTTAGGTACCATCCCGGCATTCCCCTGGAGGAGAAGTGGGAAACCACGGAAAACCACTTCCAGGATGGCTGAGGTGGGAATCGAACCCACCTCTACTCAGTTGACCTCCCGAGGCTGAGTGGACCCCGTTCCAGCCCTCGTACCACTTTTCAAATTTCGTGGCAGAGCCGGGAATCGAACCCGGGCCTCCGGGGGTGGCAGCTAATCACGCTAACCACTACACCACAGAGGCGGACATATGTTATCCAAATTTGTTATTTAGCTTAGCTGTCTTTGATTTTATAATAGAATAGTATATTTCTTTTATGTATGTACTAACAATTACCGCCAACGGCCGTAGCCGTGTTGGAACACCGGATCCCGTGAGATCTCCGAAGTTAAGCAACATTGGGCGTGGTCAGGAGTTGGATGGGTTGCCACGCGCTGTTGGTGGGGGCAAGGGAATGGAGGAGCGGAAAGGAACTGGCCACCCTACCGCACGTAAACTCCGGCTCAGGAACACCTCTGCGGAGGTTCGGACCTGCCTTCAGGCAGAATAACCCTTACCTTACCTAGCAATTACCCGCGGCTTCGCTCGCGTGGATTTCGTAATTTGATCAACGTAATCGTTCGTCGGCATTGTACTAAGACATTTTCTGAAAATGCCTAAAGTCAAAAACTCACCCAAAAATTGAGTTTCATTTACCCCAGAAATTCTTTGTAAACCATGTTTGTGGTATTACCTTTTGGGGTTAAGACGACCATGCAACATAGAACTGTTCATGTGAGAAACAGTCTTGCCGGGCTGAGTGGCTCAGACGGTTAAGGCGCTGGCCTTCTGACCCCAACTTGGCAGGTTCGATCCTGGCTCAGTCCGGTGGTATTTGAAGGTGCTCAAATACGTCAGCCTCGTGTCGGTAGATTTACTGGCACGTAAAAGAACTCCTGCGGGACTAAATTCCGGCACCTTGGCGTAGAAATTATAAACGCAAAACGGAAAGGAGAAGCTGGAGTGAGAAAATATGACTGCAGCCCTCCGAGCAGTAAGAGAAGGAATGTCATGTAACGCCGCTGCATCTTTACATGGCATTCCGGAAGCTACACTGAGACGTTACATAAATACAGCTGACAAAGACTTGCCGGTGCATGGGGGAAGGTTTCGCAACACATTTTCACATGAACAGCTTTTAGAATTACAAAGATATCTTACAGAAATAAATCAGAGACTTTTTGGAATGACCAAAATACAGTGCAGGAGATTAGTGTATGATTTCGCTGAGACGAACAACATAGCTCATCCGTTCAACAACGTAACATGAATGGCCGGAGAAGATTGGCTCACTAACTTCTTGAAGAACTTCAACTTTACGATGAGAACTCCTGAAGCATCCTCTATAGGGCGTATGATGGGTTTCAATAAGGCTGCAGTGCACAAATTTTATTCAATATTAAGAGAAATTCGCCTAAAATATGGTTTTGCGCCACAAGCGATATTCAATGCGGATGAATCAGGTCTTTCCACTGTGCCCAATAGACAACCAAAAGTGATCTCTCCAAAAGGTACTAGACGTGTAGCTAAAATTACGTCCGCAGACAGGGGCAGAAATATCACTCTAGTTTGTGCCATGAGTGCCAGTGGACAGTATGTCCCACCATTTTTGATTTTTCCAAGAAAAAGGATGAAACCAGAGCTACTGAGTGGTCTTCTTCCTGGATCTGTTGGACACGCAAATGAAACAGGATGGATGAATAGTGATCTGTTTGTTGTTTACTTACAACATTTTGTGAATCATATAAACCCCAGTAAAAGTGATCCTGTTTTACTGATTGTGGACAACCATAGTTCACACATTTTTTTACAGGCAGTCAATTTTTGTCGGGAAAAAGGAATCGTCATGATTGGATTGCCACCACATACGTCCCACAGACTGCAGCCACTTGATGTGTCGTTCTTTGGACCCCTGAAGACGGCTTACTCGCAGGCTTGTGACAATTATCTGGTGTCTCATCCTGGACATCAGATAAATGATCGAAACATTGCACGAGTTTTTTCTGGAGCCTACACAAAAACAGCGACTGTAAGCAATGCCATAAAAGGTTTCGAAGCAACTGGAATAGAGCCATTCAACCCACAAGTATTTGATGAAGGCGACTATGCTCCCGCAGCTACGACAGAGAGAGATTTACCAGAAGAACCAGTGCCTTCCACAGAGTCTGATCCATCCACTCACTCGCCAGATCTTACAATCTCAACAGAACATGACAACTTAAAGCAAGAAGCAGCATTGCCTACAGCGCAACCAGGACCTTCTTCTCGGCAGGACGAAAATCAATTGAAGTCCTCTACGAGCACTTCCATCTATGACCTGATGCCTTTGCCAAAAGCTCAGAGATCAACGACCAGGAAAAGGCAAGCTGGATCAGCATCAGTCATAACAAGTACCCCTACAAAAGACATATTATTACGAAGAGAAGAAGAAAAGAGAAGCAAAGAAACCAAGGAAATGGAAAGAAAGAAGAAGAAACTGGCAGAAAAGGGCCCTCTTTTCACATCTACATTGCTTCCTAAGGACAAGAACAGATTTGAGTGCCCTGTGTGCAGTGTAACTTATGTAGATCCCCCGGAAGAAGACTGGATTCAGTGTAGTAGATGTAGTGAATGGTGGCATGAGAAGTGTTCTAGTTATGAAGGAGGAGTTTTTGTGTGTGATTACTGTTAAATTCTCTACAATCAAAGGATATCTTAAAACTTTGATATTGAAGTGCCGAACTATAGAAATATATAACCATGAAAGTGATGTTTATAGTGACATTGTCCATGTGTGTATACTAAATACCATTTCAAGCTATATTACAAGGTTTGGTGTAGGTTAGAATAGGTTTGGATTTTTCGTTATCTTACCCCGACAGGTTCGTCAACTTGCCCCGCCACTGGGGCAAGATGGAGAATTTGCTGAAGTTATGAATTTTATTTAATTACTTTGGAACATCTTTCAAGAGTGTCATTATAAGGTCATAATATAACAGAGTATAGTGTAATGTATGCATTAAGTGTGAATAAAAATGATTTTGAGTAATCTTGTTTAACATACGACCTCCCAAAGCTTAGCATCGTCAACTTGCCCCAGTCTCCTATACCTATCTGTGTCGGAGCGACGTAAAACAACTAGAAAAAAAAGTATCCTCATAAACATATCTCAACTCCTTATTTACTTATTTTCAACCCCACACCCCTTACGCCGATTTTGCGAAGAAAAAAAACAAATGCGTGTTTCTTTATTTTTAAAGGAGATTCCAAATACTAATTTTCACGTCTGTAACATCTTCAGTTTTTGAGATATAAGTATACTCATAAAAGTAATTCAACTCCTTTTTCACCCTCCCCCCTTTCCCTGTTAAGTTATTCCCCCCCTCCAATAAAGTGCGTGTTTCCTTATTTTTAAAGGAGATTCCAAATACCAATTTTCACGTCTTTAACATATTTAGCTTTTGAGATATAAGTATCGTCATACAAAGAATTCAACAAATTTTTCAATTCATTCAACCCCCTTAAGTGGATTTTCCGAAAACAAAAGAACACGTGTTTCTTTACTTTGAAAGAAGATCCAAATACCCATGTTCATGCCTCTTAATATCTTCAGTTTTTGAGATATAAGTATCCTCATAAAAAGAATTCAACTCCTTTTTCACCCCAGCCCGTTAAGATGATTCCCCCCTCCCACAAATGCGTATTTCATTATTTTTAAAGGAGATTCCAAATACAAATGTTCACGTGTGTAACCTTAAGTTTTTTTTATATACGTTTCTCCATAAATTGAATTAAATTTTTTCACTTCCTTTCACCCTACCCCAAGTGAATTTTCCGAAAAGCACAAAAACTTGTTTCTTTTTTATAAAGGAGCTTCCAAATGCCCATTACCAAGACTGTAACATCTTCAGTTTTGAGATATATGTATCCTCATAAAAAGGAATTAAACTCCTTCTTCACCACCCCCGCCCCCAAGTTGATTTCCACCCCAAAATGCGTGTTTCCTCATTATTAAAGGAGATTCCAAATACTAATTTCTGTAACATCTTCAGTTTTTGAGATATAAGTATCCTCATCCTTAAATGGATTTTCCAAAGACAAAAGATTACGTGTTTCCTTACTTTGAGAGCAAATTCCAAATACAAATTTTCATGTCTGTAACATCTTCAGTTTTTGAGATATAAGTATCCTCATGAAAATAATTCAACTCCTTTTTCACTCCACCCCCGCCCGTTAAGTTGGTTTCCCTCCACCAAAAAAACGCGTTTCTTTATTTTTAAAGTAGTTCCCAAATACCAGTTTTCACGTTTGTAACATCTTTAGATCTTTTGGTATATATGTACATTCTCATACAAATAGTTCAAATAATTTTTCAATTCTTTCAAACCCCCGCCCTGTTCAGGTTTTTTTTAAAACCAAAGATATGTGTTTCCTTATTAATAAGGGAGATGCCAAATACCATTTTCACGTCCGCAACATGTTAAGTTTTTGAGATATACTGTAGATACGCTAATTTTAAAAATTCACCCCGTTTTTCAGTTCCCCTTAAGTGGATTTTCCGAAAAAATATTATGTTTCCTTAGTTCTACAGGAAATTCCAAACACCAGTTTTCAAATCTCTAATATGTTACGTGTCTGAGATAATTTGCAGATATACTGTTTTTAGAAATTCGCTCCGTTTATCACTCATGTTCACCCCCTATTCGTCGGATTATCCAAAAACACAAAAATATGTGTTTCTTTATTTTCAAAGGAGATATCAAATAACAATTTTCATGTCTGTAACATCTTCTGTTTTTGAGATATAAGCCTCCTCATAAAAGGTGTTCAACCCCCTCTCCCCCTTTTCTCAGCCCCTTTAATGTGATTTTCCAAAAACAAAAAATACGTGTTTCTTTATTTTTAAAGGAGATTCCAAATACCAATTTTTACGTCTGTAAAGTTTTAAGTTTTTGAAATATAGGCCCCTAGATATCCTCATTTTTTAAAAATTCACCCCTCTTTTCACCCTCTTAGCGACGGAGGAATATCCAAAAATCCTCCCTTAGCGAGCACTTACATATTAATATGAATGTATCGTCAAAATTTCGTTTCTCTCTGTCCAGTAGTTTTGGCTCAGCGATGATGAATCAGTCAGTCAGTCAGTCAGTCAGTCAGTCAGTCAGTCAGTCAGAACAAGTTATTTTACATAGGGCCTATATAGATTATCCTCTAATTTACGTGGTTAAGTGAAAGACAGAGTCTCTGTGGCTCAGACGGCAGCGCGTCGGCCCCTCACCGCTGGGTACCGTGGTTCAAATCCCGGTTACTTCTTGTGAGATTTGTGTTGGACAAAGCGGAGGCGGGACAGGTTTTTCTCCGGGTGCTCCGCTTTTCCCTGTCATCTTTCATTCCAGCAACACTCTCCATTCTCATTTCATAGCATCTGTCACTCATTAATAAATCACTTTGGGAGTGGCGACCCCATCGTACTAATAGCCTATATTTGCTTCATTCATTACATCCCTGACCCGGTCATTGACTCGAAAACAGGTTGTAGGTTTTCATTCAAGTGAAAGACAGGGCCATGAGCCCTAACTTCACAACTGCTAAGCATACATACATACATACATACATACATTATCATTATAGACTGTTATGCCTTTCAGCGTTCAGTCTGCAACCTCCGAAAATTTACTAAACGTCACCACAATCCTCGATTTGCAACTAGTGTTGTGGCCTCATTTAGTTCTATACCTCTTATCTTTAAATCGTCGTCTTGGTCTCCCTCTACTTCTCTTACCCTCCATAACAGAGTCCATTATTCTCCTAGGTAACCTATCCTCCTCCATTCGCCTCACATGACCCCTCCACCGAACCCGGTTTATGCGTACAGCTTCATCCATCGAGTTCATTCCTAAATTAGCCTTTATCTTCTCATTCCGAGTTCCCTCCTGCCATTGTTCCCACCTGTTTGTACCAGCAATCATTCTTGCTACTTTCATGTCTGTTACTTCTAACTGATGAATAAGATATCCTGAGTCCACCCAGCTTTCGCTCCCATAAAGCAAAGTTGGTCTGAAAACAGACCGATGTAAAGATAGTTTCGTCTGGGAGCTGACTTCCTTCTTACAGAATACTGCTGATCGCAACTGCGAGCTCACTGCATTAGCTTTACTACACCTTGATTCAATCTCACTTACTATATTACCATCCTGGGAAAACACACAACCTAAATACTTGAAATTATCGACCTGTTCTAGCTTTGTATCACCAATCTGACATTCAATTCTGTTGGATTTCTTACCTACTGACATCAATTTAGTCTTCGAGAGGCTAATTTTCATACCATACTCATTGCACCTATTTTCAAGTTCCAAGATGTTAGACTGCAGGCTTTCGGCACAGTCTGCCATTAAGACCAAGTCATCAGCATAGGCCAAACTGCTTACTACATTTCCACCTAACTGAATCCCTCCCTGCCATTTTATACCTTTCAGCATATGATCCATGTAAACTACAAACAGCAAAGGTGAAAGATTACAGCCTTGTCTAACTCCTGTAAGTACCCTGAACCAAGAACTCATTCTACCATCAATTCTCACTGAAGCCCAATTGTCAACATAAATGCCTTTGATTGATTTTAATAATCTACCTTTAATTCCATAGTCCCCCAGTATAGCGAACGTCTTTTCCCTCGGTACCCTGTCATATGCTTTCTCTAGATCTACGAAACATAAACACAACTGCCTATTCCTCTCGTAGCATTTTTCAATTACCTGGCGCATACTGAAAATCTGATCCTGACAGCCTCTCTGTGGTCTGAAACCACACTGGTTTTCATCCAACTTCCTCTCAACGACTGATCGCACCCTCCCTTCCAAGATGCCAGTGAATACTTTGCCTGGTATACTAATCAATGAGATACCTCGATAGTTATTGCAATCCTTCCTGTTCCCTTGCTTATAGATAGGTGCAATTACTGCTTTTGTCCAATCTGAAGGTACCTTACCAACACTCCACGCTAATTTTACTACTCTATGAAGCCATTTCATTCCTGCCTTCCCACTATACTTCACCATTTCAGGTCTAATTTCATCTATTCCTGCTGCCTTATGACAATGGAGTTTATTTACTATCCTTTCCACTTCCTCAAGCATAATTTCACCAACATCCTTTTCCTCCTCCCCATGAGCTTGGCTGTTTGCAACACCACCATGATGATTTCCTTTTACATTGAGAAGATGTTCAAAATATTCCCTCCACCTCTCCAGTGATTCCCTGGGATCTATTATGAGTTCACCTGAATTACTCAAAACACTGTTCATTTCCTTTTTCCCTCCCTTCCTAAGATTCTTTATTACTGTCCAGAAAGGTTTCCCTGCTGCTTGACCTAGCCTTTCCAGTTTATTACCAAAATCTTCCCATGACTTCTTTTTGGATTCAACAACTATTTGTTTCGCTGATAAGCCTTCTTTTTACGTTTACAGGCTGCTCTCACTTCATCATTCCACCAAGATGTTCGCCTTTTGCCATCTTTACACACAGTTGTTCCTAGGCATTCCCTTGCTGTTACTACTACAGCATCCCTGTATGCCACCCATTCACTTTCTATATCCTGAACTTGCTTACTGTCTACTGTTCGAAACTTCTCACTAATCATATCCATGTACTTCTGTCTAATTTCCTCGTCCTGGAGATTTTCTACCCTTATTCGTTTGCAGACAGATTTCACTTTCTCTCACAACTGCTAAAGTCAAAAATAAATAAATAAATAAATAAATAAATAAATAAATAAATAAATAAATAAATAAATAAATAAATAAATAAATAAATACAGGAAATAAAATGAAGAGGTTGAAATGTGACACTTTGTCTGCAAGCACCACTTTTGTAAATTACGTCAAACGTAATGTTACTTTTGTGCTTTTGTACGTAATATGACGACGGAACAGTAGATTATGTAGATTAAAACAAACATCCGGTGCGAATCGAATACCCCCTGAAATTAACGCTGCCTGGTGCAATTCAGCAAACTAAATTTATTTCGGGTTAATCCCTGACCGCCGGTGCAACTCGACAACTGGCATGTATACGAGTGATAAGATAATTCTTATCGGAGATTTAGACGCGCATTCAACAGCGCCAGTTATTTTTTCTGTTATCTTATATTCCCAAAACTCGAATAATGTCATTATCTTGGATAACGCTCACTTCTGTTTTCACCACAGAATTTGTTATTTCGGTTTACCAAAACTTTATCGTTTATCGTTTGAACCTTACAATTTTCATACTGACACACGGAAAACAAACGACTACATACTGCCGTCATTCAAACTCGTGTCCTCATCCCACGGAAGTAGCTCTTTTTTCAGGCACACCCCCAATGGAGGTGAGCTGCATGTACTATTTGAACCACATACCAGCCCTCCTGCCATCCTTAAATTTCTGACAGTACCGGTAATCGAACCCGCGCCCCGAGGACGGCAGCTAATAACACTAACCGTTATGCTACTGCCATCATTGTCGACAAGTAAACAAGTTTGTAAGTAGTTTCGGTGTTTCCAAATAATTTATCATAAATTATGTCTCCTGCTGACCAGAAACAAAGAAAAAATCCCAATATGACATTCCAAAAAAAGGAATATGTCATTGAATTTGGTGGCAGAAAACATTAACAACATAGAGAATAAGAAAAACATCACTATATAACCAATAAAGAAAATACACAGATTGTTTATTTCACACAAAAAATAAGTCATTGTCCGCCGCCTCTGTGGTGTAATGGTTTGCGTGATTAGCTGCCACCACTGAAGGCCCGGGTTCGATTCCCAACTCTGCTACGAAATTTGAAAAGTGGTACGAGGGCTGGAACGGTGTTCACTCATCCTCGGGAGGTCAACTGAGTAGAGGTGCGTTCGATTCCCACCTCAGCCATCCTGGAAGTGCTTTTCCGTGGTTTCCCACTTCTCCTCGAGGCAAATGCCGGGATGGTACCTAACTTAAGGCCCATGGCCGCTTCCTTCCCTCTTCCTTGTCTGTCCCTGTTCAGCATAACAGGTGAGGCCGACTGTGCGAGGTACTGGTCATTCACCCCAGTTGTATCTCCCCGACCCAAAGTCTTACACTCCAGGACACTGCCTTTGAGGCGGTAGAGGTGGGATCCCTCGCTGAGTCCGACGGAAAAACCAACCCTGTGGGGAAAACAGATTAAGAAGAATACACATGTAACTGTTATCTCGCTTTTCTTAGCTTTAAGCCAAGAGAAAGGCGTGGCTGAATACGGTCCTTTGATACTTACTCAAGTATTTTTCCTCTACAACTTTCTTTCGACTAGTTCCTTGCTTTGCCCTGAGGTGCAGCAATGTGTATACGCGTTCGAATTGAGCCTACAGACAAAAATCCCCCAGCGGATCACCGTCGATCCTCGACGGATCAAAGTCTTTTTTTTTTTTTTTTTTTTTTTTTGCTATTTGACGTACGTCGCACACCGACACAGATATGTCTTACGGCGACGATGGGATAGGAAAGGTCTAGGAAATGGAAGGAAGCGGCCGTGGCCTTAATTAAGGCACTGCCCCGGCATTTGCCTGGTGTGAAAATGGGAAACCACGGAAAACCATCTTAAGGGCTGCCAACAGTGGGGCTCGAACCCACTATCTCCCGAATACTGGATTCTGGCCGCACTTAAGCGACTGCAGCTATCGAGCTTGGTGGATCGAAGTCTAATGCGCCCCTGTTCAGTTCATGTTTCTCCATTTGTTAATGTACGGCCGCTGGTTTTTATTTGAATGAATATTAACAATTATCAGAATTACGGAGCCTCCGTGGCTCAGGCGGTAACGCGCCAGCCTCTCGGCGCTGGGCTCCTTGGTTCAAATCTCGATCACTCCATGTCAGATTTGTGCTGGACAAAGCGGAGGCGATACAGGTTTTTCTCCGGGTATTCCGGTTTTCCCTGTCATCTTTCATTACAGCAACACTCTCCATTATCATTTCATTTCATCTGTCGGCCATTAATCATTGCCCCAGAGGTGTGCGACAGGCTTAGGCCGCCGGCACAACACCTATCCTCGCCACTATAGCTCATTCCACGTTAAGAAAACAGTATTGCTCTTATGGACCTACAAGGAGTGAACACACCCCCTCTTGAGACACCCATAATTCCTCGTGTTTAAGGGATATTATACTGTACTTTGCAATGTATTATGAAAGATAGATAAAAAAGGATGAGGCACTTTTGCCTGCGAGTTATTAAAATAACTACACAACATTATCTTCTTATAAATACATTTGTAGGGAGGAAGCACAATGGCAGGAACAGCCAGCGCTTCGTTGCCCTCCTTCATTTTCCTTCTGTGTTGCTCTGGTACAATCCTCGTGTAGTCCTTCACTCTGTCAACCGCCGGCGGCTCACTTCTGTAGTGAAGTCATCTACAGTATTTATTTGTTGCGCGTGTGTGTTTAGGCTTTAAATCAGTGCGTATTTGTCTTGTGTTGAGTGAGAGTTATGCCATAAGCGTACGTGTGTGATTTCTTTGTTTAACATAAATACTGTGATCTTTTGTAGAGTTATCTACAGTACTTATTTGTTGCGTCGGTTTATCTAGCATTTATTGCGTGGAGAAATTTATTAAATGCAATTAAGTACATCCCTCACCCCTAGAGTGCATAGGCCTACTAATAATTTGTCTATTTTCTCCCCAATTTGCCTTACACTTCAATGCTGAGATATTGTATGTGCCGAAGTTTACTTCTGATTCTGTACAAACCAAAAATAGCCCCCTTAAACTCCCCGTCCCTTTTAGTTCATAAACAATAATTTGCAGCTTAGTTTCTTTCGCTTTTTGTCTTGAACTTAAATACTGCATTTCACAAATTTATGTGCCACCGTTTTCCAGTGATGGTGTTGAGCAGAGCCGTGCGACGTGGCAACCCTGTTGTCATAAGAGCAATACTGTTTTCTTAACATGGAATATACAATAGTTGGGAGCTTCATTCATTCCATGCCTGAATCCGGTGAAAAGACTGGAAGTAGGGTGTGGATTTTCATTTTCATCAAAACTTCAATTTAATAACAATTAAAGACAGTTATTGAAATTATTACATCCCCATTTAATGATTACCATAATAACGCCGTAATTAAAACGTCTTTTTAACCAACATGACATTAGGTAAAAAAATCATTTATTACTAAATAATTACTAATCCCTAAAGGTAACCTAACTTAGATTTGAGTACGGACTCTATAACGCATTTAAGACTTATTTTATTTTAACTGATTTCCAAAAGTTATGATTACTGGGGGCAGTTCGACCCTTACTTTGAGCTGACCATAGGCCCAACTCAACCTTCCTTTTTATGGACATCACTAACCGTGGGCCCAATTCAACATCCCCCGCAATGTGTTATGTGTAGGAAAAGTTCTAAGGTTAGGTCTAATCAGTAGCGGCGATTGGAAATTAAGGGTGCGGGGGCAAAAAAGTATACAAACAACACAGTACTTGGTTTTGTGGGATATAGCGGAGAGGGAGAGGAGGGGGGGGCATATATGCACCAAACCTAAAATAAAGGCTACAAAATAATTTTTTAATGGTCTCTCAGTGAATTTCGACAGAGAGGTAAAGACCAACTTAAGTGCGGTAACGATAGTTTTTTGAGATTTTGATTCAATACTGTACCATAAAACTTTCGCCAAAGGAACAATATTTCACATTTATTACAATTCAAAAGAAATGCCGCGTGATTATACAATTAAAATAATTTAACTTAGTATTTGACTACACACTAAAAAACTAACAGACAATAAAGAGACTGCCAGACTGACGGATGCGCGCGGCATGCGGGTGGATCATACCTCAGTGTCCATGACTTTAGAAAAAATATATATACCCCTGCTACCCTTCCTCACAGCACAGGCAAAGTCTCCACTACTTGCTATGGCGCTATACAAATCGGTTAGGAGCGACGAACGACATTTTATGCGTATTTCCGCTAAAATTTTCGTTTAGGTTTAAAGAAAATAAAGGAAAGAATTAGCGGATAAGACAACAGGTGTTGTACAAATTATTTACAATCCTTTAGAAAGGGCGTGTCCAGAAAGTACATGATCGATATTGTCCGTGTTAACCTTCGTCCATTAATGTTAACATTTTAACTTGAGTGTTTATTATTTGGACAGTGAACTATATAAAATGAAGCACGCAATATACGCGGACTGTCAGGGAAAGAAAGGCAAATGCAGTCGAAGGTTTTCGAACGTTCCCTTAAAACCGGAAATGTGAATATTGCAGTGAAGAAAGCTTCTAGAGAAGGGCCTCTCAGGGTGCATGCGCCCGTGCACTGCACGGCACAAGGTGCAGGAGACACTTCACTAGGTTGACCAGAGTGCAAACCCCCACTCCACTTCCCCTACACCTGTCTCACCCGTTCGGCCTGTCTTCGCCTTCTCCACCTTCCCCGCTGATTCTCCCCTCATTGCGAAATGTTTATGTGTAGTGAGCTGTGACACTGTTGTATGGGACAATGTTACCGGTGTTAAAACACTCTATTTTCAATTCGGTTTGAGCAGACAATTTATCTTCTCTAGCTCTTCTTTTCCTTTATCTTTGCAATGATACCAGTTATGCCTGGAACAAGGGACCAGCTGACAGCAATTCTGAGAGACTTCTTTAAATTACAATCAGAAATAGGCCTACTCGCACGCAATCTACTTTTCGTACAAGTCTAAGCAGGAAAAAATACCTTTGACATATCCATGTGGAACCAAACATAGAAATACTCTTAGCTGCTTCTCGATGCAGCTTAGGAAAATCTTCCTTCAACACATTCTTGTAGAATTTGAGCAAAGCCTTGGTATTGGAAAATAGATTTTTTGATTAACTTATAACGTAATTATTGTCCCACGGATTAAGCATTTGGATTTATCGGCACGACTGACAAAAAATTACGGAAGTTCCCAGTTCGATTGAAATGGACTTTCAGAAGTCTTTGCTTTCTTCGAAACAGGTTGCTCGATTATTATGTTGTTGTCTTGCACTTATCTGATTCACTGACAAACAAGCAGTCTGTCACCGAACGCTTAGTCGCTCCCAGTGTACTACACTATCCGAGTCAAGTCGACTTGAGCCGAGTTGGACCGATGCACAGTGCGCGGAGTCTCTGAGCCTCGATTTGCACGCGTGAGATTTTGGGCATTTGAGAGGCCCTGTTCTAGATCAACATGGTGTTCTGAAAAGGCATTTATAAGATTAGGAATAGATGCAGTTATCTTAAGAAACTGCTAGGTAAACAAGAGATAGGGATGGAATCTGCCACTTGGGCGGCTTCCCCAGAATACAGATCAGTGGTGATTGATTGATCAACAAAAATAGGATGTTTTAATCCTAGAAGCACACTGCAGGTGTTTCTGGTAGGTGTTCTAGCACCGTAACACTATCGGAGTTGGCGTCCCTGGATACCACTTGACGTTATGTTGGCTAATTACCCTAACGTGCATCCAATTAAAACAACGTAAGAAATTTGCAGTGATGAAACAATTTTCGAATTAGCATACGCGAATACGAGGCTTATTTATATTTTTTAATCCCCCTCCTCCTCCTGTTATTTGGAACATAGTAATTTTACGGAACTGGAACACCCAGTATTTCTATAGGGAATGTCTTACAATATCAAATTAATAAGTTAAAATGAAACATTTCGATCTTAATTCTGGAATTTAGACATTGCGAACCATCAAAATTCCAATGGGATGGGTGTGCCTGGATGGCGTGATGTGTCGTAGTCCAGGTGAAACTTTCAAGCGAAACGTGGCTCCATATATTCTTCTTCCGCTTCTTCTGCGCGAATGGGTCACTTAGAACCACGCGGAATCAGCATTTGTTGAGCTTTCCTCCTTGTCCTATATACATATTTATATTTCTTTTTATTTATTTCCATATTTCAATTTTTAATAATTTCCCCCCCGAAGGCTGCTCGCCTGCCGCACTAAAATTCTCAGGCGTACTACCAGGGGTTCGCATGCCACAGTTTGAGAACCACTGCTTTAGACCCTCCTACATTCCTTCAATCGCCGGTGCAACCCGGTATCAGCCGTATACATTGCCTGTGACGTAATGACATAAACAAACATACAGTACACAAACCACTACTGATACGAGACCAGTTACCGAGCTCCGAACATCAGCAAGGGACTACTAAAGCCTTGATCGAGAGAGATGGCCGTGCGGTTAGGGTCACGCAGCTGTGAGCTTTCATACGAGAGGTAGCGGGTTCGAACCCTACTGTCGGCAACCCTGAAAATGGTTTTGTGTGGTTTCCTATTTTCATATCAGGCATGTGCTGGGGCTGTACCTTAATTAAGACCACGGCCGCTTCCTTCCCGCTCCTTGCCCTTTCCTATCCCATCGTCGCCATAAGGCCTATCTGTGTTGGCACGACGTAAAGTGAACTGTAAAAAACTAAAGCCTCGTACTGGGATTTCCTCTGAAGATAAATTCAAGCCATCCTCAATATGTTTCACATTTTCATCTCCCATTTAACATAAAAAACAAAACAAAAATTCTTAACAGAGTAACTTTTTGAAATACAAATTTATTCAAAAATGCAGATTGAGTTTGAAAATTATTTTTATTTATTAACCCATAAATACGTATATTTTCTTCTCTTCTTTCTTAATCCGTTTACCCTCCAGGGTCGGTTCTTCCCTCGGACCCAGCGAGGGATCCCACTTCTACTCCCTCAAGAGCAGTGTCCTGGAGCGTGAGACTTTGGTTGGGGGGGATGAAGCTGGGGAGGAGGACCAGTACGTCGCCAAAGCGGCCTCACCTGCTATGCTGAACAGGGGCCTTGCGCGGGGATGGAAATATTGGAAGCGATAGGCAAGGAAGAGGGAAGGAAACGGCCGTGGCCTTAAGTTAGGTACCATCTTGGCATTTGCCTGTAGGAGAAGTGGGAAACCACCGAAAACCAGTTCGAGGATGGCTGAGCCGGGAAAAGACACGGGCCTCCGGGGGGGGGGGGGAGGGGGTGGTAGCTAATCACGCTAACCACTACACCACAGAGGCGGACTATTATTATTATTATTATGATTATGATTATTATTATTATTATTATTATTATTATTATTAATATCACCTACACCCCAATCGGGAAATATCCCGGTGGCAATGATCACTTATAGTAGTATAATAATAAAGTACCGGGCAAGTTGGCCGTGCGGTTAGGGGTGCGCAGCTGTGAGCACTCACCCGGGAGATAGTGGGTTCGAACCCCACTGTCGGCAGCCGTGAAGATGGTTTTCCGTGGTTTCCAATTTTCACACCAGGCAAATGCTGGGGCTGTACCTTAATTAAGGCCACGGCCGCTTCCTTCCCTTTCCTATCCTATCGTTGCCATAAGACCTATCTGTGTTGGTGCGACGTAAAGCAAATAGCAGAAAAATTATAATAAAGTTAAAACATAATTACACAACAATAACAACAACTACAACAAGCAATTCCATGGAAAGAAAATATCAGAAGAAATACTACTAGTTCAACATTCTAAATCCAGCATCATCATACACAAATTCATACACAACTAAAGTATTTCCAGTGCTTAACACTACGGCTTACAATACTATAAGTTGAGCTTACTACTAGTTTAACATTACAACACTGTTATCTACAAATTCACACGTACCTTGAATAATTCAGATGCCTTCATACTACAATTTATTTTAATTTTATTTTATTTTGCTAGGGGCTTTACGTCGCACCGACACAGATAGGTCTTATGGCGACGATGGGATAGGAAAGGCCTAGGAGTTGGAAGGAAGCGGCCGTGGCCTTAATTAAGGTACAGCCCCAGCATTTGCCTGGTGTGAAAATGGGAAACCACGGAAAACCATCTTCAGGGCTGCCGATAGTGGGATTCGAACCTACTATCTCCCGGATGCAAGCTCACAGCCGCGCGCCTCTACGCGCACGGCCAACTCGCCCGGTCATACTACAATTTACAGTACGTTGAGCGTTACATTAAAATATGACCCCATCACGTAGAAATTTACATACAATTTGCAGAATGCCGGAGTCTATTCTTGAAGCATCTTACATTTTTGGTAAAAGGCTCTATGACAGCTGCACGTAATGTATTCCAGTCCTCAATTCCCCTATTTACAAACGAATATTCACCACATTTATCTAGTAGTATCTTCATTAGTATTGTTTTAGTTATATCACTTTAGCTGGTCGCGACAGCTGTCTAGATAATTACACGTGATATGTATTAGGTCTCGTAAAAAAAATATGTGGAATTTCCTTATTTTTAACTTTTTTGTCAGCCCCCTTTTAACAGTTTCTGAGGCATATCCCACGCGACGTTTGGTGTTGTGGTATGTATGTTATAATATTATTCACCCAATTTCAATATTTAACATTTAAGAATATTTGCAGCAGCGCGCGAACAGACAAGGAGAACCCGAACGGTGAAATACGTGTATTGGAAACAGAAACTGGATGCCTATTAAAATGCATGCATAATGCATTCTAAAGATAGAGACACGCTATATAGTTTAGTGTCGCCTGCCTGCTTTGCATTTTTGCCTTGGCTGTCTCCCGCGGAGTTACAATTCCGCGCTTTTTATTTTCCTGGTGTGTAATGTGTAGCCGATAAAATAAATATTTAAATCCAAGTGTCTTCCTAGAATACATACCATTGTTATATGACGCCATGCTTTTAGCTGAAGTTGTTAATTGTGCTTCAGTCAGGACAAACGCAATGATGTGAGACACATTATATACTATTACATTAAATGACAAGAAAGAAATTACTCGCAACAGTATATTAACTTCAATGGGTGTCCTTGTAAAAATAAAGTCATATATAAAGTAATAATACTCTTTTCTTCAGTAGCATAATATCGGCGGTCGAAAGCAACATTACAAATAGGCCTATTCAGTTATATGTGCACATAATTTAACAACATATTTACTAACAATTAGTGTGATTAGATGCCACCCCCAGAGGCCCGAGTTCGATTCCCGGCTCTGCCACGAAATTTGAAAAGTGGTTCGAGGGCTGGAACGGGGTCCACTCAACCTCGGTAGGTCAGAGGGGGGGGGTTCAATTCCCACCTTAGCCATCCTCTAAGTAGGTTTTCTGTGGTTTTCCACTTCTCCTCCAGGCAAATGTCCGGATGGTACCTAACTTAAGGCCACGGCTGCTTCCTTCCCTCTTTCTTATCTATCCCAATCTTCCCAGCCCCCCACAAGGCCCCTGTTCAACACAGCAGGTGAGGTAGCCTGGGCGAGGCACTGGTCCTCCTCCCCAGTTGTATCTCCCGACCCAGCTCGATAGCTGCAGTCGCTTAAGTGCGGCCAGTATTCAGTATTCGGGAGATAGTGGGTTCGAGCCCCACTGTCGGAATCCCTGAAGGTGGTTTTCCGCGGTTTTCCATTTTCACACCAGGCAAATGCTAGAACTGTTCCTTAATTAAGGCCACGGCCGGTTCCTTCCCAATCCTAGCCCTTTCTTGTCCCATCGTCGCCGTAAGACCTATCTGTGTCGGTGCGACGTAAAACCAATAGCAAAAAAAAAAATTAAAAAAAAGTCTCACGCTCCAGGACTCTGCCCTTCAGGCGGCGGAAGTAGGATCTCTCGCTGTGTCCGAGGGAAAAATCAACCCTAGGCAGGGGCCCTTGCAGGGTGCTACCATTCGAAGCCAGATGGACCCAGGTTTTTTTACGAGGTTGTTACTCCTCCCCCTCCTCCTTCCCCATTACTTGCAAGATGAGGCCCCGGGCTTGGGACCGGCAATGGCGGAGTGTATTTATTTCTCTAATACTCGAAATTCGGTTACACAAAGTTCTCGATTTCTCGAAGCAAACATTTCCTCTCTTGAATTTAGAAAAAAAAAAACTCTTTAACTCGAATTTTGTGCAACATTAACTGTGCAATACGGCATTTGTAGTTTGTGAGGAAGAGTTAACAAGTAAAGAAACGTTTGCAGTTATGCTGGGAGCTAATATGACGGGAACAGGGAAACTAGAACTTTTATTGATCCGGAAACCGGCGAAGCCTCGCTGTTTCTCGGGTGCGAATTCGTTACCGGTCACATACAAAAGCAACCCCAGAAGTTGCGGATGACAAGCTCCATTTACGAATCTCGGCTGCGTGGTGTTGACGATAAGTTTCAGTGTGAAGGGAGGGAAGTTTAACAGTTAAAAACAGTAGAGACTAACGGATTTTTTTTTTCAAAGGTGTTAACGGAGGTATATTTCTTGTTTCACTACTGTATGTACTGTATCCTGTCTTCTAAAAAGTTACTATAATAAGGGTTATAATTAAAGTGATGTCGTAAAATAGAAAGTGTGTATTTTTAAATAATGTTAAAAATAATATATTCGGTATAAGCCCGTAGATAAATATGATTCAATTACATGCTCGGAAACAGTATTCGCTATATCTTGAAATTTCGATAACTCGAAATAAAATTTAGCTCCCGAGGTGCCACTCTATACATTATTTTTCGAAGAGTCTGCGGGGCCCCTTAAAGACCCGGGCCCGCCTAACGTTACGCCTCTGACGAAAGTACTTACCGATGCTGGTAAGCACTGAATTTGACGACTGTTCTCTCAACGTTAATTTTGCTGCTGCTACGTGACTTCCACTGCGCAGATTTCCTGCAGCATATCGCTCTCTCATTTCCTCGTAGAGGGCATTCATATCTCAGAGTACCAATCCGTTGACTCATGTATTGTACAGCACAATCGCTGGCTTGCACTGTGCGTCATTATCAGATATTACAGTTGCTGAAACAAATTCCTCGGTATTTGTCACATCGATTACGTGCTAAGTTAACTGTAGAAAATGATTGAAATGTTTATTATTACTACCGACCGAGTTGGCCGTGCGGTTAGGGGCGCGCAACTGTGAGCATTATTTCGGGAGATAGAGAGTTCGAACTTCACTGTCGGTAGCCCTTCCGTGGTTTCCGATTTTCATACCAGGCAAATGCTGGAGATGTACCTTAATTAAGGACACCGGTGCTTCCTCCCCACTCATAGCCCTTGCCTATCCCATCGTCGCCATAAGACCTCTCTGTGTCGGTGCGACGTAAAGCAACTTGTAAAAATATATTATTATTATTATTATTATTATTATTATTATTATTATTATTATTATTATTATTATTATTACGGAGTTATCCGTGGAATGCAGAGGTGAAAGAAGGTGCGGGCTGGAATGGGTCTAACTACAAGTCCGAAAGATGAATTAAAATTTCAATAAAGGTTATATTTTCAATTGACAACAAGATTTAACAAATTTTCACTAGGTAAAATAACAATGAAAAATAACTTTACAAACGAACGCACAATTTAAGGGATCTTTACAAATTCTGGGCTTCGAGCCCCAAGTTTATAATTCCTGAGCCCTCAGCTCACAACCACAAATTACCAAAGGGCAGAAAAACCCCCTCATTACATGGAGCACTTGCTCCCACCTAGTAATGTCAAGCCTCCTAGAGGCACCTTTCAAAACACCATAAAGAGCTGACCCGCTCTCAATCTTTCAAGCCTATTAAAGGCAATACAATGCTTTACAATCACTTGCCATCGAGGCGCAACTTATAAGAATTAAACATGGGTATCTTGTACCCAGCCTACAGGGCCTTAAAAGAAAAATAATAGGTTAATTAAATGGCCCAAAATACCAATATGAACGGAGGCGTAGCTTGCGCTCCTACATGAAACCTTATCAAACTTAAGGGGCACTAGGCCGCTGACACAGGGGCTATTCCCAAACTAGGGAGGTGACTCGTATAAGAAAATTTTAATACATTAAGAGTAGAAAATCGGTTATTATTAGTATTAGTATTTATTAATGAACAAAACAGGCGTTCAGCCCCGAATACACGTTCACAATAATAATAAATAAATAAATAAATAACTAATAATAAACGCAGTCCAACCCAAGCCACCACCCTCCACCACATACAAAATAAAATGAAATGAACACCTCATCAGCCTGTTCTATGTTTACAATCTGCTGCTGGTGTTGCAACTTGCTGCTTGTTATCACTCACACGTACCCACTCATCACGCGACCTTCTTGCTTCAGCAATTCCATCACCTCTATTGTTTCCTGACCTACTCCAAAATAAGCTACACCAGCAACATTACACTATTGCATACCAAACCAGCCATGACACTAACATTGCATTCAATCTTTCAGATTCCACCTCCTATAGTACAAGTCCAAATAATAACAACAATATTCCGTCATAACATTCCAATCCATCATACCACAGCTTTTACCAATCAGCGTTAACATTGCTTCATATCATTTCAATCCGCCATAACACTCCATAATAAAATTACCTCTCCATCTCCCAAAAATTTCGACCATGCATAACAAATACCAATCACGCCTATACCAACACCTCTCCAACATCATACTCCTTCCTCCTCTCCATACAAACAAACCACAATTTACAAAATTGTAATAAAATCACCTCCCTCCAGCTCCAAAAATTCAATACTCATACCAGACACCAATACAATAATACTCTCTCCCAACTTCCACGAATTCGGCCGTAAATAAACCATCTCAATATCATACCATACATCACCCAATCATACATACTAAGCCTCCAATGCTTCCGACACCATATCTCAGCAATACAACACATACCAACACCTCTCCAACATCATATTTCTTCCTCCTCTCCATACAAACAAACCAAAATTTACAAAATGACAATAAACTCACCTCTATCCAGCTCCAGAAATTAAATACTTATACCAGACATCAATACAATAATACCACCTCCCAACTCCCACGAAGTCAACCATAAATAAACCATCTCAGTACCAAACCATACATCACCTAAATACTAAACCTTCAATACTTCCCACACCACATTTCAGCAATACAGCACCAACTCCACATTATATACCACCTCTACTTATATCACCACTTCTCCCACACTACATTCCACCGATATAACACTTTTCCAACACCACATTTACCACCACTCCTCCAACTCCAAATATCACAATAAATATATCACTTCACCATTACCACATCTCAGCCTTCACCAATTATTTACCATCACAACCTAATGAAATTACAATGAATAACCAATACCAGTCACGCATATACCAACACCTTTCCAACATATTTCTTCCTCCTATACCACTTCTCCATTACCATATTTATACCACCACTCCTCCAACTCCACATATCAACAATAAATATACCACTTCACCATTGCCACCTTTCAGCCTTCACAAATAATTACCATCATAACCTAATAAAATTACAATGAATAACAATTACTAACATATCATAAAACAAACAGACCATGCAATCCTGCCCTCTTACCCAACTCCACCTAACTAAGTACTCAGTCCCTATCTTCCCTAATCCATTAGAATTTTAACATACTATCCCCTTCCCTTATACAGATAACTATTCCACCCCCCTATTCCCCTGCCCACCCTCTAACTCACTCTCCTTCATTTTACTCTCGCAGGCCTTTTTTGTCGCACAAAAATACCTGTTCAATTCACCCCCTTTTTCCCATTGTTTAATAATCCATCTCAGTATTGCGTTCTCATCTCCTCTCCCCAGTATTTCCCGATGCTCGGCACTCAATAATCCATGTCTTAACCCCCTCGTTACCTCACAGTCTCTTAGCAAGTGAAACTCATCATTTACATCTCCACAAAGTACACACCTTGTCTTATCCCTGCCTTGTAACCAGCCTTTATTCCTTGGCAGACCTAAAAGCCACCACATCATCCCATATCGTTTTGACCTATCGACGTATCTAATATTCAACCCTGCTATCTCCTCTATTTTCGTCAAAACAGTCAGCGAATTTCTTAGTCTGCTTTCCCCCAATAATTTCTGCCTATGGATATCTCTAATTCTCCTTTCCAGTATATTCATCCCTCTCACTTCTGTCTTTGACCAAACCTCCCCCCACAGGTGTCCTAATCCTATCCTCTCCAAATATCCCTTTATTTTTTCTAACCATCCACCCTTATACATGCTCTTAAATTGCTGTACATATGCTGCCTGTAAAACTCTCCCACCTTCCTGTCTTTTTAAATTCATCCAATATCTAACTATTCTTTTCACACCCTCTGATTCCAAATCCTCCCCACACATTAATTCCGCCCCTACATTTGCTGTACACCTCGGTAAGCCCATCACTAACTTGGCAAAACTACTAACAATCCTTCTTAGTTCCTCTCTTTTCTCATCCAGCCCCCAAACTTCTGCTCCGTATAATACCCTCCCCACGATTACCGACCTGAACACGAGTCTCAGTGTTTTGTAACTGATCCCCGGGTACTTGAGTAACAAATTTCTGACTGAGGCTAAGGCTGCCAATCCTCTATATTTCATTCTTTTGATCTGGTCACTCCAAGTTCCTTTATCATTAAAAATAACTCCTAGATATTCCAGCTTCCTTACCTGTTCCAATCTTTCTCCCTGAATTACCCAATTCCCTTCTATCTTTCTTCTTTTGTTCACCTGTACTACCAATATTTTAGATTTATTTCCATTAATTTTCAATCCCCATTTCCTCGCAAATAGCGTCACTGACTCTAAGGCCCTATTCATCGCCCCTGAAGTTAACGTCATCAATAACACGTCATCCGCAAATATCAGTCCTGGCACTTCCAAACCATTAATTACTGGTACAGCCCAATTTTCTGCCCCAAACCCCTCTAAAATATCGTTGATAAATAAAATAAACAGTATGGGCGATAACTTGCATCCTTGTTTTAATCCCACCTTGGACTCTAATGGTCCACTCATTCTCCCTTCTCCCAATTTTACACAAAACCTGACGTCCCTATATATTCCTTCCACTGCCCTCAACATCTTCTCCGAAATCCCTAACCTACCTAATTTCTCTAGTAGGGCCTCTCTATTTACCTTATCAAAAGCTTTCTCAAAATCTATTGCTGCTACATAAACCGTACTTCTATCCATATTCTTATACTTTTCTAAAATAGTCTTTACTATCATTATATTATCCACTGTTCTTTTCTTTTTCCTAAATCCCCCTTGGTAATCTGTCAAAATTTCATTTTCTTCCGCCCACCCGCTTATTCTGTTCGCTAGCACCCCAGTATATATTTTACTCAAAGAATCCAACAGAGATATACCTCTATAACTGTTCACATTGTTCCTACTACCCTTTCCCTTGTATATAGGGCATATAATTCCTGTTTCCCATTCCCTAGGGTAATTTCCTCCCTCGAATATCCTATTGAATAGTTTCACCATGCCCTCTATCATTATCTCATTTTTACTAATTTCCTTCCAAAACTTATTATTTATACCATTACACCCCCCGGCCGACTTCGCTCTGGCTCTGCTTATCACTCCCCGGATTTCCTCTCTTGTGATTTCTTTATCCAAGTCATAAATTGCCACTCCCCTATTCCTCCAAATTACTTCTTCTCCCGAACCTCTCCATCTATCACCCCCCTTTTTTCCTAGTAATTCATCGAAGTGCCTGACCCATTGCACTTCCTCAATACTCGTTCTCTCCATATTCCTTCCACCCTTCATAATTCTATTAATCTTATCCCAGACTCTCTCAAAATTGTTAGTCTTGCAGTCATTATTTATGGCTTCCATTTGTTCCTCTAACCACGTCTTTTTTGTCTCAGAGATTTTCTTTTTATACTCCTTCCTCAATCTACAGAAAAACTCCCTTTCTTGGCTCCCACCTTTCCTTCTATATTCTCCTAACGCGTCCATCACCTTTCTCCGCAATCCTTCACACTCCCTATTAAACCATTCTTCTCCCTCTTTCTTATTTCCTTTTCTAGCTTTCCCCTTCTGCGCTATCATCTTTATTGGATGTAGCAACAATTCCAAGGCTTTATCAGTATCATTCTCTTCTAACGCCCCTTCCCACCCATATTTCAGAAGATGTAGCTCCTCCTTTACTACCCTATTCCAATCCCGGCCCACCTTCTCTGTCCATTTGTACTTATTATAACCCCTCCCTCGTTTATCCTTTGTCTCATTTTCCTTCATTGTACACTTCTCTTCCTCTCTTTTCAGCATAACCCTCACCGGGAAATGGTGTGACTCAATCCAATCTCCTATTTCCATACTTACAACTTCCTCAATCATCCCTTCCGAGCTCAAAACCATATCTATCACACTACCCCCTTTCTCCGTAACATATGTCAATTTCCCCGTCCTGTCGCCCTCTATCCACCCATTCAGAATATACAAGTTTCCCACAGCACACATCTCTAGGAGCTTCTCTCCATAACTATTTGTAATTTTGTCCTCACTCCTTCTGCTTTCTAACAAACACATTCCATCCTCCCTACTATAAACTGGGCTCTGTTCTCCTATTCTCGCGTTCCAATCCCCAAATAACAACATATCCTCCTCCCCTGGATACATTCCCCTTATCCTACCAATATCCACCAATAACTCTTCAAAAAAATATTTATTTGCATATTCTGAATTACTAGGGTGGCAGTAAACAAAAGCTAGATTTATTTTCTTCCTCCATCCCTCTCTCCCTCCCAAATTCAATCTCAGCCATATGGTTTCCATCATATCGGTCTCTATATCCTCTACTCTTTCACTAATTTCTTCCCTAATTAGAACTATCATCCCTCCTGGTGCTCGTCCCTTATTCCTCTCTTTTCTTCTATATTTATATTTTATCTCAAACCCCTTCCATGCAATCTCCCTCCCTGTTTCCAACCACGTCTCCAAGAGTGCCACAACATCGAAACTTTCAATTACTTCCCTAACTTTCTTGTTTCCTAATTTGCTCCTTACTCCTTCAATATTCACACATCCTATCTTCCAATATTGTTATAACTTTCCCTCCCTCCCTTCTAGGTCTCCCCCTCTATTCTTACTTCTAGTATTTATCGACCTCTCTCCCTCTGTATCCTCCATCCCTTTACGTACTTTTCCCCATATGTCTTTTAAGCTCTTACTCCTGACTTTACTCATAATTTTTTTACCTTCTTGTCGATCTGTCTCCTCTTGACCTTTCTTGTTCACTACACCACTGCACCCTGCACTCACCCTTTCTTGCTGCTCACCCCCACTCTCCCCCTCACTATTTTGGACTTCTGAATCCACCTCCCTTTGTCCTTTCTTGCTCACTGCACCTCTACACTCTCCTCTCCCAGTTTCTTGCGGCCCACTCTCACCGTCCACTTCACTATCTTGGTCTTCTGTCTCCCGGCTGCACTGCCCATTCTCTTCCGAGATGCCCTGCTCTCCTGCCACGTCCCTCCTCCTCTTCTTTTCTTCTTTCTTCTTCCCATCTTGCCTTGTCCTCTCACCACTCTCAACCCTCTCGTTTTCGTCCATTTCCTTTAGCTTAGTCACTGAATGAACTCTGACCCATCGCCCGTTTGTCACCTCCAACCTCAGACCTCTTATTCGGGCCTTTAGCCCCTGGTTCCTCGCTCTCCATAGGTGCCTATTCAAGATCTTCGCGTTTTCACTTCCTTCTCTTCCCATGTCTCCTTTCACCCCTATTTTCCGCCCTTGTAAATTCTTGCTGTTCCTTAACACAGAATCTGCCATTAAGGTTGAGAACAATTTAACCCTAATTGGCCTCCGACCTTTGATTTTACCAACTCTCTCTACATCATCAATGTCTACCTCACTAAAGTTTATCTTCATAACATCACGTATAGCTTCCACCACCTTAAATATCAGCTCAAACTTGCTCTCTCTCGCCCCTTCCTCAATTCCATATATAAATATGGCTTTTTTCAATCTCTCCTGCCTGTACCCCTCCGCTTCTTTCTTCAACTTCATCACCTCATCTTTCAGATGTTTCACTTCCCCTCTCAATAACTCGATTTCTTTCTCGTTATTGACCACTCTCCTGCTCGATTCCTCTGTCTTCGTTTCAAGCCATTTCTTCATGTTCCCTATCTCCCTTCTCTGCTCCTCCATCATGTCCTTTATTTCCTGCACCTTATCCCATTGACACTTCTCCTGCATAACTTCACTTACAACCACCCTGAGTGCGGCCAAATCCTCCGTACTATATTTTCCACTGGTATTTGGGCCTGGGTTTACTTCCACCCCCCCAATAACCAGTAACACTGCTATCACTGTCACCACCAGCACCGCTTCACTCATTTTCAATCCGTCCGTCACCAATCCACTCCTGGCCTCCTTCTTCTGCCTTGCCTGCCATTTCCCAATAGCGGCCCGGTACTGTTCAATGCCGACCATGTTTACAGCACGCACTTCGCAACGCAACCTCTCTCCTCGACCGCTCGAGCTAGACTCGGAAAATCGGTTATGAAAACGTAGTCACCTAAACTCAAAATGAAGGGGAGCTCGAGAGGCTAAAGCACTATTTATCCCCGATTTACAGTTAAAGTAATAAGAAACGTCTACATAAACCGGCACTAAGTTACATTTTTAGAAAGGTAGGTTACATTGAAAAGGTTTCGGACCTTCCCCGAGGGCTAAACTGCTGAGCTAGCAAGAAATAAAGATGTTAAAAGGCCATTACCTTGTAGAAGAGCTGCTGGCGGATGAAAGAGGCGCTTCCCGCCTCCTGCTATACTTCCATACACTAAGCTAGATGTTGAACGAGTGGCGGAGAGCCAGGAAAATCAGCAGTTTTTATACTCTCGGGGAAGATTTGAGACCTTTCATGAATGATTAAGACACACCCACAGTCGTTTATTGGATAGCTTACAGTTACACATCAACATTGGGGAAGAAAGACGCCATTGGCTGAAAATTAATGACAGAAATTTACGATTGGCTAATTTCAAAACTGGCGGAAAGAAAGATTAATATTGCCAACCCACACATGAAAGAACAACATTTAGTAAAGAAGAAACTTGTGAATACAAAATATCTTCAAGAAAAGTTCCTTCACTTCGCACCAGGGTGCATGATCATAGTTTTTGGTAGAGACATCTGTGAGAGAATGTCCACACTTCTTGATAATTAGTAAACAAAAACAATTCGAAATTAACACAGTGACATCTTCTGATAAACGGTTGAATTAATTCAGTTTTAAAGTTCAGGGTTTCAGCTGTAGAGGAGTACTTTAGGACGGAAAATTCAAATGTGCGGCGTATAAGTGTACCAACCGGTACAATTATTATTATTATTATTATTATTATTATTATTATTATTATTATTATTATTTTTTTTTTTTTTTTTTTTTTTTTTTTTTTTCGCTGTGGCCATCGAGGACCACGTTCATTCTTGTTACTTTTGGCAGTGAACTTCGCTTTGCTTTGAGGCCAGAATTCCCTCATTCTTTCTGAGTGGGCCTGCTTGCGTTCCTCTGTCCAAGAGATACAGTGTATTCTTTACGGTTGTTCGTCTCGGTTTATCTTGTTCGTCACTACCTTTTTTCGGAAAAGACCTCTGTCAAAGGCGTCTTCCAGTTTGATCTGTAGCACTTCAAGGTGTTCTTTGGCGTTTCTAAACCAAGGCATCGGGTTTTTTTTAAATCATGTAGGTGAAAGATCTGTTTTGTCAACTTGTAGTAGTAGTAGTAGTAGTAGTAGTAGTAGTAGTAGTAGTTTGAATGGGCCTACTTTGGACTACGCTTCTTCAGCTGTTGGGCTGTAATCTTTGTCTAGTGAAAAAATGGAAATCCACAGCCTGTTTCCAGTCATTCCACCGGGTCAGGAATGGAATGAATGAAGCCCCCATCTTGCGGCGAATTTTGAATTGTGCCGGCTGCCGAAGCCTGTCGCACTGGAATGAAAAAATGACAGGGGAAACCGGAGTACCCGGAGAAAAATCTGTCCCACCTCCGATTTGTCCAGCACAAATCTCACATGGAGTGCCCGGGATTTGAACCTCGGAACCCAGCGGTGAGAGGACGACGCGCTGCCGCCTGAGCCACGGAGGCTGATTGTCGCATTTTCTATCGGTGTAACTCCTTTCTTTCATATTTTGTCGAGGGGGTACTTTTCTTCCGGGGGTTTTCCTGAAATACATGGATTTCTTTCAGGGTATGTCGTGCTGACCGCCTGTCTTGAAGATTTGATATTCCCAGTTCTTTAATATCCTTCTCAATTTATGTCAGCCAAGTGGTACCAATCTTGTTGTTCTCCAAAAGATGAACTAGTGATTGGTCAGTCTTTTGGGAGGCAGTCTTACTGTAAGGCCATAGAAAGCTACTCTTCTTTTCCTAGCACAATCAGAGAGCCTCTCTTTATGTTCCTAGAGTTCGGAATTGTGCCGTCTACAGAATTCCTCATATTATTATTATTATTATTATTATTATTATTATTATTATTATTATTATTATTATTATTATTATTATACCCAACCAGGGAGCGCGTTTAAATTTATTTAGCACGCTGTTCCTACTTTTTCATTTCTTCCTTATATCTCTTCATGCGTTTGCCGAGTTCCTTTTTGTGCTCTTCTGTCCTTTTCATTTCGGTTAATCAGCAAATTTGTGTTTGTTTATTGGGGTCTGAATTCTGTGCTTTCTTGAATCTTCCTTAATATCGGTTTGTTATAGGTCTTTGTCTGTTTTTTACTAGACGATTGTTATAGCTTTTCAGGGATAGTGTCTTATTTAGTATGTCTTTTGTTGGCCAATTGTTTTCCATACTGTATACAGTAAGTAGGTAAAGCCATCTACATAAAGGCCATGGAGGCTCCTTAATGAGTGGAAGGTAGACTTAAAGTGTGGTAGAGTGGTCGGCTCTCTACGCCCAGCAGCCTTCGCCTCCCGGAATTAACCTTGTGCTCATTTTTGGTGTCAGCTGAGTGAACTTCAGGGCCATACGCCGCTACAGAAGTGGAAATGTCGCTTATTAAATGCTTCAACTTCCTGTCGCAGAATCGAACCCACAACATGATTTTACTGGCTCGGCTAGGCATGTGGCCGTAAAATAGTAATTCCCTTTTCTTGATTGCATCTGTGATTTTTCCATGATTTCTTTCTTTCTTTCTTTCTTTTTTCTTTCTTTCTTTTTTCTTTCTTTCTTTCTTTCTTTCTTTCTTAGTCTGTTTACTTTCCAGGCTTGGTTTTTCCTCGGACTCATCGAGGTATTCCACCTCTACCGCGTCCAGGGCAGTGTCCTGGAGCTTGAGACATTGGATCGGGGATTACAGCTGGGGAGGAGGACCAGTACCTCGCCCAGGCGGCCTCACCTGCTATGCTGAACAGGGGCCTTGCAGGGAGATGGGAAGATTGGAAGGGATAGAGAGGGAATAGGGAAGGAAGCGGCCGTGGCCTTAAGTTCGGTACCATCCTCATATTTGCCTGGAACAAAAGTAGGAAACCACGGAAAACCACTTCGCGTATCGCCATTGGTGTAAGGATGGAACGTCAGTCAAGATGATGGACAGTGCTTGTGTTGGTGTAACAGATCATCTAAATAAAGGCCATAGCCGAAATCACATCTATATTTTCAATTTTTTTGGCATTGTTATTGTTGTTATTTGTATTATTACACTAATATTATTTGCTGTCATTTGTGTTCCAACTGCATGTTCAGGAGTTCTGTTATATTCAAACATAAGACATACTTGCAGATTATTTTCCATAATTCATACATTATTTTTTAAACTTTACGTTATAACAATACAATTATTGTTTTTAATTGATGAACTCATTTGTATATGCAATTGGTTGAAGTAATGTGTACCATGAAATAGCCCCAAAAATAATTTTCTTCTCTCCTGAAAAATTACTGATTTGTTGGTTTCATCCATATCTATACTATAATAATAATTAATATTGTAAAGAGGAAAAATTTGTATATTTGTTTATAACGGATAGACTCAAAAACTACTGAGCCGATTTTAAAAATTACTTCGCCTATAGAAAGCAACATTGCCAGTGAATAACATGGGCTGTATTTTGTTTTCAAAACAATTCGAGGTGGGGGCATGGGGGGGGGGGATATAAAAATAATAGGCTAATATAGGCAAAATATCGAATTTGTCGTACAAGGACAAGACAAAGCTCAATTTAAGCCCTTTGACGCAAAGAACAAAACTCGGTCAGCCCCACGGGCCCGAAAACCATGTTTTAAGGCTCTAAAACCAACCGTTATTGAGATATTGGCACCAAACTACCCCTACTCTAGGAATCGGATAATGAGATGAACTGCCGTAACCATTGCAACGTCACCTCTAGTACTCTTACAGCAGCGCGAATATCTACAATATATATCACAAAAACCTAACATGTTACAGACATGGAAATTGGTATTTGCAATCCCCTTTAAAAATAAAAGAACACCAATTTTTGTTTTCAGAAAATCCACTTAAGGGAAGGGGAGGGGGGAAGGAGTTGAATTCCTTATATGAGGATACATATACAGTATCTCAGAAACTGAAGATGTTACAGGCCTTAAAATGGTACTTGGAATCTCTTCTAAAAATAAATGATCACGCTTTTTTGAAAAATCCACTTGAGGGAGTGAAGCGGGTTAATTTTTAAAATGAGTATCTTCTTCTCTTCTACCGTTTTTCCCACACCTGTGGGGTCGCAGGTGCGAACTATGTCGCACATGTGGATTTGAACCTGTTTACGGCTGGATGCCCTTCTTGACGCCAACCCTATGTGTAGGGATGTAATTACTATTGCGTGTTCCTGTTGTGGTTGGTAATGTGGTGTTTGAGTGAAAATGAAGAGGAGAATGTTCGGACAAACACAAACAACCTGTCCCCGAGCCAGAAGAATTAATCACACGCGATTAAAAACCCCGACCTGGGGAATCGAAGCCGGAGCCCTGTGAACCGAAAACCTCAACGCTGACCATTCAGCCAAGAAGTGGGGCAGTTTTATAATGAGTATATATACATTATATATCTCATAAACGTAACATGTTACAGACGTGAAAATTGGTATTTGTAGTCTCCTTTAAAAATAAAGAAACACGTACCTTTTGTTTTCGGAATATCAGCTTAAACTGGAGATCGAAAATAAGTGAAGAAGGAGTTGAATTCTCTTTATAAGGATACTTATATCTCAAAAACGAACATGTTACAGACGTGAAATTTGGTATTTGGATCTCCTTTAGAAATAAAGATAACTTTTTTTTTTTTTTTTTTTTTTTTTTTTTTTTTTTTTTTTTTTTTAGATACAAGAGGACTGTTTCTCACCCACAGAGTTCCATGTCCCGTGTTTCAGATTTAGGTCTGCCAGTAGCCTGGTCATCTTAGCCCCAAAAAACAATGCCACAAACGTGGTTTACAAAGAGGTTCTGGGGTAAATGAAATGCAATCTTTCGGTGAGTTTTTATACTTTGGGGGTTTACAGATAAAGTCTTAGTGCAGTACCGAGGAACAAGTAATTTCTATCAAATTCTCGCGAGCGAAGCCGTGGGTAACAGCTAGTGAATCTATATAAATAAAGTTGTAAGGGGTCAGCTGTCTGTAATTTCGTTTGTTTAGCCAATTTTTCAGATATTTATCCAATTTAGGTCAACTGAAGACCGTATCAGTGGGTTTTAGCTTTCGTGTCTGTTCGTCCGTCTCTTCCACCATCACGGAGAAATGACTGGATAGAACTCGACCGAACGTCATTATATAGACCATAGAGTACACTCATCTAGGGGTAGGTTTAGATGTGCCTATGATTTAAAAATCGCTGAATGGAATGGGGGTTCACAGGGAAACCACGACAGTTTTCTTCCATTTTCTCTTATGCTATTGATTTTCTGTAAATTCCGTGGACCACATGTGAAATGTCCTTTCATTTTAAACATCTTTTGTTACATACATAATTTCGATTGGTCACTGGACGCTCTTTACTTTGAGGGAAAATTCCTGGTTGTTCAAATGTATTATTTTTAATCAATTTTAATGACGATACAGACCTTCGTTTCATGGTAACTGCTTTCTAAACATTAAGTCATTTCACAAAGTAGATTACAGAATCGCTGCTCAATTTGGAGAGATCTTCAACTTTGGTCCTGTGCCTTATTGTCGTATCTCTGTGTCTTTATACTTTAGATAGCGCAGCATTTCTCGATTATAATTAAATTAAGTGGCGTAAGGCTTTTAGTGCCGGGAGTGTCCGAGGACAAGTTCGACTCGCCAGGTGCAGGTCTTTTGATTTGACACCCGTAGGCGACCTGCGCGTCGTGATGAGGATGAAAATGATGATGAAGACGACACATACACCCAGTCCCAGCGAAATTAACCAATGATAGTTAAAATTCCCGACCCTGCCGGGAATCGAACCCGGGACCCCTGTGATCAAAGGCCAGCACGCTAATCATTTAGCAATGGAGCCGGACTCGATTATAATCAAACCTGTCCAGTTCGATTTTGACTGGCATTAGGAGAGAAGGCCTCTCATTATAATTAAAACTATCCATCTCTATTGCGAATGGCAGTTGGCAAGCGAGCCTCCCGAACTCGAGTCTGAATGGCAGTAGAAAATGTAGGAAATCTATATACTTCTCGAACGTGCACCTTACATCGGAAACAACGAATAGGCTCCTCCCCGTTTTATTTCTCGGATAGCGCTAAGAGCCATGCAATGTAAGATAATCTTACTCACTGCGTGTGCAGTGACTTACGTAGAACTCCGTATACAAGGTAGAATACCGTAGCGAAGCATGGGGACATTTGCTAGTAATACAATATTTTACTAACTCTATGGTTACATCCTTATTCCGAGGAGGTCTTCAAATGCACAAGTGATTTCTCTTTCAAATGAAAATAACAGGAGATATCCGAGGAGACTATTTTTTAAAAATGTAATTTTCCCCTGATGAAATCACATCTCGGTGAAAGAGCTAAGGTACCTCCCAAGAAACGCGGAAGATGTGTGACTTGAGGACGTGCTAAAAATATGAACGCTACCGTACTATAAGATGCAGTTCACGTCACAGCTTCGTCTGCAAGCAACGTGTAAACATCACATACACATGTGAATATTGCAAGAGTGTAGCTGTCAATGATAGAGAATAAACGGGATAAAACAAGGAACTGCGCTATTCCAGATTTAAATTTACGCGCTTTAGTATGGCCTAATAATATTTCTGTCCGGCTTTGTGTCTTTGGTTCAAGAGGTCCCAGGTTCGATTCCCGGCCGGGGCGGGAATTTTAACCTTCAATGGTTAATTCCGATGGCTCAGGGGATGGGTGTGTGCGTCACCTTCTACATTCCAATTCATCTATACAAATAAAGATGTAGGGCGTCCGCTGTCTGTAATTTCGTTTGTTTTGCCAATTTTTCAGATATGTATCCGTTTTAGTTCCACTCGAGACCGTATCAGTGTTTTTATTTTCCGTGTCTATGTGTTTGTTCCACCATCACGGCGAAAAGGCTGGACAGATCTCGACCAAACTTCATATTTAGAGAGGAGGGTATAGGAGAACCAGAACAGTTTTCTCCATTTTCTCTTTTACTATTGATTTCTCTGTAAAATCCGTGGACTATATGTGAAACGTGCCTTCATTATAAACAACTTTTGTTATGTACCGTACATAATTTCACTTACTCTTCAAATGTTGGAGAAAATTACTATTTTCTGCGGGTCTAATGCTCTGCATCGAGTGATCGACAGACCGACAACGAACCTACAGGTCCATGGCAACGTCTCTGACTGTTTGCTAGCAGGGAAGTAATGTATTGCCATTTTCGTCATCATTCCAGTAAACTCGTGGTTGTTCCTTCAACTTCGGTCCTATAACTTATTGTCGTGTCTCGATTGTTGATACGTTAGATAGCGCTGCATTTCTCGATTATAATCAAATCTCTCCAGCTCGATTGTGACTGGCATTACGAAGAAGGTCCTGTCTTTATAATGAAAACTCTCCATCTCTACTGTGAATGGCTGTTGCCAAGTGAGCCTGCCGTTTTAATGGAAACTCCGAAATTCGATTGTGATTGGCAGTAGGAAATGTGGCGTGCCATTATCAGCAAATCTTCCCCATTGCCTGCCTTACATCGGAAACAACGTATGGGGTCTTCCCTGTTTTGTTTCTCAGATAGCGCTAAGAGACATGCAATTTAATATAATCTTATTCACTGCCATTACAGTAATTTACGGAGAAATCCGTATACAATGTAGAATACCGTAGCGAACGACGGGTAGATTTGCTAGTCATAAATAAGATCCCATCCTCACAGATCGCTTATAAACGTCAACAGGAAATATCTGCACCAGGCCTCTGCGGAGGCCACACGTCATCATTATTATTATGATCGTTGAAACATAAAAATAGAATGCATTGACGTCAGATTTGAATGTACTCATTGCGTTCCTAAATACATCTGTTAATTTTAGTTCAGGAAGTAAATATAATGTGAATTTCCATGGCTTAATAATTATTATATTCGAATGCAATAATTACTCATAGCGTGATAAAACTAATATGATGTAAAACAGGCAATAAAGGAAATCAAAGAGGAATTTGGAAAAGGAATCACAATCCAAGGGGAGGAAGTCATAACTGAAATTTGCCGATGAAATTGTTATTCAACCTTAGTCTGCAGAAGATCTGGAGAAATTGCTGAATAGTACGGGCACAGTCTTGGAGGAGTAGTATAACTATTTGATGATTACTGACAAATAAAATCGTGAATAAAATATGTAAATAAAAATATATTGCTCAAAAACTTCATAAAATACTTGAAATAAATTAATAAAATATTTAATCGAAATGTCCGTAGTATGAGCGCTAGAGTTCACCAGAATGGATCCCTCGAATTTTGATAGAGCATGATAAACTTTATATCCCAGGGCGTGTACATAATGCTGCGTACTGGTACATTTGCTGCAGGCCTTACCTAACCTCCTGAAAACGACTAAATAGGTAGGAACTGCACCTAGGTTCATCAATAACTCCACTGATTCTAAAATAGCTAACTATATTCTTAACAAAATCCGTGCATGAGCACCTCATCAACATACAACATTATACTGTGACCGTATCAGCACAATTAATATTTAGTTCAAGTGATATGATTGGTAAGGAAGCAGGCAGCAAGCTTTCTTTGTGTGGATGTTCGGAGTAGCATCAGGTCGTGCAATAGGACGCCCGCCAGAGAGGCGCCTCACCCGCCCACTGGGTGGCTTAAAGAATCCCCGAACTAGGCACACGTCATAGAAGAAGCAGCAGAAGAACACTATTTAGCGACTCCATATTGGAAAACAAATGCCAGCGTACAGCGATGCCAAAGCGATCGGGCCAAATTTAATGTATTTTCGGCGTAAATAAGGCTTGATTAACAAAACTGCACCCGTCAGAGCAGTGTGCTGAATTTTGGTGGAATTATAAAGTCAGGAGTTCGGATAGAAAATACTCTCCAAGCGAAAGGCGTTGGTAAACAACTTATATAACTGCGTTAGCGTACGGACGCTTAGTGAAAATCCAGATGCCTTCGGGGACTCCCTACTTCCCCTCCAAGCTGATTAATTAATTACTGCGGATCCGCCAAACATATTCAACTCCGCATGGCATAGCGCACTTGTGCATAACCAAGTCACACAGTCTAGCGTATTGCAAATTTCGACAGGCTGGTTTATCCAGGAGCAGTCGAAATAAGAGAGGGGGTTGAACTCGCTAGCGGGAGTGAAATTTTTCAGTTTTTTTCGCTTATAATTTGTGATAGGTAACAGAAGATTATGGTAATGAGATGTACTTAAGATATCGGTTGCAAAGTAGACTAAGACTTCGTGAAATATGAAGTAGGATTTTGTATAGCAACGAGTACATGATAGTACGCAGAACTTCTGTAGGAGAACGCTCTCGTAGATTAACAATCAATAGCCGTAAGAATGAACTAGTGAGAGGGACAGAATCACAGTATTCGAAGACCTTATTCGAAATAGGTAGGGTCGACGTCTGACAAAGAACTGTATAAATCTACGCTGGTTTCTGAACAAAGCGCAGGTCAGATTATTAACTGATTAACAGGCAGTGAGAAGTGTTCCTGAACTATTAAAACATACAGAAGATAGGGATAGAAAATTCTGCATCATGCGGATGCTGGGAATGCCCGGCTTAACAGTGCAATTGGGGTAGACTAGCTGAAAGTAGCCGGTATAATCATCTCCATGTAACTGGCAGTGGGTAGACAAAGAAGTAGTAGGAGTGAATGGTGACACGTGAGCAAGAAATCGATAAATTGTGTAAATTACAATCTAATTTCAGTGATCCGTGTGCTACTAAAATGGATTACGCGAGACAAGATATGGAACTTCTGAACTCCAGGACTCCAGGATCCGGCGCCATGGAGTAATCCAACATGGGTAGGCCTCCGGAACTTTCGGAGGGGGCCGAAGACATCAACCGTTGAGTACAAAGTTATGTTTCTATTCCAATGCTAGTATTTCCCTTTGTAAATAACAGTCATGTAGTATAGGGTTATTAATAACATGATTAAATAGGCTAAATCCGCCTAAGAATGGTCGGGAATCCTTTTATTCATTTTGGTTTTAATTAATTAGATATGGGAAGGGAGTGATCCTATGTTAGTGTATAGAATATGGGACCCCTTTTAGTGGCTATATTTGCATGTTATCATATTTTGTTTATTTAGTGCTGAGAAGGAATTGAGGGGGAAAAGGAGTAGAATGCTATGTAGATTAATGATGTAGATCTCATCTGAGCAATTGCCTAAGTTACGCAGGGATTAGCGAGGTGACAGAGTCATCAACAAGTGCCCGTATAAAAGGAAAGGCTTGGGCTAGAATCAGCACTATGTTCGTAAAGATAGAAATAGTAGTTTGTTGCATGGTAATATAAGTTTTGGCTGTAACTGAAGATGTTCAAGGAATGAAGTGCCGAGGTTTGAACCCCTGTCCTCCACTACACTAGTGAGGTTACACGTAGAAGGTCTGTTAGTGGTTTGGTAGGATTTAATAACTTAAATTAATTTTTATTTTATTATTATTATTATTATTATTATTATTATTATTATTTCATATATCTTTTGATCGATGATTTCATGCCGATCTATTTAAATGGCAAGTTAATGTTATGTCAGGTACACAATCTATACCCACACGGGTGAAATTAGGAGACGTTGTTCTTCGAGGAAAGGCGATCGGAAGTGTGAATGAAGATACGAGTGGAAACGAAGGGTTAAATTCCAACTCCTAGTATAATGAGGGAGTTTTTGATATAATCTGGCTGAGTAATTGAAAAAAAAGAATAAATAAATAAATAATTATCGTATTGAGCTAATTTGAGCAGGTGACCCTGCATTAGCTAAAGTGAATGATGTTAATGACTCGGCGACGGCCGGTTGTGAGCGTAGTGAATTAGTCTCGCCGTGGTGCGAGAGGGGAACGGACTTGGGTCAGGATTTATGGCCAGAGATGAAAGAGAACTCGCTTTGTTAAGAAAACGTTTCTGGTAGAATGTTGCGTTCTACTGTGTGAAATAAGACACAAAATTTATGTAACTACTACACACTGTCCATTAGCCTTGATGCGGAAAACAATGTAGAGAGTAACTACTGTACGAGACATGATTAGCTTAGTTAGGGTTTTGCATTACAGCGCCCTGGATGGAGACGACCAGAGTCTCAGCTTCAAACCTCGTGTGAGCACAGCAGGGATCAACAGCTCGCTAAGATAGCGGGTTACAACGGATCAACTACAGCCATTGTACTTATTGATACATGTGTTTGATATATTTCTTTTCCAGGATGTGTTTTTGTTTACTTGTAATCGATGTCGATTTGAATCTAGACTTCGTGAAAGTCCACTGGTAGTGATTGCAAGTGATAGTTCGTTGTTCAAGTCTGTGTTTAATTTTATATGGAAGACTTGAGTCCATTTATTTTTCTTTTCCGTGATTTAGTGATGGATTTCTGATATGTTCGGATTAATCCTGTTTTGATATTTACTTTATTGATACGTTAAGTTAGCCGACCATTCAAAAAGCGGACATTTTTCCTTTGTGTAAATAGATTTTAACGTGTAATACGGGATTCAGTCCCATGGAACACTCGCATTGGGGGAAAAATGGCTTGTTTTGTTTTTGTGAATATGGTAGGGTCATTTTAATGTGTATGTCGTACTCAGTGGTTTATGGTAAACCGGGTGATAGCACGCACAAAACAATCGCAATAATACACAAAACAATCTGTGTAGCATACATCCAAACCAATGTAGTAATTTTGTAAGCAATGTAGGGCACAGGCAATTCAAAGTGATAGTATGTGAAAAAGTGAGATCATATTAACAACCTCTCGGATATACTCTGTTTTGGTAGAGAGGGATATGGATATTAATGTCTGTGTCAAAAAGGAAAATTTATTGGATTAGAGATAGTACCAGCTAACGTTGCCGTCCACATAGATTTTGTCTGTGGAATGTGGAGGTAACAGCTGATGTCAATGGCAGCACGGATTTTTCCGCTGCTGAAATAAGTGATTGCTTATATCAATTGTGTAATAAGTATCAAGAGTGTATGTAAATTTTGTATCTTTCACCGAGTGAATAGAAAATTGTTCTAAACTATTTCGTGCCTATCTATACCGAAAAACATGCATCCAGAATCCTCTTCCGTTCATTGTAGGCCTTTAAGATAGTAGCCTCTGTATGCCGCGAACGGTCTTCGGCCCTGAGGAGTCCGTGTTCAGACCTCAGGAACGGGAGAGTAGCTTCGACCTAGCTGAGCCGTATGGCCAATAACTTCTCATGTGAGTGGATTAAATATACAATCCCAATGAGGAGAAATCGGCACAGACCAAAAAGGTCCCTTGACTATCGACTTCCGTGGAGCATGGTCCCATGTGTTCGTTACCTGAAAGGGTTGGTTTGTTGTCACATGGTCACATGAGTCATGGGGGACGGTGGGAAAGGTTCCAATACATATAATACACACATAAAATATTGCTGGAAGACTCCATATTTACAACAACAACAATAATGAAAACCGTGGGAAAACGAAAGCGAGAACTAAGCTACCATTTGTAGATAGTCCGATGAACAATGTACCTGTATGAGGATAAATACCCTTCACTGTCTCTATATCAATTCGACTTACCGATTCTCATAATCGGCAGTTATCACATCACACAGATACTGTACCTTGTAATACTGTGTTCACATATTTTAACACTTGTAAAGATATAACTTATACATTTTAGTAACACACGCTTGTCGATCCTCAACATAATTTATGGAAAGTCACCAACATATAATGCTAGACCTCCACAAGTACAACATCACTTAATGCGTACGCCCTCCACAATTTGTTGATCAGCCACTTTCCATGAACATAAGAAGACTACGCTCCACGAACGTTTGAAGTCCAGTCCATTGCAGCCGTGTCACTCCAGTACCGTGTATCAGCACTACTTCCTTCTCGTACAGTGCGTCAGTTGTCCTTCTTGTCCGTACCGAGTGGTTCTCTTATACAGTGTCACTGGTTGTAGTTGTCTTCCTTCTCGTTCCTTTACAATCCCCCGGTTGCCGCCGTATGATCAACCTTTATAGACATCAACATCCTTCTCCTCTCAGATGATACGTCTGGATTGGTCCTCGCCCGCCAATCATGAGTGATCTCTAGTCAAGACCAAGCCCTGAACTACTACTTCCTCCCAAGACAATAACAAACTCTGGGGTTTATTACATGAGTCAACGAACTTCCCTAATACAACAACAAGCTCATCTCATCAGGCTGGGATATATACATGACTCATGGAATATCCCGACACAAGTACATCACAACAAACACTGGGGTAGCCACATGACTCATCCAAATTACCAGAATTATTAAAGCAATGTTTTCCCACTCGTGCAAAACAAATTACTCATACCTACATATGTGGATATCTTCCAGCTTACAAATATAAATGGCAAAATATACAAATGAAATAATGATAATAATAATAATAATAAAATCGAATACTGACAATAATATCTCTAACTTCTACATTCAATTCGGGGGTGTGATATATGTACTAACACAGTAGTGTAAGATGTAAATATATAAATCCAAAACAAAAGTAATGGAGTGAAGTCGAACGAAGTCAGATGATGCAAGAAACATAGATTAGGAAGTTAAGACTTTAAAGGAAGTAGATGAATATTGCTACGTGGGTAAGTAAAATAAGTAATGGGGGAAGAACTAAGGAGGACATAAAATGCAGACTAGCACAACAAAGAAAGGCCTTTCTTAAGAAAATAAATTTGCTCACCTCAAACATTGATACAGGAATTACAAAGACATTTTGAAAGACTTTCGTCTGGAGCATGGACTAGCTCAGAAAGAAAGAGAATAGAAGCTTTTGAAATGTGGTGTTACAGAAGAAGGTGAAATGGATAGATCGAACCACAAATGAAGAGATACTGAAACGAATTGGTGAGAGGAGAACGATTTGGCTAAATTTGACCAGAAGAAGGGATAGAATGATAGGACACATCTTAAGACACCCAAGACTTGCTCAGTTAGTTTTTGTGGGGAGAGTAGGCGGTAAGAACGGTAGGGTTGACCAAGATATGAATATGACAGATTAGAGCAGATGTAGGATGCATTAGTTACGTAGAAATGAAAAGTTTAGCACATGATAGGGTGGCATGGAGAGCTGCATCAACCAGTCTATGGACTGACAACACAAACATGTAAATTATTTGAAGTGTGCTTTGATCAAAGTTATAACATAGAATGTATGCTTTGAATTTAATTCTCTTTTAAGGAAACTTCAAAATATGTAATGGAGAACACAGACCGCCACGCGAGTGCTCGAGGATTAATACTTACTATAGTGTGTATCCACAACAATGAGCAAATAATTTTAACCACCATAGACCTGTGTGATAAATGGAATTCTTAACTTCCAGTTATTTTTAACACACTCAAATCTGCATTTTCTAACGGATTTTTACCTTCATTGTGTCCGGAACAGACCAGGTATTGCTTATCGGGGCACGCATTAACAAAGTTTTACTGGATTTGTGGCAATTTCTTGACATTTAGTACCTATATTGTAGACTACATGTGTGCCCAATAAACTATGCATGTACATTAACTGAATGTATATTTCTCCAATCACCGTAAAACTAGTTAGTGGGACAAAAAAGTATTATTATTATTTTAGAGCCCGGAAATTAGGCAAAATGCCTTTTTCAACCGAAGTGTTAAGTAGAGATAATCAATCAATCAATCAATCAATCAATCAATCAATCAATCAATCAATCAATCAATCAATCAATCAATCAATCAATCAATCAATCAATCAATCAATCAACACTGATTTGCATTTAGGACGGTCTACCAGATGGCAGATTTCCTATCTGTTGTTTACTTAGTCTTTTCTTAAATAATTGCAAAGTAGCCTATTTGGAAATTTGTCAATCATCTCCCTTGGTAAAATGTTCCAATCCATGATTCCCATTGCCCCATTTTGTCCTCTTCAGTTCCAACTTCTTATTGTAATCTTTTAACAACATCATTCAAACTTATTCGTCTACTAACATCATTCCACGCCATCTCTCCATTGACAGATCGGAACATACCACTTAGTCGAGCAGTTCGTCTCCTTTTCTCCCAAGTCTTCCCAGCCCAAACTTTGCAAAATTTTCGTAACGCCGCTCTTTTGTCGGAAATCACCCAGAACAAAACGAGCTGCATTTTTGGGGGATTTTTTTCAGTTTCCGAATCAAGTAATCCTATGAACATGTTTCCGTAGATTTAGGAACGGAAGCACTAGTCATTATTTCGCCTTTTTGTGCCTATTTTAGCTTTCGTTGTCTATTTGAAAGTTTATGCCTTTTTTTGTCTGCTACTTGGCCGAGGCGGTAAAGGCGTGCTCGGTTTGCCCGGAAGGACGTGGGTTAGAATCCCCGCAAGAAAGTCGTGAAATTTAAGAAACGAGATTTCCACTTCCGGATGTGCATATGGACCTGAGGTTCACTCAGCCTGCACAAAAAATGAGTACCAGGTTAATTCCTGGGGGCAAAGGCAGCCGGGCGTAGAGCTAACCACTCTACCCCATCACGTGGCGCGGTTAACGATGGTGTAACCTTCCACTCCTCCAAGAGCCTTCATGGCCTATACAGAGGTGAGTTTGTCTTTGTCTTTAAAATAATCAGTGGAAGAAAATAAAATAAAATTCCAATGTACTCTATTGATAGTAAATAGAAAACCTCGTTTTCATTTAGTAAATAAAAAAATAGCATTTGCACAAAGTATATTATTGTATTACACAAATTTCTACTGAAAATCTCACTCCGCAAGCCAATTGGTCAAGAGAGTTGCCAGATCCCGTACCTGCTATGTGAGATTAAGTATTAAAACTTGATTCATATGTGTATTAAGTAGCTTACATTAAACCATTTTTTATTATTTTACTGCCCATTTCCATCATTTTAAATGCCTGTTTTTAATCATTCACTGCCTCTTCCGTAAGTTTTAAGTGCTTACTTGCCTGCCTATTTTATCCAACATAAATGCCCAAATTTCCGGGCTCTGATTATTGTTATTAACATCAAGGATCTGTGTTAAGGACTGGCAAAACAATTAGTGCACCTTTGTACCAGTAGTAGGTCTACTGCATGGAGTTTATTGTTCGCAGTTTATCACGGAACTGTAATTACCTATACATTTCAGTAAATAGCTTATTGCGATAAGTCACGTTTACGTAACAGACGTAACCAGGCGCAGTTCTACCCTTCGGTCACACGGTCACGTGCCCTTCCATCCATCAAGTATTTAAAAAACACGTATTTATAACGTCACTTTTCTCCAAAATATTCTCATTGTAGCTTTTATGTGTTAACGCTCCTTTCCCTTAAATTGGAAATGAAGTGGCGTAGGACAAGTTCGGCTCGCCAGGTGCAGGTCTTTTTATTTGACTCTCGTAGGCGACCTGCGCGTCGCGATGAGGATGAAATGATGATGAAGACGACACATACACCCAGCCCCTGTGTCAGCGAAATTAACCAATGATGGTTAAAATTCCCGGCCCTGCCGGGAATCGAACCCGGGACCCTTGTGAACAAAGGCCAGCTAGCTAACCATTTAGTCATGGAGCCGGACCTTAAATTGGAAGAAACTTGGTAACACATTTAAGTTGTGGACTTCCTCTATCATTAGTCAGCACTGTACCCTCACTTACAGCTACGATTAGCGAAAGGGGTTTACAATGAAGTGTCTGTACATTGCTCAACATCGGTCATGTCCACAGTAACAATGAAATAGTATACACTTTTTAATGTTCCGCCAAGTCTGTCCGCCTGTATGTATTTACGCACATCACGAGAAAATGCTGAACAGAATTTAACGAAAATCTAAATGCAATGGCGGAGAATAAGGCATTATAATTTAGGCTATCCACAATTTTTTTTCACGCTGAGTTTAGGAGAAGGTCTTAAATTCAATTCTCAAAATTATCTGTTATTAGTGGTCCTATCGATAAATGCTACATAACTAAAGTTATATATTGTTGAATTTCAGACCATTTATGCCTTACACACTTTTATCGTACCGACTATGAAACAGAGATATTAACGAATTTTGATTTTTTGTTGCTAAGTGCATATTAATGCCGAGCGACGAGAAAACGGGTGAATAGAATTTTAAAAAAAATCGTTACGTAAAGTCGGAGAATAAGGCGCTACAGTCTAGGCTTTAAATAACTTTATTCACGCTGAATGAAACGGTAGTTTAGGTGAAGGCGCCTAAAATTCAATTTTGAAATACCTATGTTATCATGCAACTTAATAAAATCTTATTCACAACGTGTACACGACTTCATCTAGAATTCTGTTTCCAATGTAGAATTCCGTAGTGAAGCACAATTTTAAATTTAAAGATAAGTGCCAATTACTTCGCACAGGTTGCTTAGAATAGTATCTTTTATCATCTGTTACACGTACGTTTCTTATTTCGGTTACGCCCTGCATGTTAGCATGTGTTTAACAGCCAGGATTTCTGTCTGCATTCCTATTCTTTTCAAGATCAGTCCTGCAAACTTTCAGTAGCGACGCTTTGTCCTCATCTCAAATGCTTCAGACTTTTCCATTATTGTTGAAGCTCTCATCGTCTAGGTCTTCGTGCCATGCAATAGCAAAGGTGTAGCTAACACATCCTTATTTTAGAATTAATTTCTCGCAAATTTAAAATCGTTTTATATTTGCAGAAATATCTCTAGTCATTTCAGTTCTACATTTTAATTTCTTTAGCGGATATACCCTTTCCTGAAATGCAGTTTCAAGAAAATTGCACAGAAATTTTTATCCGATAGCGATAAAATGATTAAAAGTGCAACAAAGGAGATATTGCACTTGCCGACGGATACTCCAGATGGCATGATGTACACCGAAAAGAAATACAAAGGTCTCGCTCTGTTTAAAACCTCGTGGGAAGTTTATCTACAATGCATTAATGCCTGCAATATCTTGTTGAAGACTAAACATCCACTTGGTGTCGCTTCGAGGGATTGTCACGCGGAGAGTCGGGAATGTATAGAACGCCTAAAACTAACAAACGCTAATACCCAGAAAATAACCGCCAAGAGCTACGAGAACGTGAATTCACCTCCTGGTGTTCACTACCGCAAAAGGGACTCGGAGTACAACTTTACAAAGAGTATACACCAGCAAACTCTTGGGTGCGAGATCATACCGGACTGTCTTGTAATGAGTGGAGAGAGGCTATAAAGATGACTGCTGATGTTTCTGCGGTGCGCTCGGTGCCAGGCAGATCCCTGGACAACAACCTCTGTCGGCATTGCCACGGAGAGAAAGAAACTCTTGGTCACGTCCTGGGATTCTGCACACGCGGGGAGCTCCTTAGAAACACGCGGCACCACCAGATCAGATCCTTCATTGCCGCAGAAATGAGAAAGAAGGGATTCAGTGTACATGAGGAGGTACACGGACTGGCCATAAATGGTAGTTCGCAAAGAATTGACATCATAGCCTTTAAAGACAACAGCTCTCAAGGATTCATATTAGATCCGACGGTCAGGTTCGAGCACCATAGCGGTCAGCCAGAGGAGGTTAATCTAGAAAAGATTAACAAATACAAACCCACTATCCCTTACTACAAATCTAAATACCACCTTCAGGAAATTGAAATAATAGGGATAATGGTCGGAGCTCGCGGTACCATACCTCGTCACTTCGTCGCCACATGGAAACGCTTCCAACTCCAAATGAAGCTCATCCCGGAAATCGCGACCCTCGTCCTCCGAGCCTCCATCAAGATCATGAGGCACCACCTCTACAGCTAATTTTGAATTTTCTTTTATTAATACTGTGCCCTTTTAAAGTCACTCAAGGCGTTGGTCTTCTTTCTTGATATGCGCGCCGGCTGCTCCTGAAAATAATGACATTTAAAAAAATGCCTACCGCCTTATGTAGACTCTTCTTCCTCAGAGGTGGTGCGTCCTTCGATCCCTCGGGTTGATGGGCCACACGTCTATCGGGAGTGAGGAAATGAAAGATGGGGTAAACTAAACTATAAATGACGGTACCCAGAGACTGAATTAAAATTGAAATAAATAAAATGGTTTATTTAACAAAATTTGCAAAGTGTCAAATGAAAGTAAACTGGTGTAAAAATCAAACAATGTGAAATGAAATTAAAATTTAAACAATTAAAGATCTGCCCTACAATAAGTTAATTATCTGCCTTAATAAATTTCGAATGAAGGTCGATTAGATTTAAATATTCTGGAGTACATCGAACCACAGTCCCCATGACGATGACGTGAGCACATTTAAACACTGGTCGGAAATACAGCCACATTTGAATAAATGATTTACAATACCTTGGAACATGTCCTCTCAAAATAAATTTGAGTAATTAATTAGTTAATTTATTAATTCATCCAATTGACATAGACTTTAAGGTGTCTATCAAATATTTACCTCATATTCAAATTCATTTGGGAAGCACCCAACTCTAAAATAAATAGTAAAATACTCTAACCATGTGTAACAATAAAAGAAAAAGAGGGAAAAATAAAATAACCATGAACATGGTACTTTAACCGTTATATAACCTTTGCCACATATTTAAACTGCTCGTGGCTGAAAACAAGAAAATTTATTGAACCAAAAACCTGAGTGCTACCATCACTCATTTAATTATTTAAGCTTTACTTACTTAACTGTGATAGTCTGGACGCTTAAAATATTTAAATTAATTAGGCCAAGTGCCTCAAGTTTACATCTCAAATGAAAGCGATCCCTTTACATCGTTAACTTTACCTAGTTTGCCGCTGCCTGCATTTTCATTGCGAATGCATATTTTTGTGGTACCAACTCTAGATGGAGGCAGATTTCGTCTTATTTATGTAAGTCATCTGCGGCACTTGTGATACAACTGCTTATTAAAGATCGCTTTATTTGCCTAACTGAAATGTAGTGGATTTCTAAGGCTTGGTGATTACTGACTGTCTTTTGGTATGAGCATACCACTACTATGGTTTTGACTATGAAGTAATCGATGATCTCTTACCCTAACACATGAAATCTTATTTACATAAATGAACATGTCAATGGAGAAACACTGCTCCCAAGAAATACTGAAATTAAAATAACCTGACTACACCTATATTATTTTATTTACAGACTTTAAACCAAACACAATTCACGTATCAGATTTTAAAATAATACGGTGACAAAATATATACAAAGAAATGATATCATAATAAAAATCTAGATCCCACAAATCGCTGCTTAATGCAATTTAAAATAAAAAATACTCAATATCGGAGTATAAAATATTACCCTATGTGGATTTGATGGCAATCTTCTAACCTCAGACGAAAATGTCTGGACATGACCTTATTCAATCTTTACGGACAATAATTATTGGTATTACATGTCATCAATGATTATACTTGACTGTCGAAACACGCATTGATCAGTCGCTCTGTTCACAATTTATCTCGGACTCTAAATTGCATATTTTCCGAGCATTTATTTTCCCTGGAAACTATTTGAAACAATACAGGCTTTCCGCCTACAACCATTACACATGTCGTCGCATATTTAACACTCTCGGTTAAATTATTCATCTCCCAATTCTATTTATTCATCAATATTCTCGACGTAGTAACTCATAATACGGCCTCGCTCGTATCCGGCGGGCGAAATAACTGTGTCGTTCACACATCCATTTTATGACATTATTCATGACATGGTCCAAATATCACATTTTCCATTTCTCAACACAGAACATCAGGGATATTACTATTACCTTACTCGTTATTTTGATCATCCACCGTTTCACATATTATAAAATATCAGAGCTAACTTATCAATGGCTTCCTGTGACTAATTAATTAACTGAAATAACGAGATTGCCTCTCAAAAACACGGCTATCGAAATGTGTAACCACGTTACATAAAGAGATTAAATCTTGCGTATCAACCAGATCGTCGCTAAGTACAAAGTATGAGAGCTACTGGAAACGGTCATCTGAATAATGATTACATAACCTGAAATAATAAATTGGATGCGCTAATATCAAAAGCAAACATTTAAACTAACATGGCAGCGCCTACAAAATCAAACGTCAACAAAAATACCACTCATCACCATAGCTGTTATTATTAATATTATCATCATCAGTTTAAAAATCTGCACTACACCGTATGTAAATTTCTTAGTAAAATAGGATTCTTATATGTCAAATGACTTATTTCAAAATGATCCAGAAATAATATGAAAAACATTTACTTAAGGAAACTGCGCAAATAACACATGCTAACCCTTATTTATTATTACTATTATTATTATTATTACTATTATTATTATTATTATTATTATTACGATCCTAATTTTTATAATTACAATTATTGTAACACTACGGCATTTATATTCCGAGTCGCCAAATATAATTGTCGTAGTCTCACGTTTAACTCAAAATGAAAACGATATCAAACTATAATTAATATCGTCCAACACGTGAATTATTTACAGTCCTATCTAAATTCTAAACTACATTTTTGATCATCGATTGTTCATAGTCCTACATATTTACATATTTACATTCTGCTCATTTACTTTATTTGTGCTGGAGGCAGGTCAGATCATCCTCCGGACTCCGTCATGATGGATTTAGTACTTCATCTTCAAGCTGATGTTATCCAAGAGGTCACACACGCAAACTTGATGCATTTTTACAATAGCGTTGCACACGTCCATATTTATATTAGCACTCGCATTTTTAACACTCCTACGAAGAATATTCAATGACACTGCATTGAGCACCTGACGTGAAGTTGAAAGTCTGGACTCAGCTACCTGCCTGCTGTCGTCTCTCTCTCACCCCTCTCAGTTTGTTTGTGTAAAGGATTATTGGTTATTCACCTTTTCTGACCATAACACTGGACTCAAGGTCTTAGTGCGGCAGCATTCCACAAGCGAAACGAAGTTTTTCTCCCTGTAACTGGCTTGACTAATTCTGCTCCCAAATATCTCAATTGCAATAATAGTTCTATGAGAGTGTGGAAAAATTTATATGTAATGTTCCCGATGATGTGAAGAATTTTATAATAATCGTCCACCAAAATATGACTTTTCCACGAAATATACAAGCTACACATGAAATAGGGAAAATGTTATACTGCTACGTGTTACGAAGAAATTCATTGTTCATCTCGGTCCTAGCACTTTAAGTTCATTCATGGCAAGTGTTGAGAATATGACTACCATTGTCATTTGTTAATTTAATTGCCTGATTATCTCTGCATAAACTAAAGTTGAATAAAAGTTTGTCAAAGTGTTCATTTCGGCTAAGATATTACTCACACAAATAAATACATTACTCACTCGGATGCCAACTACTGTATAACACTGAAGATTCTTACAAGACTGTGAATTCTCACAGGACTGAGATTCACCACAGGACTGAGAATTCTGACGAGACTGAGATTTCGTACAAGACTGAGGTTTCCTACGAGACTGAAGTTCACCACACTGGTGTCTTCGTTTTTGTAAACAGTCCTCCCCACTTCGAAAATAGTTCCGTGGAAGGGATGTGTCGTAATAATTCTGCACTTGGGACCGATTTATCATATGTCCGTAGGTTAGAATTCTAGGAAATGTGTTCAAAACATTCCTAATTTTGGTCCGATTTACGTGTTACATTGCGTTATGAGAAACGATCACAGGTTAATTTATACTACGGCGCGCGTCACTGGTTCTATTTTCTGTAAGAGTATGGCGCCTTCCCGCCATGACTGTTCATTTCCTGGGCGATACCACTCTTCCATGTAAAATTGAAAATTTCTCATTTAACCACTAATTAACCACACTTTTGCACTGATAAATCCTTAAATATTGTTTGGAAGTCAGGACACAATATTTCACAGCTACTTCGGGCACCAAATCGCGAAATACTAGCTGTAGATTCCCGCTATGACAAGACATTAAAATTTGCAATTTTGTGATTGGCTGAGACGTTCGCGCTCTTAGTAGTTTGGATTCTTCCATTTTCTGCCAAGGGATGACGGGTATTATTCGTGTCTCACTCGCTCTTCTAGACAGGGCGCATTCCGACGTGCCGATTCCCGTGTGAACTGGATAGAAAGTTTCCACTTCTCGTCGGCATCATAAAACATAATTGGACGTACCACTCAGGCTAGCTACTTCCTGTTTGTGCCTTAAGACGTACTCTGTGGATATATTTTCAGTCTGAACGGCGCCTGACTGTTGCTTTGTGAGACTGCAAGCTTTTCCCAGCATACTGCAGTATTCCCATATGCGAATTATTAAACATTTAATTTATGCATTAATTATGCACATTCGCTTATGGGTGCAATACATATGTACATAAAATTGATATGTTTTACCTTGTTCTTAGCGGCAGCCTGTAAATACAGGAGGTCTTTCCAAAATAAATGGAAATTATATAAGGGGGCAACTACCCAAATATTTAAATTCATTAACGATTAACGTGTTTGTTTTTTTTTTTTTTTTTTTTTGCTAGTTGCTTTACGTCGCACCGACACAGATAGGTCTTATGGCGACGATGGGATAGGAAAGGTCTATGTGAAAAAAGCGGCCGTAGCCCTAATTAAGGTACAGCCCCAGCATTTGCCTGGTATGAAAAAGGGAAACCACGGAAAACCATCTTCAGGGCTGCCGATAGTGGGGTTCAAACCTACTATCTCCCGGATGCGAGCTCACAGCTGCGCGCTCCTAACCGCACGGCTAACTCGCCCGGTTTAACGTGTTTGATATCGGGGCCATTTAATATGAACATTAGGCGCGTATTATACTAGGACACTGGTGGTGACTCCAGTTAACGTGGGCATTGGGTTATATGAAACTTATTAGTTCAATACACGAACGTTACTTATGGAGCCGCCATTTTGAGACTCAATGCGGGCGTTCCCTACAGAATTTTCATATTGCATATAAGCGAGTTTAGGATTTAAAAACGAATTTAAGAACACAAAAACTGTTAAAATTAGTTTTATCTGTCTCGGATTACATGTAATGAATAGTTTTCCTCTAACCTGCGAATTGTGTAATCTATAAGAACGCGAGTTTCATATATTGTGACCAGTTGCAATGGAATTAAAAACAGACTATATGACAAAATTATCATAAATTGTTCAGCTAGTAGGCGTAATTTAGAGTACATAAGTATGAACAAAGTGTGGACGGTTAAAATTAAATAAGTACATATAGGTTAAGGCCTAACACAAGCGGAACATTATTACAATAAATATTACAACCAGCAATTTAGGCTACATTTATAGTAAAAGGCACACATGCCAATATTAGAAAACTGCGATACATTGCAATAGAGAGTCCATATCCGTAGCAGAACGGTTGGGTGTATTAGCTACTCGGGTCCCGGCTTCGATTTCCGGTAGATACTGCCAGAAATTTAAGAATGGCAGGAGGGCTGGTATGTGGTTGAAATGGTACATGCAGCTGACCTCCATTGGACATGTGGCAGAAAAAAAACTGCTGCACCACATCGGGATGAGAACACGAGTTTACTATTACAAATAACAGAGTAGCATACATTTTATATAATAAAATATATTTTTACTTACACCTGCAATTGTGTACAGTATGTTTATTTCAGATTAATGGGCCTAACATCCTGAAAAATTAATCCGATACAAAGCGACATGATCAGAGTAATTCTTTTATTATTAAGATTTGTGAATAGGCCTACAACTTTTCAACGAACATAATAACGTCATTTATTTTACCAGTTCAATTTCCTATTGAAGGCAGCCTTAGGGACCTTCCTGATACAAGAGGTAGATTTCACAGGATTAGGAACATCGAAGAGTGTAGGGATGGCATTCCAGTCTAGCAGCTTCCTTCCATCTGTTCTCTTTACTTCTAATTGACATTCCTCAAAATGAAGCTGCAGGTAAGTATTATAATCAAGATATAGTCATTAAAATAGTTTAATAGACTAGCTTTTTACAAAAGCAAATACAATACACTTGGTAATTATTATTTCATTTTTATTTAGCAAAAGTTATACTGTACTAACCTCACACAGCTGTGAATTTTCTATTGGCTCCCACTTATCACATCGGCAATTCTGCAAGCATTTTCCCCTCCTATTATCCTTATCTGTCGGGAATCTAAATAATCAATCATTCACTACTGATATGCATTTAGGGCAGTCGCCCAGTTGGCAGATTCCCTATCTGTTGTTTTTCTAGCCGTTTCTTAAATGATTTGTTGATTTCAAAGAAATTGGAAATTTATTGAACATCTCTCTTGGTAAGTTATTCCAATCCCTAACTCCCCTTCGTATAAACAAATATTTGCCCCAATTAGTCCTCTTGAATTTCAACTTTATCTTCATATTGTGATCTTTCCTACTTTTATGGTGATGATGATGCTTGCTGTTTGAAGTGGCCTAACATCTAAGTTTCCTACTTTTAAAGACACCGCTCAAATTTATTCGCCTACTAATGTCATTCCACGCCATCTCTCCACTGACAGCTCGGAACATACTACTTAGTCGAGCAGCTCGTCTCTCTTCTCCCAAGTCGTCCCAGCCCAAACTTTTTGCAACATTTTTGTAACGTTACTCTTTTGTGGGAAATCACCCAAAACAAAACGAGCTGCTTTTCTTTAGATTTTGTCCAGTTCTTGAATCAAGTAATCCTGTTGAGTGTCCCATACCTAGAACCATACTCCAGTTGGCGTCTTACCAGAGACTTAGTTCCTTTAGATTAGTGACTTTTACAATTTGGAGGGACACAATAGCCCATTATAACTTTATTTTCATTGCATTGGATAACACACACACGACAGAAAGTAGAGAACTTTAGCCTCAAAATGGCCGTTGCCACAAAGAATTCTGGGAGCGTGATCAGACCTGTGTATATGGACCTTGTTATATTAGGGACATTGGTAGCGCTACCAAAAACAATACCAAGTTCGCCGAAAAGAGTGTAGAACATTCCTTTTCCTTGCCTCGAAGTTAACAATGGGTGTATACCAAAGTCTTTCATCGTTTATCTTCTTTTTCATAAGTAGAACTAGCAAAAGAAGGTCCTCACTTGTTGACGGCATCTTTTAAAATGAATCTAACATAACTTCTGGTGGCGATACCAATGTCTAGTGAACTTCTGCGTTGACGCCACCAGTGTCCTTGTATAGTAGAGGCCTTGAGGCCACCACACACAGTAAGCTACCCTAAGCTAAGTAATACGAAGCTATGTTGTGCTATGTCACGAATAAAAAGCTAAGCTAAACTATGCTACGCAGCCGTTTAAATATGGAGGATTAATTGAAGAGGAGACTTTTTTATTGGCCGTTGTCGTGGAAGATGAAGTAAGAGAAAGAAACAGAAAGAGAAGAAGATTCTGTATACGTGAAATTGGAGGGAGAATAATTCATAGTGAATTCCATCATTTGATCCAAACATTGCATGGACATGATGAAGAATTAAAAATCACAGCTTCACGAACTTCTCTCAAACTGATGTAAAGAAAACATGAATATGAAGTATCCAAGTTATAGAATGTAGGATTAAAATGTATCTAAAAGCAATAAATTATACAATCAATTTCCAGAGTTCATTTATTTCCTACCAACAGTTGTCTTTCGTGGTTATATCTCCTTAATAATTTGATAGACAAGTATATTTTTGTACCTTTCTAATCAGTCTTTTATTCTTTGGTCTGCCTTCCATGATAATTAACAAGCATAGAAACAATTACCGGTAAGCAATATAATAGCTACTATAATGAGGTGATTCACACACATGAAACGACTGTTTGCTAGACCCCGGGCAAAAAAGTGATAGTGCGCGTGCGCGAAGCCAGCTACAGCTATGAACATCGCCTCCTTGGCGATCTGTAAAATTTTGTTCGGCATGGCTCAGATTAGCGTAGCTTAGCATAGCAGTCTGTGTCTTGTGGCCTTAAGTGTGCAGATACTTTAAATGTCTAATTTAGAAAGACTAGGGGGACCCGTGGGAGAAATATCGCATGTTAATAAAGTATGTGGTGGAGTAGCCCCCTGGTGAACTAGTGGTGAACTAAGAAATGCACAAATCAGTACCATATTAGACAGTATTACTTACCACTTAATCTAATCTTGGATTTTTTTTACATTTATGGTATCCGATTGAACGTAAGCAAATGCAAGTGCATTGTTGTACTAACGAATGTTACGGAAGTAATTTTTGGTTTTATCATTCTTTTCTTAAGTGATAATTACAGTATCTTATAATGAAATAAAACAGGCGTCCCAGCGGCCAAAACGTGAAGTGGACAGCACTGATGGCGCGTATTTTCCTACAGGAGCGGTATTTGCAAATCGTACACTTCGTACAATTTTTTAAACTCATTTTTAAAGAGATTATCGATATTTACGAAATGGGAGTGCAATTCGTCACTGATAATGTCTGTTCTCTTTCTTTTGAATGCTCATTTGCCACGATCGGTTACTTGTGAGTGCCACAAAAGGGGTCTATACTACTGAAATATTACGGTATATATGATAAACTTCAGCAATATCGACAGTATCTGGCTACGTGTCTCACCGTCTGACAAACATTGGCGTAGACTATTTGTATTTATACGTAAGTGACAGGGAAATAACAAAACAAAAAGCGTGTACCAGATACAAATATTCAGTACATCAGGCAGGATGTCAAGTACGAGGCGGATGTTTGGATATGATTAATGAGACATGCTTCCTTCCTCTCAGCCGATAGCAGGCATATGGTATAGCAAAATACTGCACTGGTGTTGGTACAATCTCATCTCGCACTGTCGATTGCACTATCTAAGACAGAGTTTCCCAAACTTCATATGCGTGAGGCCCCCCTCACCATCTCGCACACATATCCAAGGACCCCCTTGCCTCAGAACATATTATTTAACTAGCTGATGAACCCGTGCTTCGCTACGGAATTCTACATTGTATCCATAATTCTATGTTGTATATTCCTATACACGTTGTGAGTAACATTGTATTAAATTGCATAGCTCTTAACGTTAGCCCAGAAACGCGCCAGGAAGTCACCATACATCTTTTCTCATTTGAAGACTCGGTTAGGGAATATTCATTGTAATGGTTGGCCTTCTTGCCTACCATTAGTCGCAATCAAGTTGGGGACTTTTCATTATAATGGCAGACATTCATTCTCTACCTGCCTTTTTTTCACATCCTCAGAAAGACGGTCTTAGTGGTTTTACCCAACTGAAATCAACGTAGCTCATTACAATGATGTCAGTAGGAATGTCGCGATTAAAAGCAATGCTAGCATATGAAATACTCGATCAAATGATAAATCACACCTTTTCTCACTTTTAACAAACAGTACTATGCTGCCGATCTAAAATTCCAAAGTTCCAAAGCTGGAATGACAAGGCCATTATTCCGGTAAGTGTGCACACTGCTCATTCCAATCAGCGCCTCAGAGTAGGAATCGAAGAGCTGAAATACTATGATGAATTAGTGTGTTACGTACCAGCAGTATCAGACAATGTATGAACCAGAGGAATGGTATGCTAAAGAAAAAGGGTATCTAACTCCTCAGCTATTCCCGGCCAATATTCAAGCAGACTGTTATACTCGGTACGCAGCAGTAATCCCATCTACTGGAGACGAGTGGCAGGAGAAGAGACAATGAACATCACAACAAACAATGGTCAATGTAATGTTTTTGTTCAACACTTTCATGAGCTTTCGGTATTGTAGGCCTTCACATTTAGTTTTCTTCCGACTCTGAAATGCCGCTCTCCAGCCGGGCTGAGTGGCTCAGACGGTTAAGGCGCTGGCCTTCTAACCCCAACTTGGCAGGTTCGATCCTGGCTCAGTCCGGTGGTATTTGAAGGTGCTCAAATACGACAGCCCCGTGTCGGTAGATTTACTGGCACGTAAAAGAACTCCTGCGGGACTAAATTCCGGCACCTCGGCGTCTCCGAAGACCTTAAAAAGTAGTTAGTGGGACGTAAAGCAAATAACATTATTGAAATTCCGCTCTTAAGATAGTCGGTACGGTTAAACTGAATAAAACATAAATGATCGTAAATTGTATTCTCTATAACTTTTGTAATGTAGTAGGCCTACTTTTCGATAGGAACAATAACATAGGTATTTAAAAGTGGGGGGACAGCGAACGTAAGCACATGTAGTGGACGAGTCCATTGAAAGGTACAGGAAAGGAAGAAGCTTTATACAGTGAGACTATTTCGGAAGAGTAAAAAAATGTATGCGCCCGGTCTGAAAGACCGTGACTCAAATAAACGTTGTCCTAATTTTACTTCCACGGAAATACGGAACTGACTGTACAATTAGTACGGAAATACGTTTTGCCTTGTTATATTTCCATAACACTGTTCATGTTAATTCACAACAGTTCCTATAACGCAACAGTGGAATTATGTGTTACTAAGGGTAGTGGTGGTGGTGATAATTGTTTTAAGAGGAAGTGCAATTGGGCAACCATCCTCTATGTTGCTAGGGGACCCGTGCGAGAAATCTCGCATTTTTATAAAGTAGGTGGTGGAGTAGCCCCCTGGTGAACTACTGGTGAACTACGAAATACACATATCAGTGCAATATTAGTCTTACTTACCACTTAATGTAATCTTTGATATTTTAACATTTATGGTGTCCACTTGAACGGAAGGAAATGCAAGTGCATTATTATACTGATGAATGTTCCGGAAGTAATTTTTGATTTTACTATAATCCTTTCCATAACTGATAATCCAGCATATTATAATGATATGAAACAGGCGTCCCAGCGGCCAAAATGTGAAGTGGACAAAAATGATGGCGCGTATTTTCCTACAGCAACAGTATTTGTAAATCGCACACTTCGTACAAATTATTTAAACTCATTTTTAAATCATTTATTGCTATTTATGAAATGAGAGTGCAATTCGTCACTGCTAATGTCTATTCTCTTTCTTTTGAATGCTCACTTGTCACGATCGGTTGCTTGTGAGCGCCGCATAAGGGATCTATGCTACTGAAATAATATATATAATAGGAAACTACCAATCTGAAAATCTTGAAAGCTGATATCGAAATTGAAAGTGTTATTTTGTAACAAGAGTACATTACTCTTGTATTCACTGAAACCTCTGTAGTTTAATCAAATGCAGGCGTTCCCCTTCGCTTTCTTTTTCTTTTTTTTCTTTTTTTTTTTTTGCTACTTGCTTTACGTCGCACCGACACAGATAGGTCTTCTGGCGACGATGGGACAGGAAAGGGCTAGGAGTGGGAAGGAAGCGGCCGTGGCCTTAATTAAGGTACAGCCCCAGCATTTGACTGGTGTGAAAATGGAAACCACGGAAAACCATCTTCAGGGCTGCCGGCAGTGGGATTCGAACCTACTATCTCCCGAATTCTGGATACTGGCCACACTTAAGCGACTACAGCTATCGAGCTCGGTCCTTCGCTTTCTAAAATGTACACTCTTGACCTTAACAGTTCAATTACATCGCTCTTACATTGTTACCTTTTCGTTGCATGTTTTATTCTAGTTCTGATTTGCTGAGATAGTGTGGCAGTCTGTTTAAAATCTCAGCTTCATTCCATATATGAAAGTTGCGTGCCCTTGATCAAAAAATTTCTTCTGGCCGTGGTCCTTCAATAATATGAACCACTTCATCATCGCTAAGTATTTTTTCAAATACCTCGAAAATATCCTCGAGACCCATTTGTTCTGTCATGTTGTACTGTTGTGTATTTTTAAACTGCAGTTTAAACGGTAGATGAGTGGCAGTAAAACTAATCTCTCGTTAAACTGAAGATTAAGTTTATAATACGCGACTGACAGATAAACCAATTTTTAAACTAAACCAACAGTTTAAATTTATATTATAATGCCGGCCCTAAGAGCTACGGATAGTCTGCTACTAACTTGTACCATTTATGGCCACGTTAAGAGTTACAATAATGAAATTCTAGGGATATTATTCGTTCATGTAACCTGTGTTTACAAAAAAAAAAAAAATCGCTCTGTAACTTACATTATTATTGCGAACCTCTCGGATTATCGTCGCGCTCCCCCAGTGGTCCACAGACCACAGTTTGGGAATGGCTGATCTAAGACTTTCTTCAACATTAATGTAGTCAAATGTTCAGACTGTACAGGGTGACCATATCTATATATTTTAAAAAAATATGAAAATTAAAGTCAGTCCGACCATTCTATCCGGTCGATTTCCTTCATTTTTTTAAAACTAAAAGGTATTCATGCACAGATTTGTCATCAGGTATAAATCACTTAACTTCCGCCTTCCTCAAATTATTTGATTTTTTCAATTTTCGTCCCTCTGAAGCAATCATATCTTTGATTCTAATTGAGGTACGGAGTTCGTTTTGGCCTAAGAACACTCAGTAGATCAAGCTCTTTCATTTCAGCTCTTAACTATTCAAACTGGTTGATTCTGAGGAAAGTTATGAGTACACATTCAATCTGACGTCTCATTTCTTCAACATTTTTTCTCATTGAAGCAATTATATATTTGGTTGTAATTGAGGTACGCAGTTCGTTTCGGTCTAAAAACACTCAGTGGATCAAGCGCTTTCTTTTGAGGTAATAAATACTTAAATTGGTAGATTCTGAGAAAAGTTATCAGTACATTATTGTCTCCATGACGAAGATCTTTGAAGGACTTTTTAACAGTTTGGCGCGTAGTGTTGTTCCAAGGAACGTTTAATTCAATTTCTTTGTGTGATGAATTTTCAAGTGTTTTGTTAACATAATATTACATTCTATTACCGCAGCAGATCATGTGCTTTATTTCATTACCTCGAAACTTTACAAATACATCTGTGAGGATAGTAACGAACAACACCATACTTTGTACATTGCGGGCGGAGCCAGCGGGAAACTGCTAGTTTGAAAATGAAAAAGAAACGGGGGATTACCATACCGTAAAGCAGCGGCGCCGACTACGAGGGTGCTAAGGTGCTCGAGCACGCTGCAACATTTTGGTGAGTGTGTTCAGCACCCCCTAAAAACAGCGAGAAGAAAGATAAGAAAGAGATGAAAACAGAAGAAAGAAAGAAAAGGAAGGAAGAAAGAAAGAAAGAAGAAAAGGGGGTAACTTAATTGCTCGTCGTATTTCTTAACAGGTGGAATACCAAAGTATTTTTGTCCCTACATTACCAAAGGCGTTGCTGAGGAGCCCACTAAGAACATTTTGTTTCCTTTATTTTCAATCACAAGTGAGATATATAGATGTTTTATTTTATTAATTAGAACTGATTCATCCGAAATTTCATCCAGGTTAATTGATTCCGGGCGTAGTTTGTAAGGATCGCTTTAACTAACCCCGTCATTGCACGTTCATCAGAACGTTCTTTCTTTTCCGCCCTGAAAATGTTAAAAACTTACTTGCGCAGTACCATGACGCAAGAAAAATCGAACGATAATGCAATCATTCACGTCCATAATCTTTCTTTCTTTCTTTTTTTCTTTCTTTCTTTCTTTCTTTCTTTCTTCCTTTCTTAATCCGTTTCCGTCCAGGGTTGGTTTTTCCTGGGACTCAGCGAGGTATCCCACTTCCACCGCTTCCAGGGCAGTGTCCTAGTGCGTGACATTTTTGGGGCGGGGGATACAACTGAGTAGGACGAACAATGCCTCTCCCAGGCGGCCTCACCTGCTATGCTGAATAGGGGCCTTGTTGGGCAATGGGAAGATTGGAATAGACAAGGAAGAGAGAAGGAAGTGGCCGTGGCCTTAAGTTAGGTACCATCCCGGCATTTTCCTGGAGGAGAAGTCGTAAATCACAGGAAACCATTTCGAGGATGGCTGAGGTGGGAATCGAAACCCCCTCTACTCAGTTGACCTCCCGTGGCAGAAAGGACCCTGTCCCAGTCCTCGTACAACTTTTCAAAAAATGTCGTGGCCGGGAATAGAACGCGGGCCTCTGGGGGAGGCAGCTAATCACGCTAACCACTACACCACAGAGGCGGACATGTACATAATCAAGAAATAAACAATAAATTGAATCTCGAAAGTGTGGCGAACATTTTTATCAAACGATGGACTGTTCGCAGGAACACTATGAGTAAGAATTAAAACCATGAACTATTACGACATTCAGTGTTGCCAGCGCCTAACAACAGAAGTGGGAACTATTCACAAGGCACTCCAAAGTGAAGAGTAAATTTCACGTCACGGAAAAAAAAAAAAAAAAAAAAACTAATTTCCTGCTATAATTATGTCATTATTCTGGTGATGTAACAGTAACGACAGAACAGCTGGTAACGTGTGGTTTGAAGTGATGAAGCACGCTGTAATATAACTGCAAGCACTTTGGTCGACATTTTATAACATTACTGACTTTACTAAAATTGAATGTACTTGAAATAAATACAGTACTAACCTGAAATGTCCGTAATTTCGGTGACAGGGTTCGCCGAAATGGATCCCCCAAATTTAGATGGAGCATGATAAATATTTTCTCTCCGAGGCCTGTACATTGTCGATGTACAGAAAGACGTGTATTGGTACATCCACTACGGGCCTTTCCTAATCCTCTGAAAACGATTAAATAGGTGCAAAGTGCACCAAGATTACATACATACATACATACATACATACATACATACATACATACATACATACATACATACATACATACATACATACATGCATACATACATACATACATACATACATACATCTTCATTATAGGCCGACATGCCTTTCAGCGTTCAGTCTGCAAGCCTCTGTGTATTTACTAATCGTCGCCACAATCCTTTAATTGAAACTACACGTGGCCTCGATTAGTTCAATACCTCTTATCTTTAAATCGTTAGAAACTTAGTCTAACGATCGTCGTCTTGGTCTCTACTTCTCTTACCCTCCATAACAGAGTCCATTATTCTCCTAGGTAACCTATCTCCCTACATTCACCACACATGACCTTACCACCGACGGTTTATGCGCACAGCTCCATCCATCGAGTTCATTCCTAAATTAGCCTTTATCTCCTCATTCCGATTACCCTCCTGCCATTGTTCCCACCTGTTTGTACCAGGAATCATTGTCGCTACTTTCATGTCTGTTACTTCTAGGTTATGAATAAGATATCCTGAGTCCACCCAGCTTTCACTCTCGTAAAGCAAAGTTGGTCTAAAAACAGACCGATGTAAAGATAGTTTCGTCCGGGGGCTGACTTTCTTTTTAGAGAATACTGTTGATCGCAACTGCGAGCTCACTGCATTAGCTTTACAGAACCTTGATTCAATCTCACTTACTATCCTAGGGGAACCCACATCCTAAATACTTGAAATGATCCACCTGTCCCAGCTTTGTATTCCCGACCTGACATTCAGTTCTGTTGAATTTCTTACCTACTGACATCAATTTAGTCTTCGCAAGGCTAATTTTCATAACATACTCATTGCACTTATTTTCAAGTTCCAAGATATTAGACTGCAGGCTTTCAGAACAATCAGCCATTAAGACCAAGTCGTCAGGATAGGCCAGACTGCTTACTACATTTTTACGTAACTGAATCCTTCCTTGCCACTTAATACCTTTGAGCAGATGATCCATGTGAACTACGAACAACAGCTCTTTCTACGAATAATATCAATTTTCACAGCAGTCCAATTGTCAACATAAATGCCTGTGATTGATTTTAATAATCTACCCTTAATCCCATATTCCCCCAAATAAGACCTCCACAATGACTGGGAATAAACTAGTTAAAGTATATTCTAACATGACTAATTCACTGAGATCCGCTTCATCACAAGCAACATTATAGCCTTCGGTACGTAAGCGTAGTCACTAAGGGAACAACCGAATTATTCCCCCCCCCCCCCGCCCCCTATTAACACTGAGGTAGTGATTTACAGTCGAAACCTGTTTTAACTACTCGGAACGGACCGCCAGTTAACAATCGTTTTTAGGCGGTAGTCGCAAAAAGCTGCTTTTTTTTTTTGTTGCTAAAAGTGTCCTACCTGCAAGTCTTAGGCTGCACATTTACATAATAATAATAATAATAATAATAATAATAATAATAATAATAATAATAATAATAATAATAATAATAATAATAATAATAATAATTGTACCGGGATGTACACCCCGAAGCCGCGCATTCAAATTCAGCGCCTAAAAGAACTCCTCTATTGGTAAAACAGTGAAACCGAAACTACACCAACTTAGAACTTTACTCAGAAGATGTCACCACAAAAAAAGTGAGTAATTTTGTAATTGTAAAGTTGCTTAACTTGAGTGAATTTCTACTTGTTTTGTTCGACATTCACCAAGAAGTTTGGACATTTTTCACAGAGGACACCACTAAAAACTATGATCATGCACCCTGGTGCGAGTTGTAAGAAGTTATAATTTAAAGAAATTTTGTATTTCTTGGTTTTTGTAACTGAATGATGTTCATTTATTTTTGGGTTGGCAATATTTCCTGTTTCTTTCCGCCAGTTTTGAATCTAGCCAATCCCTTATTTCTGTATTTAATTTTCAACCTATCACAGGCTTCTTGTTCGATTCTAAGTGTAACTTTTGAATTTATCCAATAAAATTGAGAGGGTGTAGCTAGTTTAATCTTGAATGATCTCGAACCTTCCCTGAGGGTTTATAAACTGCAACTTTTCTCGTTTCTTGGCCAATTGATCGTCATCTTACTGTGTGTGTGTGTCAAAGCAGTAGGCGGGCACTGGACATTCTCTTTCAACAGAACATATACCAGGTAATGGCCACATAACTTCTTTCTTTCTTGCTACCTCCGCAGTTTGACCCTAGGGAAAGGACAGACTCTTTAGTTATGTAACCAGCTTTTCTAAAATGTAACTTCTTCCGGCTAATGTAAAAACTTCATAAAATCTTTAAATGTAAATTGGGGATAGAGAGTGAATTACCCTCTCGAGCTCCCCTTCATCTTGGTTTGAGGTGACTACGTTTTTATAACTGTTTTTCATTCTGTAATATGGTAAAGTAATTTCTATACGAGTCACCTTCATAGTTTGGGAATAGCCCCTGTTTCATCGGCCTTAGAGCCCCTTAGGTTGTTTTAGTGTTCATAACTAGGAGTGCAAGTATATGCCTCCATTCAGTTTGTGTTTCGGACCATTTACTTAACCTGTTCTTTTCCGCAAAGGCCCTGTAGGTTGGGTACAAGATACCCCTGTTTCAAATTGTAAGTTGGGCCATGAAAGGCCAGAGAGTGTACGATTTTTGATATTGCGTCGTCATAAGACATATCTGTGTCGTCATAAGACATATCTGTGTCGGTGCGATGTAAAGCAAATAGCAAAAAAAAAAAAAGAAAAAAAAGAAAAAAAGATATTGCCTCGAGGAGGCTGAAAGGAAACGGAGAGCCGGTTAGCTCTTTCTCAAATTTTGTAATTGTAAAGTGTGCCTCTTAGAGGCTAGATATCGCAAATTTAAGAGCAAGTGCTCTTTGAATTAGGGGATTTCTGCCCTTTACTAAAGTTGTCCTTTTTTGAATTGTAAATTTGAGCTGGGAGCTCAAGAATTGTACAGCGAGGGGCTTAAAGTGCAGGACCCGTCGAATTCACTAATATTGTATTTTCCTTGACTTGTTCCAAAATTGCTAATTGTACCTGTTATATTGTTGTTTGTTGATTTTTGAAATTCTAAAGAATCATAACCTTTGTTAAAGTTTTAAATTAATTTTGAGACTATAGTTAGATCCATTCAAGCCCGCACCTTCTTTAACCTCTTTCTGCTCCACGGGTAGCCCCGTAATAATAATAATAATAATAATAATAATAATAATAATAATAATAATAATAATAATAATAATCTATAAAATGAATGTTTGTTTATATGTATCGAATGGACTCAAAAACTGCTGGACCGATTTCACTGAAAATGTCACAATTTGTTCTTATTACCCCTGGGAGGGTTTTGTGAGTGGTTTGAACGAAATCTGATGGGTTGTTCGGCACGGAGGTGAGAAGGGAAAAAAAAAAAAAAAAAAAAAGGAAACAGGGGAAGGTAAGTAAACCGCATGACAAGTCTGATCAGCGGGTTGGTTTACGTCGCACCGACACAGATAGGATAGGTCTTATGACGACGATGGGATATGAAGGAGCTAGGAGTGGGAAGGAAGCGTCCGTGGCCTTAATAAAGGTACAGCCCCAACATTTGCCTGATGTGAAAATAGGAAACCACGGGAAACCATCTTCGGGGCTGCCGACAGTGGGATTCGAACCCACTATCTCCCGATTACTGGATTCCTGCCGCACTTAAGCGACTGCACCTATCGAGCTCGTTTTTCTTCTTATTATTATTATTCTATAAATGGTATATAAAAATGAAAAGTCCAAGTTCAGTCCTCATGGCATAGGGGGTGAGAAGGAGTGAAGAAAGAAAATGTCGAAAATGACAGAGATTACGGGTGAATGTGTGTGTATGTTTCAGTATAGCTCTCAACCAAACATGATACTCATATAACTTAATATCTGGAAAAATTACTGTAGGGGCAAGAAACCCCAAATGATCTCAGGGGCAGAGTGCCAATTTGCCCCACCACCACCACCACTACAAAATAAATCTCCTCCTTGATTTTAAGTCCCCTTAAAATGCGGAGTTTGGTAGTCTTCGCAGGTTGTTGTGGGGTTAAATCTGGAGAAGGTGGTGGATGGTTTTATATCAAGAAATGAGATTAGAAAGCGGACATTCCTTCAGAGAACTAATTTCAGGCAGTACATCGGGTGTTAGAGCTTTTCACATTTCATATCATAAAATGCATAATATAGAGTACAGTAATACGATATTTACTAAGAAAATGTATTTATGTAGCAAGTTCTATTTTTTTTTTACTTGTGATTATTTTAGATAGCTTCGCACATAAAACATTCCTTCAAAATACTTATTTATGAAAAGTTCTATTTCTCTGTTTACTTGTGAATATTATTGAAAACTCTAATTGTACCGGGCGGTACACCTCTACTCTGTTTATTTAAAAGTTGCGCCAGTTGAAACTCCTCTTCTGGAGGAAGGTTGAACTTTATCTATTCTATTAATTCTCTACTTTCTCAGAAGATGTCACCACGTGGAAAATTTTGAGTTTTTGAACTGTGTCACTTTTGATGTGTTTTTGTTTCGCTTGAAGTAAGAAGTGTGAACTTTCTCTTCTAGAGGACACTACTGAAGAATTACAATAGTGCAACCTAGTGCGAAATCAAAGAACTATTTTGTTGGAGAAATTTTTATTTCAAAAGTTTGTTTCTTGTTAAATTTCTTTCTGTTATTGTTTAAGTTGGCTGTATACCCCTCTTTTTCCCCTAGTTTGGATCTAGCCAATCCCGAATTTCTTTAATTAATTTTCCACCAATAATGTGTTTCTTTTTCCTCTATGTAGGGGTTTCTTTTCCCGAACCAATAAAGATTTTGTGGGAGGGTGTTTTATTTCCCCTAACGCCTAGAATCTTCCGCGAGGGGATATAAACTGCTGATTTTGGGGTCTCCGGGCCACTTCTGTTCCATCTTTCAGTGTATTAAGTACATAGCAGGAGGCGGGAAGCGCCTCTTTCCTCGGCAGCGATCTACTACCAGGTAATGGCCTATTAATATCTTCTTTTCTTGCTAGGTCGGCAGTTTAACTCTCGCGGCGGGTTCGAAGCGTTTTCCATCATGTAACCTTTTCCTAAAATGTAACTACTCTTTTCTTCTTTTTCTTGTAAAGTTACATATTGGGATAGAGAGTGCTAACCCTCTCGAGCTCCCACTCACATTTGTTTTGAGGTGAACTTATTTTCTCAAACTTTTCTTCGTTTATGTAATGTAAAGTGTTCTTCTCTAAGTCACCTCTGTAGTATGAGATTAGCCCTTGCGTTAGTGGCCCAGAGCCAGATTAGGTTTTAAAAGCAAAGTGTATTAGGAGTGCAAGTTCGCCTCCTCTCAAGTTGTATTTTAGAGGTCATGTATTAATCTTTTCTCACCTAATAGACCTCAGTAGGTTGGGTATTTTACCCCTGTGTATATGTCCTTTGAGGACAACTTGAAAGTTGAGTTTGGTGTGGCCTGGAAGAGGCTTAACTTTAAGAGCGAGTGGCTCTTTTCTAAAACTGAGAGTTGTATGCCTCGAGGAGGCTTTGCTGTGTAATTTGGAGCAAGGGCTCCAGGGTTTGAGTGGGGTCTTCTGCCCCTTTTGTTGAAATTGGTATATCGTAAAGTTGAGCTAGTTGCTCAAGAATTGTGTTTTCAGGGCTCGAAGCCCAAATTCTTTAATCCCTGTAATTGTACATTTCAAATTGTATTTCGGCTACTAAGTACCTGTTCTATTTGTTGTTACCTAATTTTGAAAAGAAAATATAACCTTGTTAAATTTTAAAATTTAATTTCTCTTTAGTAGCTTGAGACCTATTCACCACCCAGCACCTTCTTTCATGCTTAACTACCGCTAAAACACGGTAACAAGTGGTAGCAGAGCGTGGTTGAATGGGTCTCAATTTAGCCCCTTTTGACGGCTAAACATTGCTTTGATTCGAACTCTAACAATTTTCTCAGTTGCTGGAATTTTTTGAGTTTTTCAAAATTGTTCTGTCATCATGCCCGGCCCTCGCGATGTTCTCCTCCTTAACTACTTGCGCAAAGAGGAGTTGATATATGAGTTAACTATCAGAAACGTTCAATCTGGAGGCACGGTTGCAATAGACACTAACAAGCTTAGAGAGTCCCTTGATTTGCCCATTTCCATCCCCAATTTGGGAGAGAAAGAAATTGACGACTCTCTTTCCACGATTGTCGAGAATATTACTGGGCTAGCATCGGTAGTCAGCTTTTTTGATGAAAACGATCCATCTCCTAATCAAATTAAGCGTGTGCAAGGCAGGCTGTATCACTTTGCAAATAGAGTTAATGATCTATTGTCTCTAAAGGTGAATGACGTTCAGAGGAAGCAAGCTAATACGCTCCTTGAAACTATTTCTGAATTGTCTAATAAGGTCACTCAATTGCTAACCGGCGAAGCTCCTCCCAAAACTGATCAACCCGCCACGGTGAATGTAGGTAACGAGGAAGAGCCTCCTCAGGGAGAAGTCAATAGGATAACCGTTGCTGCTCAAACTATCTCTGCCCCATCGAACAACGAATCTGAACGCCGTGCGTCATTGAGTAACATCCGCTCTGAATTAACTTCCTTGCCCTTGAAACCTTTAACGACTATGTCACCTGGGTTCAGCAGCTTGCCTCATCCATTGGCAATGTTGCTTAGAGGTATCTCTAAGTTTTCCGTCAACACCACCAGTGACGTAATTTCATTTTTAAGATTTCTAGTGGAATTTCAGGATCATGCCCTTGTGTTTTCTCTTTCCCCATGTCAAATTTTGCAAATTATCTATCCTTATGCTATTGGTGTTCTATCTGACAAAATAGTTAGAGCCATTGCCGAGCAATCTTCTATTGAGGATTTCCACGCCCATTTGCTAGCTAACTTCATCCCGGCTAGGGCCAGGTCCTCCCTTATTCAGAAATACTATTATCGGGTACAGCGCTTGGATGAAAACCTGGCAGACTTCATCCAAGATATTAAGTTTTATACTAGGGTGTTTGCTCTCCACTTCCCTGAGGATCAGATCGTGCAAGCTATTGTTGAAGGGATTTCACCACCCTACAGGTCATATTTGTGTTTCGCGGCGTGCCCGCAAACCTTCTCTGAACTGGAAGCATTAGCCGTCTCTGCGGAAGGAGTTAGGTATGCCGATTCCTTGCGTGTGGCGAAAGAACCCCCGCCTTCCTTTAGTAACACTCGGCCTCCACCTCGCCGACCAGTCAATCCCCGTAAATGTTATGCTTGTGGGTCGCCTGACCATCTGCGGAATAAGTGTCCTCTGATCAAGTCAAGTGGGACAAGGAATGGAGTAGGGTCATCACAAGGCTGTTTTAAGTGTGGGGCCTTCTCACATATCGCCAAGAATTGCCCAAACTCAAATAGCACCCCCTCCTGCTCAACTTCTGGTGCAAATTCCAGCTATTCCAATAATAAAAAGTGACTAGTGGCGTCGGCTGAGCCGACTAATCCATCTTCCCGAGACTTAGCCCCTAGTAAACAGGTTGTAAATGCAGAGAACGACCAGGCTTCAAATTCATCTTTTGAATGCCCTAAAGAGTGTCTTAGGATTGCGGCGGATACCCCCGCACCTGTTCCTTTTCTTAAGATTGAGTTAAATAACGAGCCTATAACAGCTCTCTTAGATTCAGGCAGTGTTTGTTCCATTATTTCGGCTGATTGGTATTCTAAATTGAAATCTGTTTGTAAACTCCCTGACTATGTCTCTTCTCCTGTTCAATATGTTTCGGCTAATTCATCTCCATTAGAAATTCTAGGTTCCATACATGTCAAAATTCGGGTTTTTAAATTTACATGGAAGATCAAATTGTTTGTGGCCAAGCGTTTGTCTTGCCCCATCATATTGGGAGCGGACTTCATTTCTCACACTGGTCTTGTGCTCGATCTCCAGGGTAGGTCGTGCATATTCAAATTTGCGTCCAATTGTAGAATTCCCTTGTTAAAGTGTAATTCTGTATCATGTTCATCTATTTCGCCTACCCAGGATGAGATGTTGTTAGACCTTAGACATCTACCTGAGGAGCAGGCTGATAGTATTCGGAAACTGTGTCAGTCGTTTCCCGAGGTGTTCTCTGATACTCTTGGTGTTACTGACCTTATTGAATACAAAATTGAGGTCACGGATTCAATTCCTGTCCGTTTTCCACCGTATAGGCTATCTCCACCTAAAATGAAGGCTCTGAAAGAAATCATCGATCAGATGTTGAAGGATGGTATTATTAGGCCCTCTAAGTCAGCGTATTCTTCGCCTATTTTTCTAGTCCCGAAACCCCAAGGAGGCTTCAGGCCTGTCATTGATTACAGGGCTCTCAATCGGAAGGTGGTGTTGCAATCTGTGCCCCTTCCCGACCTTCATTCTTGCTTTTCATGGTTTCGTAAGGCCAAGTTCTTCACCATCTTGGACTTGAATCAGGCCTATAATCAAATTCCCCTTGCCGAAGAGTCTAAACATCTTACAGCGTTTGCCACGGACTGGAATTTATATGAATACAACCGCGTGCCTTTCGGGCTCCCCACGGGGGCAGCTGTGCTCACTAGGCTACTAGATAGGGTCTTTTCCGACATCAAATTTGAGTACTTATATCACTACTTGGATGATGTCGTCGTATTTTCCGAAACCTTTGAAGAACATCTAGATCATTTGCGAGAAGTTCTCAATCGCCTTCGTAAGGCTGGGTTAACTGTTAAGTTGTCCAAGGTTGCCTTTGCTAAGCCCTCTATGTCATTCCTAGGGCATATTGTGTCACCTGATGGTGTAGCAGTCGATCATTCTAGAACACAGGCCATCCGTGATTTTAAACCTCCTAAGGACATCAAAGGTATCGCTAGATTCATTGGTATGGTGAATTTCTTCAGGAAGTTTATTCCTAACTTCGCTAATAGAGCGGCGCCCTTAAACCTTCTTCGTAGGAAAGGCATCAAATTCGAGTGGGGACCTTCTCAACAAGCCGCTTTCGAAGATCTTAAATTAGCTCTCTGTAATGCCCCTGTACTTGCTATGCCTGATTTCTCGAAGAAATTCATCGTCCAAACGGACGCGTCGTCGTCAGCTGTAGCTGCAGTCCTTCTTCAAGAGACTGAACTAGGGAGGCGTCCCATCGCCTATGCATCTAGGACTCTATCGGTACAAGAAGCCAAGTATTCCATCTATGAGCTCGAAGGGTTGGCAGTCTTATTCGCCTTAGAAAAGTTCCGTCTCTATCTGGAACATGTCAAATTCGACCTGGAGACAGATAATCAAGCCTTAAGCTGGGTCTTAGGTAGGCCGCGTCGTACTGGTCGTATAGCCCGTTGGGCCATCCGTATTTCTGCCTTCCAATTTGATGTACGACATATCAGAGGTACCGAAAATGTTGTTGCTGATGGACTCAGCCGTATGTTTCATAACGACGTCGAGACCCACGAACCGGTCGATAGTTCATCACCTTCCGAGTCCATACTATCTGGTGTTAATGCCATCTTAACAGGTGCTCCCATGCTTTTTAGGGATATTGAGAAATACCAACGTGAAGATCCGACGCTGGCTCCTATAATGGAAACCCTTTCTTCTGGGGAACATGTTGTCCCTTATGTTCTGAGGAATGGTGTTCTATGTTGCCCTTCGAGGCATGATAAGTTGATGAAAGTTGTTGTTCCAGCGGTTCTTGTACCTATGATCTTCAAATACTATCATGAGACCCCATTGGGGGGGCATCTTGGAATCTTTAAAACTCGTGAAAAGATTCGTGAAATGTTCATATGGAAAGGTATGGACGGTGAAATTCGAGAACTTGTAAAAGCTTGTAAATCTTGTTTGATCAGTAAACCCACCATGTCCACTAAAGTAGGCCTTTTGTCTTCTCATCAAGCGTCGCGCCCCATGGAACGCCTGTATATCGATTATGTGGGACCCTTCCCCCAGTCAAAGGGTAATGCCAACAAGTTCATCTTTGTGTGTGTAGATGGTTTTACAAGATTTTCCTGGTTATTTCCGACTAAGCTGGCTACCGCTCAGTCCACCATTACTTGCCTAAATTCTATTTTTGCTTCTTTTGGTCCGTGCCAATACATTGTATCTGATAATGCTAAAGCTTTTACATCAAATCTGTTTCGTAAATTCTGTTTTGACTTGTCCATCTCTCATGTAACTACATCTGCTTATTACCCTCAACCATCTCTGGCTGAACGGGTTAACCGCAATCTCAGGTCCGCACTTATTGCCTATCATCATGAAGATCATTCTAGGTGGGACACGTCCCTGCATTGGTTAGCTTTTGCTTTGAATTCGGCGGTTCATGAATCTCACAAATTTACTCCAGCTTCTTTGATGTTTAAGTTCGTTCCCAACACGCCGCTCTCTAACCTCTGGTCTCTGAATGACATTCTGCCCGAGACAATAGATCCGGACAACATTAAAGATCTTTGGAAGAAGGCTAAAGCTAATCTTAAAGTGTCTCATGAAAAGGTTAGGGAAAGGTATGATCGTGGACGGAGACCCACCACTTTGAAGGTAGGTGACCAGGTTATGGTCAAAAATTTTGTTCCCGCGGGCAAGCTTGCCCCCAGATTTCATGGGCCTTGTATCATTCTCGATTTTCTTACGCCGGTTACCTTATTGCTAAGTAATCCAGCCACCGAGAGGATATTTAGAGTTCACCTGTCCCAGGTGAAACCGGTGTAATTTCTGTGTTAACTTGCTCCATATTATTTTGAAAGGATATGAAGGTTATATTTTTTTTGAGTTTCACTTTTAAGGCATTCTGCCCCTTCTGTAATATTTTGGTTTTAGATGTAAGCCTTATGTAAAACCTGCCCCGACCCGTTAAACTGCCATCCTGTTCTTGCCACGGCCATTACCACGCTCCCGTCTCCTGCTCCTCTCTACACAGTGGCTTAATGAATACCATGAATATCTGCACGCCGCTGGCCCCTCACTCTCTCTACAAGCCTGTACCCTCAAAGAAAATAATTGTCCAACACAATTCTGCCGCCTAGCTTTAATGTTTCAGCGCCCCCGCAGCCGCGCAGCGCCGTGCAGCGACTGGGGAGGGGGATGGGCCCCCTCCTCTCCAGCGAGGACGACATGTGCACGGCGAGCCGGAGCTCACCTCCCGGCCAAGGCTGATGTGCGGCGCACGACCTGCTACATGCCCGCAGCCTGTATCTGTTCACCGCGGGCGCGGCGTACTTCAACACCTCTGCTGCTCCCCTCATAGTGCGGGCGAGCGGTATCTCAGGGTACTTGAGGGGTCCGAGCGGCCTCCGTTGGACGCAAGCTGCAACGGCCGGTCTGGCCATCCGACTCAATCTACATCAACTACATGGACAGTCACCATAAGCAATAATTACATTTGGGAATTTAACAACAATATTTGGCGGACATTGCAAAATTTTTCTTCACCTTTAAGTAGTAAAAGTTTATCTTCAGAAATACAAATTCTACAAACATAAAAACTTTACTGCACCGGCAACAACAAAATTTTGAAATTGCAACCAACCAAATTACTAAAATCTTATAAATGCTTCCGCAATTAATCTTAATATCAACATCAAAACTTGGACCTTATTTTGGAAACAAAGCTTATGTTCTTCTGTGTTACCCCTTGGAGGAACTTTTGGGGGGGGGAGGTCTGTACCGGGCGGTACACCTCTACTCTGTTTATTTAAAAGTTGCGCCAGTTGAAACTCCTCTTCTGGAGGAAGGTTGAACTTTATCTATTCTATTAATTCTCTACTTTCTCAGAAGATGTCACCACGTGGAAAATTTTGAGTTTTTGAACTGTGTCACTTTTGATGTGTTTTTGTTTCGCTTGAAGTAAGAAGTGTGAACTTTCTCTTCTAGAGGACACTACTGAAGAATTACAATAGTGCAACCTAGTGCGAAATCAAAGAACTATTTTGTTGGAGAAATTTTTATTTCAAAAGTTTGTTTCTTGTTAAATTTCTTTCTGTTATTGTTTAAGTTGGCTGTATACCCCTCTTTTTCCCCTAGTTTGGATCTAGCCAATCCCGAATTTCTTTAATTAATTTTCCACCAATAATGTGTTTCTTTTTCCTCTATGTAGGGGTTTCTTTTCCCGAACCAATAAAGATTTTGTGGGAGGGTGTTTTATTTCCCCTAACGCCTAGAATCTTCCGCGAGGGGATATAAACTGCTGATTTTGGGGTCTCCGGGCCACTTCTGTTCCATCTTTCAGTGTATTAAGTACATAGCAGGAGGCGGGAAGCGCCTCTTTCCTCGGCAGCGATCTACTACCAGGTAATGGCCTATTAATATCTTCTTTTCTTGCTAGGTCGGCAGTTTAACTCTCGCGGCGGGTTCGAAGCGTTTTCCATCATGTAACCTTTTCCTAAAATGTAACTACTCTTTTCTTCTTTTTCTTGTAAAGTTACATATTGGGATAGAGAGTGCTAACCCTCTCGAGCTCCCACTCACATTTGTTTTGAGGTGAACTTATTTTCTCAAACTTTTCTTCGTTTATGTAATGTAAAGTGTTCTTCTCTAAGTCACCTCTGTAGTATGGGATTAGCCCTTGCGTTAGTGGCCCAGAGCCAGATTAGGTTTTAAAAGCAAAGTGTATTAGGAGTGCAAGTTCGCCTCCTCTCAAGTTGTATTTTAGAGGTCATGTATTAATCTTTTCTCACCTAATAGACCTCAGTAGGTTGGGTATTTTACCCCTGTGTATATGTCCTTTGAGGACAACTTGAAAGTTGAGTTTGGTGTGGCCTGGAAGAGGCTTAACTTTAAGAGCGAGTGGCTCTTTTCTAAAACTGAGAGTTGTATGCCTCGAGGAGGCTTTGCTGTGTAATTTGGAGCAAGGGCTCCAGGGTTTGAGTGGGGTCTTCTGCCCCTTTTGTTGAAATTGGTATATCGTAAAGTTGAGCTAGTTGCTCAAGAATTGTGTTTTCAGGGCTCGAAGCCCAAATTCTTTAATCCCTGTAATTGTACATTTCAAATTGTATTTCGGCTACTAAGTACCTGTTCTATTTGTTGTTACCTAATTTTGAAAAGAAAATATAACCTTGTTAAATTTTAAAATTTAATTTCTCTTTAGTAGCTTGAGACCTATTCACCACCCAGCACCTTCTTTCATGCTTAACTACCGCTAAAACACGGTAACACTAATCAAAAGACTCTTTCAAAAATATATTTGAGAAACAAGCTCTATTACTAATCGAAAGCGACTTTCAACCTATTAGGTCGTGTTACGTACATTTAGTACGTGATGAAGAGATGTTAAGTACAGAACAAAAATGGCCAACCAGACACCAGTGGGATCCGAACCCACAACCTCCCGATTTCGCGTCGGTTGCTCTACCAATTGAGCTATGGTGGCCTAGGCCATCTTTGTTCTGTTGGAAAGGATCTAAGCTACAGGTCTGGTACTACTACCATCACACTGTAGAGTGCGTTCAAGTTGCCCGTTGAGGGCCAAGTCAATGAATATTGAATTTTCACTCGTGTTACGTACATTTAGTACGTGATGAAGAGATGTTAAGTACAGAACAAAAATGGCCAACCAGACACCAGTGGGATCCGAACCCACAACCTCCCGATTTCGCGTCGGTTGCTCTACCAGACCTGTAGCTTAGATCCTTTCCTGCTTTTTAGGTCATATTTTACTTTTTTAGTTCATTTTATCCTGGCGTAGCCTCCGCGGCTCAGGTGGCAGCGCATTGGCCTCTCACGGCTGGGTCCGCGGTTCAAATCCCGATCACTCTATGTGAGATTTGTGTTGGACAAAGCGTAGGCGGGACAGGATTTTCTCCGTGTACTGCGGTTTTCCCTGTCATCTTTCGTTCTAGCAAAACTCTCTAATGCCATTCCATTTCATCTGTTGGTCATTAATCATTGCCCCAGAGGAGTGCGATAGGCCTCGGCAGCCGGCACGATTTCTATCCTCGCCGCAAGATGGTGGCGTCATTCCTTTCATCTCTGACCCGGTCAATGACTGGAAAACAGGTTGGAGTTTCTTTTTTTTTTTTTTTTTTTGCTAGGGGCTTTACGTCGCACCGACACAGATAGGTCTTATGGCGACGATGGGATGGGAAAAGCCTAGGAGTTGGAAGGAAGCGGCCGTGGCCTTAATTAAGGTACAGCCCCAGCATTTGCCTGGTGTGAAAATGGGAAACCACGGAAAACCATCTTCAGGGCTGCCGATAGTGGGATTCGAACCTACTATCTCCCGGATGCAAGCTCACAGCCGCACGCCTCTACGCGCACGGCCAACTCGCCCGGTTTGGAGGTTTTTATATGAATTGATATTTTCCTAGATTGTAGGGCATAATATGCTTGTATATTTTGAACTTCTTTAGGTCACAAACTCCTGAACCCTAGTCATAATTGTTAACAGCTGATGTGTCAGTGTGGTGAAATGTCTACCAAGAGCCAGCCTTGGCCATGGCAACGCCACAGAGAGCACTTGCTAACTTGCATGGTGTTTTGTGACGATACGTGTGTGGCCTTCATGTTGCCGGCGGGCGGGCGAGCGAGCACCTCCTGGTGCCTGGTACCACAATCAGAGCGCATGAAGGAATGCTGCATTTGGAACTGCAAACACGGGAGACAGCGATAATATTTTCAATTGCAGGGTCCCCGGAATAGTGGTCTAAGTCACTTTATTAGAGTTGCACTTTTCAATTGCAGGGTCACCGGAATAGTGGTCTAAGTCACTTTATTAGAGTTGCACTTCCTTTCCATGACTAGAGAACCCTAGCTGACAGGAGACCGTACAAATGAGAACACGACGCCAATTAGCGAAGATACCTACAAACAAACAGCAAGCTGGCATCTCAAAAATCAACGTTGTCAATAATTTTCTGTCTCTGTTGACAAGGGTCCTGTTATATGCTGGCCTTTAAGTAGCTGTTGTGCAGATGTGTCTGTTGCCACATTTCAGATTACCTACAGTTGAGACATAATCTTCTTTTTTCTTCTTCTTCTACGACTACCACTACTACTACTATTACTACTACTACTACTACTACTACTACTACCGCTTTTGCTATATCCTGGGCCCTATTTCATAAAAGCTACAATTTTACAGGGCCCGCTCCTCGGTGTAAATGTAGCGTGCCTGCCTCTTGCCCGCAGCCCCGGGTTCGATTCCGGGCCAGGTCAGGGAATTTTACCTTGATCTGAGGGCTGGTTCGAGGTCCACTCAGCCTACGTGATTATGATTGAGGAGCGATCTGACGGTGAGATGGCGTCCCCTCTCTAAAAAGCCAAGAAGAACGACCGAGAGGATTCGTCGTGCTGACCACACGACACCTCGTAATCTGCAGGCCTTCGGGCAGAGCAGCGTTCGCTTAGTAGGCCATGGCCCTTCGGGGTTGTTGCGCCGTGGGGTTTGTTCTTTTACAATTTTACAGGTAACTCTTTTCTTTCCTTCCTTTCTTTAACTGTTTACCCTCCAGGGTTGGTTTTCCCCTCGGACTCAGCGAGGGATCCCATCTCTACTGCCTCAAGGGCAGTGTCCTGGAGCGTGAGACTTTGGGTCGGGGGATACAACTGGGAAGGAGGACCAGTGCCCCGCCCAGGCTGAACAGGGGAAGGAAGCGGCCGAGGCCTTAAGTGAGATACCATCCCGGCATTTGTCTGCAGGAGAAGTGAGAAACCACGGAAAACCATTTCGAGGATGACTGAGGTGGGAAGCGAACCCCCTCTACTCAGCTGACCTCCCGAGGCTGGTGGTAGAACCGGGAATCGAACCCGGACCTCCAGGGATGGCAGCTAATCAAACTGATCAAATTGATATTATTTACAAAATTCTACTCATAATATCTTCTGTACTTTTATAATCACCTCATACACAGTATGTGGAATCACTTCAAATAACACTATGCAACTGCTAAAGATTTAAATTTACATTGCAGTTTCTATTTTCTTTCTTTTTTTAAAAGTACATAGCAAAGTCACCTCCGTACAGGCCATGGGCACGTGATGGGGTAGAGTGGTTAACTCTACGCCCGGCCACCTTTGCCCCTTCGAATTAACCTGGTACTCATTTTTAGTGTAGGCAGGGCCATATGCACCTCCGGAAGTGGAAATCTCGTTTCTTAAATTTTACGACTTCCTGACGGGGATTCGAACCCACGTCCTTCCGGGCGAACCGAACACGCCTTTACCGCCTCGGCCAGGCAGCCCCTGGATTACGTACATACGCTGATAAAATGTTTAAGGAAAGGCGTGCTGTGATGTGTGGTAATACGGCGAGTAAAAGGGAAAGAAAAAAGAACTATTGTTACTGCGAAGGCAAGTTGTTTGAAAAATCTGTGGTTTGGCGAAACGATAAGAAGGTTTGTATGACTTCATTCAATCCGAAGTACGAACTGACTAAACGTGCCGATGCCATTGAAGAGAATTGGTACAAGGCAACTGTGCAAGTTTCCGGAGGAGTAGTAACAGCACATTGTCAGCCACCGGTCACTCACTGCGTGATCCTTCTTAGAACTCCACTTAGCTCTGTGTCTGACGTCATGCATTCTCTCCTCTTTTTCTGCTGTGTTTGGGTGTAACCTACAGCTATGTCTCTACCGGCCGGTTCTGTGGCTAAATGGTTAGCATGCTGGTCTTTGGTCCAAGGAGTCCCGGCTACGATTCCCGGCGGAATCAGGAACTTTAACCTTAATTCGTTGACTCCTCTGGCTCGGGGTTGGCTGTTTTTGTGTCTTCATTCATTAGAATTCATCTTAGGTACGGCCCCATTCTTCAGATCAAAATCAGGTCAAAATCACTTCATTTGCAAATGAGGTGTCTACCTCGGTGGCAAATGATACACAAAAATACACTATTAACAAGCATAAATTTTAAATTAAAAAGAAAGAAGACATTTTTCTAAAGTACAGTAATATACAATTTACACTGACAATTCTTTTCATTAAACACACAGCTCATCCTTAATAAATTGATATTATTTACAAAATCTTATCTATCTTAATCTGTTTTCCTTCCAGGGTTGGTTTTTCCCTCGGACTCGGCGAGGGATCCCACCTCTACCGCCTCAAGGGCAGTGTCCTGGAGTTTCAGACTTTGGGTCGGGGATACAACTGGGGAGAATGACCAGTACCTCGCCCAGGCGGCCTCACCTGCTATGCTGAACAGGGGCCTTGTGGAGGGATGGGAAGATTGGAAGGGATAGACAAGGAAGAGGGAAGGAAGCGGCCGTGGCCTTAAGTTAGGTACCATCCCGGCATTTGCCTGCAGGAGAAGTGGGAAACCACTTCCAGGATGGCTGAGGTGGGAATCGAACCCACCTCTACTCAGTTGACCTCCCGAGGCTGAGTGGACCCCGTTTCAGCCCTCGTACCACTTTTCAAATTTCGTGGCAGAGCCGGGAATCGAACCCGGACCTCCGGGGGTGGCAGCTAATCACGCTAACCACTACACCATAGAGGCGGACTGAAGAGATGTTAAGTACAGAACAAAAATGGCCAACCAGACACCAGTGGGATTGACTTGGCCCTCAACGGGCAACTTAAGCGCACTCTACAGTGTGATGGCTGTAGTGCCAGACCTGTAGCTTAGATCCTTTCCAACAGAACAAATATGATTTAGGCCATCATAGCTCAATTGGTAGAGCAACCGACGCGAAATCGGGAGGTTGTGGGTTCGGATCCCACTGGTGTCTGGTTGGCCATTTTTGTTCTGTACTTAACATCTTTTCAACACGTACTAAATGTACTTAACACGACCTAATAGGTTGAGAGTCTGTTTCGATTATGTGGAATCACTTCAAATAACACTATACAACTATACTTAACCAGAGCCCCTTTTGTCACTGCTTTTCAGAGTTCCTGAAGGGTCTTCACAGCTACCGTAGCGGTCCCAGGGCCAACTGACACACAGTCGCCTACAGGCCGTCAACTCGGAAAAGACCTGCAACAACCAGGCCTTTACAGAGGCCATACACACACACACACACACACACACACACACACACACACACACACACACACACACACACACACACACACACACACACACACACACACACACACACATCTTTATTATCGACTGCTATGCATTTCGGCGTTCAGTCTGCAAGCCTCTGTGAATTTACTAACCGTAGCCATGCTTTAATTGTAACTACAGTAGTTCCGTGGCCTCTTTTCCTTAAATCGTTAGAAACTGAGTCTAACCATCGTCGTCTTGGTCTCCCTCTACTTCTCTTAACCTCCATAATGGAGTCCATTAATCTCCTAAGTAACCTATTCTCCTCTATTCGTCTCACATGACCACGCATGATGTACAGCTTCATCCATCGAGTCCATTGCTAATTTATCCTTTTATCTCCTCATTCCGAGTACCACCCACTGCCATTGTTCCCACCTGTTTGTACCAGCAATCATTCTCGCTCATTTCCTGTCTCTTACTTCTAACTTATGAGCAAATTATCCTGAGTCCACCCAGCTTTCACTCCCGTAAAGCAAAGTCGGTCTGAAAACAGACCGATGGGGGGTTGACTTCTTTCTTACAGATTACTGCTGATCGCAACTGCGACCTCACTGCATTAGCTTTGTTGCATTCAATCTCACTTACTATCCTGGGAAAACACACATCCTAAATACTTGTATTATGTACCTGTTCCAGCTTTGTATCCCCAATTTGACATTCAATTCTCTTGGATTTCTCACCTATTGTCATCAATTTAGTGTTGGAAAGGTTAATATATTTTCAAATTCCAAGATGTTAGACTGCATACTTTCGGCACAATCTTCCATGAAGACCAAGTCGTCAGCATAGGCCAGACTGCTTACTACAGTTTCACCTATTTTATAACTGAATCACTCCCTGCCAATTAATATTTATTTATTTATTTATTTATTTATTTATTTATTTATTTATTTATTTATTTCAGTCATTAAGGACATCTATGGACCACTTTACACAATCCACCAGATCTTTTATCTCTCAAACTTATTCCCTTTTCCTTGCACTCCTTCCACTTCTTAAGTCTTTGTCGCTCTTCAGCCGAGATGTTGCGTGACTTGACGAGTTTCTCTGTTGCATCCCTCATTCCCACAATGTTCTTCCTTAAGGTTGTTCTTTCCTGTATATCTCCCTCCAGAATCTCCACTTCTTACAGGTCCTTGTGAAACTCCTTAAGCCATAAAGGTTGTGCCTTCCATTTTTTCTTGTAGACTAAGCATCCTGTGTGCCATTCTCTTTGGATTCATCCTCTTAGTGTGCCCATAAAATAATGGTCTTCTTTTCCTCACAGTGGTTGTTATCTTCTCAACCTTTTCATAAAGTTCTAGATTCAGTCTCAATCGGAACAGTTATTTGAGATGACATGATGAACTTCCCGCAACATACAGCATAGGCTATATAGTTCACTGTTGTTCATTTGCGGTTTTCTGTTATTTTCTATTATTATTATTATATTTGGTGTAATTTCAACCCAAATCATCCATAATGCAAAATACACAACAACAGAAATATATTAAGTATTCTAAAATTGTATTTATGTTTTAATTAAGACGTTATATAGTAAAAAAATGCTTACCCTCTTAAAACATTGCTCCGAAATATCTGTGGTAAGTTGCTAGCAGTAATTGGCAAGCATGTTGGACACTGATTTCCCTTTGTATCGCATTTCCATGCTCATCTCATCACTGACCTCACCAAGGTCTCGTGGAAAGAAATTCAAGTGCGAATGGAGGAAGTGAATCTTAAGGGGCATGTTGCATCTCGGTGTCTTGTAAGCCCTTAACAAATCCTCCACCATATCTCTGTAATTTTCTGCCCTATAGTTTCCCAGAAAATTCACACAAACAGATTTAAAAGCGAGCTAGGCTTTTTTTTTTTTTTTTTTCAATAGGAATGAGAGTCCCCTCGTATACAGAATCATATAAGTGATCGCATAATTGTGGCCCTTTAGTTTTGCCTCACTCAACCCTTGAAATTCTCCCCTTAAATATTGAAATGCCCTTCCTGATATGTCTCTCGCCTTGACAAAATTCTTCATCAACCCCAGTTTTATATGTAAAGGGGAAAAGATTATTTTGGTGTCATCAAATACCTTTTTTTTGTCCTAATACTAAACTTTCTCTTGATGAACACTTTCTAATTTCATAATGATTACGCTTATCTCGACTGTCCTACTCGCAGAGGAAACAAAATTTACCGGGCGAGTTGGCCGTGCGCGTAGAGGCGCGCGGCTGTGAGCTTGCATCCGGGAGATAGTAGGTTCGAATCCCACTATCGGCAGCCCTGAAGATGGTTTTCCGTGGTTTCCCATTTTCACACCAGGCAAATGCTGGGGCTGTACCTTAATTAAGGCCACGGCCGCTTCCTTCCAACTCCTAGGCCTTTCCTATCCCATCGTCGCCATAAGACCTATCTGTGTCGGGGCGACGTAAAGCCCCTAGCAAAAAAAAAAAAAAAAAAAATTGTGAATTGTGGCTGCAATCCTGTTAACACACCTATCACTTTTAGATCTACACAAATCTGCCACCCGTGTTCTGTATAGTTCAAATCCTTGAGAATTGTTTCAATACTATCATATGTTTCTTTAATATTAACGGAATAGGCGATTGGGGGGTTTCCAATATTCCTTTAGAGTAATGCAAGCAAGAGTTATAATAAGAAAGTTACCCAGACAGGGAGACAAAAGCGCCTTCCGCTCCCGAAGAAAGTAACGGTCCCGCTATAAGGTGCGATACAAATGTCTGAACAATGTCTGACTGAATGGTCAGCGTACTGACCTTCGGTTCAGAGAGTCGCGAGTTCGATTCTCGACCGGGTCGGGGATTTTAACCTTCATTGGTGAATTCCAGTGGCTCAGGGGCTGGGTGTTTGTGCTGTCCCCAACATCCCTACAACTCACACACCACACATTACACTATCCTCCACCACAATAACACGCAGTTACCTATACATGGCAGATGCCGCCCACCCTTATTGGAGGGTTTGCCTTGCAAGGGCTGCACCCGGCTAGAAATAGCCACATGAAATTAAAATCTCAACAATGTTATTTTCGAGGTCAGCTTGTCCCTAAACATGGTGATTGATATATTTTGTGTCTGAGAGCAATTCCCTGCTGTACCGTGTTATTAACATACATCTCGGTAGCAACGATCACTTGCAATAGTATGATAATGAAGTAAACTTAAAACTAGCTTAACATTACATTACAACATTACAACTCCCTCATATGCAAATTTATATGTACCTTAAGTATTTCAAAATGTTTACACTAATCATTATCTTAGCAATGTAAACTCATACACACCTTAATACTACGTTTTACAGTGGATTGAACGTCCGCCGGGCTAAGTGGCTCAGACGGTCGAGGCGTTGGCCTTCTGACCCCAACTTGGCAGGTTCGATCCTGGCTCAGTCCGGTGGTATTTGAAGGTGCTCAAATACGTCAGCCTCCCATCGGTAGATTTACTGGCACGTAAAAGAACTCCTGCGGGACTAAATTTCGGCACCTCGGCGTCTCCGAAAACCGTAAAAGAGTAGTTGGTGGGATGTATTAAAGCAAATAACATTATTATTATTTATTATTGAACGTCACATTAAAATATGACACCATCACATAGAAATGTACACACAGTTTACAGAATGCTGGAGTCTATTCATCAGGCATCTTGCATTTTGGGGAAAAGTCTCTAAGACAGCTGCAAGTAATGAATTCAAATCATCAGTTCCCCGATTTACGAACGAATGTTTACCATAGTTAGTTTTCTGCGATTTTCCTTTTTACTTCATGCGGATGATCAGTCCTGTTTATGTAACAGGGCTTTTCTAATCGACTGTTCATCTCTCCCCTAACTGGGTTATTCGTATAGGCCAGGGATGGCGAACCTATGCCACGCGTGTCACTAGGTGACACGCGAACACGATTTCGGTGGCACACCACCTGCATATTAACAATTTTATGTACGTCTTGTACTATAGATTATACATATCTCGTGCATCGTATAGTCATAGGGTTTCAGGTTTAAGAAATAAATACCGAAAATGTAAATTCTAGTTCCATTCGGACATGCATTATGGCAACACTGATAGATCCGGAAGTCAAGTGAGATAAATGTCAGATGCAGCCGATGAGCCATTTGCTCACTCACATCGGTCAATTAGTGAAGTTTAACTTGTTTGTGGTTGCTAGCATCGCGTAATTTTTCTTAGTCAGTTACTGTTTACTGTTTTGAATTTTGTAAGACAAATAGTTGCCAAGGGATTATCCGAATTTCGAGATTTGGAGAAACTCACACTTTATTTCAAAACCTCATACTGTATTGCACAAATGAGCGATATGAAGGTCAATTTGTTGAGTGGTTCACAGTTTAGAAATGGACTTGACTGAATTTCAAGAAAAAAGTAGGTACATGGCTGAACAAATTCGTACAACTTGGTGTAGCATTGATGAAAATCGAGGTTGATGGTGAATACTCTCTCCAGAAGCCTGAGAACTTAATATTTGACCAGTGGAACAGCCTGCCACAAATGATGTTTTCGGCCATGAAGAAACTTGCTACAGTGCTACTTACTTTGTTTGCGAGCAGCTGTTTTCTACAATGAACGTTGTGAAGTCAACAGTTAGAAACCGTCTTGGTTCAGATCTAATAGTTTCTCGTGTGTTATTGAAGACAAAAAGTTATAAACCTAATATAAATGACATGGCTACTAAGTATATTTGCGGTATTGGCAAAATATGACCATGAAACATGCAATGAAATGTATTATTTTTACAATGTATATATGTATAAGTAATAACGTATTAAGAAACACAATGTTGAATTAGGGATGAAAGTCGGTGTAGGTGGTGGTGGTGGGGGGGGGGGTGGATGGTAGCAATTACAAACGAAAATAACAAGTGGCACAGTAGACAGTTGAGAATAATAAACCAGACTTAAAATGGCACACTAGTTGGAAAAGGTTCGCCATCCCTGGTATAGGCATTATACATGGCGCATAACCGTGTTCGCTTCCTTCTAGTCCCCAGCGTCTCCCACCCAAGTTTTTCTTATCATACTTACCACGCTACTTCTAAGATTGAAATCATTCAGCACGAATCTTGCAGCCTTTCGCTGTACCATCTCAAGTTCCTTAACGAGTCCTGTTTGGTACGGATCCCATACGGCTGCTCCATGTTCCAGGACTAGCGTAATGAGTGATAACTAGCCCTGCACCTTCGCCTGGGAACTACTGTCCTTTAGCACCCTCATCACAAAGTGTAAGGACTTGTACGTTTTAGAAATTACACTTCCTACGCGAGTGCCCCATTTTAGATCTCTCTTTACGTGGATTCCTGGGTATTTGCATAAGTCACCCTCTACAGGGGAATTTTCGTTACGGCGCGGCGTGAAGCCAACTTACTGGGATAGATTTTAGGGCGCCCAATACAGTAGTAACCTATTTGTTTTGTTGCGTGTTCCTGCAGTCTAGTTCTCCAACTCTGGACCAGCTTCTTTAGGCCTTGATGAGACTCATAGGTGACTTAGAAGACGTCGTCAGCGAAAATCAGCGTCCACTGATGCGATGTCCGAAACTCTGCGTTGGCAAGGTAGACAATAAATAGAAGAGGGGACAAAACCGAACCTTGAAGAGCACTGACATGGATATTGAAATAATTCACTGTTTTACATATTATGTACCTCTCTTTAATAAATACTTTCTTCTGTACAAAAATAGTTCCTTGAATTGCTTTACAGAGATTATTTTAACAAGGTATTGTGGAAATCGTTCTTTACTATATTTTTGACATTGTCTGGATAATTTTCTTTCGAAACTTAAGTATTATTCTCCAGATTTCAATAATAAGATTTATGTGTTAAATATTACAGGTAAATTCAGGAGATTGCTGAGTCAAAATACTAAAAAAGAAATGCATCTAAAAATAATAATATAATCTTAAGGAGCAAATGATATCAACGGTATTGTTTTTGGAGCTACATTTTGCACCATGTGAATCGTTTGTCGCAGCCATGTAGCCTATATTAGAGTGAAATCTGTGAAATGATCACGGTTTCAAACATCCGGCGGAAGTAAAAATTCAAGTCCTGAAAATAGCAATATTCGATTTAGTGGCTTCGCTGTAACGTCCAGCTGAATGTTCACCAACGAAGCCTTCGGTTCAGAGGTCCGCGGTTTTATTCCCGGTCTGGTCGGTGATTTTAGCCGCGTCTGGTAAATTCCTCTGACTTGGAGATTAGGCAACTGTGTTTCTCTCAATACGCAACTCTTCATACACTCACAACCCAGCGAACTCTTAACCGATACAGAAAGACGCATTCGGGAGATAGTAGGTTCGAACCCCCATTTTCACACCAGGCAAATACTGGGGTTGTACCTCAATTAAGACCACGGTCACTTCCTTCCCAATTCTAGCCCTTTTCTACCCTATCATTGCCATAAGACCTCTGCGTAAACCACATTGCTAAAAAAAAAAAAAAAAAAAAAAAGTAACACGCAAAGGTGAATATATTCTTCTATCTAGGGTTGGACTCCGGAAGAGCATCCGGTCGCAAAACAAGGTCAAATTATAGTTTTCTTCCACAACACCACTAGGATCCAGGAAAACCTAAAGAAGAAGAACTTGCAGCAGCTTCGCTGCAACGCTGATTCCTACTCATAAAAATACCCTTCTGGCTAAAAACATATGGTTATAGCCTATCTGAGAAATTACGTCCTGTTGCAATTTCTTCAAGACGTGCGATTTAATTCGCCGAGCGAGTAATGCATATGTAAGGTGACCACATGATCACTACTCAAATGAAGGTCACTGAGCCCAGGGAGGACACTTGACCAAAACGAGAGATATTTTACCAAGAACACTACCTGTCGTCATACTGCAGATGAGCTACTGGTTTGTTCCAGGATGGATTTGAACTCTTCGCCGTTCAGTATTAATGGCGACTGCCCAGCAGAGTCACTTAAATCCCAATAGTCGCAGCAGTATAAATGCCACCCTTTAAAGAAAACATAGAAGTCAAACGAGTAAAGATATACATTTAATTTCCTTTGTATTTAGTTTCTAAATCAGGGCCTCTCAAACGCTCAAAATTTCACGCGTGCATATCGGGGCGCAGAGACTCCGTGCACTGTGCATCATTCCGACTCGACTCAACTCGGCTTGACTCGGATGGTGTAGTGCGCTGAGAGCGACGAAGCGTTCGGTGATACACGGCTTGTTTATCAGTGAAATAGATAAGCGCAAGACAACAACATAATAATGGAACAACCTGTTTCAAAGAAAGCAAAGACTTACGAAACTCCATTTCAATCGAACTGGGAACTTTCGTATTTCTTTGTCAGTTGTGACGATGAAGCCAAATGCTTAATCCGTGGGACAATAATTATGTGATAATTTAATATAAAAAAAAACTATTTTCAAATACAAAGGCTTTGCTCAAATTCTACGAGAATTTTTCTAAGGAAGATTTTCCTAAGCTGCATCGAGAAGCAGCTAAGATTATTTCTATGTTTGGTTCCACATGCATATGTGAAAGGTATTATTTTCCTGCTTTGACTTGTACGAAAATTAGATTGCGTGCGAGTAGGCCTATTTCTGATTGTAATTTAAAGAAGGCTCTCAAATTGCTGGCAGCCGGTCCCTTGTTCCAGGTATAACTGGTATCATTACAAAGATAAAGGAAAAGAAGAGCTAGAGAAGATAAATTGTCTGCTCAAACCAAATTGAAAGAAGAGTGTTTTAACACCGGTAACGTTATCCCATACAACAGTGTCACCGCTCATCGCGCATAACATTTCGCAGTGAGCGGAGGATCAGCGGGGAAGGTGGAGAAGGCGAAGACAGGCCGAACGGGTGAGATAGGTGTAGGGGAAGTGGAGTGGGGGCTTGCACTCTGGTCAACCTAGTGAAGTCGTCTCCTGCACCTTGCGCCCGTGCACTGCACGGCGCATGCACCCTCAGAGGCCCTGTTCTAAATGATCAGTGCATATATATTAGTACTCGCCCTAATTTTGGTTCTCCACATTTCGCTCCTGAAGGTATTCCAAGAAGAACCCCATCTTGCACAAGTGGCAGATCGAACTGCTTACATTTGTAAGTTGTTTGTTTGCCTCTCTCAGAAGCAGTCCTATTTTTCATTTGTAAGCACAGAGCACACACCTTGGCACGACCAGCTATCTTAACAAGATAAAGACATCATTTAGGAGATGGAATGCCGACTGGTAAACTTCTTTTACTGCCCGTACATTTGCGTGCTGTGAAGTTCCCTGTGTGCTGTAGCACCAAGTTGTGTCGGAAGTTCTGTTTCCATGAGCTGTGAGAGCTGGATGGTTCATAACACACACATTGATCACAAAATGAAAAATAAATTTCCATGATTTTTTTAGACGATCGCCTAACCCCGTAGTATTCTCTTTTCTGATGCCCACGTTACCCATATGTTTGTGTACTTTATATTTTTTTATTACTGGTTTTTCGTTTCACTGTACCATCATTCACAGAATCTGAATTTGTTGACAGCATAAGGTCAGTACGTTTATCTTGCCGAACTGTTGCTTGTAAACCCTCTTTTTGCATTTTCCTAAATTCCCCCCCTCTTGAGTTTCAACTGTGCAGGTTTGCTAAAATGATCGGGCCATCCGCCCCTTTCTATTTACCCCCGTTCTCGCACAACTGCAGATATTATGGGTTAGCAATTATTTCATCAGTTTTGGAGAACTGAAAAAGTGATCAAACTAAACATGATGCCATTTTGCCCAGTATGGCTCTGTCAGATGTAAAACGACCTGTTTTCCTAAGAATAAATGCTGGTCCTGTGTTTCTTTCTTCCCTTTGCAAATCTCACATTTCAGAAGGTAGCCATTTCCACTGTAAGCAATACCCCATGGCTTGATACCCCATTTGGTGGGTTTCCCTGGGAGATACTGTTTCAAGATAGATCTACCCTTGAAACGTATCATAACTTCATCTACTGCGAGTTCCCGGCCAGGTGCGTACAAAATTCCGAATTTTTTGGTAAGTTGCATAGCTTTGTCTTGCTTTGTACAGAATATCATAATATTCATCGCGTGGTGCTGGTCTGTTTTTATGGCTACCGAGATGTAAATATTGCCTAAGTTTCCTAAACCGTTTCAGTGTCATTGCCTACTTTACTAATGGGCATACACAACAGTCTCCTAGGAAATAACTGACAATTTCAGGTAAAACAGCCAATCCCATATAAATGAGAACACCTACATGTGCCATTATTTCGTCAGTATTAGTGTCTTGCGAGGTAGTATCAACAGTGCCAGTTTTTCTTTGTAAATATTCGGCATGAATATTCTTCTTTGCTGCTAGCTTAAACAATTCCTGTCCCATAAATAATTCAAAAGATCTTTATCTGAAATCCCAGGTAAATCGTGATTTCTTGCGAGGTAGTATCAACAGCGCCAGTTTTTCTTTGTAAATATTGGGCATGAAAATTCATTGACTTTGCCACTATCTTGTAAAATTCCTATCCCACAAATAATTCAAAAGAATATTTTTCTGAACTCCCGGAAGATAAATAGTGATTTCGACCAGAACTGTTCTCCTATATTTCCAGTTCATCAGAACGAATATCGCGACTCCAGCTATACTCCCTGGCACGTAAGGGTATACACTAAGGGTACAAACTTACTCTTTCTCCCCTGTTAATACTGAAGGTAGTGATGTTTACTTATTTTCTAACTGTTGCGTTCGATTCAGTGTCGCTAACCATACAGTTTAGGGACCCTACTTGCCGATACGACGTCTTACAGTTACAGTTAATCCGGCACGTTGGCACTACACAGTCATGGTTTATTTCGTGATTTGCGAGAATCACATATTGACACTGTCGTATTGTTAACATCACTAGTGTATTTTACATTTGTGGAAGTAATTAAAGCATATTTTCTTTGTCTGTGAGATTGTAAATATATTCGGGTAATACCAGGTAAGTGGAAATGTGGCATGTTTGAATATTGCATTGAATAACGTAGTTAATATGAAATGAGGAACGCAGCATTTTATTAATTACAGTCTTATTTCGTCCAATACTTACGTATAGAATTCGATTATTACGCAAGAAAAATCTGCAAGAACTCCTGCGAAAAGGAAAGCAACATTACCTCCACTATAAAGATCAATTCAGTGCAATGAATATCCACAGCCTGTTTCCAGTCATTCGACCGGATCAGGAATGGAAGATAGGAAAATGGTGCCGGCTGCCGAAGCCTGTCGCACTCCTCTAGGGCAATGATCCGGAGGAAAACCTGTCCCGCCTCCGCATTGTCCAGCACAAATCTGACATGGAGTGCCCGGGATTCGAACCACAGTATCCAGCGGTGAGAGGCCGGCGCGCTGCCGCCTGAGCCACGGAGGCTCCAGTTCAGTTCAAATGGAAGGAAATTTCGTTATCAACCTAACTTAACCTAACCTTGTCTTGTCATGACTTCGGTATGGTTTGCAGACGTAGCCTTTGTGTATTTCTATTCACTTAACGCCATATGTACATGTAATGTATTTGCTTGTGTGCATTATTACAGCGTGGCTTCTCTTCAGTTCGACACGTAATGACAAATTTCAAGGAGGATTAATTAGTTACACAAGGCAAACGCCGAAGAATACGATTATAGTAATGCGTGAGCAAAGCAAAGCAAAGTCATCTCCGTACAGGCAATGAAGGACCTTGGAAGGGTGGAAGGTAACGGCTTCCACTATCCATAATCTCGGCACTTGATGGGGTAGAGTGGCTCTACGCCCAGCCGCCTTTGCCCCCAGGAATTAACCTGGTACTCATTTTTGGTGTAGGCTGAGTGAACCACAGGGCAATATGCACCTCCGGAAGTGGAAATCTCGTTTCTGAAATTTTACGACTTCCTGACGGAGATTCGAACCCACGTCCTTCCGGGCGAACCGAGCACGCCTTTACCGTCTCGGCCAGCCAGCCCCTATAGTAATGCGTACGGTATATCCAAATGAAGGCAGAGATATACACTGACTGAGCAAATGTCATGGGATAGCGGAGCACTAAAGTGCAGGTGTGTTGTCTGCGCACCACACGTCCCCTGTGCCAGCGGCAGTTGTATAGGAGACCTTGTGAGCAGTGGCTGTGCATGTGACAGGTGCAACATCGAACGTCGTCGTGAGCTGACACCGTTCGAACGGGGTATGGTGGTCGGTGCCCGACGGATGGGAAGTGCGATTTCGGAAGTGGTGCGGGAATTCGGCTTCACACGATCAACCGTGTCCAGGGTGTATTGTGAATGGTTGAATGCGGGTGTCACCGTCCACAACAAACGAACGACCGGCCGTCCAGCCACCCTCGATAACCGTGACCGGCGACATCTGAGACGGATTGTCAATAGTGACAGACGGGCAACCGTGCACCAAATCACGGCTCAATTCAACACAGGCCGTGCTAGACACGTTTCCCAGTGGACAATCCGTAGGAACATGGGCTCTATGGGGCATGGGAGCCGGCGCCGCACACGGGTCCCATTGTTAACCCAACGTCACCGGGCACAACGACGCGCATTTGTCGCCAGTCACAATGGATGGACACTGGAACAATGGCGTAACGTGATATGGTCGGACGAATCACGATTTCAACTGCACCGTGTCGATGGGAAGCACCGTGTATGACGCAGACCACATGAAGCGATGGATCCCGCCTGCCTCGAAGGTGTGGTCCAGGGCGCTGGTGTTTCTGTTATGGTCTGGGGTGCATTTTCCTGGTATGGAATGGGCCCCCTAGTTATTCTGGAAGAGACTTTGAATGATACGCGGTATGTTGAGCTGCTCGGAGACCATCTCCACCCGTTTTTGGCCTTCCAGCGCCCAGACGGTTCTGCGGTGTTTCAAGATGATAAAGCGCCGCCACATAGCTCCCACGTCGCCCGGGAATGGTTCCAGGAATATGCAGCGGAGGTCCAACGACTGCCATGGTCACCCAGGAGCCCCGATATGAACCCTATCGAGCATATCTGGGATGTCCTGGAACGCCGGCTCCGTGCCATGGATTCTGCACCCACGAAGAGACCAGCATTGGCGGCCGCTCTGCAAACGATTTGGTGTCAGCTGCGTCCAGAGGACTACCAGGGACTTGTAGACTCACTTCCACGGAGTCTCACTGCAGTTCGCAGGGCCAGAGGAGGCCTCACACGCTATTAGCAGTGATGAGTCATTACAAAAAGAGAATAGGGCGGCAATATTTGCCTTTTAATGTATACCGTATTGTCTTATGTGACGAATACCATATCACTGGTAACATTTATCTGTTGCCCTGTCCCTTGGTCTTCGCATAATATTTTTTCACGATTTTCAAGGTTCTCTGAATCATTATCACTACTACATTCATTATTCATCAGAATACAATAATTCTGAATCACTACTAGAAAGCTGACTATCCCCACTAACTTCTAACATATCGCCAATTTCGCATTCTTTCAAACCTTTTGACACTGCTTCGCGATAAGTAGACATGGTGAACTTGAACACGAACATCTCACGTGCTCAGTGCTTCTTGAGTCATGGAAATGCAGCATGGTTCCACAAAACCCTTCAATATTTATGTCAACACACTTCTAATCGCGTGTAAAGAGCTCTTTGAAACGTTCAGCATGACAGGCGAGTCGTAATTCTCGAGCGCTCTGGAGCATTACGAACGGCATAGGGAAAGAAACACATAATTGATTTTCTTAGGCCGTGTTCACACTAAGGCGATATAAGATTAGTGATATATCGTAAGCGATATACGATACGCGACACGCACAGACAGATACTTGACATCTAAAGGGAGGCGATGAAATGAAATGAAATGTCGTATGGCTTTTAGTGCCGGGATATCCCAGGTCGGGTTCGGCTCACCAGGTGCAGGTCTTTCTATTTGACTCCCGTAGGCGACCTGCGCGTCGTGATGAGGATGAAATGATGATGAATACAACACATACACCCAGCCCCCGAGCCATTGGAATTAACCAATTAAGGTTAAAATCCCCGACCCGGCCGGGAATCGAACCCGGGACCCTCTGAACCGAAGGCCAGTACGCTGACCGTTCAGCCAACGAGTCGGACAGGGAGGCGATAAGAAAGATTAACAGCTCCGCGATTGCACAACATATCGCAAGTGACATATCTCTCAAAGTGCAGCTTGCTAGTCTCTTCAGCGATTTATTACTATCGTACGATATTTCGAGCTGTGAACATGACGGGAAGAAGAGAAGACAATTCTGTAATACCTTTCATTAATTTAGTGGAACTGATTGGTACAATTTGTAAAAAGAAATATGTAAAAATTATCAAATTAAAACAGCTAAATTTTATTAATACTGCTTTTCATATTCATATCTACTTTCCTTATAGTATTCAGAAGTTTTTTATGTGAAGAAATGGCCTTCCTAAAGGGTGTATCTTTTTTTTTTTTTCAAGGGTTCGCGACATTAGGCTTTTCAGAAAATGAAAGTTTTCAGTATTCATTCGATAAAACTCCCTGAATTTTAATTCATTTTGAGACAGCCTTCGAGAAACAACAGCCGAGCTATGGTGCAGGTTGGTAAGATTGTAGGGATGTACCCAGTATTTCCGTTTTCTTCTCAACCTACGCCTGAACCGATAAGCCACTAGAACGTCTGAACTCATATTTGTAACTGATGTAGTGAGAATTGTGTTCCCACCAAATTTTTATCGCCCAGATCACGCCGATTTATCGCCCAGTGTCATGAACCTTCCTAGCAGTATATCGTCGCAATATATATCTTACTACATATCACTTATCTTATATCGCCTTAGTGTGAACGGCGCCCGATTATGTGACTTCGTTAGTCATATTCATACTTGTCAGCTAAAGCGACTTTTGCCAATAAATCATTCTTGTTCCGTACATAACTACATCATTTTGTAGATTCAAAACGTTTCAAGTTGTACTTCACAGATAACAAACCTTTCACTGATTCAATGTTTAAATGATTACGAGTATAAGTACACTTGGCAGTAAATTACAAATAAATAAAACAGAACCCTCTCTTCATTAGCATTATGACCCAATATTGAAAATAAATACTTTAAAATCCTACGTAATTCAGAATAATGCCGAAAATTTTTTCATACCTTTTTTTGAAGTTACCCATTTCCCTTCACTTGGCTGATTTAAAATTTCAACTTTTTAAATAAATATATACATTTGAATTCATAAAAACACTAAGGAAAGGAATCTTCAAAATTGTGAAAAATATCTACAGTACCGCTTTCCCCACATCATGACGGGGTCGCGGGTAAAAAATGTGTAGCACACGTGAATTTGGCCCTGTTTTACGGCTGGATGCCCTTCTGAAGCCAACTCTATGTATTCACTGTTGCGTGTTTTTGTGGCGGTTCGTAGTGCAGTGCGTTGTATATATTACGCTGGGGAGTGTGTTGGGACAAACACAAACACGCAGCTCCCACGTCAGAGGAATTAACCAGACTTGAATAAAACCCCGACGCAGGGCGGGAATTAAACCACGGAGCTTCTGAACAGAAGGCCTCAATGATGATTATACAGCCAACAAGGAGTCGTACAAAGAAAGGTTGTCATCTTTGAATATTTTTATTTGGATGTCTTCCGCTTACCAGAAGAACCAGGGTTCGTTTCTTGACTCGTTCACAGATTGTAATTAGGGGTTAACGGGGTTCACTCAATTGAGGATCTATCTGCCATGAGAGATAGTGAATCTGGTCAAGAAAGCCAAGCAGTACAACTGGAGATCTGCCTCAACGACACTCAAACACCTACAGGTTATCTAGCTTGGTACAGCACAGGGAAGGTACTTGCTTCACAGCCTGTCTGCACGCTCCACCGGCTCGACCCTGAAGATGCGCTAGAGAGGGGAATGAGGGGAGGAAACACCCAACTTGCGAACATGACTGCTACGCATTAAGTATGTGGTTTTCACACTGGAAGCCCGTCAACACTCCCCTCCCCAATGTGGCCTTAAATTACTGCGCATGTTTTTGTTCGGTTCTTGCTACATCTCCCGATCACTAGCAGTCGACTTGGCAGGGTCAATGTGACGTGAAAAGAATACAGAAAAATACGAAGACCAATAATCTTTATCGTTTCAATCGTGTATTGATCGAAAATACGAATTATGTGAAAAAGCTAATACCCTGCAATACAATACTGATCACTAATGCAGTGCCTTGTTTTTATCAATAGACAGAGTGACTTGGCTACGCAGTTTGGGTTACATAGCTGTGAGATTGCATTCGGGAGGTAGTGGGTTCGAATCCCACTGTCGGCAGCCCTAAACATGTTTTTCCGTGGTTTCTCATTTTCACAGCAAGTAGAATGCACCTTAATTAAGGCCACGGTTGTTTCCTTTCTAGTGGCTCTGTCCTATCCCATCGTCGTCGTAATAGCTATTTGTGTCGGCGCGACGTAACACAAAGAACTATAAATAAATAAATAAATAAATAAATAAATAAATAAATAAATAAATAAATAAATAAATAAATACTTCGTCGACAGAACTACTTCATAGTACAAAAAAAAGATCAAAATTGCCATGCGGACCGCCAACATTCGGTAACGGATCAACACTAAAAAGAAGAACTATGTTTTATCGGCGACACTATTTCTTTTACTGTAATAGAGGGTGGCGCACGAAATGAGTCACCGTTTGTTTCTTACATAATTTATCAGTCGCCCTAGATATCACGTTGAACATCTCAATAGCAATAGCAGTAGAGTTTGGGGAAACAAATGAGTTACGAAATGTTGCGTAATTCACGATACCGTTGCTAGGAGACTAGTATTTACAACATGACCGACAAACGAAGACTGACGACGCAGCAGCGATCAACAGTTGTGTTACTCTTGACGTGACTCAAAAGCGTTTTCGACAACAGTTTAATACACGATGGGCCCCTTGTAAGAGAACCATTCACACGCTGTAATGAGAAATTTGTACTGGAAGGACCAATATTGGAACCGAACCATGTTTGTTCGCCAGAGAATATTGAAGCAGTACGAGTTGCTAACCTGAGAAGCCCCAGCAAATCGTGTAGAATGGCAGCAGTACAACTGAGAATATCCAGATGCTCCGTTCAACGGATTCTTACCGCCTCTCACCGCTGGGTTCCTGGTTCAAATCCCGGTCACTCCACGTGAGATTTGTGCTGGACAAAGCGGAGGCGGGACAGGTTTTTCTCCGGGTACTCCGGTTTTCCCTGTCATCTTTAATTCCAGCAACACTCTCCAATATCATTTCATAGCATTTATCAGTCATTAATAAATCACCTTGGGAGTGGCGACCCCATTGCAATAATAGCTTATATATGGTTCATTCATTACATGCCTGACCCGGTCAAAGACTGGGAAACAGGTTGTAGGTTTTCATTTTTCCTTAAGTCCTATGTCTACCCTAGACCAGCTTTCTCTATAGAAGCCTATGTATAGCCGCCATCTTGCGCAGTAGCCTCCAGACCAGCTTTCTCCATAAGAGCCCGTGTATAGCAGCCATTTTGTGCAATTGACGTCGGGAAGGGCAGCCTGCTGAGGAGGAAGCTCTAGAACTCTCACAAAACAACTACCGTATAAGATGACCTCTGCGCAGAGGCTCACTGATGAACACAACGACAGCGACTACTGTTTGCTTGCTCTTAACAACGTTTGGATTTCTGACGAGGCGCATTTTCATTTGACCAGGCGAGTTGGCCGTGCGGTCAGCGGTGCGCGGCTGTGAGCTTGCATCCGGGAGACAGTGGGTTCGAATCTCACTGTCGGCAGCCCTGAGGATGGTTTTCCATGGTTTCCCATTTTCACACCAGGCAAATGCTGGGGCTGTACCTTAATTAACTCCACGGCCGCTTCCTTCCAATTCCCAGGTCTTTCCTATCCCATCGTCGCCATAAGACCTATCTGTGTCGGCGCGACATAAAGCCAATAGCATTTTCATTTGGACGGTGAGGTTAGCAAACAAATTGTACGTTTTTGGGCTACTGAAAATCCACAAGTGCTTCATGAATGACATCATGCTGCGAGGATCAGAGTGTGGGCCGCAATTTCCAGTCACGGACTTATCGGCTCCTTTTCCTTTGCAGAAATAGTGAACAGTGGACGTTATTTGAGCATGCATCGCAATTATTTCCTTCCGCAGCTTCTTGTTACTGTATTGCCTTTCATTGCGCAGTGGTTCATGCAAGATGGAGCAAGGCCACTTAATGCAAACATAATGTTCGATTTTTTACACGAGCTTTTCAACTTGCGGGTTATTTCACTCAGGTTTCAAAGTCGTTTCAATGACGGACAATTTTGGCCCCCCAATAGTCCAGACCTCAATCCACGTGACTTTTTTTCTTTAGGATACCTGAAGGAAAAGATTTTTCCGACACGTCCACATGATTTAATGGAACTCAGAAGACTTATTCTTCAAGCTTGCAGTGAAATCACGGAAGTTATGTGCCGTAAGGTAATCGCTAACATCAGTGTTCGTTTGGAGTACGTTAGAAACCGAAACGTTGGCCATATTGAACATACGTTGAGTTACAACAATTCTCCATCTGTGGGTCAGTGGTAAAGTGTCGGCCTCCAGAACCCAAGATACCGGGTTCAAACCCAGCAGAGGTAGTCGGATTTTTGAAGGGCGGAAGGAAGTCCATTCGACAGTCCATGTCGTACGATGTCGGCATGTAAAAGATCTCTGGTGACACATTTGGTGTTTACCCAAAAGGATTAATTAAATCTCAGCCATAGACTTCGAAGAGAGTTTCAGTTTACTCGGTCTGCCATCTAGTAGGCCCAGAGTAAAACAGAACGTCGAAATTGACGAGCAGACAGCCAGATGGCGTCTCACTGAAATGTGTGCACATGGTAGCTGAAGCCATGCGATTATTATTATTAGTATTATTATTATTATTATTATTATTATTATTATTATTATTATTATTATTATTATTATTATTATTATTATTATTATTCATAAAGTGTTTTTCATTATTGTGTATGTTTCTTTGAGTCTGTATTGGCATTAAAGTTTTCATTCAACAACAAAATGGTGACTCATTTCGTGCACCTTCCTGTATGTCAAAAATGACGAAGATCCGAACCATCAAGTGAATCGCCTAAATATTAGCATGTAATAAAATTAATAAGCATAATTATCACAGTCAAGCAAGAAGTCTTCTCGTGTTAGTAACGTTCGTTCTCGAAGAAGAAGTTCCGTGGTATTCAGTTAAGGTGATCTCAAGGCGAGCTTCTGATGGAGACTGGCTACCACCACCACGAAGTAGCCCGGTAGAACTGTTAACAGATAAGAAACATGTTTACTGGCAAAACAAGTGTTTAAGAATAAATGCAATAAATACATAACATTAACATATTAATAAATTAACAGGCCGTAAAGGAAATCAAAGCGGAATTTGGAAAGGGAATCACTGTCCAAGGAGAGAAAATCAAAACCCTGAGATTTGTCGATATTGTTATTTATCTGAGACTGCAGAAGATCTAGAGAAATTCTTGAATGGTATAGACCAGGGCCTCTAAAACGCCTTAAAATCTCACGCGTGCAAACTGAGGCTCAGAGTTCCTGTGCGCAGTGCATCGATCCCACTCGGCTCTGCTCGGACCAACTCTTCGTCTCTGGGCTACTCGGCTTAGCTCGTCTCAACTCGGCTCGGATTTGGAGGAGGAAGAGGGAGACAGGCGTGGAGAAAGAGAGAGACAGCGCTATTGCTCCAAATCGTGGAGTGGGGTTCTGCACTCTGGTCAACCAAGCGAAGTCATCTTTTGCACCGTGCACAGTGCATGCACCACCCTGAGAGGCCCTGGATAGACGGAGTCTTGGGTAAGAAATACACGATTAAAATAAATGTCCAAAACAAAAGTAAAGGAGTGCAGTCGAATGAAGTCAGGTGATGCAGGAAATATTCGATTAGGAAATGAAGTCTTAAAGAAAGTAGATGAATAATGTTACTTGGGTAATAAAATAACTAACGATGAGTAAGTAAGGAGGTCATAAAATTTAGACTACCACACGAAAGGAAGACCTTTCTTAAGAAAATAAATGTGCTCATTTCGAACACTGATATAGGAATTAGAAAGGTGTTTTTGAAAAACTTCACCTGGAGCGTGGCACTGTATGGAGGTGAAACGTGGACGATAACTAGCTCAGAAAAAAAGAGAATAGAAGCTTTTGAAATGTGGCGTTACAGAAGAATGCTGAAGGTGAGATGGATAAATCGAATCGCGAATGAAGAGATACTGAATTGAATTGGTGAGAAGAGATCGATTTGGCTAAATTTGACGAGAAGAGACAGAATGATAGGACACATCTTAAGACACCCAGGACTTGTTCAGTTGGTTTTTGACGGAGAAGTTGTTAGTGTTGGTAATGAAATGAAATGGCGTATGGCTTTTAGTGCCGGGAGTGTCCGAAGACATGTTCGGCTCCCCAGGTACAGGTCTTTTGATTTGACCCCCGTAGGCGACCTGCGCGTCGTGATGAGGATGAAATAATGATGCAGACGACACATACACCCAGCCCCCGTGCCATATAAATTAACCAATGATGGTTCAAATTCCCGACCCTGCCGGGAATCGAACCCGGGACCCCTGTGACCAAAGGCCAGCACGCTAACCATTTAGCCATGGAGCCGGACATTACTGTCGGTGATGGCACGTTTAAGTTAATGAAATATCATATAAATAATTTATTAGAATTCAATGCACTGAATCAGAACTCCTCCCCCTCCTCCTTTCCCCTTATCTAGCTCCTGCCGTGTCGGAGCATTTATGACATTTCTCCCCCTTCACATCTCTGGCTTGAGTTCTACCCTCCTCCCTACTTGTTCTTGCCATCCCTTGTGTTCGAAATTTCCGGTGAAGTCAGCAATTTCACTAATGTCAGCAAAACAAAAGAAGTTTGGTAATCTTGACAGAATATCTTGTCTTTATCTCAAGGACTCTTAAGTCAATTAGGATCATAACAATTATCACTACTTATCAGTCGGCTCGCCAGTTGCTACAGCATTTCTTTTACGTTAATATTATCATTTCCTTGAAGAAGGAGCGATCGATAGTCCATCTAGTCCACTCACACTTTGATTTTGGACATTCCTTTCGATATCTACCACTTGACACACCTCCATGTCTGAGGTAATTGTTATAACGCTCGTTCATTTCTGATGTAACCATTTCGACATTCCTTTAGATATTGTGATCAATTAAAGACTTTCGCCTTGTTTTCTTGACACAGCATAAGCGCAAAAGCCCTTCAGGGGAGGAATGAAAACATTTAGTGGCAGTGAATGAATGTTCTTCAGCACTGAGGTGTTTTCTTTGAGTATCCAAAGAAACTCAACATAGTTCACAAAACGCTTTTAGGAAATGAACATTGCTTCGCACTTTTCTGTGCAGAGTTTTTTTTTCAATAGCCCACAATAGCACAAGCAAGGAAGAGCTTTCTTAAGAAAATTTGCTCACTTCAAACATTGATTTAGGAATTAGAAAGATGTTTTTGAAGACCTTCGTGTGGAGCGTGGCATTGTATGGAAGTGAAACATGGACGATAACTAGCTAAGAAAGAAAGAGAATAGAAGCTTTGGAAATGTGGTGTTACAGAAGAATGCTGAAGGTGAGATGGATAGATCGAATCACAAATGAAGAGATATTGAATCGAATTGGTGAGAGGAGATCGATTCGGCTAAATTTGACGAGAAGAAGAATGTTAGAATGATAGGACACATCTTAAGACACCCAGGACTTGTTTAGTTGGTTTTTGACGGAGAAGGGGTAGGGGTAGACCAAAGTATGAACATGATAAGCAGATTAGAGCAGATGTAGGATGCAGTAGTTACGTAGTGCACCCGCCCACCTCCTGAGTCCCAGACTAGCATTTATCTCAGGGGTGATCAGTTCGAAAATGATAAAAAAAAATTGTGTAAAGAAAATCAAAAAAATATATATCGGCGCATCAAATGAACACAGGGATGAACGGGGCATGAAAATTTAAGGTTACGGGGAACGACTCATTCATGGATACAAATTTCTGACTCCACAGTAGGACTGGGAAGTGACAACTTAAATTCCATGGGCATACTGGACTAACTACAATGAAAAGATATGGAAGCTGTTTCCTATTGAAATTGCAATGAGGAGCAATTTATTAACTTATTTTGCATACTACACATGATGACAAATTTACATTGGGACACTTTTAATCCTGAAAAATAAATGACATAATATTTGGATTTTACCTCATTACTCTGGTAGTGTAAAACACCTGGTGAATTCGTCCCAATTGGGTACTGGGGATCGAATTCACATCCGTATGATTGGACGTTTCACCGCTGGAGATCTTCTTTCGGCGACGAAGGCACGACAGTAACTTTTTACTGTCGTCTCCTCGTTCCGTTTGGACATGAGACACTTCCGGTATGTACATTCTGGTGAGCCGGACACCCACCGTAGAAAATGTTATCGCCTCGAAAAAACGGGAATTTATAATACGGACAAACTCTAGCCTATTATTTCCAGATTCACAAACACACCAGGTAGAGTTCATTAACTCAAAAGCTACTTTAATATTTACACTTGTCAATACGACAAGACGTACGGAAAGGTTCATTACTCTGCTCTGACCCTGCAAACATGTGCCGTCCGTGGGTTATTTACGTATCTACCGCTATCTCCCCGTGAAAACCCAACATGTGGTTCAGAGCAGTTCGACACAGGATGACTGTCCCTAGCATATCCTCCTATTCTTATTAGATAATATCATTACCATTCTTTATCTGATCATTAGCATATACTTTGACTACCATCAATTAATTTTATCATTATCATTAATTTCAATTATAATCCGGTATTTGATTATTATCATTTGTCATCCGGGATGATTATATGCCAACCCTTGCCGACGTTTCAAACGAAGGTTAGTTCTTACTCCTAATTTATCCGCACAATATAATGATCAGCTTCCTCATAAATATTTTTATTATTATTATTATTACTATTATTATTATTATTAGTGGAAATCGTGATTATCGTAACCCGTAATCATCCTTTCTATAATACTTCAACTTCTCGCTCTTATTAATTTCATCAAAAAAATTTTTAAAAAAAGTACCTTCATTGGTTATTCTTCTTCTCCTTCTTCAAATATTTTATTTATTATTATTATTAGTTAAAAATCTCAAATCCTTCATTTCATCTCCCAACATCATTATTATGTCCAAATATAAAAAAAAGTAAATTCTTCAAAAACAACAAAAAAAAGTAGCTTAGTTTTATTTATTATTATTATTTAAAAAAAACTTAAATTCGCCTGTTACACGGTAGTTCACTCTTAATATGTTTAACGCATAACCCCTTTTTACAATTTCGATTTATCTTGGCACTAAGCACTCGATTTAAGACAAGATTCACTTGGAGTATGATTATTGTTATTATTATTATTAAAAATGGAAAGATGATATTTTAATATCCACTCTTTATAATTTAGTCACATATGTTAAATCCCGTTATGAACCACTAAGATCTGCTTTATATCGGTCGGGACAACACGGTATTCGGGACCGTACCTTCAACTTCGTACTGCCGTTAATTTTATATGGGGACACCTGTCCTCCCAAGACACATCTCACAACCTATGGCACATCGCGGCTGGGCAAATACCTCCAATGCCGGCGATTGCTAAACTATTCCTTCAAATTTGAAGTCCATTTCCTTTCATCGGAACTCTTCAAACATTTAATTCATAAAATAATCCTCGGTGCGTGGATTCTACCACTAATAACACCGGCATATGCATTTATATCATCTTAGGCCTTGAGATTCATCTATTTCATCATCACAAACAATACGGCTCAATTTATTTCACGCCGGATATTCGTCCCTCATGACTTCCAACTCTAAATATGGGCTCAAATCATTCTGGGCTTTTAACATATCGTGACCATTCTCATTCACGTGCCTATATCGCTTTTAAACAAAATTTTAATGGTTAAATTAAAGTCCAAAAACGTAAAATCAAAAATTTACGTAAAATCAAACTGACTACGCGAATGAAAGTCTTTAACGCTACATGTCATCTCCACTTTGATTATTATATTTGCACTGGCTAACTCGCGAAGCACCGTCATTATTATTATTATACTTTAACTTGCACACGCCCAAATATTATTATTATTATTATTATTATTATTATTTTACTTTCCTTTGTCGACTCACAAACATGATTATTATTAGTATTTTAATGACCTTCCGTACGCAACACAAATCTTCCATACTCTGGCTCTTTCATAATCTGGCTATCTAATAGAAATTATTCCTAATTAAAATACAAATGATCACCGCAGTGAATGAAATTCAAATAAATGGGTTAGCACAAAAAAAGAATTTAACACTTGAAATGAACTTAATTCAAAGTATTATAAACAGCATGCATTAATTGAAAGAAATATATCCCATATTTACATTATATACAACAAACAATTACTCAAATTAATTAATCTAACCCATTATTACGTTAATATAAATTAGTTCGTCCGTCTAACAAAAAATAAAAATCATGGACTCGGGAAGCGGACCATGTTAAGTAACCATAATTAATTTACACTGAACCCCGTTTAGTCGCGATAACATCCCCTAAATATCAAAATTGTGTACTCATTCCTATGTAGAATTCCATTGTCTCGTAGCGGAGGAGATATAGGCTTTACGGCCCCATGGTGATTTACACGTCCATCATGTCGCACAATACAAATTTTACACAATAAAACACTTCTGGGTGACTACCCATGATTAATACCTTATTACACTAATTTACACAAGAATACTAATAACAAAAAAAAACCACTTATAGGTGCTCCTAGACCCCTGACACTCGCACAATATACTCTTCATATACGCCCGAAACACACGTCGTGACACATTACGACGAAATGTCGTTCATTTGAACCGGCGCGTATCGCGTCTTCAACCGGCACTTCCTAGTTTATTTTCAAGCCGTCTTGATCATCGCCTAGCTCCTATAATTCCCTGCTCGGATAGTTATTCACCGTCTATCTTGAGGTGTTTACTTCAGGCTCCGCACACTGCCTTCCAAAGGTACTATCGGCGTTCCGTTAGTTAGTTATTATTTAAACACATGACATTCATTAATTTCAACATACAATTGTACTGATTATACACACTCGGTACTATGGATAATTTCACTGTTCGTATTCATTCTCCTAATAATTCACGTACTTTCAGCTCTAATTGACTTCGAATACGTCCCGAGGTACTGACTTACAGAGTCAACGTGTCAGAGTCTCAACTACTTCATTACGACTGACACGACTGGTGACCGATAACGACTGGTGACTGGTAAGAACTGAGAGATGTGAGGTCCGCTCGGTCACAACTGGTGACTTCAAACGACTGAGTACTGGTAGGAACTGCTGTGATGTGAGGTCCGCTACTGGACTTTTATGGACGATCTGATTTCCCGCCGGGGTCATCCGCGGTCACTTCCTGGAGAGGGGGGTTGGTTTCCTAAATTGGCATATGCAGGTGGATTTGGATCTCTTGCTTTATCCTACTTAATACACTGGCGATACACATTCATGTGTCGTATTCTGAACTCCTATCGTTCGGTGATTATGGAAATATCACTTAATTTCTGTCCTCCACCTTTCGCGCGCTAACTCGGCGTCCCTGATGGCGTGCTCATCTCGACCAATGGCGAGATAGCGTGGGTCATTTCCACGAATTCAATACTTGAATTTATTATGATTACAATTAATCAACATGGGAACGATATCACAAAAATCCCCTCTATTCAATTATGTGGTTGGAATAATTTAATTATTGTTATCGGAGAAGCTAACTGGAGTTCACTCTGAGTTTTTCTTATGTTGGTTTATCTGCGGGCCTACGATACATTTTCTCATTGGTCAGGACCGCTTTGGTTAGTTTGAAATCTCTCCCTGTGAAACGTGGCCACACCAAATGCCTCGGGCGTGGACGAAACCCGTACGTCATATTCTCGGTACTGGCGATGCATCTTGCTCGGCCTTGGTCCGAAATATATACTCTTTTACTTCCTTGTAGTAATTATTCTGTTGTTGTGAGCTCTAGATTTTAATCCTCTCATCTTCTGACCAGGAAACCTTCTTCCCCTTAATGACAAGCTTACGGTGGCGCCGGACTGTCGCGATCATGTGGAAATTCTCCCGTCCACACAAAACTGACACTGTATTTATTTAATATTCCAATATATCTGTATTTCTCATATCAAAATCAAATCATGAAACTAGGGCCTATCTCATCAGGGTACAGTAGAAATGAAAAGGTTATCACAGGATAGGGTGACATGGAAAGCTGCATCAAACCAGTCTATGGACTGATGACTCAAACAACAGCCCACAACTTATTCATTCACGAAATTACTCGTTCCACAGAACCACTGATTCCAGCTAAAGACAAAATGAACTCAACACCCAATGTTTTAGCGCGGTATATTTGTGCAGAGGTAAACGGCTTGAACATTTTCTCCGAGCGACATTCCACGCTAGTCTTCTCAGAGTTCCACTTCGTTACTTCATAGTCTAACAAATTATTGTTGAATTTTCCACCATGGTTTATTGCAGGCGAGTGAGAAATTTGCCTACTTTACTAATACCTTTTCACTTTAAATGTTAACATGGAGTGAGGATTTTCGAAGATGAACTTCAGGATTGTTGAACATTTTTCTTGGCTTGGAAAGTTATGTACTTTCTCCCTCTATTTTGCCCCCATCTAGCTTAATCATCCCGTACTAATGTAATCAAGCAAATGTTAATACTGCAAATAGGAATTCTTCGAGTGAACTAGTGGTGATGGTGGTGATTATTGTTGTAAGAGGAAGTACAACTGGACAATCATCCTCTATTAATATGAATCAGAGGGACAAAAGGAAGAGCTCCGACTCTTCGAAGAATGACGGTATCGGCCAAAGGGCCACGAAGGGTGTCAAGATGAGATACTCCGTAGGCCTCGCAAACCTAATACCGTCGGTGTCGGGAAAGAACAAGAGTTGACCAAGAGAGGTCGGATAGGAAAAATGAAAATGAAGAGACTGTCGCAATGTACAGTCAACAAAAAGTACGCGGGTTTATGGGATATGGCGTCGGGGGGGGGGGGGAGCATACGTCAAAACTTGAAGGAAAGCCTACAAAATGTTAAGTTTCTTATGCTCTCTGAGCGAATTTCGACAGAGAGGTAGAGATTCACAGTTTAACAACTAAAGAGCGTTAAAAATATTTGTTCAGATTTTTATTCAATACTGTACACTCGAAATCAGTACAGCCCTCAGAAACACCCAGTACCTGCTTACACACTCTCTCTCATTGGTCACTACCATTAGACGCGTTATCACATGCATACATATGAAGAGTGAGGGGAGGTGGAGGAAACGAAGTACGAAGACATCTGGCATGAACGAAACACGTGGTGGGAGAAGGTGCTTGCATCCCCGCTTGCCCACACGTCCCACTGGCTCGACAATGAAGGGAGGAACCACACACCTCCTTCAAGGCAACAGACGTAATGTGTATGTCAACTCAATGAGGGTCAAATTCTCCAGTTTCTTCGTAATCCTTGTGAGCGAAGTCTGGCTGAAATGTTAGCGGTCTCGACTATGACTTCATTATCAAATGGAATCGCGCTCAACCAATGTAAGAAAGAATGACCCTTATTTTCGTCAATGGAGGCCCTGTTAAATACTACTAATATTACTACTACTACTACTAATAATAATAATAATAATAATAATCCTCAAAAACCAACGTAAAAATAACCTGCCATATATAATTATGATTCTCAGAGACGCAGGGGCGTTCGGAAAACCGTTGCTGTGAAGTTTTTTTTTTTGCTAGGGGCTTTACGTCGCACCGACACAGATAGGTCTTATGGCGACAATGGGATAGGAAAGGCCTAGGAGTTGGAAGGAAGCGGCCGTGGCCTTAATTAAGGTACAGCCCCAGCATTTGCCTGGTGTGAAAATGGGAAACCACGGAAAACCATCTTCAGGGCTGCCGATAGTGGGATTCGAACCTACTATCTCCCGGATGCTGTGAAGTTATTGTCAGCGCTGATCAAACAATTAAATGCTATATATTGGGGTGGGATTACATCGTGCACACTTCATCGCAATTAAATTACAGTTGATTAATTTTTTCCTTGATTAGGAAAAGCTAGCATAGCCAGAATATTTAACCATAGAAACATGTTAATCAGTTCCCAAAAAAATGGGGTTGGGAGTGGCCTCTGAGTGCGCAACGTGGCAAGCCGCACCTCCTGGAAGACGAACACATGTGGCTTTGGTTATTTCTCCTTCATCCTCAGGGTTGGCCAAAATCTTCGCTGAAACGTTACCTGTTTCCTTTCCCACCAGGAATTCTTGTGATCGTGATTGTACAATAAAACATTCGCCAAAGGAACAATATTATACATATATTACAATTAAATAAAAGTACGGCGCGATTATACAATTAAAATCATTTAGTAATTGACTACAGAGCCTCCGTGGCTCAGACGGCAGCGCGTCGGCCTCTCACCGCTGGATACCGTGGTTCAAATCCCGGTCACTCCATGTGAGATTTGTGCTGGATAAAGCGGAGGCAGGACAGGTTTTTCTCCGGGTACTCCGGTTTTCCCTGTCATCTTTAATTCCAGCAACACTCTCCATTATCATTTCATAGCATTTATCACTCATTAATAAATCACCTTGGGAGTGGCGACCCCATTGTAATAACAGCCTATATATGTTTCATTCATCACATCCCTGACCCGGTCAATGACTGGAAAACAGGTTGTAGGTTTTCATTTTTTTCAGTACGGTAATTGACTACACACTAAGAAACCAACGGACACTAAAGAGACTGCCAGACTGACGAATGTGCGCGACAAGCGGGTGAATCATACCTCAGTGTCCATGACCTTGGCAATAAAAGTACACCCCTCCTACCCTTCCTCACAGCACATGCATAGTGTCCACTACTTGCTGTGGCGCTATACAAATACGTTAGAAGCGACGAATGGCATTTTGTGCGTATTTCCGCTAAGAATTTTCTTTAAAAAAAGGGGGGGGGGATGAATTAGTTTATAAGACAACATGGGATATAAACATTGCTTTATTTAATTATTCCTATTTTCAGCCAGTTAAAATGGAATAAAAATGGAATATTTGCTCTACAAATTGCGGGGGCGACTGCCCCACCCTCTCGTCTCCCCTAATAGCCGCTACTGCAGTGGTTGCCCTTTTAGTCTCCACCTACAACAGACAGGGGATACCGAGGATGTATTCTGCCGCTCTCGCCCACAGGGGGAGAATCCACCACATCCATCGGACATAAATCAATGACGTCACTGATAAAATTCAGCGCACATTTTGTGACGAGTTTAAAAAACACGCCCTTTCTTTACAGCTACACCAAAGATAAAGCAAAAAGAATTTACATACTTGTCATGTTGAGCGCCACGAGGAAGACAGCTGATCCCAACAGGAAGGCTCCCTCCAGGAAAAGCAAGACGGCTCCCACTATTCCGCAGCCCAACCACAGCACTATGTAGAGGACCATCAGTACCAACCATGGCATCAGCAGTCCGCGCACCATCTGATCACAATATCATTACTGTAGCACCGTCACAAGCCTCATGGCGACAACAATAAAGACTGTGGTGTTTGTCCTACCTTGAGAGTGCCTATGAGCATCAGTATACTGACGAAAGTCAGCACACCTGCTGTCGTCCAGGCAGCGATCTTGAACACCGGCACTGCAACACCAATACAAAGTTCTAAGCTTAAGCGGAATTACTGGCTACCTTGAAAGAAACATGCATTTCAGTAGGTAAAATGTATGGAAAATGAGAAATTGCCATTCGATTTTAAAAAAAAGTAGTGTTTCAGCATGGTATAAAGAACAAGTGCTGAAAAATATGGAAAGCACCGCACCGTGACTGTGTTACAGGCATGTTTATTTGACGTCCTTTACGCTGCGTGCATACCATTTTCGACGTTCTGTTTCACTCTGCCAGATAGATGACAATTCTGTTGAATGACCTATGGTTGAGTTGTAATTAACTATGTCGGGTAAATATGTGCTCACTGCTCAAAAAATTAGTCATCCCTGGAGAAATCATTACAAGCAAATTTAATACCGTGTAACTCCTCCTCTGGACTCGATAATCGCCTGGATTCGGTTAGGAAGTGAGTCCACAAAATTGTACAAGTACGTCGCATCCCGGTTAAGCTACTCGCTGAGGATTTGATCGCGCAATTCCATCAAATTGCGGGGATGTTGATGTTGGCGTTTTATCCACCGTTCCAACATGTCCCATAGATTTTCAATGGGGGGTCAAGTCAGGCGATTTTCCAGACCAATCGAGATGTAATAGGTTGGGGACTGTTCACAAAACCAGTCACATAATGCGTCCAGCCCGATGAACTTGGCTGTTCTCATCCTGAAAATTCCGGGTATCAATAGCACACTCATCATGCAGATGTTGACTGAAAGGCAACACCTGATCATCCAGAATGTTTAAATAAACATGCTGGATTATGTCAGTGGTCACCTCGGTGAACGGGCTCAATCCGTGATACGAAATATACCCCTAAAACATCACAGACCCACCTCCGGCTAGAACCTGACCTTACACACATCCAGGATTAAATGCTTCATTTGAGTTTCGGTGCACTCGATATGCCTCATTGGAATACAGGCAAAAACGTGATTCGTCAGACCACATTACGTTCCACCAGTCAGCAACGGCCTTTTGCGAGGTGACCGACTTCAAATGTTCATTGCATGCAGTTCCGGTCGCAATGTTCTTTCGCTAACAGGTTGGGATGGTCCTTTATTCACTGACTGCAACAATTCTGTCGGGTTTGGAAGCGATTTTGATTCACAAGCCGTGAAACGCGTCTCCGGTCCCTCTCAGTCAGGATCTTTTTCTGACCACAATTCTGACGTGTTTCGTGGCCACATGTAGTAAACTACTGCTTGGAGACACGCTGAACAGTCCACTGCGGAACACCAACCGTAAGGCCATGGGCATGGCCAAACAGATTGCCCCTTTCTGCCACATCCTTACATCGGCCAATGTTGACGCGCACTGTCCGCTTGAAGCATCAATGTCTCGCTGATTGCTACTGCCTTATGCTCACGTAGAGGCAGTGCGCGTGTGGTTGAGCACGGGAGTCGTTCGTTGCGCCGTCTGTACAGGCTTAACGATCCGTCTGTGCGTGCGCACTAGGGTAGGCCTAACTATTTTTTGTCCGGTGAGCTTACAATGTGCACAACATTCCACCATACCTAAGAAGAAAACAAGCGCCGCTGATGGAAGCTAAGAAGACCTGCCACCCCAACAAGAATCCTTCCATCCGTCCCAACAATGACTTCGATCGAGGAGCCTAGTCTGTGCCACTGCAGGTACACTCATTGCGGATGGGCCTGATTTAAATTAAAGCTGGAAGAATGAGTACTCCACAGAAACATTGGAGGACGAGCCCAGTCCTTAGATCCTAAAAATAAGCCAGTGGATTTTGACCTCTCAAGAGAGTTTTGGTGCCGCCTCGACAGGTTTATGACTGGACATGGCTGCTGAAAGTACAGTACATCGGGCACATGTGGGGCTGGACCAACTCAACAGTGTTCGACCGTAGTCTGGAGGAGCAGAACATCTCATACAGCGCTGCTTTCTGCATTATTACCCTGAAAGCCCTAACGACCTGTGAATTGTTTATTTATTTTCCTTAAATTGTACATGTACAATCTAGGGGGTGGTAGCTGGAGAAAGGACAAGCCCCACATAGTTTATGATAATTTCAAAGAATTTGGAAATTTATTGAACATCTCACTTGGTAAATTAATTATTCCAATCCCTAACTCCTAACCATATAAACGAATATTGCCTCAATTTGTTCTCTTGATTTCCAACTTTATCTTCATACTGTGATCTTTCCTACTTTTAAAAACATCACTCAAACTTATTCGTCTACTAATGTCATTCCACGCCATCTCGCCACTGACCACTTAGAGGATGTTCCCGGGTTCTTTACATTTCGGTTTACAGACACACACGCAAAACCCGCACAATTAAATGTCACAACAGCCCTTTTGACTGCTGGCATGTATGTGTGTGTGTGTGTGTGTGTGTGTGTGTGAGAGAGAGAGAGAGAGAGGCAGAGAGAGAGAGATTACCTCAACTCTGCATGCAAAACACATCTGATTGGTCAAATACCTGTTCAAGGACATCCAAGGTCATTCTTATTTCTACAGTGGCGCTTATGCCGGCTTTCCCTTCCATGTTATAAGTTAACGCTATAACGACGCAGTCTCCGTGCGTATAGGAATGTGCTGCTGTGGGTGGATACTTTTAGAACTTATATAGAGGCATGAGCTATCAACAATCATTGATCGTAATGAGCTTGGAGTGCATTTTATAGTCCTGTCTTTAGATTATTATTTTTTAATGCCATAACGTTCCGGCAGAACTATGTGGTTATTGTTTGGTGCATTAACATGTACTGTAATACAGAGTTTTCTTTCACGATCTAGCAGTAAATCGCAAGAAGTAACTCGGTTTAAATATGATAAATAATACAAAATAACGATGCCAAAATATAAATATTATATGCCAGAAAACTGAATATTAATGAGGCGCATTATAGTTCAAGTTTCATTATGATACAGGTTCTCCACCAATCACAGTTCAGATTTTCATTATGATACAACTGCTGGACCAATTAGGTAAGGATAGCATCGCAAGTGCACTCAACACACTAGCTTCGCACTTGTTTCCAAAATCAAACATGTCGGACACACATATTAATATCAATGCACCTTCTACTTCCAATATTCCACAACCACACGGCACATTCCCGCCTTCACTTCACCAACTGTACAATAAACAATTTTTATTTGAAATAAAGGTAGGTAATGATGACCTCCTATCAAAGCTTTGAAAACACATGACATTGTCAAGGTCTCTGATCCACTCACGGAAAATCAATAACGCAGCCCATGCTCTCTGCACTCTGTTCAGTAAATTCAACGCTGCTATGAATGGTGTGATGAATGCATTTCAGTGGGCTTGGCTGACTGATAGGTAATATCATCTTCTGGCTCAACGAGGAAAGCAACGGGAAACTACATCACTCCTCATTTTCCTAGTACGCCTCTTGAGTGATGCCTAGGTCATCTATGGCAGAGCTGTTGAGGATCCAACCAACCTTTGGGCTGAGGCCTGAAAAAAAACACACACACACACACACACACACACACACACACACACACACACACACACACACACACACACACACACACACACACACACACACACACACACACACACACACACACACACACACACACACACACACACACACACACACACACACACACACACACACACACACACACACACACACACACACACACACACACACACACACACACACACACACACACACACACACACACACACACACACACACACACACACACACACACACACACACACACACACACACACACACACACACAGAGCTGTTATATAAAACACTCTGAAGGCCCACTGGTATTATTTAGCCAGCCATTGCAACACGCGTTGAGACTACAGCAGATTGCGCGGCGACACACGATAACTTACAATGCTCGCCACACGCAGCGCAGCGGTGCATTTCTCCCATTAACGCACGGAGCCTTAAAGTGCTCTTTCCATTAAAGGCGTGGCAATTAATTGCAACTCCCTGTTCTAGACTACGACGGAAGATTTTTGTGTGAGAGTTTGTAAAATAGATTTAGATAATATAGATTAGTATCACGAAGCTGATCTCACCTGATCCTTCTATGCTGCGCATGCGTGACGGAGCCATGTCCCATGAGAAAGGTGTCACTGCGAGGAAAGCCGAATTCATCTGCAAGAAAGAACAATGTTTTAAAATATTTAGTTTTATAACATCTGTGTAATTTTTTATCCTTTTATTTTTGTACCTCTGTTTTATGTGTAACGTATTTACGCGAATAATCCCCGCACCCTAAATTTAGGAAGGGTGATTATGAAAATATGCCAACATTGACACAAATAAAACCCACACCCCAATTTCGTGCCTATTTTTTTTTAAACATATGCGGGTATTATTCGCGTAAATACGGTATATCTTGTTTCTCAGTAATACTTAAACTGAAGATGACCTCTAGTAAGCTCGAAACATGTTCTTTTATAATGTAAGGTTTTAGACAAACCATTTGCAGTGGTAAGGACTTTGTACCGGATAAATGGAAAAAAGTATGCTTGTAATTCATTTCAACAATTATCTTCATAGTCAAGTCAGTGCGGAACCGTTAATGAAAGTTATTACATGTAACAGGTGGAGTCGTGCTGCTCCGCAACATTCGTTATACATTGGTCAGATAACTCGCCTTGATGTGCCTGTCGTAGTTTTATTGTTTTGCCTGTCCTTTTCAATCGTTTTATAAACATTTAACACGGGTACATTATATTCTTCTTCCTTTATTCTGCCCGAAGGCAGGTCCGAACCTCCGCAGAGGTATTCCTGAGCCGGAGTTTACGTGCGGTAGGGTGGCCAGTTCCTTTCCGCTCCTCCATTCCCTTTTACCCCCCACCAACAGCGCGTGGCAACCCATCCAACTCCTGACCACGCCCAATGTTGCTTAACTTCGTAGATCTCACGGGATCCGGTGTTTCAACACGGCTACGGCCGTTGGCCGGGTACATAATAACTGATTCATTCGTAACGTAGTTTATAACGCTTCTTTCCACACAGTATTCACTGTGCTTCGACCATTCGGGCGAATTTGGATCTTAATTTTTTTTTGTTGCTAGTTGCTGTTACGTCGCACCGACACAGATAGGTCTTATGGCGACGATGGAACAGGGAAGGGCTAGAAGTGGGAAGGAAGCGGCCGTAGCCTTAATTAAGGTACAAACCCAGCATTTGCCTGGTGTGAAAATGGGAAACCACGGAAAACCATTTTCAGGGCTGCCGACACTGGGGTTCGAACCTACTATCTCCCGAATACTGGATACTGGCCGCACTTAAGCTACTGGAGCTATCGAGCTCGGTCTTAACATTTTCAAACGATCTTGCCCGAGATAGCGCAACATACAATTGGCCGTGAATGAATACTAGTTCGGGTAAGTAGACACCAACTTTTTCAAGAGTTTGACCCTGCGCTTTATTTATGATCATACAGAAGGCTAGTTGACTTGAGACCTCCCCGTCTGTGCATAAGTTACTTGGAAAGTTCTGCCATCTGTTGAGTATATTTTTTGCTATTTTGCTTAACGTCGCACCGACACAGATATGTCGTATGGCGACGATGGGATAGGAAAGGTCTAGGAAGTGGAAGGAAGCGGAGGTACAGCCCAGGCATTTGCCTGGTGTGAAAATGGGAAACCACGGAAAACCATCTTCAGGGCTGCCGACAGTGGGGCTCGAACCCGCTATCTCCCGATTACTGGATAGTGGCCGCACTTAAGCGACTGCAGCTATCGAGCTCGGTGTTGAGTATATTAAGAAGCTGGGTAACGTCAGAGAATCAAGGAGTATATAGCACATAACAATATTCTTCCATGATCAGAGGAAGTGTATACTCGGGCATGACAGGTAGTAATCAAACAATGCTGCAAGCAATGGCATTACTAAGGATGAAAATCACAAGATTAGATCAGAATATCAATGGAAGTGTTAGTCGCTTGGCAACCTGCTAGATACAGAATCTGTTGCGGGTTAGGGTAATGCCTGTTGCTCACGGTAAAATTTTCTGTCAAATTGATTGTACAATAATTTAATTTTATAAAATTTCTGTTGCTCACGGTCAAATTCAAGTTTTATAAAACCGTTGATAAAACATTTCATAAAATAGGACATGTTCTATTCCGTAAAATTAATTTTACGAAACGAACCAATCAGCGAAGCTGACATCACGATGATGCTGGCGCTACGTCGTGAGAAGATTGCGAAGCTCTATAGTAAACAAACACTTCTTTCTAAAATGGCAGGATCCGGGTGGACTAAGGAAACTGTTAGTGTTTTACTGACGAATACCAGAAATATCCTTGTTTGTACGAAGTTAAAATGCCACTTTACCACAGCAGAAACGCAAGAAGAGAGGCAAAAAATACAATCGCCGAATTCCTATATGAATACTGGTCTTCTACGTTAACTAATTTTCGACCAAGAACAGCAATCCTCTACCTACTTCTCTTCTTTTGATCCAGTCCTGAGTCCAGCATTTTTTGGCATTTCTTTTCTTCTTTTTTTTTTTTTACCACTGTACAACATATAATTGCAGCTAAAGCAGCAACTTTTGCTTTGTTTGTTGGAGCCATACTCTCAAACACATTGTAAGTTGAACAGCTGATTCTTGGTTTAAAATTTTATCGATAGATAGCAGCACATACACATCTTAGTTCAAAAGTAGGTTCATAGATGGCCATCCTGATGTTTCGACGGATTTTATAAAATCATTTTACCGTGAGCAACACAACTTGTTTTCACCAAATTTTTATAAAATTAATTGTACAACAAATTTTACGAAACATTTTACCGTAAGCAATAGGCATAAGCCTTCGCCTGCAATATTATTGGAGTGATCATTTAATGATTTTATTTTATGATTAAACAAAGTTGCCTGAACTTGGAGACCTATCAGTGTCTCATGATACACCGGCAGGTAATTTCGGAGAGAATAAAACAGAAATGAAGCAAATCAGTCCAGTAGAACGGACGGACGATTTGATATATAGATAGCTATGCTGCTAATAGAAAACATCGACGTCCGCACAGATGGGAAGGTATCAAGTTGACTAGCCTTCTGCAATCTCGCTACGAAGAAAAATTCTCCCTTTTTATTTATTTCTTTTCTCCTGTTATTGCATCCTTTTTTATCTTTCCTCTCCCTCTCTCGAGCACCGTACCACACCCGGCGTCGGCGCCCGTGTAGTAGCATGATAATAAGTCAACATGGTTTTTGTTTTATCAACACTAATGCGTAGTCCAACTTTTCCACTTTCGGTGTCCAAGCTGTTAGTCATGTCTTGAAGAATGGTATACACGACATACTTCTGCAGCGCAATAATCCGCCAAAAGATGTGGGATATCTACTAATGTCTTATTTTCTCCTTGTCCTTTTATCTTCCACTTCCTTCCTAGCGTTTATCGCCCACTGGTACCGGATATTTGCGGTCAAGGAGACTTGCGGTCACTGTGCCTACTAACAGAAATTCTCTAGCAGGAGCTGTGTCTTATTAGCTTAATCTCGAGGTACCCCGCTAACCTGCTCGCTCACTTCGAGAACAACATTTTTCTCTCGCACATTATTGTAGAAAAACAATGTCTTAAAATTGACGCATCATTGAAACACGTTTAAAAAGGGCATTGTTTGTGTTCCACCTGCGATAAAAAAATATTAAAATATAAATTACACATTTCAAACCTACATGATCTAATGCGAATTGAAAGAAGGAAAATGATGGTGTTTTTGAATGTTCTGTAAGTCTATTGCTTATTTCATAAACGACTTCCAAACTTGAGTACACATATAATATTTTGGTCGACAAGAGTATAACCTCACTTTTCCGGCGGCAGATACCTCTTGCACTTCGACCAACACAACCGGGGCTCAAATCTCCGTGACCGCAAATGTCCGCACACCGTGCAGGATCCGTCTGCTGGCGCCTTGACTTCCATTTTTGACCATTGGCTGCGTCTTGAATGCTAAATACTACCATGGTAATGACGTCAAGTAGTGTGTGAAGTCAGGGCTTTCTTGGTGGTCCTCGCGGTCGGTGGTCAGCAAGTGTTCAGAACGAGTGCTCTTCTTGAAACCGAATTGCTGTCGCTACGCAGTACATAGCCGATTTCTTTGGATCACACTGTAGCAGATCAGTTCAATTATTGTCTGGATTTCTGTTAGTTTTTTAGTTTGGTCGTTTGTTTATTAATGTTGAAAACATTTCTTAGCAGACAAAGTAGGGGTCCTCATACTACGAAAACAAAAAACCCGTATAATTAAGCAATTTCCTCAATTGTGCCAAAAGTTGAAGGGCTAAAGGGACCGGAAAAGTTTCAAATTTTGAGTCTTGGATAGCTCTATCAAACTGAAAGAACACATTTCGAAAATCATTTCCGGCCTAAATGCAGTTCCGAAAGAAAACAGCCTAAAATCGCTTGTTTCTTTACTCGTTATAAGTTTTATTCAAATCCTAGCCAAATTAACTTAATTTTTTCTGTAATTTGTTCCTTGGTTCAATACCCTTAGGCGTTTTTCGATTTTTGAAAAATGTCCACACCGAATGTAGGTGTAAGGACTTAAGTGAAACTCTGCATTGACTCACATTAGCGCTCGTAGTGGTAGAAAAAGACAAACTGCTAATCTAATCAACCAGACGACAATTTAAGAAGGGAATCTCAGGGAATCTGCCACCCGAGGGACAGCTCAAAATGCAGATCAATGGTGATTGATTGATTGATTGATTGATTGATTGATTGATTGATTGATTGATTGATTGATTGATTGATTGATTGGTTGATTGATTGATTCATATTGCTACACCACAGAACACTAACAAAATAATATATAGCCCAGTGTATATCCCGGCACTCCCTGAATTTAAATGTCGTGTTTCGAAAAATTCGGTTGAGCAGTTTTCCTCTGATGTCGCCACAAACAAACAAACAAACAAACAAACAAACAAACAAACAAACAAACAAACAAACAAACAAACAAACAAAAATCCACGGTGATAGCCCTTCAGGCAAGCAACTCAATGTTGAAAACATCCTAGGGATATGAGCCACGAATTTTAGGTAAATAAAATATAATAAAGAATATATTCTTTATTTATTCCTAAAATTACAATCCTCATTTTAATAATCGTTATCCTGTCCATTAGATTAGCAGTTTGCCCTTTTCTACCACTACGAGCACTAATGTGAGTCAATGCATTGTTTCACTTAAGCACCTCTAAGAGTGCTGATGTGAGCCAATGCAGAGTTTCACCACTTAAGCACCTCTAAGAGCGCTGATGTGAGTCAATGCATTGTTTCACTTCAGCACCACTAAGAGCGCTGATGTGAGTCAATGCATTGTTTCACTTAAGCACCACTAAGAGCGCTGATGTGAGTCAATGCATTGTTTCACTTAAGCACCACTACGAGCGCTAATGTGAGTCAATGCATTGTTTCGCTTAAGCACCTCTAAGAGCGCTGATGTGAGCCAATGCAGAGTTTCACCACTTAAGCACCTCTAAGAGCGCTGATGTGAGTCAATGCAGAGTTTCACTTAAGCACATCTAAGAGCGCTGATGTGAGCCAATGCAGAGTTTCACTTAAGCACCTCAAAGAGCGCTGATGTGAGCCAATGCAGAGTTTCACTTAAGCACCTCAAAGAGCGCTGATGTGAGCCAATGCAGAGTTTCACTTAAGCACCTCAAAGAGCGCTGATGTGAGTCAATGCAGAGTTTCACTTAAGCACCACTACGAGCGCTGATGTGTGCTAATGCAGAGTTTCACTTAAGCACCACTACGAGCGCTGATGTGTGCTAATGCAGAGTTTCACTTAAGCACCTCAAAGAGCGCTGATGTGAGCCAATGCATTGTTTCACATCAGCACCACTACGAGCGCTAATGTGAGTCAATGCAGAGTTTCACTTAAGCACCACTACGAGCGCTGATGTGAGTCAATGCAGAGTTTCGCTTATGTCCTAATAACTACCTTCGGTGTGGACATTTTTTAAAAATAAAAAGCTAAAGGCTGAGGGTACTAAACCAAGGAAGTAGTTTGGCTAGGTTTAGAATCAAAAAGGAAACAAGCTATACGCTGTTTTTCCGGAACTGCATTTAGGTGGGAAGTTATTTTCGAAATTTGTCGTTCTAGTTTGATAGAGCTATCCAAGACTCACAATTTGAAACCTTTCCTGGCCCTTTAACTTTTCAACTTTCGGCACAATTGAGGAAATTGCTTAAGTTTACGTCTTTTATAGTATGGGGATCCCTACTTTGTCTACTAAGACTGTTTTCAACATTAAAAGACTTAGTAAATAACTGACAGGGGAACTGGACAGCTCTAAATGCATATTAGTGGTGATTTATTGATTGGCGCCACCAAACAAGAATACGGCAGTATTAAAAACCAGTTGTTTTATATTATGCAGCACCCTGTACTGGAGATCGTTAACACAATGGCGACATGAGTGCCAAGCACTGGTTCATAATGTGTGGGCATTGTGAGCAAAACACAGTGGGTATTGCCTTACTGAGCACGTACTGCAACTCAAGGAACGTGCCACATTACACACGTGTGGTAGGCCTGCATGCCTTTCCTATCCACTGTCTAGGACTGTGGTTCCCAGACATTGTCCATCTGTCAGTATCTTCGTAAGTTCTGCAACTCCTCCTCCCCCTCCCCAATATAACGTTATGGTAGAAACCTGCTTCTTTTTCGCATTCGGTAATGTGAAATCTGCCGCACTATTTTTCACACAATTTTCATTTGGCTCATGGTATTTTTGTCCCTGCATACTTCATGACTAGCATAATCCATTCTTCGCAGGGGAACTGGTAATCGATTTCATGATTCCCTCATGAATTTATACGAAGTTACATGCCTGTATTCAAACATTTAAGGCATGTTAAACTGATACTCTTCTAAGAAAGCACGTGGTAGTAACGTGAAGTACAATAAAGCTGAACAAAGTGGAAACTTTTTTTTTCTTTTTGCTACTTGCTTTACGTCGCATCGACACAGATAGGTCTTATGGCGACGATGGGACAGGGAAGGGCTATGAGTGGGATGGAAGCGGCCGTGGCCTTAATTAAAGTATAGCCTCAGCATTTGCCTGGTGTGAAAATGGGAAACCACGGAAAACCATCTTCAGGGCTGCCGACAGTGAGATTCGAACCTACTATCTCCCGAATATTGGATACTGGCCGCACTTAAGCGACTGCAGCTATCGAGCTCGGTAGAGTGGAGACAGAATGGGGCAGATCACAGAGTTTATTGAACGGTACAGTTCCTGGTTCGAAGTTGTGCGTATTTCTCCCTGTTTCTCGGTTACATATTGTTGTTCATCTGAAAGCAGGAGTGGCGCTGTGCCTGAAGACCCACGAAACCAATCGTTGACGACAACCTCCCTTATTATCTGTTCTATCGAAAAGACTAAAATGGTTCTTTAGTTAAACCGTTTAAACCACTCCATTAAGTTTGGTTGTGTATGTTTTGTGCAACGCCAAATCTCTCCCTGATGGCTTCATTGGAGACGCGATCCAGTTTAGTGACGCCAGCTGTCCACTTCAGCATCTTAGTCTCCATGACGCCCAATCGACGCTCTGTCCCTGTCGTAGTCGGCCAATATTCGCAACCATACAGTGCAATAGATCAGATGACAGTACGATAGATTTTTAATTTGAGATTATCTTTCATCCTCCGGTCGCAAGTGACGCCAGTTGTTGTTCTCCATTTCATCCAGGCTGCGGATATCCCTGCACTGACCTCTTCGACAAGTCGACCATCATCAGTGATCGTGGAGCCAAGATACTTGAATCTTGTCACTCGCGACAGGTCCTCACTTGAATGGTTCCGACTGCTTGTGGATCTGACGTCATATATTCAGTCTTCTTTTTATTTAGGTGCAGGCCATATTGCGCCAGCCGATCGCTCCATTCTTGGTTTTGACAAAAAAAAAAAATTAAAATACAAATTAAAAGTTCAAAACCTACATGAAATAAACGAGGAAAAAGGTGTTATTGGATTTTCTGTAAGCATACTGATTAATTCATAAACAATCTCCAAACTAGAGAACGCATAATATTTGGTTGGAATGTTCCGAGCTGTCAGGGGAGAGATAGCGTGGAAGCTTGAGTGGAGTTTTTAAATGTTCGAAAGACCATATGATATGACGATAAAGTTGGAATTCAAGAGGGCAAATTCGGGAAAATACTCGTTTATAGGAAGATAAGGTTAGGTTAGGTTTGTTTTGTTTTGTTTTGTTTTGTTTTGTTTTGTTTTGTTTTTTGTTTTGTTTTTTTGTTTTGTTTTTGGTTTGTTTTTTGTTTTGTTTTTGGTTTGTTTTTTGTTTTGTTTTTGGTTTGTTTTGTTTTGTTTTGTTTTGTTTTGTTTTGTTTTGTTTTGTTTTGTTTTGTTTTGTTTTGTTTTGTTTTGTTTTGTTTTGTTTTGTTTTGTTTTGTTTTGTTTTGTTTTGTTTTGTTTTGTTTTGTTTTGTTTTGTTTTGTTTTGTTTTTTGTTTCGTTTTGTTTTGTTTTGTTTTTTGTTTCGTTTCGTTTCGTTTTGTTTTACGTCGCACCGACACATACAGGTCTTATGGCGACGATGGGACAGGAAAGGTCTAGGAATGGGAAGGAAGCAGTCGTGGCCTTAATGAAGGTACAGCCCCAGCATTTGCCTGGTGTGAAAATGGGAAACCATGGAAAACCATCTTCAGGGCTGCCGACAGTGGGATTCAAACCCACTATCTCCCGGGTGCGAGTTCACAGCTGCGTGCCCCTAACCGCATGGCCAACTCGCCCGGTTGAAGAGAAATTAGGGATTGGAATAATTTACCAAGGGAGATGATTGACAAATTTCCAACTTCTTTCATATCATCCAGTAAAAAACTAGATAAACGAACGATAGGGAATCTGCCATATGGTCGACAGCCCTAAATGGAGATCAGTGCTGATTGATTGATTGATTGATTGATTGATTGATTGATTGATTGATTGATTGATTGATTGATTGATTGATTTGTGCTGAAATAGATCAATGGTGATAGAATACTGGAGGTGCATATGGCCCTGAGGTTCACTCAGCCTACACCAAAAATGAGTTCCAGGTTAATTCCTGGGGGCAAAGGTGGCCGGGTGTAGAGCTAACCACTCTATCCCATCACGTGCCGAGGTTAACAATGGTGGAAGCCTTTACCTTCCACTCCTCCAAGGGCCTTCATTGCCTGTATGGAGGTGACTGCTTTGCTTTGATAGAATATTATACACACACACCTAAATGAAGTCTTAAACTCTTACGTTAAAAATAATCAATCTGTGATACCTGATAAATGTGAAAAACTGAACGTATCTGAATGCCCTTAGTAGGTAGCAGTTCGAACGAACCATAACAAACACGTTCTAGCAACGAACGAGCCCGGGGCGATGTAACATGTGCGCATTGGGGACGTGACGAATTCCATAGCTAATGATGAGTAGCATTTCTGCTGGAGTGATAGATGTCTCTGAGTTGAGGAAGGAGTACTGTCTTGCCACCTGAGGTGTAGAACAGAAGAAAGCCAAACATACACCTATTGAATCCATCAGTAGGCCTATAGATTTGAACAAAATTGAGCCAAGCTAAGAGAAAAGTTTATGTGTTCGTCGTACATTCAGCCGGCCCCGTGGTGTAGGGGTAGGGTGTCTGTCTCTTACCCTGAAGTCCCAGGCTAGATTCCCGGCAATGTCAGGGATTGTTTTTACTAGTATCCGGGGGCTGGTTCGAGGTCCATTCAGCCAACTTGATCATAATTGAGGAGCTATCTGACTGTGAGATAGCGATCCCGGTCTAGAAAGCCAAGAATAACGGACGAGAGGATTCGTCGTTCCCCTCCACACGACACATCGCAGTCTGCAGGCCTCCGGGCTTAGCAGCAGTCGCTTGGTAGGCCATGGCCCTTTGGGACTGTTGCGCTATGTGATATACGGGCAAATTCACCGACGGTTTCATTACTACTACTAAACTGTTTTAATTACTCCTCTGAAGAGGGAGGCAGGTCTGTTAACCGGTGACGCCGTCTCTCAGGTCAGGAGATTTGTTACGGTGAAGGAGATGCTCGCAAGTGAGAGGGTTGGCAACCGTGGTCTGTACTAGGAACTGTTCCAGCATTCGCCTTAGTGCAGTAGAATGGCTGTGGTGTAGTGGTTAGTGTGATTAGCTGCCACCCCTGGAGGCTCGGGTTCGATTCCCGGCTCTGCTACGAAATTTGAAATGTGGTACGAGGGCTGGAACCGGGTACACTCAGCCTCGCGAGGTCAACTGAGTAGATGTAGGTTCGATTTCCCCCTCAGTCATCCTCGAAGTGGTTTTCTGTGGTTTCCCACTTCTCCTCCAGGCAAATGCCGGGATGGTACCTAATTTAAGGCCACAGCTGCTTCCTTCCCTCTTCCTTGCCTGTCCCTTTCAATCTTCCCATCCCCCCACAAGACCCCTGTTCAGCATAGCAGGTGAGGCCTCCTGGACGAGGTACTTGTCCTCCTACCCAGTTTTATCCCCGACCGAAAGTCTCACCCTCCAGGTCACTGCCCTTGAGGCAGTAGAGATGAGATCACTCCCTGAGTCCTAGGGAAAAATCGACCCTGGAGGGTAAACGGATTAAGAAAGAAAGCAGTAGAATGGAAAACCTGGCGCTGTTGATGCTGATTCGTCCGTCGGATGGGGACGTAAAGCTTTGAGCAGACCCCTTGTGTGTTATTCGACAGGAATAGGCTTCGTGCCGACATCGGGTTTCACCCTCTCCCTACCTCATCATCATCCTACATCCAGGTGAGCAAGTCGCCTTTGGGATACAAATAGAAAGATCTGTACCAGGCGAGCCGAACATTTCCTCGGACACTGCCGGTACTGAAAGCCATAAGCTAAATAAATAAATGCCATTATAACTAGGAATTTAGGATAAAAGATTAACTAAGTTCCTCCGCTGCACGGAGAAGCATAGAAGCATGAATACATCTTTTTTTTTCTGTAGCTCATTCCATGTTAAGGAAACAGTATTGCTCTTATGACAACCGGGTTGCCATATCGAACGGCTCTGCTCAACACCATCACGGTAAAACGACGGCACATAAATGAGTGAAATTCAGTATTTAAATTCAAGATAAAAAGCGGAAGAAATTAAGCTACAAATTAATTTTATGAACTAAAGGGGACGGGGGTTTACAGGGGTTATTTTTGGTTTGTACAGAATCAAGAGGGAAACTACGGCACATAAAAAACCTCAACACTGTAGTGTAAGGCAAACTGGGGGAGAAATAGACAAATAATTTTTATGGGCTGGAGGGGTGAGGGATGCATTTAATTGCAGTGAATAAATTTCTCCGGGCCATAAAGGCTAGAAAACGGATGCAATAAATACATACTGTAGATGACTCTACAGAAGATCACAGCATTAACGTTAAAGAAGGAAATCACACACGTAGGCTTATGGCATAACTCTCACTCAACACAAGACAATTACGCACTGATTTAAAGCCTAAAACCACACACGCAGTAAATAAATATAGTAGATGACTTCACTACAGAAGTGAGCTGCCGGCGGTTCACAGAGTGAGGGACTACACGAGGATTGTATCAGGGCAACACAGAAGGAAAATAAATGAAGGCAACGAAGCGCTAGCTGTTCCCGCCATTGTGCTTTCTCCCTAGGAATATATTTGTGAAAAAGAGAATGTTATGTAGTTATTTTAATAACTCGCGGGCAAAAGTGCCTCATCCTTTTAATCTATCTATCATAACACATTACAAAGTACATTATAATATCCCTTAATCACGAGGAATTATGTGTTGTCTCAGAGGGGGTGTGTTCACTCCTTGTAGTCCATAAGAACAATACTGTTTTCCTAACATGGAATGAGCTATAGTATAAACAGATGACGTACACTAGTTACCATGGTTACCGTGGTTTCGGAAAACTGTCGACGCAGAACTGTCCGTTTTAATTCTAGACAGACCGCCAAACCAAAAACTTATCCATGTTAATAATGAAAGTAGTACAATCTTGTGCGACATCAAGATTGTTTTTACCATCATACGCCACTGCTAGTAGTGTCGCACCGGACACATACACTCACGTAGGATGATCTTCGCCCCTAACAATGAGGCAAGGCGTAAGTAAAGGTAAGTAAGAAATAGCATATTATCAAAGACGTTAAAAATGTATTTGATTATACCGTCCTTGGTTATAATAGCTACTCCTTCACCAAGAGTAGTGCACACAAATAAATACACATCACAAACTGTCCATCGTGACGGCCAGTCAAAGAAACAAAGGCCAGTGAGTGACAAGCAAAAGCATGTTTTATGCTTCCTTGAAGAAAGCCATTCCGTCATTCAAATAGCTTAAATCACATACTAAAAGATAGATATTTCTATGGTAGCAATAATGTACTGTAGATACTGTGAAAATAAAAACTGCAATTGCATCAAATATTCTTCCCAAGAATAACTCTAAGTTCAAATGCCCGCAAATAAACTCGCGTCCTCGTCCCGAGGTGGTGCAGCTCTTTTCAGGCATACCCACAGTGGAGGTGAGAGTTGTACCAGATACCAGCCCCCACCCCACCCCCTGTCATTCGTAACTTTCTGGTAGTACCGAAATCGAATCCGGGCCATTGAAGACGGCTGCTAACCATTACTCAACAAATGTGTGCAAATTCACATAAGAAACATAAATTTTTGGCAGGGTGCGAAATCGCGGTGGGGAAGGGAGGGTCCCCCCTCCACCGATGATTTTATCTCAAAGGGTTTCCCCCCACTAAAATTGCCCAGGGGGATTATCTCATTATAAAACAGGGAAAATGTAACACATATATTATACTAAAATCAGTGTTTTTACTGTGCATATTTTCATAAAAACAACAACAATAATACACATAAGATAGAAATAATAGGATGACAGCCAGACCTTGAGCAATAAAACAACGCAGCGGTGGCAACTCCACACCTGCAGCCTATTGTTCATGGCAAGTCCATCTAAAACCCGGGAATAATTTTCGACTGAACATCATTCTTATTATAACCACAGAATTCAAACAAACATTTTAATTTTACATTTTTCAGTGGGGAGGGGGTAATTAACTTACAAGGGAATTATATACCCACCGCCCGGCCGGGTACTGCTTGAAATAAACACTGGTAATCAATCCCTATGATCCTCCTCACACACTGTAACGGTTCAAATCCCGTTACAAGATGATATCTGTACTTTTATTATTGTATGATTTTATCTGTATTTTATTATTATTATTATTATTATTATTATTATTATTATTATTATTATTATTATGTCAGTATTATTATTATGTTATCTGTGATATTGTACTATTATTGTAATTATCCGTTTTATTCAATTTTGCAATTGCCTGTTGCTTGCAAGATTGCACTTAGATGTATACACATATACGTATGTGTAGTATAACACTCAATACCTGTACAGTGAGAATTGTTGTATATATCAGGGATGGGATGTGACGTTGGTGCATTGTGCAATATTGTTGGCGATTCTGCCAAGTCATCGCCAGGCCATGGCTACGTCATTGTATTTATTTAGAATATGCGCGCACGGTGTCATAGCCGCGGGGCTATTTCACCACTGTATGTAATATCTGTCGCGTAGGTGGGAGTATGTCATTGTTATTTTTGGAGATTACGTAGCTGTGTCAACCAAGTCTATATAAGGTGGGTGCACATTGTAGCGTCAGTCATTACTTATACGGATGCAGTACAGTGAACAAGTCTACTAGATCAAGAGGCCTTAGTTGGCCAGTGAACGAGAGATGGTGAAGACTCAGTGAGCCATTATTGGTCATTGAGAGAGTGAGACCAAATGGTTGGTCCGTCACTTAGTGGAAGACGCGGACGCAAGGCTTACCAAGAAGTCAGAGAGGGCAACCCTGGACCTGCCAAGAGGTCATACCATATTGACTTACAAAGAAGTCAGATGAAATGGAGAAGAAGCAGTCGCAAGGATGTATCACCACGTTAGGCGTGACACATCTACAGTAAACACCAGAGCAAAGGAATACGTCGTAATTACACTAAAAGTGTTGAAGGTACAGTCAAGTGAATCAGTGAGGGAAATATTTTGTATAAATTGTTAAATGTCCGGTCAAGAAGAATTCAAATTCATGCCTAGTTTCTTTCAATTGCAATGTCATAATTTCATATTCTCATCTGTTTTATCGCAACAAGACTCACTATTTTTTGATATATTTTTTAAAGAATATATATTGTTCTATCAAACGAATTCATAGTTTCATTTCTTTGACAGTAAAATATCTTAACCTCAAAATTAATGGGGAAACCGAACGCCAATCTCCTTTTCCCAGAACTTATATGGTATGTTGTCAAAAGTAAGCTTATTACCCCACACCCTAGAGATAGTCAAGAGTCTCATTCTATTATTGCTGTACTGAGTGACAGCTGGCGCCCTTCAAATAACGTATGTGTAAGTAAGCAGGTAACAAGTAAGTGTGAGTACAGGGTTCGACGAGTGTGTATTTTATTTAATGAATATTAATTTTCATAATTTCCAAGTTAAATGCAGATATTCAGATTTTTCAAGTTAAAATGCAGATTAATATGTTTGTAAAGTTAGTCAGCGAGTTAGGAAGTTCTCATTTTGGCCCCGCAACGTGGTGCACGAAGAAATTCAGAATTTGGTCTGAATGACAGCATATCATAGGTTCATTTGGGAGGAGTATGCACAATTAAAGCCAACGGAAAGTATTACCGGTAAATATCAGGAGTGTAATTTGTGATAGATATTTGTATTTTGGGGATATGTCAAGGGATTTGAAGAGGGAAATTAATTTGAGATCGCGGACTATTACTAGTGAACCAAAGATGGACACGGAAGACAGTAACAAGTCATGTAACGACGAGGTCATTGCTTCTGTGGACATCCAAGGTGAAATTCAGAGTAGGGAGCAGGTGAATACGATGGGAGCTTCTGAGGAAATTCAGAAAAGCGCAGAAATTGAGAAGCATACTGAAACTCAAAAGGAGATCGCAGGGGGGATGAACCAAGATTTTATAAATTTAATGATGGCCAGATTTACCGAGGTCAGTAATGAAAACTGTAAGAAATTAATTAGTACTAGTAATGAAAATTTTAATATACTGATTAACTCTCTAAGTAGCAAAATGGATCAAATAATTAGTAGGAATAAAGAAAGTAGTATTAAAATGAAAGAATTAATTAGTAGTAATAACGAAAATTTTAATAAACATATTAACTCTGCGAGTAGCAAAATGGATCAGTTTATTAGCAGTAATAACGAAAATTGTAATGCGATCATTAGTAAAATAGATTCTAAGATATTAGAGATAAATAATCAAACATCTAAGTCAACATGTAAGTTAGAAAGTAAGTCAAATGAAGAATGTGTTGAAATTGAAGGTGAAATGAAGTTGGATCGGAGCGATTTTCATACTCAAATTAAGCATGTCAAAGGAACTTGTACAGAGAATATCGTAGAATTAAGTAATACAATTTCGAGTAATCGGGAAGAAATTCATGAGGTAGTCGAGAAGAGAATGGACAAGATTTGCAATGCAGTTGGGGAAGATACGAGGGAACAGATTAGTAGAAATGAACAAATTGAAAGCAAACTTGTGGAGGTCACTGAACTACGGAACGAACAGGAAACGCTATCACAGCAGGTAAGAGAGAGAGAGGAAGAATTGCAGGAAGACGTGAGAATAGTGGAAGATAATTCTGAGAGAGCAGCGGAAGAAGAAGAAGAAGAAGAAGAAGAAGTTGTAAACTGCCAGGGAGAGATACGGCAGAAAGGTAGAGGTAAGACAGGTTTAGAGGTGATAGTAGCGAGTGGTTTGTTCAGTAGGGATTGTGATTTAACCAAGTTTTCTGGAGAACAGTTCAGTTCTGTAGAATTTGTAAAAGTAGTTGAGAAAAGATTTGCAAGTAAGTTGAGGAATAATATTATTGAATGGGAATATGTGTTGGAGATTTTGTCTAATGTTTTTGTCGGTGAAAGTAGAATATGGTTTCGAGTATACTGGAATAATATGTCTAATTTAGGAGAGTTTAAAGTGTTCATTGATAGGCTTTGGAAAGAATGTGTGCAAGGGCGCGCGCGAGAGAGAGAGTGCATGATGTCTAGGGAAAGTAATATAGTAGAGAGAGAGGAGAAAATGTTAGCCGTGTATCAGAGGAGAGGGGGTGATCATGATCCGCGGAGGATTAATAGTTGTGTTGATGGTGATAGTGGTCGGAAGAGTAATCAGAGAGAATTGGAAGATGGGAGGCGTATGTATTTGAGTTATGAGAGAGAAGGTCAGAAGAGTAATCTGAGAGAATCGGAAGATGGGAGGCGTATGTATTTGAGTTATGAGAGAGAAAGTCAGAAGAGTAATCAGAGAGAATCGGAAGATGGGAGGCGTATGTATTTGAGTTGTGAAAGAGAGGGTCAGAGGAGTAATCAGAGAGAATGGGAAGATGGGAGGCGTACGGTTTTGAGTTATCAGAGAGATTATGATAGTCTTAATATGAATGTTATCCAAGTTTCTTTATGGAGCCAGAGTATTTCAGATTCACAGGGAATCGGGTAAGTTAAGTAGACAGGCTGAAGGTAGTAGATGAACTGGTATTTATTATAAGTAGTTATGTAGTGAAAGTAGATTTAAGTATAGTGTGAGTGTGACCTAAGTAATGTTAAGTGAGATATTTAAGTAGTGCCGTAGTCGTAGATAATGAAGTAATTGATGGTAGCAGTAAGTTAGACGTAAGAAGTGTTCTGTGAAGTGATGTAAGTACTTGTAATGCCGAGAATGTGATGTAAGTAGTGAGGTAATAACTCCAATGATGGAAATTGTGATATGAAGAAGGTAAGTGAAGGTACTATCAGATCTTATAACAGCCGTTGGGTGAGTCAAAGTGAGTAAATAAAATGATAGCGGTACCAATCATAATTGAAGATATATGTAAGTTTTAACTATGCCTTGTTGTACCAAAACTTGTGTATTCAGTTATTTTAGGAGCTGACTTGGTTGCAAATCATGGAAGTAGAGTAGACTTTAATTTAGGTAGTGTGTGTTTGTTCTGGGAATAATCTAGCAAAGAAGTACGTGTTAATTATGATGGTCTGAGGTAAGTGTTCGGTGACGTGTGTTCTTTGAAATATATGAGAGGTAAGTGAAGTTGTTCCTAGTGAGAGGAAATGTGTTGTTGGGTGTGTTACGTGTCTATACGACCAGGATCTGAGGGATCGTCGGTATGAGGCAGTGACGTGAGGTAATTTGAGTGAATTACAGGAGGAGTAATTTTGTTCGATGTTAGGTAAGCATCGAGAGGTATTTAGTGGTAAGTGAGGAAGAACACGTATATGAACATAAATTTGTAGTAAATGACCATTCATCATTTGTGGGAGGTAAGTACCCCATTCAACTTTAAAATGCTAGTGAAGTCTAAGAACAAATAAACATTATGCTGGATTACGGAATAATTGAACCATCCTGTAGCCATAGTATTGATCCTTTAATTATTATTGCCAAGAAGGATGTGATTTATTGAGATATGTAAGTTAATGAGGGCAAAATTGATTCAGTTTGAGTGACAGAGTGCTACTCAGAGTTCCATTTCATCATCTGCAGAGGCGGGAAATATGTCTAAATTCTTTCTTTTGTATCAGGGGTATTTCACAATTGTGAACCGTATCGGGAAGTGTGCATATTCCTTAAAAAATCAGGAAGGGAAGATTGTCGGTACTTACAACATTAAGAACTTAAAGAAGTACGTCACGTGAGATTTGTTGAGATAATAATAAGATGATTAATTTTTGTAAGAAACTGGCAAAATAAAACTAACATCTGCGATATGCGTGTGAACCAAGTGTCGTATTGGTGTATTGGAAGAATAAGTGCTACATTGTCATGTACTGTGTGACAAAACTGAGAACAGGACATTGGACAGTTATCTGCGATAACCATATGCGAGAAAAGTTCTCATATAAGTGAATTTTCACAAAATATTTTGATATGTTAAAAAAAAGGAGAAGAATGTTGTATATTGATTGAAAATTATTTGTGTGTGTTAAATTAAGGGCTATGCTCTTGTGAATTGTATGAGAATGGGGCACTGAACAGTTATCTACGATGGCAATGTGCGAGAAGAATTCTCATATTTGTGATATTTTATAAAATGTATGGATGTTGAAAAAGAAAATTATTGTTGTATACTCATTTAAAGTGTTTATATGTGTCAGTGTTATATATATAATTTTGTTCATAAATCAATCGATTCTTTGTTCTTCGATTTATTTATGAGGGAGGCGAATTGTAACGGTTCAAATCCCGTTACAAGATGATATCTGTACTTTTATTATTGTATGATTTTATCTGTATTTTATTATTATTATTATTATTATTATTATTATTATTATTATTATGTCAGTATTATTATTATGTTATCTGTGATATTGTACTATTATTGTAATTATCCGTTTTATTCAATTTTGCAATTGCCTGTTGCTTGCAAGATTGCACTTAGATGTATACACATATACGTATGTGTAGTATAACACTCAATACCTGTACAGTGAGAATTGTTGTATATATCAGGGATGGGATGTGACGTTGGTGCATTGTGCAATATTGTTGGCGATTCTGCCAAGTCATCGCCAGGCCATGGCTACGTCATTGTATTTATTTAGAATATGCGCGCACGGTGTCATAGCCGCGGGGCTATTTCACCACTGTATGTAATATCTGTCGCGTAGGTGGGAGTATGTCATTGTTATTTTTGGAGATTACGTAGCTGTGTCAACCAAGTCTATATAAGGTGGGTGCACATTGTAGCGTCAGTCATTACTTATACGGATGCAGTACAGTGAACAAGTCTACTAGATCAAGAGGCCTTAGTTGGCCAGTGAACGAGAGATGGTGAAGACTCAGTGAGCCATTATTGGTCATTGAGAGAGTGAGACCAAATGGTTGGTCCGTCACTTAGTGGAAGACGCGGACGCAAGGCTTACCAAGAAGTCAGAGAGGGCAACCCTGGACCTGCCAAGAGGTCATACCATATTGACTTACAAAGAAGTCAGATGAAATGGAGAAGAAGCAGTCGCAAGGATGTATCACCACGTTAGGCGTGACACATCTACAGTAAACACCAGAGCAAAGGAATACGTCGTAATTACACTAAAAGTGTTGAAGGTACAGTCAAGTGAATCAGTGAGGGAAATATTTTGTATAAATTGTTAAATGTCCGGTCAAGAAGAATTCAAATTCATGCCTAGTTTCTTTCAATTGCAATGTCATAATTTCATATTCTCATCTGTTTTATCGCAACAAGACTCACTATTTTTTGATATATTTTTTAAAGAATATATATTGTTCTATCAAACGAATTCATAGTTTCATTTCTTTGACAGTAAAATATCTTAACCTCAAAATTAATGGGGAAACCGAACGCCAATCTCCTTTTCCCAGAACTTATATGGTATGTTGTCAAAAGTAAGCTTATTACCCCACACCCTAGAGATAGTCAAGAGTCTCATTCTATTATTGCTGTACTGAGTGACAGCTGGCGCCCTTCAAATAACGTATGTGTAAGTAAGCAGGTAACAAGTAAGTGTGAGTACAGGGTTCGACGAGTGTGTATTTTATTTAATGAATATTAATTTTCATAATTTCCAAGTTAAATGCAGATATTCAGATTTTTCAAGTTAAAATGCAGATTAATATGTTTGTAAAGTTAGTCAGCGAGTTAGGAAGTTCTCAACACCACCATTTTTCCGATTTCGCACCCTGATTGTTGGTACTAATTTAATGTTGTGAACATATTTGCTTTCTTGTTGTGTTCTTCTTGTTTCGTAAAGGCCAACTCAGGACCACGATATTCAAGTATTGCATTTGGTGTGGGTTCTGATGTTTGCGCAATAATTGCACATCCTCTGGTTGTGTTGTTCCTTTTTCCTCTTTTTTTCTACAAGTTGCTTTACGTCGCACCGACTCACATAGGTCTTATGGCGACGGAAGGACCGGAAAGGGCTACGATTGGGAAGGAAGCGCCCGTGGCCTTAACTGAGGTAGAGCCCCAGCATTTGCCTGGTGGGAAAATGGGAAACCACGGAAATCGTCTTCAGAGCTGCTGACAGTGGGGTTCGAACCCACTACCTCCCGAATATTGGATACTGGCGCACTTAAGCGACTGCAGCTATCCAGCTCGGTCCTTTCCTTTCAATCCTTTGTCCAGAAGGTACCTGTCTTCCTTCTTGGTGGTTTGTTCTGGAACCTCTTTTGTTTAAGCATCGTTCTCAAAGATGTCCAGTCTTTAAAGCCTCTATCTGTTCCTCCCAGTTCCTGCAGATCTTTGTTTACTTCCATCAACCATGCTGACTTGGTCTTCCTCTTTTGCCAGTAAACGAGAAGCTGGTTGGTCAACCTGGCATGATGCATCTTGTAGACGTGTCCATAAAATGCTAGGCGTCTCTTCCTGGCTTCGTCCGTGATTTTTTCCACAGTAGGCCTATTTGTAGAACTCTTGGTTGGGTTGCCTTTCGTATTCGTTCTCTTCCCTGACTGGTCCTAATATCTTCTTCAATATTTTTCTCCCCTCGATTTTGAGCTTGTCCGTGTGTCCCATCCAGTTGAATGTTAGGCATTCTGAAACATATAAGGCCTCAGGGTGGATGACTGCCTGGTAGCGCTTCATTTTACTGTTTCCGGAGACAGTCTTTTTATTGTAGGTGTTTTTGGTCATTTGGTATGCTAGTCCTACCTTATTAACTCGAGGTGAGAACACTGAGTTGTTTCACTGATGTTTCTATTGAATTAAATAGAAGTACTTGTACTTTTGTCGTTTTAAACTTCCTATTGCATTTCATCTTATTATTTGACCCTTCATATAAACAGCTTAATATCCTCACAAGATTATGAAAAGTAAGTTCTTTTCCCGTTGCTTCGGAGCGCTGTCAGACGTAGATAGATAATGCTTTTATTGGTGGCAAAGTTAGGGCTCACGTTGGCTCAAGGCCCTCTCTTACACATAGCCACGTACGGGATTGGCGAAGCGACCTTGCCATTTATTTATTCCATGGCCTTCATTAAAGGTGGCTGTGATGATCCAAAGGCATTTCGTTAAATCTATTTGTGGCCAATGGACAAGTATTTAAGTGCCTGGACATTAGAGCACAAATAACTTTTGGAACTGGCAACACTATTGGAAGGCCATAAAGTTAAGATGGTGCCTCTGATAAATTTGTTACTTACTAGGGATAAAACTGCTATGATCATAGCCCCTGTCCGCAAGCTGCAGCCACAGCAACACTCGTCTACCTGCAACCGCATGGCGAACTGCTCTCACCTGAAACATACAATACTATAGTTAGCATTCATCATTAAACCACCCTAGTGTCTTTTCGGCTTATTTTTTCTCTTTTCTATTCATTTTCCAATTTCAAATTTCAAATTTTCAAATTCCTCCGTTTAATACATACTTTTAAATATATTTTCATTTTTTTCTTTCCGCTTAATTTGTTCAAAGAGGATGGTCACCTAGTTGTACTTCCTCTTAAAACAACAATCACCACCACCACCACACTATTATTGAAAAAATTGTCAACATTATGAAATTTAATAAAAATATTGAGGAGACTGCCAAGCCGAGACGTTAAAAGCACGCCGATTGACATGGGAGTATGTGGGTTTGATTCCCCGTAGAGAGTCGAGGAATTTAGAAACCTGGAGAGGCACATGACCCTGAGGTTCATTAAATCTACAAAAAATCCGCAGTTCTAGCCCTTCATGCAAGCTACTCAATGTTGAAAACATCCTAGGGATATGAGCTACGAATTTTAGGTACATAAAATATGATAAAGTATGAGAACATATTCTTTATTTATTCCTAAAACTTACAAACCTCTTCTTAATCATCGTTATCCGGTCGATTAGATTAGCAGTTTGCCTTTTTTCTATCACTACGAGCGCTAATGTGAGTCAGTGCAGAGTTTCACTTAAGCACCACTATAAGCGCTAACGTGAGTCAATTCATTGCTTGACTTAAGCACCACTACGAGCGCTAACGTGAGTCAATGCATTGTTTGACTTAAGCACCACTACAAGCGCTAACGTGAGTCAATGCATTGTTTCACTTAAGCACCACTACAAGCGCTAATGTGAGTCAATGCATTGTTTGACTTAAGCCCTTATAACTACATTCGGCGTGGATATTTAAAAAAAGACGTCTGAGGGTATTTAACCAAGGAACACATTACAGAAAGAATTATGTACGGTAAATAAGTTAATTTCGCTACGAGTTGAATAAAAAAGAAAACGAGTAAAGAAACAAGCAATTTTAGGCTGTTTCTCCGAACTGCAGTTAGTCTGGAATAATTTTCAAAATTTGCTTTTAATTTGATAGAACTATCCAAGACTCGCAATTTTAAATCTTTCCGGGCCCTTTAGCCCTTCAACTTTCGGCACAATTAAGGAGGTAAGGTAAGGGTTTTTCTGCCCGAAGGCAGGTCCGAACCTCCGCAGAGGTGTTCCTGAGCCGGAGTTTACATGCGGTAGGATGGCCAGCTCCTTTCCGCTCCTCCATTCCCTTACCCCCCCACCAACAGTGCGTGGCAACCCATCCAACTCCTGACCACGCCCAATGTTGCTTAACTTCGGAGATCTCACGGGATCCGGTGTTTCAACACGGCTACGGCCGTGCACAATTAAGGAAATTGCTTAATTTTACGTTTTACGTAATATGGAGACTCCTACTTTCAGATCGCATGAACGAAACAATGGATAATACGTCCAATTACACTACTGAACGTGTCTTTGCGTGGTGCATGACAGAAACTAAACCGGGAAGAATATTGAAGAGTTGCATACGGTAGTGACTTTATGACGCGGTTTCAACGCGATGCTCCTCCGAAACAAATATTTTTGTAATAATAATAATAATAATAATAATAATAATAATAATAATAATAATAATAATAGTAATAATAATAATAATAATAATAATAATAATAATAATAATAATGGGGTGTGGTCTCCGAAGAGGCCTGGCGCAAGTCTTTGGAGTGGACGCTGTATAGGCGACCTGAGTGTCTGTGAGGACCGGTGCTACCTATAATCAATACGACACACACACATACACCCAGCCCCCGAGCCATCGGAGGTAACCAATATAGGTTAAAATCCCCGACCAGGCCGGGAATCGAACCCGGGATCCACTGGACCAAAGGCCAGCACGCTAACCATTTAGACATGAATCCGGACATTTCTGAGATGGGAACAATAAACTCTTCTTCACAGGTGATCTAACGGATAAGAAAAGAAGTGGCAGAGGAGGAGGAGGAGGAGGAACGTTTATATTCGTTGAAGGGAATGCGTATAAAGCATGTGCTCCCATATCTGCCTCCACTCCTTCGTCTTATTTTTCTTTTTCTTCTTAATCTGTTTACCCTCCAGGGTCGGCTTTTCCCTCGGACTCAGCGAGGGATCCCACCTCTACCGCCTCAAGGGCAGTGTCCTGGATCTTCAGACTGTGGGTTAGGGATACAACTGGGGAGGATGACCAGTACCTCGCCCAGGCGGCCTCACCTGCTATGCTGAACAGGAGCCTTGCGGGGGGATGGGAAGATTGGAAGGGTTAGACAAGGAAGAGGGAAGGAAGCGGCCGTGGCCGTAAGTTAGGTACCATCCCGGCATTTGCCAGGAGGAGAAGTGGGAAACCATCAAAACCACTTCCATGATGGCTGAGGTGGGAATGGAACCCACCTCTACTCAGTTGAACTCCCGAGGCTGAGTGGACCCAGTTCCAGCCTCCGTACCATTTTTCAGATTTCGTGGCAGAGCCGGGAATCGAACCCGGGCCTCCGGGGGAGGCAGCTAATCACACTAACCACAACACCACAGAGGCGGACTCTGCCTACACCCGTTTAAGAATTACTGGATTTTGACATGGATCGGAGGAAGGAGCATCCACGGCGACACCAAAACAAGGTAAAGGATTTTTTTTTTCTTTTTCTTTTCGGTGTATACCGGAGTTCACGATCTTTTGGTCCAAGGGAAATCCACAGTTTTATGAAGAGTTGGAAAATAACCCAAAGCATGTGATGATATGTGTACATCACGACGCGCAGGTCACCTGCATCTGGCGAGCCGAACATGTCCTCTGACACTCCCGGCACTAAAAGCCATACGCCATTTGATTTCATGTGTGTACTTTTGGAGAACAGACACTTGTTAGGGTCATTCTTCTTTGACAGTGTTGTTAACAGCATGGGTGCATTGACATTGAAGACGTGGTTGAACACGGAATCAAAGTGACATGTTGGTATTACCAGGATGGGGCACCTGCTCATTATGACATCACCGTGTGCGAATATCTTAATGGTCGTGGGTGTCCTGTGCAGCCAGTGCCATTTGCCTGGCCACCACGAAGCCCAGACCTCACCACGTGTGATGATTCGCTATGGGGGATTCATAAAAGATATCCTTGCACAAGAATGTTATGGTATCTCTGACGAACCGATAGATGCTGTGAGACGGGTTTTCACTCATGTTACGCCAGCATTGTTCCGAAAAATGTAGCATGGAACGTGGCGGCGAATTAACCTTTGCCAGGAGAATGACGGTACAGAGACTGGTCCTTCGGATAATCAATGGCGTATGTCGCAGAGGATTGTCATAAATTCATTGTAAATACTCAATAAAAACTCCTCTAAAGAACTATCGTTCATTTTGTTTGCGTAGGACAGGGGTAACTGGAATTTGTGGCGACCTTATACGGTGCCTCTTACCTTTCCCCTCATGGTTTATTTTATTTATTTATTTATTTATTTATTTATTTATTTCTGTACATGCCTTCTATTATGCCAAACCAAGTAATTTTACACCTGCATGAACATAAGATAAGGTAAAGCGGGGTAATTTGAATAATTTCAACATTATTTAATCATTATTTTGAAATGTAGCCCTCGTAGCACTTTTCAAATTTCGTTTCAGAGCCGGGAATCGAACCCGGGCCTCCGCGGGTGGCAGCTAATCACACTAACCACTATACTACAGACGCAGACTGAGAGTGGATTACCGGGCGAGTTGGCCATGCGGTTAGGAGCGCGCAGCTGTGAGCTCGCATCCGGGAGATAGTGGGTTCGAACCCCACTGTCGGCAGCCCTGAAGATAGTTTTCCGTGGTTTCCCGTTTTCACACCAGGCAAATGCTGGGGCTGTACCTTAATTAAGGCCACGGCCGCTTCCTTCGCATTCCTAGGCCTTTCCTATCCCATCGTCGCCATAAGACCTATTTGTGCCGGTGCGACGTAAAGCAAAAAAAAAAAAAAAAAAAAAAGAGTGGATTAGGAACAGTAAATGAGGTATGTAATACTGATGTAAACAATCAACCAAGGCTGAGTGAACCCTGTTTAGCCTTCAGTTCTTCTTATTATTATACAGCTTTCCCTCCACACCTGTGGGGTCGCGGGTGCTGACTGTGTCGCACATGTGTGGAGGGATGTAATCACTTTTGCGTCTTTCTGTGGTGATTGTTAGTGTGCTGTGTGACTCTTGAGACAAACACAAACACCCAGTCCCCGAGCCAGAAGAATTAATCAAACGCGATTAAAATCCCCGACGCTGTCGGTAATCGAACCCGGGGCTCTCTAAACTGAATAACTCAACGCTGACCATTCAGCCAAGGAGTCAGACTGCTTAGCCCTCAGTCCTGAGTTAAACTCCTTGGACTGGCCGGAGATCGAATCTGGGGCCTGCGGAGGCGTGCACCCTATCACTACTCCAAGTGGCTATAAATGGAGTTTATTTTTAACATTTTGCCATCTAGGCCTGCAGACCTCGAAACGCCGCTTGTGTCATCAAACTATAAATCTCTCTGATACCCTGATTAGTCACTCGTGATCCATTTAGGCTCTACATCGCTCCTCTTTCAGTACACGGTTGTTGTCACAGCTGTACAGTGTGTTTCAGAATTAAGGAGCCATCTTTATGTCCTCTGTGTAAGAATATAGAACAAAAAAATAAGTTATTACTTCGAAAATCGGGCTGGGTAACTCTCAGACGGTAGACCGCTGGCTATCTCTGCCCAAGTTTGCAGATTCGATCCCTTCCCAGTCCAGTGGCCATTGAAAGTGTGCTCAATTACGTCGGTTGATTTACTGGTATGTAAAGAAACTGTCACGCCTCAGCGTCTCTTTTCACGCAGTATAGTGATTAGAAATTGTATACCACCACCTTTCCTACCCTGCAGGCGAGAACAGTCGACCTCCCGAGGCTGAGTAGACCTCGTTCCAGTCCCCGTATCACGTTTCAGATTTCATGGCAGAGCAGGGAATCGTCACTATCATCATCACAATAATAATTGTTACGGAGATATCCGTGGTAGGTAGAGGTGAAAGAAGGTGCGGGTGTGAATGGGTTTCAAGCTACGAAATTAACGTGCAATGTAAATTTAATTTAAAATTTAACTAGGTTATATTGTCTTTTCAAAAACAAGAGATAACAATCATAACAGGTACAGAGTAGCAAAAAAGTAGGCACAATATTACTGGATTCGGGCTCAGTGCCCTTACTTCATAACTCTTGGGCAATCAGCCCCGCCTTACTCCAAAAAAAATTCTTGCCAAGGGGCAGAAAACCCCATTCATGCCCAGGAGCACTGGCTCCAAACATTACACATAAAGCCTGCACGAGGCATACAGAAACAAATTTCAAAGAGCGATCCGCTCTCAAAATTGTAAGCCTATCACAAGGCCACACCAAACTCTACCTTCAAGCTGTCCTCTAAGGACGTATTCACAGTGGTAAAATACCCAACCTACGGAGGTCTATTACATGAAAAGAAGGTTGATTACATGACCTCTAAAATAACAATTTGAGAGGAGGCGATCTTGCACTCCTAATACACTTTGTTTTTAAAACCTAATCTGGCTCTGGGCCGCTAACGCAAGGGCTAATCCCATACTACAGAGGTGACTTAGAGAAGAACACTTTACATTACATAAACGAAGAATAGTTTGAGAAAATAAGTTCACCTCAAAACAAATGTGAGTGGGAGCTCGAGAGGGTTAGCACTCTCTATCCCAATATGTAGCTTTACAAGAAAAAGATGAAAAGAGTAATTACATTTTGGGAAAAGGTTACATGATGGAAATGCTTCGAACCCGCCGCGAGTGTTAAACTGCCGACCTAGCAAGAAAAGAAGTTATTAATAGGCCATTACCTGGTGTTGAACGGCTGAAGAAGAAAGAGGCGCTTCCCGCCTCCTGCTATGTACTTAATACACTGAAAGATGGAACAGAAGTGGCCCGGAGACCCCAAAATCAGCAGTTTATATACTCTCGCGGAAGTTTCTAGGCGTTAGGGGAATGAAAACACCCGCCCACAATGTTTTTATTGGATAGGACCCCGCAACAGATACAAGTTGGGGGAAGATACATCAGATTGGATAGAAATTAATTTAAGAAATTCGGGATTGGCTACATGCAAAACAAGGGGAAAGAGAGGGGTATACAGCCAACTTAAACAATAACAGAAAGAAATTTAGCAAAGAACAAACATTTGAAATAAAAATTTCTTCAACAAAATAGTTCTTTGACTCCGCACTAGGTTGCACTATTGTTGATCTTCAGTAGTGTCCTCTAGAAGAGAAAGTTCACACTTCTTACTTCAAGCTAAACAAAAACACATCAAAAGTGACACAGTTCAAAAACTCAAAATTTTCCACGTGGTGACATCTTCTGAGAAAATAGAGAATTAATAGAATAGATAAAGTTCAACCTTCCTCCAGAAGAGGAGTTTCAACTGGCGCAACTTTTAAATAAACGGTGTAGAGGTGTACCGCCCGGTACAGACCTCCCCCCCCAAAAGTTCCTCCAGGGGTGACACATGAAATCAGTTTGAAACAAAGTCCAAGTAATGATGTTGATACGAAGATAGATAGCAGAAGCATTTACAAGATTTCTTAATTCAGTTTCAAAATGTTGTTGTTGCAGGTGAATGAAAGTCTTTATGTTTGTAGAATTTGAATTTCTGAAGATAAACTTTTAATACTTAAAGGTGAAGAAAATTTTGCAATGTCCACCAAATATTGTTGTTGAATTCCCAAGTGTAGTTATTGCTTATGGTGACTGTCCATGTAGTTGATGTAGATTGAGTCGGATGGCCAGACCGGCCGTTGCAGCTTGCGTCCAACGGAGGCCGCTCGGACCCCTCAAGTACCCTGAGATACCGCTCGCCCGCACTATGAGGGGAGCAGAGGTGTTGAAGTACGCCGCGCCCGCGGTGAACAGATACAGGCTGCGGGCATGTAGCAGGTCGTGCGCCGCACATCAGCCTTGGCCGGGAGGAGAGCTCCGGCTCGCCGTGCACATGTCGTCCTCGCTGGAGAGGAGGGGGCCCATCCCCCTCCCCAGTCGCTGCACGGCGCTGCGCGGCTGCGGGGGCGCTGAAACATTAAAGCTAGGCGGCAGAATTGTGTTGGACAATCATCTTCTTTGAGGGTACAGGCTTGTGGAGAAGTTGAGGGGCCAGCGGCGTGTAGATATCCATGGCATTTACTATTATGAAGCCACAGTGTAAGGTGGAGCAGGAGACGGGAGCGTGGTAATGGCCGTGGCAAGAACAGGATGGCAGTTTAACGGGTCGGGGCAGGTTTTACACAAGGCTTACATCTAAAACCAAAATATTACAGAAGGGGCAGAATGCCTTAAAAGTGAAACTCAAAAAAAAAAATATAACCTTCATATCCTTTCAAAATAATATGAAGCAAGTTAACACAGAAATTACACCGGTTTCACCTGGGACAGGTGAACTCTAAATATCCTCTCGGTGGCTGGATTACTTAGCAATAAGGTAACCGGCGTAAGAAAATCGAGAATGATGCAAGGTCCATGAAATCTGGGGGCAAGCTTGCCCGCGGGAACAAAATTTTTGACCATAACCTGGTCACCTACCTTCAAAGTGGTGGGTCTCCGTCCACGATCATACCTTTCCCTAACCTTTTCATGAGACACTTTAAGATTGGCTTTAGCCTTCTTCCAAAGATCTTTAATGTTGTCCGGATCTATTGTCTCGGGCAGAATGTCATTCAGAGACCAGAGGTTAGAGAGCGGCGTGTTGGGAACGAACTTAAACATCAAAGAAGCTGGAGTAAATTTGTGTGATTCATGAACCGCCGAATTCAAAGCAAAAGCTAACCAATGCAGGGACGTGTCCCACCTAGAATGATCTTCATGATGATAGGCAATAAGTGCGGACCTGAGATTACGGTTAACCCGTTCAGCCAGAGATGGTTGAGGGTAATAAGCAGAAGTAGTTACATGAGAGATGGACAAGTCAAAACAGAATTTACGAAATAAATTTGATGTGAACGCCTTAGCATTATCAGATACAATGTATTGGCACGGACCAAAAGAAGCAAAAATAGAATTTAGGCAAGTAATGGTGGACTGAGCGGTAGCCAGCTTAGTCGGAAATAACCAAGAAAATCTAGTAAAGCCATCTACGCACACAAAGATGAACTTGTTAGCATTACCCTTTGACTGGGGGAAGGGTCCTACATAATCGATATACAGGCGTTCCATGGGGCGCGACGCTTGATGCGAAGACAAAAGGCCTACCTTGGTGGACATGGTGGGTTTACTAAGCAAACAAGATTTACAAGCTTTTACAAGTTCACGGATTTCACCGTCCATACCTTTCCAAATGAACATTTCACGAATTTTTTCACGGGTTTTAAAGATTCCAAGATGCCCTCCTAATGGGGTCTCATGATAATACTTGAAGATCATAGGCACAAGAACCGCTGGCACGACAACCTTCATCATCTTATCATGCCTCGATGGGCAACATAAAACACCATTCCTCAGAACATAAGGGACGACATGTTCCCCAGAAGAAAGGGTTTCCATTATCGGACCCAGCGTCGGATCTTCACGTTGGTATTTCTCGATATCCCTAAAGAGCATGGGAGCATCTGTTAGGATGGCATTAACCTCAGATAGTATGGACTCGGAAGGTGATGAACTGTCGACAGGTTCATGGGTCTCGACGTCGTTAGAAAACATACGGCTGAGTCCATCAGCAACAACATTTTCAGTACCTCTGATATGTCGTACATCGAATTGGAAGGCAGAAATACGGATGGCCCAACGGGCTATACGACCAGTACGACGCGGCCTACCTAAGACCCAGCTTAAGGCTTGATTATCTGTCTCCAAGTCGAATTTGACATGTTCCAGATAGAGACGGAACTTTTCTAAGGCAAATAAAACTGCCAAACCTTCAAGCTCATATATGGAGTACTTTGCTTCTTGAGCCGAGAGAGTCCTAGATGCATAGGCGATGGGGCGCCTCCCTAGTTCAGTCTCTTGAAGAAGGACTGCAGCTACCGCCGACGACGACGCGTCGGTTTGGACGATGAATTTCTTCGAGAAATCAGGCATAGCAAGTACAGGGGCATTACAGAGAGCTAATTTAAGGTCTTCAAAAGCGGCTTGTTGAGACGGTCCCCACTCGAATTTGATGCCTTTCCTACGGAGAAGGTTTAAGGGCGCCGCTCTATTAGCAAAATTAGGAATGAACTTCCTGAAGAAATTCACCATGCCAATGAACCTGGCGATACCTTTAATGTCCTTGGGAGGTTTAAAATCACGGATGGCCTGTGTTCTAGAATGATCGACTGCTACACCATCAGGTGACACAATATGCCCTAGGAATGACATAGAGGGCTTAGCAAAGGCAACCTTGGACAACTTAACAGTTAACCCAGCCTTACGAAGGCGATTGAGAACTTCTCGCAGATGATCTAGATGTTCTTCAAAGGTTTCGGAAAATACGACGACATCATCCAAGTAGTGATATAAGTACTCAAATTTGATGTCGGAAAAGACCCTATCTAGTAGCCTAGTGAGCACAGCTGCCCCCGTGGGGAGCCCGAAAGGCACGCGGTTGTATTCATATAAATTCCAGTCCGTGGCAAACGCTGTAAGATGTTTAGACTCTTCGGCAAGGGGAATTTGATTATAGGCCTGATTCAAGTCCAAGATGGTGAAGAACTTGGCCTTACGAAACCATGAAAAGCAAGAATGAAGGTCGGGAAGGGGCACAGATTGCAACACCACCTTCCGATTGAGAGCCCTGTAATCAATGACAGGCCTGAAGCCTCCTTGGGGTTTCGGGACTAGAAAAATAGGCGAAGAATACGCTGACTTAGAGGGCCTAATAATACCATCCTTCAACATCTGATCGATGATTTCTTTCAGAGCCTTCATTTTAGGTGGAGATAGCCTATACGGTGGAAAACGGACAGGAATCGAATCCGTGACCTCAATTTTGTATTCAATAAGGTCAGTAACACCAAGAGTATCAGAGAACACCTCGGGAAACGACTGACACAGTTTCCGAATACTATCAGCCTGCTCCTCAGGTAGATGTCTAAGGTCTAACAACATCTCATCCTGGGTAGGCGAAATAGATGAACATGATACAGAATTACACTTTAACAAGGGAATTCTACAATTGGACGCAAATTTGAATGTGCACGACCTACTCTGGAGATCGAGCACAAGACCAGTGTGAGAAATGAAGTCCGCTCCCAATATGATGGGGCAAGACAAACGCTTGGCCACAAACAATTTGATCTTCCATGTAAATTTAAAAACCCGAATTTTGACATGTAAGGAACCTAGAATTTCTAATGGAGATGAATTAGCCGAAACATATTTAACAGGAGATGAGTCATAGTCAGGGAGTTTACAAACAGATTTCAATTTAGAATACCAATCAGCCGAAATAATGGAACAAACACTGCCTGAATCTAAGAGAGCTGTTATAGGCTCGTTATTTAACTCAATCTTAAGAAAAGGAACAGGTGCGGGGGTATCCGCCGCAATCCTAAGACACTCTTTAGGGCATTCAAAAGATGAATTTGAAGGCTGGTCGTTCTCTGCATTTACAACCTGTTTACTAGGGGCTAAGTCTCGGGAAGATGGATTAGTCGGCTCAGCCGACGCCACTAGTCACTTTTTATTATTGGCATAGCTGGAATTTGCACCAGAAGTTGAGCAGGAGGGGGTGCTATTTGAGTTTGGGCAATTCTTGGCGATATGTGAGAAGGCCCCACACTTAAAACAGCCTTGTGATGACCCTGCTCCATTCCTTGTCCCACTTGACTTGTTCAGAGGACACTTATTCCGCAGATGGTCAGGCGACCCGCAAGCATAACATTTACGGGGATTGACTGGTCGGCGAGGTGGAGGCCGAGTGTTACTAAAGGAAGGCGGGGGTTCTTTCGCGACACGCAAAGAATCGGCGTATCTAACTCCTTCCGCTGAGACGGCCAATGCTTCAAGTTCAGAGAAGGTTTGCGGACACGCCGCGAAACACAAATATGACCTGTAGGATGGCGAAATACCTTCTACAATAGCCTGCACAATCTGATCTTCAGGAAAGTGCAGAACAAACACCCTAGTGTAGAATTTGATATCTTGAATGAAATCAGCCAAGTTTTCATCCAAGCGCTGTACACGGTAATAGTACTTCTGAATCAGGGAGGACCTGGCCCTAGCCGGGATGAAGTTAGCTAGCAAATGGGCATGGAAATCCTCAATAGATGATTGCTCGGCAATGGCTCTTACGATTTTATCAGAGAGAATACCAATAGCATACGGATAGATAATTTGCAAAATTTGACATGGCGAAAGAGAAAAAACAAGAGCATGATCCTGAAATTCCACTAGAAATCTTAAAAATGAAATTACATCACTGGTGGTGTTGACGGAAAACTTAGAGATACCTCTAAGCAACATTGCCAATGGATGAGGCAAGCTACTGAACCCAGGTGACATAGTCGTTAAAGGTTTCAATGGCAAAGAAGTTAATTCAGAGCGGATGTTACCCAATGACGCACGGCGTTCAGATTCGTTGTTCGATGGGGCAGAGATAGTTTGAGCAGCAACGGTTATCCTATTGACTTCTCCCTGAGGAGGCTCTTCCTCGTTACCTACATTCACCGTGGCGGGTTGATCAGTTTTGGGAGGAACTTCGCCGGTTAGCAATTGAGTGACCTTATTAGACAATTCAGAAATAGTTTCAAGGAGCGTATTAGCGTCCTTCCTCTGAACGTCATTCACCTTTAGAGACAACAGATCATTAACTCTATTTGCAAAGTGATACAGCCTGCCTTGCACACGCTTAATTTGATTAGGAGACGGATCGTTTTCATCAAAAAAGCTGACTACAGATGCTAGCCCAGTAATATTCTCGACGATCGTGGAAAGAGAGTCATCAATTTCTTTCTCTCCCAAATTGGGGATGGAAATGGGCAAATCAAGGGACTCTCTAAGCTTGTTGGTGTCGATTGCAACCGTGCCTCCAGATTGCACATTTCTGATAGTTAACTCGTATATCAACTCCTCTTTGCGCAAGTAGTTAAGGAGGAGAACATCGCGAGGGCCGGGCATGATGACAGAACAATTTTGGAAAACTCAAAAAATTCCAGCAACTGAGAAAATTGTTAGAGTTCGAATCAAAGCAATGTTTAGCCGTCAAAAGGGGCTAAATTGAGACCCATTCAACCACGCTCTGCTACCACTTGTTACGGAGATATCCGTGGTAGGTAGAGGTGAAAGAAGGTGCGGGTGTGAATGGGTTTCAAGCTACGAAATTAACGTGCAATGTAAATTTAATTTAAAATTTAACTAGGTTATATTGTCTTTTCAAAAACAAGAGATAACAATCATAACAGGTACAGAGTAGCAAAAAAGTAGGCACAATATTACTGGATTCGGGCTCAGTGCCCTTACTTCATAACTCTTGGGCAATCAGCCCCGCCTTACTCCAAAAAAAATTTTTGCCAAGGGGCAGAAAACCCCATTCATGCCCAGGAGCACTGGCTCCAAACATTACACATAAAGCCTGCACGAGGCATACAGAAACAAATTTCAAAGAGCGATCCGCTCTCAAAATTGTAAGCCTATCACAAGGCCACACCAAACTCTACCTTCAAGCTGTCCTCTAAGGACGTATTCACAGTGGTAAAATACCCAACCTACGGAGGTCTATTACATGAAAAGAAGGTTGATTACATGACCTCTAAAATAACAATTTGAGAGGAGGCGATCTTGCACTCCTAATACACTTTGTTTTTAAAACCTAATCTGGCTCTGGGCCGCTAACGCAAGGGCTAATCCCATACTACAGAGGTGACTTAGAGAAGAACACTTTACATTACATAAACGAAGAATAGTTTGAGAAAATAAGTTCACCTCAAAACAAATGTGAGTGGGAGCTCGAGAGGGTTAGCACTCTCTATCCCAATATGTAGCTTTACAAGAAAAAGATGAAAAGAGTAATTACATTTTGGGAAAAGGTTACATGATGGAAATGCTTCGAACCCGCCGCGAGTGTTAAACTGCCGACCTAGCAAGAAAAGAAGTTATTAATAGGCCATTACCTGGTGTTGAACGGCTGAAGAAGAAAGAGGCGCTTCCCGCCTCCTGCTATGTACTTAATACACTGAAAGATGGAACAGAAGTGGCCCGGAGACCCCAAAATCAGCAGTTTATATACTCTCGCGGAAGTTTCTAGGCGTTAGGGGAATGAAAACACCCGCCCACAATGTTTTTATTGGATAGGACCCCGCAACAGATACAAGTTGGGGGAAGATACATCAGATTGGATAGAAATTAATTTAAGAAATTCGGGATTGGCTACATGCAAAACAAGGGGAAAGAGAGGGGTATACAGCCAACTTAAACAATAACAGAAAGAAATTTAGCAAAGAACAAACATTTGAAATAAAAATTTCTTCAACAAAATAGTTCTTTGACTCCGCACTAGGTTGCACTATTGTTGATCTTCAGTAGTGTCCTCTAGAGGAGAAAGTTCACACTTCTTACTTCAAGCTAAACAAAAACACATCAAAAGTGACACAGTTCAAAAACTCAAAATTTTCCACGTGGTGACATCTTCTGAGAAAATAGAGAATTAATAGAATAGATAAAGTTCAACCTTCCTCCAGAAGAGGAGTTTCAACTGGCGCAACTTTTAAATAAACGGTGTAGAGGTGTACCGCCCGGTACAATAATCATCAACTTATTTAATCGAATCTGTAATCAAGAATGTAGTCAAGTATAAGAGCGCGCCAAGAATACTAACTTCGCTAGGTACTTATCAAGGCAAAGAAAATAAATAAATAAATAAATAAATAAATAAATAAATAAATAAATAAATAAATAAATAAATAAATAAATAAATAAATAAATTTGAATTTTACGAAGAATAATTACAGGTAATTTTACATTTTCAGCAATAAAATCATATTTTGAACTATTTCAAGTAATATATCAAATTGGTTTTGGAAATAATTTTTCTATGATTTAAAAGACATTCTTTGAACATTTCATGAAAATGTATATATTAGGTAAAAAATATTTATCTCAATAATGTCCACTTAAAACAATAATCACCAGCTAAGTTTAGCGGAATCATTGACCAGGCATGCGCGTATTAAAATCTGCCTATGTTCTTGATACAGCTTTAAGTCATCTTTGTGGTTTATCACCTGTCAACACTTGTGCCCGACTATGCTTATAACTTATAACGGAGACAACTTCGCAAACAGATTATCGTGACTTTCCGTGTTTACTTTTGCTACAGCGCAATATGTAAACGGACACACATTCATTCTCCCTTGATACAGAAATAACGTGACCTACTCAAAGCAACCATCGGCGAATCTAACGACCGGGAACTGTACGTGCACCCAACCGTTTACTCTTAATAACCGAGAACGCTGAACAGCATTCCTTGAATGATTTTTATGCGAGAGCTTTAACGTCACGTTGGCGACTATGGCACAGGGAAAAGACTAGGAATTCGTCCGTCGGACGGAGACGTTAAGCCGCAAGCCCCATTGGTGTTATTCGACAGGCGGTAGACTAAGGGACGAATCACCCCCTAAAGCGCTGTATACCGTCACTTCATATGAAAACTGGTTAGAGTCGTGTAGCTATGAGCGTGTATTCCGGGGATCGTAGGTTCGAATCCCACTGTTGGCAGACCTGAAGATGGTTTCCAGGCGGGCTGAGTGGCTCAGATGGTTGAAGCGTTGGCCTTCTGACTCCAACTTAGCTGATTCGATCCTCGGTAGATTCACTGGCATGTAAACGAACTCCTGCGGGACTAAATTCCGGCACCTCGGCGTCTCCGAAAACCGCCAACAACGTAGTTAGTGGTACGTAAAAACAACAACATTATTATTAGATGGTTTTTCCGAGTTTTCCCATTTTGATAGAACAACGAAATTTGATACACTCTTTTAGTGTGCAGTTATCTCAAAAGTGGGCTATAATCATGAATATAGCTCTTTATTTATGAATGACAGGCCATAACATGCTTGTCAAAATTAATGAAAATTAGAATACAAATATTTGAACTTTTCCTACACAAAAAAATAAGTTTTACCAAATATGACTGCAGTCTACTTTGCTTCTACATGCTGTGGGTAGTAGCTATGAAAACATAATTGAGGAGTGTCTGACAAAAGGCGCTATTTCCACCCTAAGAAAGTGGCGGAAAAACGCAATACGTACAATAAAAGGCACACTGAACGTACCCATGATCGGGCACGGTACTACTTTTAAGGTCTTCCTGGTCTCGATTGCTCTTGGCATTCGATGGTATTTAACTACTATACTGCATGTGGACGAAATACTAAAAATATAACATTTGAAGCAGTGGCACCGACTTTGGGAGGGGGGAGGACAATGTGTTTTCTGCTCCCCAAAAATTATCTTAGGGGGAAGAGTGCCATTTCCCCCTTCCCCCACCCCAGACGTGGATTATGGTAGTCTTCAGAGGCTGCTAAGGCGTTAAATCTGGAGAAGGTGGTAGATGGTTTTATATCAAGAAATGAGATTAGAAAGCGGACGTTCCTTCACAGAACTACACTGTCCAATGGAAACTATTCAGGCGGTGCATCTAGTGGTAGAGCTTTTCACATTTCGTGTCAATAGAGTTGCCATAAGGTTCAGGATGAAATTCAGGACACCAACATCGACAAGTTCCGAACATAGGCGCCGACTCCACGGGAGCACTTGTCCCCATGCATATAGTGGTACGGGGACGCAACGAGTGTAATTGGGTAACACCATGTGAACTGTCCCATCCATTACCAAAAGACACACTTGTTATAATATGATGTTAATTTTAAACTCTTCTTCTTCTTTATCTGTTTACGCTTCAAGGTCGGTTTTCCCCTCTGACTCAGTGTGGGATCCCACCTCTACTGCCTCAAGGGCAGTGTCCTGGAGCTTCAGACTCTGGGTTAGGGATACGACTGAGGAGGATGACCAGTACTTCGCTCAGGCGGCCTCGCCTGCTATGCTGAACAAGGGCCTTGCGTGGGGATGGGAAGATTGGAAGGGATAGACAAGGAAGAGGGAAGGAAGCGGCCGTGGTCTCTAGTTAGGTACCATACCAGCATTTGCCTGGAGGAGAACTGGGAAACCACGGAAAACCACTTCCACGATGACTGAGATGGGAATCGAACCCACCTCTACTCAGTTGACCTCCGGAGGCTGAGTGGAACCCCTTCCAGCCCTCGTACCACTTTTCAAATTTCGTGGCAGAGCTGGGAATCGAACCCGGGCCTCCGGAGGTGGAAGCTAATCACACTAACCACTACACCAGAGGCGGAATGTTCAATAGAGAAATACTAAGAAATCATACTTTAAGTAAAATACCTACTTTACCGACCACTCCAAAATTATATAATACTCAATGTTATTTCCATAGATTTTTAAATGAATTAATTAATAATATGCTCTGATTTTTAAAATTCAAGATATTTAGGGATTTTTAAAAATTCTGTCAGGACGTCGGGACACATGCTCAAATTCAGGACAATTCCCGCGTTTTCAAGACGTATGACAACCCTATCATGAAATACAGTACGGTGATAAGGTATTTATGACGAAAATGCATTTATGATGCAAGGGTTTTTTTTTTTGCTTGTGATTATGTTTGATAGCTTCGGACGTAAAACATTCCTTCAAAATATTTACTTAATTTATGAATCGATAAGAATGTCTGCATTAATAGTTGTTCCTGATTTCACATGCCTTTGTTCATGTTAATCATGCCACCCCCTCCCCCTCCCGCCAAATAATAGCACGTTTTGAACGGACATTCCTCAATTCATGACACATGAATAGTTGCCGAGTTTACCCTTCCGACATTCCTTGCATTTTTGTCCACCTAGAATATCTGTGCAAATAATGCCGGCAAGAATAGTGATTTTTCACTACTCTACTATGGTCTTCAGAGACAGGTGGACTTAGCCAAAGCAAATACACTAGAGACAATACGCGACACTTAGCGAGATATCGAGGGACAGCTTTTAGAGCTCTCTCTAGCGGATGGACCTGAGAACTACTGATTCTGTCATAAGAGCACGTGTATTTGTGTGTGAAGTTTTTGGTGTTATTTATGCGTTTTCTGTGAGTTGGCATAATTAAATAGTAGCGTGTGTCATTCCGTGATATCTCCTCTCATCATGAGGGGAAAGGTATGTGCTGTGTTTGGCAGCAGTAACTATGAAGTAGAGAAGAATGCGCGGTCTTTCTTTCGTTTACCGCGTGACAAGAAAATGTAAGTAATATTGTGTTTGCATATATATTCTTCCAGTGACAAAGATATTTTTATAGTACATAATCTTCTGACGTGCTCGACCCATATTTTAACTGACTTAAAACATAATACGCATATTTTATTGTATAGTGCAGCAGTTAACCTTCAATACCGATGTGTTGTGGTAAGTGTGATCTATGGGTTTTGAAATCTCACAGAAGTGATTTGGATAAGGTGTGCAAGAAAGAAGGGACGTTACGCTTATATAAGAATTAAGAGGAAAATTGTCCTGCTTTTAAATGTTGATTCAATGCATCATGTGTGTAAGGAATGTGCCGACATTTTTATTGACAAGTGTCTTAATGTGATGATAAAATGTGTTTTAAATGAGAAAAAAGACCAATCTAACCGTAAAAGTTCAGGCAGGAATGCTAAAGCAAAAAAGTAATGCATAAATGGAAGATCAAGCCATTTCACAGCATGTCTAATTTCAGTCTTTAAATAATAACCTTTTAAATAATTCTTCATTCATTTATCCAGAATTGCTTTAGCAACTTCGAAGTTAATATCTCAATAACACTTCCTTTCTAGACGTAATTTATTTATCCATTTTCGTATATGCATTTCCATTGATATTTGAATTTAGCGCAACTTTTCAGGTCAAGTCACTAGGAGCGCCACCGTCGAATTGTCTCCCATTTTAACAAGGCTAAATCCGTAAGTGTCGCGTATTGTCTCTACTGTATTTGGCGAAGCCTGCTTTGTTCAGTGATGTCGCAAAAGGACGGATACGGAAACGGAAAGCATCGTCACGTCCCGGAGAAGATGTGTGAACCGATCTGCCTGGAAAGCGGACGATCTTTCGACTGGTTATGTTGCTATGACAAGGACCGAGTGATGAAGGCTGTCTGTCACACGTTCTTGGCCTCTCCCGAGTATGAAAAACCCATTAGCACCCAGCTGTACAAATAGCAGCCAAATTGTGCATGCACTGACAAGCCTGGATCGTCCCTTTGGACTGTCAAGAGTGCCAGATTTTTACTCTGCGATGAGATATTTAATATACAGCAAATCTATTATTAAGAGATTTCTCGCGTTTTAAACAACCTCCAGGACGAATAATGGGAGAGGAAAGCAGGCGCGCTGACTTCGGGTAATTATTGTGGGGGCATGATTAACATGAACACAGGCATGTGAAATGAGGAACAACTATTAATACAAACATTCCTATGTTGTTATTGTTTGAGTCATCAGTCCATAGACTGGTTTGATGAAGCCCTCCATGCCACCCTATCCCGTGCTAACCTTTTCATTTCTACGTAACTATTGCATCCTACATCTGCTCTAATCTGCTTGTCATATTCATACCTTGGTCTACCCCTACCGTTCTTACCGCCTACACTTCCTTCAAAAACCAACTGAACAAGTGCTATCATTCTATCTCTTCTTCTCGTCAAATTTAGCCAAATCGATCTCCTCTCACCAATTCGATTCAGTATCTCTTCATTCGTGATTCAATCTATCCATCTCACATTCAGCACTCTTCTGTAACACCAGATTTCAAAAGCTTCTATTCTCTTTCTTTCTGAGATAGTTATTGTCCATGTTTCTCTTCCATACAATGTCACGCTCCAGATGAAAGTCTTCAGAAACATCTTTCTAATTCCTATATCAATGTTTGAAGTGAGCAAATTTCTTTTCTTAAGAAAGCTCTTCCTTGCTTGTGCTAGTCTGCATTTTATGCCCTCCTTACTTCTGCCATCGTTAGTTATTTTACTACCCAAGTAACAATATTCATCTACTACCTTTAAGACTTCATTTCCTAATCTAATATTTCCTGCATCACCTGCCTTCGTTCGACTGCACTCCATTACTTCTGTTTTTGGACTTATTTATTTTCATCTTGTACTCCTTACCCAAGACTTGGTCCATACCATTCAGCAGCTTCTCGAATTCTTCTGCAGTCTCAGATAAAATAATAATATCATCGGCAAATCTCAAGGTTTTGATTTCCTCTCCTTGGATTGTGATTCCCTTTCCAAATTCATCTTTGATTTCCTTTACTGCCTGTTCTATGTAAACATTGAAAAGGAGGGGGGACAAACTACAGCCTTGCCTCACTCCTTTCTGAACTATACACTAACAATATTCACAAATAATCAGAGAAATACAGAACAGTAATAGAGCATGTTTCTCAAATACATTTTTGAACGAGTCTTGTATACGGAGTTTTCAAAAATATTCACAAGTAAAAAAAAAAAACTTGCTATATGTCATATTACTGTATATTGTATGCATTTTATTATACGAAATGTGAACATCTCTACCACGATATGTACCGCCTGAAGAGTCTCCATGGGGAGAATGGAGGAATGCCCACTTTCTAATCTCATTTATTGTTATAAAACCATCTACAATCTTCTTCAAATTTAACGCCTTAGCAACCTCCGACCGGGCGAGTTGGCCGTGCGGTTAGAGGCGCGCGGCTGTGAGCTTGCATCCGAGAGATAGTGGGTTCGGAATTCCACTGTCGGCAGCCCTGAAGATGGTTTTCCGTGGTTTCCCATTTTCACACGGCTACGGCCGCTTCCTTCCAACTCCTAGGCCTTTCCTATCCCATCATCGCCGTAAGACCTGTCTGTGTCGGTGCGACGTAAAGCCAATAACAAAAAACTCCACGTTTTAGATGGGGGGGGGGGGGAGGGACAAAATAGCACTCAGCCCCTAAGATCATTTTGGGAGAGGGGTGCAGAAAGCGCCTTGCCCCCTGTCCCCCACCCCAAAGTTGGCGCCACTAAAGGAAAGAGTTTGAGTGGGAAGGAAGCGACCGTGACCTTAGTTAATGTATAACACCATCATTTACCACAGAAAACCATCTTCAGGGCTGCCGACAGTGGGGTTCGAACCCACGGTAGCTACGTGACCCAAACCGCGCACCCACTTGATCGGTATATGTTTACCTTCGACTGTCCCGACATGCGTTGATCACGTGTTTGAACTTCATTCTCCATTCAGTTTCGTTTCGAAACGGTTACCGTCATCATCATCATCATCTGTTTACCCTCCAGGTTCGGTTTTTCCCTCGGACTTAGCGAGGGATCCCACCTCTACCGCCTCAAGGGCAGTGTCCTGGAGCTTCAGACTCTTGGTCGGGGGATACAACTGGGGAGTATGACCAGTACCTCGCCCAGGCGGCCTCACCTGCTATGCTGAACAGGGGCCTTGTGGAGGGATGGGAAGAGTGGAAGGGATAGGCAAGGAAGAGGGAAGGAAGCGGCCGTGGCCTTAAGTTAGGTACCATCCCGGCATTCGCCTGGAGGAGAAGTGGGAAACCACGGAAAACCACTTCCAGGATGGCTGAGGTGGGAATCGAACCCACCTCTACTCAGTTGACCTCCCGAGGCTGAGTGGACCCCGTTCCAGCCCTCGTACCACTTTTCAAATTTCGTGGCAGAGCCGGGAATCGAACCCGGGCCTCCGGGGGTGGCAGCTAATCACGCTAACCACTACACCACAGAGGCGGACAACGGTTACCGTACTAGGCCTATATAAAGTTATTGTTTGTATACTTCTAGTTTTTTGCCCCATATTTACTTTTTTTCTCAGATTAGTTTGGCTAATAAAAAATTGAAGGTAGGTTCACTTCAGTTTTTTGTCTGTTTATTATAACATTACGGGAAAATAGCTTCAAATTTCTCAAAACTTAGTATACTGTGGGCTTGCATCCGGGAGATAGTAGGTTCGAATCCCACTATCGGCAGCCCTGAAGATGGTTTTCCGTGGTTTCCCATTTTCACACCAGGCAAATGCTGGGGCTGTACCTTAATTAAGGCCACAGCCGCTTCCTTCCAACTCCTAGGCCTTTCCTATCCCATCGTCGCCATAAGACCTATCTGTGTCGGTGCGACGTAAAGCCCCTAACAAAAAAAAAAAAAAACCTTAGTATATGAGTTATGTACTAGATCGTATACAGAGTGTATCCGTGATGATGATGTAACAAAAGTTCAGGGATGATGTATTTTGGGTATTCAGCCCGAAGGCTGGTTTGGTCCTCTACAGCTCCACCAACAGCTGTCATAGATAGCCTAGGTGTCACTGAAGAGGCATACTAGGGAAATGAGGAGTGAGTTAGTTTCCCGTTGCTTTCCTCGCCCGGCCAGAAGTTGCCATTACATATCAGTCTGCCAAGCTCACTGAAATGCATGCACCAACCGACCCTATAAGCGATATTTTCACACCATTCATAACAGGGACTGGCTGCATAAGAAACGGTATTACTAGAATCGCTCATACTTCGGTCACTTTCATATTGTCAAAGCCAAGGATGAGACTGAGACAGATCAATGAAAGTAAACAATTTATTCCAGCCCATACCAAAAGACATAGTGCACTGTAAACACTAGGTCCTGCCAGCAAAGGCGTCAGGGATGATGGAGAACGGCAAATGGATTAGTTTGAGACAAGGAACCATATTCCACAAACGAGTCTAAAGTTAAGCAAAATTATACTCATTTAAGTCCGTTTACAGAGCCTTCGTGGCTCAGGCGGCAGCGCGCCGGCCTCCCACCACTGGATTCCAGGGTTCAAATCCCGGTCACTCCAAGTGAGCGGAGGCGGAAAAGCTTTTTGTCCGGGTACTCTGGTTTTTCCTGTCATAGTTCATTCCAGCAACACTCTCCAATATCATTTCATTTCATCTGTCATTCATTTATCATTGCCCCAGAGGAGTGCGACAGGCTTCGGCAGCAGGCACAGTTCCTATCCTCGCCGCTAGATGGCACTTCATTCATTCCATTCCTGACTCGGTCGAATGACTGGAAACAGGCTGTGGATTTTCATTTTTCATAAGTCCGTTGTCTGACTCGTTGGCTAAATCGTCAGAGTACTGGCCTTCGGTTCAGAGGGTCCCGGGTTCGATTCCCGGCCGGGTCGGGGATTTTAACCTTGATTGGTTAATTCCAATGACCTGGGGGCTGTGTGTTTGTGCTGCCCCAACATCCCTTCAACTCACACACCACACATAACACTATCCTCCACCACAATAACACGCAGATGCCGCCCACCCTCATCGGAGGGTCTGCCTTAGAAGGGCTGCACTCGGCTAGAAATAGCCACACCGAGCGAGTTGGCCGCGCGATTAGAGGTGCGCGGCTGTGAGCTTGCATCCGGGAGATAGTGGGTTCGAACCCCACTGTCGGCAGCCCCGAAGATGGTTTTCCGTGGTTTTCCGTTTTTACACCACGCAAATGCTGGGGCTGTACCTTAATTAAGGCCACGGCCGCTTCCTTCCAAATCCCAGGCCTTTCCTCTCCCATCTTCACCGTAAGACCTATAAAGTCACCAGCAAAAAAAAAAAAAAAAAGAAGCCACACGAAAATATTATTATTATTATATTATTATTATTATTATTATTATTATTATTATTATTATTATTATTATTATTATTATTATTATTATTATTATTACTGATCAATAGAAGATAATGACCATGCGGCTTTACAGATTATAAAACAATCACCACTGCCACAATTCCTTACGATGACGACTGATGCGGAGTTAGTTCAAAATGCTTCTAAAGTAAAATGTATCAGATATAGCATTTTTTTTTAAAGTTAGTGATAATGTAATAGTCGCTAAGTTCTCGGTTTTTTGGTGATGGCATTGTAAACATGAAAGATCAGAAATAATATTTTACACAACGTGTATTATGTAGATCATTTTGGTACAGCTGATATAAAACGAGGCATTTTCCATTTCCTGTTTTGGCGCCCCTTAATATTGCTATGACTGTATCCGTGATGATATTACAAACTTTCGGAGACGATGCTGGACAACAAATGGATCAATTTGAGACAAGGAACCGTAGTTCGGAAACGTTCGAGTCACTTAAATGATTGCAAAGAAATTGGAAATTTATTGAACATCTCCCTTGGTAAGTTATTCCAATCCCTAACTCCCCTTCCTATAAACGAATATTTGCCCCAATTTTGTCCTCTTGAATTCCAGCTTTATTTTCATATTGTGATCTTTCTTACTTTTAAAGACGCCATTCAAACTTATTCGTGTACTAATGTCATTCCACGCCATCTCTCCACTGACAGCTCGGAACATACCGTTTAGTCGAGCAGCTCCTCTCCTTTCTCCCAAGTCTTCCCAGCCCAAAATTTGCAACATGTTTGTAACGCTACTCTTTTGTCGGAACTCGCCCAGAACAAATCGGGCTGCTTTTCTTTGGATTTTTTTCCGTTCTTGAATCAAGTAATACTGGCGAGGGTCCCATACACTGGAACCATACTCTAGTTGGGGTATTATCAGAGACTTATACGCCCTCCCCTTTACATCCTACTAAAACCCCTAAATACCCTCATAACCATGTGCAGAGATCTGTACCCTTTTTTAACAATCATATTTATGTGATTACCCAAATGAAGATCTTTCCTTATATTAACACCTAGATACTTACATTGATCCCCATATGGAAGTTAGAGTGGGCCTATCATTCCTGTAAAAACATCTACACCTCCAAGTACCTCTCCAAGAATCTAAAGCTGAAGCACTAGAACTCAGTACTCTACGCCTCTGAGTGCCTCTTGATGAATCGAAAGGGCCCACTCAGGAAACGAGAACTTAAAGAGCGGAAGATCTTGAGAAGTATACAAGGACCCATAAGAGAGGAGGGGACCTTTCCTATTTGTCAAACTCACAACCTGACTTTTAACCACGTTTATCATCATACCATTGCCTACTTTCCATCTCACAACATTATCGAGGTCATTTTGCAGTTGCTCACAATCTTGTAACTTATGTATTATTCTGAACAGAATAACATCATCTGCAAAAAGCCTTATCTCTGATTCCACTCCTTTACTCATATCATTGATATATATAAGAAACCATAAAGGTCCAATAATACTAAACCAAACCAAACCAAACCCCATGGCACTACAGCCCTTGAAGGGCCTTGGCCTACCAAACGACCGCTGCTCAGCCCGAAGGACTGCAGATTGCGAGGTGTCGTGTGGTCAGCACGACGAATCCTCTCGGCCGTTATTCTTGGTTTTCGAGACCGGGGCCGCTATCTCACCGTCAGATAGCTCCTCAATTCTAATCACGTAGGCTGAGTGGACCTCGAACCAGCCCACAGGTCCAGGTAAAAATCCCTGATGTGGCCGGGAATCGAACCTGGGGCCTCCGGGTGAGAGGCAGGCACGCTACCCCTACACCACGGGGCCGGCTCCAATAATACTGCCTTGAGGAATTCCCTTCTCAGTTATTACAGGGACAGATAAAGCTTCGCCTATTCTAATTCTCTGAGTTATATTTTCTAGAAACTTAGCCACCCATTCAGGTACTATTTTTTTCTAGTCCAATTGCACTCATTTTTGCCAGTAGTCTCCCATGATCTATCCTATCAAATGCCTTAGATAGGTTAATCGCGATACAGTCCATTTGACGTTCTGAATCCAGGATATCTGCTATATCTTGCTGGAATCCTACAAGTTGAGCTTCAGTTGAATAACATTTCCTAAACCCAAACCACCTTCTATTAAACCAGTTATTAATTTCGCAAACATGTCTAATATAATCAGAAAGAATGCTTTCCCAAAGCTTACGTGCAATGCATGTCAGGGTATGTCAGGCTATGGGAGGTACTGGTATAACATTTCTTATCAATAGATTGTAGTCCGCCTCTGTGGTGTAGTGGTTAGCGTGATTAGCTGCCACCCCCAGAGGCCCGGGTTCGATTCCCGGCTCTGCCACGATATTTGAAAAGTGGTACGAGGGCTGGAACGGGGTCCACTCAGCCTCGGGAGGTCAACTGAGTAGAGGTGGGTTCGATTCCCACCTCAGCCATCCTGGAAGTGGTTTTCCATGGTTTCCCACTTCTCCTCCAGGCGAATGCCGGGATGGTACCTAACTTAAGGCCACGGCCGCTTCCTACCCTCTTCCTTGCCTATCCCTTCCAATCTTCCCATCCCTCCACAAGGCCCCTGTTCAACATAGCAGGTGAGGCCGCCTGGGCGAGGTACTGGTCATACTCCCCAGTTGTATCCCCCGACCAAGCGTCTGAAGCTCCAGGACACTGCCGTTGAGGCGGTAGAGGTGGGATCCCTCGCTAAGTCCGAGGGAAAAACCGAACCTGGAGGGTAAACAGATGATGATGATGATCAATAGATTGTGGGCCAAAAGCCTGAAATCAGTTCCAAATCTCTCCGCAGTGCCCATTTGGAGTGAGGGCATATGACATTGTTGATGGTGAATTGTCTGTCGGATTGGGATGTACAGCTTTGAGCAGACCCCTTGGTGTTGTTATTCGACAACAGTAGGCTACGTACCGACACCGGGTTTCGCCCTCTCCCTACGTCATTATCATCATCTCACATCCAGACACGCAGGTCGCCTTTGGGTGTCAAATAGAAAGACCTGCACCAGGCGATCCGAAGAAGTCGTCGGACACTCCCGGCACTGAAAGCTTTACAATAAATAAATAAATAAATAAATAAATAAATAAATAAATAAATAAATAAATAAATAAATCCTGATATTATCGCGCCAGTGTCCGACTCCTTGGCTGAATGATCAGCGTTGAGGGCTTTGGTTCAGAGGGTCCTGGGTTCGATTCCCGGCCGGGTCGGGTATTCTAATCGCGTCTGATTAATTCTTCTGGCTCGAGGACGGGGTATTTGTGTTTGTCCTAACACTCTCCTCTTTATGTTCAGACAACACACTACACTACCACCCACCCCAGAAATACGTGCCGCTAATAGAGATAACATCCATCCATCCATCCATCCATACATACATCCATACATACATACATACATACAGGGTCGGCGTCAGGAAGGGCATCCGGCCAGAAAACAGGGCCGAATCCGCATGTGCTACACAGTTTGCACCCGCGACTCCGCAGGTGTGGGGAAAAAGCTGTACAAGAAGGAGAATAAGAAGAAGAATAATATCACGCCAGAATAAAACTAAGTGTGACGATCTACAACGTTCGAATTCCCTAAAATTTATCAACAATAACGTTACACTGAGTGACTATTGTTTTCAATTTAGGTGTATTTTGACTCTTCTGCTGCCACTCATCTCCGTTTTATGGCATTACTGCTGTAGTCACAAAACCTTTCCCATCAATGATAGGTATACAATAACTAAAATATCCCGACAAAGTATGTTGTTAATACTACAAAACCCGTGCTATTCCAAACTTAAAATATATTTAAATACTTCACGTACACACATGTGCTTAGTGATGGGAAACAAAAATACGAAATGAGGAGTCACACCCCTTCAACCCATTATCATACGTCCATATTCCATTCAGGTTTCTTCGACGTCTGCTGGAGAATCTTCCGTTCGTACAGGGACACACTCAATCGTAATGGGGAGCGAAAAAACACCTACGTATTTCGTTAGTTCTTACCTGCCTTGCACCCGTAAAACACTCACTTGTTTATCCACGGAAGAATTTCAGAACGACGCGAACATCCTCCAGAGGTTGACTGAGGTACTGCTGGAACTAGTCCAACTGATCTGCCCCTATTTATACTCCCGTGACCTCACAAGAAGCACTCCTGCAAACTAGCTTAAATTAGACACGAACAGAGAACTGTTTTTATGTTGCTCTTTCTTACTTAACCGACTTGTGAAGATCAGAAACGGTCTCTAGAAGGCAGAGGACGAAATCAAAGCAAACGAACAAGAACCACAAGAAAGATGAATGAAGGTCAATAGTAATTATTGATTTCAATTTGATCGAATAACTCTTGCAATCGAAGTAACACATATTATGACAAAGCAGTAACATAAAACCTTACAACGTAATTAGTAATTAGCTAATTACAAATAGCAAGTAAACGCAGTTCAATTGTCTTTTGCCCTGAGGCTCAGACCTTCGCTGGGTTTCGGAGGACTGTCTCTGTATATCCAGAAAGTGTTTAATCTGGTCTCTTGGCACTCACGCAATGTCCCTACTCAGAATAATAATTACGAACTCTCAGAACGATAGCTAAAACAAAGATTCCGTTCCGAGCCGGTAGATTTGATATGCTGATAGTTGCTGGCTACTGTGTTACGGAACCTGTAGTTTATGAGTTCAGGTCAGGGGTCGCTCCAGACTGGGAGAAGAGTGGTGGGCATAGAGTGAGAATAGGGCGGAATCAACGCCCTCTAGGGCTCTGGCAGGAAAGAAAATTGCGAGGCCTTTATGACATTTCGTTATGTTCAGTAGTAATAATAGGCTGATAAAATAATATATTATTATTATTATTATTATTATTATTATTATTATTATTATTATTATTATTATTATTATTATTATTATTATTATTATTATTATTATTATTATTATTATTATTATTATTACATCGTTATGCCCCACTCAGGAGCACTGTTGAACTTGCTTAGCTGATGTGTCATAAGTCATGGCAACTATTTTTTTCTCGCGACCAGGAGACAACACGGAAAATCTAAGATATGCATTTGGAAACGTACGGTATGTACTTGCGTATGATGCCACTAGATGGTGTATGTAAACAACAGTGTGGGCTAAGCATGCCCCCAAGTTCAGTGTGTGAGTGAGAGCGTCATAAAATGGAAGTCAACAAGCAGGAGCAACGATCTACATTAAAATAGCAGTTCTCCGCGGCAGCAATGCACGCCAATGTCATGCAGAGCTGCGGGAAGCATTAGGTGTGCATGTCATGCCCTATAGAACAGTGGCGAGGTGGTTATGGTAATCCTGGCATACGATGTTCAAGGTGTTCTTGTGTATCATCCAGTGCGTGAGGGGCACACTGTCAAAGCAGTTTATTACAATTCGTTTTTGTTGTACCAACTGCGCCGTGCATTGCGAACCAAACGTCCAGATCTTTTGGACAACGCCATAATCCTACTCGATAACGCGACAGCTCACACAGCAGCCATCGTTCAGCGTCGCTTACAACGGTGGGGTTGGGAGGTTCTTCCACACCCCCCTTATTCGCCTAATCTGAGCCTATGTGACTATGATCTTATCCCCGAAGTCAAGAAGCCATTACGTGGACAACGGTTTGCTAACAAAGAGGACATCGTAACAGCATTTCGGAGAGAGGTGTCACACGTTAGCGATACGCATGCAGCGAATGGTATTCATCGTCTGCCCCACCGCTGGCAATGCACAGTGGAAACCTTGGGTGATTATTTCGAAGGTCTGTAACCAGTGGAGACCTGTCCTTTGTACGTAGTCTTGTGTATTTGCTGTCTATACCACAATAAAACAATGTTTTCCTACGAGAATCTCCTGAAGCCAGAATTTGTGTTCAGGCACTATGCATAAGCACATGCCCTATATTTCCAAATGCATATCTTAGAGACAAACAAAAGTGGCATGACTTATGACTCGACCCTCGTATTATTATTATTATTATTATTATTATTATTATTATTATTATTATTATTATTATTATTATTATTATTATTATAGTATTCATTTACGGCCATTTGAGACTACGTTAAGCAACAATCACACGTAGCTGGAAGCCTTCTTTGCAGCCCAAAATCTTTGTTTTCTTTCTCTGGCAGCCTGTCTTCTTTCTTTTGCCCATCCCCTATTCATTTTCCGTTCGTCATGGAAGCCTCTGAAGCTGTCGTTCACTGATCTATACTTTGTTCAGTTTCGTATGTCTTCCGATTTAATCCAGACTGCTCAAGATCCTTCCTTACCTCCTGAACCATTTGTCGGAAACTTTAGATCTACTGTTAAGTGTTTCAAAAATCTGTTTTGTCAGCCTTTTCTCGTCCATTCTAAACAGATGTCCATAAAATTTGAGTTTTCTTTTCTTCATTGTTTCAATCAATCATTTTCTTGGTAGGCTATATTTCTCCCCTTCCTCATGACCTATACAGGCCATCCACGATGTTTGGACCCATTATCTTGCGAAGGATCCTCTTCTCAAATTTCTCGGCTTCTCTTAATCCCGACATTCCTGTCATTCGGAGGCATATAATAATATAATAATAATAATAATAATAATAATAATAATAATAATAATAATAATAATAATAATAATAATAATGTATATATGTTTAGTCCTCAGCCCGAAGGCTGGTTGGTTCCTCAACTGTTCCGCCATCAGCTGTCATAGATGGCCTAGGCATCACTGAAGAGGCGTACTAGGGAAATGAGGAGTGAGGTAGTTTCCCGTTGCTTTCCTCACCGAGCCAGAAGCTGCTATTACACATCAGTCTGCCAAGCCCATTGAAATGCATGCACCAACTGCCCCTATGAGCAATATTTTCACACCATTCATAGTAGGGACTGGCTGCAGAAGGAATGGCATTACTAGCATCACTCATACCTCAGTCACTTTCATTTTGTCAAAGCCAAGGATAAAGCTGAGACAGATCAATGAAAGTAACAAAATTGCTCTAGCCCATACCAGAAGACATAGTGTACTGTAAACACTAGGTCCCGCCAGCAAAGGCACAATAATAATAATAATAATAATAATAATAATAATAATAATAATAATAATAATAATAATAATAATAATTTCTTCACTCCAGGAAGCCGGTTGCGACTGTATACGAGCCTCTTTCAGTTTGTCCTGTCCATCCACAGATATTGTTCATATTATGCGAAGCCAGTTTAGGCTATATCTCTAATTTCAAGGTCCTTGAAAATTGGCTTCTCCCAAATATCACGAGGACCTTCTTCCTAGGAACACTGCTGTCAAAGTATGCTCGAGGAGTCCTGTAGGGATCCATTGTTTTCATGTGACCATACCGTAGCAATCTCTTCAGTTCTAGAGCCTCCAGCAAGCTTCTTTCCAATCCAAGGTGCTGTCGGATATCCACATGCCTTGTTTTATCCATTTTTTTAAAGACAAGAACGGAGGAACTTCATTTCTGTTGCCTGAAGACGACTCTTTGTTTATTCAGTAAGTGTAGCTGCTTCCAGACCATACCTTAATACACTGTAGGTGTTGTTGTTGGGTATTCAGCCCGAAGGCTGATTTGATCCTCCACAGCTCCGCTACCAGCTGTCATAAATAGCCTAGGTGTCACTGAAGAGGCATACTAGGGAAATGAAAAGTGAGGTAGTTTCCCGTTGTTTTCCTCGCCCGGCCAGAAGTTGCTATTACATATCAGTCTGCCAAGCCCACTGAAATGCATGCAACAACCGACCCTATGAGCAACATTTTCACACCATTCATAACAGGGACTGGCTGCATAAGGAATGGTATTACCAGCATCGCTCATATCTCGGTCACTTTCATATTGTCAAAGCCAAGGATGAGACTGAGACAGGTCAATGAAAGTAGATATATATATTCTAACCCATACCAGAAACACTACACCTCGACAGCAAAGGCATATACTGTAGGTACCAGATATATTTTGTACAAGCTAATCTTGGAAACAAACAGATAATAATAATAATAATAATAATAATAATAATAATAATAATAATAATAATAATAATAATATACTCACTTATTCTGAAGTCCCAAGTAATTCAATTGGTGGGTGTGAAGGTGATATTCAAAATTCTACATTTTTGTGAGGTAAAATAATGTATTAGATCCTCCAAGTTTCGTATTACGACTGGTAGGCTGTTCAACTATCATCCACCGGGCGAGTAGGCCGTGCGGTTAGGGACGCGCCGCTGTGAACTTGCATCCGGGAGATAGTGGGTTCGAATTCTACTGTCGGCAGCCCTGAAAATGGTTTTCCGTGGTTTCCCATTTTCACACCACGCTAATGCTGGGGCTGTACCTTAATTAAGGCCACGGCCGCTTCCTTCCCACTCCTAGTACTTTCCTATCCCATCGTCGCCATAAGACCTGTCTGTGTCGGTGCGACATAAAGCCACTAGCAACTATCACCCACAGATCACACGAGAATATGTATTCATTATTGCGACGTTACATCTACAAAAGGTGTTCCGAAATTGTTCTTTTAACATGGTCATTTTTTGCATTAGATTTTACACTGATCGCTATAGAAATTTAGAAGTGCCGGTGAACTTTCCAAGATTCGAATTGCCTTATATCGGCGTTGATGCACAGGAACTCTTGCATTTAACAATTTTTAAAATGGTTCGGGTCAGAAACTCTTGATTGTCAACGTAGGATGCACGAAATCACGTTAATGACAGTTCCGTAAAAGCGTGCGACTCGTAACTCAGCTCCGAAATGAAACGGTGTTTAACGCCAGTTGTTCCTTCTTCTTCTTCTTCTTCTTCTTCTTCTTCTTCTTCATGGGGCCTGTAAATATTAGTTCCTAATTAGCGTCGACCTCTAAGAACTTTTGCTACCATGTTTTTCCTTCATTCCCACCTAGATATAGGCCTACCTGCTCACTTCACAAAGCTGCAGGTTGTTCTTATTAGGTCTTCTTGGATTTTTTCTCTCTCTTCACCTCGTAGTCCTCGAGTGGAGAGTCTGATTCTACCCAGCGCCTCACATTCGAAAAGTATGTGTTCAGCTGATTCCTCTGCTTCATTGCATTTCCTACATATGTTGTCTCTTATTACTCCAATTCTATGTAGGTGTTTTTTCAAATGGCAGTGTCCTGTCAACAGTCCTACTACTCATCTTATATTTTCTCTGCTGAGTTTCAACAGTTCTTTAGTATGCTTCTTGTTTGGTCCTTTTATCAGTTCCTTTGCAAGCCTGCATCCTGGAGTATTTTTACAGTTTTCCGTTTGTTTCTTTTGTATCCATTTTCCTATGTAGTGTCGGACTTGTCCATAGAAAATCCCGCATACAGGTTCTGGCCCTACAAAATGTGTTCCTGCTCCTTTCCTGGCCAGTTTATCTGCCTTTTCATTTCCTTCTATACCTGCATGGCCTGGTACCCATATTATTTTGACAATGTTGTACTTTGAGAGCTTTAGGAGAAGTGAGTGGCAATACCAGACAATTCTGGATATTATCCGGACTGCCTCTAGTGCCTTAATGGGCGCTTGGCTGTCCGTAAAAATGAAAATGTTCTTATTCCTATGTAGTTCATTTTCAGATTTTCTACAAGACATATTGTGATAGCTATCAGTTTTTCCTTAACTGGAGTTTGAAAACGGCGATCGAAAAAACTAAATTAAGCTCTCTAACGTTATTCTAGTTATTTCCTCATAACAATTTCACAAAACACTTTGAGCCCGCCTGGTGGCTATGGTCGTTAAAGTGTCAAGTCTATATGGTCTGACACCATCAGAACGTTGGCCGGCGGGGTAGGTGAGGTGATAGTATACAATTTATAATCACTAGATTGCATGCCAAAAGCCTGAGTTCAATTCCAAACTTCTCCGCAGTGTTCATATGCAGTGATGACGCTGTTGATGGTGATTCGTCCGTCGGATGGCGACGTAAAGCCTTGAGCAGACCCCTTGGTGTTATTCGGTAGGCGTAGACTACTATTATCGGGTTTCACCCTCTCCCTTCCTACTGTCATATATCACATCATTCATTTCAATCCAAACTCCTTTGATGAGGTTGACGTCAGGAAGGCCATCCGCCGTAAAAACTCGCTACGAAGATTCATCTCACTTTATACCCAACCCCGCAGAGAAACGGGACAAGGGTCGGACACACAATACATACATTTTCATAAAACACTTTGCATTAAATTGTATTAAGCTTATGTAATATTTTGATTGGCTCATGTCGTCACCAAAATTTTGTTCGTTTATCTCTCTTGTTTTTAATTGAGCCGGGCTATGTCGTAGGTTTAGTGTAAAATACTTACGGCATGATAGGTATTGTCGAAATAAAATAGGCTACCCCGTCGGTATGGGTTTGATATTTTAGCCCAGTGGTTTAGTTGGACCGGAACGGGCCGGAACGCCGTTCCGGAAAATATTTTGCCCCTTTAGAATGACGTAACATTTTTACATTCAGTAAGAACATCTGATAATCTATACATAGCGCTGAAACGTCATGGGTGTACAATGAGATCCATGCCGAAAAGAGAAATAGGCTGCTGGTTGCAAGATCAAGCGGACTTATTTTCATAAGCAGCGTTGGACCTCTGTGCATATATTTAACCCACAACCATATGTCAAGTCTGGCTACGAAAGGGGAAACGTTCAGCTGATGAAACAACTTGTCGGAAACATAAGGCCGCTGATTTTGGCACCTAATACTAGACCATTTGGAAATTTCTGAATTAATAAGGTGAGTTCCTGTAAATATTTTGTTCCAACTACATCACTGTTTTAGCCTATTTCTTAAGTCTCCGTGTCTCAGGAGGCAGCGCGTCGGCCTCTCGCCGCTGCCGCTGGGTTCGGTGGTTCATATCCCGGTAACTCTATGTAATATTTAATTTCGCACAATGTGCATAAGTAGAGGACATACTCTTAAGCACTTTCACAGAATTTTGTCAGAGATATTTCTTTGCGCTTACATTCATTACGTGATATCTGTCACATAGGTTATCACAAAGTTTGCATACGCATAGTTCATCCGGTTGGTGGTAGATGTCCCTCGTGCAGATACGATGGTGAAAACCATGACGAGCAAAACGCGTCATGACGTGTCTCAATCAACGAGGTCTCAATGCATAACTGGCTTTTATCCATTATCTGTTGTCCATGGCATCTGTAGCGTAAAATTCAGGAAATATTTATTCTCTTTTTCCTTGCAGTTCTCGGAGTAGACTGGCATGCTTCTGTTGATGGCTGGCATAGGTCGTATCTCAAAGCCTCGATGTAGAAGGATTCTCTGGCGAGAACATATGCCAGACATGAGGGTGTATACTTTGAAATACACAAGGCTTTTTTCAGAAATCTTGCTTTTAATTTTTCGATTTCTTTGAGGTTCTTCTTTCTTAGTTCGTCCCAGATGAATGTTAAACCGTATGTCAATATTGGACAAAGCGGAGGCGGGACAGGTTTTCCTCCAGGTACTCCGGTTTTCCCTGTCATCTTTCATTCCAGCAACACTCTCCAATATCATTTCATTTCATCTGTCATTCATTAATCATTGCCCCAGAGGAGTGCGACAGGCTTCGGCAGCCGGCACAATTTTTATCCTCGCCGCTAGATGGGGGCTTCATTTATTCCATCCCTGGCCCGGTCACTGACTGGAATACAGGTTGTAGGTTTTCATTTTCATTTTAACCTATTTCTTAATTCTAAACACATTTACACATCTTTTGGACCATGCCCCAATCACGGAACCACTCTGCAAAACGAACTCCCCCTCCCAAAGAACAGAGTGCCCGCCGGCTGTCGGATTCGCCGTTATCTCAAATCGGTCCTGTCTAGTGTCTATTAATACATGTGTGGAAGGTCTTGTGTAATAAGTGTCCGTCTCGTTGTTATTGTTATAGGTTTCTTGCCTTTCTGCCTTTGATTTAGTTTAGATTATCCTATTATTTCTGGAATGAAGACCCCTGTCTTTTGTACGTATTCCAAGAGTATCCTCAGAAAGTCAGCCATGTATATTCTTTGATGTGAACCTACGGTCAGTGATCTCAATATAGAGCTCAGTGACCTACGGTGTGAACAATCTTCTTTCATTTCATTGACATTGATCTTCTATTCTCTTTGCTTCGGTGTTCACGTGTTCATTACATTTACAATCTACTTGACTACTTATTCTCTTTGTTTACAATGGCGGCAGCTCGAACGGACAGTCCTAGTGTGCCTAACGCAAAATCGAAAAAAAATTCCTCTAGCAAGCATGAAGTTCCTAACAAAAGGCGTAGAAAGTTCAGAAAGAAACGTTTGAAACCAAGTAATAAGGTTAATGATATACCTTGTATACTTGTACACTACTGAAACAGTTGGTGTGTGCCAAGATACTTCTTACCTCAGAAAGTATCATGTTTAGGCCTCTATTTCATACATACAGTATGTGTACGGAAGAATTTTTGATTTGCAGTTCATAAGAGCTCATAACATTTATATTCCTATGATCCTTGACATATTAATCAAACAATATTATCCTGGACTTCACAAAATCATTTTTCTCCCATGATATAAACTTCAGATATGCTTCAAATCTGTAAGATATTTAACTTACCAGCCTCTCCTCTAGGCCTTTTATAGCCCAGGTGTGAGCACTGTTTCATTCATCAAAGTATCACCGTTTCTCCGCAACTCAGTAATAACATCTCTCTTCAGAGGTTATAATGAGTTTTCTAACGTCATGTACGGTAGTGTAAGAATAACTTTGAAGGTTTGGTTCCATATGAATTAGGTACATAACATTTGTACTAACAGCTCAGATTGGAAGCAAATATTTCAGTGTTATAGTTATTAATAGTTTTTGCATCTTTTCCTTCCCTAAGGAATTCTGATATACCTATGCCAGTTCATTCCTAAGACCAGAGTAGGTAGCTCCAACCTGATCTCTATTCTCCACTTACAGAAAACCATCTATTCATTTCAGAGTGTTAGTCGATCTACAGCATCACCGCACACTAGCCCCTTACTCTTTGTTGACTTAATGTTGTAATTTTTTACATGTTCTTGAAAAAGTGACTATCCTTTCTCTTTATTTTGCTTTTCCACAGCTTTGCTACCTATAAGGATTGTTTAATTGAAACATAAGCACAGCTGGCAACACTGCAAATAACTGACAGGACAGCCAAGAGATGGTTTGGTGTTTGTAGTATCAGCGCACAATGTGGTCAGTCTAAAACATGCCTCTGCTAAATAGAGGAAAATGTTGAGGCAACTTTTGTATATGTCCAAACAATTACAATGTGATATGGTTCAGTTCATATCCAAAGAAGATTCTTTGATCAGGAAAACTGCCATGACGTATGCTTGTGTTCCACAGCACTGCATGTCAACATGCTGCTAACGCTTCAATGGATGGTTGGCATTGTTTCTCTTGGAATCTTACGGATCACCTGCCTTATTGCCAAGATCTCTCGCCTTGTGAGAGTTAAATCTTAGGTCTGCTGAAGTAAACCCTGAAGAATAAGCATTTCACTACTGATCAAGCAGTTCCTGAAGCTGCAGAAGAGTAGTCAACCAGCATCCTTCATTGTGGAGGGTGTAAAGATTCAATTGTGGATACCCAAAAGATAGGTTAGAAATCCAATATGGACAGCTGGAATAACATCAAAACTAAGTAAACAGGGCAGCCAATGTTTGTGTATTAGCCTACATAGGAAAAACATTGCACAGCAGCGCATACTATGTTTGAGAGTAAACAAAAGTTGCATTAGACCTGGACCTACGAGCATCTACAAGGCAGTGACAAGACCATTCATTGCACGGCAAGCAAAGGGGATGTGGGGGCGTAAGTCACCAGGTTAGAGCCACCTACAGTCCTCTAGTATCCCCCACTCAGACAACAGCATAGGTGAACATTGGGTCTGCAATTTCAAACTGGGTGCTTCTTTAACAGTATATTCACCGAATGTGGCAGCCTTTAAGTCAGACATGACGTGAGCTCTACTGAAGGCAATAGCAAACTTGCTTCATCAGAGCTGGCCAATAGAGAAAATGGCTGTATTCGGCACATTTTTGCAGCCTCATTTTAATTCTTCTGTATAAATAAGAATATGTACACATTCTCGTTTTAATTTTTTATAAGTAAGAATAGTTCTAGGGGCAGGTTGGTGGGTTCCTGGTTAACGTAAAGGAAGGGTCTCTTTTCTCTGCTGCTTCAAATAGGCTATAGCTTTACATCATTTTTATATCCTTTTACTGTTTTTGAAATACAGGTATGGTACCTGCAATTCAATCACTATCATGGAGGGTAGGCCCTACAGAGAAACTTTTTCAGCTTTAGGACAGGTGCTGGAATGCTGTGTGGGTGATCTGCAGACTCAGTATGCTGCCAGTTTGATAGAGTGTATGTTGTCCATTACATATACAGTGTTAGTGTAATTTTTGAGACACATGTCTACAATTTTGAACAACCCGTACTGGTATATTATTAATCTTAGCTTCTTGAATTCTGTTCTTTCAGGAACCCGACTCTGTGTCCCAGGGTATGAAGGTTACCAAAGGTCGAATTACTGTCCCACATCTTCCCGTAAGTTTTCCAAATAGCTTTGCCATAGTAGATTCTTGATTATTCACATCATTACCAGCCTACTTGCATGCGTTAATAATAATCCAATAAAAACTGTATAATTGCTGATTCAGTACACTATTTCAATCAATTGCAGGTATAGGCCTAACTGTAGAAGATAATAATTCATTCTGTCAACCTTAACACTGAAGTATATGTTTATAATTATTATTCTTTTTTCAAAAATATAGCCATGAACTCAAAAACTAGAACTTTAAATGTCCTTAATTGAGAAATAAGCAATACTTTAGCCACTTTAAGTCATCAACAGTGCATCATTTTAAGCACAGGGGAATCTGAATTAATTATCTGAACTGTTTTTTTCCACATAATCAGTTAATAGAATCAGTTCTTGTCATTAGGCCTTTCCATTCCTTTCCTTAACTTGTTCAAATGGCTACAGTTGAATACGAACCCCCTATGGGTGAGGGCAGTAGAATAATGTCCACGGTATCCCCTGCCTGTTTTAAGAGGTGACTAGAAGGGGCCCCAGGGCCTCTCAACTTGGGAGAATGGCTAGGCGAACACGGGTCCCTTAGCTTAGTCCTGGCATTGCTTCCACTTACTTGTGCTTGGTTCATCGTATTCATCTATGCTATCTGACCTTGCTTGGTCAAGCTTGTTCTTTCCCGACCCCAGCAGTAATAGGTATCGAGACCTGGGAAGTTTTTCATTTTCACGCCCTTCATGGCCCTTGTCTTTCTTTGGCTAATACCTTTATTTTCAATGTGTCGGACCCCTTCCATTTTTTCCCTCTGTTTAGTGTTAATAGGGAATGGTTGCCCAATTGTACTTCCTCTTAACACAATAATCACTGAGCTCGATAGCTGCAGTCGCTTAAGTGCGGCCAGTATCCAGTATTCGGGAGATAGTAGGTTCGAATCCCACTGTCGGCAGCCCTGAAGATGGTTTTCCGTGGTTTCCCATTTTCACACCAGGCAAATGCTGGGGCTGTACCTTAATTAAGGCCACGGCCGCTTCTTCCCACTCCTAGCCCTTCCCTGTCCCATCGTCGCCATAAGACATATCTGTGTCGGTGCGACGTAAAGCCAATAGCAAAAAAAAAAAAAAAACAATAATCACCATCACCAGTTAAATATGAATTTTAATGTTATTTGGTCTCCATTTTGGTTTACACTTCAATGACATATTTTTCCTTAGTGCTTGCAGATTCAAAAATGTAGTATTGCCTTGTAAGAGAGCTTAAGATAATTAATTTGCTTCAGAAATTCCAGAAATACAAAGCCCTGTAAACTATATTAGCGCCCAATGCACATGTTCATGCAAATGTTTCATTTCTACATTCTAGACGAATGTTATATTTTATGAGACTTGATTTTCCTGTTCGTGGAACATTGACTGGAAGTAATATCACCATAGATCTATAAATAATGTCTGCCTCTTGGTGTAGTGATTAGTGTGATTAACTGTCACCCTCGGAGGCCCACTCAGCCTTAGGAGTTCAACTGAGTGAAGAGGGTTCAATTCCCACCTCAGCCATCCTCAAAGTGGTTTTCTGTGATTTCCTAATTCTTCTCCAAGCAAATGGTACCTAACTTAAGGCCACAACCACTTCCTTCCCTGTCCCTTCAGCCTTTCCATCCCCCACAAGACCCCTGTTCAGCATAGCATGTGAGGCCACCTGGGTGAGGTACCGGTCATTCTCACCAGTTGTATCCCCAACCAAATGTCTCACACCCTTGAGGCGATAGAGATGGGATCCCTTGCTGAGTCCAGGGGAAAAACCAACCCTGAGGGCAAACAAACAAACAAACAAACATTATGACTGTTATGCCTTTCAACGTTTAGTCTGCAAACCTCTGTGAATTAACAATGTGACTCCACAATCCTCTATACAATATGTAACTAGCTCTGTGGCCTCATTTAGTTCCACAGCTCTTACCATTAAACCATTAAAAACCAAGTCTAACAATCTTCGCCTTGATCTACCTCTAATTCTCTGTCCCTCCACGGTTGATTCTATTATTCTCCTAAGTAGGCTAGTTTTGTATTTCACACCAGGCAAATGCTGGGGCTGTACCTTAATTAATGCCACTGCCGCTTCCTCGCTTCCTTCCCACTCCTAGTCCTTTCCTATCCCTTTGTCGCCATAAGACCTATCTGTGTCGGTGCGACGAAAAACAAATAGCAAAAGGTTTTGTATTTTTCAAGCGGAGATGCCAAAATTTTGTCCTACAGGAGTTCTTTTACATGCCAGAAATCTACCAGCACGAGACTAGGATATTTGAGCACCTTCAAATACCAACCAATTAAACTGAGATTGAACCTGCCGAGTTGGACTCTGAAAGCCAACGCCCTAATGCCTGAACCACTCAGCCCAGCTGGTGTATTACATTTCCACACCCTTCGTGGCCCTTCTCTTTTTTTCCCCCCAATATCTTCATTACTTGAAGGGTTGGAACTCTTCCCTCTCCTCTTCTGTTTAGAGTAGTAGGGGATTTCAGGAGAAAAAGTAGTGTATCAGAAATGTTAGAGAAACTTGGGTGGGAAACTTTAAGTAAGAGAAGGGAGAAAACTAGACTTATAGACTATATAGAGCCTATACAGGAGAGGAAGCATTGGGGGGGGGGGGGGATCCATGACGGGCTTCATTTGATATAGATGTTGATTCCCATAGGGAACCTGAAATATTTGTCCCGAATGAATAAATTTATAATACCAATGTCCAATAATGGACCAACTACAGAGGCTTCAGTTGGAAAATAATTACATTGTCAGGGCTGACCACAAGTATTAAATTAGACAGGATTTTAGCAGAAGCAATTGGGGTAAATTTTTATTCATTGGGAAGGGCGTGAAGAAGTGGAACAGTTTAGCAGGGAAGTGTTTGATTACTTTCCAAAATCTGTACAGATATTCAAGAAAAGAATAAATAGCAACAGAGAAAAGAAATGTTAGAGGGCATTCAACCCATGCAGGTTATTGTAAATAAAGAATTTTTGTGAATAAATTAATTCCATCCCGTGGTGTATGGAGATTGGACAGCCGAACTAGGAGATTGCCTGAAGGGGTGAAGTACAATGGGGACTTCGAGGGTCCTGGGACCCTTCAGGAACTCTGAAAAGCGGTGGCAAAAGGGGCTCTGTTTAAGATGCAGCAGGTTGTTATGCATGTTAGGTACCAAAATGGTAAAAAAAAAAAAAAAAAAAAAAAAAAAAAAAAAAAAAAATGTAAAACTTATAGCAGTTGTATAGTGTTATTTGAAGTGATTCCACATACTGTATATGAATTGATTGTGTGTGTAAGTACAGAAGATATTATGAGAAGAATTTTGTAAATAATATAAATTTGTTAAGGATAAGCTGTGTGTTTAATAGAAAAATTGTTAGTGTAAATGGTATAATACTGTATTTTAGGAAAATGTCTACTTTTCTTTTTAATTTAAAATATAGTACTTGATAATGTATTTTTATGTATCAGTTGCCACCGAGGTAGAGACACCTCATTCGCAAATAAAGTGATTTTGATTTTGAGTTAAGAGGGTATAAGCTTGCCTACTTATACCACAGTGATCACCAACTCTCGGGTCATGTTTGATCCTTCCATCCTTTTAATTGGCACAAGTGTTTAAAATACCTTAATTTAATAATTTTGGAACTACAAAGTTAAACTTCATGAAAATAATCAAGAATCTACTCAAATATATTTAAATTGATTGATGTAATATGATCATATTCAGTCTATTTTATTGTTTTCTACAGATTAGAAAGGGATGGTTCTTGCGTGGGAAAGGAACTGACTTTGTGAACAGAGGGAAGAAAGGTAACTATCTGTTTAGCTTTTATTATTACACTGTCTGTATGTTTGGAGTAGTATTTTATTTACCCCATCTGCAAGTTCTCCAAAATCCAGATGGAATCTAGGATCATCTGGGTAAATTTGGGGCATTCACTTCCTGATGATTTTTTTCTGAGAAATCTTGATATGCTCCTGGAGATAAGAACAATGCTGGATAAAATCATTGTTGAAATGCAAATCCTGCATATAAGCAAATATCAACATGTCCTTCAGAAGGATGATAAATCATATGGTTGTATATGGAAGTAGGTATTTTCTACAAAATACACAGGGGGTACTATATACAACTCTTCTTTACAAAAAAATTAGTAAGAATTTTCATTTGCACAAATGAAGCATATGCACATGTTACATTTTTGAAAATGGAGTTATTTTATGGAACTGTGATGTGTCCTGCATGTGTCATTGCATTTAATTTGAGCATATTGTAACAGATAGCCTCAGTATTCCAAAAATGTGATACATTTGTTACATGTGCAAGCTAGGATAGCAGAATTGTAAATTGAAAATAGCTGTTTATGATGAGGCCTACTCTAGTCAAAGGGTCACTCTGATGTTTCCAGCTGTGAAGTATTTCAGTTTATTTAATTTCTTACTGCAGAATGGACTTGCAATCAAACAAAATTGATAATTGTAGTGTAATGTTATTGTCAAGTGATGTAATTTTCAATCACAACCAGAATTTTCGGCTGTCACCCAGGTGGCAGAATTCCTATCAGTTGTTTACATAGACTTTTCTTAAAAGATTTTTTAAAAGTTGGAAATTTAACAAAGCTCTCCCTTGGTAAATTATTCCTAACCCTAATTCCTCTCCCTGTAAACAAATACCGGTATTTGGCGTAGAGCTAACCACTCTATCCTACAAAGTGACAAGGTTATGGATAGTGTAAGCCTTCACCTTCCACCCCTCCCAGGGCTTTCATGGCCTGTATGGAGATGACTGTGCTTTGCTTACTTTATAAACAAATATTTGCCCCAATTTTTCCTCTTAAATTCCAACTTTATCTCCATCTTATGATCTTTCTGACTTTTAAAAACTCCATTCAAGCTTGATTCATCAACTACTGTCATAATTGCATAATTATTGAATGTGACCGCATAAGATCTTTTATTTGAATGAAAAATAATCTGAAACATATTTACAGAAAAATACTGGCACATAAAATTAAACAAGTAAATTTGTATACTATTATTTACAACTGTTCATATAATCAGGCTGGACTTAATTTGGTAGTTATGAGGAAATTATTGGAAGTTTGATTCTACACATTACACAGCTCGTTCTGTGGAGTCATCATCAAGAACTGATCTATTTTTCTGTTCGTGGGATTTTACTCCTCATCAAAGAAGCATTCAAATATTTCTGTGACAACTTATGAGTGAGGAATAGTCAGATTGGAGAAATGGTAAGGATTCAATCTGGAGATCAGACGGTTCAACTTCAATAATGCTTATGTACATCAGCCCATGTCGGAACACAACTAAGTCAACAGTATACAGATACCACTGGAACAGTGGCGGTTTCTGGTATAGCGCAATGGAGCAATGAACCTCCAGTTTATATCAAATTGTACTCAACTACGTAATTTCCATAACTCCCTTGTCAATCTCGTAGCTCTTGCTAAGTCCCTCTATCCGTAATATACTCGTACTGGCTTTCAATTCATGTGAGGTGCGCAAGGTCTGTGGCTGGATACTTGTCTGGAATGAACCCCCTTGCAAAGGCGACCTCTCTGTCCGTACATAGGCGAAGGGAGTGGCGAGGTGCGGGGGGACGAAAACCAGCACTAAGGCAAGATCAGGATATCGCAGAAACGGATCTCTGTTCTTTACGCATGCGCAATAGGCCACTGTCTCAAGACTAGCTAGTCATGTTGTTGGGGTTGGGGTATGTGCCTGCCATCTGTTGGCCTTACGGGAATTTGACTAGGCAACAGAGAACAGAGCACATAACTAGCGCTAGTGTTGAAAAGCATCGTTACTACCAAAAGTCACATTAAACTGTCAAATTCCAATTAATATCTTGTCCCAAATATATCATTACTTGCTAAACATCTATTAATTTGCCTTCTTTGGAATAATTACCTTTTGGAGAGAAACTTAACTCAAAAATCATTGAGGCAAGGAATAGCGGCAAGGTAATCATCATCATCTGTTTACCCTCCAGGTTCGGCTTTTCCCTCGGACTCAGCGGCAGTGTCCTGGAGCTTCAGACTCTTGGTCGGGGGATGAAACTAGGGAGAATGACCAGTACCTCGCCCAGGCGGCCTCACCTGCTATGCTGAATAGGGGCCTTGTGGAGGGATGGGAAGATTGGAAGGGATAGGCAAGGAAGAGGGAAGGAAGCGGCCGTGGCCTTAAGTTAGGTACCATCCCGGCATTCGCCTGGAGGAGAAGTGGGAAACCACGGAAAACCACTTCGAGGATGGCTGAGGTGGGAATCGAACCCACTCAGTTGACCTCCCGAGGCTGAATGGACCCCGTTCCAGCCCTCGTACCACTTTTCAAATTTTCGTGGCAGAGCCGGGAATCGAACCCGGACCTCCGGGGGTGGCAGCTAATCACGCTAACCACTACACCACAGAGGTGGAAAAATAGCCAGCCGGACACCAGTGGGATCCGAACCCACAACCTCCCGATTTCGCGTCGGTTGCTCTACCAATTGAGCTATGGTGCCCTAGGCAAGGTAATACCAATGAAAACTTTTAAATATAGTTGTTACTATTCCCATGACATCGGAAGCAGAAAGGTGTTTCTCTACCCTGAAGAGAATAAAGACTTTCTAGCGCAGCACAATGACCGAGGTTAGACTTATTGCTCTTGCTATGTTGTCAATTGAAAGGAACTTTGTTCGAGACTCTGCGGACTTCAATGAAGCAGTTATTTCTTATTTTGCATGTGGTAAAACTCGGCATGTAGGCCTACCATATTTTCTGCTCCTCTCGTATTTGATCACATTTCTAGAACTTATGTCATCTTAGTTTAGGAGGTTACGGCCCACGATGGAAGAGAAGCTGGCGGAGATGGGGAGAGGAGAGTTGGGGGGAGGCAATTCTTTCTTCTTTTGAACCCCCAGTGATGCAAGTCACGCGCCGCCACTGCACTGGAACCACACCAAAGGACAACAAAACTTTGAAACAGAAAGACCTCCAGCTCAAGACTGTTTTAACGATCAACATTTCACATTTTTTAACTTTCATCATGCTTTTTAAAAAACTTTTTAACTAACATTTCATTCTATGTGTTTCCTATGTTTTTAATTCAATTTAGATATCTTACTGAGGATGACCCAATGTTGGGTCAAAACATGTCTATTTATGTGTGAAGTTTCGTCTTAATTGGACGTAAAATATATAGTATTGACTAGGAGGATTAAAATAGTTTTGTACAATTTTGTAAGAAAGACAGATAGCTCCTCAATTCTAATCATGTAGGTTGAGTGGACCTCGAACTAGCCTTCAGATCCAGGAAGAATTCCCTGACCTGGCCAGGAATCAGACGGGGGTCTCTAGGTAAGAGGCAGGCACGCTACCCCTACACCACAAGGCTGGTGATGATGATGATGATTATGATTATGATGGAGACTGGAGACTGCTGACTGAACTGGGAACAGTAAAATTTAAAACTCCTGTCCTTTTGCTGTGGTGTTAGTTTGATCATGGCGGCAGAATTTTAGTCGGAAAATATGAACTTCTGGTACTCACCTAGCATTTCAGCATTTCCCCATGGATTCATAGGAGTGAAGTCCTGGTGTCATTTTCCTTTCCCAGGGAATGGGGGTCATGTGCTGATTATCTTCCAGATATTATGAATCAGATTGCTGGCTCCCATAATATTTAAAACACATTAAGTCTGCGACATGTTCCACTTAAAGACCACTTCTGATAGGAGTCACACTTTCACTCATTCAGCTAACGGCTTGTTCACACTTTGCTGTGAATACCTCGGCCTTTGTAGGTGGGGTTAACTTCCAATAAGTAACCAGGGGAACCTGACCCCTACAAAGCGCATCCCCAGGTGGTGGATAGGGGGCCCCTACAGTACATCGGGCTGGTTGAAATACCCAATACAACACGCGGACCAACAGGTAGCCCAATTCCTGGGGGCTTTAAAATACTGGAACACCCTCTCTCCAGGGGTTAGAAATATGGAGGGCCCTTGCGCTGGGTTATGGGTGAAGACCTTAACGGTATCTATGGCGGAGAAGATGGACTTTGGTGCGGTGGAGATGGTGGAAGAGGCAAACCTGTAGTGTCTGTACTCCACAGGAGCAGCTACAAAAGGCATCTGACTCTGTGTTAGGGGCGGTCTAATTTGAACCTGGCAGAAGGTAATAAAATGCCTTTGGGAGTGGCAAACACATCGTACAAACAGCCTATAAAATGAGTGCGAGTGAATTGAGGCCTCGGAAAATGCTAGGGCATCACCCTGGAGTGACGTGCAGTTCCCGGTGCTCTGGGGGAACTGTGAGAAGTGGGCTACCAGACATCACAAGAATCGGTATCATCATTGTCATGACTTTGAATGGCAAGGTAGAAGAACTGATAGAGTATAATATGGAGAAGAAAGACATAGCAATGATGGGAATGAGATAAAATGGAAGGGGAAAGATCAAAAGGAATAGAAGAAAGGTTATAGATTATATTGGAGTAGAGGAAAGATGGCAACAAATGGTGCTGGTGTTATATTGAGAGAAGACCTAGCGCAATATGTGGATAAAATTAACCAGATCAGTGACAGGATAATTAAAGTTAGACTTGGACTTGAGAGAGGAATCAAGGATTTTATACAGGTTTATGCACCCCAATCGGGCAATGCAGATGAATGTTTAGAAGAGTTTCTAGAAGAACTGGAATGTTGTATTGAAGACAAAGAGGTTATAATAATGGGAGACATGAGTGCACATGTTGGAACAGACAGACAGGGAAAAGAAGAGATAATTGGCCCCTATAGTTATGGAAACCAAGATGAAGAAGGAGATTTGGTAATCGATTTTTGTAGAAGGAATGGATTAATTGTTGGCAATACGTGGTTTAGAAAAAAGAACTCACAAAAAATAACTAGATATTGTTGGGGAGATAGAAAGATGAAGACAATGATTGATCTTATTCTGGTGGAGAAGGAGAAACGTAGACAACTGGAAGATGTGACAGCAATGCCAAGAGCAGATTTCGAAGGAGACCATAAAGTGGTGGTAGCCAAATTAAGACTTGGTAAAATAACAAAGTTAATAGAAAAAAGGGAATGAAAAATAAAGGGATGGAAGTTAAAAGAAAGAAATAAGGGAAAAGTTTCAAAAGGATCTGAAGAAAGAAATTCCCAAAGATGACTTGAACAGTGTGGAAGAGGAATGGACATGTTTCAGAAATGGATTTGTAAAGTGTGCAGTAAACACCTGTGGAGGACTGTCAGGGAGGAAAAAGGAAAAGGAGACTCCTTGGTGGAACAGCAGGGTAAAGGAAGCAGTTAAAGAGAAACAAATGGCTTGGAGGAAGTGGATTGGCAGCAATAGTACAGAAAATTGGCAGAAATATAAAGAAGCCAAAAAGGTATGTAAGAAAATAGTACAAGAAGAGAAACAGAAAAACTGGGAAAGTTTCACAGAAACTTTACAGGAGGATATAAAGGGAAGTAAAAAGGTATTGTATGGTTTGGTGAAGTATAGTTTACAAAATAGGGAGGATACAACATTTGTAAAAACTGAAACAAAATTGATAATTGTAGTGTAATGTTATTGTCAAGTGATGTAATTTTCAATCACAACCAGAATTTTCGGCTGTCACCCAGGTGGCAGAATTCCTATCAGTTGTTGCAAAGAGATGACATACTAAAAAGATGGGAAGAATACTTCTCAGTAAATGATAATTTGGCATTTTGTGATATTTTCATTATTATTTAAGCAACAATTTTCCTATATTATTCCCCTGTGGGTGGGGGCAGCATCTCTTGCCTGTCGTAAGAGTTGACCAAAAAGGGGGACCAGGGCCTCTCGCCTTGGGAGTGAGGGTTGGTGACCACACTTTCTCTAGCTGAGTCTGACACAGCTTCCACTTACGTCAGTTCATGACTTTCATTTTTCCTGCCCAACCTCCCTGGATCAACTCTTGTTCTCTTTCAATCCCGACAGTATTAGGTTTGCGAGGCCTAGAGGGATTCTTTCATTACTACGCCCTCGTGGTCCTTCCCATCATTTTGTGGACACCTTCCTTATTTGAAGGCTCAAACCTCTTCCATTTTTTGCCTCTAAATCTTATAAAGAGACTATAGTTGCCTAGATGTACTTCACCTTAAAACAATAATCACTATCACCACCTTTCCTGTGTTATTGATACTAAATATAATACGGGGTAGACCCACTGTGGGTGGGGGATGCAGATGAAGAATACACCCACAGTATCCCCTGCCTGTCGTAAGAGGCGACTAAAAGGGGCGACCAAGGGATGATTTATTAGAACCATGAAACTATTTGTGATTAGTACCATCACACGGGAAATACCATGGGTCGCCTTTATTTGCAAGTAGTACCACTATGTTAGATACACTATAGGTTTGTGATTAGTAGCAATAGTGGGTGGGTCACTATGGATTTTACAGTACCCGTAATTAGTACCATTGTGAGAAACACCAGGTCTAGGCGTTGCCTGTGATTAGTAGCACTATATGAGCGACACTGGGTCTGCGTTGCCTGTGATTAGTACACATATGTGAGGAACACTGTGGGTTTGCGTTGCCTACGAGTGGTGCCATTACTGTAAGTGAGAAACACCATAGGTCTGCGTTACATTTGCGACATACAATACTTGTGAGTAGGGTTGCCAGATTTCCGGATGGCAAATAAGGAACAGTCGCTTGATTCCAGTTAGCAAATAAGGAAGGCTTCCATTTTCTTGCCATATAGCGCTAAATTAAGGCACTATAACCATGATTAAGAGAAAAGACCAGGGTTATATTAATAAGTAAATATCGGTAATAATATAACAGCGCCAGCATGAAATATGTAGGTGCTTAATTTATTACAAACTAATAATGCGTTAGCCTTTACATTGAAATGAACATTTCACAAGCACTTGTTATTTGAAGAAGCAATGTGTAACAGTTTATTATTCATCAAAACTTTCGTGAGAAATTCCTTACAATTCTCATCACAGTTGAAGCACACAAGAAGTTCATTTTTTATTATATCTACTGAACATCTGTTTCTGTCATCTCTCCATTTTATTGCCATTACTGAAAATACTCTTTCAGTATAAGCATTCGATGGAAATATACTTAAGACAAACTTAAGTACTATTAAGATGTTCTTCAGTTTTTCTGGGCCAATTAAACCACTGATATATAAAATGGAGGAGACCACATGCCCGCTAGTGCCACTAGAATACTGCCAGAGGTGCTGTTCTCAACTACGATGGCTGATCATTGGTCGGGTCATAATACAGAATATTTTGATCATAACCAGGCACTTTGTTGATACTATACTATAGTCAAAACCATGATATTTAAAAAACGGAACATTGGGCGTACGGTTTAAATGGTGCACCGTACGCGAAACAAAATGAGGAAAAACCGTACATCTGGCAACCCTACTTGTGAGTAGTACCATAACGTTTGGAAAACCGTTGATCTACACTACTTTTGATTAGTACCGCAACTTGAGAAATGCCATGGTTCTATTTTACTAGCGATAAGTACCATTATGAGGGGTCATTGACCTGGATTTTGGACCACTTTGGACAACAAGATTCATTGATTCAGAAATGTGCTTTGTAAGCAGTCCCTTGGTCAGAAATACTATTTTTTCAATAGAGTTTCCGGGAAGGTGTGGCATGGCGGGTTGGATCCACTAATTGTTTTAAGTTCATAATCATTGTTCATCGTGACCTTTTTGAATTCTAGTCAGTGGATCAATTTTGGAATTATTTTTAACTTTCAGTATTGTGAGTTGGCTCTGCTGATTATTTTAAATTCATATTTATCCTTTCATTCCTCATCATCACGTTTTGAATTCTAGTCAACAAGCATTATCATCATCACCATCATCAATCTGGAGTAAGTAATTGGAAAAGTATTAACTTCTGCTCTTTGTAATTAAGTTGGTAAGAAAAAAAGAAAAGAAAGTAGTGAGAACTCCTGTTGTATATCAAGAATGTTCCTGAACAAAATGAAACTTATAAAACAGAAAGGAGGTCATATTAGCTATTAAGAAAAATTGAAAGTGTGTAGTAGATGAATAAGTGCATCAACATCAAAAAAAGAAATCCCTCCCACTTAAGTGTGTATGTTACTGATGAGATCAGGTTAATTTTCTTGGGACTTCAAGTGCATAAGATTGATCATTCAAAGTTATACGTACTGTTTGGAGCTCACTTAATTGCCATTGCTGACGAATGCAGCACCTGCCAGTCTAACTGAAGATTAGCAATATCTTGTCTTCCTAAAATCATTGTGTCATAACATCCAGAGCTCACAGAATCCTAATTGGAGAACTGGAACTACCAATGATGTTTTCACTTAAAGGATAACTATCATTGATGATTGTATGAACATGGTCAAGTCAAAAAGTAGCTGAGGCCATAGATCATTATTATTTTATCAATTTAGGAAGCCTCGGCTTGTGCCGGTAACATAATGGGCTGACTCTGCCTAAGCAAGGAGTCACCCTCTTGATTATGAAACTATAGATACATATATATATACAAATATTTACAACAGAAATAAGTACAACATATTCCCTATATAATAAATACAAACAACTTTGTATCTCCCCATTTCGAAAATCTGTTCTTCAGTATTACTGGAACTGCGGCCTGGAACTTCATGCTGTTTGGCGTAAGTCAGAGGAAAAGTCGTTCCTAGGAACTTTCTCACAATGTGGCAGGTGCTCAGGAGGGTGGCTTTCTGTAGTTCAACATATGTGTGATGATGCAGGTTTAATACAGCCAGAGAGATGTGCAAGCTTTTTGGAATAACACCGGTACATGATATTACTGTTGGAACTGTGGTGACTGATTCTGGTTTCCATAGGCATTGTATTTCTATTGCCAGTTCTGTGTGTTTTGATATATTTGTGGCTATTGTTGTTTGCAGATTGGAGGTGTTTGGATAAGCAATTTCTATAAGGGATGCGGATCTTTTTGATTTATCGATTAGAATAATATCTGGCCTATTGTTGCTGAGTGTGACATCAGTTATGACTTCTCGGTCCCATAGTAGTTTGTATAAAGAGTTTTCAAGAACAGATGGAGGTGTATATTTCCAATATGCAGTTGATGACTGAAGAAATCCACATTTTACAGAAAGTTTCAGGTGAATGATTTTTGCTACCTGATCATGTCGGTGCTTATAATCGGTGTTGGCCAAGTGTGGGCATCCAGAGATGACGTGCTGTATGCTCTCTGTAGTTCTGGAACAGCAGCGGCAGTTGTTTGAGACAACTGTTGGATCATTCATGATCTACGGTAGTTCCGTATAGCAATTACTTGAGCTTGGATGGCCAGAACAAATCTTTCTGTTTCTGGGAAAAGACCAGAGTAGGTCAGCCAAGCGTGCGACACAGGTTTGTCGATATGAGGCCGATCCAGTTCAGGGGGGTGTTTCCCGTGAAGAGGTTTTTGCTCCCAAGTGGCCATATTCATCTCCTTTGTAGGTGGGGTAGAAACAGGCATTTCTGGCAATGACAGATTGAGAGGTGTATAGTTTATATCAGCTCTGCAAACAGCTTGATGAAGACATGAGATATCAGATTGCTGTGTAAATTGAAAATGGATAAGTAGCCCCCACCACTTTCTGATCTCGGGAGTGTAAGACATTCGGTTGTAGATTTAGGATGGTGCATATGGTACCGGGTGAGTGAAACTGCTGTTTTTGTTTGTAAATGCTGAAGTTCTGTTTGGGTCCATTTTAAGATGCCAAAGGAGTATGTGAGTAGTGGTATGGCATACGTATTGACTGCTTTGGTGAGATGTTTAGCTGTCAGTTTTGATGATAGTACTTTGTGTAGGCATGTTATGTATTGCTGCATGACATTTCTCTTGATGTCGGCATGTTTCATACAAGTGCTCTGATGAAAATCGAGATATTTGTATATTTCTTCTTCCTCCAGGTGTTGTATGGATTCATCGCTTAAACTAGGAAGGTGTCCCTGGTGCTGAGTAGGATCCTCTGATGACAGTTTGGGTTTTGCATTTGTCCAATCCAAACCGCATGCCTTTATCTGAATAAAACGTCTTGGTAATTGAGAAGAGATGTTGGCGATGGGGTTTGGTAGAGGCATACAGCTTAATGTCATCCATATAGAGTAGGTGGCTAATTTTGACTAGCTCTTCTAGCTTGTTCTTAATGCTAAATCCATACCCACTTGTGTTCAGTAGGTAGGATAGTGGATTTAATGCCATGCAGAACCATAATGGACTCAGTGAGTCCCCTTGGAAGATCCCTCGTCGTATTGGTATGGGTCTTGTTGCAACACTGCAATTTCTTAAAGAAACATGAAGTGAGGTGTTCCAGTCTGCCATTACCGTCTTCAGGAAGTGAATGATTGAGGGGTCAACTTTATATAGTTCCAGAACGTGTATGAGCCAAGTGTGTGGTACTGAATCAAAGGCCTTTTGATAGTTAATGAAGCACATGTATAGGTTCCTGGATTTCTTCAGGAAGTGAATGATTGAGGGGTCAACTTTATATAGTTCCAGAACGTGTATGAGCCAAGTGTGTGGTACTGAATCAAAGGCCTTTTGATAGTTAATGAAGCACATGTATAGGTTCCTGGATTTATGGTGTGCTTGTTCCAGGACCACAGTGTCGATAATCAGTTGTTCCTTGCACCCTTTTGCTCCTCGACAATGATGTGGTTTTCCTCGCAGTGTTGCAGAATTCTGTTGGCTATTATAGATGTAAATATCTTATATATAGTAGATAGACATGTTATAGACGGATACTTCACTGGATTTTGCACATTTTCACCTTTTGGTTTCAGGTATGTAATGCCAGCGCACAGGAAAGCTGGGAATGTTGCCGGGTTGTCTAAAAATTTCTGGAAATGTTGAGTCAGGAGAAAATTAGTACATGTACATTTCTTGTAGTAATAATAATAATTGTGTATACGATCAATGCTTGGGGCATTATTATTATTATTATTATTATTATTATTATTATTATTATTATTATTATTATTATTATTATTATTATTATTATTACGGGGATACCCGTGGAATGCAGAGGTGAAAGAAGGTGCGGGCTGGAATGCGTCTAACCACAAGGCCGAAAGATGAATTAAAATTTCAATAAAGGTTATATTTTCGAACATAGCAAGATTTAACAATTTTTATTTTTTATTTTTTTTTATAGAATTTGAAAACTTAACAAGTACAGCAAGTCAACAGCTATCCAATAATCAGGTACAAGGTATAATTTTACTAACGAAAGCACAAGTTCAGGGATCTTTACAAGTTCTGGGCTTCGAGCCCCAATTTACAATCCTTGAGCTACTAGCACAACTTTACCCAGGCATACATTTGTTCAAAGGGCAGAAAACCCCTTCATACAAGGGGCATTAGCTCCAAAAACCATGTTAGGCCTCCTAGAGGCACTTTTACCACAAATAAAAGAGCTGACCCACTCTCAATTTTCTGAGCCTACTAAAGGCCATAACAGATTTTACCAAAAATTGCCCTCAAGGCACAACTTACAAGAAAACAGAGGTATCTTGTACCCAGCCTACTGGGCCATAATAGAAAAATAATAGGTTAACTTAAATTGCCCTAAATGCAAAAAGAATGGAGGTGTGAATTAGCACTCCTAAATACACATTTTAAAACCTAAGAGGCACTAGGCCGATGACACAGGGGCTATTCCCAAACTAGGGAGGTGACTCGTATAAGAAAAATTTTAACACATTAAGGAAGAGTAGAAAATCGGTTACGTAAACGTAGTCACCTCAAATCAAAATGAAGGGGAGCTCGAGAGGGTAAAGCACTCTCTATCCCCGAATTACAGTTAAAGATATATGAAGTTTTACAAAGACTGAAAGAAATTTACATGCTTCAAGAGATAGGTTACATATTAAAGGTTTTGGACCTGCCCCGCAGGTTAAACTGCTGAGCTAGCAAGAAACAAAGATGTTAAACGGGCATTACCTTGTTGAAGAGCTGCTGCCCGAAGGAAGAGGTGCTACCCGCCTCCTGCTACACGTCCATACACTAAGCTAGATGTTGTTGAAGTCGCTAAGAGCCGTGAAAATCAGCAGTTTTTAAACCCTCGGCGAAGATTCGAGACCTTTCATGAATAAAAGGTACACACAAAATTGAAGAAGAAACACATGATTGGTCAAAAATTAATTACAGAAATTTAGGATTGGCTAAATTCAAAACTGGCAGAAAGAAAAGATTATTACTGCCAACCCACAAATGAAGGAACAAAATTTAGTACAGAGAAAACTTATGAATACAAAATTTCTTCAAATAAGGTTCTTTTACTTCGCACGAGGGTGCATGGTCATAGTTTTTGGTAGAGACATCTATAGGAGAATGTCCACACTTCTTGATCAATAGAAAACAAAACATGTTGAAATCCACACAGTATTGACAACTTGGTAATCACAAAATGTTACTGTAGTGACATCTTCTGAGAAACTTAGGAGTTAATCCATTTTTTAAAGTTCAGAGTTTCTCCTGTAGAGGAGGATTTATTGGCGGAAGATTTAAAATTGTGGCGTAGGGGTGTACCGCCCAGTACAAATTATTATTATTATTATTATTATTATTATTATTATTATTATTATTATTATTATTATTTAAAAATCAAACAATTTAACTTGGCTAATGATGCTGGATTATTTTTACCTCCTTCCGCTTCCTGACCACCCTGCTCAATAATGTTCCCTATTATATGCATAGCTTCAGTGACAAATTTTATTTTCCACTCCTTTGCGAACTTTTGACATAATGAATACAGAAAATGTATCTACCAAGTCTTAAAAATCGATGGTCCCTCCAAGAAAGTTCTCTGGAAATCACAAGATTTAAAAACACCAAAAGCGTGAATGATAAGAAAGATTTAATAAGAGCGCAGATACGATTAATGCCAAGAAATCCACTCAGACAATGTCTGAAGAGTGGGCTGATATTTTCTGCTACCTAGCAGTAAAGAGGTTGCTATGGTAACTGCAGCTGGGCTGCATGGAGGGAAGAACATTCTCTCCACTCCCCGCTTCACCCCGCTCCACCCCTCTGTGGCAAACAAGTGAGCTCGGAACAGTAACTCTTGAAATTAATAACCACACTTCCCAGGTGCTGTGCCTTTGAGTGTCGATAGCGAAAAACGGTCAGAATTATTGTCACAGAGTAACCTTTTATTATGACATTTTTCTGCTAATTGAAATTGTTCCTTTAGTGGACACTTATGTGTATAGCTCATCTGTTCTTGAGTTTTTCCTTGTAAATTCCTTGTTGTCTTTTATTTCAGGACTAACCTTAAATGTATTAAACAAAGCTCGACTGGATGAAAAGTTACATGATATTCTCAATTTAGCAGAAGGTGTGGTAGATCCCTTACAAGGAAAGAATATTGAAGCAGATGTCTCTCCACCAATCTCCATAATTCAACAGCAGTATGTATTTGATATTATATTAGTTTATACTCTTTTTTAAATCATAGAAATTATTTTCAAAGTAAGCTATGTTAAGGCCAGAGCTCTGAAAAAATTGTTTACAGTGGATTATATCTTCTGGTGTGTTTCTGAAATTAAAACATCTTGTGCGCAATCATTATCACCATACTGAAACTCGTTGGCTTGTTGTGAAGTGTTATGTGTTACAAGTGCTGCTGTATGGTGTTAGGTGCTGTGTCATGCTGCCAAATTATGGAAAGTCTCCATAGACTGGTTTGATGCAGAACTCCATGCCACCCTATCCTGTGCTAACATTTTCATTTCTACGTAACTATTACATCTTACATCTGCTTTAATCTGTTTGTCATATCCATACTGTAAGTAATAATAATAATAACTTAAATGTTTCCACCTTTTCAATACAATATATTCACAAGATTACAAAATTATACGGTACTAGTTTCGACCCATCTAGGGGTCATCATCAGCCGTATTGGAGCAAAGATCATTTGTGGCGAAATCCTAAGACAATCTTGTGAATATATTGTATTGAAAAGGTGGAAACATTTAAGTTATTATTATTATTACTTATATATTGTTCAATACGGACCAAAAACATGAAATTCATAACCATCAATATCCATACTGTTTTTGCTGTCTACACTTCCCTCAAAAACTAACTGAATAAGTCCTGCGTGTCTTAAGATGTGTCCTATCATTCTGTCTCATCGTCTGGTCAAAATTTGCCAAATCGTTCTCCTCTCACCAATTTCAATTCAGTATCAGTTCATTCGTAATTCGATCCACCCATCTCACCTTCAGCATTTTTCTGAAGACCTCATTGTAAAAGCATCTATTTTCTTCCTGTCTGAGCTAGTTATCATCCATGTTTCACTTCCATACAATGCCATGCTGCAGACGAAAATCTTCAAAAACATCTTTCTAATTCCTATACCAGTGTTTGAAGTGAGCAATTTTCTTTTGCTTGTGCTAATCACTGGGCGAGTTGGCGGTGCGTTTAGGGGTGTGCAGCTGTAAGCTTGCATCCGAGAGATAGTGGGTTTGAACCCCACTGTCTGCAGCCCTGAAGAAGGTTTTCTGTGGTTACCGTGGGGCTGTACCTTAATATTAAGGCCACGGTCACTTCCTTCCCACTCCTAGCACTCTCCTATCCCATCATTGCCATAAGACCTATCCGTGTCGGTGCGCCATAAAGCAAATTAAAAAAAAAATAAAAAAATAAAAAAAATCAATAAAAAATAAATAAAATAAATTAAATTCATTTTATGTCCTCCTTACTTCTGCCATGATTAAGTATTTTACTACCCAAGTAAGCATATTCATCTACTTCCTTTAAGACTTCATGTCCTAATCTAATATTTTCTGTACCTCCTGACATTGTTCTGCTGCACTCCATTACTTTTTTTTTTTTTTTAATGTGGATTTATTCATTTTCATCTTGTACTTCTCCAAGACTGTGTCCATACCATTCAGGAATTTCGCCAGATCTTTTGCAGACTCAAATAAAATAACAATATCATTGGCAAATCACAGAGTTGTAACTTCCTGTCCTTGGATTGTGATTCCTTTATCAAATTCCTCTTTGATTATTGTACCGGAGGTACACCTTCTCTGTCCGGTTAAACTGCGTGCCTTCTATAAGACCATCTATGTAATTGAACTTGAACTAATGCGATGCAAGATACTTAGATTTTCAACTATTCAATGTCTCTACCATCGGTCTAAGTGCCCCCTCTGGTGGGATTAAGGACAGTTAATTTTTAAGGGAAAGTTAATTTTCAGAGGTGGCTAACCTTAGTTATGGAGATTGTTTTGTTCTTGTGTCAAGATTGTCAACACTTCTGCTCCCTCACTCTGCTGTATCTATCAACCAGTTAGAAATTTTGATCTGAGCAGTTTACTTCTTGGTGGTGTTCACATCTTTACTGTCAAGCCCAACATAAAGTATTTCAGCTGATGTATAAGGATATCATGCTTAACAATATCAAAATATTTTTCATAATCATTGAAGCAAGCAAAGATAGTTTGTTATTGGCCTAGATATTTTCTAACTAGAACAGATGCTTCGTTCACCTGTAATTTAGAAGGTGTAACTTTGCCCCCCCCCCCGTTACACTGGTTTGAACACAAGGCACAGCCTTGAGGCAGTCAGTCACAAGTGCAGATCCTACATGCTACCAACTCGCCCATTATGAGCCATGGAGCGAGAACAATCTATGCTTATTATGTATCGACCAACGAGAAGACTTACTTCCAACCAGAGAAAACACAGATTAGAGGTTCGCTGACATAACATTTTGGAGTTTCCGACCCTGTCACCAGATGGCAGATAAGAACTGTACAGGTTCAGTTCATTTAGACAAGCCTCGGAGATAAAACTTTCTTTCTCTGTGAGAACGGATGAGCAGTTTCAAAGTTGGTGGTCCCAAAAATAATGAGATGTGAGTTGTATGTCTTAAATAGTGCTCGCTGTATGTAAATAATGCCACACAATACGTGCCTTGCGTTCAAACCAATGTAGCAGCGGGAAGCGCTCAAAGTTATACCTTCTGAACTACAGTATAATACCAAGACCGTTTCTAAACTCAAATATGACTCATTAGACTTATCAGCTTGTAAATCGTTACATTGTGTGGAATTATTTGACAGATTCCATAACCAAGATTTTCTTTCCCTTCTTCTCCTTCCTTCAATTTTACGTTGTAAGATAAGCTGAAGGAGTCTATACTTATATCAGGAATTTCTGGAGTTTATTTAGGATATCAGCTATGGCCTTTGCTGGCGAAATGTAGTGTTTACAGTGCACTATGTCTTCTGGTATGGGCTATATCAAATTTGTTACTTTCATTGACATGTCTCAGTCTCATCCTTGGCTTTGATAATTTGAAAGTGACTGAGGTATGAGTGATGCTAGTAATACCATTGCTTATGCAGCCAGTCCCTGTTATGAATAGTGTGAAGATATCGCTCATAGGGTCGGTTGGTGCATGCATTTCAGTGGGCTTGGCAGACTGATATGTAATAGCAGCGGCTGGCTCGGTGAGGAAAGCAACGGGAAACTACCTCACTCCTCATTTCCCTAGTACGCCTCTTCAGTGACGCCTAGGCTATTTATGACAGCTGTTGGCAGAGCTGCAGAGGATCAAACCAGCCTTCGGGCTGAATACCCAACATACAACAGCATACATCAGCTATGGAAACTATTTGACAGTTTGCAGAGTGTTCTATATGTGGTTGAACAGTTTAACATTACAGCACACCCTTGAGACCAACACATGCCTAGTGTTCAAACTAGTGTAGCGGCAGGAAGCACCCAAAGTTATACCTTCTGAACTATAGTAATTCTCCCTGATGTTTTCCTAATTTTTTTTCTCCGTAATCAAGAGTGTAGAATTCTTAAAAACATTTCAAATATGACTCATTAGCTTGTAAATCACTACATTGTGTGGAATTCTTTGAAAAACTGATGAAGGTGGATTTCAGCTAGTCCACAAGAGTGTTTTAGATGTGGTTGAACAGTTTAAAATTATGGTATATCTTTCTATATTGATCCCTAGATGTGTGTATTCAGCTTATGCTCTCTTTATAGATGTAATTTTTTTTGTAGTAATGCCATGTTGTCTTTTGCAGCAATACATCCAAAATTGAAGTTAAGAAGTCATTTGAAGATGTAAGTTTCAGAAGTAGTGAACAAACAATCTTCCCTGATGAGGAAAGTTCTGCTGATGAAGAAGAGGAATATCAGGAATTTCTGAAGTTTATTCAGGATATCAGCAATGGAGACTATTTGAATTGTGTTGCTAAAACAGGTAACAGCTGTTGTTCAATTTAATATAAAAATGTAAAAGAAAGCTGTAGAAAAATGTGATTTTTGATTCATAGATACCCTACATTTCCAATAATGACATGACACCCTCATTGAAAGGAAAATAGATGGATCACATACATCACTCAAGCATTCGTGATTCTTTAAAAGCCATGAGCACTTCGTAGAAATGTTTACTCCTTTTTCTTTTACCATATCCTCATCTAATGTCAGCTGTCAATAGGACGATTTGATTCTTGTTCTCAGCAACTCAGAAAAGAGTGGGAGTACTGAATCCGTACCATTCTTGTAGATTCCATACCCAAGATATTCTTCCCCTTCTTCTCCTTCCTTCAATTTTACCTTGTAAGATAAGCTGAAGGAGTCTTTACTTATCATTTCGAATGACATGGCCAAGGTACTCAAGTTTATTCTTTTTCTATGTTATACATGACCTCTAGTTCTTTGTTTAAGTGTTGGAGTACTTCAGTGTTTCATATTCTATCAACCCATGATATTCTAAGCAGGCATCGGTGGCACCACATCTCAAAAGATCAAAGCTTTTTGGTGATGTTCTCTGTTAGAGTCCAAGTATCAGCACCATAAAGTAAGACAGAGAATACATAATACTGAATGTTTACTAGCCACAGTAAACTAAACAGATGTACGACAAGAGCTCAGCAAGGCTGAAAGAGACATGAGTATCAATTTGGTTATTTCCATCTGTGAGATTTCTGGCAATTTCCACACTCAACAGCGAGTGATGTAGTGGTGAAATGGAAATGCCGGGGAGTTTAAAACTCCCACCTCGACCAGGGAAGTCAAAACAGTTAACAGATAGGAACCTTTCATGCCTTTGAGGTGCAATGAAGTCAGTCCGGCAAGCTTTGTTAGATGACGTGGCCACAGAATTTTGATTGGTATCTAGAAGTGATGCCAATACGCATGCCATTCATTGGGAGGTGTTTTTGCTGGGATTCTGTGGGAAAACTGTGGTACATAAATGAAGGATCACTCAACATGATGCTTACTACCGATTACAGAGGCGCACATTGCCTGTGGGCTGTAGAACAATGGAAGAGCATCATATGGAGTGATAAATCATTCTACACACTGTGGCAGTCCGTTGGACATGTATGGACCTGGCAAATGTCAGGTGAGCGTTACTTAATGGAGTATATTGTTCCCACTGTGAAATTTGGTGGAATAGCCTCTTGGGAAATATTGGACAATGCTATGTTACTGCAAATCTACAGAGTATGTCTGCCGATGATCAGTTGTGTAGGGCTATTAATAAATTCAGACAAAACAAAACCATGAATATAAATGGTGAGAACATTACTGACTGAATTACAGTGCAACGTATGGTGGAAGATGTTGACCATTCCACATAGGAACATCATATATTTTGCACACACGGTGAAAACCATCATTTCAATTAAGCACATTTTGAAGTTTTCGTTTTACACTGTCACCAACTATTCCATGTGATTGCTGTACTGAAAGTTCAACACTTCTCACAATGTCAATACTTGCATGAATTTCTAAGCCAACAGATTCTAAATGAGTAATTGCACTTGATATAATTCCAAAGTTCGATTTAATGTATGTCAGACTTTCTGACAAACTGCTGGAAAACAATTCCTGCACAATCTTGGTAGAAGAGGCATCATCATTGTTGAAGCTGTTTACAATGTTTTTGATAGTGGAGTAGTTTTCGCAATAATACGCGGCAGCATCGAGCGACGTCCCCCGCCTAGTAAGAACTGGCTGTGGAGGGAGTGGTGTCGAAGGAGCTAACTCCTTGAAAGTCGCAATCCGCAGTGGTGCTTTAAAGATTTTTTTTTTAATGTTAGATATTAATTTATCGACTTCAGGAAAATTTCCACAAATTTCTTCTGCCACCCAATGCAAAGCATGCGCAAGGCAAGTGATGTGAATCATTCTTGGATAAAACAGCTTGAGGCCTTCAGCAGCTTTCACCATGTATAGAGCACCTGCACCTGGTGAGCCAAACCCGTCCTGGGATCTCCCGGCACTAAAAGCCATATGCCATTTCATTACTTAATTCGTTTCTTGGTGCTCAATTTAACCTTTATAACGCATTTGAATAATGTTAATGAAATCTGGGCTTAAAAGTTCCAAAATATATTTTTTTAATAGATTGATTTCTAGTTTTCTCATATTTCAAACCACCAATGCAGGGTGCAAACATGTTTTGACTTTTAAAATGTTGTGTGATCTGATAATATTAGCCAACTTAGTACTCTATTAGGTGTGTATTCACAAAAATGTAATAAGTGAATCAAGGATATAGACTGTGAATAATTGTTGCACGTGTATATTCAGAAAACTAATATTAAAGTAGAAATAAAGAATTTAGTTAACAAATATGTATCAGAGGAATTGCCGTTTCAATTTATAATTTATTTTAAAATGGCCTTACTTTGATTAATCTTTTTTGGGTCATATTTTGTCATTTTTATGTCCTATTTCATCACTTTTGAGGTCATATTTGCTTGCTTATTTGGACTATTTTTAGGTCTTAAACATCCGAGCCCTACTTATAACCTATCCTGGAATGCTATTCTACTACAAGATCATATTGACTCAAAAGTTGACAGATTTAATTCTCTTGTTACCGGACTGTATAACAAGAATGCTCCCAAACGACATGTGAAAGTTAGTCGTCCTCACTTCCCATGGTTAAATGATGAAATTAAAAGTATGATGGCTCACTGTGACGCATGTTTCCAGAAATACAAGAAAACTCGCAATGAGTGTGATTTCAAAAACTACCGTATTCTTAGAAACAGAGTCAAGCAAGTTTTAAGAAATCAGAAATATAAATACTTAAACTCTCTTTCAGGTAAACTAAAATAAGTAACGCTTGGAAACATCTTCATTCACTGGGTATTTTGGAAAGTCAGCAGCAACAGACAGAACCAGTTGTTCCCCCTGACGAGCTTAATACTTATATTTTAGAAGATAGAATACCACTTAACCAGCCAGATGTAAATGCATACCAATCATTCACCGCATCACCTAATAGCTCACGTTTTATTTTCCAAGCTGACTCTGGTAACCAAGCTAAGAAAGTGCTTTATTCAATTAAATCTAAAGCTGTAGGTATAAATTTTATTCATAGTATATTATAGCTGCCATCCTTCCTATTGTGACACACATTTTCAACTACTGTCTTAAGACTGGTACCTTCCCAACTCTCTGTAAGTGCGCAAATGTTATTCCAGTACCCAAAAAACCTGATTTTAAACTACCTTCTGATTATCACCCTGTCTCTATCCTCCCGGCTCTTTCAAAGGCTTTGGAACAACTTATGTATGAACAAGTATTGCAATATTTAAATGACCATTCTCTCCTTGACCCCTTGCAATCAGGCTTTAAGAAGGGGTACAGTACTGCAACTGCTCTCCTTAAAGTGACAGAAGACATCAGACTAGCTATGGAACAACGTCAAGTGACTGTTCTAACGCTGTTGGATTTCAGTGGTGCTTTAGTCATAATAGTCTTAAAACAATTAGTTAGGAAACTGGAGTCTTACTGGTTTGACTCTTTAACACTCAAGTTCCTTAAATCTTATTTGAATAATCATTTGCAGCAGGTAGCAACTCAGGATAACATTTCAGAATGGAGACCTAGGAAAGTAGGCACCCCACAGGGTAGTGTTTTGGGACCAATACTTTTTTCACTGTACATCAATGACATCTCGTCTACACTAAAATTATGCAGATACCACTTATATGCAGATGACCTTCAAATATATAGCCACTGTAGAATAAGCAAATTATCAGACGCAGTGCAAAACATGAATGCTGACTTGAAACAACTACGCGAATGAATATGCATGATCAAATAGGCTTCTCATAAATCCATCAAAAACACAAGCAATCATTGCCGGTTCTTGAAAGTTACTACGTGTAATCAATAGTGATCAAACTCCACCTCTGCTTGTCCGGCTCCATGGCTAAATGGTTAGCATGCTGGCCTTTGGCCACAGGGGTCCCGGGTACGATTCCTGGCAGGGTCAGGAATTTTAACCATCATTGGTTAATTTTGGTGGCACTGGGGCTGGGTGTATGTGTTGTATTCATCATCATTTCATCCTCATCACGACGTGCAGGTCGCCTACGGGAGTCAAATCAAAAGACCTGCACCTGGCGAGCGGAACATGTCCTCGGACACTCCCGGCACTAAAAGCCATACGACATTTCATTTCCACCTCTGCCAATAAGCAATAAAATTATTCCTTACAGTACAACAGTGAGAAACATTGGCGTGACTATGACTGAAATTCTAAATTGGACGGGACATACCTAAAATATATGTCAGAAAGAGTTTGCTTCACTTCATCTATTGAAACGAAACACCAGACATGGGACATAGACTAGTGTAGACTAATTCTTCCTATCCTCTACTACTGTGGCATAATTCTTGTTGATGCAGCGAAGGAACAGAGAGCTTTCAACTGTTGCCTCAGATTCATTTTTAACTTGAGATAGGATAGGCATGTAACTCCTTACTATCAAGAACTTCACTGGCTAAAACCTGACAAAAGATGTAAACATCACATATTTGTATTAATACATAGACTACTACATAGCAACTCGCCTCAGTACATTTCCTCTGAATTTCACTTTCTCTCCTCATTTCATAACTTTACTACTAGCACTGTCTGGCTCCATGGCTAAATGGTTAGCTTGCTGGCCTTTGGTCACAGGGGTCCCGGGTTCGATTCCCGACAGGATCAGGAATTTTAACTATCATTGGTTAATTTCGCTGGTACTGGGGCTGGGTGTATGTGTTGTCTTCATCATCATTTCATCCTCATCACAACACGCAGGTCGTCTACTGGCGTCAAATCTGGTGAGCTGAACTTGTCCTCGGACACTCCCGGCACTAAAAGCCATACAGCATTTCATTTACTACTAGCGCTGGATCTACTCTTGCAATTCCTCTGTGTATAACAATTCTTTTACTGTGGCCATTTCCAGACTTTGGAATTCCTTGCCAGTCAGTGTCATGGACAATGACCCATTAATTAAATTCAAGAGATCCTACGAGATTAGCTGTTGAAAACTACCGACTGACGTGTGCATTGTACAGCTGAGTGCGTGAATGGTGATACACTGTGTTTTTCTGGTATATGTAGACCTAGTCTATAGTTTTGTAATGTGTGCATTTATTTTGTGTGTGTATGTGTGTTCAAGCAAGATTTCTTCATATTGGTTAATGTACAGTATAATATTTAAATTCTTTTATAAATGTGAGTGAGAGTGACAGTGGGTGTGTTAGCATAATGCAGTTCTACTAAATTATAACTTAATATATCTGCAGACAAGTATTGTATATAAATAAATAAATAAATAAATAAATTAAAAATAAATAAATAAATAGATAAAATGATTCATCAGTCTATAAGAATCATCTAAAACAGTTGATTGTTCCAGATTACATCGATGATGTCCAAAGAAAGCTAAGATCCATCTGTGTGCAGAGGTAACGTTTTGTATTTTTGAAAAAGGATATTTAATTCTTGAATGATAATATTTAGATAATTATGTAGTTTGCATCATGAGTCAAAGAAATATATTTTTCTCCTAAAAATGTGCCAACACTACAGATCTAATTTGAGGATCACTCCAAAACTAATACATTACATTTTTCTTTGAATTAGAACTATGAACCATGAGACAACTTGTAATTAGTACCACCACGTAGGGAACACCATGGTTTGCTTTAACTTGCACGTAGTACCACTAGGTTAGGTACACAATAGGTTTGTGATTAGTAGCGACAGTGTGTGAATCAGGGTGGGTTTTAGAGTACCTGTGATTAGTACCACTATATGAGTGACACCACGGGTCTGCCTTGCCTATGATTAATACCCACTATGTGAGGAACGCCATAGGTTTGCGTTGCCTATAAATGGTGCCGTAACGTGAGAAACACCATAGGTCTGTGTTACATGTGCATATTACATTACCTGTGAGAAGTACCATAATGTGTGGAATACCGCGAGTCTACGCTACTTTTGATTAGTACCGCAACATGACAGTTACCGTGGTTCTACTTTCCTAGCGATAAGTACTGTTATGATGGGCTGATGACCTGGATGTTGGACCCCCTGTAGTCTACAAGCATCATCAATTCAGACTGTGCTTTAGAAGCAGTCCCTTGGTCAGTAATACCATTGTTTAACACTAGTTTCTGGGAATGTGAGGCATTGTGGGTTGGATCCACTGATTGTTTTAAATTCATATCCATCCATTCATTCGTCATCACATTTTGAATTCTGGTCAGTGGATGATTTTGGACTTTTAAAATTGTCATTATTTTGTCTCATTTCATACTATTAGGGGCCAATGACCTAGATGTTAGGCCCCTTAAAACAACAAGCATCATCATCATCATCATCATCATCATGTGTACTTGAATTTGGTTCAACTAGTGTGTAAATGTTGCGTAGTCGTAGCACTCATTCAGGATGGCTGCTGCATTTCAAAAGCAATGTGCTGTTGCAGAGTTCATGTGTTGGAGAATGTGACTGGAACATTCACAAGAGGCTGAGGCAAGTGCATGGTGGTGCTGTCCATTGCATTACAGTAACTCTCTGGACACCGAGATTACTCGGTAACAATAGGCACGTCAAGATTCTCCTCACAGTAGCAGACCTCACATTGCATGAACACCTGACAATGTGCAGTGAATTAACAACATAGTTAAGGACAATAAACATGTAATTGTTAGCGAAATGTCACACCAACTGGGGAAGCAAGTGTATACAGAATTCTGAAACAGCTGGGGTTGAAGCAGGTTTGATTAAGAAACAAGAATGACTGTGCGTTGCCATGATTTGGTACCTCTGATAACTGAAGGACTCGCTTCATAGAAAAAAGGTTTGATGGTGAAAACTCCCCTGTGATGACTCTTTCACAGTGGCTTATATGTGCCAGAGCACACTTTATACTGACATGCATGCACTTGTTTTGAGGTAGCGTAAGGCAGATATTTCACCAGGAAGGAAATGGCGTACTGTTTCATATCATTGCAGTCTATGAAACATGCGCACGTGCATGCTAACCTGAACTTAAGTGACAATCCAGTGAATGGTGTCACCCTGTATCACCATAGCAACAACTCCCTCTATTAATCAGTGATAGAATGTTGGCCACCATTTCCTAAGATCGTGGGTTCAAACCCGGCAGAGGTAGTCGCCGTTTTTGAAGGGCAGATAAAAATCCTTTCAACACTCCATATCTTTTGATGTATGCATGTGAAAGAGCTCTAGTGACATATTTGGTGTTTACCTGACAGAATTAAATAAAACTCAGAGTAGATCGCTCAACAGAGATCTGTTTCTCTGTCATTTTGGTAGAGTAAAAGAGCAAATTGAAATTGACAGTCAGGCAGCCTAAATGACATCAAATCAAAATGTATGCATAAGGTAGATGAGGCCATATTATTATTATTATTATTATTATTATTATTATTATTATTCATTCATGTCGTTTTGGCTGACTAAGATCCACGTAATTTCAACTGTCTCCTTCCCCGGGCTTTAATATTAACTCACGCATTCATTGCCGGTGTTGTTCCTTTCTTGCTTCGGTCTACACCTTCTGTTTGTAGCCTCGGCTTTCCTTGGAAACCCTTATGGTCTTGAAGTTTCTTCTAAGTAGGTTGCACTTCAGGATATCATCAGGTGGACCGAGCTCGATAGATGCAGTCGCTTAAGTGCAGCCAGTATCCAGCATTCAGGAGATAGTGGGTTTCTAATCCAACTGTTGGCAGCCCTGAAGATGGTTTTCCGTGGTTTCCCATTTTCACACCAGGCAAATGCTGGAGCTGTACCTTAATTAAGGCCACAGCCGCTTCCTTCCCACTCCTAGCCCTTTCCTATCCCATTGTCGCCATAAGACCTATCTGTGTCGGTGCAACATAAAGCAACTTGTAAAAAAAAATACCATCAGGTGTTGATGCACCTCTTGTAGATATTTTTCTACCTCACTATTTTTATGTTGAAAAAATCCATCACCCATGAAGCTGATGATCATTTTGGCATACAGCAATCAAAGAGTTCATGTGTGTCATCCATGAGTGCCATGCTGTAACTGCACAGTACTGGACTTTGCTGTACCACATTAATTTTGCCAAATGGAAGGAACGTCCAGAAGTATTGGGTAACGCAATCATCTTGCACAAGACTGGACCTCACAAAGCAGCCATTGTTTACAGCTTTAGGGATGGGTGGTGTTGCCACACACTCGCTCTTCCCTTGATCTTAATCCATGTGACTTTGATCTCATTCATTAAGTGAAGAAACCATCATGTGTGAAACACTTTGTCAACACACAGGACACCATTTCTCCACTTCAGTGTGATGCAGCACAAATTAATGAATGTCATGTGTACAGCTATATTTTCTGACTTCTCCATTGATGACAATGAACCATGGACAGTTTGGACGACTACTATGAAGGATATAAACAAAGTTTTATGTGAATAAAAGTGTAATTTCTAATGTCATATTTGTTCCTTCTGTCCTCTCAGAGATTCTGCAAGCATGCCCCATCTGGTGACAACATTATGAACCACATATTATACATGTCAAATGTTTCTTCTTTTTCTATCACTTAGCATTTTTCTGGAGGTTTGGTCCACTTTTCAGATCAACGAGCGCCATTTTATGCCACCATGTACAGTAGTTGGTTTAAGCTGAATGGTCTTCATTTCGGTGACTAATGTGTCTTGCCACCATTGTCTTGGCTTTCTATGGGGATGCTTGCCCTTGACAGTGTACTGTACCGGTTACGAACTGGACATGCCGTATTTTTTAATGATTAATTGTATTCAATCATTATGCAAGACGTTCAGAGCTAACTTGGTTTGTTTACATTCGGAAGAGCGAGCAGGCTAGCCGCCGACAGCTGTGTGTGTGACGTAGCTGCAGGGACAAGATAGACTACCCGCCGGACACCACGTGTAGCCTGCATGGCCTGGTATATTCTGGATATGAACGTCACACCTTCGCGAACATTCCATTGAGAAAAATTCAAAACTTCTCTAATAATTATCGCAGCGACTTGAGCGATATGTCATTTTGAAGAGGATAACATAAACGTCTCAAATTGCGAATCTCAAGGAAATCCGTTGAGGTATTCGCGAGATAATCCGCTTCAAAGGGATCACATTATAGGATGACGTAGGAGCCCAAACTGAATATAAGGAGAGCTCACTTTACCCAGATCAGACAGTCATAGCTGAGTGTCCAGCCTGACTCTCCACGCTGAAGCGTTCGTCGAAGTGCTGACGAGGCTATCTTCGAATATTTAAAGTCTTCATGTGGGACTTAAACTCTGACAGGTGTGTTGAACTTGCAAATTTTGCGTGTGTTGGAACTCTGATTATAACAAGTCATGTATTAGACTTAGGTGACAACAGTGAAGTATAACTTATATTCTGTACGCATGTAGAAACTTTTCGATATAACTTACTTTCGTTCTTGTGGAACTGAGTTTATTACCATGCTGCCTGTGTGAAACTTAATCTCCAAACCAATATTAATTTTAATGTAGCACTACTGCGGTATACTAGGAACTGTGATATTTCTTTTTTTAATATCAGTCAGCAGAACTTAATCTCTGAATAAACATATCATTAATTTCAGTGTGACACTATTACGTTATACTATTAACTGTGACATTTTTCTTTAAATCTCAGTCAGCATAATTTCCTTAATAGACATGAGTATTTATGAAAGTGTTCGAACTTTCCCATGAATGTTGATGCAAATGATTACCATGATAAAAGTATAATCGTGTGCTACGACACCAAGGTTTCACTCCGAACTCAAACTGTGTTCTTTATCCAATTCAAACAAAATTGTGTATTATTTCTTCTGAACAGTGTGTAAATTATCTGTGTGTGACTGACAGCAGTGTCTTTGAGAAACTCTCGAACAGTCGCCTATTTTATTTCATGTCAAGTGTGCCTAACAATGAACTGTACTTTTCATTACAACCTTATTTCTTCGTCAAAGTGTTTAGTGTTGTTTCATGACTGACAGCAGTGTCTTCGATAAACTCTAGAGCAGTCATACATTTCATTCAATGTCAAGTGCTACTTTATTTAGTGGAAAATCACCACGATCTGTGCCGAGTGCGTGAACAATTTTCAGTTTCATTCTTTGTATTCATGAACTGTGCTTTATTTTCTTCCAATCTTGATGCTGCTCGCATCTACATCTTTAGTGAACTTTCAAATTCTATCTACAAGATTAAGAGTGAATTTGACAGCATATCCCAACCATATTAAATGAAACAGTGCTGTTAAACCAAAGTGTCGGGGGACTGTGTAATTCTGGACACTTGTATAAGTTATGTGACGAGTGATTATCCCGCAACATCGTCAGAGATCGTCCAGAACATCAAAGGTTTGAGACTCAAACCCATATCCAATTGACCTGGGTGTTCCGGCCTTATCTCAACGTAATATTGGCAACTTCCAGAATGTGTTCCAGCCCCATTCAGCCTAGTGAATTGGGAGCACGGGTCATCAAAAGGTGATGTTGAAGACAGCGACTATCAACAGTAAGGTTATGTGCACTTTGAAATGCATTTTCTGAATAAACGATTATTCAATCAATTTAAAACTTTTCTTGTAGATAGGACCCTGCCTCCTGTACCAAGCCCTAGCTAGAAACCACCCAGAATTGCCCTGAGACCTACTTCGTGCTAACCTTAATATTAATTCACAAAGTCGGGCTATTTTACTGGTACAGTACTTATAAGCATTGAATGAGGCAGTATCTGTCATAGCTCTTAGGATAAGACCATACCACCTCCCACATTTTCTCCTGATTGGGAACAGTTCCCATCCTCTTTTGGTTATGTGATCAAGGTCCTAGAGGCCAGCGTAACGCATCTCCGTGGTGTGTAGAGCATGCTTGCACTTTTGGTGACTGACCAACTCTCAGGCCCAAACTGCACTACTGGATGGGCCATAGTGCCAACACACCTTTGATTTAAGGTGGACTGGAATACACTTATCACCAGAGTTGGGAAGTAACTGAGCAAAAGTAATTGAATTATTTGTAACAATTACTATTTAGTTACTTTTACTCATAGTCATTACTTTTCACAAAATGTAATTTTTTATTGTAGTTTACTTCTGAAAATTAAATTGTAATCGTTATATTCTAGTAATCGATATATACAGCATCGAGTTCTTTTCAACTTTGGAGTCGCAGAACTCGCATTGTGTCACACGAAGGGTATATTTCAGGATACGACGTGCACTCCTTCATTTACTCGCAGGTTGTCGTGGTTACTGGTCGAGATTTAGATAATCTGCACTATGCGATCCAGATGGTGGTGGTGGTGGTGATTATTATTTTAAGAGTAAGGATAACTGGGCTACCATCCTCTATTAATACTAATCAGAAGATTCGACACTTTGCAAAGTGAATCGGCAAAGAAAGGTAAAGACCATGAAGGGTGTGAATACCAAAGACTCTCCAGGCCTCGAGAACCTAATATTGTTGAGGTCAGGCAAGAACAATAGTTGACCAAGGGAGGTCATATAGGAAAGATGAAACCGAAGATATTCGCACGAGTAAGTAGAAGCAATGCCAGACTCACCTATTGGACCCATGCTCCCAAGACGAGAGTCCTTGGTCTACCTTGCAGTCGCCTCTTACGACAGACAGAAGATACCGTGGATGTTATTCACCACCCCCACCCGCAGGGGTTACGTGGTCAAGAATGGAGCTGGAATAAACATGTGATGGTGAAGGGGTTAAGGCATTTCCAATTCCCTATTATGAATAAATATTTTGAATTAGTTATCCTGAAAATAATGAAAACACGATAGTGACACAGAAATTTTTCTTGGGAGCAATAATTTTGAAAGTCTGACTAGTCTCATGTAGTGATGATAGCCACTTAATGTGTCTATGCTAAAGAACAAAATGGAGTAGTGTATTTTTCCTTGCAAACTTCAATACCGTATCATTCCATCGCCATGTAAAGAAAAAATATGTCAGCGATTTACTAAAGACTCGTGTTCTATGAAGTAATTGTATTTGTAATTTTACTACTTACCTTTTGAAAAAGTAATTAGTAATTGTAATTGAGTACATTTTTGCTTAGTTAACTGTAATTGAACCCAATTACTTTTATTTTGTATTTTTCCCATCACTGGTTATTTTACAAGTACTCTTGTGGATCCTTTGCATTTAAACCACGCTTCGCCCACTGTTACATGCACTTTCTGATCAATACCACTGTTGGTCTACAGGTAGGATCATAAATACTGGAAGCAGTTCATTTTCTCTAGGTTTTGGCTGTTCACTTCATGAAGAATGTGCTTGAATTAATTTCCAAATATTCAATTTTCTTGACATTTAAATGCTGGCCAAATTGGCTTAAGCAGCCACTCCATCTTTGAACACAGCACCGTGGTTTCTTGTAGTGATGGCTGCTGTGAGGAATGTCATCAGTGTATAACAGTGTCCAAGGAATCCAAGAAACACTTTCAAATATATAGGTTTTAGATTTCCTGTGTTAGTACATTTCTGAAAGGTAAGAATACTGCAGTTTCTGTAACTTACTAATCAACCCCTATATTTTTACAGTATTCTTAAACATAAACATACGAGGTCTAGTCATTTAATTCCCAGGCTGTACTTCCCACAGTTGTATGGAGCATTGTTATCATTGTTACCCACCAAAAGCAGAACTGCTATGCCATGTACTGAAAACCAGCTTATTCTCTGCATCAGGAGTGACACTACACTTGCATTTGTAAGTACATGCTATGTGTTCTCTGTTAATAGTGAAGTGGAGGACTTGGATTAGATTCTGCTTCAAACTAGGGAAAACAGCTTCCGAATGTTATGAAATGTTGAAGATAGTTTCTGGAGAGAAGGCTGTGAGACGTTCCCGAACAGTAGTGGTTTTGCTACTTTAAAGGGGGCGCAGAGCATTGATTGACCATGATGTGCGTCCCGGCCACCCAGTATTCACTTTAGCACCAGAAATTATTACAAAAGTGTGCCAGCTTATCCACGAAGACAGTTAATGCTACTTTCTATGTCGATGTCTTGAAACGTCTAGTGTGTATGTAAGGAGGGAAGCAACCCGATCAGTGACAAAATAATACATGGCTCATTCACCATGACAATGCACCTGCCCATCTGTTCCCTAGATTCAACAGTTTTTGGCCAAGAGCAACATGACCCTGGGTGTCACATCCTCCCTGTGTGTCTGATCTTGCACCCTGCATCTTCTTTCTTTCCCCAAAATGGAAAATGCTGCTGAACGGGTGATTTCAGATGGTGGAGGAAGTTCAAAATGAATAGCAATTCATTCATTGTGTCAGTAGATTTACTGGCCCATAAAAGAACTCCTTTAGGACAAAATTCCAGCAGCGCAGCATCTCCAAAAACCATAAAAGTAGTTAGTGAATAGCAATTCATTTTTAATATGCTGTGAGAAATTACTTCCTGGCATGCTTTCAATCATGTCTAACCACAAGAGGACTTAGACATTATTGGCCCTAGTTACTTTCAAAGGTATACAATGGACTGTTTATGAGATTAGTCTGGAAATTTATTGACTTTACCTCACATGACATATTGCCTGCAAATTTATTTTTATCACTGATGTTCGTTTCATTTTCCTTTAGTTCTAGTGACAGTCGTGTAGCATCTCGTAGACTTCACTCCCAAACTACAGAAACTCCATCACCAAAATTTCAACATGAAGAAGTACAATGGTGTAGTGCAGGTGAGAACTAAAAGACTTGTAATTGCTTCCATGTGTTTTTATTAGTTTTTTAAAAAATTCTTTCAAAAGATTGATTCCTACAAGCAAGTGCTCATCAATGGGAGCAATATATTCATAATTTTCCCCTGAAACTATATATAAATTAGCTGGGCTGAGTGGCTCAGACGGTTGAGGTGTTGGCCTCCTGACCCCAACTTGACAGGTTTGATCCTGGCTCAGTCCGGTGGTATTTGAAGGTGTCTAAATAATCAGCCTTGTGTCAGCAGATTTATCGGCACGTAAAAGAACTCCTGTGGGACAAAATTCCAGCAGCTCAGCGTCTCCAAAAACCGTAAAAGTAGTTAGTGGGACATAAAGCAAGTAGCATTATTATTATTACTATATAAATAATCTGACTTAAGTCTAATTTAAGTAGGTGTCATATTATTCATATAGCAAGGTGCATTTTCATTGTAAGTACACCAGCACGCAACCAGCTTACTCTGCAAATGCAATTAACTTGCTATAAATTTGCCTGTATAAAGGCTTGCAGTGTATGTACAGTAAAATCTCATTTATCCGGACTAACTGGGACCAAAGGCAATCGGGACAATCTAAAATCGGGATAATCCGGGTTATATGGGTCATAAGCAAAACAAAATCCTTAAATAAGCAGACTTACCATTTATGACAACAAAAAACTATGTTTTGCAAAAAAAGAAAAAATATACATAGTATTGTTTACAAGACATTAAAAAATATAAGAATTTTAATCACATAAAGTCACATCATTTCTTAACAAAGAATTGGTCCACTGTCTTCTGTTTCAAACATGTGTGGCATTTGAATGAAGCATCTTTATAATTAATAGTTCAGCTGGAGTGGCGTTGGGCTGACGCTCCAGGTACACCATGATGTTTGTCAGCTGGTTCACAGCATCTGCATGTGTCATCCGCTGTTGTGGTGTCCATGTCATCATCTTTCTCACTGCCTCATTGCATGCCGCTACAATTTTTTCCTCCAGTAACTACCATCATACCGCATCTGCGCCCTGTGACACTCTTAGTAAATCTTCATTAAACCAACAAAAAAAAAAGCATTTTACAGTACAGTTTACTATAACTTATTGTAAAACCTATGCAGGAACTGTACATTGAATCAAACAAAAAAGCGAATATTTGGCGTACTTCTTGCTATCATAATTAAAAATTATTATCTAATGTGAACATGAAATTTTTAAAATTATGTACGAATCTGATCTGGATCAACGAGGGCCAGATAAACAAGGTTTTACTGTAGTTGGAAGTATTTAGTATATTTTTTAATGGAAAGGAACAAACAAGTGAAAATGACAGCTCAGTTTGGGTAGAGGGAGACGAGGACTAACGAGAAAACACAAGAGGACAAGCGCAATCTCTACATCATCACAAACTGCTGTATTCAAATAGAATGACTCTCTCCTCAACAGTCCCAATTCTACATCCATTTGTTCTCAGCCACTGATGAGCTTGTTTCTGCTTCCCAGCTTCATCAAGGGGGTGGGCATCAAGACTCGTTGAAAGGTCAGATAAAAAAACAGGGAAAGATAACAGACAAAAATGTATAGAAGATGCAAACCGTTAGGGACACAAAACAAACACAGAAGGATAGTCATAGAAGTAATAGATGTCATCATCGTCCTCCTTTCCCCTTATCCAGCTCCTGCTGGGTCGGAGCATTTATAGCACTTCTCCAACTTCCTCTCTCCTTCCAACATTCCTCTTCCATCATTTTGTCCCAGTCCAGGTTTCGACCAACCAAGTGTCCGTGCAGTTAGGGTTGCGCAGCTGTGAGCTTGCATTCGGGAGCTAGTGGGTTCGAACCCCACTGTCAGCAACCCTGAAGATGCTTTTCCGTGGTTTCCCTTTTTCACACCAGGCTGTACCTTAATTAAGGCCACGACCACTTCCTTCCCACTCCTAGCCCTTTCCTGTCCCTTCGTCGCCCTAAGACCTATCTGTGTCAATACAAAGTAAAGCCAATTGCAAAAAAAAAAAAGGTCAGGTTTCTTCTTCTTTATGGATTCGATCCTCCTTGTTCTAGGTCTCCCTCTTGCTCTCTTTCCATTGAACTTCATTTCCATCATTTGTTTTGGTGTTCTTTTCTCCTCCATCCTCTTTACTTGTCCAAACCATCTTAGTTTACTCCTTTACTCCTATCAATTTTCTCATTTGCCTAAAATTTAGCCACACGTAAACAGTTTAACATCCAACTTGACGGCCAGAAACTAGAAAACGTTAGCCGTTTTTCAATATCTTGGTAGCATTGTAACTAGGTCAAACTGGGGCAAATATTCATTTATAGGAAGGGGAGTTAGGGATTGGAATAACTTACCAAGAGAGATGTTCAATAAATTTCCAATTTCTTTGAAATCATTTAGGAAAAGGCTAGGAAAACAACAAATAGGGAATCTGCCACCTGGGCGACTGCCCTAAATGCAGATCAGTATTGATTGATTGATTGATTGATTGATTGATTGATTGATTGATTGATTGATTGATTGATTGTGATGCAAAGTCCTATGCTGAAATCACTTACAGAGTCCAAAAAGAAGCACAATTTTATCACCAAGTTAGGTCTCTTCTGTGGGATAAACAAATACCTTTAAGTACAAAGAGAACCATTTATCAGGTATATTTCGTGCCAGTAACTAAATATGCCCTTGAAACCTATATGATGAACAGTAGAGACAGTAGCAGACTTCAAACTGCAGAAATGAAGTTCCTGAGGTCAACGCTAAAGAAATCAAGAAGATATAAGATCCGGAATGAGGAGATCCGTCATAATACAGAAGTTGCTAAGCAAAAATGTAAGAACATCATGACTCAAATGGTATGATCATATAAAAAGGATGGATCAAATGAGAACAGCAAGAAAATGGCTAAAAAAGGAACTGGAAGGCAAAAGACCTAGAGGCAGACCAAGGAAACAGTAGATCAGTCAAATAAAGGAGAACCTAGAAGGAAGAGGAGTGGAATGGCACCAAGCTGAGAAGGAAGAAATGTACCTGGATAGACAAAGTTGGAGAGTGCTCTTGTACCGCATCTGGGTGACTGGAGACGGTTAAAGGATGATGATGATGATGATGATGATGGTGGATTCTGACCTCCTTTCTTACATCTTTGTTTCTCAGTCTGTCTTTCCTATCATACTTACTGGGCGAGTTAGCTGTGCGGTTAGGAGCGCGTGGCTGTAAGCTTGCATCCGGGAGATAGTGCGTTCGAATCCCACTGTCGCCAGCCCTGAAGATGATTTTCCATGGTTTCCCATTTTCACACCAGGCAAATGCTGGGGCTGTACCTTAATTAAGGCCACGGCTGCTTCCTTCCAATTCCTAGCCTTTTCCTATCCCATCATCGCCGTTAGACCTATATATGACGTAAAGTAAATTACAGTATAAAAAAACAAGTTCAATGGGAGCAGAAGATTGTAATCTAAGAAAGAAACCACTTTTTCCTTTGCGAAAATCAAATGATCATAAATGTGTCTCCCTGTCAAGGCCATCCATCAACGGCTGCTAATTTAATATGGCACCCAGCCATAAGACATAGCCTGCACGGTTGCTAGGAAACATTGACTATCCATCCATACCTTACAACACAACCTGCACGGTTGCTATGATAACACTTCAGTCGCACATTTTGTCGCGTCACGTTACACAAATTTTCGGATGATCCCCAGCCATAAGACATATTTATGTCAAAAAAGAAATGCACTTAGTGATGTCTAAGGAGCAGCTTATGTCTGACTGAAGAGGTCATTTTATTAGAACCAGAGCTTAATCCTACAATCAATTAAATTTTATTATGGTTCCCTTCTGGGACCTAGATTTTTTATATAAATGCCAAAGGTAGGCATGTAAACAAATGGAGGTACATATCTCCCGTAGTGCTCTGTTACTTATCACCCTACAAAGGAAGGCACACTAGCCACCAGCATTTTGGAAAGATGTGGTATTCCAACTCATGAACCTGTCGCACTGGGGCTAAATGCTGGTAATTTCATGATTACAAAAGCATAAATGGCTTGAGTAGTTTGTTGAATAATGAATGTTTTTGGTTTTCATCTTCCCTTTTTTTTTTTTTTTTTTTTTTACAGATGTGCATGATGCTAGTAAAGGATCGTCACTTTCAGCACATTCTGCTCCGAGTCCTGTACCTATATGTCACAACACTGACTTTAACCCCTCTGCAGATATTACCCATGAAGAAATAAACACAGATTCGGACAATGGTAGACAAACACCAGTACCTTCTTCATCAGATCTTTCTTTGTCAAATCTCAATGCCATTCAAGTTCTCAAGAAGCAGTTTTCGGAAGAAGTGACGCCTGAGGAGGAGCTTACAACTGAACCTGAAGAGGTGATTTCACCAGAACCGGAACTGAATCCTTCATTTAGAGAACAGAACTGGCCATCACATATAATCGTAAGTTTTTCTCACTATGTAACTAATACCTCCACTGCTCCTTTTACTATTATAATAGTAAATGCAGTTTATTATTTTCTTCTCTTGACATTAATACAATTATACTACTTCTTTCTAGATACTGTCTCACCCTTAGAATGACTGTATATTGATATTCTTACCACTAGAACATTTTCCATTAGAAAGTTTTATCTCCCACATAATACAAAACCAAGCACGTCTTGCAATGCTTGGATAAGTTACATATTGGAAAGTGGAGAAGTTCAATTGCGGTATAGCAGCATAAACAAGAAAAATGGTAAAAACTATGGCTTCAAACCAAAAATCTCTGCACTGCAGATAAATACACCCTTCACTTCTTTCATTCTTCTTCAGTACTATCAGTTTCTGTCCTTGATATTTGTTTCTTCACAGATTCTTCTGGCACCTGCTTGTCTCTGAGTTTTTGTGTTCTTATTTTCCTTTCTTATAGTTGCAGTATGTTACTACTTATTCCAACTTTATAATCACTATTCTGTGATCAACACAAAAATAGTTTTTCAGGCTTGGCTGTAACATCCATAAGTTCTTTTTATTTTGTTGTTTCCATTAATATCCCTTTCAGACCTGAAAGAAAACTGGCGATGTGAATTTTTGTTTGTATATCAAAAACTTACTAAAATGTTCTCAAATACATGTTTTTACAGTTTATTTTACAAAATAAAAACTATCAGCTGGAAAACGGAACCCACACAATTGTGCGTCTCAGGACTTAATTCACTACTTACAAAAAAAAATATATATTTATAGTTTATTCTACAAAATAAAAATTAACATCTGAAGAAAAGCACCTGCACAATTGTGCATGTCAGGACTTGATTCTTTACTTACAAAAAAGAAAAATTACCTCAGTGCATGTGAATATACATATGTATATGATCAAATGTTCTATTTTACAGTGGAGAATAATTTAAAACAATTAAATCTTCGTTCAAACACAAGAAAACATTACATTTTCTACACTGAGGACGAGTTTTGCTTTTACTGCCCTTTTGGCGGCAGCACCTTGTTGTCAGACCTGAAAGAAAATTGGAGGTGTGAATTTTTGTTTGTACGTCAAAAATGTACTAAAGTGCTCTCAAATACATGTTTGTACAGTTTATTTTACAAAATAAAAACTATCAGCTGGAAAACAGAACCCACACAATTGTGCGTCTCAGAACTTAATTCACTACTTACCAAAAAAAAAAAAATTCAACTCAGTACATGTGAATATACACATGTATATGTTCAGATGTTCTATTTTACAGTGTGGAACGATTTTAAACAATTAAAATCCTATACATTACATTTCTCATGTAGAGTACGAGTTCTGCTTTCACAGTCCTTTTGGTGGCAGCACCCAGCGCTCCTGCATGCATTGCCTGTAAGGAAACCTAGCCCACACAATTGTGCGTATCAACATTCAAAACCTCATGCTATTATGAAGGATGTAAATTCACAATTTACGTTTGCTAAACAATTTACACACTTCATTGCTTATATTCTGATATTCAATGAAGCTTCTAGATTAATATGAATGCAAGAAATAAATACTTACTTTAGGCATTACTGCCTCCTGCAATCTTGCCGGTGAACTGTGTTTTTAAACTCTTCTTCCTGCCTCCTTGTGGTCAAGCACTAAATAAGAACAGCTGAAGTACATGCTACATGTCCCGCACAAGCACTGCAGTCTGGTCTAGCGCCAAGAAAACGTCAGATAAGCTCAGACATAAATAAAATACAAACCCGCACAACTGTGCGTACACGGTCTGAAAGGGATGGATAGTTGATCAGAGTTTGAGTCCTTCTATGACCTCATCTACACTTGTTAATCTTCTGACTATTTTCCTTCTTGAATCATGTATTCTCTGGTTTCTCTGCTAAAAATTAATTAGCACATTCTGTTCTTGATTCTGACTGCCACATCCACTGGATCTCAAAAATCTCCTCCTGTCTATTCCCACTTGTGACTTCATGTATGGAACACCCAACATCAAGTCGGACAAAAGGGAGTAATAAAAAGAGGAGGCAAGAACAAACACGAAAACACAAAAGAATGAGGACAATCTCCATATCTTTGTACACTGTTACCTTCAGATATAAGGGGCAGTCAAATGAAAACCGAACAGCCGCTACCACATGACCATGGAATGGTTTCATTCAAAAGTAAGTAACAAAAGCATTAATACATTTATCCCACTGGGAGGAGAGACTATCAATTCAAGTTTTATAGAAAGAGGTAGGTCACTGAGGATCCACAACCATACCCACTCTTGCACTTCCTTGTCCAAATGAAACCGACATCCACGAATGTCTTTCTTCATGTTGCCAAAAATGTGAAAATCACAAGGTGAAAGATCCAGGCTGTACAGAGGATGTTGAAGTGTTTCCCAACCAAATCGCTGTAGCATAGCCTTCACGCATCGTCTTGCAGTAATGTGCGCTCTTCTCGGAATCTCCTATGCCACTCGTGCACACTCATCATGGAGCTGCAGTGTTCGCCATACACAGCAGACATATAACGATGTGTTTTGCGTATTTCAGCACCCTCAGCTACCAGAAAACTAACCACACTTCTCTGATCTTCTTTGCTTGCCTCCATTTTTACAGCTGGACAAATACACTAGACCAGTCCACTCACCAACAAAGACCAAACTGCATGCACCTGTGAGTTGTCACTATGCAGTTCTCCTACCACAGCGATGACAGTATTTATACATAACAACAGTGTAGCCACCTTTTGCACAGAACGTGTGTGTGTTATGGTGGGTGTTTATCAGTCCCAATTCTTTTACATCCCTATATTCTCAGCCCTATCGGTAACTCATAGATTACCATAATCTGACTTATGACCCACTCTGTCGTGTTAAATTGAGAAAGTTAACCTTTTGAACTCCATTAACCTTAATGTGTGCTTCCTCCTCCACTCCGAATTAATGTCTGCACCGTGAACAGCTGCAGGAAGTGAACACTGCAAAACTATTGAACACAAAATATAATTATGTTAAACATGTTATGTACTTGCAGTTAGAACACAAAATACATTAATCCTTGTAGCTTTAACCCCTGTGGGTGGGGGCTGTAGAATAACACCCATGGTATGCCCTGCCTGTCGTTAGAGGCAACTGATAGGGGCTCTGAACTTTGGAGGGTGGGTTGGCGACCACGGGACCCTTAACTGAGTCCTGGCATTGCTTCCACTTGTGCCCAGCTCCTCACTTTCATCTATACTGTCCGACCTCCCTTGGTCAAGTCTTGTTCTTTTCCGACCTCGACGGTATTGGAGCACTCAAGGCATAGGGACTCTTTCATTTTCACGCCCTCATGGCCCTTGTCTTTTTCTTTTGGCTGATACCTTCATTTTTTGAAGTGTGGAGTCCCTTACACTTTTTCTCTTTGATTAATGTTATATAGAGAATGGTTGCCTAGTTGTACTTCCTCTTAAAACAATAATCACCACTGCCACTACCACTTGTAGCTTTTCATTGTGTGGTACTTTTCAAAACAGTTTTCTGGGTGGAGACCGGGGTTTTTCAAACATGTTTTGCAGTAGTAAATTGTTTCCTTTCTACCACCTTACTTGCTCCTGCTTGAACAGACAGGAGTCTTTATGTTGTTTTCCAGGCATGTTATAGATGATGTGCATTTTACCATTCAAATGTTACCATTCAAATGCGATTCGCGGTGTAGTATTCTTTATAGAGCAAAAAAGCTGTCAACTATTGCCGCTTAAAATAGCCAGAAGTACAATTTCCGCCACCATTTCAAGCTTTTCACTATAAAAGCATAGCTTGATGTGTAGTGGTCCGAGCAATCAACGCCTTCCATCTTTGACAAATAGCCAATAATTATGTTAGGTTTCTCTAATTGTTCAACACAGTTTTGCTTCTTTCCGTTAATAACTAAGGTTCAACTGTTTCCAGATGTTGAAAGTGTCAATACTGTCCATTAACTGTTCTAAAATATCTATTTCCGTGAGCGAAGATGAAGCAGAAACCATATGTACATTCAATCTATATCATCAGTAAACTGTCATAAACATGCGAGAATAACACAAGTTGTGAAAATTTAGATTTTATAATTCCACCTTTACAATACTGTAATTGTCTTTATTACAAAGACTACATTAAATTACACTTGTGAAACATGTTTCGTCCTCTTATAGGACATCTTCAGTCACAAATACAAATACATAATATTAAAAATAAGGCGAGGACACATTAAAATAAGTAAATGCAAAGTCGTTTCAATTCCCGCAGACTATAATAAGTAGGGATAGCTAGACAGATCTACAACACTGGAACACAGCACAGTCATCATAGGAGTGCGAAAGGTTAATATAGAAAGAATCTATAAAAGCCATCGTGTGAGGACCTTAAAATGTCAATAGGGAAATTAAAAAATGTAAAGTTGTAAAGCTGAGAACTAACATGCATTAAGAGTAGGCTGATTTAAAGTAGACTAAGAAACCAAAATGTGGATTGTAAATGATGTTCAGGATGTAGATGTGAAATCGCACATAACCTACTATAGAAATAACCCTTGGGATGGGCAGAAAATACTGGGAAATCTGTACTTTCTTGTCAAACCTTGCTTGGAGATTATAACATAAGCAAGGAGTGCAGCAGACACACATTGTAAAAGAGGACAACACAACACAACACAACAAATATATATTTCAATGTTCAGGTCCATGGCGTATCATGTTACGGCAGTTCTAGGCGAATAAACATGATTGCCTACAAGAACAAGCAAGGCTACATATTAGGCCCGACTATCAGGTTTGAACATCATTTAGGCCAGCCTGAAGAAGTTAACATGGAGAAAGGGGACGTATATAACCCTATGATACCTTACTACTACGTGCATCAAATATAAACCGGAATTTAAAATTAGCGGCTCCGGTAGCGAATGGAAATGGGTGGAGCTTTGAGAGGATGTTGATGGGGATGTCTGGAGTAGGGGTCTTGATGCGTCACATACCACAAGCGAGCATGGAGTGACGTGAACGAGGTGCAGCTGGCCCAGTTAAGGCCAAAACACGCCTTTCTGCTTGGAACTGTTTCTCGGGACTGTGCAGGCATTTTGCTTGTGGATTTCTTAGGAGTCCATTCTTGTCACCTTGTGACTACCTCTTGTTTGGACCACTGAAAGAAGAAATGAGAGGAAAGCGATTTCATGATGATGCACTGGTAGAGGAGTACATGTGCAACTGGCTGCACACACGTTCTTCTTCTTTTCTTGAGGATGGCATAAAAAAGTTGCCAATTCAATGGCAAAAATGTGTGTCAGAGTTGGGGGACTATGTAGATAAATGAGGCGCTTGTGATTTGTCGGTGGTTTCAGTAAAATTGTAAAATAAAAAATCTGATTTATATTTGATTCACCTAGTATAAAGGAAAATACTATCTTGGTGAGATCGAGGTAATAGGGTTAATGCTTTCAGCTTGTGATACTGTGCTAGCCTTCTTCATCAAGTTCTGGGAATTATTCAGTTTACCAAAGGACAGGATTTTGGACCTTGTCATACTTAGAATATGCAGTTCAGGGGAATAGTGCAATCTCACATCTACAACCTCTGAATGTCATTTATAATCCATATTATTGTTTTGTAGTCTGCCTTCAATTAGCCCACTCTTAATGCACTTCATTTCTCAGCTTTATAACTTTAAAAATTTTCATTTGCCTATTGTACACTTTGTCCTTTGTTGGCAACCTGTACATACAGGAAGTTGATGGTTTTAATAAATCATATTTCTCTCTGCATTCTTATTAAATGCCTGTCTGGTAGCCATGATCATTTAGGCATAAAGTCTGATGGTCTGACATGTGCTTACCCAGTCTAAATTCCATAGATGGAAAAAAAAAAAAAAAAAAAAAAACAACAACACATTCCCACCCTGCTGAATCCCTGAATTCCCACCTTTCATTAAATGATCCATGTGAACTATGAACAATAAGGTAAAATATTACAGCATTATGTAACCCCTGTAACTATTCTAAACTAATCTCCAACTTTCTGACAGAACAACAAGAAGAATTTATTCATTTTAGGAAATCTTGCAAGTTTTTTCATAACTGTTGTCCAATTATGGAATCCATAATCATAATGATTTACTGTAGTTTTTCTTCTTTCAGGATCTCCTTTCCAGCGAGTCCTCTGATGAGGAGTGCTGCATTAATGACTTTCAGTCTGCTCCAAGTTTTTCTCCCTCACCACTAGAATCAAGTTTTGCTCGCTCACCACTAGAATGGAAGGTAAGAGCTGAGAATTCTTTTTCCGAGAACTCTTCTTTCTCTTCCTCGCCTTTATTGTCATGCATTCTTACCCAGATGCAGCCAGTCAAGGCAAATAAGGTTCTTCTCTGTTTTAGTGTACTTCATCGCCACTTCTTGGTAGGGTATCCGGGAACTCCCATATTCTTCTGAATTTCAAAGCCATAACCCGTCTTCTGTTTTAATTTAATCTGGGAGTTGCATCTCTTGTTTCTGAGAAAATGACACCATACTGACAATTAAAACTGCCATGTATTTGAAACATTTTGTTTCTGGGAGATCATTGTATTATCGATATTGCAATGTAATATCAATAGCAGGACTTCATTGATACATAGTGAATTGAGTGAGTGGCTGCATGGTTTGAGTCACTTAGCTATCAGCTTGCATTTGGGAGTTAGTGGGTTCGAACCCCAGTGTTGGCAGCCCTGAAGATGGTTTTATGTGGTTTCCCCCATTTTCACACCAGACAAATGCTGGGGCTGTACCTTAATTAAGGCCACAGCTGCTACCTTCCCATTCCTAGCCCTGATCCTTCCCTGCATCACCGAAAACCTTCCATGTGTTAGTGCAACATTAAACCACTAGCAAAAAGAAATATCACCTAATGCGCCCACCTGGTGGTCATGATCGTGAAGGGTCTGACACCACGATTAGCTGGTTCGATTGGTGAAGAAAGAAAAAACCCATCAAAATGTTGGCTGGCAGGGTTGGAGAGGTGGCGGTATACAATTTATAATCACTAGACTGAGCGCCAAAAGCCTGGATTCAATTCCAAACCTCTCCGCAGTGTTCATACGGAGTGAGGACACATGACACTCTTGATGGTGATTCGTCCATCGGATGGTTACATTACGCCTTGAACAGACCCCTTGGTGTTATTTGACAGGAACAGGCTATGTGCCGACACCATGTTTAACCCTCTTCCTGCATTGTTATCATCATCATGATGTCACACCCAGACACATAGGACACCCATGGACGTCACATAGAAAGACCTGCACCAGTAGAGCCGAACATGTCCTCTGACACTCCCAGTACTAAAAGTCATATGCTAAACAAATAATTTAATAAGAATACAGTGTCTCCCTGCACATTTTTGCTGTTGTTACTATTTGGAAAGTGTTGATAAAATATGCAATGCAAAGACAATGTTGGTTTTATCTGTCTATTTGTCCTTCCCTCACTTCTGTCATTTGGTTTGGATTGAGCAAATGCAAAAAGTGCTCATTTATTTTTCATGAAACTTGTCAGTATTTGTATTATTTCAGTTCATTAAGTGAGAGCGGAGAAATAACATTATTAACCTCGAAAATACCGAAAGAGAAGCGAACAGTGAGGCAGCGACTTACATCGCGAGCCACCGATACCACCCCAAGGTCCACTACTGGTTTCTGGCTAACAATAGCAGTTGTGTTTGGTTCTTTCTTGCTTTTGCTTGCTGTGGAGAATGCAAAGTCATCCAGAGTTCCTCATTCTAGCACCGTACATGTTGTTTAGATAGCTCAATTTTAGTAGTGTACCAATTGGAGGAGCCAGTACTTGTATTTCTTGTCAATCATGTTGTTATATGCCCACTTTAAATAATTTTATGTGGGTTGATGGCTTCTCTACACTCTTGCTCTTTTCTTTCTTAAAAAACAAACAACTGTCAACAAATCAACTGAAACTAGCATGTTCCAACACTAACAAGATATTGAACTAATATTTGAGACAGTTAGGGCCATGCAGCTGTGAGCTTGCAACTTGTAAAAGAAAGTTCTATAAATGGACATAAAATTAACTTTCAAACATACAAAGCTGCAGGCAAAAGCTAGAGCTGAATAACAGTGTTCCTCTTTTTATTTCACACCGACACAGATGGGTCTCATACTTATAACGTATAAATTTTTTTTTTTTTTTGCTTTACGTCGCACCGACACAGATAGGTCTTATGGCAACGATGCGACAGGGAGGGGCTAGGAATGGGAAGGAAGCGGCCATGGCCTTAATTAAGGTACAGCCCCAGCATTTGCCTGGTGTGAAAATGGGAAACCACGGAAAACCATCTTCAGGGCTGCCGACAGTGGGGTTCGAACCTACTATTTCCCGAATACTGGATACTGGTCGCACTTAAGTGACTGCAGCTATCGAGCTCGGTAAATTACATTTTTGTTCCGTATTGATGTGCAATACGGGTCTTGCGGTGATGATGGGATAGGTGGTGGTGGTGGTGGTGGTGGTGGTGGTGGTGGTGGTGGTGGTGGTGGTGGTGATGGTGATTATTGTTCTAAGAGGAAGTACAACTAGGCACCCATCCTCTATATAACACTAATCAGAGGGGAAAAATGGAAGGGGTCCGACACTTCGAAAAATGAAGATATCGGCCAAAAGAAGACAAGGGCCACGAAGGGCACGAACATAGAAGACTCCCTAGGCCTCCATATGTAATAATGTTGAGGTCAGAAAAGAACAAGAGTTGACCAAGGGAGGTCGGATAGGATAGATGAAAGTGAGCAGCCTGGCAAAGTAAGTGGAAGCAATGCCAGGACTCAGCTGAGGGCCCCGTGGTTGCCAACCCACGCTCCAAAGTTCAGAGCCCCTGAGTCTCCTTTTAGTCGCCTCTTACGACAGGTAGGAGACACTGTGGGTGTTATTCTACCACCCCCACCCACAGGGGGATGATGGGATAGGAAAGGACTAGGTCCAGGAAGGAAGTTTTGTTTTAACGTCGCACCGACACAGATAGGTCTTATGACAACAATGGGATAGGAAAGGGCTAGGTGAGTGAAGGAAGCGGCCATGGCCTTAATTAAGGTATAGTCCCAGCATTTGCCTGGGGTGAAAATGGGAAATCACAGAAAACCATCTTCAGGGCTGCCGACATTGGGGTTCGAACCCACTATATCCCGGATGCAAGCTCAGAGCTGCATGCCCCTAACCGCGTGGCCAACTCGCCCAGTCAGGAAGGAAGCGACCATGGCCTTAATTGAGGTACAGTCCCAGCATTTGCCTGCTGTGAAAATGGGAAACCACATAATAATGCTACTTTGTAAATAGATTTTGAATGTGAATACATGTTTCTTTAAGTTGTCTTTCAACCACTTCTAAAAGTATCAAGCTAAGTATTGTGTATTCATTGTCAGTCATTTATAATGTAACTGGGTGATAACTAAACATTGTATGCCAGTTTGGAACATTCAGAGTTACTTGTGTGTATGAGTGAAAGATATCAGATAAAGAAAGAATGAAGGAATAAAAGAAAGACTTATACAAGTAAGATACAAAATACTTACCTTGGTTTCTTTTTCTTTTAGGTTTCGAATACTCTGGAATTCATACACAAGAAGCCGAACTGTGTACCATCCCCTGATATTCGAGATATATATAAACGTAGAAGGAGAATGTACTGAGATAATGACATATCATTAAGAGATAAAATAAATATGGAAACTCATAGTTTATATGCTATGTATTATCTAATCTACTGTATTTTTTTAGTATTACTGAAATCTCTTATTATATACAGGGTAGTGCACAAACAGCTGAGACATATATATATTACATTACAACACTAATTTCCTACAGTAATGAAATTTCACACACAGATAACTTACTCTTTGGAAATACTGGGTACATTTCACTTGAACAGATGTTCTGTGTGGCCTCCATTACAGCGGACAACCGTCTCAAGATGTGTACTCATGTTCACGATGACTTTGTGCACAAGTCTTCAGTGATTCGTCTGCATGGTCCACCAATCTATATGTATATTTTGACTGTTTATTATTGGGTCTTACAGAAAAATTTTCTCTTACAAGAAACCCCACAGAAGAGTCAGAAGGGTTTGAATCTGGGATGTAAGGGGGCCAAAATATCTCTGATTATGTCACTTCAGATACCAGTTGAAAATGTCATGATCACCAAATGTTGTGTCTGGCTCCATGGCTAAATGGTTAGTGTGCTGGCCTTTGGTCACAGGGGTCTTGGGTTTGATTCCTGGCAGGGTCAAGAATTTTAAACATCATTGGTTAATTTCCCTGGCACGGGGGTGCTGGGTGTATGTATTGTCTTCAGCATCATTTCATCCTCATCATGACGTGCAGGTCGCCTACGGGAGTCAAATCAAAAGACCTGCACCTGGCGAGCCAAACCCATCCTGGGATCTCCTGGCACTAAAATCCATATGCCATTTCATTTCATTTTTACCAAATATTGTCCTCGGGAATTCCAACACAAAATGATCAATATGAGGCATTGCACCATCTCTCATAAATCACTGTGTTTGGAATTGATAGTTCATTAGAAAGAAGTTGAGGCATAAATTAACTGCAAATTGACTCTCTGACAAGAAAGTGGAGCCAATAATTCCATGGCTGGATAAAGCAACTCAGTAGTAATTTTCTCTCCATGACTGCTTATTTCATGGACATTTTTAGGCTTTTCTGTTTTAGGCTTATTTACAGCCTCGTCCACATAAAAATGTGCTTCATCAAAGAACTACATATTGAAAAGGATTTCCTCCCTACACTTCATCCACAAAGCATACTGTTAACTTTTCTCTTTGTACATTGCATCAGCTTGTACAAAACAGTCTTTTTTATGGAAATAGTTTTGGATGATTGTATGATATTCTCTACAATGAAAATCCTCAGCCCGTTTCCAGTCATTCGACCGGGTTAGGAATGGAATGAATGAAACTCCCAGCTAGCAACGAGGATAGAAGTTGTGCTGTCTGTGGAAACCTGTCGCAGTCCTCTGGGGCAGTGGTTAATGACTGACAGATGAAATGAAATGATACCGGAGAGTGTTGGTGGAATGAAAGATGACAGGAAAAACCAGAGTACCTGGAGAAAAACCTGTCCAGTCTCTGCTTTGTCCAGCATAAATCTCACATGAAGTGACCAGGATTTGAACCACGGAACCCATAGGCGAGAGGCTGGCGTCCTGCCATCTGAGCCACAGAGGCTCATGATATTCTCTACAATATATGGAGAGATATTTCCACTTCTCTTGAAGCTCGTCTAATAGACTTAAGCTGCATGGCCACTTTTAGTTCGATGTTTTGAGGAGAAGACACTGCTGATGCCCAAGGTGTCGCATCTTCTTTCACGTTGTCCATCTGTACAGATGTTCAGTTCAAATAGAGAATGGTGTTTTCCATGCAGGAGTCTACTGAACCTGAAACATGGTTCAGAATTGTTCTTTTCATCACTATGGACTCTTTGTTTCAGTGTAAAGCAACAGAGAAATTATTGTAGTCTGGTAATGATGGTGGTGGTGGTGGTGGTGGTGGTGGCGGCAGCAGCGCAACTAGACAACCATCCTCTATTAACATCAATTAGAGGGGAAGAAATAGAAGGTGTCTGACACTTTAAAAAATAAAGATATTGGTCAAAGGAAGACAAGGGCCACGAAGGGTGTGAAAATGAAAGACTCCCTAGCCCTTGGAACCTAATAGCGTCAGGGTTGGAAAAGACCAAGACTTGATGAAGGAAGGTAGGATAGATTAAAGTAAGGAGCCTGGTACAAGTACGCGGAAGCAATGCCAGGACTCAGCTAAGGGTCGCGTGGTCTCCAATCCACGCTCCCAAATCAAGAGCCCCTGGGGCCCCTTTTAGTCACTTCTTACGACAGGTAGGGGATACCAATATAAATGGTCCGTTATTGGACATTATAAATTTTCCAGCTAACTCATTCCAGGTTGCCAGCGTTTCGCCCCCGTGTGCTAGGCTGGGCTCATCAGTTGGTACCTAGCACACCTACCAAGACGCATGGCCAGTGCATACCGTGGAGGCCACTGCGTAGGCTAATTGTAGCCACCGGCAGTGCCAATGCACTATGAGACACTGTCTCACTACTAAAATTGATGCCTGCTTGGCCATGCGTCTTGGTAGGTGTGCTAGGTACCAACTGATGAGCCCAGCCTAGCACACGGGGGCGAAACGCTGGCAACCTGGAATGAGTTAGCTGGAAAATTTATAATGTCCAATAACGGACCATTTATATTGGTATTATAAATTTACTCATTCGGAACAAATATTACACATCCCCTATGGGAATCAACATCTGTATCAGGTAGGGGATACCGTGCGTGTTATTCTACTGCTCCCATTTCAGTGGTCGACAGTGTGAAAAACCATAACTGATACAAAGATAGTCGGCAAACAGATCCACTACACTGACCTCTACAGGTTTCCAGGAAAGAGCTGAGCCATGCATGAAAGTTGAATGGCTTTCAACTCAAGAGTAAAAAGTACTGCAACTAAGATCTGCATTACCAATCCCAATTCGAAATACACTTCTTGGACAGAGACATGCAGCATATCTAGGACCACGCCTGCTGCCATTTCTTGATGGATACAGTACTTTTGTATCCATCTCTTGGCACAGGCCAGAGTAAAGTGTAGCTTCCACCGAAGTCCCAGTCTCATCCATGGCTGTGACAATATGGAAGCTGCTGGGGTATGGGTGGTGTTGAGTAATGACATTCAGAGCACGACTAGTGCATGAGTGTTATGAAAGGTGTTGCTCATAGGGTCAGTCATGCTGCAATAGCACTTTCTGACCCAGTGAGGAAAGCAATGGCAAACTACCTCACTCCTCGTCTTGCCTAGTACGCCTCATTTTGGTGCTGCCATTGGTTTTTGCGGTTTCCTTATAACCGCATAACCTTTGGTGGTGCTATTTGAGGATCCAACCAGCCTCTGGGCTGATGACCTAACAGACAACAGACAGACTCCTAGAAATATTAAAGATAAGGAAAGGACCAAAACTAAAAACATGCCTGAACATCTGGCTTCTCCAAACAGATATGACCCCATATTAAAAATTTTCACCTACGATAACTCCTTCCACACACCACAGGTAATTGGTTGATATACAAGGTGGTTAGAAATGATGTGAACTGACATTATGACCATTAGAAAGTTGGTCATACTGATGATTAATTTTTAAATTAATCCAATATTTCGCACTGTTGCCATTATATTAGCTGCTGACGTCAGCTAGCCTAATTGATAACAGGCATCCGTAACTGATATCAGAGCTTTCAGAGGAGCTGAGATAGGATCTGATCACAATATGATAATTGCTTCTGTTAAAATTAAAATTAAATTGAAAACCTCTTGTAAGTCACAGACTGAGGAAAGATGCAATGTTGACACTGAGAAACTAAAGCAGGAGGATGAAAGATTAAAGTATAATGTGGAAATTGCAAACAGATTTGATATTCTGGGAGAAGATCCTACAGAAGACATTGATGAAACAAATGATGAAGTTTGTGAATGCATGTGGAATAACGCAAAACAAATCGTGAAAACAGTAGCAATGAAAAGTGATACCAAAAGGATGGAAGAGGATTGTGAGATTGGCACAGGAACTTCATGTCCCACAGAAGCCTACGGAGTGAGTGAGAGAGTGTTTTTAATGCAAGTATTGTACAATATACAAGCCCACACACAAGTTTGCTTAAGTGGGATTCACTGCAATGTCAATTGAAATATTGTAATTGTGAATAAAAATAAAAATGCATCCGCTGTTCGAGCACCACCCTGTTAGTAAGAAAACTCTTGTGCACTCCAGAAGATGTGTTTGAATTTAGCTGCTCTTGAGTTGTTTTTTTTTTTTTTTTTTTTGCACCGGCACAGATAGGTCTTATGGTGACGGTGGGATAGGGGATAGAAAAGGGCTAGGAGTAGGAAGGAATCAGCCATGGCCTTGATTAAGGTACAGCCCCAGCATTTTTCTGGTGTGAAAATGGGAAACCACGGAAAGCCATCTTGAGGGCTGCCGACAGTGGGGTTCGAAGCCACTATCTGCCGGATGCAAGTTCACAGCTGTGCGCCCCTGACCGCACGTCCAACTTGCCCAGTGAGCTTTTCTTACAGGATTGCCACAAATAATATAGAATCTGATATTACACTGCTGTTTGTAGAAAGTGAAACACTCAGAAGCAATGGTCTGAAACATGCCAAAATCAGAGGACGTGTAGAACAGTGGAACCATAATAAGTGTTTTAAATTGCAGAGAGATGGCATGCACGTAGGCCCAGCAGTGCCCTTCTGTGTGTGACCGGCCAGGGCAGTGTTACGCAACGCTCAGTCAGTGCGAAGCCGTCATACGAAGTGGAAACGTGTACCTAAGTGTCACTATGCCTCGCCGACATCACAGGAGGGAATATCAGCATGTGAGTGACTTCGAACGGGGCAGAATGATACGGCACCGGGAGATGGATCTGTCATTCCGTGACATTGCGGCTCGTACAGGGTACGTTGTTTCAACAGTGAGGCGTATGTGGAACCAGTGGAGAGAAGAGGGCCGTACACAGCGCCGACAGGGTACTGGACAACACAATGTGACCACAGCATGAGATGAGCGCCATCTTGTTCGCTTGGCTGTAACGAACAGAACAGCTTCGTCCATGGTGTTGGCTCGACATTGGAGCACTGCAACGGCTGTGGGGATGTCTGCATTGACGGTTCGACGCCGTCTTCTGAGGGCCGGACTGGTGGCACGCATCCCGTTGCGCCGGCTTCCATTGACCAGCAACCACCAACGTCGTAGACTGCAATGGGCAAATAAACACCGACACTGGCATGCTGAGTGGCAAAATGTAGTGTTTTCGGACGAGTCCCACTTCAACTTGTCCTACAGTGATGGCCGCATATGCGTTAGACGCCGCTGTGGTGAATGCCGTCGGGCAGACTGTATTATTGAGCGGCATAGCGGACAAATGCCAAATGTGATGGTTTGGGGTGCAATTGCCTATAACATGCAATCTCGCCTCCTACGTCTTGAGGGCAATCTGAACAGCTACATCAGGGAGGTTTTACAGTCCGAGGCACTGCCCCTCCCGCAGGCCGTTCCAGATGCCATATTCCAGCAGGACAATGCCCGGCTACAGGTGGCGAGGAATGTCCAAGCCTTCTTCGAAGAATGACGGATACCACTGATTCCCTGGCCTGCCCGTTCGCAGGATATGTCACCCATTGAACATGTCTGGGATATGGTCGGTCAACACCTTGTTCGTTCAGGTCCTCCTGCATCAACTGTTGATGATTTATGGACGCGCCTACAAACCGCGTGGCAGAGTATTCCCCAGCAGCATATTCAGGTGCTCTTTGATTCCATGCCACGACGTCTAGCGGCTCTGATTGCAGCGTGTGGTGGCGCTACGCCGTACTGAATTTCCACGGTCACCGTGCATGTACATTTCTGTAATTGTAATCATTTGTGTCCTGTCACGTCCCTAATATGTGGAATAAATTGCATTATGATCACAGCTCTCGGTCTTGGTGTTTCACTTTCTACAAACAGCAGTGTGTATAGTTTTGAAGTTCTTGGTTTCTAGAACAGTTGCTTATCAGAATGATTACAGGATGAAAAAATTAAGAGGCTGCTATAGCCGTCATAGGAACACTTAAGCAAACTTTTAAACAAAATACGTCATCATATAACAACAGACAAACTGCGTCGTATATAGAAAGATAGAAACACTGAAGGGAACAAATTTAAGGATAAAAACAATGGCAGCAACAGTGGAGAGAGTGAGAAATAGAAAGAAAACACAAGATGATGATGACAGTCTCCACACCTTCGTACACTCCCGTCTCCAGTAGACTGGTTCACTCCTCCTCAATCCCTGTTCTTATAATACATCTTTCTCTTCTCAACCCCCAACTGGTTGATATACAGGGTGATCAGAAATGATGTGAACTGGCATTATGACCATTAGATAGTTGGTCATACTGATGAATAATTTTTAAATAATTAGTCCAGTATTTCGCACCGTTATACCAGAGTTATGCCCCAGTGTAGCAGTGGGCTCATCAGTTGATTGCCACACCTTTCCAAGATGCTGGTGGCTTGTGTGCCATTGGGACACCACTCCAAGCCTCCTTTGTAGGTCAATTGAGTGACAAAGCATTACAAGAAACATGTACATAGTGATGAAGATAGTTTTCTGTGGTCTCCCATTTTCACACGAGGCAAATGCTGGGGCTGTATCTTAATTAAGCCCATGGCCGCTTCCTTCCCACTCCTAAGTCTTTCCTGTCCCATCGTCGCCATAAGACCTATCTGTATCTGTGCGATGTAAAACAAATTGTAAAAAAAATAAAAACCTGTATTTTTTCCATTTGCAACGGAGCGCTCACTTTGAAAATTCATAACCTTAAAAGTATTAATCTGATTGTTACCAAATTTTAATATGTCTTAAAGTAACTTATTTTTTATTTTTATACCAAGTTTTTATTTCATCCAATAGTTTTGAAAAGAGTTGTTATAAATTTTGTTAAACAACATTTTCTCATTACTGGCTAATCACAGCCGTAAACAATCAGCTTGTTATGAAGCTCATGGAATGTCAGGCTAAAATTAGAACTGCTTTTTGCCTGCATGCAATTGTTGATTTTGTATTGATTTATATTTAATTGGGTGGTTGTGTGAGAAGAAAGCAGGCTAGCGACCTGCAGGAACAATGCACTTGGCCCTGGAAATCCTAGCAATGTTGCCGGGTTGAACATCAGCTGGGCGTTCTCTGCTGTACAATAAGCAGATGTTTGTTGTTTCATCAGTTGTTTAAAACCTATATTGGACTAGTGCTCGATATATCAACAATAGAATTACATAGGATATCTTGTATTGCGCCGTAAATTCTGGCTTATGAGAAGGAAGGACCTCTTTGTTTCGTTAGTGATTAATGCATCAGTGCACTTCGCAGAATTATTTGGAAACTTACTGTACTTTCCTTAGAAGTAGAGAAGAAGTCATTCTTTCTAGAATGTCTCATTTCTACGTGAACTTTAGTAAGAGGGTAGAGATTGTCGCTAACATCTCCAGTCAAGTGCGCGGAGCACAGTGCCATTCCCTCCACAGCAAACTGTCGTAGTGCGAATGTAATTCAATATGGCAAAAGTCGAAAACCGTTTTCTCTAATGTTTTTAAGAAAAATATTATTTCGCATCACCTTTTCTCATGAGGGCTGTGGACCACAATGGCAGGTTTAAAAACTGTGTGCCAGCTGGAAAGCTGTTTTCATTGTACTATAACACAGTATTTGCAAGTTTTCACTGCCTATTTACAGAGTTCTAACTTTAAAAATAAATAATTAAATGAAACGTTTGACAGATTTACAATGCTCCTTCTTCAGTCGTCAGCATAATCGCTGTCTGATTAATGAAATGAACTGTTGTTTGAATTTATTACAACAGGATCAACAGTCTTCCATGAGTGAATCTTTCTCCCAATAATGTTTCTCAATTTTATTGATGCATTTTTTTCCATAGCTCATGAGTAATAGACCTCAAGTCTTATCAAAGTGTATCCTCTCTACAAGGTATCAATAGTAAGGATTGGATGAGTTCAACTTTTGAAACGTCTTGTTTTTAAAGTTCCGGGTTGGGAGGAAATACCACTCTTCATCATCTATCATGTTGTTCCCTTATTCCACTTTCTCACCCCACAACACAACACATTCATTGTGAAATAGCTCCTCTACCTGACTCAAAGCTGATACAGAGCATTGACAGAGTTCAGTTGGCACGGCAAATAGGCCAACTGGGTAGCACTGCTCGGCTGATACATTGCTTTCCTCTCGCAGAACCATTCAGTTAAATATAAATCAGTATAAAATCAACAATTGCTTGCAGGCAAAAAGCAGTTTTAATTTTAGCCTGACATTCCTATGAGCTTCAAAACATGCAAATTTTTTTACGACTGTGATCACCCAGTAATGAGAAAATGTTGTTTCACAAAATTTACAACTTTTTTCACAAATATGAAATAAAAAGTGGTATACAGATTTACAACAGCTTACTTTAAGATGTATTAAAGTTTGGTAACAATCAGATCAAAGTGAGTGCTCCAATGGAAATGGAAAAATTACTGGCACTTTTTTTTTTTTGTTCAACCTGCATTCAAATTTTAACTGGTTATGATAAAAAATTCTACTCCACATAATTAAATATAGAATAAAATAATCTAAATTTTGGTGTGGTTTGTTTTTACGTGGGACAAAGGATAAACCTTTTATTAATGTATTAACTCGGGTGCCTATACCGTTTTCCATGACAGTAAGACCGGTTTGAGAGCACCAATCAAAAAAGGCTTGCCTTGCAATGTGAGTCCAAGCCCACTGAAAACATGACACGTGGCTGTTTAATGAACGTCACCGTAAATGACCGATCACCTATATTCCACACAGCTTTACTTCTAAATTGATGTTTTGACTGATTTTGGCCTGTCTGGTGGTTATGTGCTGAAACATAGACATCCAACCAATCCCAAGCTGCCATTCATATTGACTTATATCGGCAGAGTGCTATCTTGAAGCGTAGTTGCCGATTCTAAATTTACATTCACCACGTGGTTAACATATCTTGCTCAGTGTGTATGGTATTCAGTAAGGTTCATGATCTTTTGCATTTTTCTTCAGTAATGTGTCTTTTTCATATTAGTCTTTATCTTTCTAATATAGTACAGTATAGTGTAATTTACAGTTTAGCATAGCAAAAGTTAATACAATACAGGTTTAATACTTCAGTGTACAAGAATATAGCTGTAGTTTTATTTACGTCCATGTATTGGTTAGTATACTTCGTACGTATTTAGCATGTCTCAGTGTAATTCGGAAAAGACAAGTGGCAAGAAAGTGACTCTGAGATCAGTGGAGTGTTCCCTTTGTTGGCCATTACCTCCTTCTTGTACCAGCCATTAGCGGAGAGTGATGTGTTATTTCCTCATTCTTTTTCATTCTTAATATATTCTCTTTTTACTGTCGGGTGTTGCTAGAAAATGTTGTTTTGTGAATTTGTTTTCAATCCAGATTCATTAGCTTTTCTGAGTACGGTATTACATTTTACGAGGTCTGTTTACCGCGGTCGTATTGCATCAGATGTTCTCGCTGCTGTAGCGCGCTGGCAACAGAGGTAAGGCGATGCTCATTTGTTTTGCGAAACGTCAATTTAGAAGTAAAGCCGTGCGGAGTATAGCAGCTACCAATGCCAAAAAATCAGCATCAAACAAAAGCACATTGTGGGTTTCATGTGGTGTCACTGCAGCGTACTTGCTATGGCACGATCCTATCAGCCTGGATGTCCATGTTAAAATGTCTCTTCCTGGCATCCCCCTGTGGGTGGGGGCAGCAGAATAACATCCATGGTATCCCCTGCCTGTCGTAAGAGGCGACTAATAGGGGCCCCAGGGGCTCTGAACTTTGGAGCGTGGGTTGGCACCCACGGGGCCCTTACCTGAGTCCTGGCATTGCGTCACTTACTTGTGCCACGCTCCTCACTTTTATCTATCCTATCCGACCTCCCTTGGTCAACTCTTGTTCTTTTCTGACCCCGACGCTATTAGGTTTCCGAGGGCTAGGAAGTCTTTCATTTTCACACCCTTCATGGCCCTTGTCTTTCTTTGGTCAATACCTTCGTTTTTCGAAGTGTCAGATCCCTTCGATTTTTTCTCTCTGATTAGTGTTATAAAGAAGAGGGTTGCCTAGTTGTACTCCCTCTTAAAACAATAATCACCACCACCTCCACATCTTCCTGGCAAAGGTATTTCTTTGATTGGTGCTCTCACGCTGGTCTTAAACCACATGCAGATTTAGCAACATTGACTAGCAAATCCCATTTAAATTCACCAGCAAAGAAATCCCGTTGGTTAGTGTTACCAATGTAATTATTAAATTAATGTAGTAATGGTCCACCTTTCAATACTATAATATGTAATATTCTAAATTACATTAATTAGGGACTAGTTTCGGTCTGGGCTGGCCATCTTCAGCCTTAATGTAAAACACCTAATAACTAAACAAATGTACATGCACACAATTGACATAAAAACAAATGAATACAAATATATACAAAGTGACATTAAAAACTGGGATGGAATATGAATAAATTTGAAAATGAACTAGGTTCTAACATCTCCAGTATGTTCATCATTGAGAATAATTTCAAGTATTAAGTATTAATTTATATACACAGAACTGTTAGTTCTAATACTGCTGATCATTTCAATAGGAACTGGTAAATGTTGATCCTGTAGTTTGTCATCAAATCTATATGTGTGGTGTTAGCTATATGTAATCCATTGGACACTGCTGTAAATAACCACTAGCTGACAGGGAACTGTTAGATGTTGTTTCATCTTCAATCAAAATAATAAATGAGATGCTCTCATGGTGCTTGTTAAATCTTGCTGAAATGTTGTTGGACATTGTCAGGACAGCACATGAAGATGTGGTTAACACAGATACATTGTGTCTGGTATAAAATTTTTGCGATTCATTGCGGTGCCCATGAAGTTAACCCGATAAATTAGATAAAATTAAATTAATGAATTGAATGAGAGAATGTGTTAGTTAGATGGCATAGGTTATATGAGACTTACCTTACCTCTGTAAGTCTGATGTACATCTGTGCTATCTTTGAATGTCTTTTAGCAATGAATTTCTCTGTCTACTAACGGACCGTTTCCCTTGTATCTTTCCTTCAATAATTAGCTGTAATAATTGATACCACTTGCCCCTCATAACATGCCCTAAGTATTGTGTTTTCCTTTCTTTTATAATAAGTAAAGTTCCTTTTCCTTTTTTTATCCGATGAAGGACTTCGACATTTGAAATTTTCAATATCCAAGAGTGGCAAGAGACGGCAATTCAGATACATTTCAAAGGAATCTATACATTTTTCAGTGTTTGGATCCAAGGTCCGGCTTTCACATCTATATAGGAGAACAGGGAACATGTAGCAGAGGATCATGCAGATTCGTAGCTGCAAACCGAGATCTGACCTCACAAAGAATTTCTTCATGGTAATGAATTGTTTCTTGGCCTGCTCAATTTTAGATTTTATTTCTTTTTTGGAATCACATCAGTCATTCAGCATACTGCCCAAGTATTTGAAGCAGAAAAAGACATTGCTAGTATTCAAATTACCTTAAACATTTCCTATAAAATATGGAGAAAGGACATCCACCTTTATCCTTCTGTTGGAAAAGGGTTCCACAATAAAATGTGATAATTACAGGACCTTAACTCTAATATCAGCTGGGCAGAGTGGCTTTCTGAGCCGAAGTTCAGATCCGATCCTGGACCAGTCTGGTGGTATTAAAGGTGCTCAAATATGTCAGTCCCCTATCGGTAGATTTTCTGGCAAATAACAGAACTCCTACGGGACAAAATTCTGTCACCTCAGCATCTCCAAAAACCGTAAAAGTATTTAGTGGGACGTAATAACTACCATTAAATTACCAGTATATTCTCTACTCTCACATGCTAGAAAGGTGGTGATATATGGTCTGAAAGAGAGGATCCAAAATTTTAAACATAACCATGTTTTTTTAAAGGAGACCTCGTCAGTGACTGTGAAATAGTTCTCTATGAAATAATATCAACTGTTACCAGTCACAAGTTTTATTAAATGATTTATTTCACAACACATATCAGAGATTTTATTCCATCGTCAGGTGATGGTGATTATTGTTTTAAGAGGAAGTACATCATGGCAACAATACTCTTATTAACTCTAAACAGAGGAAAAATTGGAAGGGATCCTACAGTTCGAAAAAGGAGTGTATTGGCCAAAAAAAAACCCATAAAAAGGGTGTGAAAATAAAAGACTCCCTTGGCCCCGAATGCTCTATTTCCATCAGGGTTGGGAAAGAACAAGATAGGATAGGTGAAATTGAGGAGCTTGGCACAAGTAAGTGGAAGGAATGCCAGGATTCAGCTAAGGGCCCTGTGGTCGCCAACCCACCCTCTCAAGTTAAGAAACCCTGGAGACACTTTTAGTCTCTTCTTATGACAGGCAGGAGGTACTGTATTATTCTACTGTCCCCACCCACAGAGAGTTGGTAAAAATGGTGACATTATGAGCTGAGCATCAATATCAGGTTATCATCGGGGTCCCGAGTTCGATTCACGGTACTGTCAGCAATTCAATCAAGCCAGTTGCTTTACGTCGCACCGACGCAGATAGGTCTTATGGCAACGATGGGACAGGTAAGGGCTAGGAGTGGGAAGGAAGCGGCCGTGGCCTTACTTAAGGTACAGCCCCAGCATTTGCCTGGTGTGAAAATGGGAAACCACGGAAAACCATCTTCAGGGCTGCCGACAGTGGGGTTCGAACCTACTATCTCCCGAATACTGGATACTGATGTAGAAGTTGATTCCCATAGGGAATCAGAAATAATTGTTCCGAATGAGTAAATTTATAATACCAATATAAATGGTCCGTTATTGGGCATTATAAATTTTCCAGCTAACTCATTCCTGGTTGCCAGCGTTTCGCCCCCGTGTGCTAGGCTGGGCTCATCAGTTGGTACCTAGCACACCTACCAAGACGCTGGATAGTACATACCGTGGAGGCCACTGCGTAGGCTAATTGTAGTCACCGGCAGTGCCAATGCACTATGAGAGACATTGTCTCATTATCAAAAATTGATGCCTGCTTGGGCATCAGATGATGTAGAAGTTGATTCCCATAGGGAATCAGAAATAATTGTTCCGAATGAGTAAATTTATAATACCAATATAAATGGTCCGTTATTGGACATTATAAATTTTCCAGCTAACTCATTCCTGGTTGCCAGCGTTTCGCCCCCGTGTGCTAGGCTGGGCTCATCAGTTGGTACCTAGCACACCTACCAAGACGCTGGATAGTACATACCGTGGAGGCCACTGCGTAGGCTAATTGTAGCCACCGGCAGTGCCAATGCACTATGAGAGACATTGTCTCATTATCAAAAATTGATGCCTGCTTGGCCATCAGATGATGTAGAAGTTGATTCCCATAGGGAATCAGAAATAATTGTTCAGAATGAGTAAATTTATAATACCAATATAAATGGTCCGTTATTGGACATTATAAATTTTCCAGCTAACTCATTCCTGGTTGCCAGCGTTTTGCCCCCGTGTGCTAGGCTGGGCTCATCAGTTGGTACCTAGCACACCTACCAAGATGCTGGATAGTGCATACCGTGGAGGCATCAATTTTTGATAATGAGACAATGTCTCTCATAGTGCATTGGCACTGCCGGTGGCTACAATTAGCCTACGCAGTGGCCTCCACGGTATACACTATCCAGCGTCTTGGTATGTGTGCTAGGTACCAACTGATGAGCCCAGCCTAGCACACGGGGGCGAAACTCTGGCAACTAGTAATGAGTTAGCCGGAAAATTCATAATGTCCAATAACGGACCATTTATATTGGTATTATAAATTTACTCATTCGGAACAATTATTTCTGATTCCCTATGGGAATCAACTTCTACATCATCTGATGGCCAAGCAGGCATCAATTTTTGATAATGAGACAATGTTTCTCATAGTGCATTGGCACTGCCGGTGGCTACAATTAGCCTACGCAGTGGCCTCCACGGTATGCACTATCCAGCGTCTTGGTAGGTGTGCTAGGTACCAACTGATGAGCCCAGCCTAGCACACGGGGGCGAAACGCTGGCAACCAGGAATGAGTTAGCTGGAAAATTTATAATGTCCAATAACGGACCATTTATATTGGTATTACTGGATAGTGGCCGCACTTAAGCGACTGCAGCTATCGAGCTCGGTGTCAGCAATTCAAGAATGGCAGGAAATGGTACATACAGCTCACTTCCATTTGGGATGTGTTTGAAAAAAGAGCTGCACCACACCAGGATGAGGACACTAATTTACTATCGGGTTTCATGGCTAAACTGTTAGCATGCTGGACTTTGTCCCGAGGGATTCTGGTTTTGATCCCGGCGGGTCGGGGTATTTAACCTTCATTGGTTAATTCATCCAGCTTGGGAGTCAGGTGTGTGTGCTGTCTTCATCATTAGGATTCATTATAGGTTGCCGCGAACCTGCTACACTGGTGTAGCAGGGGGAGAGGTGATACTCCCACGTGGCGTGTCCCAGGTGGCGGATAGGGGGGTCGTAACCGGCTTGCCGGCGGACTTGAGGGAAATAAAATACCTCGTGCGGACCAAACACACAACCCCCTGTAGGTGGGGGATGCCGATGAAGAATACACCCATGCTAACCCCTGCCTGTCGTAAGAGGCGACTAAAAGGGGCAACCAAGCGATGATTGTCTTGGAACCATGAAACTAGTTGTGATTAGTACCACCACGCGGAGAACATCATGGCTCGCTTTTACTTGCGCGTAGTACCACTATATTAGGTACCAAATAGGTTTGTGATTAGTAGCACACAGGAGCACCATGCGGTCGGCTTTTGCAGTACCTGTGATTAGTACGACCATGGGATGATAGCTACCATGGTTCTGCCTTGCCTGTGATTAGTACCCACTACATGAGGAACACCACGGGATAGTGGAAGGTCCCTGTGGTTAGTACTCTCATGTGATGAACACCATAGGTTTGCGTTATCTGTAAATGGTGCCGCAAAGTGAGAAAAACATAGGTCTGTATTATATGTCGAATTTCATAACCTCTGAGTAGTACAATAATGTGTGGAATACCGCAAGTCTCTGCTACTTTTGATTAGTACCACAACAGGACAAATACCATGGTTCTACTTTCCTAGCAATCAGTACCGTTATGAGGGGCCGATAACTTGGATTTTGGACCCCCTTTAGACTGCAAGCATCATCGTTTCAGTGTTATGCTATAGCAGCAGTCCCTTGGTCAGTAATCCTATTCTTTTACGTCAGTTTGTGTGAATGTAAAGCATTGCGGATCACATCCACTGATTGTTTTAAATTCATGTCCATCCATTCATTCTTCGTTCTCACGCTTTGAATTCTGGTCGGTGGAGAATTTTACTTTTAATTTGTCATTCCATTTCGTCTCATTTCGTACCATTAGGGGCCGATGACCTCGATGTTAGGCCCCTTTAAACAACAATCATCATCATCATTATAGTCAAAACACCTACACGAAGCGTTTCCAAAGGCCATACTCCATTATTATTATTATTATTATTATTATTCGTTGTGGTGACAAAGAATTCTCCAATTCTTTGGTCACATCAGGTGACACAGAGAAGGGAGCCTTGAAACGCACATAAAATATGCAAGCATGAGATTCCTCATACAACCCTGTTGGCAGAAGACCGCGAAGGATGGAAATATGCAGCTGTTACTGTAGTTTTGGATTTTAGAACGACGATCACTACCACAATTTAAAGGAGAAAGAAGTGTTGGTTTTATAAACATTGCGCTTTAGTCCTTGCAGGCGAGAACCAGTTTGGGAATAAACTCGTGACCGGATGTTACACGTCCAGTCTTCGTAATTCTGTAATCAGGTTTTTCCTGTATGCGAGGCAGTTAGCCCCAAGCCCGCTTATTACGTCACAAGTACCGAGTAGACGAGCACTTTTAGGTAGTTCATTGGCTCCAATGCGAACAGGTTCAACATATTTGCCCCATTATCTTGCGGTAAACCAAGCCCAAGCCTGCCAATGACGCACGCAAAATACGCGGAATTAGATTCCGATGTTCAATTACTCGCATGGGATCACACCTGATTCTACAAGCTGTGAGTGAATAATAAATACAGTTTTTTATAACCCGTACTGTAGCAATTTACGACAATTTAAATCTCTACCAATCTAGGATCGTAACACACTTTATAGTTTCGTCAAGGACAGGTATTAGCCTTCAACTCCCACAGCTCAACAAGGAAAACCGGCTAAGGTTAAATTATATCCTCTGTATGAGGCCGTAAACTTGCTCGAGGTCTAAAGAGAAGTAGGCCTATATCCCCTTCTATTTATGTCATTATAAGGAACTAACCGGTACGAAACTAAGTTACGAGATTAACAAGGAATTACCAGCACTAATCACCAAGAGAAAAGAAAACATTTCTTCCATTACATTTTCTAATAAGAAGGAAGTGTATCTATGTCTATCAACTTATCATGATAGCTTTCAACGCGGTCCTCGTCTGTCATCCGTACTGTCAGCGTCAGCTGAGCAAGTTTGCAGTCGGGAAGCAGTTCTGTCAACTTGAGTCAATTTATTCTCTGTCGCAGAACTCGGCTGTTCTTACCCGTAATTACATTCTCCAGGAAGATTGAAAATTTCGTTTTCCTTCCTTTGCCAATTATCATGGCGATTGTATCAAATGGTTAAATGGGCAAAAGTCTTCCTCTAATTTACGTGTAAATACCAGGGCGAAGGCTATGCCTAGATTGTCCAAGTTACGTCTACAGAGCACCAGAATTATTTCATTCTACTTTGAAGTGTAAGTGCAGTACTCATTTGCAGTTAAGCAGTGGAAGTTGAAATTTTAACCTCAACAGTTTTCGGTAGTCACCATGAAGCAACAATCCCTTACCTACATTGTGACGTCTTGTGAATCTAGTTGTTGGTTTTTGATGGGTAAAGAGCAGAATACTTTATCATTTTAAATAAAGACGTTTGTCCACTAATGTTAAAGGATTTCTCTTCTCTGTACATGGAAGTGATTAGCCGCTGAATGTACGGTATTTATTTTGTTTTGGACTTTCATATTTCTGTGTGATCAAAATTGCAGTTTTTGACGGACCTAATACTTCGATAGCATAACTATTTTAAGATAGATTTTTTAATGTATTTTGTTTGATGTCTAGGTTATGTGCAATGTGGTAGGAAAATGTGTCCATTTGTGTTTAACCTTCTCTCTAATGTGTCAGAAATTTAAGCCTAGCATTGCATAATGCATGTTCTTAATTTTTATGGCAGCCTAACATATAAATTATCATGTGAATCAGTTGAATATTTGTTCTTACTGAAACTGTAGCAAACAGAGCTAACCACATCTCTTGTACTGAATTCAGCAGTCCTCTGCATTTCTTGTTTATCAGTTTAGTCTTTATTTTGCTTATAACTTTAAAAATGTCATGGTTAGTTTTTGCATTTCTTGATGGCCTCATCTTTTTATTTTCAGGAAACTGTACTGAGAGTTCAGTTCTAGACATGTACAGTCCATAGCATCTGTCTCTTTGGATTGCATCTGTTATCGGAGGTAATGATATTTTGATATTATACTATAAAGCTAAGAATTGGAATTTGATCAAAAGAGGAAGGTCAAGGTATAATTTCCATGCAGCATGAAGTACACAGTTTAGGAATGTGAATTTTAGAAATATTACTTGTATAACGCTGGAGAAAGAGAGAGATGTGTTCATCGCCAATGCTAGAGACCCACCAACCTGTCCCAGAAATATCAGAAATCGTGCAACATTTTTCAGGTGAAGGGCTGCCGCCATAGGCTGAAATTTAAATCTGGCATTCAACACAGATTTATTTATAAACTACCAATCAAAGAACTGCAGGCCAGTGGTTTGATATGAAAGGCACATATTAGACCGATGGGTTTTATAATCCAAGACATTTACAGACCAGTAATTAACATAGACCCCTTGGAGTGTTCAGTAGACACTGTGAGAAAGTACAGTAAGCCACTAGAAAGAAGAAAACTTGGTTGTACATTCTCCCAGTCTTGGCTGAGGGGGAATTGTATACCTTCACCAATACGAATCCTGTACCTTTGCTTGCACATTAGATACACTAGAGTAATAATTCAAAATTGAAAGGTACTGGTGTTATGCATCATCACTGCAGCTGTAGTGGATGTGTGATACCTAGAGAGCCAGTGACTGCCAAATAATATGTAAAAACTTGTTGCCAGTCTATCTCCTTTTAAGTAGAGTCACATACAATAACCTCAAGAGGAAATGATTTTAGTTCCACTTTATTGAATACCACTTCAGATTCTTAAAATTTATAAATTGCTCATTTTATGGTACATGTTTAGTCCCTATAGTGAGATTCTTCAGCCAATAAATTGATAAAAACCAATAATAATAATAATAATAATAATAATAATAATAATAATAATAATACTTGCTTTACATCCCACTAACTACTTTTACGGTTTTCGGAGACGCCGAGGTGCCGGAATTTTGTCCCGCAGGAGTTCTTTTTACATGCCAGTAAATCTACCGACACGAGGCTGACATATTTGAGCACCTTCAAATATCACCGGACTGAGCCAGGATTGAACCTGCCAAGTTGGGGTCAGAAGGCCAGCGCCTGAACCGTCTGAGCCACTCAGCCCAGCATAATAATAATAATAATAATAATTGTACAAATCCCATCATATTATTCCTCTGACTTACGATCAAAATCTGACCCCTTGTTAAAGTCACTGACCAGAAACTTTAAATTAGGCATAATGGTAAAACTCTTGGGCAGTGGATATCTACTTGAGTGTAGTGATGAATGTTGCGTTCTTAAGGAGATCAAAGCCGAGTCATTGTGTCTATCTTACTGTATGTTTCTGTCACTTGTTTGTTCTTTTCGATTGCTTATTTGATCAGTTGGATTCCATTTCTCCTCTTGCATTCTGTGTTCCTAGTCTTTTGCCAACTGTTTTAATCTTTAAATCTCTCTCCTTTTCCTGTTCTTATCTGCCCTTCTTACACTTCCTTCATCAAGATGTCTCCTCAGCTAGTGTAGAAACCGACCATCCTGATACAGCGACGAAGCAGAAACAAGCTTGTTAAGGACTGAAAAGAAATGAATATAGAAAAACTGGGTCTGACGAGGAGAGAACCCATCTGTTTGAAGACTTGCCCTTGGGTAGTTGTAATGATGTTATGCAGTCTTCCCTCTTGCTCGCTCCCTGCTCCACTGTTCTCTGCCCGGCATGCTGATGGATGATGGTTTTACATAACTAGTTCATTAGCTGTAATTGCTCCAGAAGACTTACGGTTACTTTTAGTTGCAGGTCTATTTCTGGTTCACTGGGAAGCTTTGTTAGTGACAGGATTAGGTTGTTCATCAACCTTAAAATTTATTACTGTCAGTGTGAAAATTATTGATAGGGAGAGTTAGGTTACTGTTTGTGACAAAATTACTGATAGCGGCTGTTTAGTTTTTGGCTTGCTGGAAAGCATTGTTAACAATAGGGTTAAGGGGTGGAATTCATTTATGAGCAACTATGGTTTACTAAGGGATTATTGCCACTTATTAGCAGCCCAGATTGTGTTCCATGCTGTAGGATGCCTAGGAGGTAGGGGAGGTGGGGTGGAGGCAGCATATAATGTCAGTGATGTCACTGCACTAGTTACCTTGTTCTTTTGTGTTTTCAGGTTTGTCCTTGCCTGCTCTTTTTGCTGTTCCATCTTGTGATACTGACCTGTTGTGTGTTCTTATTTATCTTGCTATAAATATTTTTGTTAAGTAGTTATCTTTAAGTGTATAATTCGAGGAGGATAGGGACCTGGTGGGGATTCACTCCCTTTGAGAGGCTTTCTGCTGAACACCCCTGACATGTTAGACCAGTGGTTTGTCGCTAGCAAGGACGTGCGCAAAAGCTATAAACAAAATCTAACCCCTTATTGCACACACATGATAGCAGTGCTGAAAAATATTCAACAGTTGGTAGCATCCAACTACTGTCCTATTGGCACTCTTATCAACTGACAACAAAGGACCTTCGCCCTGCATGAAGTATAACGGCACACTCCTCAACTAAGAAGAAAGGAGCATCGCCCTGTAGAGGGCATTCATCTCTCTTTTTTTTAGTCCCTATCCTCCGAGGATTATGCTGTAATTGGACCTTTTCTTGATCATAATACAATTCTCCTATGAACTTTAAGATGCTCCCTGTTTTGATGTTAACTGGTTGAGTTTGTGAAATGATCTATCTGGAATTGGCAGCAGTGTTGACAGTTTAGCAGTTCACAATTAGAATTGAAGAAGGTTCAACCTATTCAATACAAAATGTGTTGTACAAGGTGTTCACAACATATTATTTATTATTACTAGTACCGGTTTCGACGCTTTATGGCGTCATCATCAGGTAGAAATCGCAAAGTGGGCAGAGTACATGTCATAAAAAAGTTGTATAGATAATACATACATTGCAAAATACAAATGATAGGCTGTTTCTCATTAAAAGCTAGAAGAATGATGTGTAAAATATGGTGATATAACACATAGAGGTGTTATAGTCTAATGAGGCAGGTAAGTATTGTACAATAAAATTGGTCTGATGAATGAGAATAAAAGTCTTCATATGATAATAAAGCGATGCAATAACATTGTCCACTCTTCTATTGTTGTTCAATGGAGACGTATATAAGTCCAGGTCCAGTATTGTATGTGGTTGGCAAGACCATCAAATATTTGTCTAAGGCCGGAACACCTGACGTTGAGAGGTTGAATAAGGTTGATTTTTAAGGTTGTCTCAGCTCAACGTGGGTGGTGAAACTTAAAAAGGAAGAAAAAACTAAGTTAGTGCACGTTGAGCTGAGACAACCTTAAAAATCAACCTTATTCAACCTCTCAACGTCAGGTGTCCCCGCCTTAGACAAATATTTGATGGTCTTGCCAACCACATACCGTACAATAATGGACCTGGACTTATATATGTCTCCATTGAACAACAATAGAAGATTGGACAATTTTATTGCATCGCTTTATTATCATATGAAGACTTTTATTCTCATTCATCAGACCAATTTTATTGTACAATACTTACCTGCCTCATTAGACTATAACGCCTCTATGTGTTATATTATATCACCATATTTTACACATCATTCTTCTAGCTTTTAATGAGAAACAGCCTATCATTTGTATTTTGCAATGTAGGCCTATGTATTATCTATACAACTTTTATGACATGTACTCTGCCCAATTTGTGATTTCTAGCTGATGACGCCATAAAGCGTTGAAACTGGTACTAGTAATAATAAATAATATGTTGTGAACACCTTGTACAACACATTTTGTATTGAATAGGTTGAACCTTCTTCAATTCTAATTGTGAATCTCAGTTCAATACGGGAAAATGAAGTTCTTAACTTATAATGAGTTTAGCAGTTTTCGTGCTAGATTTAGCTTCTTTTTTTCAATCCTCTTGCAGTAAAAAAAATATTATCCTGCCCATCGGAAATACTAGGTTTTTTTTACATTCGGTGGGCCGTTCATTATTGAACCAATAAAATGCTTTCAGTAGAAATATTTATAATTTGTATGTCATAAATAAATGTTTAGATAGGAATCTGTATATTTTGTTCACCCATTTTTTAAAAATCTTGGTATATGTATACATACTGTACGTTATAGCTTAGCTGAGTTAAATATTACATTGGCACATTTGCTATCGATCCATTTCAAGAATTGGTTGAAGTAGCAACATCTCTGATTGTTACTCGTTGGTCTAATGCTCAAGAGAAAATAATATTCAGCATGATGAACATAAATCCAATGTAGTTCTCACAATATGGTCAGGTTTAGGCCCTATAAACAAATGTTGCGAAAATGATTTAGTTCCTTCAGAAGTTTTCAGGAGAGTAGGGACCTTGGCTGCATATAGAAATACAAGTGGACAAGTTGCAAATCAAACTTCAAACCCGTTACAATCACAAAATATGAATTCCTGACCTGGATGATATAGGGGACTTGCTATTTTTGACTGATTTTTTTCTGTTTACATAATAATTACAGTAATGGAAATGCATTAAAAAACACCTAGTAAACAATGTTCAGTCGAAACTGGATTTACGATGCAGACAGTTCATTTATAGAAAGGCACCATTCTGTGGCCTTTAGACCAAGTGTCTCATCACAAGTCGTTCGACAACACATGTTCATTTGGCTGTACTATTCCATTGCATGTGTATTGCCTATTGTGCCTGCAATGCCTGGAATATGATGGTAAACACCAGTCGAACAATTAAGCGACCGAGCGTGGCAATATAGTGGGACTCTCAAGGGAGTGGCTGGACATACCACACAATTGCCACTTATTTGGGGGCATAATGTGCCAGTTGTCCATTGGTGGTACAGAAGATGACATTACTAACTATGACACAATAAAACCAAGTTGAATTCTGGGAGTGGTGCCATATTCTTTTAATTTCAGGCAATAACCATGTGATGTATGGAAAATGTTTTGTGATTTATATTTGGTTATAAAAGTAAATATATTTCTAGGGGCAGGTTGGTGGGTCCTTAGCGTTGGCAGTGAACACATCATTTACCTTTGTCATTTATGCTGCAGAAACTTTAAGTTTTACCATTACATGCATAATTTAAAGCTTAGAAGTAGGAATAATAATACAACTACTGTAAAACATCTCACCAGAATCACAAAGGATTTGAATAAATTTCCACTGGACAGTTTCTGCTTAATGAAGTTGTACTAGAAATATGTGCATTCTCTGTTTATTTGGACTAGACACTTGAAAGCATGTCAGATATTAATAGAATACATGAAATTGATTTTTCTTACCGCTACAGTCATCATCATCATCATTTCCCCTTATCCAGCTCCTGCCGGGTTGGGGTATTTATGGCACTTCTCCATCTTTCTCTTTCCTTCCACTATTCCTCTTCCACGATCATGTCCTAGTCTAAATTTCGTCTTCTTATGCCGCTCTTCACTGATTCAATCCATCTTGTTCTAGGTCTTTCTTTTCTCCTCCATTCTCTTTATCATCAGCTCACTTTTTAGTGATAGATTTGTGTACGGGGGTGAGGAGTAAGGAGGGAGCTCTCCTGGTTCCGGTAGTACTGCCAACTGAATGGAAATGAAATCGGAATTGAATCAATCATATGATCGATTGATATGAATTTTCTAAACTTTTATTATCTTAAGCCAACAACTGTGTCACACACACACTCTCTCTCTATATATAACATTTCTCGATGCGAATCTTGTTCCTAGCATGAATTCTGTAGTTTGGCTTTGCTGTGTAAACAACAACAGTACTAGTACATCAAGTGCACGCCAGATGTCGCACAGCGATGCATAAGCGATTCAAAGTTTGTGTTCAAAGGTTGCCAATACGAATCTCGAAGATTGCCGAGGTCTAAGCACTAAGGTGTAAATCTATTGGTAAAAAGTGTGCCGATAATACATGCCCAAACCACCTTAGTTTATTCTTTTCAACTCTCTCGTTTAGCTTTCCTATCCCAACTTCCTTCCTACCATCTTAATTTCTCACTCTGTCTTTCCTTATCTTTCCTATCATACATAGGAATTTCATCTCGCTGGCTTGAATTTTACTCTCTTGCCTGCTCGTCAAAGTCCAAGTCTCAGCTGTGTAAGTCAGTGTGGGTACATAGTATTTTGTACATTATCTCTTTACTTTTCCTTGGTAATTCTTTGTTCCAAGCAAGTTTTCTTACACCTCGGTAGAATGCATTACTCTGCTGTACCCTCCTGCTAATCTCCATGTCCACCCTAGCATTTTGCATTAATTCAATTCCTAGGTATTTAAAGCTGTCAACAGTTTCCAGACTGACTTCCAATTTTCACAGTACCCTTTCCTTGCTTTTCTCTGTACTGATTTTCATGCCATACTTGTCAATTTTCTCGTGCAGTACATCTAGTTGTTGTTGTTGTTCTTCTCCTTTGCTGTCCTTTCGCCAGATCACATCATCTTGTGAAAATTTACAATACTGTAATTGTCTTTATTAAAAAGACTACATTAAATTATCTCGTGAAACGTTTTATATAAACCCGGGTATTCTGACGGCTAGGGCACTACCGCAGGTGCATAAAGAGAATATACCTATAAGACCTATCATTAATTTCAGAAATAGCCCTACATATAAGACATCTAGATTTATACACAATTTTTTAAAAAAACATTATAGATTTGAGGGTAATAGGTCTATTAAGAAATCCAAAGAATTTTGCAATCGTATTAAAGATTTAAACATGCAGTCAAACCATAAGATGTATTCATTTGACGTCAGAAATATGTTCTCAAATATTCCAGTATCAAAAACAATAAATCTTGTAAAGAATAATCTACTTAAATTCAGTAATTTGAGTAGGCAAGAGATAGCCGATTTTATTAATATTTTGGAGTTCGTCACCGGTAATAATTACTTCACCTACAATGGCCAAATATATAAACAGGAAGGTCTTCCTATGGGGGCCCTAGCTTCGGCAATTATGGTGGAAATTTATGTGGATTGTCTTGAAAATAGGAAAATCAATAACATTAAAGGAATAATAAGCTGATTGAGATATGTAGATGATACGTTTACAATAATTGACCATAGCATTACTAATGGACAGGAGGTATTAGAACAATTAAACAATATGGATTCGCAGATTAAATTTTCTTTCGAAAGTGAAAATAATAAAGCATTACATTTTCTTGACATTACAATTATTAATGACTCTAATAAACTTAGGATTAAAAACTCAAACGGCAAACGTAATTAGACAAAATTCCGTACACCCAGCAGCATATAAGAGGGCCTCCTTTTACAGTAGGATTCACAGAGTGTATAATATACGCATGTCGGAAGCAGATCGTAAAAAAAAGTTGGATACTATTTATTTTATAGCAAAAAGAAATGGGTTCAACAGGCAATTTGTGGATAAAATTATTAACAAAATTGAAAAGAAATCATTTTCCACATTAATCAAGGATACCAAAAAGAAAGAAGATAGTTACGCCCTTTTCATCTATAGTCACAGTAAAATATACAAAATCACGAATGCTTTCAAGAAACTTAATATGAAAGTTTCTTTTAAAACAACCAATAACAACGCCCATCTTTTCTTTAATCAGCACACTATCAATAACGGCAATAGCAAATTTCAGAAATCAGGTGTTTATAAATTAAAGTGCCAGCAGTGTTCCACCAGTTATGTTAAAATTGCGGCCTGTCTGTCCAATATAAGGTATAATGAACATGTTGATGCGTCTAAGTACAGCAGATTTTCAGCATTCGGTTCACACATGGACGATACCAATCATACATTCACGGGCATACAACAAGATCTTCAAATTTTCCATTTATGTAAGAAAGGAAATCTGTTGAATATTTTAGAAAACATTTTTACAAATATTGATAGAAAATGCAACCCGATTTATAATCTTAATGAGATATCGGAGGATATCAATATACTTTTTGAGGAGTTAATCAATAAATTCTTTTCACGAAGGCGCGTGAGTAATACTCTACCTCACGCCTCTCCCCTTACATCGAACTCTCCTCAACGACTTTCGAGGACGTCACTCAGTTAGCTTTAGCACTTGAGGTGGAGTGGTCGACGTAGGACAGGCAAGGAGGTGAGTGACTGGATAGGCACTTAGTTCATATTTTAATTGAACTTATTCCTCAATTCTTTCATATTTTTCTTTTTAGGCCCCTATTGTCAAAAAATAAATAACTGTGATACAATTGGTACGAAATACTGTTGATATAATGTTAATTTTGTACTTTTGGGTACTTTGTCATCCCATAAAAGCTCTCTGACTTGATACAATGTTGTACCTTTAGCCTGTTATTAATTTCAGGATTGATTTCATTACTTCCATTAATAACGCTACCCAGATATGTATACTGTTGTACATTCTCTAACCGTTCTAATAATAATAATAATAATAATAATAATAATAATAATAATAATAATAATAATAATAATAATAATAATAATAGAAACATGTTCTCCAATCGAAAGGAATTCCTAATGGAGTTCAAATAGGCCAAACTCATAATGGTATCAATGTTGACTGCCTTGCTTTCCTTACTTCCTCTCCTGAATTAGATACCCATGGGTTGAATCCAACAATTCTGAGATCACCATCTTAACAAGTTTCAAACAGTTTTCCGGCTCACTCAAAACATATGTAACAAAAAGTCCATCTCTCGAAATGCAAAAATTTGACATTATCAAACTGTAATTAGACCTGAAGCATTATATGCAGCAGAATGTTTAACACTTCGAACATATAGGTAGCTTGCTTGAAAAACTGGCAATTAAGGAAAAGAGGATTATCCGAAAAATTCTTGGTCCCTACCTCAAAAATGGTGTTTACAGACTTCAGAGCAACTTAGAATACACCCACACGGAAAAGGCTAGATTTTTATGCTCACGTCTTTAGATTGGCAGCTGAAAGAATCTTTAAATGTTTGTTATCCTACTTCAGAAGTCTCAAAACGATTCCTCCTTGGTTGGTGGAGGTCGATAAGGATCTTTTAAAGTATGGAATCTCAGAAACAGACATACAACTCCGAGCACCACTCAAACACAAACTTGGACAAGTTCATCAAGAGGAAGTCCCAGCTCAACTAAAGCATGTTCATTCTGATCCATGGAAGAAAGCACACTCCGAAAGGATGAAAACCTGGTGGGCCCACAAGTAGACAAACAGTTGAGATCTCACGGTCCTTAGTGGCCTTAATGATACATAAGTATAATAATAAGAAGAAAAATGCATGAATAAAATTCTGGAGATATCTTAAATGTAGAAAATGTCTTTCTGAAAGTTGTCTAGTTGGATTCTGTTAACTCATGTTGTTCATACTTAGAGGCAACATCATTTCTGAAAATTTCCTTGAATCATAACCTGGAGCTTGGTTGACACCAAGTTATGGTTTGGCAGCATTTTGCCAAATAGTTAGTAGCTGATTGTCTGCAGTGCATGGCGTCAAGTAGTACGGCTCTGTAAATTGGGAGTATTTTGGTTCCTGATAGCTGTCAATGTCATGGTAGTCTGGGTGACCTACATATTGGAAAAATGTATTTTTATCAGAGTGTTCCATTCATAATTAGTTACATTTCCTCCAAGAATATGAGTCAAGTACTTTTGAGAGGAAAAGCAGTTAAGATATATTATCTCACTATGGATATATACTGTAGTATTGATAACATATCAGTCATTGATATGCTAGGTCCCTGTTCTACTCCACTCTAGTTTACTTGTACTGTTTATTTCAGCATACATGTTCTTGTTGATTTCTTCTGATTCATTCCTTAGTACATTTATTTCATTACATACATTCATCCATCTTCATTATAAACTGTTATGCCTTTCAGCAGTCAGTCTGCAAGCTTTTGTGAATTAACTGTGCGACTCCACAATCCTGTCTCTCAATCTAGCGGTATAGCCTTGTTTAGGTCCCAATTCCTTTATCTTTATGTTGTTAGAAAAACTGAGCCTAACCATTGTCATCTTGATCACTTTGTTTCTCTTACCCTCGATATTAGTCCATCTTCCTTTTTACAGTATGCTGTTGATGTGAACTACAATGTCACTGCATTAGTTTTGCTACGCTTCGATTCTATTTCACTTAGAATACTACCGTCTTTAGAGAATATACATCTTAAATACCTGAAATCAAGTCAACTTGTGTCCTCGTACTGATGTGGTGCAGGTTTGTTTTCGGGCACATCCCCAATGGACGTGAGCTGCATGTACCTTTTTAACCACATAGTTGCAGTCCTGGGAATCAAACCCAGGTCTCAAGAGGACGGATACTAATAGCGCTAACCGTTATGTTATGGAGGCAGACAATACTTGAAATGGTTCACCTGTTCTAGTATGTATTTCCTCCCTGGCATTTAATCCTCTTCCCAGATAACGTCACCTTGGTCATACTTACTGCACCTCTTTTCAAGCTCCAAAATATTAGATTGCACACTTTCAGCACAATCTGACATTAAGACCAAGTCATCGCCATTGGTCAAGCTGGCTACTACATTTCCGTCCAAATTGGGGTATTTTATATCGTGAACAATAGTCTTCCACACATGTGTGTCCAGTTTCTCTACGGGATCAGCTATGAAGTGAGATTAATCTTGGCAGCAAATTTTTATGACCGGATGCCCCTCCTGATGTCTACCTCATCAGAGGAGATAATGAGATGAAATGAATGACTTTATGTATGATAAAAGAGAAACTCAGTGCTGGTACATAGTCTACGCCTGTTAAATAGCACCAAGAGGATTGCTGTAGGCTTAATATTCCTATCCAATGGATGAATTGCAATCATCAGTGTCATATACCCTCACTCCATAGAATAGGAAGGAAGCAGCCGTGGCCTTAAGGGACAGTCTGAGCATTTGCCTGATGTGAAAATAGGGAAACCAAAGAAAACAATCTTCAGGGCTGCCAACACTGGGGTTCGAATCCACTATCTCCCGGATGCATGTCCCTAACCGCATGGCCAGCTCGCCCGGTGCAGTGCTCTTTCGCTTAGCATGGTAATAGCTCTGATGTTCCAATGAAGATATCCTCTTACTTTGAGACACACACACTCTCTCGTAATTTAACACTTGATAATAGAATGAGTTTAGTACTACTAATCCATTTGTCCATTCTTAACAACAACAACAACAACAACAACAATCAATAGTGATCTGCATTAAGGGCAGTCGCCCAGGTGGCAGATTCCCTATCTGTTGTTTACTAGCCTTTTCTGAAATTATTTCAAAGAAATTGGAAATTCATTGAACATCTCCCTTGGTAAGTTATTCCAATCCCTAACTCCCCTTCCTATAAACAAATATTTGCCCCAATTAGTCCCCCTTGAATTCCAATTTCGTATTGTGATCATTCCTACTTTTAAAGACACCACTCAAACTTGTTTGTCTACTAATGTCATTCCATGCCATCTCTCCGCTGACAGCTTGGAACATGCCACTTACTTATTAAATGACAAAATATTTTATCATCATCCACCTATTCAGTACTAGAATGATGATGATAAATTATTTTGTCATTTAATAAGTATACTGAACTTCAATGCGGTCATAAAATGAGATTAATCACTTGTAACATACTGCTTAGTCGAGCAGCTCACCGTCTTTCTCCCAAGTTTTCCCAGCCCAAACTTTGCAACATTCTTGTAACGCTACTCTTTTGTTGTCAGAAATTACCCAGAACAAATCAAGCTGCTTTTCTTCGCAATTTTTCCAGTTCATGAATCAAATAATCCTGGTGAGGGTCCCATACACCAGAAACATACTCTAGTTGGGGGCTTAGACTTATATTCCCTCTCCTTTACATTCTTCTACAACCCCTAAACACCCTCATAACCATGTGCAGAGATCTGTAAACTTTATTTACAATCCCATTTATGTGATTATCCCAATGAAGATCTTTTCTTATATTAATACCTAGGTACATACAGTAAACAAATGAAATGGCATATGGCTTTTAGTGCCAGGAGTGACCGAGGACAAGTTCGGCTCGCCAGGTGCAGGTCTTTCTATTTGACTCCCATAGGCGACCTGCTGTGGTGATGAGGATGAAATGAATGATGGAGACGACACATAAACCCAGTCCCCGTGCCAGTGAAATTAACCAATGATGGTTAAAATTCCTGACCCTGCCGGGAATCAAACCCGGGACTCCTGTGGCCAAAGGCCAGCATGCTAACCATTTAGCCAAGGAGCTGGACGATACATACAGTGATCCCCAAAAGGAACTTTCACCCCATCAACGCAGTGATTAAAACTCTGGGGACTTTTTCTATTTGTGAAACTCACAACCTGACTTTTAACCCCGTTTATCATCTCGCAACATTATCGAGGTCAAGTTGTAGTTTCTCACTAATCTTGTAACTTATTTATTACTCTGTAGAGAATAACATCATCTGCAAAAAGCCTTACCTCTGATTCCACTTCTTTACTCATATCATTTATATATATATAAGAAGACATAAAGGTCAATAATCCTGCCCTGAGGAATTCCCCTCTTAATTATTACAGGGTCAGATAAAGCCTCGCCTACTCTAATTCTCTGAGATCTGTTTTCTAGAAATATAACAACCCATTGAGTCACTCTTTGTCTAGTCCATTTGCACTCATTTTTGCCAGTAATCTCCCATGATCCACCCTATCAAAATGCTTTAGACAGGTCAATCGCGATACAGTCCATTTGACCTCCTGTATCTAAGATATCTGTTATATCTTGCTGGAATCCTACAATTTGAGCTTCAGTGGAATAACCTTTCCTAAACCCGAACTGCTTTCTGTCGAACCAGTTATTAATATCGCAAACATATCTAATATAATCAGAAAGAATGCCTTCCCAAAGCTTACATGCAATGCATGTCGAACTGACTGGCCTGTAATTTTCAGCTTTATGTATTATCACCCTTTCCTTTATACACAGGGGCTACTATAGCAACTTTCCATTCATTTGGTATAGTTTCTTCCATCACTCCTCTCTGAATACTTTAAGCCCATCAACAACTCTTCATCCCTCTACTTCCTTCTGCGTGTACAGGTATCCCTCTTCTCCTTGGCCTACATTTTGGTCTCCTTCCATTCATTGTACATTTAGGCATTGCTCTTGGAATTCTTATTTTTCCATCCTTTGATTATGGCCATAATATTTTGGCCTGTTTTTCTCTTTTTATATCCTGTAGTTTTTCCATTTGCACTAATGTCCATATCTTTGTACTCTTTACTGATCCTTGGTTTTTTGTTGCATGCTTAGTAGAAACTTCATTTCAATTCTCTATATTTGGTTTTCCTCTCCTTTTTAACTCTTGTTTCTGTTTCATATGTAAAAACTGAGATAAAATAGGTCTTGTAAAACACATTTTGCATCCTGTTGGTACTGCTCTTTCTATACTAGGTCTCACACTCTGATATAATATGTCTGCAAGTTGTAACCTTGGTTATTGTTCAAATCTGGCAGTATGTTTCCCAGGTTTTTGAAGTTCTCACGGCCCTGGAAGCCTTAACTGACTTACATTTGGCTTTAGGTACTTCTGTGTACCAGAAAACAGCATAATGGCTTATGTAATGGAGAGAAACAAGGCATACATAGAAATATAGGAATAAAAATATAGGGTAAACATAGACAGGTCAATTTGGGAAGAGGGACAAACTTGAAGACGCAAAAGGGCGAGGACAATCTCTGCACCTTTATGCACTGCTGTCTTCATATATAGGTAGGTTTCCTCCTCATCAAATACAGCTCTTGTCAGCCCCCAACAAGCTCATTTTTGTTTATAATGACCCATTAGAAAGCTTTCCTGTCTTTATGTTTCTCCTGTGTTGATCATGCAGATTACAAACACCTGGTCCACGAACCTACTACGCTGGCGTAACGGGGGAGAGGTGATACTCCCACGTGGCACGTCCCAGGTGGCGGATAGAGGGGTCCTAACCGGCTTGCCGGCGGACTTGAGGGAAATAAAATACCTCGCGCAGACCAAACACGCAACCTCCTGTGTGTGGGGGATGCAGACGAAGAATACACCCACAGTAGCCCCTGCCTGTGGTACGAGGCAACTAAAAGGGGCGACCAAGGGATGATTGTCTTAGAACCATGAAACTACTTGTAATTAGTACCACCACGTGGGGAACACCATGGGTCACTTTCACTTGCACGTAGTACCACTATATTAGGTACCAAATAGGTTTGTGATTAGTAGCACACAGGAGCACCGTGCGGTCAGCTTTTGCAGTACCTGTGATTAGTACGACCATGGGATGATAGCTACCATGGTTCTGCCTTGCCTATGATTAGTACCCACTATATGAGGAACACCATGGGATAGTGCAGGTCCCTGTGGTTAGTACTCTCATGTGATGAACACCATAGGTTTGCGTTGCCTTTAAATGGCGCCGCAATGTGAGAAACACCGTAGGTCTGTATTATATGTCGAATTTCATAACCTGTGAGTAGTACCATAATGTTTGGAATACCGCGAGTCTCTGCTACTTTTGATTAGTACTGCAACATGACAAATACCATGGTTCTACTTTCCTAGCGATAAGTACCGTTATGAGGGGCCGATAACTAGGATTTTGGACTCCCTTTAGACTGCAAGCATCATCGATTCAGTGTTATGCTATAGAAGCAGTCCCTTCGTCAATAATACTATTGTTCTACGCCAGCTTCTGTGCATGTGAGGCACTGTGGTTCATTTCCATTGATCGTTTTAAATTCATATCCATCCATCCATTCTTTCTTCGTCCTCACATTTTGAATTGTGGTCATTGGAGGATTTTGTGTTTTTTTTTAAATTTTTTGTTTCATTTCGTACCATTAGGGGCTGATGACCTAGATGTTAGGCCCCTTTAAACAACAAGCATCATCATCAACAAACACCTGGTTGACTAGATCTGTCGTTCTTGAGTCCACATTGTTCTTCTATCAGTGGCTCAGTAAATGTCCTTTGCCATTCTGATAATTTTTTCCCATAATGTTTAGGGGTCACTCTACCCGTTTCCTAAGCAAAGACAGAGGTAGCTACGTTCCACCTAAATAACAGGCTGGCAAACTATCACCCTACGATCAGGTTCCGAAACCACACACTGCATTGTAATACCAACCCAACATATCTTGGTGTAACTTTAGACAGGTTCTTAACCTATCGACGCCATCTTGAGAATCTGGTTGCTAAGCTTAAAAGCCGTAACAACTTGCTGGTTAGACTAGCTGGCACTTCATGGGGCGCAGATGCATGCACACTACGAACAACTGCTCTAGCAATAGTATATTCACCAGCTGAATATTGCTTCTCTGTATGGCTCAATAGCTCCCACACTAGTCCAGTTGATGTCCAACTGCACCATACAATGAGAATTATATCTGGTACATTGCGCTCTACTCCTATTCAATGGTTACCATTACTGAGCGACATCAGATGGCAAAACGCCCTTGTTAGTCTGTGGACCAGGATAGTGAAGAACAGTTACCTCGGTTACCTCCCAGTACATTACGATACAGATGAAAATGCCGTAATGAAACTCAAGTCACAGAAACCTGCCTGGAAGGCGGCAAAGGAATTAGTTTAATTCACATTTCAAGTCTGATGAAATAAGGAAACACGAATGGTCTCAATCACACCCTCATGGCATTGTCAACATCAGGGATCCAACTACAAAGTTGCCTGGGTTCAACCTTCCTCGCTCCACCTGGACCACACTCGACAGGATACGCTGCGGAGTAGGAAGAAGTGCTTCTGCTCTGCGTCAGTGGGGCTGGAAAGACTCTCCAGCTTGTGACTGTGGTGCTGAAGTGCAAACCATCCTGCACATTCTGAAGGACTGCTCTCTGTGAGCTTTTGCTGGTTCCATCGAGGACATTCACCGAGTGACCCCTGAGGCATTCTCTTGGCTGGAAGAGCTGTACATTTGTCTCTAAGAGACTGAAAGACACATACACACCCACATTAACTTTTTTTCTTTCTTTACGTCGCACCGACACAGATAGGTCTTCCTATGGTGACGATGGGACAGGACAGGCCTAGGAATGGGAAGGAAGTGGCCATAGCCTTAATTAAGGTACAACCCCAGCATTTGCCTGTTGTGAAAATGGGAAACCGCGGAAAACCATTTTCAAGGCTGCCGACAGTGGGGTTCGAACCCACTATCTCCCGGATGCGAGCTCACAGCTGCCCGGCCAACTCGCCCGGTATTAACCTTTCTAATGTGGAGTTTGTATATATGTATATAATGTATATGGAGCTTTTTTTTTTTTTTGTGCTTGTTAAGAAGTTGTACATAGTCGATTGTCAACTGAAGCATCATATGCTAAATAATAATTGAAATCATAAGTAAATTAGCAGTATTATGTTTTCATTAACATTGCAGCTGTAACTCTTGAGATATAGACAAATGTAATTAGGGTGATACAAAACATAAAAACATTAAACTTAGCAGTTTAGGAAATTTTTAATTTGCCAAATCTTTGGCTTGGAATGGCAGCGTAGTTCTCCAATCTTATTTTTATCAGGTTCAAACATTCAGCTGCATATATATATTGGTTAATTTTGCTGGCACGGGGGCTGGGTGTATGTGCCGTGCCATCTTCATCATCATTTCATCCTCATCGCGACGCGCATGTCGCCTACGGGAGTCAAATCAAAAGACCTGCATCTGGCAAGCCGAACATGTCCTCGGACACTCCTGGCACAAAAAGCCATACGCCATTTCCATTTCATCCACTCCCCCAGATATTTTAGTTTCTCCACTTTATGAATCCTTTTTCTCTTAGCTGTGACCCGTCTGGGTGCTGTTTTGATGTTGGTCATGTATTGTGGTCTATTTATTTATTTTTGCTAGTGATTTAATATCTCACTAGCACGTAAGTTTTTGATGATCGAAGATTAATTAAAGCCATGGCCACCTCCTCCTTTCTTAAAGTGGTGTGAAAATTGAAAAACCATCTTCAGTACTGCTGTACCCACAATCTCCCAAATGCAAGTACGCAGCTACATGATCCAAACCAAGCAGCCAACTCGCTTGGTGATAATTCGTGATGTTTAATCATAATGACACAGATATGTCTTATGGTGACAATGGGATAGGAAAGGGCTAGGAGTGGGAAGGTAGCAGTCGTGGCCTTAATTAAAGTACAGCCTCAGCATTGTCTGGTGTGAAAATGGGCAACCACAGAAATCCATCTTAAGGGCTGCCGAAAATGGGGTTCTAATCCATTATCTCCCGGGTGCAAGCTCACAGCTGCATGCCCCTAACCACTAACATCACTTTCTGTGACATCTCCTAATAGACGGTTTTGAAATATAAAACAGAACAAAGAAGAAAGGGCTGAAAATAAAATGAAGAAAGGTTGGATGGAGAGTTGAATCTGTGCATACACAAGAGTCTTGATTGATACGCTAGGGGAAAAAAAAGATGCCTGTCTGAATGCAGGCTTATACGATGTCTCTTAACTGGTGTTGGGACATTAGAATGCTAACATTTGAGAGAATTTCCTATTTAGAATTGATTTTGTGCTCATGTGCTTGCAAAAGCTTGACTAAATTGGTGTCCCCCACACTATAAAACACCCCTTGGACTTCATTTATATATGCATGGGCATCTCTTTCCTCATGCTTTTTAAGGAACATTTATCCTTGTTGCATGTAAATGGGTATTCCTTTTCTCTGGTTACTACTAGTTAGCACACTCTTCCTTTGAATAATCTTTCTTTCATCACAAAGTTGATGAAAATATTGCTTCATTTCCCCTCTGGATTTTCCTGTTTTCATACAGTGGTACAATCAGATTTGTCTGTTGCTGTAAGTTTCTCTTGTACAGCTTATTAACTCCAGGCTTAACAGTCACTTGAAATGGTGAGTAAACTGTTATTAGAATATATTGGAATCACAGGTTGTACTAAAAACTTGTTCTCTATGTGCTGACATATTGCGTACATGCATGTGGGGAGTGAGGCTGGTTTACAGCATCATAATTTGTGGATTTACTACACATTTACTACTACTGCTTACCGTACTTATGTTTTATATAGCCTTCATTAGGCCACTTTTAGTCAATTTTATACGAAGGGTTTTTCAGTTTTCTGCCAGCCCAGTACTTCTTCTTTCCAATTTTAATTTTTGTTCTTCATCTTAAATCACCTTTCCTATTCTTTGTTTGTGAGTTTCTTGATTTTGTCTGCTTTTAAAAAAAAAAAAAATCTTCCACTGTAATTTGCAGTTTCCTCGTATCTTCCTTGAGTCCGATGACCTAAATGTTAGGCCCCTTTAAACAAGCATCACCATCATATCTTCCTTGATGTCTGTAATCCATCTTGTGTTGCTCTTGCTGTTTCATAATTTTTCAGTAATTCTCCTGTGATGATCCTGTTTTCTGGTGTCCTGAGTAATGTACAAAAAATGAGACAGTTCCAATTTTTGGCAGACTGTTTCATTGGAAGCTAGTCTCCATTGTCCATTTTCTTGATAGTTTTTGTTTGTGCTTGTTTGTGAGTAATCTGTTTATTTGTGCAGTGTAAGTTTTTTAGAAATGGTTTCTTGCAAATGTTATTTCTGGTTGTGTAACCGTTTTATAGTGAGTGTTTTACTGTAATCTGGTGGCTGTTGAGAGGCCTTCTTTTATTGTATGCGTTCTTGGTAATATATTGTGCTTTGATTGTTTATTCTTTTATGTCTGCTTTTTGTTGAGGTTATATATGTTATTATTTCCCCTAAATATTTAAATTTGTCAATGGTTTTCATTTCCTGTTCATCTATTGTTATTTTATTTATGAGTGGAGGCCTAGGTTAGTTAACATGATTTCTGTCTTTTTGAAGGATATTCTGGGGCCTATTTTTTGTAGTGATATACTGATTTAACTTCTTGTTGGGCTTCCTGAACATTGTTGGACAGGAAAGCAAGGTTTTCAACAAATGCCAGGCAATTTAAACTTTTGTTGTCTTTGGATCTTCCAATTTTGATGTTCTTTGGGTTATCTTTTTACCATAATATATTCCAAGGCACTGGTGAAAGGCAATCTCTCTGTCATAAACCTGTTTTTATGAGGAATGGCTCAGAAAATTCCCCTCTGAACTTGACTTCAGATTTTGTGTTAATAAGGCAAGTTCTATCAATTTGATTAGTTTTGGGTGGGGTCCAAAATTTCTTAATATTTTCAGTTTTAAGGTCTATAGATGAATACAGTCATGTGCCTTCTTAAAGTCCACAAAGGTTATTGCAGGAAGCTTGTTTTGTTTCTTTAATATGTGATGACTAATTTTAAAGTGGTGATCTGTTCTGTGCAGCTTATCAAAGGTCTAAAACCTCCCTGGTATTCACTTAATTCTTGCTCTAGTTCTTCTTTAACCCTACTATATAAAATTCTGGAGAGAATCTCATATGACCTATACATTTATTTAACATTCTCTAATCTCTCCTTAAACTCACGACATCATAGTTACTGTATTGCAAAATCATCAATATGCAAAAACATTACATCATGTTCCGATATACTAGATGTTGCCTCCTAGGTTCCTGTAAAGTTTCTTAATAACTTGCTTGCCCGTTTTGTACTGGCATCTAAAGATAAAATGTTCATGTGGAGAAGTCAAGGTAGATTTAATTTATAATTTGTGAATGGCTTGCGGTTCTTATTCTTTAACATGCTCCCTTTGGCATTGATAGTTGGATCTTTCTGCATTATGAGTCACTGGCTGTCTGAGAAAGTGAAGTTTGGTTAGCCTCTCCTTGGACCTTCAGAACAATGCAAGCCAAATGTATTATGATTGCCTGTTAGGAATGCTGATTAGAGATGATGTAATACAGTTGATGGACAAAGATATGTGGAAGGAATATCTCATATATATTTTGTTAGTTTATGAATTGGATGGCATTAAGCAGAAAGGAACCAACTTTCATTTTTGAGTGTGCTTTACCATTGCATATTTTCAGCAAAAGGAAGCAGTCCTAAATACATTCATTTATTCTTGTTGGAGAATTTTCTTTTTTATGAAATGCAGCATTTTTATTTCAAGAGTAAGGCATCTGTTAGTTTCCGCTTTCAAGTTTTAGAAAATGGACATTATTTTCAACCACTGGCCATATTTTCCTTCATTTGAACTTATCTTTATCCACATAAATTCATGTAGTTCGATTACAAAAGTACCATTGTTTTTCCCCAGTGTGGTCTGTGTTCACTAATTGGAAACCACATCTCTCCAAGACACTGGCCTGCTAGCACACCGTTGTGATACCCTTGCATGCTCACAAAACAGTGCCAATGTACTTGCTATATATATATATATATATATATACCCTCCTAAGCTTTCATGATCAAAAAATTATGTTCCTGTAAGGAAACTTTAATTTATTTCTTCTGATTGAGAACATTAAATAAATTCAGGTAGCTCAGCCTTTATCCATGTAATTTTGATAGAAAGGAGCCATTAGTTTAAATTTTTAAGTTTTATCAGAATGTACTCCATGATGTTTGGTTCCTTTCTGATAATGCTGTTGAATTACAAGAATGGAATTAATAAAAATGCCCTAGGTCGACTTCGAGATGGCACTTGATAAAGCAGGTGGAAAAAGACCTGGCTAGGAGGAGCCAGAAATGGGAAAAATACTGGAAAACAAAGTTGTGGTAAGACAGGGGGAGATATAGCTTGTTCATTCTCACACCTGTGAAATGTAAAACCAATAAAATTATTATTCATTATTGAACTGTATTGTAATCAAGTGACAACTTCCTTTATAAGATGGCAATAAAACTCTGTTCTCAGATAGCTGAATTTATTTAAACTAGTAATCATTCATTATTGAAAGTGATTATTGTATTACACAGGTAATAGCACCTTTATCAGCGTTACCCGTATTTTCAGTTCTTTCTTTCTTTCTTTCTTCAGAACCTGCTAAATCCCAATATTAGTATTAAACCCTGACACATCCAAATTTCCTCAACCTTGTTTCTTAAATATTTCAAAAACCATATTCCAAAAGACTTTTATAATTTAACATTTTATGTTAAATGGCTTGCAATCTGCTGAAAATGCAGGTAAATGGATTTGGCGGCTTTTGATACTAGGCGCTTCATGTTCTTGCACCTGTTTGTCCTATACTTGGTCTTTTAGGTACACTTCCATTCTTTTCTCATCACTTTTACCTTTCTTCCATCGATCTTTAGCCCGTAGTTCCATTTTTGTATTTTACCTCGATGGAAATTTATTTCTAACAAACCATTTATGTCGAGTCATTGGCACTGTCCAATATTGAATGTTTACTAGAAGTTGCATGTTTAAATTTAGTTAATTGTTGTGCTCATGAATATTTGTTGTTATTTTCAGAACAGTATGCTGGATACAGTAGATCTGTTGACTCCTCAGAGGCTGTCTCTCTATGGCAAGAAATGGAAGTATCGAGGAGAGGGCAACGCAAACCTAGTGCTGGCTTTACCCCAAGAGAGGAAGATCGTGCGACTCCGGAAGTATGAAAGTACAGGTGTCCGGGGTACGGAGGATGAGGAGCGAGAAAGAGTTGTTCGCGAGACTCTGTTCTGCCGAGGTATGATGGTACCTTTGCTGGGAGCTTGTTACATCCAACCTCCAACAGCTGCCTACCTGGAACTTGGGGACGTACGCTGGCTTGACCAGATGTTACGTCCCCAGCGACCTGTGTCCAGACATCACAAGGGACTGCAGTTCTGCCATGCAACCGTGTATCCTGACTATGCTCTTCTACCCCAATATCTACATATCGCTACAACCCCTACATTTTGTGTGGAGATAAAACCCAAACAGGGGTGGATTCCTCTTCCCGATCGCCGGTTGCCCAAATGCACGTTCTGTTTAAGCCAGTACCTGAAACTACAGCGTAACAGTATCCACAGTATTAGCCAATATTGTCCATTAGATCTTTTCTCCGGGAATGTTATCCGCATGAAACGTGCCTTGCACAGTCTCATGGCTTCTCCGCAGAACAATTTCAAGATCTTTGAAGATGGAGTGTTGGTGTACAGTGACGACGTAGGAGAAGATGGAGAACTTTACGACATCCTTCAGCGTTGGTTAGGGAGTCCTAATGAGATAACTAGTTCACACACTAAACTGGTGGACAAATTCTGTGATCTAGTTCATACTGCACTGACGCGCCCCTTATGCAAGACTGTTCCTATACAAGAATGTAGTGCAGTTGCAGACGCCTGTACACCAGCACTTGTAGAACGAGTTCCAGGAGATCTTACAGCAGCCGTGAACAAGGTATATGTTTCTAATTTACTTTTGACTGAACCTTGACTTGTAATATGTAGATATCTGCAAAAGTTGAATAATTCTTTGGTTGAAGTAGTGGCATTTTCATTTTTGAAAAGCAGGGTTATTCTTCTTTGAAGGAATTAATTTTTATTTCACAATGTGGGGTTTCTTTATTCCAGTTACAGTGTGTCACTCATAATTAAACATTATAAATGTTTTACTGCTGAATATATAATTAAAAATGAACATAACATTTATATAAAATAATAATATACCATTTATATACATTACAGACATATGGAGGAGTGTACAGTCATTTACAAATTTGTGAGTGGATGAAATACTTTTGATTTTTTAGATGCTGTGAAATCTATTGTGAAGGCTTTAAATGATGAGCTGAAATCCAGTGAGTCACTTTTATGAATTGCACTGGTCCGATACTTTGAAAAATTCAGGTATTGGTAGAAAAGGTAGGGAAGGGTCCTGAAGGGCATGAAAATTAAGACTCCCAAGGCTTTTCAAACCTAATACTGTCCAGGTTGGACGGGCAGGTTTAAAGCTAGGCCAGACTCAGTTAGGGGAACCATGGTTGCCAATCCACACTTCCAAGTTGAGAGCGCCTGGTCCTCCTTACAGTTTCATCTTACTACCAGATTTATCATTTTAACCATTATGGTTTGATTTTGGTCCATATTGACTTAAATCTGAAAATCACTGGAAAAGACCTATTAAAGGCTTGGTTTCTCAGAACTGACGCATGCGAGGTGCGAGGCCGATGTTGCGTACTTTCGTCCCAATGACACTGCGAGGCTCGTGGTTTCCCAGGCTGCGAAGCGGATCAGTTGCCGAGCACATGTCTCGCAGCCTGTGCGCTACTGTTGGAAGAGAGGAAGCGGATTATGTGTCAGTACTGGAGAGTTTTCTTCACCCCTATAGCAGTATCAATGGAAACTGTTGATGATCTTGTATCAGCCTGTATCGCCCACAACCTTCTCCGGAATGAGCGAATTCCTTGCCCAAATTAACACTTTATTGTCAATTTGGAATTAACAGAACAAAATATGATTCCTCTGGCAGCTGACAACGGAGGTAATTCTACACATGATGCTTTCATGATAAGAGACAGCTTCAAGAAATATTTTTGTAGCAGGGAGAGAGAATCGGTATGACAAAGAGAATATGCTAACAGGGTGGAGTGAAAGTTTTTTTTTCTAACGGACAAACATGTATTTGTTTACCTATAGTTTACTTCTTCTGTGACCCAATTAGCATAATAACAGAATGAACACCGTTATTAAAATAAAACACGTGATTTTATGAAATGAACAATACTGAAGTCAAATTTTGTAAAATTATATATATTGGCATATTTGATATTAAAGTACCGGTAATGGATTTATTGGTTGATATATCATTTCTAAATATGTTCATTATTTAATCCTTTGAAACTGAACTCATTATATTTGTTATAAGTAACATCACTAATAATAATAATAATAATAATAATAATAATAATAGACACCCTCCCACCAATCCACAGAGGCAGCTACCACATCAATGTAAAAGCAAAGAATCCCAAGAACGGAGGTTCCAAATGACAGTAAATTAACATTAATCGTCTGGTACCTCCGTTTTTTGGAGTTTCTATTTTTACGAACTCTTTCCTTCTCAAGATCATCGTATAATACATAAAACTAGCAACATTTATTAGCTGTTCTATCCAACTTCAGAGATATCATTTTCCATAAGTTGTCTTTCACAACGTTGTTTTTGTAGCTCTTGTGTTGTAAGTTATACAACACTGGGTGCATTCGAACTTCTTCAATCAGTTCCTCGTCCACTTCGTCCGTAAAGATCACCGTGTTGCTTAAAACAGTAAAAACAAGAACAGAAACAATGTCGCCTCGCACTGCTGTCGCCTCGCACAAATCTGGCCGGACGAATCAGTGCGCGGTGACGCTGCGAGGTCTCTCTGCGAGGTTGCGCACACTGCGCACCGCGCAGCTTGAGAAACCACTTGCATAAGTTCGTGTAGTCCGGATTTGTGCGAGGCGGGCCTCGCACCTCGCATGCGTCGGTTCTGAGAAACCAAGCCTTAAAGTTATTTTATCTATATTAAAAAATGCTGAACATGTTTCGAGAACCCCCATCATTCTGTCCATCAGCGACCATACAATTTGTAGGCTTGATACCTTATCACCTCAACATACATTCTGAACAAGTTCTTAGTTAAAAACAAAAACTCATCTTTATAAAAGGTTTAAAATTACACAAGTCTTGTCAAATAAGTAAAAACCACAAAATTTTACATAAAAATAATTCTCTCTTCTTAAAATTCTAATAATATCCCCAAAAATAGTGTGTGTCTACAATTAAAATTTATTTCATCTCCTTCCGTTAGAAACTTCCTCCGACTGGCTAGCCTGTTTCTGGTCGGGTATATGATTTGTCTTTCTGTGCATGATGTGTGGCTGCTTGTATAGATATCAAATCGTGAAAAGAAGTGGCTGACCTTGACTCGTACAGGAAGGGATGAAGCTTTATACTGTGAAACTATTTTGAAAATCTGGAAACATGCATGTTATTTCTGTGCCTGTGTAGCTATGCCAGAACAACGTATCAACACACAAAAAGTATGACCTTGTCTTCCTGTAATGGTGGGAAAGAATTTTAAGAAGAAAGAGATGCTTATTTTTATGTAAAAATTTTTAAAATGTAATTAAAATATTTCATTTATTTGATAAGTCTAGTGTTTTCATTCTAACTTATTTAGAATAGTATGACTTTTATTGTTTTTAATTAACAACTCATTTAGAATGTATGTTGAGGTGATTAGGTATCAAGTCCACAAATTGTATGCTCACTGATAGAGAGAACAGCGGGATTCTCGAAACCTGTTCAGCATTTTTTAAAATATAGATAAAATACCTAATGTTTTAACCTGCGAGGGGCACACACATTCTTTATTCTTTCGAAATAGCTTCACAGTATATTCATCCCTTCATGGACTTGTCCACTACACGTGCTTATGTTTGCTGGTCATTTCCACCATGCGCGACTCCTGACGTTTGCTGTCCGTGGTCTTTGTTGTTGGTATAGAAGTGTTTTGCGAGTTTCATGGATGTATTTCTCTTTTCAATAATACAATGCGTTTTGCTACAAAAACCAGTATTTTATACTGGCCGGTCAAACTGACCGTGCGCAGGCCATAACGTGACCACTTGCGGGTTAAGAGCATTGACAAGGCAGAAATACATCTTTTCTTACTACCGGATGCGTGTATGTAAGCTATGGGGAATTTTATGTGTATTATAGTCATCTTATTGTTATAGTCTGAATCATCCTCATAATCAAGACTATTTAGTAATGCTGTATTGTAAGTTAATTTTCTTGTAAACATTTTATATAAAATCGTGTGTTTCCTGGTTAGATTGAAGGAAGGACCTTAATCTTGCATGACAGAGTAAATGTAATCTACTTCAGATGACTCAAAGTTGTTTTTCTTTCACTTGAAGGTGCTTCCAGAACCTCCTTGCGACTGGACGGCTGAACATCTACCTCAGGGCTGTATTCTTGATAGAATTCTGCGTATCCAGAAACTAGAGCAGTTTGGAGCAGACATGATCTATCAGCTGTATTGTTCCTCACAGCGTTATTGTCAGGACTATTCTTACGTTCCAGCCATGTTGCAGGCTGGACAGAATGAGCTGAGCCCAGTACATCGCTACCTGCTGGCCACTACAGCCAAAGATTGCTCCATCATGATAGCGTTCCAACGACTAGACATCCCTCCACCTGTCGATGTACCTGACAGCCATGTGATCCACGACCTTGATGGTCAATGTCACGTTTTTAACATTGGCGTATCGGATCTGGATCCCAAGCCAATATCATGCATCGAGAAGCATTGCAAACGTGACTGCGACATTCTATCGGCCTGTCTCGAAGTGTTTGAGACTCGGAACTCTCAAATGCAAATCTAGTCATCCATTCTAAATATTAATACTGTATTTTACGTAATATCAAAACATCATTTATATTGAATTTATTTTTATAAGTATCTATTGAGCATGTCGGAAGGAGTGTTTTTTACTCCCTGTCTTTGAAAAAATATATCTCCAATTACATTTATTATATTGAATATAATAAAGTAAGGAAATAAATGAAATTAATAAGTGTCTTATATTTTCATAAAGTATTTTGTTCTTTTTATGTGAGTTTCTCTTCCTAATGTTACTTTGTTGATTGTTTGGAGGAAGACTTGTATTATGTGATAATTAAGAATGAAATGATTTTGAATGACTCTGTTCACTCAGTTCCTCTTATACCTTCCTGAACACCTATCAAGTCACTTGAATATATAATTGAGCGTATCCTTTCCTTCACTATTTTGAAATATTTGCTTCACGGTTTGAGAATACAATGCAAAGCACAACCTTCTGCTCTTGATGGCATAATTTGAAAGAAACTCTGTACAAAATAAGTTTCTCTAACTTACTGCTTTTGCTGAATGAACATTAAATCCATAATCTGAATAAGCTTGAGGATGTCTTGGAAAAAAGATTATATGAATATAAATCTAACCTAATATGTACAATAAGTTTCTTGTTGCCAGAGCAAAGGCAATCAGTTATAGGGATATTGATTTGCATTAAGTTGATCATGAGAAGAGTTCTAGCAGAAGGCTATATAAGTTTACAATCTTAATACATCTTCTTTAATGACAGTCATATTAAGTGATAGAGCCATGCAAAGCAGATAGGATGAGGCTAGAGAGCTTATCATAAGGTGAAACCTCCCAGCTAGCATTAGTGCACCAGTTCGGTGCACATTTTCAAGAGGCTTAACCGCCATGCCTAACTTCTGGTGTAGGCTTAGTCATTGGACAGCTGCTAACAGCCTGCCTGTCTCTTCCGCCTGCTCACCTATATACATACATCACAGTCTCCTCAGAGTGCTGGCTGGGAAATACGTCGTGTTCCCGAATACCCGCTGTGTAGCATGCCGACTTCAAACGGATGAAGTGGCACCACAATAGTAAGGATCTGGATTAATAACTATATATCACCTTGCAAAGTAAGTCAATGACAAAATAATAAAAATTTCTAAGAACGAAAGGTAACTTTGGAACCACAAAAATAATTCTTCCAGCACTTGATATACAAACGCAAATGAAGGATATCAATATTATTTTTCCATACAATTAACGGATGGTGAATGGAGAAGGTCAAGGCCCCCCTCCCACGTACACCAAGGTGCCTCCATCCCCACTATTCCCAGTGAATCTGTGGGCAGTCGCCAGCTGAATGGCACATAACTTTCTCTTGGTAGCCATAAATATGAACTAAAAATATTACATTCAATAAATTTGAAAAGAACATAAATCTTTCCCATTAATCAGTTCAGGCTAAAATGAAATTACAAATTGTGGTATTTTTCTTGTGGATTGACTGGGATAAATTAGACCTACCAACTTTCTTCCCATGTGCACACAGGTCGATACAATTCACTGTTAATGGAAGACCAAGCTGCCTTCCAATTCGTCCATTTGATCGAAATGTGACTGCGTGTTATCACTCTGTGTACCATGTGATGTAAGAAGCATGCTTACCATTCTTGAGAGGCTCATCAGACGCGTTTCATGTGCAAGACATTGACAAGTCCTCAGGAGTAAAGAACTGTACAAACAAGGCTTTTTGCAGATGACAGTATACTGTTCGTTCATTCGTAATCGGTTTACCCTCCAGGATCGGTATACTTTATAGAGTAATATATAAACTACAGGATGTGAGCAACTGCAAAAAGACCTTGTCAAAGATGTGCGATGACAAACATGATGAAAAGTTTCACCAGGAAGAAAAGTAGTTTGTGGGGATTACTGTAAGAACCTAGGTGTTAATATAAGAAAAGATCTTCATTAGGGTTATTATAATAACAAGGTTGCAGTTATCTTCATATGGTTTATTTTATGTAGTGTATGGTTTTTATAACTGGGAGTGTCTGAGGATGAGGACATGTTTAGCTTGCCTGGTGCATGGGTAACCTGCATGTTGGGATGCGAGATAACAAGGTAAGGAGAGGGTGAAACCTGGTGTCGGCACATAGTGTACTCCTATTGAATAACATCAAGGGGTTTGCTCAAAGGCTTAACACCTCCATCTGATAGACAAATCGCCATTAACCTCTTAGCATAAAAGCCCAAGTATATTCGGGATTTTATATCTATACTAATATATAAAGAGGTAAAGTTTGTTTGTATGTAATGGCTAATCTCAGGAACTGCTAGACTGATTCTAAAAATTATTTCACTAATAGAAAGATACATTATCCCTCGGTGCTATAGGCTATATTTTATTTTCAAAACAATTCGAGATGGGGGAAAGGGGGCGGGGGGGGGGGGGTGACACGGTGAGATATAAAAATACTAGGCTAATATAGGCGAAATATTGAATTTGTCGTACAAGGACGTGACAAAGCTCATTTTAAGCCCCTTGACGCAAAGAACAAAACTCGGTAAGCCCTACGGGCCTGAAAACCACGTTTTAAGGCAAAACCTACCGTTATTGAGGTATTGGCACCACACTACCCCTGCTCTAGGAATCGGATAAAGAAATGAACTTTCGTAACCATGGCAACATCAGCTCCAGCATGTTTACAACAGCGAGATTAACATTTGGTATTCAGAATCTCCTTTAAAATAAAAGAACACAATTTTTTTTTTTTTCAGGAAAAAACCACTTAAGGGGTGAGAGTTGAAAAGAAGTGAAGGAGTTGAATTCTTTATATCTCAGAAATGGAAGATGTTGCAGACGTTAAAATTGGTGGGCTGTACTTGACTCTCTTTTAAAAATAAATGAACCCACTTTTTCTGGAAAATCCACTCAAGGAGGTGAACATTTTTTAAAAAGCGGGTGATATTTTAAAATGAGTATCTTCTTCTCTTCTACCGGTTTTCCCACACCTGTGGGGTCACGGGTGCGAACTGTGTCGCACTTGTGGATTTAACGCTGTTTTATGACTGACTGCTCTTCCTGACGCCAATATGTAATAATTACTATTGCGTATTCCTCTTGTGGTTGGTAATGTGGAGTGTTGATTGAATATGAACAGGAGTGTGTGGGGACAAACACAAAAAACCTGTCCTTGAGCCAGAAGAATTAATCACACGCGATTAAAATATCTGACCCAGCCCGGAATCGAAACTGGAACTCTGTGAACCGAAGACCTCAACGATGAACTCTCAGCCAAGGAGTGGGTCAGTTTTTAAAATTAGTGTAACTATCTATAGTATATCTCAAACTTAACATGTTACAGGCGTGAAAATAGGTATTTGTAATCTCCTTTAGAAATAAAGAACTTTTTTTTTTTTTTTTTTTTTGGACCGTTTCTCATACGTAGAATTCCATGTGGCATGTTCCAGATTTAGCTCCGCCAGTAGCTTGGTCACCTTAGCCCCAGCCCCAAAAGGCAATGCCACAAACGTGGTTTACAAAGAGGTTCTGGCATAAATGAAATGCAATTTTTCAGCAAGTTTTTATACTTTAGGGATTTTCAGATAATGTATTAGTGCAGTACCAAGGAACAATTAACTTTTATCAACTTACAAATTCCTTGCGAGCGAAGCCGTGGGTAAACAGACAGTATTTACATAAAATAACAACTTGTGTAAGGAGTGTGATGTAGCATTGTGTGTGTTGATCCTTGTTTTAGGGCATTTCACACAGCCACAAACATATGAACAATGCCTTTCTTGTGCGGTATTGAGTGTCATGTTATCTTATGTGCTATCTGTTTAATGCTGTGTTATTTTTTTTACATGTAAGTTAAAAGAAGAACCCATAAAAATATCACAAGTATACTCGGGATTTCAAGACAGGATCTTTTCAGTGACATATTTCATTGTTAAGTTGGCAAATTTTACTTCCATTGTTACTACTGCCATTGTTTTTCAAAAAAAGAAAGATAGGTAAAGAAAAGGATCACAATGTTGTAAATAATTGCTATGTTAAGACGTTAACAGAATCATATGCTCTTTCTCCATGCGAGCACTGCGGAGAAGTTTGAAACTGAACCCAGGCTTTTGTCACACAATCTAGTGATTAGAAATTGTATACCACCATCCCTCCTACACTGCCGGCCAACATTCTGATGGTGAAAGTTTTTTTGTATCAAGGGGACTCTAACCACCTAACCATTAAAAACTTCATGTTTTAATGCTTAATGATAAATGTTCACCAGATGAGCTTAAAACGATGAGGTGTTTGTACTAACGATGTGAGGAGAAGGCATATGAGTGTATCAGTGGTAAGACCCCAATTAGAGTATGCAGAGGTGTCAACCTTTGAAGTGGCTTTTCAGTAATCCCTCCTGCCGCTCAAAAAAATTGTGTCAAATACAAAGCATCCTCCTCCCTTCTGGATAATGGCACTGCCTTTGCCCTTCCTGACAGCAGTCTATTCTAAAATATATCATATTACACAATACAGTTTACATATTATTAGTCAATTCTGTCATAAAACATTTTGTAGCTTGCTTTGAACCGTACAGCTGCTTTTCAGTGTGGGTTTTCTTGAAACACCCTTTCCCCTGTGGTAACATTTTCGATTTCTGAACAATAAGCGATTCCAATGTGCTTAATGTAGTCCTGAAGTCCTCCTGGTTTTTTTTTTTTTTTTTTTTTTTTCCTACTAACATTGAAAACTCTTTCTGTGGGAGAGTTACTGTCAGATACACTTGATACTGCAATAATGCAACATTATATGTTATAGCGGAGACAAGCAGAGTAGAGCTTCTTCATTCACAATTTCACCACGCTCACGGGAAAGCAAAAAGATGTGACGATCAAAGTATCATCGCCAACTCACAAGCATTGAAACTAGGAAGGTTGAATAGTAATAACTGAAAGGGGTAATTTTTTCTATTTTTCCTTTTTTCTGTAGAAATTATTTTGTTTGTGATAATGTTGCTTTTCCATAATAATTTCCCCTTTGACCGTAATGTCACGATCATGAGGGAAAATCCGTAACAATTACGGATAATCCATAACAGTGTCCACCTCTGAGTATGGTTCAGCTGTATATGGACCTTCTCCGACATTGCTTGATTCAAGAATTGGAAAAGATCCAAAGGAAAGCAGCATTATTTGTTCTGCATGATTACCAGTAAGAGTAGTGTTACAAAAATGTTGTAAACATTGGGCTGGGAAGAATTGAGAGTATGTTTGTAGTCTAGGGAGATGTTCGATCAATTCGCTGGAATTAAAAATAGGAAAGAATTTCCACCAATCAATACTTGTTTTTTAATGCTTATATTAAGCTACAGGACCGGTTTCGACCCCATATACAAGGTCATCTTCAGCTGAACCATGAATACATATTTATATGATGAAGCTTTGATTAAATTGCATTGTCAAAGGAATGTTATATGATGTGCATTTAGTCACATACAAATGGGGCATGTCTTATCGTGAATTGGCATATATGTCAGTATGTACAATATTGCAACTGTATGTCTAAAATATTATGTTGAGGTCCTAAAATTAGTGTATAAAACATATCATGGATACAAGAAAAGGATTGAGAGTCACCAGTGGAGTAGACAAGAGAAGAGGATACTGAATATCTCGGAAGAAGAGCGGGAGAGAAGAAGAGAAAGGATGAAGAGGTTCTGGGAGGAGAAGAAGAAAATGCAATCCGTGAAGGAGCTGTCCGTGGTCCTACAGAGGCCGTAACGCAAGAAGAAGAAGAAGATCTTCACTTAAACTAACTTATATATATATGTACAGGATAAAATACAATATATGAAAAACATTTCGTGCACATGAACATTCGTATCTTGCTTGTTGGTCAACGAGAGTTCATACAGTTGCAATATTGTACATACTGACATATATGCCAATTAACGATAAGACATGCCCCATTTGTATGTGACTAAATGCACATCATATAACATTCCTTTGACAATGCAATTTAATCAAAGCTTCATCACATAAATATGTATTCATGGTTCAGCTGAAGATGACCTTGTATATGGGGTTGAAACCGGTCCTGTAGCTTAATATAAGCAATAAAAAACAAGTATTGATTGGTGGAAATTCTTTCCTATTTTTAATTGTGTAATTCGTCAATATTGAAATGAAGATTATAGATTACAATTCGCTGGAAGTATGTACTGTACCAGGAAAGCCTAGGTCCTGGCCCATATCAATCGAAAGAAACGTTATTCCAGCATGTGCCAGACTCCACGAGTGCACTAGGCGAAGTCAAGTGACGTCACCTGTCACTCGAAGCTCACCTTCCCTAGAGATATTTCTCGAAAAGAATTTTCTTTTCGCAAGCTTTTCAACGCCTTAACCAATTTCAAAGGGACAAACGCTGAATTGTAGCCGACGTCATAAAAGTTAATCCCTGTGAATTTCGAATTAATCCATCCCATGGTTGTTGAGTTATAATTTAAAGTCTAAGAAGATAATGCACTCACGGTCACATGACCAAGAGAACCACCCCTCCCAGCGCCGATATATATGTCAAGGCTAACAAGCAGAGCAGAGCAGTACAAGGACGTATACACAGATGTGTGTGTGTGAGCTAGACAGAGGGGAGACCGACCCTCGTACAGTATGTCCGCACAGTCACGGTGAAAGTACTTGCCGTCGCGTTTCCGGAATACGAAGTTATATCGCCGACAAAATTATAAAAGACGTCACACTGTATTTAGTATATCGCGTCGCGACTACGGTCTAATTCTAAAGACATTTGAGAATATAATACGAGTGAACTTATTGAAGTGCGAATACCAAATATTTAACGTTCACAGAGTATATCATTACGTATGGACTTAGTTTACTTTACATAATATTGAACTTCTACAATGAACAGAAACTAATGTTTAGAATTACCAGGACTCGTTTCTTTTCGAGCATTGAACTGTGTTTTTTTTTATTCACGTAGTGTTCATGCCATATTAGTATACGACTTACAGTAGTAAACTGGGTGAATACTTAGAACTTTTTCTGAGGTAATATGACGTTATAATAAGTAGATAATCAGAAAATAATCCTTAGGGACTTAATGACCGTGTTCAAAGACTGTGATTATAGACTGTGATTTGCCTTTTTTTCAAGTGTGAACTGTGTAATTATGGACGTTCTTAGTAACGACTTTAAATAGTATTTCATACAGAAAGGACTGTGATTATTCATTTAACGTCTTAAAGTTCAATTACGCCATAAACTGTGTTCGACAGTACATGACAGTGTCAGTGATAACTACTCGCACTAAGTGAATTTTCCGTGTGCGAAAAATCACCTTAACGAGCTACAATTCTACACAATCCAGTTCCAGCAATCATCACCTCATCGAGGGACGTCAACATGGTGTGTTAATGGAACATCGCCGATCCTGATTCTCCACGGAACATTCCAGACATCCGTCCTTCAACATTTGTAGCAACATTTCTTTCATTAAGTGAGTAGTAACAAACTGACTAAAATTTTCTCATTAATTTGGAACAGTGGAAACTTCAGTGCCGTGTGTGAACAAATATTTCAGAGTTCTCATAATTTCTCAGAAGTTCATCTTTTGTGATTAATTTAATTTTCAAATTTAATTTTCATATCTCATAGAAGAACTTTAGGCTTTTCAAGTGTGCTATACATTAAGGTTTACAAACTGACAAACTGAAAAACTTTCAACAGAAATTTAAATTCTCATGTCAATTTGCAATTACAAGTGTGTGCTCATATTTAGAAAGACTTTAGGTGGAAATCTAATACCTCGTATTCTCACATATTAAAGACTTTGGAATCAGTGACATTCATTTAATTTTCATGAACAGAATTCAAGAAGATTACGTTTAAATTTTTAATTTCACTGCCAGATTTGAGTCCAATAATCATATTGCAGGGTGAAGAATCAATAAATTGTTTTTTAAAAAATTTATAACCATCTATTATTCGCTCTGCGAGTCTATCCTACTCTGTATCGGCTCCAAAACTAAGTTCCACTCCCTGAGGTCCTACTCATGCCCTTTACCCAAGAACTTTTCCTGATACAGTACGTTTGGTCATATTTTCCATTTTTGGATAATATTTAGCTACTTTTAATAGCATATTTGCCAGCATATTTTTGTGATTTTTAGGTCCAAAATGTCCGAACACTAATATTAATTATATTATGTTTGAGTGTTCTCAAAGTCAAATTTTGCAAAAGTGCTCGATAATACTAATATAATTCGTCCGTTATTGGACACTATAAATTTTCCAGCTAACTCATTCCTGGTTGCCAGCGTTTTGCCCCAGTGTGCTAAGTTGGACTCGTCAGTTGGTAAATAGCACACCTACCAAAACACATGGCTAGCGCATAACGTGGAGGTTACTGTGTAGGCTACTTGGAACCACCGGCAGTGCCAACGCACTATGATGGACTTCGTCTCATTTTCAAAAATTAATGCCTGCCTGGGGTGAAAACGCTGGCAACCAGGAAAGAGTTAGCTGGAAAATTTATAATGTCCAATAATGGACTAACTATATTGTAATTGTAAATTTACTCATTTTGGCATCTTTGGTCACTGTCATTTATGCAGCCCTGAAATTTTATTGGAATTCCTCACACGATACCCCCTGGTAGTCCAGAGTCTTCATGTGGTCACAGTATGCATTTATTTGTGTAGGTATGTTATTCTTTCAAAGATGAAATTAAAAAAAGACAAATTTATTTTTAAAAAATGTGTTTATTTTTCTTACATTAGGTCTTATCATCAGGCAAAACCAGAGTGGTGCATTTATTAGAATGTCTACGGCCAAAGGAACATCCTGATTTAGCCTTGGCTGGTTTGTAGTCCTGACTGTAAGCCCATGGTGCTGGAGTGTCACTCATTGCAGGATTTGAGAAAGGATCCATTTTCCGTCCAGACATGGAAAATTTAGGAGTTTTCCATTTGTAGATGCTGATATCTGGCAGTCCGTAGCTGGCAGGTCCAGGATTCTCGTTCAAAATCTCAGGAACAAGAGTCTTCCTTCCTTTGATACAGGGACCTGATCCTGTTCCTATAACACTGGGTAGGGTATACGAAGCCGGTCCAGGGCTGCAGCTGTTCATGGGCAAGATCGTGCGTCCTATCAGGGAGAATCCTGGGGTACTAAACAAACAAAATGTTTCAGTATTAGAATTCTCTGAACCTACATGTGAGATAACTTCATGAAAGAAAAGGTCAAGTTCCTTGCACACAAGGAATGAGGGTATCAAGTTTTAAAACATAAGAGCCACGACCAGAACATAAATTGATGTTACCCTAATGCTATTGGAGTTGGAAGAAAACAATACTGGTTGATATTGTATGAACTGCAATTGTTGTCATTGCATTCACTACCTGAAGAGGAAAATATTGACAACTATACCTAAAAAAGATGACTTAATTAAAAAACAGAATGACATGTTTCATTCTTGGAAGAACATAATCAGATTCTATCAAATCACATTTGAAAAATGTAGAAATATAAAAAACATTTATGTTCAAATTCTGTTCAATGGCGGAGGATGAGTTTTTCAAGTTACCATGAATCCACTGATGAGATTTAGCAACTTTCAAACAAAAATAAACTATTACTACTGAGCACTCATAAAGTGAGTTTGGTGAATGCAGTGAGAATTGGTGAATTTCATTACAGAATCACCAATATGTGTGAGGACAGATTGCTGACTCAACCAGTGATTTTAACTCACCTGTTGCCATTTTGGTAAAGAATAAAAACAAATACAGTGTGAAGAACTGCTGGATGTCGGAGTAGCAATTTTTGCTATCTGGTGGGAACTGCAGAAACCCGTTAGGCTATACTTAAGATTGCTCAGAAGTCAAACAGTGGGCTACTTGATCAATCAAGATTCAATATAAAAATGCTAAATAGATTGCAGTTTAGAAACGTAAAAAAAAAAAAAAACACATTATGTATGGGCCTACTTGAGATTTGGAACTTACCGTTATGAACTCCTTCATCAGTTCTTCCCCACTCCGTACTAGTCCAACCTAAAATGCAAGGTGGTGTAATACAATGTCATTAGTGGGAGTGCAGCTGGCTAGTTTGTCGGTTAACTTTCCATTATGCCATGCTCCGGTTTGGTCGAAGACATGCTAAACTGTACTTTTAGGTTTTACTGCTATTATTATTACTGCTCCCATTACTATTATTATTATTATAATACTTGTTTGGTAAATTATGTAGGGGTTGGCTAGTTTGCCGTAATTTTCCGTTATGTCATTTTCTTTGAGGTCAAAGCCTTTTTTGGAAATGAACTTGTAGCTTTTTATTAATTTATTTTCGGAAGTAAATTTGGATATTTTCTTAATGTCCATGCATTTGCTTTTATTTTCAATGTGTAAAATGTCTGTGACGATGTCTTGAACTGGTGTGAGTTCTTGTATACGTGCTTTCTGAAGGTTGATGTTTATTTGCCAAGGTAGTCACACCAATAAGAACAAAAAAACAACTTATAAGAGATGTCAAAATTGCATGCAACAACATAACCACACAATACAAAGACATACCGGTATCTTAGAAGTGAAGCTTCCACGGTGTGTAGAATTACAGTATTTAGTTCTTCCAGATTGAGCCGTGTTTGTTGGTTTCTGTATATTCCATACAATTTGCCGATGTTTTGAATACATTGCAGTATTCTTTGTCAAGGCAACAAATACCCCTACTCGATCCGAGGTAATCAGTCTGCCGGGCAGTAATCACACTATGAGAGTAGTTCCTGACCTTGGCCTTATATATCCTACCCTCTCTGGCTAACGCAAGCCCCCTGCCTGCCTCGTGAGAATTCTGGAACGTTATATGTCACAGCCAGGTAGTGGGACTTGCCCACGTTGTTATGTAATTAGAGGTTCATCCTGCGTCTTGGTAGGTGTGGTATTTACCAACTAATGAGCCCAACTTAGCAAAATGGAGCAAAATGCTGGCAACCAGGAATGAGTTAGCTGGAAAATTTCTAATGTCCCATAATGGACCAACTATATTGGTATTGTTAATTTACTCATTTGGAACAAATATTTCAGGTTCCCTATGGGAATCAATATGTTCATCATTCCTTCATCACTCATTCGCTTTATGTCCCAAACCTAGTTGGCTCTTCTCTTTTCTATCAATTTTTTTCCACTCCAATTTCTTCCTGGATTTTCTCATTCCTTATTTTCTCTCTTCTACTCTTCTGTATCAACTTATGCTCCTTAAAAATCCGAAGGTTTCCCAACGGCTCCTAAACGGAACCAGATTAGGAGTATGTATGAAAATTGTTTAATATGGAAACAATAAGTGAAGATAAAGTTGGATAGAGAGCTCTGATCCCTTAACAATATCTGATAAAACACTTCCATTTTCTTTCAAGAGGTATCAATTTCCAATTCACTTAGCATTTTGTATCATGATCTGTTTACCTCGCCCAGTTTTCAACACTTGCCAGTTAGAAGTTGGAATGTCATGAGAGTGATATTTCAATGTTGCAATAGTGCCGAAAGGTGCAAGGGGCTACGTGGTTTGCGTTGCGTAGCTATCAGCTTGCATTCGGGAGATAGTATGGTCGAACCCCACTGTTGGCAGTCTGGAAGATGGTTTCCCGTTGTTTCCCATGTTCACACCAGGCAAATGCTGGGGCCGTTAGCTTAACTGAGACCATGGTCACTTTCTTCCCAATTTAGCCATTTCCTTTATCATCGTCACCGTGAGACTTATATGTATCGGTGTGACGTAAAGAAAATTGTCAAAATATAAAGTACATTGAATGTCATATATAAGGAAATCCTTAAAAAAATATTTTACCCATTGACCATCATGTCTTGAAGGGTTTCAGTTAGTAAATTATTTTTTTAAATAAAAAATTAAAGGTGTTACACTTTTTTTGCCTGTCAATATACAATGGTTCTTCATATGCAATATGAAGAAATAATTAAATTTTTAATGTAATGTTGGTAAGAAGAAAGTGTTTGTAATATTATTTTATATTACTAAATACAGAATATTAATATGTTTGCATGATACAGATCACAGCACTGGTATTCTAGTACTCCTCAAATATTGCTGTTGGATATGCAACATTCTTACCATTTTGAAGTCTATTATTGGTTTATATTAAATGCTAGGGTGGACATGGAGATTAGCAGGAGAGTACAACAGGGCTATGCATTCTACCAAGGTGTAAGAAAACTTGTTTGAATCAAAGAAGTATCAAAGAAAAGTAAAGAGATAATGTACAAAATGTACTATGTAACAGTTGAGACTTGGACTTTGACTAGCAGATGAAGGTGTTACAAAAGAAGTTGGGATAGGAAAGCTAAATGAGAGCATTAGAAAGAATAAACTAAGGTAGTTTGGACATGTAAAGAGGATGGAGGAGAATAGAATTTGAAGACAGATGCTGGAGGCAAAGTGAGAGAGCAAGAGGAAGACCTAGAACAAGGTGGATTGAATCAGTGAAGAGTGGCATAAGAAGACAAAATTCATACTGGGACAAGATCATGGAAGGAAAGAGGAAGGTGGAGAAGATCCATAAATACCCCAACCCAGCAGAAGCTGAATAAGGGGAAATGATGATGATATTGGTTTATATTAATTTAAAGAATGACATGCCGACTTATTGTATTACTAAAACAATAGTAATTAAACTATTTGTATTCTTATTTGTGGTTAAATACTAAATTACATTATTTATACCAAATTTTTCCTAAGAATGTACTTACGTAGATCTAAATTTTCTCTTCATCTCAAACGGAAAGTATGCACCTGGTCCAGGTATCCCGTTGTCGGACTGCCGAGACAGCTTCCTGCCGAGGCTGTACGATGGTGCCTTCTGTGGTCCATAACGAGTACACATGTTGTTGATATTATACTGCTGTGGACCAGGACCAACAGGTGGCTTCTCTTGAGGAAGAGGCTTCTTTATCCCGAACGAGCACCGACTCATCGTCGCAGGCCTGTTCCAAGTCATATCTCGCACTGCACATACGAAAAGGACCATGTTTATTACTGTAAGAATTGTTATTCAGTACTAGTAAAACATTTGCGACCAACATACAAAATGACAGACATTCCATTTACATAATAATACCATCATTTCTCAGCAATTTATGTCTATAATAATAAACAAGTAGCTGGCGATCTCGTTAAGCAATCACGTCAAGGGTTCTATGTAGAAGCAGAGTTGTAGCTTTTGGGAGACCTTTGCAGGTCTTATTAACAGAGTTTTACTTCTCATTATGTTTCTAACATGTTATTTACCACTGTGATGGATGTCATAATAAAGGCATTAAAAAGGAAGGAGCAGCAGGACTTGCAAGCTTTCATCTTTGCACAAGACGACGTGATCTGGGGTGAAACCGAAAATGATGTGGAGGAAAAGCTGCAGAAATGGAGCCAAGAGTTTGAGATATCATTTAAATATCAACAAGAGTAAGACGGTGGTGATGAAGTTACAGAGGGGAGATGACAAACCACAAATCAGAATAAATAACACCAAGCTGGACACCGTTCCTAAGTTTAAGTACTAGGGTAGTACAGTATCAAAAGACAGCCTTGCAAAATATGAGGTGGACAGTTGAATTAGCAAGGCAACTCAATTTTACCACCAAGTAAGTAAGACAACTGCTGTGGGATAAACAAGTACCGTGAAATCTAAGATGACATTACATGAATCACATTATACACCCCTCCTCACGTATAGCTTGGAAAGTATCACGTTAACGAGACAAGATAACTCAAAACTCCAAGCTGCAGAAATGAAGTTCCTACGCACCATGATACAGAAGTTCAGGATTGAAAAAATCTTAAGAAGAGGTGGGAATAGGAAACTCCCTACTAGAGAGGATCCAGAAAGCAAGGCTGAAGTGGTTTGGCCATGTAAGAAGAATCAGTGCAAGCAGGACTGCAAGAAGAGAATATGAATGAGAAGTAAAAGGAAAAAGACCAGTGGGCAGACCCAGAGGAAAATGGACCGATCTGGTGAAGAAGGATGTCGAGGAGTTGAGGACAAGACTGGGAGAACAGTGGTTCAGGGACAGACAAAGATGGAGGGGGCTCGTACATGACATCCGGTCAACTGGAGATGGTCAACAATGACGATGATGATTAACTCTATTGGCCACATTGGACTACTTGAGCCATTCCAGGTTCACTTTCTCTTTGAAGGTTCTACTGTTTGGTTCTTGCGATCTGCCCAGTACTTTCTCATTAGTTCTGATCGTAATTTTCTTAATTTATCTGAAATCTCTTTAGCCTTTCTATGTGTCATTTCTGCTGAAAATTTTATTTTTGTTCTCTAGATCTGCTATCTCGAATCCAACTTGCTAACTTACTTGTCTTATGGCTTTTAGTGCCGGGAGTATCCGAGGACATGTTCGGCTCGCTTCTTGCAGGTCTTTGATGCCCGTGGGTGACCGACACATCTAGAAAAGTATGATGATGATGTAGGGAGAGAGTGAAATCTGGTGTCAGCACATAGCCTACTCCTGTCTAATATTTAATATTAAGAATTTCATTATGGTCCGTATTGAATCTTGATTTACAATGCTTATTGAAGATAAAAGGTTTCCACCTATTCAATACATTGACATAGTGATTCAATTAAGACATCACATATTTATTATAAACATTATGGTGTACATTATGGTACCGGTTTCGGCATCTCGCGTGCCATCATCAGCCATTGAGAAAATTATTGCAAGGTATATTGGATGAATATATAAACTATTAGTACAATATAAAATATATACAGAGCATACTATGCGGATTAGCGAGTCTTACTCCTCACAAACACCACACATCGAGCGATGTAACTGCGTGTGGTTCCTCACAAACACCACACATCGAGTTAGAGGTCCGTGCTGGTTCGAGATCAGTAACCTGTCCATTCCACCTGACATTTAAACAATCTTTCAAGATCTCAACCATCAATATACAGCCTCAGCCATACAATTTTACTTTTTGAACAATATTATGAGTTCAAGCTTAAATTATATCAACATCTAGAGGTTTTATAATAGTCATACAAAGACTGTGATATTTTAAATACGAAGGAAAATTTGTATTCAATATTAATCTTATAACTATGTATTGTGAGGGACTGTTTTTCATAAAAACGTACAACCCATACCTTAACCAAAGAACAATGTTCTAGAAATTATGTATTCAACACGTTAGATGTTATTGAAGGACTGATGATAAATTTTATAAGGAACTCCTTGTACTTTTCTAGGCCAATTACAGACATTTTCAACTATTAACAAAATATTTTGACATACAAGATAATATTGTGTTTTAAGATGTATTTAACTTTCTAAAGATTAATTGGTCTTTCCTACTTAGTCAAATATATTTTAATGTATATATATATAAAAAAGTAAGACTCGCTAATCAGCATAGTATGCTCTGTATATATTTTATATTGTACTAATAGTTTATATATTCATCCAATATACCTTGCAATAATTTTCTCAGTGGCTGATGATGGCACGCGAGATGCCGAAACCGGTACCATAATGTACACCATAATGTTTATGTATAATAAATATGTGATGTCTTAATTGAATCACTATGTCAATGTATTGAATAGGTGGAAACCTTTTATCTTCAATAAGCATTGTCCTGTCTAAGAAATGCTCTGCTGAAAGCTTTACATCTCCATCCAACAGATGAATCACCATCAACAGTGCAATGTCATGTCCTCACTCCATAATTATGAAAACTGCACAGGGGTTTGGAATTAAATCCAGGCTTTTGACACTCAATCTAGCGATTAGAAATTGTATACCACCACGTCTCCTACCCTGTCGGCCAATATTCTGATGGTGAAATTTTTTTCAACCAATGGGACTCAAACTGGCTAACCACAGTATCAGATCATATAGACTTGATGCCTTAACTATCATGGCAACCAGGTGGGATTCGAGTCCAGCTGTTTTGAGATCTTGCTGAATTTCGTAGGTCCATTGTCCTCCTGTCTTCATTCCAAGATTTCTCATCGCTAGTTATTGTAAAATCCTGTTTCCTGGCGGTCACGAAATGAGAAAGAAATAAGAGATTCTTTTCTTCTTTATTGTGATGGTGTTTGGGTCAACCTCTTGACAGACAGTTTCACTGGGAAAGTTTCTCCAGACTTCTTCAACCTGGTATTTTGTATTTATGCAAGTTCTAATTCTTCTTCTTTTAGTTTTGAGGAGCTGATCATTTCTTTTGGTTTTAATTTGGAACAGGGTTTCACAAGAGTAAGTGGCTGCTGGGAGAGTTACGGTTTGATAGTGTTGGATCTTGGAGTCTATCGACAGGCATTTATTATACGTTGACCAGGTTAGAAATTAAGCCTTTTTTTCATTTTGGTAGTTCTATTCGTCCATGTTTCTTTCTCGTTTAAGATGTGTATGATGATTTCTCCAAGATATTTAAATTGTTGAACTATTGTATGTACATTTTTTAAAATCATTTATGAAGACTTTATTTATAGTTAAGGGTTTCATGGGCATGATCTCAGTTTTCTTGAAGATTTTTTTTACAGTTTTTTTTTTTGGTCTGGTGATCTGGGCATCAACTTCTTCCATCTCAAGAGCTAAGAGAGCTATATTGTCTGCAAACCTGAGGTAGTTTGTTCCAATTTTGATTTTAGGTGGGGTTTCCTTTTGCCAAACTTTCATGATGTAATAGAGAGCAATATTTAAAAGCAGTGGGGAATCCGTCACCTTGTATAGGCCGGTTTTTATTGTGAAAGTTTTTGACACTTTTCCTCTGAACTTCACCTTAGAATTTGTGTTGGTTAAAATTAGTTTGATTTTTATTAATTTGGGATGAAAACCGTATTATCTGTGGATTTTTAAAAGAGTGAGTCTATGGATCCCATCATATGCTTCTTTGAAATCTACAAATGAGACAAAGATCTATTCTCCAAGTTCTGGTTCCAGAGTGTTTTTGATCTTGTAAATTATGCGAGAGAAAATTCTGTATGTGCTGTGCAGAAGTGTTGTTCCTCTGTAATATCAATAGGTGCCAAAATTTTGTCCCTCAGAATTCTTTTACATTCTGGTAAACCTGCTGACACAAGGCTGGCATATCTGAGCTCCTTTACCATAAAACTGAACTAGGATCGAACCTGCCAAATTGGGGTCAGAAGACCAGCGCTCTACCATCTGAGCTACTCAGTCTGGCAACACATTAATTATTTTCACTTCACTGATGCATTATTCCTCTGAAACTACTGAAAATCTTAGTGCCAGCAATGCGACAACTCTTGACTTTGAAACACTATTATGTTGATGGGAACGGATCATCAGTAGGAAGACTGAAGCAACGCTGTCTTCATACCCTGCACAACCACCTCAAGGCCCCGACCAGGGCTAAGATCATAAAAAATGGTGATATAAAGCGAAAGTAGTGAACACACTCTCGGAGCAGGATAAATGCACAAGAAGAAGATTATGATGATGATGAAGATTATTTCCCAAACTACACACAACTATATTAGACATTCTTGTTGTCAAGCACTGTTGTTCACCAATTGATCTTGAGGCTAAATCAAATGCTACAAAATATTTTTATTTTCTGTCTTCAGTGTAAAATTAGGACTACAATAAGGGGGAAGGGGGGGAAGAAGGTGATTGGTGGTGGTGGTGATTTGTTTTGTTAGAATTTTCTATACATCGCTCCCAACACAGATAGGTCTTATGGCAACGATGGGGTTGGAAAGGCCTGTGGCCTTGATTAAGGTACGGTCCCAGCATTTGCCTGGTGTGAAAATGGGAAACCACAGAAAACAGTCTTCAGGGCTGGGGTTTGAATTCACTATCTCCCGAAGCTGATAGCGACTTGACTCAAGCCGCGTGGCCATTTGCTCGGTGGTGAATGTTTCAAAAGGAAACTGGGCAACCATCCTCTAACACCAATCAGAAGGAAAACAAAAGGAAGAGGTCAGACCAGTCAAAGAGGTATCAGCAAAAGAAGGAGGAAGACTATGGAGGGCATAAAAATAAAAGGTTCTCTAGGCCTCACGAGCCTAATACCTTTGGGATTGTAAGAAAACAAGAGTTGACCAGTGGATGTCAGATATGAGACTAAAGTGAGGAGTCTGGTATAAGCAAGTGAAAGCAATGCCAGATTCAGCTAGATGCCCCGTGGTCACCAGCCCATACTCCCCAAGGCAAAAGCCCATAAGAGTACACCTCTTATAAGAAGCAGAGGAATACCATGTATGTGCAAGAAGTTTACTTTGACAGCTCGCTCAGTGAGTGGATGGTGGTTATTGCTTTTAGAAGGAAGTACAACTGGGGAACCATCCTCTATTATCACTAAGCAGAGGACATAATGGAAAAGGACCAACCCTTCAAAAAATGAAGGTAGAGAAGCGGCTTCAAAGGTCATGAAAATGAAATGCTCCCTAGGTCTCGCAAAAATTTCATCTTTCCTATCTGACCTCAATAGTGTAAGTGATGAGTTAAGCACAAGAGGAAGCAGGTCTTGACTAGTCGCCAACCCATGCTTCCAAACAGACAGCCCCTGGAATCCCCACATTAAGCCGCCTCTTACAATAGACACAGAGGAATAGGACGTGTTACATTTGTTGGCTTAGAATGATGTAGTGCCAACAAAGGTTTTGAGGAAATAAGTGGCCTTGGTTGCATACAGAAATGAAAGTGGACAGGTGGTGGTGATTATTGTTTTAAGAGGAAGTACAACTGGGCAACCATCCTCTATATAACACTAATCAGAGAGAAAAAATGGAAGGGGTCTGACACTTCGAAAACTGAAGCTATCGGCCAAAGAAAGACAAGGACCACGAAGGGCGTGAAAATGAAAGACTCCCTAGCCCTCGCAAACCTAATAGCGCCGGGGTCGGAAAAGAACAAGAGTTGACCAAGAGAGGTCGGATAGGATAGATGAAAGTGAGGAGCCTGACAGGTGGTGGTGGTGGTGATTAATGTTTTAAGAGGAAGTACAACTAGGCAACCATCCTCTATATAACACTAATTAGAGGGGAAAAAAGGAAGGGATTCGACACTTCGAAGAATGAAGATATCGGTCAAAGAAAGACAAGGGTCACGAAGGGCGTGAAAATGAAAGACTCCCTAGCCCTCGCAAACCTAATAGCGTCGGGGTCGGAAAAGAACAAGAGTTGACCAAGAGAGGTCGGATAGGATAGATGAAAGTGAGGAGCCTGACACAAGTGGAAGCAATGCCAGGACTCAGCTGAAGGCCCCGTGGTCGCCAACCCACCTCCAAAGTTCAGAGCCCCTGAGGCCCCTTTTAGTCGCCTCTTACGACAGGCAGGGGATACCGTGGGTGTTATTCTACCGCCCCCACCCACAGGGGGATGAAAGTGGACAGGCTGAGAAACTAATTTCAAGGACATTACAATCACAAGATTGTATTCTAGAATTAGAAGATCTAGAAGAAGATGTAGAATTGTGCTTGACCCAGAGGTCCTAATATTTTGAAAGAGCAACATTTTCTTGCCAATTATCTGCATATAATAATAATGATAAATATCTACGAATTAAAATCTAGGGTGTTTTATGAGAAAGTCACGTGTTTTTGAAAACTAATGGGTGGGATTCAATTAGCTACCAATGGCGAAAGTTTGAAGCCTTACTGACTTACCGTAGAATACGATTTTTCGGAGGACCTACTTGGTCAAAAGAAACACGCGGACAGTGTTTTCAACAGCTGTGTAGCGCATGCGTGTACTCTGCCAGGATCGTATAGCTCATTCCACGTTAATTTTGTGTGGCTATTTCTCGCCGGGTGCAGCCCTTTAAGGCAGACCCTCCAATGAGGGTGGGCGGCGTCTGCCATGTCTAGGTAACAGCGTGTAATTGTGGTGGAGGACAGTGTTATGTATGGTGTGTGAGTAGCAGGAATGTTGGGGACGGCACAAATACCCAGTTCCCGAGCCAAGGGAATTAACTCGGTCGGAAATCGAACCTGGGACCCTCTGGACCAAAGGCCTGCACGCTAACCATTTAGCCACGGAGCCGGACAAAAAACTTGTGTCCTCATCCCGAGGTAGTGCAGGTCTTTTCAGGCACACCCCCAATGGAGGTGAGCTGCATGTACCCAACCACCTACCAGCCCTCCTGCCATTCTTCAACTTCTGGCAGCACCGAGAATCGAACCCGGGCCCCCGAGGACGGCACCTACTAACACTAACCGTTAAGCTACGGAGGCGGACATTCCACGTTAGGAAAGAGTATTGCTCTTATGGACCTACAAGGAGTGAACACACCCCCTCTTAAGACCCCATAATTCCTGGAGATTATAGAATATTATACGGTAGGCCTACTGTACTTCGTAATTTATTATGAAAGACAGATAAAAAGGATGAGACATTTGCCCGTGAGTTATTAAGATAACTACATACAGTAACATTTTCTTTTCCATAAATACATTTGCAGGGAGGACAGCTATCACTTCGTTGCCTTCATTTACCTTCTGTGTTGCTCGGGTACAAACCTCGTGTAGACCTACTCCCTCACTCTGTGAACCGCCGGCAGCTCACATCTGCAGTGAAGTCATCTGCAGTATTTATTTGTTGCGTGTATGTTTTTAGGCATTTAAATCGGTGCGCAATTATCTTGTGTTGAGTGAGAGTTATACGATAAGCCTACCGGTAGGTGGGTGATTTTTCTTTAACATTAATACTGTGATCTTTTGTAGAGTCATCTACAGTAATTATTTGCTGCGTCTTTTTTCTAGCCTTTATTGCCTGGAGAAATTTGTTAAATACAATCAAATGCATCCCTCACCACTGACTTCAATGATTGGAAGAACGGAACATAGGAATTTCCACTACCATCGTGATTAAGCCTTCATGTTAATGTTTAAAAGACGGGGCAGTGAATTGTGCAGAGTTGACCGCCGTCTGCTTTCTCAGTTCGAATTATTATTATTATTTAGCGTATGGCATTTGCATGACATGTAGTGATATAAAAGTAAATAAATACGTAAAGAAAACAAAATATTAGGGCAGCTCAATTATGCGAATAATGTTCAAAGTTGTAAGTTACATAAAGTTCATTGATGCATACAACGGCCTCAGGAGTAGCCATGATGACATCCTTCCAATCACCAGTCCGAGCTCGCCGCTCACATTCATGAGCTATGTATTATTATTTAACAGTATTAGTGTTTGATATTTTACCTTGGAGGCATTTTTGTCTTATCAAGTTTAAGGAAAGGGGCGCAAAATTATTTGGGCCCAGGGGTGTTGCAAGAATTTAATTCGGCCCTGGATCCAGGTAACAATTCATGACCAGGCCGAGAATCAAACCCGTGGCCTCCGGGTAAGAGGCAGGCAGGTTACCCCTACGGGCCCAATCTTACACACTGTTACGGCAAAAAAAGTGATAATAGTACAGGTAATAATTATAAATATATTGTAAATAGTTATATAGTTTTAATAACATAGGCCTAATAACGTCCGGACCTAATTCCTTGGCAGCTGCTGGAATAAGTGGAAGTTTCTCGAAAACAGAGTTAATACGGTGGAATAATAAAATAAATGACATAAAATGTATCGTTTACTGCGCACGTTTGTCTCTTTCATTGTTATAAAAACGTACCGGTATCCTACGCACGAAACGCTATGTTTTCAAGAAAACTGTTCACATTCTTTTGCATCCAAAACAAAGGTAAGCAAAAGAGAAATAATATATGCAGGACCAAACGGGAAAAGAGTGCTTATCAAATATCACTGAGAAAACACCATGAATACAGTTATCAACAAAAATGAAGCTCTAAAGTCAAAACGTAAAAGACAGAAGACAGAGAATTTTAACCTCATATCATGTCTGGTAAAGAGAACATGGTCAATTATTATAAACACACAAAATTGTACGCAGATCTGACAACGTCAAAAAGAAACGCACAAATCTTAAATCATCATATAGTGTAATAAGGTATAAGAAACCACAGTTTAAATATCTACTAACCGTGAAAAGAAATGCCAAATCCGTTTCTGAAAGTCTGCTAACATCCATACGCTACGGAACAGTCACCATCGTTTCACGAAGAAGGAATAGAAGTCACGTTTAAGAACGTAATTCACTCTTCCAGCATACTGCTCAAGGTTCTGCCCTACAGTCAGATGACAGGAAAGTCTCAAGGCTTTGCTTGTAAATTGCAACTTGGTCTTGGATTACGCAACGCTATCCAAGGACCGTGCAAGGAATGACGCCACCTACATTCTTACATCCTCCTTGATTATAAAATGTCAAGAGGGCATGCTGAGATACAGAGGTTACTGCCTGTTACATGGGTGCGAATACTGAATACTAGAATGCTTTTGGGAGTGTCGGAGGCGCAAGTTTCGATTCTCGGCCAGGTCGGTGAGAGTTTTATCTGGATCGGAATCCACTTAGCCAAGGAGCTGGACTTTTCTCACGTGGGCTAACTGGTTAGTATGCTGGCATTTATTCTACGAGTTCGATTCCTGATCGGGTCGAGAATTTTAAACTTTATTGGTTATTACAAATGTGCAGGTAGCCCATGGGCATCAACTAGAAAGACATGCCATACGTCAGAACAATCTGATGTAAGATAGCATCCCTGGTCTAGGAAGCTAAAAATAACGATAGAGAGGATTTGTAGCGCTGACCACGCGTTACCATGTCAATCAACCAATGATCTGCATTTATGACTGTCGCCCAGGTGGCAGATTGCCTATCAATTGTTTACCTAGATTTTTCTTAAACGTTTTCAAAGAACTTGAAAATTTATCGAACATTTCCCTTAATAATTTGTGCCAGTCCCTTGCTCCTCGCCCTATAAATGAATATTTACCTCAATTTGTCCTCTTGAATTGCAACTTTATGTTCATATTGTGATCTTTCTTATTTTTAAAGCTCCGCTCAAGTTCATTCGTCTACTAACGTCATCCCGCGCCATGTCTCCACTGACAGCTCGAAACATACCACATGCTTGAGCATCTCGTCTCATTTAAACGAGAGTTTAGAGCAAGTCTAATATTCCTTAATTCAGGGCCTCAGGCCTACTACCCTTATCTTACCCGCTGTAGGAATTTACTCCGCTGGCAACTCGCACAGATGTATTAGCAAACCACTGGTAGAGTTTGGGGTAACAAAGTACAGGTACCTACAGTCTATGATAAGATTGCCATTAAAGTTTAAAACATCACGATGAGCAGTTTGGAAGAAGAGGGTGAGATTGAATCGCAAGCAAGTAGCAAGTTTCATAGGTATTATAAAAGAAATAGGTTATGTGCAAGTGTATGTACAAAATTAAATTTGGATCCGATATAAATGAATCAAAACAACAAAAAGTCAACACGATGAGTTACGTTGATAACCAGCATGGATTTAAGGAGAATGGGCAACAAGCACATCAGTCTAAAAGGAAAACACAGTCATTGAACAAGTGGCCGCAGGTTTGGGTCACGTAGCTAATCAGCTTGCATCCAGGCGATAGTGGGTTCGAATCCCACTGTCGGCAACCCTAGGATTTTTTTCCGAAGTCTATCTTGACACCAGGCAAATGCTGGGGCTGTACCTTAATTAATGCCACGGTCGCTTCCTTCCCACTCTTAGCCCTTTGTCGCCATAAGACCTATGAATCCTCTAGATTCAAAACCCCCTAAAGACCATTAAACAAAAAAAAAAAAAAAAAAAAAAAAAAAAAAAAATTGAGATAAGCATAGCAGTAGATTTGCAAGGATGAGTTCGATCGGTTGGTGAAGCCCTGAGTCTCAAAACTCGCTAAGTTACATGGAACGAGCTTTTGAAAATCACTGTTAAATTCAAAATCCTCTACATCCACCACCAGTTACTTTCAAAAGCCTCTGTGTATCAACCTCATTTTCTTTAAATTGTTTATCAACCAATGAGAAATTCCAGATATATTGAGGAATAAGAATGACGTCACTTGTTTAGCAGTGCAGCCAACTCTTGCAATCTTCTCTTAACTGCAGATTTTCGTATACTAATGGACCCGAATGAAGACAAAACAAGATGATTATCAGAGGATAATTTCAACATATTCACGAGGATTTTGACTAAAGTAAAAGGCTTAATCACTGGATAAAGGACAAGTTTGTCCGTTCTTTCTACCTCGGACAAGAGAATTCTAAAGCAGTATGTTGGCAATATGCGTTACTCTGATAGTAAGTGGATTAAGGAAAAAGCGATTTGTTGTCCGTTTCCTTGGCATCATTTATTGAAAAATGAGGGACTCCAACCCACTGCCTGCTCGATCTGCATCCGATGGCTGCTTAAACTGCCTGCTTATTCCATACTCAAACGTGTAACACGCCTTACAAACAATCTGCCGCTAGATGGCAGCAGCAAACGTACCCATTTACCGCGTGAATACAACTAGATAAGCATACCAGCAAAATTTAAAATCTGAAAATAAGAGAATTATTAAAGAATTTTACGTATAAAGTGGTGCTCTAGAGAGTTATAGTTTCAGCACTTTTCGAGAAAGAGGTTTCGATGAACAAGAAAACCTGGAAACTTTGTCTGTATGGTACTTCCCTACATTACTAAGTAGAGGTTTCACGACTTTGGCCAGCACAGTTTCTGACACAAGTTCCTGGTGCTTATTGTTACTAAAACACTTTAAAAACTTACATTGGCACAAAGAAGGTAGAACATAGTTTTTTTTATAATCTGGAGCAGACTTGCAGATTTCTTGCAGTACGGTAGAGCCGCCGCAGCAAATTTCTGAAGCCTCATAATTAGGCCAATAAATCGTTGCTAGGGCTAGCGCAGCTATCAATGGGGATGAATTAAATGAGGTAGAAACGTTATTCAGGCACGTGCTGCATTCTGTTTTTTCTTCGATTACACGCACTAAATAACCACACACTAATCCCCGGTAAGCAGTTTCCGAAGTGACACACACTGACTCAGGGGGCTCACGAAAATCTTCTAGTAAATCAAGTACATACTCAGGGAATAATAATAATTGACGGCCTATTAGGCGACTTGCATATCTGTGAAGATGAAAGCCCTGCCTAGGATGATTTCTAATGCTGAAGATGCCATACACACCCCAGCCCCCGAGCCACTGGAATTAACTAATTAACTGAATAGGCCCAACTTGCGTAAATAGTAATAAAAAGAGCAGTATATTGACACGATATTATACTGCTAGCAAAAGACTCGTAATGGATTCTTAATCTGCTTACCCTCCAGGGTTGGCTTTTCCCTCGGACTCAGCGACTCTACCGCCTCAAGGGCAGTGTCCTGGAGCTTCAGACTCTGGGTCGGGCGGATAAAACTGGGGAGGATGACCAGTACCTCGCCCAGGCGACCTCACCTGCAATGCTGAACAGGGGCCTTGGAAGGGTGAAGGAAGCTCCCGGCATTTGCCTGGAGGAGAAGTGGGAAACCACGGAAAACCACTTCCAGGATGGCTGAGGTGGGAATCGAACCCACCTCTACTCAGTTGACCTCCCGAGGCTGAGTGGACCCCGTTTCAGCCCTCGTACCACTTTTCAAATTTCGTAGCAGAGTCGGGAATCGAACCCGGGCCTCCGGCGTTAGCAGCTAATCACACTAACCACTACACCACAGAGGCGGACAATGGAATCTATGACAGCATATTATTCCGTTTTGTATCTTCACATTTAACAGTACAGTGTCCCCAGATATTATATTACTTAGTATGTAATACTTCAAACCTTATGCTTACCATTTTCTGCAATGGTGTTTGAAGAGCTCTTGTTAGACGTCTCTGTGCTTGAATCCCTTCTCTTAATCATCGCTGAAATTAGCGGTTGTTTATAAGCTGGATAATCAGGGAAAGGGCTGGGTACAGATCCTGTTTTTAATTTTCGTGTTTTGCTGGTCACTTTGAAATCGTCATTTACGAAATGTAGACTGCAAACCACGGAATAATCAGAAGGAATCCATTTACTTCCCTTGCTGTTTCCTTCCCTGGATATAATACTTAACCACTTTCGACGCAATTGTGTACTTGAAGGTATATCATGGAATGAAATATCACGGCATTCTGGTTTCCCTTTCTTTGATTTGCAGAAAAGCACGCAGCAGTACACCATTTTCACTGAAAACAAGTACAGTCTATCCTATTTCCCGCTATTTCATTCCGACAGGTCTGGAGCCGGTTAGTGCTGCCACCTGCTGTGGGCATTTGTAAACGGAGTGTTTCATTTAGTACTATGTTAAAATGTTGTAATGAGCAGGCAGTATAAGCAGCCATCGGATGCAGATCGAGCAGGCAGTGCTCCAACCACACCTTTCAAGAAGAAGAAGCAGTAGAAGAAGAAGAAAAATGAGGGACGAAACTTTTCTTGCTGCTAAAGCAACTACAGGAAGAGGGCAAAAAAGGTTGCGACAGGTGGATACTTGGAAAAAGGTCTAGGAAAAAGCGAGAAAGGTGAGTAATGTTTAGCGATTAAAGTATTATTGAAGTTCTTATAGTTACATTGTTGACTGTGATTTAGAAGTTTGTATTCTTGATTACTAGGCCGTGATCTTATATTGTTTAACACCATTTTCGTGACAAGAGCTGAAGTAAAGTGAGTTAGTTTCAAAATGCTCCATATCCAGTAGTATTCATGATTATGAGTTTCAAAATACCCTATGTTAGTATTTGAGATTCAAAACCCCCTACGTTCATATTTAACACTAATTTGACTGCATATTAATCTCTCTTAATGCATTTTTTGTTGTTGTTTGAGTCATCAGTCCATAGACTGGTTTGATGCAGCTCTCCATGCCACCCTATCCTGTGCTAACCTTTTCATTTCTATGTAACTATTGCATCCTACATCTGCTCTAATCTGCTTGTCATATTCATACCTTGGTCTACTCCTACCGTTCTTACCACCTACACTTCCTTCAAAAACCAACTGAACAAGTCCTGGGTGTCTTAAGATGTGACCTATCATTCTATCTCTTCTTCTCGTCAAATTCAGCCAAATCGATCTCCTCTCACCAATTCGATTCAGTATCTCTTCATTCGTGATTCGATCTATCCATCTCACCTTCAGCATTCTTCTGTAACACCACATTTCAAAAGCTTCTATTCTCTTTCTTTCTGAGCCAGTTATCGTCCATGTTTCACTTCCATACAATGCCACGCTCCACACGAAAGTCTTCAAAAACATCTTTCTAATTCCTATATCAATGTTTGAAGTGAGCAAATTTCTTTTCTTAAGAAAACTCTTCCTTGCTTGTGCTAATCTGCATTTTATGTCCTCCTTACTTCTGCCATCGTTAGTTATTTTACTACCCAAGTAACAATATTCATCTACCTCCTTTGGGACTTCATTTCCTAATCTAATATTTCCTGCATCACCTGCCTTCGTTCGACTGCACTCCATTACTTTTGTTTTGGACTTATTTATTTTCATCTTGTACTCCTTACCCAAGACTTTTTAGCAACTTCTCGAGATCTTCTGCAGTCTCAGATAAAATAACAATATCATCGGCAAATCTCAAGGTTTTGATTTCCTCTCCTTGGACTGTGATTCCCTTTCCAAATTTCTCTTTGATTTCCTTTACTGCCTGTTCTATGTAAACATTGAAAAGGAGAGGGGACAAACTGCAGCCTTGCCTCACTCCTTTCTGGATTGCTGCTGCTTTTTCAAAGCCCTCGATTCTTATCACTGCAGACTGATTTTTATACAGATTGTAGATAATTCTTCGTTCTCTGTATCTGATCCCTATCATCTTCAGAATCATAGCCTAAATAGCTTGGTCCAATCAACATTATCGAATGCCTTTTCTAGATCTACGAATGCCATATACGTGGGCTTGTCCTTCTTGATTCGAACCTCTAAGATCAGACGTGAAGTCAGGATTGCTTCACGTGTTCCTACATTTCTTCTGAAGCCAAATTGATCCCAACTCAGCTTCAACTTGTTTTTCCATTCTTGTGTAAATAATACGTGTTAAAATTTTGCAGGCATGAGATACTAAATTAATGGTGCGGTAGTTTTCACACCTATCAGCACCGGCTTTCTTGGCAATAGGTATGACAACATTCTTCCGAAAATCGGATGGGACTTCTCCTGTCTCATACATCTTGCACACTAAATGAAATAACCTTGCCATGCTGGTTTCTCCCAAGGCAGTCAATAATTCAGAGGCCATGTCATCAATTCCAGGTGCCTTGTTCCTATTGAGGTCACTCACAGCTCTGTCAAACTCTGACCTCAAAATTGGGTCTCCCGTTTCATCAGCATCAACAGCCTCTTCTTCTTCCAGAATCAAATTATCTCCATCTTTACCTTCATACAACTGTTGGATATGTTCCTGCCATTTTTCTGCTTTGTTCTTTCCCTAGAAGTGGCTTTCCATCTGAGCTCTTAATATTCATACACTTAGATTTCCTTTCTCCAAAGGTTTCCTTGATTTTCCTGTATGCAGCATCTACCTTTCCCAGGACCATACAGCCTTCGACATCCTTGCACTTCTCCTTCAGCCATTCTTCCTTAGCTACCTTGCACTTTCTATCCACTTCATTCTTTAATCGCCTGTATTCTTTTCTGCCCTCTTCATTTCTAGCATTCTTGTATTTTCGTCATTCATCAATCAGGTCTAGTATCTCCTGAGTTATCCACTGATTCTTAGTTGATCTTTTCTTCCTTCCTAACATTTCTTCAGCAGCCCTACTGACTTCATTTTTCATGACTATCCACTCTTCCTCTATAGTGTTTTCTTCAGACTTTTCATTTAGTCCTCGTGCAACATGTTCCTTGAAACAATCCCTCACACTCTTTTCTTTCAACTTGTCTAGATCCCATCTTTTTGCATTCTTTCCTTTCTTCAATTTCTTTAACTTCAGATGGCATTTCATGACCAACAAGTTGTGGTCAGAGTCCACGTCTGCCCCTGGGAAAGTTTTGCAATCCAACACCTGGTTTCTGAATCTCTGCCTAATCATAATGAAGTCTATTTGATACCTCCCAGTGTCTCCAGGTCTCGTCCACGTATACAGCCGTCGTTTGTGGTGTTTGAACCAAGTATTGGCAAGGACTAAATTATGATCAGTGCAGAATTCAACCAGCCGACTTCCTCTTTCGTTCCTTTGTCCCAATCCAAATTCTCCTACTGTATTACCTTCTCTTCCTTGGCCTACCACTGCATTCCAGTCTCCCATCACAATTAGATTCTCGTCACCTTTTACATATTGTATTAAATCTTCTATCTCCTCATATATTCTTTCGATTTCTTCATCATCCGCTGAACTAGTAGGCATATAGACCTGCACTATTGTGGTGGGCATTGGTCTGGTGTCTATCTTGACGACAATAATTCTTTCACTATGCTGGTCGTAGTAGCTTACCCGCTGCCCTATTTTCTTATTCATTATTAAACCAACTCCTGCATTTCCCCTGTTTGATTTTGTGTTGATAATTCGGTAGTCGCCTGACCAAAAATCTTGTTCTTCCTGCCAACGTACTTCACTTATACCAACTACATCTAACGTTAGCCTATCCATCTCCCTTTTCAGATTCTCTAACCTACCACAACGATTCAAACTTCTAACATTCCACGCTCCGACTCGCAGAATGTCAGTATCCATCTTCCTGATGATCGCCCCCTCTCGTGTAGTCCCCACCCGGAGATCCGAATGGGGGACTAGTTTACCTCCGGAATATTTTACCCGGGAGGAAGCCATCATCAGTACATCATTCATACAGAGAGAGCTGCATGTCCTCGGGAGTTAGTGACGGCTGTAGTTTCCCGTTGCTTTCAGCCGAGTAGCAGTATCAACACAGCTAAGCCATGTTGAGTATTATTACAAGGCCGTATCAGTCAATCATCTAGACTGCCGCCCTTGCAACTACCGAAAGGCTGCTACCCCCCTTTCGATGAACCATTCGTTAGTCTGGTCTCTCAACAGATACCCATCCGATATGGTTGCACCTGCGGCTCGGCTATCTGCATCATTGGGACACACAAGCCTCCCCACCGCGGCAAGGTCACATGGTTCGCAGAGGAAAAAAAAATTAAAAAATGCATTTTTTATAACTTATAATTGCTTCTGGATCCTCTTTGCATGTTTAGATAACACAAAGACCTATGTGTGTCGGAGCGACGTTAAAAAAAAAGAAGAAAAATACAGCTTTACCTAATACAAGGAGAGACAAACTCAACCTAATGCAGCTAACAAAAAAAAAAAAAAAAAGAAGCTAAATTCGTTCCTTTAATGGATGGTGTGGCGGGTGCTAGGTAGGCCTACATTCTCCAATGGGTGGGTCCGAATTCTGCTAAGATAAAAACAGTAAACCAAACGAAATTGATAAAAATAAAACGTATGTCTATTTTCGAGTTGCAGACAAATATGTTGTAAGACAAAGAAAGGTACCTTCCATGCTTAAAGAAGAAAAGCTGCATAGGGGCATGCAACTGAACGGGGGCACTCGTGCTACAGAACCAGGGTATTCCATTTTTTTGTGAAGTGTAATCTGTACAGTGTAGTGTGGAGCGTACCATATATTCAGAAGGAAAACGGAATTATGGCGGTATAATCGTTCATTTTTTAGGTTAAACGCAAGAGAACGAACATCGCAAAGAGGGTAGTTATGCATAATGGGCCTATTCAGTAATGTATGTACTTTGACGTGCCAAAAGTTATGGAATAGCGGTCTAATATCGTGTAGGCTCTCCTCTAGCTCGGCAAAGTGCAGAACCTCGTCGTGGCATTGATTCGACAAGTGGACGAAACACCTGTGGAGAGATTCTTACCCATGCCATTTGGACAGCTGTCCAAAGCGTCCTGCTATTTGTAGGTGCAGGGTCGTAGATGTAAATGGACCTCGCCATCACGTCCCATAAATGCTCGATAGGGTTCATATCAGGCCAACGAGGTGGCAGTCGTTGAAACTCCTCGAACCAATTCTAGACAACTTGGGTCCGATGACGAGGCACATTATCCTGGTAGATGATCTCATCGTTGTAGTGGGACGTACATAAGTACATGTAGGGCTGCAAGTGGTTATCGGGAAGTTCAACGTAGCGAACAACTGGTCAACGGCCTGTTCCGGTGAATCAGCGGATCCAGACCATGCCACATAAACACATCGCACACCATTATGGAGCTACCACTAGTCCTTGTGGTGCCTTGTTGACAACTGGGATTCCTACCGTCAGCTCGAAACAACTGGAAGAATGACTCATCGGACCAAGCTACATGTCGCCAGACCCGCAGGGTTCAATTAGCAACGTCACGCGACCAGACGGGACGCTGTGCACAGTATCGTGTTGTTAACAAGGGTACTCGCTTAGGTCCTCTGCTCCCCTATCCCACTGACGTTAAAGAACGCTGCATTGATCTGCTCGGTACGCGTCTGGTACTTCCTACTTTGAATGTCGATGTGATCTCAGCCAGTGTAGTTGTGTCTGTTACCACGGACAATTGTAGCAAGACCCCGCCAATTGCGATAATTAAGCATCCGTGGTCGGCCACTGTACTGTTCAATGTGGGTGGTAATGCCTTTACATGAGGTATTCTCGACACACACTGACACCATCGATCGAGGAATATTAAATGTCAACACAACTTCAACAATGGAACATTCCATTTATCTGGCCCCTCACTATCATGCCCCTTCGAAAGACGACAATTCACGTCACTTTGCTACGACCAGCACCGACGGTGTTTACACTTATTCGATGATCTTTGTTGTTTAAAGGGGCCTAACAGAGCTAGGTCATGGGGCCCTGATGACAAGAGGTGAACGAAATGAAAATTAAAACTTCAAAATGTATCCACTGATTACAGTCTAAAACGAATGACGATGAAAAAGATGATCGTCAAACAAAAATAATCAGTGGATCCTTATCACAATGCCGTAAGTACTGGGATGATACTCATCTAAAGGGGTCCAAAATCCAGGTCACCAACCCCTCATAACGGTACTAATCACTGGTAAAGCAGAACTATGGTATTCCTCGTATAGTGGCACCAATCACAGGTAACGTAGGCTCATGGTGTTTCTCACATAGTGGGACTAATCACGCGTGCCGGTATTCCCGTGACGTTCCTCACTCAGTGTACGGCTCCGTGGCTAAATGGTTAGCGTGCTGGCCTTTGGTCACAGGGGTCCCGGGTTCGATTCCCGACAGGGTTGGGAATTTTAATCATCATTGGTTAATTTCTCTGGCACGGGGGCTGGGTGTGTGTGTGTGTTGTCTTCATCATCATTTCATCCTCATCACGACGCGCAGGTCGCCTACGGGAGTCAGATCGAAAGATCTGCACCTGGGGAACCGAACATGCCCTCGGACACTCCCGGCAGCCATTCCATTTTTTCCCCACTCAGTGGAACTAATCACAGGCCATGTATACTCACGGTGTTGCTCACATATTGCTACTGATCATAGGCAATGTAGACCCACGGCGTATCACACATTATGGTAACACCTACAGGCAACACAAACCCATGGCGTTCCTCACATAATGGTATTACTCTCAGGAAACGCAGACCCATGGTTTTCATCACAGTGGTAGTTATCACGGATGTCAGTCATATCCGTAGTTTTTCTCACAAAGTGGTGTCAACTGCAAATCACAGGCAACGTAGACCCATAGTGTTCCTTATAATGTGGTACTACTCATAGGTAACGCAGACCTATTCTGAACATAGTGGAACGGACCGGTGGAATGCACACGATGACACTTATAACAAACAACGCCCAGACCCATAGTGTTTCTCGCATAATGGCATTGCTCCTATGTAACGTAGACCCATGGTTTTCCTTGCAAGGTGGTACTAATCAGAAGTAATCACTTGGTTCTAATATCATTATTCCTTGCTCGCCCCTTTTAGTCGCAACTTACGACAGGCAGGGGATACCGTCGGTGTATTCTTCGTCTGCGTCCTCCACCCACAGGGGGTTATGTGTTTGGCCCTCGAGAGCTATTTTATTTCGTTCAAGTGCGCCGACAAGCCGGTTAGGACCCCTATCCGCCACCTGGGACGCGTCACGTGGGAGTATCACCTCTCTCGTTCGTGAACATTTACTGGAGATGTCAGATAACACCTGATGCAGATCTAGGCATTACCAATACATCACGGTACGGCAAATCCCGCTATTCCACGACTTTTGACACTTGAATGTATTTTTTGACAATTTACTTCACGTCGCGCCGACATACATTGGTCTTACGGCGACGATGAGATAGGAAAGAGCTAAGAGTGGTAAGGAAGCGGCCGTGGCCTTAATTAAGGTACATCCCCAGCATTCGCCTGGTGTGAAAATGGGAAACCACAGAAAACCATCTTCAGGGCTGCCGCAAAGCATTTTCGTTAATGACCCTGTATTTTGACACTTATATTAACGCTTCTACGCTGCGTTTTTCTCCGATGCATCCACCACCATCTTCCCAAATTTCTTCTTCTTCATAATTGTTTTCTCCAATATTGAAATCGTCGTCATTAAGATGTTAACCCGCATTATGCAGAATGAAACAGCACACAGTATTTGAAGAAACCTTTTCTGTTGATGATCTTTTTTCATTTCGGAGAATAAGCAAAACGTATCTTCTCCTGGCCAAAACATCTTTATTATTAGGCGCTTCTTTCTTAGGCACGTATAGTAATATAGGCCTATCTTCTCTTTCGGATTAAAAATATTCGGATAGGGTGTCGTGGGCTAAGGGGTATTCCGTATCCATCATCACCAAGAAGTAGCACATTTTCCAGATATCCACTCAGTACTCTGCAAACATTGACTTTGACCATATGCAGGAATCGTGTACTAATCGGGGCCAAGCAGCGTCAACACTCTTAAATACTTCAGAATTACATTTTGTCTTTAGACTGACGCTGAGAATATAGTCGTCTCTAAGAATGCTAGGCTTCCTTATCAGAACATGAATGTAATCAACAGCGCCTATGTCGAAAAAAACAAACAAAAGAAAACACCGTTCTTGATATTCAAATTTTACAGTCTCAAGTTCATGGACAGTTTTAAGGAAATAGGTCCAAAATTATATTTTCCTTACTACTATATCCATAACATCGTAAATGAAGCTATACTGTACTTTGATTCATACCGACATCTTCAGCCACAGTGGATAGGTATGCTTGATCACCTGCAGAACGTAAAAATATCATCACATTTTCTTGGAATCTGCTCCAAGAAAGTGTTCCGCTAGTCATCCTGACATGTTCCTTCTCAGATCGGTAAATATCTTCATAGTTAACAAATGGCGAGTCTCTGCGAGGTTTATAAACTTTCATGCAACGTAAAACCATCATATACTACGCAGCCATCGCACTTCCAACTTGATGCTCCATCAAACAGGAATCGCCTACTGAGGTAAATCCCAAATCCGAGATAAATTTCTCCTATAAAAGAGTAACTTATCATTTGTATTGAAACGAAATTGGACCACACTGCTCATAACCAAATGCCAATATCTCTTCGAGAGGAATATTGCTCGTAAAATGAGTAGCCTACACTGTATTGATTCGGATGCGAGTACTTTTTTTTTTTCAAATTGGGAGTAAAAAGCAATTTCTCCATTTTATAGATATCAGCCAATGTAAGTGCAGTAGTTCGAGCTTGGGGGCACTATTTTTTACTACTGAACCTACGAAACGCTCTCTAAATTGATAAAACATATAAATAAAAACAATCAAATAATGCACGTTAGAGAAGAGTTTTACTGTAAAGACAGCGCTCATAATTTAAAAAAATGAATTCTAAATGTCTGAAAATTCCACATTATGTAAGATGTATTTAAAATGAATAATTCCCCAAATTAAAAGTGAAAACGTACTTGATTTCTGGATCTATCAACAATTTTCCATAGGCAATGCTTGAACCTCCACTAAACAGGATTGTAAGTTGGCTCTTAGCAGCAATACCCGTTTGTTACTAAGCAATGGACAACAATTGATAAACTGCGCAGAATTTCCCCCAAAGTTAAATTTATTTTATAAATAAACTGTATTTGCTTACCCCACTGATTATAAAATGCTTTTGACAATGTTCGTCATGATACCCTTAAACATCAACTGAAACATATTGAGTTTGATAAGAAAGACGGAAACTTCATCAGAAGCTATATTGGACCAAATAGTTAACATCAAAATTGAAAACCAAGTTACTGAAGAGATCAAGATAAATAAAAAATAAATTTAAAAAAGGTGTGAGACGAAGTTGCCTTCCCTTTCCAGTTATGTATAACTTACACTCTAAAGCTAGTTTTAAAACCAGGCATAAAGAAGTTGATAAAGGAATCACGATAAACGGAAAGCGAATTCACCGTTCCCTACGCAGACGACGCCGTGATACACGTTGACAACTTAGAAGACATTCAATTCCTTTGAACAATATCAGCGAAGTAAGCAAGGAGTTCGTCTTAAAATAAACATTCAGAAAATCAAATTCATGACAACACTAATCAGCAAGCAGAAAAACACCAATACTGTAATAACCTTGCACGGAAACATCATGGGAAGAGTAAAAAGACGTAAATCCGCGTCCTCGCTCCGACGTACTTAAGTAGCTACTGATTATTGTTGGCTATACCAAAATGTATAAAAGGATGATAGACATAAAGCTGAAAATTACACGCCAGTCAGTTTGACATGCATTGCCTATAAGCTTTGGAAAAACATTCTTTCTGATTATATTAGACATGTTTGCGAAATTAATAACTGGTTCGATAGAAGGCAGTTCGGGTTTAGGAAAGGTTATTCCACTGTAACTCAACTTGCAGGATTCCAGCAAGATACAGCAGATATCTTGGATTCAGGAGGTCAAATGGACTGTATCGCGATTGACCTATCTAAGGCATTTGATAGGGTAGATCATAGGAGACTTCTGGCAAAAATGAGTGCAATTGGACTAGACAAAAGAGTGACTGAATGGGTGGCTGGGTTTCTAGAAAATAGATCTCAGAGAATTAGAGCAGGCGAAGCTTTATCTGATCCTGTAATAATTAAGGGGGGGAATACCTCAAGGCAGTATTATTGGACCTTTATGTTTTCTTATATAATTATATATAAATGATATGAGTAAAGAACTGGAATCAGAAATAAGGCTTTTTGCGGATGATGTTATCCTGTATAGAGTATTAAGTAAGTTACAAGATTGTGAGAAACTGCAACATAACCTCGATAATGTTAATGTTGTGAGATGGACAGTAAGCAATGGTAAGATGATAAACGGGGTTAAAAGTCAGGTTGTGAGTTTCACAAATAGAAAAAGTCCTCTGAGTTTTAATGACTGCGTTGATGGGATAAAAAGTTCTTTAGAGAGAAGAATTTGTTTTACGTCGCACTGACACAGACAGGTCTTATGGCGACGATGGGATAGAAAAGGCCTAGGAGTGGGAAGGAAGCGTTGTGACCTTAATTAAGGTACAGCCCCAGCATTTGCCTGATGTGAAAATGGGAAACCTACCGGGCGAGTTGGCCGTGCGGTTAGGGGCACGCAGCTGTGAGCTCGCAACCGGTGACAGTGGGTTCGAATCCAACTACCGGCAGCCCTGAAGATGTTTTTTCGTGGTTTCCCATTTTCACACCAGGCAAATGCTAGGGCTGTACCTTAATAAGGCCATGGCCGCTTCCTTCCCATTCCTAAGCCGTTCCTGTCCCATCGTCGCCGTAAGACCTATCCGTGTCGGTGCGACGTAAAGCAAATAGAAAAAAAAATGGGAAACCACAGAAAACCATCTTCAGGGCTGCTGACAGTGGGGTTCGAACCCACTATCTCCCGGATGCAAACTCACAGCTGCGTGCCCCTAACCGCACGGCTGACTCGCCCGGTGGATGAAAGTTCCTTGGGATCACTGTAAGTACCAAGGTATTAATATAAGGAACGATCTTCGTTGGGGTAATCACATAAATGGGATTGTAAATAAAGGGTATAGATCTCTGCACATGTTTATGAGGGTATTTAGGGGTTGTAGTAAGGATGTAAAGGAGAGGACATATACATCTCTGGTAAGTCCTCAACTAGAGTATGGTTCCAGTGTATGAGATCCTCACCAGGATTACTTGATTCAAGAACTGAAAAAAGAAAATCCAAAGAAAAGCAGCTCGATTTGTTCTGGCTGATTTCCGAGAAAAGAGCAGCGTTACAAAAATGTTGCAAACTTTGGACTGGGAAGACTTGGGAGAAAGGAGACGAGCTGCTCGACTAAGTGGTATGCTCCGAGCTATAAGTGGAGAAATGGCGTGGAATGACATTAGTACACCTATAAGTTTGAGTCGTGTCTTTAAAAGTAGGTAAGATCACAATATGAAGTTGGAATTCAAGAGGACAACTTGGGGACAATATTCATTTGTAGGAAGGGGAGTTGATGATGATTCTTGTTGTTTACAGGGACCTAACATCTAGGTCATCGGCCCCTAATGGTACGAAATGCGACGAAATGTAATGACAATTTAAAAGTCCAAAATCCTCCACTGACCAGAATTCAAAACGTGAGGGCGAAGAATTAATGGACGGATATGAATTTAAAACAATCAGTGGATCCGACCCGCAACGCCCTACATTCGTAGAAACTAGCGTTAAACAATAGTATTGCTGACCAAGGGACTGCTTCTTAAGCACAATGCTGAATCGATTATGCTTGTAGTCGAAAGGGGTCCAACATCCAGGTCATCGGCCCCTCATAATGGTACTTATCACTAGGAAAGTAAAACCATGGTATTAGTCATGTTGCGGTACTAATCAAAAGTTGCGTGGACTCGCGGTATTGCACACATTATGGTACTACTCACAGGTAATGCAATGCGCACATATAACACAGACCTATGGTGTTTCTCGCGTTGCGGCGCCACTTACAGGCAACGCAAACCTATGGTGTTCCTCACATAAGTGTACTAACCACAGGGACTCGTACTATCCCGTGGTGTTCCTCACATAGTGGGTACTAATCACAGGCAAGGCAGACCCATGGTGTCGCTCATATAGTGATACTAATCACAGGTAATGTAAAACCCAGCCGGAAGCACACACTGTCGCTACTAATCACAAATCTATTGTGTACCTGACATGGTACTACGCACAAGTAAGAGCGACCCATGGTATTCCCTGCGTGATGGTACTAATTACAAGTAGTCTCATGGTTCTAATTCGATCATCCCTTGGTCGCCCGTTTTAGTCGCCTCTTACGACAGGCAGGGGATACCGTGGGTGTATTCTTCGTCTGCGTCCCCCACCCACAGGGGGTGGAAGGGGAGTTAGGGAATGGAATAACTTACCAAGGGAGATGTTCAATAAATTTTCAATTTCTTTGCAATCATTTAAGAAAAGGCAAGGAAAACAAGAGACATGAAATCTGCCATAAGGGCGACTGCCCTAAATGCAAATCAGTTGTGACTGATTGATTTCCAATGGAGACACTAGTGCTTTCTGTAGTTTCATGATTGATATCTTCCGCATTTTACGTCACTATTTCCTAATTATCCATGTAGGAGAGTGGCCTCTGAGTGCGCAACGTGGCAAGCCACACCACCTGGAAGATGAACACATGTGACGTGTCCTTGGTTACTTCTTCATCCTCCGGTTTGGCCAAAATCTTCGTCCAAACGTTACCCATTTCTTTTTTCCACCCGGAATTCTTGTGATCGCGATTGTACAAGAAGAAAATATGATAGGCCCTATACAGACACGTGTCCGGAAACGCTGTAGGCTATTCCATGTTATAACTCATTTTCTACGACTCTACATTAACCATGGGAAACACACATGAACAGCATGTACCAACATACCACATGAAATGTTCAAAATGCCCTCAGCACTGATACAATACGTTTTGCACATGGATTTTACAATTCGTATACGACGGATGAGAGATGAAGCTTGGTATCATCTGAGTGGTTTACGTAAACGGCCACATAGTCTGTTTTCGGAGAGTAAAAATCCTCACGCAGTTCACTAATTTACACTGCACAACGAAAAAGTCGGATTATAGTGCGCGTTTAGTGCAAAACGGATAATACAGTAGGTTATATATTTCTTCAAGACTCAGTGAATTCGGAGCGTTATACGAAATAACATTTTGCGACCATTTTGCTTTCGATGAACGGATATTTACCCGAGGACTTAGGCCCCCTCGTTCCCCAGACTTAATGATTTGTGACTTTTATCTCTGGAATAACCTTAAACAGAAAGAGTATATGAACAACCCTCGTACTCTTCGGGTTCTCGAGGAAGAGCAACCTTTTTTGAGGAGTATAACAAAATATGAAATGCAACGAGCTTTTCAGAACCTTCTGCACCGCTGCAATTTGTACCTGAAAAAAGGCGGTGTCCACTGTCAACGTATCCTTGCAATACAAAAGTTTTCAGTCGGGCAACATTGCCACCACCTCCCCTTACGTGCTGCCTCGGCGAGCCTGCCCGTGTTGTTCGCCAAGTTCTGAACGCTCGGTATCTGAATGAGAGCCAAGCAGCATGAAGTTGGAACTTTTTTTGTATGCTATCACACAGCGTGTTAAGGACTCGTGCGACGCGTATCGGGTAAATTATACCACATTGCAATCGGAAAGGGAAGTTTAAGATGGCCCCGTTTAACTGTTCTTTTGAATCACATTAAAAAATCTATGGAGCAAAGTAAAGGGTCATATGGCACTAACAACAAAACTTTCCCCTTCTGGAAGTAAGAAAACTTTCCTGAAAGGGACAGAACTAGTGAGTGGTGGTGGTGGTGGGTAATGTTTTAAGAGGAAGTGCCATTAGACAACCACTCTGTATCTAATTATAAACAGAGAGGGAAAACTGATAGGATCCTACGCTTCGAAAATGAAGATATCGGCCAAATACAGACAAAAGCCACGAAGAGCGTGAAAATGAAAGACTCCTTAGGCCTCCATACATAATCCCGTCGGAGTCGGAAAGGATAGATTAAAGTGAGGAAGCCAGGCACAAGTGAAAACAATGCCAGGATTCAGCTAGAGCCCCGTGGTCGCCAACCCATACTCCCAAGTTCAGAGTCCCTGGGGCCCCTTTTAGTCACCTCTTACAACAGTCAAGGGTTACCGCGGAAGTTATTCTATCGCCCCCCACCCATAGGGGGTAACAGAACTAGTGATCCCTCAGCGTTGAAAAATGTGTGTACACCACATCAGGATGGAAGAAAAAATGTGGGCCATAGACCGGCTAGTAGAGGATGCTATTGAACGGATCGTAATAAAATTTAAAGATAAAAATTTCATTGTTCCGTATTGAAAGTATTAACGTTAAAAATTAAATAATTGAAAAAGAGGTTCAACCTATTCAATACATAAAAGAAAGAAATGTAGTGATTACATTCTTATTTAATAGTAACTATAAATGGGACCGGTTTCGACCCTAGTCCAGGTCATCGTCAGCCGTAAAAACATGTAAAACAATGCATATGAAAAAGAAAAAGATTAAGTGAACTCTGGATCGGTATAAGATGAAACATAAATTAACAAAGGGGGTAGAAATTGTGAGTCACTTAGAAGAAAACAGTACGTAATATTAAGAATGGTAGTATGGCATACGCAATGATAGGCAAAGTCTCATAATGTTTATGAATATTGGAGAACGGTCAAATGGGTCAGTTTCCACACTCTGTCAGGCACAAAGTCACAACACAATGAACTTGAAGTCGCAGACGAATAGATTTGTAGAAGCAAACTGCCAGCTCCCGGTGATCAGCGCGGCACATTCAAGGTCATGCGCTGCGGTCTCGAACGCCAAAGTAGAATGGAGAATATCCTGAAGGTCCAGTATTTGTCTCGGTAGCGGGAAGTTAAGTACGTATATATAGAAATATACAACGCAAGCTCCTTTAACATTTCTGATACACTACCCTTTCTCCTGAAATCCCCTGTTACAAATCTTGCTGCTTTCCTCTGCACACTATCTATTTCTTTTATTAGGTAATCCTGGTGAGGATCCCAAACACTGTTTGCATATTCCAATAATGGACAAACCATACTTAAGTAACTTTTCTTTTTTAATTTTTTGTTGCACCCTTTAAGTAGCCTCATTATGACATGCAACAATCTGTATGCTTTCCCAACAATGTTATCAACATGACCCTTCCAGTGCAAATTACTTTCAAATCTCACACCTAAATATTTGCACTTGCCATCTTTTGGGATAACTACCTCATCCAAAGTATATTCAAATTCAGTTTTAAAACTCCTGTGTGTAAATGTAACAGTTTATTTGCCTCCATTAACCTTCATATTATTCTCTTCAAGCCATTGCTGGATACCCTCAAGGTCCCTTTGTAATTATTAACATCCTCAATGTTATTTATTTCCCTATAAACAATTATGTCATCTGCATACAATCTTATTTTTGATGTTATATTGTTCCCTAAATCATTTACGTATATTAAGAAAAGTAACGGACCGATTATACTACCCTGTGCAATTCCCTTCCAAACTTTCTCTTCCTGCGATACATTATTTCCTACTTTGACTTTCTGAACCCTTGAATTTAGAAATGTTTTTATCCAACGTGTAACCCTTACGTCCAATCCTATTCCCTCCAATTTCTTTAATAATATTCCATGTTCTACTCTATCAAAGGCTTTGGAAAGATCTATGGCTATGCAGTCTAACTGGCCTCCTGAATCCAATTGATCTGATATGTCCTGCTGAAATCCCACCAGTTGTGCCTCACAAGAAAATTTCTTTCTAAATCCATACTGGCTCCCCATGAACCAATTTTTATCATCACATATTCCTCTGATGTACTTTGATATTAAACTCTCCAGTATTTTACAAACTATACTGGTCAGGCTGATTGGTCTGCAGCTCTGGTTTCCTTTTATCACCCTTTCCTTTATAAATTGGTATTATTATAGATTCCTTCCATTTCTTTGGTATTACACTATTATTTTTGACATAGTCAAGAGAAATTTTAAATAAGGCACTATGTACCACCCCATTGTCTTTAACACCTCCCCAGTAATTTGATCACTTCCTGCTGCTTTTCCTTGCTGAAGCAGTTGGGTTTCTCTGAAAATATCTTCATTTGTGAATGAGAAGCTTCTTGTTTCCCTCTGTCCCTCTCCCTCTCTATCTTCTGTTTCGGTTTCCAACTCCTGAATCTCTGAATTCCCTACTAAATAGGTTTGCTTTCTCAGTATGTTAAATAGTGTTCACCCCCTTCTCCCACCATTGTAGGAATTTGGATTCCTTTTCCTTTTTGATTCCTGATATATGAATACAGCTTTTTCCATTTCCCTTTGTGGTCATTACCCTCTTGAAGTATGCCATTCATATAATTCTCTTTTGCTTCCTTTTTCACTCTATTCAGTTCCCTCATTAGCTGTTTTCTAGTTTCTCTACTGTCCCTACCCTCTTTGATTTTCCTGTTTACTATTCTACATTTTCTTTTTAATTTTCTTATTTCCCTTGTATAATAAACAGGGTCTGAGGTCATTTTACCCTTCTTAACAGGTACAAATCTTTTTTCTCCTTCCCAAATGATTCCTTTAAATTTAGGCCAAAGTGTATCCACATTACTCCCTTCACTTATCCAACAACTGAATTGTGATTTAAGGTAAGTCCCAAAGTCATCAACTTTAGTTTTTCTGTACAATTTCTTGTCTCTTCTTAAGCCTTTTTGGTACCAGTCCTACATCCATTATTACAGCCTCATGGTCACCTATTCCTTCAATTACCTCAGTTTTATCAACAATTTCCCATGGTTTAACCAAGAATACATCTAGTAGGTTATTGAGACGAGTCAGTTCTTGTACTACTTGTGTAAATCCTACCTCCCAAATTAACTTATTTGCCAGTTTCTGTTCATGGGCTTCACTTACAGCTCCATTCCATTCAACTCCAGGCAAGTTTAGGTCTCCCCCAATTATTACCATATCATTATTATTGTTTTTATGAGTATAATCTATTATTTTCTCAAATATTTCCATGTCTCTTTCCTCTTTTCCAGGCCTGTATGTTCCTATAATTCCCACCTCCTTCATATTATTACAAACTAATTTTATTCCTAATATTTCATCCCTTTCTTCAGTAAACCATTCATGTGAACAATAAGTTTCCTTCACCAGAATAAACACCCCCCCCCCTCTCCCTTTTTATCTCCTCAGTTTCTACGATAGACTGTGTACCCTTCTGGAAACACTTCTCTATTACCCACCCCTTCTCTTAACCATGATTCCACTCCTATCACCACATCAGTCTCATAAGATTCCATCAATGTACCAAATTTTAATTGTTTATTTACTACACTCTGACAGTTTACCAAGAGCAATCTCAGACCCCCTTCCTCCCTAAAACTTGACTGTTGCAATTGGGTAACTTGAAATTCCTTACTTTTCCGAGTTTCATTTTCTAGTTGACTGAGCCAGCTTGAAGTACCGCTGGCTCTTTCTACTAGTTTTCCTGGTCAGTATTATAACTCAAGGGAGTTGCCTTTTTTTTTTACAGTACATATCTTAAGGTGAATACAATCTAGAACAATATTTGTTACTTTCGTTTACCTGAATTGTTTAGATGAAGGCCATGCTTTGTGTAACAGTGTCTCTCGAAACTGCTGCTATCAATTACCTGTGTATTACGAAAATGTTTACAAATTTTAACCATATCTGTATTAACTTTGTCCACTTCAATGTTCTCTCACACACACACACACACACACACACACACACACACACACACACACACACACACACACACACACACACACACACACACACACACACACACACACACACACACACACACACACACACACACACACACACACACACACACACACACACACACACACACACACACACACACACACACACACACACACACACACACACACACACACACACACACACACACACACACACACAAAATCATGCCTGTGGGGCACATTCACTACAAAGATGTTAGTGTGAGTCAGCTTACCTAGTGTACATTTAAGTTGAGAAATGACATTCTTAGCGTCATCGTGAGCTACGTCGTTCATCCCGCCGATGATCACTACTGCATCACGACTTCCGAGATTTCTTTCTGCCTGTTCTGTATTTACCGATACCTTCTTGATTGGAGCCCCAGGATAGTTAAGGCCACGGCCGCTTCCTTCAAACTCCTAGGCCTTTCCTATCCCATCGTCGCCATAAGACCTATCTGTGTCGATGCAACGCAACGTAACGCCACTAGCAACAGTATTTCGGCTTCAGATTACAAGACAAGCATCGCTTGCAGTATGAGTTGCGAGTCCGTCAATAGGCCAGTTCCAGTTTGTTAATTCTCGTGAAGAGGACTGCTTTCTTTCACAAGTTGGGTTCGATCCAGTCGCTGAGGTACCGCCGCACTTCCAATTCTTCCGCTCCTTTGATGTTTACTCTGTTCTAGTTGACATCTCTGTGTGAAGTCTCTCCCATGTTGGCAAAGTATTCGTTTTTCTCCAGTGGCACTTGGAGTCCTGTTTTGGCTGCCTGTCTGCTGCGAAAAATGACCTGTATCGCCGCTATTTTAAGATATTCAGTGATCATTGCCATGTCGACTGCTGGAAAGGCCAGACAATCTACTGTTAGCCCTCCCCTCTTGTGACCCAAGTAGACCACACCCTGCACACCGAAGATGACCAATTCCTTGTGCCGTTCTCTTTCTCTATCAAGGGCGCAGCTGGAAAGTGGGAAAAACACGTCATCTTTTAAGACTCCTGTTTCGATCATGTTTCCGAGATCTCGCCTCTGAATTTAACAATGGAGTGTGGACAATCAGGGTTTGTAGAGTGATTTTTCGGGTTTTGTTGTCTATTCGTAGTGCTTAGAGAATTTTACTAAGGGTTCGTCTATCCACAGATTTGTAGGCCTTCCTATAATCAACAAAGGTGACTACCACCTTGAGGTTTCTAATCTTGGAGCAGGCCAGTACTGTTCTGAGGTTGAGGATTTGCTCAGCATAGGATCGGCTCTCCCCCAGTTGATTCTCTGCCCTTGTTAGTAAGACCTTAGACAGAACCTTGTATGTTACTGGGAGGAGAGAAATCCCTCTGTAGTTGTTCACATCTTCAAAACCTCATTTCTTGTGCAGGGGATGGAACAAAAAGATAAGGCCCAGTCAGATTGCACCTTCTTAGTTTCCCAGATTTTCCAAGTGGCCTCAATGAGCTTGTTTATTGCCTTGCTACCGGCAGACTTCCAGAGTTCAGCCACAATTAAGTTCTCTCCACTTCTTCCACTGAAGGAGGAAGCGAGTCCAGTTGGTCTCGTTTGCTGGTTGACTGGGTGGAACAAAACTGAGCAGGTTCTTAAATTACTCGGCCAGGAGGTGGATGTTATCTTCGATGTTGTGAGTCTGAATGCTACATTCGTACCACACCAAACGAAATTCCAGGCGTGTATAGCCGCAGGTAAATGTTAAGTGTTACTAATATAGCCAATACCATATATATCTTACCAGTACTCAAATATCACAGGCTTTATGTAGTTGCAAAATACCTTCGCTTAGCCCCAACACATGTTAAACACGATGGTTGCTGAAATGCCGTCCTCAATTTCGTAACTAAATTATGAAATATGATACAAATGCCCAGTCTACATACAACCGTTGATCCGTAAGTGTATAGTGACATGAACAGTGTCTGAAATGCATCTTATCATTGTGCCCCTCCATGATTATCTTTGTGGGTGGGAGCATATAAGGCATCCACAATATTTCCTGTCTGTCTGAAGAGACGACTACAAGAACTAACTCCCCGACAACACACTTGGGAGTGTGGGTTTGCGATGGGGTCTGTAACAGAGTCTGGCAATTCTTCCACTTATTTGCCAGCCGTGTGTCTTTCATCTTTCCCATCCGATCTCACTTGGCCAACTCTTGTTCTTTTAACCCCCTATGGTATTAGGTTTGCGATGCCAAGGGAGTCTCATTTATACGATCTTCGTGGTGGTACTATTTCCTTTTCCAACACCCTCATTCATTGAAGGTTCAGAACTCTGCCATTTTCCCTAATAAAGTTCTTGATTTTCCGTCCAACAGCTACTTTTTGCAGTTTTCGGAGATCCTGAGGTGCTGGCATTTTGTCCCGGAGGAGTTTCTTTATGTTCCAGTAAATTATCCACGCGAGGCTGATGTATTTCAACTCCTTCAAATACCGCCGGACTGAGCTGGGATCGAACGTGCCTACTTGGGCTCAAAAAGCCAGCACTCTAATGTATGAGTCGCTCAGGGATCATGTCTCCCAGTTATCCTACGGATAGGTTTTAATACCTGGTGTACCTAAGGACAATTTCGGATTGCCTACTACAGGTCTGTCTATGTGATACAGGGTTGGTTATTATGAGTAATTTAAGTCATTTATGTTGGCAATCACATTACAGTGAGAATTGGAGCAGAAAGTTTTTTGTTCAAAGTAGTTAAATGAAAGACTGCCTTGTCTAACCCCTGTAACTTTTATTGTTCATATTTATACATGAAAGGTGTAAAATGACAGGAAGGGATTCAGTTGGATCAAAATGTAGCAAGCAGTTTAGCCCAGGCTGACGATTTGGTGTTGATGGCAGACTGTGCTGAAAGCTTGCAACCTGATATCTTTGGCCTGAGCAGAGGTACATTGATTGTGGTATAAAAATCAGCATTATGAAAACTAAGTGATGCCAGCAAAAATCCTAAGAGGGTTGAATATCGGTTACTGTAGGGAATATTCAACTTGAACAGATTGATCATTTCAAGTTTGCCTATGAAGGGCCTATGAAGGGCCTATATAATGGCTTGCAAAGGGTACTCGTATGTTGTGGAAAGCTCATCGGCCACTCGACATGCCTCTACGATGCAATCAAAGCCATTCGCCCAGTTATCAGAGTTTGAGAAGGGGTATTGTCCGAATGTGCAAAGCTGGTAGCTTGTATTGATGAACAGTCCGCTACCTAGACCATTCTGATCAGACTGTTAGGGTGGATGCACAAAGGTATGCACACACGGCAGCTGGACTCAGGACGCTCTGGAGAGAGGAGGGTCCGATCCTCAGACAAGCATGAACAGATCAACTGTTAGAGAGTCTACCATCTAAGCATGTGTAGCACTATAGTTACAGGACTGTCTTCTCAAACCATTTCCAGTTGCTTGATTAAGGATATTTAGTCTCATGGTGCCCATTGTATATCCTGTCATTGACACCAATCCACCGTACCCTCCATTTACAGTAATGTCATAAATGATAAAACTGGCGCAGTATGAACTGAAACAGCTTTTCTTTAGTGGCAAATGAAGGTTCTTTTTGTGCACTGATGACAGCCATGTTCATGTCTTCAGGCCTCAATCTTACCTTTGCTGTCGTGGGACACAACACCCCCATTGTTGGTGTGGTGGCCTGGGGAGCCATCTCCAGTTGTGATACAAGGGATATTGACAGCACTGAGTTATATGTACGATATGCTGCAGCCACATGCATTACCCTTCATGACAGGGCATCCAAAAGGCATTTTCCAGCAGAATAATGTTCGACTGTACAGACCAAGGGTATCACAAGAATGTCTGCCCAATCACCAGATTTGTTGTCCATTGAACATGTCTGGAACCACATGTTGTGCCAAATTCATCAGCTTAGAAGTTCATACAATAATTATAGAGAACCAGTTGTAGCAAGCATGGACATAAATGCTACACATACAAAACCTGTATGTCTCCTTGCTAGCTTGTATCACATCCTGTGTCCATGGTAGGGGCAGATCCTCAGAGCACTAGAGTCCCACTTCAACTTTTCAGATTTTGGCAATAGATGATCCCTTTGCTCTGATACTGTTTTACTTGCATTAATATTATAATCACTTCCTTCAGGCTAGCAACCCGTCGGAAGGACATTTGATTGCTTTCAAGTCTTGCAAAAAGTAAAATGCAAGACCGTAACGGGTCACATGGCCCAATACTTGGAAGGAAGATGATGATGAATATTATAATCACCCATATTACATTTGATTCAATTGTGATAACTCTTTAGTGGTGAAATCATTTGTTTTGTTTGCAAATGTGTATTTCCCCAGGAGGATGGTAGTATAGTAAATCAAACTGAATTATAGCATAACAAAGCTACTGCAGTGAACTCACAGCTGTCATCAAAGGTATCCTGTGTCAAATTATCGTTATACTGGTCTGTTTCAGATCGACTTTGATGAATGAAGTAAAAACTGAGTTGACTCAGGATATCTTACGCATACATTGAAGGAATGAGAAAGATTGCTGGAATGAACAGGTGGAAGCAATGGACGGAGAGTATTCACAAAATGAGAAAACACCTAAGTAATAAATGAACTTGAAGCTGTACCTATAAATTAGTTTATGTGGTGGGATCATGCAAGACAGATGGGAGAAGATAGGTTATTACCAAGGAGAATAATGGACTAAACCACTAAGAGTGCGAAAAGCAGGACACCAAGTCAAACTCCGTTTTTAATGATTTAAAGAAAAGAAGTGGGGAACTGAAGAAGAATATGGAACTAGTAGCAAATAGGGGATTTATCATTTTAGGACTGGTCATGTTTAAGAAGAGTACACCTAAGAACACTAGTCATCTACCAGCTGATGTGGTAAAAAAGACAGATGTATTTTAAATTTCTCCCATCATAAATCCGAAACATAAATTATAATCAATATTTCAATATGATGAAAATGACAATCCAGCCTGTTTCCAGTCATTCGGCTGGATCAGGAATGGAATGAATGAAGCCCCCATCTAGCAGCAAGGATAGGAATTGTGCTGGCTGCCGAAGCCTGTCCCACCCTCTGGGGCAATGATTAATGAATGACAGATGAAATGAAATATCGGGATGTTGCTGGAATGAATTATAACAGGGAAAACCGGAGTACTCGGAGAAAAACCTGTCCCACCTCCGCTTTGTCCAGCACAAGTCTCAGATGGAGTGACCGGGTTTTAAACCATGGAACCCAGCGTTGAGAGGCCGCGCACTGTCGTCTGAGCCACAGAGGCTCAATATTTCAATATGATCCTTTTCCAAAATGTTGAGAAAACTATTTGTGCAGAGAAAATGGATAATAAAGAGATATAGTGTAATTAAAATTTTAAAACGTGTTTTCGATGTATTCAATCAGTGAAATATCACTAAGCTGTCTTTTTAGCTAGTGTGACTGTTGGCGATGTAGTCAGTCTGTCTTTTTTTGAAACAGCAGACATTCATATCATCAGCTGGTCCTATAAGGGTCAAGGAGGTGATTAGTTTCTTCCAGAGCCTCGAGACTGAATGCTGAAAGGCACACCAGTCTATAATGAAGATGCATTTTTGTTATAATACCTCTGATGATCAGCTAATAGGTCATGCATGTAACCTGTGTAAAGCTTAAATGAATTCCAAATTCAGTCCCAACAATGTTAAAATTTGGGTTCTTTTACAATACCTAAACTTCATAATAATTTAAATGGGTACATAAGGTGTTAAAAATGAGTACACATTAAAATGTATCAAATCTTTAATGCTCACAATTTGTTCTCTTTATATGCATATCTCCCAGTTGCAGAATACATAAATAACGAGATCCTTATACAAACATTATTTCAAAAATAGAACATAAAACTTATTTGCACTTTTCCTCTACACTATGATACAGATTTTTGTCAGAATAATGGAAACACCTATATTCTGGAACACAGCATCTTGATCATAAAACTGATCATTCATGCGCTGCGTCCATCGTTTGGTGTTGCAGTGAAGGACATTAGTCTGCAGTATGCCAGTGTAGTACATTTTCATGCAAGAAATAGACCAGATATAGGTGAAGCATCTTTGACTTTCAACGAGGGAAGATTGTTGGAACTTAATTAGTTGGAGCAAGGGTATGGACAAAACATCACCAGTGAATAGTAACAGTGGAAGAAAACTAATCCTCAGTGATCGGGATTAACCAATGTTTAAAAGGATCATCATTAAGAACTGTAGAGGTAATAGGATACAACTGACATCAGAACTCAATCAGCATCTCCAACAACCTGTTTCTGCAAATCACAGTCCGATGCCGAGCTGCACAAACATCTGCAGTCGAGTGACGATATCTGAACCTCTGATCAGCCACCAAGAACGCTTTAGCAAGACGCAAATAGTGTCTAGACCATACATGGACAACGATGACTGGAAGAGAGTAATATGGTCCAATGAGTCATTCTTCACCTTGTATCCAACAACAGGTCAGGTTTATGAATGGCAGACACCCAAATAAACTTGTACGTCGGGCTGCCTACCATTCAACATGGAGGTGGCTCTGTAATGGTGTAAGCCACAATTTTATGGTAATCCATAAGTCCTATTTGTACTCTCACAGGACGAATAATGATAGAGGAGTCTATGGACATTTTAAGTGATATGTGCATCGTATGGAACTGATGTTCTTCAATGAGCACACGGTCTCTCAAGAGGATAATTCACTCTGTTCAGATGGGTCTGATGAACATGTGGATGAATTACATCATCCCCAGTGGCCTACCCTATCACCTGACTTGATCATTACAAAGTATCTGTAGTGTGTTTTATAGCACAAGAATCCAGTGCAATTTCCTTCCCCATCATCACTGACAGAATCGTCTGCTGCATTGCATGAAGAATTGTACAAAATTTCACTGGTCACAACTCAAAAGTTGTATTCATCCATTTCACAACGAGTTTCAACTGTATGACAGACTAAAGGGCTCTACAGGTTCCAGAAATTCTCTGAGGAAAACTGTGTAGGCCTGGTCTTTGAGATGTACAGAATGTGCATACTGAAAAACTTCTTTCTGGCCTTATCCCTAATTTGTACGGGTCGGCACTTGATGTGGATTAACCCAGTTTTACGGCCGGATGCTCTTCATGACACCAACCCTATGTGAAGGGATGTCACCATTATGTGGTTTTGTGGTGGTTGTATGTAGATGAACAAAAATGTATTAAGTCTAAAACAAACACACAGGCTCTGAATCAGAGGAATTAACCATACCTAGTTAAAACCCCTTGGCCTGGCTGGGAATTGAATCTGGGCCCCTCTGAACTGAAGGCCACTATGCTGACCATTTAGCCAAGTAGCCAGAAGTGTGTGGCAGAGACATATGCAGTTATAATAGACTGTACAAGCTGCCGTATCAGAAGAGAGGACACATTTGATAAACTTGTGCAGTCACGGACCGAACAGGCTGATTGGAGCATCTGTAGCCATTGTCAGTTGTCGAGTGGACGACAGTTTCTGAAGAAACATGTCTTGTTACGTTATCGAGGAATTTCTTAAAAATATATACACCTGAACCGTGCCTCTGGCACATCAGGAGTAAAGATTACCACGAGGGGACCAAAAGAGAAACTGCCTGTATGTGTTTAATGGAGAAATAGCAGGTTATAAAACTAAATGCTACCAAAGTCAAATAGTTTCTCTCAGCTGCTAAAAAATTTAAATTTGATAAGAAAGCCATTCTTTTTCATTGTCAACTCAGTTAATATCACTTATATTTTGTGTTTCAACGTACTGGAAAAACATAACACTTCAAAGACTACATTAACAAAGCCTGCCTGGTGGCCACGATCGTTATGGTGTTGAAGTCTATATTAAGATCTCCCACCACAGTTTGTCGGTTTGAGAGTCCTGTTGCCCGAAAAAATTCACAGTCAAAATGTTGGTTGGCAGGGCAGGTGAGATGGTGTACAATTTCTAATCACTAGATTGCATGCCAAAAGCCTCTGAAGCTGTTGATAGTGATTCGTCTGTCGGATGGGGACATAAAGCTTTGAGCAGACCCGATGGTGTTATTCATCAGGAGTAGGCTATGTGCCGACACAGGGTTTCACCATCTCGCTACCTCATTCTTTTTCTCCTTCTTGTTTTGAGACCACTTTGGATCACTTTAATCAACCCTTTGGTTTGTCGATTTCTTGGTAGGAACTGTCCAAGCCTTGCCCTCCTCCCAATACTTCATACGTGTTGATATTCTTGCCCTTTGTTGTGTAGAGAATATTCTAGTTGGTACTTTCTTCTTTGTGAGTGTAAAGTGGAAAGTCATATTTTTAACTGTTGTGTTTATACTGTCTGGTGTAAGGCCAATTTCTTTCAAATCCTCCCTAATTTCTTTTATCCATCAGCATCCAGTTGTAGTATTTTTTGAAGCAAGATTATACTGCACTAGTTGTTTCAGAAGTTGCAAATCTGGCATTCTCAGGATGTGGCCAAAGTACCCCCTTATTTTCTTGTGCATGGTATCAGTAATGGGTTCTAATTTCTGATATACAATATTGTTGGGTACTATTCGCCATTGACCATCTTTTGGTAGCTTTTATTGATACAAGTTCTTCCAATTAGTCTTTCGATCTTCTGTAATCTGTCAGTTTTGGATTGTTTGTTTAGATCATCATCATCATCATCATCATCATCATCATCTCACATCCAGGTTGCCCAAGGGCGTCAAATAGAAAGGCAAGTCAAACATGTCCTTGGACACTCCTATCACTAAAAGCCATACGATAAGTAGGTACGTAAGAAAGACAGTATAACATATCTGTAAAAAAATATTCGTAACAGAATGACATGTTTTGTTCTGCAAGAACATCCTCAGATTCTATTAAGTCACTTTTAACCATGCATATAATGTATGTGAAGGGTACTCATGATGAAGAGGGAATGTCAAATTTTCCAAGTTAAAATTAAATACAATACAATAAAATGAAATACAATACTACAATACTAAATGTACAAGAATGGCTGCATGTGTTTCATTTATTGTCAAGAGTTAGAATGGTACCTACATAATGCTGAGAACCTGAACAATTGTGGTAAGAAAAGAGATTTGAATAGTTTATTTCAGAAACCACCTAAGTGACACTTTTATCAAAATTGAGTTTTTGATGGCATTGTACTATTCAGAGATAAATACATTGTTTTTGGCAGAAACAACCCATGTTCCATATAAGCAATGCTGTTAGGCAGCTATGTAAATAGTTTGTTTATTTCAGAAAGAACCTAAGCGCCGTTGCTTAGGTTCTTTCTGCGGTAAATTCATTCCTCCACGCGTGACGGTTGGTGGCCCTGTTAGGATACCTGTTTTGTGACAAACAGAATCACAGTTTTGCGTTTCATATTGAATCTCTGTGACAGAGGTCGGTCTGAGACGATTACGCATAACTTCCCTGTCCGTAGGCACTCTATTTCGCCTTGTGACAGGGATTTTGGAAGTATTAAACGGCTCTTGAGGAAGGTGGTCAGAATTTATACTCTAGATGAGTATGCTGAGCTCATGTTAAAGGCAAGTGTGTCTGGACGTTTTACCGTTTACCATCTTACCTCCTTGAATCCGGGAGATAGTGGGTTCGAATCCAACTGCCGGCAGCCCTGAAGATGGTTTTCTGTGGTTCCCCATTTTCACGCCAGGCAAATGCTGGGGCTGTACCTTAATTAAGGCCATGGCCGCTTTCTTCCAATTCCTAGGCCTTTCCTATCCCATCGTCGCCATAAGACCTATCTATGTCGGTGCGACGTAAAGCCCCTAGCAAAAAACCATCTTACCTCGTACGATGTCTTTAGTTTTAAACGTTGGTGGCCTATTTCGTACAAGAAAACAACAATCTCTATTGAAACATCAGGCAGGGAAGTACCAAGAGAACGCAAGGAGCCATTGAAGGTTTCTAGTTACAAACAGTTTCTGTACTATAAAGATACTCCAGGACAAGTTGCGGCAAAGGCGTTTATTGGAGGATTTTCATCTACTTTCGCACTACTGAAAACTGACAGCCCACCTGAGCTACCTTCCGAGAAGGCTTATACTTTGGGAAAGGTAAGTTGATTACAATAATATTATTAAAGGGATAGAAATTATTAAGCAAGTAAAAACATTTGTAGCCTATAATAACTTTATAAACCTTTAATGGGTTCTGCACAATGAAATTTTTGATTTTAGGTTCCAGTCAACAAAAAGAAAGAAGACTTGAAAAAATTAATGGACTACACCGTTGGTTATGAAGACTTATGACAGCATCATTCAATGGTCAACAACCGAGAAAGAACCTGCTGAGGATATGCCAGAGGCTGAATAAAGCCAGAAAGGGTTTTACTGTTCTAATTTGTATTTTGTGGTTCATTAACTCATGTCTGATTAAATTTTGATGAATAGAAATGTGTTATTTACGTAACCTTTTATCTTAAAACTTGCATAGATTAATCGATTAGCTGTTTTTTTATAATAATTGCTACAAAAATTAACAGGAAAAGTTGTTTATTTCAGAAACAACCTAAGTGCAATGTTTAAAAAAATTGTTTATGGCATTTAAAATTTTAAAAAATTTCATGTTTACTACACCTTTCTAGCACATTAAAGTTTAATTTAAAAAAATTAGAAGGAGATCAGACTTCAACTTATACTCCCACACAGTTTTTTTTTCATTTTTCCAACAGTTTGAAAAAGTGTATTTAGGTGGTTTCTGCAATTAGCGATTCATTTGTAAAGCAGTGTAACTACACACTCATCATGAAAATAACAGAATATCAGTGGTATCTGATATTCAGTATATAACCTACAAACTTCAACAAACCATCAAGCTTGTACCAGTGGTTTGTGTTGTTCTTGGTGACTTTTAACATAAATCTTTTCTAACATAACACTGATTCTTTTCCGGCCCGTACTTGTAGACATGATATAGGCTCATACTCCATACGTCTGTAGTTCTTTTCTTCTCCTTCTGCTTTTCCCACACTGGTGTCGCACATATGGACTTGGCCTGGTTTTACAGTTGGATGCCCTTCCTGATGCCAACCCTATGTGGAGGGATATATTGACTGTTGTGGCGGTGGTTAGTGGGGTGTGTTGTGTGAAAATGAAGAAGAATGTGAAAAAACACAAAAAGCACTCCCTGAGCTGTAGCATTTAAGCATACACAGTTAAAACCTCTGACCTGAAGTGAATTGAACTTCAGGCTCTCTAAACCAAACACCAGTCCCCTGACCATTCAGCGAGGGAGCCAGACGACTCTTAATAAAATTATATATATTAATACATTAGGCTTGCATAAATTATTTTCAAAATCCTATACTTTTGCTTCACTATCAGCTTCATTCTGTGAAGCAAACATTATGGTTATTTACAGGTGTAAAACACAGTACCTCAGTTATGTAATTCATCTTCAATTTGCTTGTGTGCACACACTGTGCCGCTGATATAGTTCTAAGTTCGACCACATGTACTTTAAACATCCTGTGCAAATATTCACAACTTATTTGAAACTTCTCCAAATTATTTTTTCTGATGCTTTCATAGAACACCAAAATGCTGGATGCTTTTCCACATACACAGTATATGTTTTCTTAGAACTTCTCTCTAGCAAGAACAATTTGTGGGAATTGTCGAGTGTGCTGTGGATGTATCTATCCTTCAAGGACTTTTATGATATTTTGAATGGTTTCTGAGCCAATTTATAGTGCCACATTCTGCAACATACACCTGCTGACATTCCCATTCTTCAAACATACAACAATGACTCTCCCTAATCTTAACGTGTACAGTTTTCTATATTACTTCATATCTCCATGACCATTCCCTTTTTGTGTTGGACAACTTCTGCAATAACTCTTCAGCCCTTTGTGTACATATGAGCTGAAATGGCTAATTATCTGTAGTCAAGTGACATTCATGCACAATACTGTTTACATTGCATGAATTTGTCAGTGATTATGAATAAGTGTTGATGGGACAGATTTCAGGTCCCTGGTATTGACTGTGGCTTGCTAACACAAACATGTCTGTACAAGAAGGAGGAGCAAGAAACAAATCGGTCCGGTGGAGAGGGAGAAATTTTATGTGGTTAATGTCTATTTGTCTTCATGTGTATTAGAATATGAATGCATGATAGTGGTTTTTGGAAGAAATTAATGTGCGTCAATGGAGATTACTCTGATACAAAGTATGTCTGGAATGTGGGTCAGGTTATACTTATCTGTACAAAATTCTATGAACTTAGGCAGCGGCTGGCTGGGACCGTTTTTTAGGTTATTACTTTATCAGTAATGCTAACATCATATAAGATACTCTTTAATTCAATGCTACACATTCATTTCTTCCTAAATTCAATTCGGGCTTGGGCACTGGAGATAACGAACGTGAATCCGGAACGAGTTTTTAAGTCAAGTACAGAACAGTTTCTCAAATCTATTAAAGTGTCAATAATGGACTTGAACATTCATATAATTTGTCACACTTGTTCTTAATATCACCCATTCACAATCTTTGACAAGTCTACGAAACAAACAATATACATATATATGCATAGTTAAAAGTGTTTTGATAAAATCCAAGGATGTTTTTATACAAGGTGTGTTCCATAAATAATGCGACCAAATTCATAAAAAATCATTAATTGAATATATTTGTACAAATAATCAAAAATCTTCAAAATAGCACCCTCTTGCATCGATACACTTCTGGAGGCGGTGTTTCCATGCCTGGAAGGCCTTCTCCGGAATGTCCCTTAGAGCCGATGTAACATGTGCCTGGATTCTTTCAATTGTGTCCCAATGTTTTCCTTTCATGACTCCTTTTAACCGAGGAAACAAAAAAAAAGTCAGCGGGAGCCAGGTCAGGACTGTAGGGAGGCTGGGGAACCACTGGGGTGTTGGTCCTGGCCAGGAAGTCGTTGACAATGAAGGCGCTGTGACTCGGTGCGTTGTCGTGATGAACTTTCCACGTGTCCTTGATGTCGCTTCGGCAGCGCGAGACCCTCCTTTTCAGTCTTTTGAGTACCTCCAAGTAGAAAACTCGAGTTCAGTGTAGTCCCGGTAGGTACGAATTCGTGGTGGACAATGCCTCTGACGTCAAAGAAGACAATGAGCGTGGTTTTGATCCTGGACTTGCTCATGAGTGCCTTCTTGGGACGGGGCGACGATGGGGTGTGCCACTCTGAACTCTGCCTTTTTGTCTCAGGGTCGTACTCTAAAATCCATGTCTCATCACCAGTGATAACTGAGTTTAAAAAATTAGGATAATTTTCACACATTTCCAACATTTCTCAGCACCGAAGCACTCGCATGTCCATGTCGGTCAACACTTTTGGGACCAGTTTGGCACACGTTTCTCATGTTCAAATCTTCGGTCACAACGCGTAAAACGGTTGTTTTTGTCATGTTTAGAGTTTGTGCTATCAATTGAAGGCTCAGCCGTCTGTCAGAGTTCAAACAATCGCGCACACGCCTCACATTTTTGTCGACTCGTGAGGTTGATGGCCGTCCACTGTGAGGTTCGTCGGTGATCTCCTTTCGGCCCTCCATGAACGACTTGTGCCATCGGAAAACTTGTGATTTGGACAAGCAATCAGTCCCAAAGGCCTGCTGAAGTAATGGAAATGTTTCGGTGGCGGACTTCCCAAGTGTAACGCAAAATTTGATAGCGTACCGTTGTTCTACAGAACGATCCATTGTGCCGTGTTACATGAACTTAAAACGGGTTTGACGGAAACGCACGTCCTGACTCTCCGACAGCTCGCTGCCGAATGAGACAAAGAGCGTTTGAAGCTAACACCCCCCTCCACCTAGCCCAGCAGGTTAGAACATGCTGCGGTGTACAGTTGCGTCAGAAAAAAATTGGCGCATTACTTATGGAACGCACGTTGTAGAAGAAAATTTCATTTTGTTACTACTATTTCTTGCAGGTAAGTTATGATGTTCTAAGTGTTATATTTAGTCTTTTGACAGACTGGAAAAACATATGAGTTATAAAAACCTTAATGTCACCAAGTGTCTTGTGAGGTGAAATAGCTACTCGCATAACAGTGTCTTGTTTTATAGTGAGTAGCTTAACTAATATAGTTGGTCCCTTATTGGACATAATAAATTTTCCAGCTAACCAATTTCAATAAGTTTCTTCATCCATCCTTAAACAACCATTTCTGAGAGCAAGTTCATATAGGAAAACTCTGTTCATTTTGTAGCCACTCCTTCCATCATATAACCCTCTTAACAAGCTTCTTCAATTGCATTTTAATGCATTTTGTTGAAAACAAAAAATAATGTCTGATTGTGTCCAGACAAACAACTGAACTGAAAGGTTTTCTGGAAAGAACTTGTGATCGAGGGCGAATTGAGGCCGATCTTAAGTCCAGGCCTACATCTACAGTTTTTCTTCAGACAATTTCTGGAACGTGTGTGGGGCCCTTGAAGTGGGGGAGGAACTAAGGCCATATTATTCATGTTCGCTGAGGTGTTTCCATTATTTTTATTATCAACTGTATTTACTGAAGTGGGTCTCTTTCTTGGAGTAAGTGGCGACGTTTAAGATGATTAATGAGAGCTGATTTTCTTTGAAAGTTTCTCTCACACTGACTACAATCATGAGGTTGCTTTTTACGGTGCACAGTCATATGATATCGTAGACTAGATCGGAATGCGAAACTTTTCATACAATAGAGACATGAGTAACTCTTCTCAGAATTATTACCAACAGGAGGCAAGTCAGGACTGGAAATTTCTGCACATTTTTCCTTGCACCCCGGACATGAGTATTTATTCTCTCCTGCACAGACAGACTGAAGTGAAGGTTCGCCTATGAACGACTTGTTACATTCGGAACATATATAACATCGCTTACCGATATGTACTGCAGTATGAGCATCAAGCTGTGCACTGTTGGCAAATATTTGATTGCAAAGACCACATGCAAAAGAATCCTTTGTATGTATTGAAACGTGCTCAGTCAAGTAGGCCTGCTCCTTAAAGACCTGAGGACACAGCTCACAAGCGTAAGTTTTTATCTCACTGTGTTGTAACATGTGCTTCACCAGACTGCACTGTTCTGTGAATGTTTCATTGCACAACTTACACAAAATGTCTTTTCCATGTTCAAAATTAACAACACCGTCTTCATCCGGATCTCTTTCACCACTGTCTGGGCTGTCTTCAGCTATGTAAGAATGGTCCTTCCTGTTATCAAGAACAACAAGAAAAGGTTTTTAGAATCCCAAACACAATGGAAGAAAATATATTCAACAGACAAGGGAATGGGATGAAGAGCTGACAAAGTAAAAAAATATATGAAATGTCGTATGGCTTTTAGTGCCGGGATATCCCAGGATGGGTTCGGCTCGCCAGGTGCAGGTCTTTCTATTTGACTCCCGGAGGCGACCTGCGCATCGTGATGAGGATGAAATGATGATGAAGACAACACATACACCCAGCCCCCGTGCCATCGGAATTAACCAATTAAGGTTAAAATCCCCGACCCGGCCGGGAATCAAACCCGGGACCCTCTGAACCGAAGGCCAGTACGCTGACTGTTCAGCCAACGAGTCGGACAAAACAAAATAAATTATATATATATACAAAACTGGCAGAATCTACAGTGAACATCTGAACTAGGAATCAGCTGCATGTTTCTTTTCTACTTTTTGTTGGCTGTGGAAATGTCTATAAAATCAGGCCACATATACTCGAACCTGAAGGTAACAATATATATATATTTTTTTTGCTAGTTGCTTTACGTTGCACCGACACAGATAGGTCTTATGGCGACGATAGGACAGGAAAGGCCTAAGAATGGGAAGGAAGCAGCTGTGGCCTTCATTAAGGTACAGCTCCAGCATTTGCCTGGTGTGAAAATGGGAAGCCACAGAAAACCATTTTCAGGGCTGCCGACAGTGGGGTTTGAATGACATCATGCCCTCATATTCGGGCTTATAGCTCCAGGACTGAAGGTCCAATACCAACGTTTAAGTACCGTCCGATTGAAAATATGGCACACAAAATATAATATGACACACCTGTGGGCCTCAGTTGGGAAGGGAAGATTAAGAAAGTGACTATTTTGAGTAACATGATTTGGTTTATGATTAATAACACAAAAACCAAAAGACATACGAAAGTGGTGGAGATCTCAAGACAGAGCATTTGACTCCTTACGTTTGCATGATAAAATGGCCTTACTACCAAAAGAATAATGAGGCAAGGAAGGGGCCCAGAATTTAGAAAGGTTTTCTTTTTAACACGTTTGCTGCCACCATTTTCTAAAATATCTTTCTCAGAAGCTGTATTGGCAGTATCAGTCAATCCTAATAAATGGCACTATATTTTATCAAAAGCGTGTCTATCGAGTTAAAAAAAGTAAATACCGTATTATGCATATAATAATATCTATTTTTTTACGCTTTAAAGCGTCAAGCAATACTTTTCTTTTGTACTAATTATTTGTATGACAATCCACAACGAGATGGACCAGACAGCACATTATTGTAAATAAACATCATTTGTCGCCAATTGTGGCGAAATCCAGTTTTTTTGTTAAACAAATTGTTAAACAAATACTATAAATAACTGAAACACAAACATGCTAATTATGTCCACATAATGTTTATGAATGGCACAAGTGCTAAGAGTTTTGATTGTGCATCTATTTTTGACAGATGACACTGCATCGTAGACAGTACCCTGGTTGACCTGGACATATCGGACATTAGTAAACTGTGTCTGTTCACCTTCCTTCTTGAGTACAGAGTGTACATCTCTTCCTCATAATCTGTTTCTTCCCTGGTGTTGGTTCGCACTTTACAAGAACATGCTGCCGTGGCACATCATGTGATGGGCGGTTCTTTCCACTCATTGAAGGTAACAGCTGCTTGATGTCGTTCAGTCCAGTCTGAAAACATAAAGTGGCATAGCTCCACCGAAGTATTTATTGAACAAGTAATGTGAATTCAGTAAAATCATTTCAACAAAGTGTATGAATAGTTTCTTAGGCCAACAAACTGTTTTCCTTTGGGATGGATAATAGGATAACATTTGATCCTGTTTATCCACTTGTCATGAATTTGTTGTAACTAACAACTGGTGAAGACTTTTTTGCTGTTTCTTTCCGTATGTTTTCCACTTCCACAAGTCTATTATCATACTCCGTTGAGATGTAACTTGCATCTCATTTGTCTTTCCACTTGCCTGTCATAACTCCTTTAGCATATCTAGCAACTGTCTCCCCCCCCCAGTTCTGCAACTTTCACTTCCTTAGGTGAATTCCTTCTATCCAACCTTAGCGTTCCAGTACAGTGTGTTTCTTCATCCAAGAGTTTCTTAGCCTAATCAAAACTCTTGTAATAGTAGTCCATAAAAATGTGGTGACCAACATTTAATTTATCTGCTAATAAATGGATAATTACCTTCTGTGCATGACCTTTACCACCACAATCATCCAACAAACCAGTATACATCGTAACTTTCTGGGTGAATCCTTTTGCTGTTGTCAGCATGTAAAATTTCACTTCATATTTATTACACCTGTTCTGGATGTATTGACGAAATGACAAATGACCTTGGCAAAGAACCACACTTTCATCTAGTGATAGTTTACAACCTGGATGTTACACTTCTGACATCCTGTTGTTGAAATACGTGATCACTGGTTTTATTTCGTACAAGTGGTCGCTTTGTTTCGATTCACCTTCACCAGGATTTCTTGAAAAATGAAGAGCGCGCAACATCAGAAGAAACCTGTTACGACTCATGCTCGCTGAAATGCCTTTATTACGGAATAAAACATCTTTTGTCCAATAATCCTGTAACTATTCATTTTCACATTACCCACATGGAGAAACACACCCAAAAATACCAGTAACTCTTCTAAAGTTATGTCTTTCTGCTGACAGATTTGCAATTTGTCTTTAAATATCTGTATGGCATTGTAATTAGTTTAATCTACAACTTCTTGGAGAAATAAATCTTCCAATAAAAGACGGAAGTAGTCAGTAGCCTGGTTATCGTTCGGGCAAATAAGAAGGCTTTCCTTTTTAGTAAACGGGAAATAAGTTGGCTCACCTACCCAATTAATTTCCTCTTCATTTGGGGATGTTGATTGCACATTTTTATGAACGTTGTCATCTTCATTCAATGCACTGTTGTCGCTTTCACTATCAGAATTCCTTCACTCATCGCCCTCACTGTCTGACAATATATCAGATTTGCTGTCAGAAACCTTTCAATTCATTTCATTTCAATTAAATCTTCATTAGTATAAATTATCTCTCATATTTCTTCTTCTTGAGCCTCCGTGGCTCAGACGGCAGCGCGTCGGCCTCTCACCGCTGGATACCGTGGTTCAAATCCCGGTCACACCATGTGAGATTTGTGCTGGACAAAGCGGAGGCGGGACAGGTTTTTCTCCGGGTACTCCGGTTTCCCTGTCATCTTTAATTCCAGCAACACTCTCCATTCTCATTTCATAGCATCTATCATTCATTAATAAATCACTTTGGAAGTGGCGACCCCATCGTACTAACAGCCTATATCTGCTTCATTCATACATAACTGACCTGGTCAATGACTGGAAAACAGTTTGTAGGTTTTTTCATTTCTTCTTCTTAGGATGAAACAGACCGGGCGCTGACCTGTTGTTCTCCATTTCGAAGCAATACAGATCGTCACCTAATTGCTCAACATTGGAACCGCGTGCGGCAAATTGGTCTAAAGGTAACCTTCCTGCAGTGCCGGCATAACCACAAGCTTCAAGCGCTAAGCCGGCACATTTATATGTAGCTTTAGAAACATAGGGCTTTGGACACTTTAAAGCGTCAGTGGCAGTGAAGTGTTAAGTGGTACCAAGCGATTTGGATCATGTAGCTATGAGCTTGCATTTTGGAGATAGTGGGTCTGAAACCCACTGTCAGCAGCCCTTAATAACGTTTTCAGTGATTTCCCCATTTTCACACCAATCAAATGCTGGAGCTGTACCTTAAGTAAGGACTTAAGGCCACAATTGCTTCCTTCCCAGTCCTAGCCATTTCCTATCTCATCATCATCAAGACTTGTCTGTATTGATGCAATGTAATGCAAAACGTGTATATTTTTAAAAATTGGTAATTTGGCCGTTTAAATATTAATTCCGCCCCCTTCTTGGGAGTGTACTGTTAGAAAGATGACAATGTGATCATCATTACATTTATTCTTTCACCTCTATAATCTTTCCTTGCTGCCTTTACAATGTCATCCATCACCATTATGAACAGTAAAGGTGACAACACACTCCCTTGTTTTAGCGCATTGTCAATTCCAAACCATTCTGTTCTAGCCACTGTTGTCTTCACACAGCTGTAACACTTATCATATATTGCTTTTATCATTTATCATGTACCAACATATGTACAAAACAACGGAGTCATTTTAAAATGATTTTATACTGAAGTGCAACTTATCATGTACCATATTTAATATTAATCTATGTGGGTGTTACAGTATGTTTTGAAGTTGTTTCTAGTTACTGTGTTTGCTTGATTTGACTCTGTGGCTAATGATGGCACAAGTTTAGTGCCAAAACTAGTACCTTATGTGAACGACATGTGATTGATTCACATTAATAAATGTTTGCGTATTAATTTCAATTATTGTTATTGCTATGTGGCTTTTGTATAGCTGTTACCGGAAAACAAAGGGAAAATAACTCGTTGGGTTCATCCAATAAATTAAAAGAGGGACGAATCAGGTCTGTTTTATACACTATTTGAAGATCTAAGAAAAGATATAAGAAAGTCCTTTAACCACTTGACGTACTTTGACGGATCTCTCCGTCCTGGCTCTCGATTGCACTCCGGTACAAAGACGGATCTCTCCGTCCACGCGTAGTGTTTATTTCCGTACCCGCTCCAAGACGGTTTCCTTTGTGAAAGGATTTGATATTAGTAAGGTAACCTCTTGACAGATGGAATCACTGTTTTATTCCATTGATGTATTCGATAAACACGTCCGTGCAGTTATTCCACAGAAAGGATAACCAGTATCTTAGCAACCTCATTGTAAGCGAAATCATGGCTGCCTCCATGTTGAGTGACGAAGCGATTATATGGGAATTTTTAGAAAAGAATTACATTGATATAGAAATTAGCGACGAATAATTTAGTGGATATGGAAAGTAGTGAAAGTAGTTCGTGTGATAGAAACTTTAGCGCTGGTAGGGGTGAACAAAGTGCTGTTTTGCCGTCAAATATGTCGCTGAATTTTAGGCCTACAACTGATGCGGCACCAGCGGCTTCTAATCATGTTTTATGCGAAAGGGAGTGGGAGCACATAAGTAATACTCCAGAGTATCATTCATGCATCGCAACTGGTGAAATAGTGTTTTCCAAAGGCACCTAGGACAATGCCCGAACGAACTACAAGTTGTGAACGAATTTCTAACAGCAGACTTTTCGGGAACATCTAACCAATGAGGTAAATGCTTATGCAAGTAAATGTCTTGTACCGGCTGCCGAGGATATAAATAGGGTAATGTCATCTGGAAAGGAACACTGGTTTCCTGTATCTGTGGATGAAATGAAGGCCAGATTACCTTGAAGTGGTAATGTATGATGGAAAAAAAGATGTTCAGACCCAATCTTGTTGTTGACTACAACTGTGGAAAGGGTGGTGTTGATTCCCATGACCAGGGATTCGCATCATTCCTCTTGATGAGGAAGTATGTAAAAGGATACAAAAAATATACTTCTACATGCTAGACATGACTCTTCTGAATTCCAACATCATTCATCCCCTCCTCAACCCTGAAAAGAAGCAAGTAGGCTTTACCACGTTCTGGATCAATTTGGCCGAACAGCAGTTGGCAAGTGTGACCTTGCCTGACTATCCAAAATAAGGCACCCAAGCCCTGGGGATACAAGACTGAGACTTCAAGAGAGGCACTGGGGACACTTTCCGACCAAAATACCCCCCAAAACGAAGAAGGTTATCCCATCACGGAGATGCAAAGTATGTGTGACACGGGGTCTGAGGAAGGAATCTTCATTTGAATGCCACCGGTGCAAGGAGGCGATGCACGAAAATGACTGTTTTATGATTTACCATATTCATAAAGACTTCACAAAGTACATCTGACAGTAGTTTGGATATTTCCTCTCATTACGTTGCTGTAAAGCATGCTTTTTTAGTGTCGGTGATAACATCATGTAAAGCAATGAAAATAAATGGTACACCAAGGCATAAATAAGTTCAGTTAAATGGTATGTGAATGGGTTAACTATTTTCATATGTCCATTTCTACACTTGACGATTTACATGAGCGGTTGAAAGATACCATTCAGCATCAGAACACCAAGATGAGGAATTGCAGTCAACCTGAGCAGATGTTGGCTTCTGCAATAAGGTAAGTAGACATTTATTAGCTCATCTCACAGAGAGCTGAAGTCTGTAACTGTATTATATGAAAAAGTTGACAACACCTGAGATGCACTGTCTGAGTGACTGATTTCTAATGCCGATGTTGTAGACGAGTGTGGACCACAAGTTGTGTAAAATTGGCTTAATGACGAAAATTACATTCTCGATGACCCATTACTAATGCACGGGGAATTTCCTTGAAATGCCAGCGGCTGACTTGGATTGAACATGTACTGACATGTTATTTGCACATCGGAAATGGCTGGAGACTGATTAAAAAAACTTGGCTTTTTCTATGCTGAATATTCACTATGAGTTGAAGGACACCTATTTGGAATTTGATGATTTCATCATCAAATGTTTGTCAAGAATGTATAATAGCATTGATGAATGACAGGTGGAGATTTGGCTGGCTACTACTTTCAAGTGCCTGCAACGTTTTTATCTCTAGCTCATCAGGTTTACGACGCTTTCGGAAACCCTCTTCTTTATTCGGCATTTTCGATTCCTGGGAGAATTTAGTCCAATCATTTACCCCATCTGTGTATTGTATTGTCTGCCAAGCTAACTTCTGTATGCCGTCCTTCAGTCAACTTCATAAAAAAATTTAACTGTTTTAGGCATACTCTTAAAACTCACAACTACTCCTTTGATGTTCTTTTGCCTTTTCTACATGATATTACGAAAGCATCTCTCATGTTTCCCCACTTTTCATTACTTCTTTACCTGTAAAGAATATACACATATTATTGTCCTTGTTTTAAATATTTAGCAAGTGGATGCACTTTCACAGGCCTCCACTACAATTACGGAATTGGCATTTCAACAGCCATCTCTATAGTTAGAGATGTGTATTCCAGTATTTGGTCCAACTTACAACGGGAATGTATTCATACACCTACAGAGGACCGCTGGGAAACAACCGCTTCAGAATTTGAAAAGAGCTAACTTTCCCCACTGTCTAGGGTCAGTAGATGGAAAACATATCTGAATAATTAGTCCATCTGACAGTGGTATGTTGTTTTACAATTACAAGATTTTTATTTATTTTATACATCTGTTTATGTAAATATTGGAAGTTTTGGAAAAGACTTGTGATTCATCAATTTTCATAAAGTGTTCATTGTGGAAGTCAATCGAGACAAACAATCAGGAGGTACCAGAGGAGAGATGTCTTCCCAGCACAGAAAGTCCAAATGTGTCTTACTTTTTTTGTTGGAGACTAAGCGTTTTCGCTACACAGACATCTACAACGCCTTTATGGAGGATCTAACCTCACACTCAAAAAAAGGATTTTCAATTATTGTCCGTGTAGAGCAAGGAGATATGCTGAATACACATCTGGAATTTAAACAAATGGAGAGAGAAAGCATATGACAGTGTAACGAGGGAAAATATGTTCACCATACTGGGGGGCTATGGGATTAAGGGTAGATAATTAAAATCAATCACAGGCATTTATGTTGACAATTGGGCTGCAGTGAGAATTGATAGTAGAATGAGTTCTTTGTTCAGGGTACTTAAGGGGGTTATACAAGGCTGTATTCTTTCACCTTCATTGTCCATAGTTTACACGGATCATCTGCTGAAAGGTATAAAGTGGCAGGAAGGGATTCAGTTAGGTGGAAATGTAGTAAGCAGTCTGCCCTATGCTGACGACTTGGTCTTAATGGCAGACTGTGCTGAAAGCCTGCAGTCTAATATCTTGGAACTTGAAAATAGGTGCAATGAGTATGGTATGAAAATTAGCCTCTCGAAGACTAAATTGATGTTAGTAGGTAAGAAATTCAACAGAATTGAATGTCAGATTGGTGATACAAAGCTAAAACAGGTCGATAATTTCAAGTATTTAGGTTGTGTGTTCTCCCAGGATGGTAATATAGTAAGCGAGATTGAATCATTAACTCCCCTGATAAGGTTTACGTGAGGAAGAGAATTCGGTTGTAAAAACTAACTACGAAGATTCGTCTCGCTTCTTATTTGACTCCGAAGAGAAAAGGAATAAGGGTATCTTATTATTGTATTATGCATTATTAATCAAAAGAACTTAATGGCCAGTTGTCTCTCAACTGAGCAGTAGGCCTACCACACAGTAAACCTGATCACGTCTTTCATTTGAATTATCATCATCTTGTGCCGCCAACTTCCCTGATACCGGCATGTCGTCATTCAAGATTCTGTCTTTTCTTAAATTCTAAAAATAGTTTTGTTCTCGACTATGAAGTCCAAAAAGTGAGAATCTATTCGCAAATGGTTTGTGGAGATGGTGTCTTATTCCCAGTTGGTATATGTGTAGCAGAAGCCACCCCTTCCGAATAAAGCTGTGCTGTATAAAGCGTGCCAATAGACCAGCTGATAACTAGCGTATATTACGAGTTGAACTTCTGAATGTAATACACAATGACTTGAAGCATTCTTTGGATAACTGCAGCTGTTAAAAGCGAGACCTTTATTTTTGAAGTATATTGCATGCTTTTTCTCTACAATTATCACCACAGGATTTACCTAAAGAGCTGTAATTGAGATAAGAGAAACCGCATTGTTCAGGTTAGGTATGTTATCAAGTGCCCGGATAGTGCTAGAAGTTCCATGGCAGAAAGAATTAAAAAAAAACAGAAAGCTTGCCGCATTTACGGATATCTACAGGTGTGGTGGTAATGCGTTTTAATATCATAATGTTTAATTTTGTACGTTCGTTGTCTCCAATTTTTTATTAACACAGGATACGTTTTGCTTGGGGTCTCCGAAAATCATGAAAGTAGTTAGTGGGGACATAAAATCAATATTATTTGTTAGGTACATTGCTGAGTAAAATTTTCGTTATAAATGGATTGTTTTTATCACATTTTAAACCCACTTCTCTCCAAAAGTTACGTATATTGGCCCGAGTAATGAGATATTAAATGATCACTTTGTTAATGATCTCCCCTGCTATATTGCTTAACCAAAGTAAACTTGTATCCTCACCCCGAGGTGGTGCAGCTCTTTTTAGGCATGCCCCCAATGGAGATGGGCTGCATGCACCATTTATACTGTATATCAACCTTACTGCCTTTCTTAAATCTCTGGCGGTACTGTACTGGGAATCAAACTCAGGCCCCTCCCTGAGAATGGCACCAAATTGTGCTAACCATCACGCTGGCGACATTCTTGATGATGCTTGTTGTTTAAAGGGGCCTAACATCGAGGTCATCGGCCCGGACATTCTTAACTACAAAACACAGACATATAGCATGACCAATGCATGCTTGCAATACATGGGCTGGTTACAAAACTTTTCACCTATTCCTGCGACATCATCAGAGCTGCAGCAGGCCTACGCTATGGAGGCGGCTATTTCTTAACTACGAAAAACAGATGTACCGCAAGACTTTGATGCGTGTTTGCATTGCAACATAAAGGCTAGGGTGCATTAATATCGGTAACAGAAAAATCTTGCACGCCTAACAGATCGTTATTACGAATGCGTAAGTGATAGGGCTCTCGCTGTAACCGAAGGATAATACACAGTATAAAATAGAAATTTTGAAGGAACAGACAACAACTGTTGTTATAATAAGGTTCTCGTCATATGCCGCACTCGCTATATTGGACAAATTCACAAGAATTTGGCAAATTATTTGTTTCACTGCAATAATAGGGTGTGGTGTCCTAGCAGACCTCGGACACAGTCCCGGTCTCGCCATTACATTCAATTATTCAATAGATGAACTTTCTATTGACAATAAGCTTCTTTAAGATATTTGACTGTTGTCTTCCTACCTTGTGTAGCACTATTACTACGACAATTTCTTTTCATAATTGCCCCATTCGATGATTATGTGTTGCAGAAGGGTACAGAATGACTTCAGAGGTTAACGCAGACTGCTTACAGGAGAGATTCTTCTATATACCACCAGATGGTGTTGAGAGGAAAAATACTAGATTTGGAGGGGAGTGTGTAATAGTATTTAGGTCACACTAGGTCATCATCATCATCATCATCATCATCATCATCATCATCATCAAAAATTAGGTCTATTGTTCCTGTGTGACCTCTGAAGCTGTCTTGTTGTTCTTCAAACTGATGTTCTATCCTTGTTTTTAACCTCTTCACTATGATCTTTTCCAATATCTTGAGGCAGTGTGGTAGCAGGGTAATTCCTCTGTAGTTTGTACACTTTCTTCTGCTTCCTTTCTTGAATACCGTTATAATCAATCCTTTTTTCCATTCATCTGGTATATTATTTTTATTTTCTCTCCAGATTACTCCTAGTGTTTGATGTAGCCACTGAAGACCTTACATGCCTGCCACTTTGTATCTGCAGGTGATCCATCTACTCCTTGTGATTTTCCTCCTTTCATAAGCTTCAGGGCATTTTCTATTTCTGACCACGTCATTGGTCTTTCTTCTTCTCCATGTTTGATAGCTTCATTGCTTTTGTGCTTCTCTTCTTCACTGCCATTTAATAACTTGTTGGAATAGTTTCCCCATTTCTTTTCTGATGTTTTCTATGTTCCAGATTAGGATTCCATCCTCTGTTTCAATTGCTTTAATATCCTCTTTGTCTGATCTCCCACTCTTCAATATTCCATACAACATCTTTTGATTCCCTTTTCAGTCGTCCTCTAGTTTTTGTGTGAACATCTCCCAACTCTTATCCTTCTCTTCCTTCACAATTCTCATCACTAATCATTTTTCCTATATATTTGTTCGAGGTCAGCTATTTTTTGGTTATCTTGCGGTAAGACACCTTGCATTTATTTTTGCTTCTCAACATCTTTATGTTTCTTTGCCATATTTCCATCTTGAATAGCTTCTCTTACTTTTTCACTCCACCAACTGGTCTCCTTCTTCCTTCTCTTGTTTTGCCACATACTTCTGCTGCACAACTCACTAATGTTGTTTTAAACAGGTTCCATTCCTCCTGTGGACTTTGTGTTTCATTTTTCGGTACCTTTTCCATTACTAACTCTTGAAAAGCTTTTTTATTTGCTTCATCTTTCAATTTCCAATTTTTTATTCTTGGTATTTTCAGTGTACCTGGTGTTCGCACAATCTCATAGTTCAAGTCAGCTACTAGTAGCCTGTGATCGTTGTCTAAACATTCACTGGGAATAACTTTTACATCTCTCACGCCTTCTCCACTTTTTCTGTCTTATTACATAATCAATGACTGTTTTAGTTCTTCCATCCCAGCTGTATCTGGTTATTTTATGACTCTTGTTTCTTGAAGGTGTTTTTTATTATGTTATTTCTGGCACAGAAATCTAGGACATTCTCGCCTTCAGCATTCCTTCCCCCATACCCAAAGGGCCCCATTACTTCTTCATAGCCTGTTCTATCTACTCTAACATGGGCATTTAGATCCCCTATTATTATCTTGTACAGGGTCCTCCAAATTCTCAAGGAACTCTTGCTTTTCGTCATCATTACATCCTGCCTGCGGAGCATATACTTGGATTATTGTGAGACTGTTACTGCCAAGTTTTACTCTGGCTTTAATCATTCTTTCATTTATATATGCACCTAGCTGATCTACCTGTGCTTCGCTACGGAATTCTACATTTGCTAAATAAGGAAGTTATCTAACTCCCCAGCTATTTTCTGCCAATATTCACGCAGGCTGTTACACTCGGTACGCAGCAGTAATCCCTTCTATCGGAGATGAGTGGCAGCGTAAGAGACAAAGAAGATCACAACAATGGTCAATGTAATGTTGTTGTTTATCACGGTTATGCGCTTCCGATATTTTAGGCATTCACATTTAGTTTTCTTCCAACTCTGAAATACCACTCTTATTATAGTCGGTATGGTAAAACTGAATAAAACAAATGATTGAAAATTGTATTCTCTATAACTTTTGTTATAAAGTACTTTTCGATAGGACCAATAACATAGGTATTTAAAAATTAAATTTTAGGCGCCTTCCCCTGAACTACCATTTTATCCAGGGTAAATAAAATTGTTTATAGCTTAGACTGTAGTTTCTTATTCCCCGACTCTATATACAAATTTTCATTAAATTCCGTTTACCCATTTTCTCGTTCCTCGATGTTTATATGGACTTGGCAACAAAAATCCCAATTCATTAATATCTCTCTTATCATAGCCAGTACAGTAAAAATGTAAAAGACATAAATGATCGGAAATGTTATTCTATATAACTTTAGTTATGTAGTATTTATCGATATGACCACTGATAACATGAATATCTGAGAATTAAATTTTAGGCCTTCCCCTCAACTACCATTTCACTCAGTGTGAATAAAATTATTTATAGCCTAGATTGTAGTGGCTCATTCCCCGACTTTACATGCCAATTTTCATTAAATTCTCTTCAGCCGTTTTCTCGTGATGCGTGTACATACATACATACATACATACATACAGACGTTACAGAAAAGTAAAAAAGTGCATTTGCTTGTTACTGTGGATATGACCGATACAGAAATACCATTCTTTTTAAATTCTGAGCAATATACAGACAAAACTCTTTATTTTATTTATATAGATATCTGTTATGGCTTCAATATCTTATGTAACACAAATACAACTCCATTCTTTGTTTCCTTTTTGTTACCATGCCGGTATAGCTTGTAATCTTCCCTTAGTTTCTTTTATTTCATCCCCTTCCATTTTGACTCACTCATTCCAAATATATGAGTCTTCCCCCTACTAGGTAAACTGCACAAATACACTGACTGACAGAGCAAATGCAACACCAAGAAGGAGTGGTCAGAACTTTATGCCAATTGCAGGGTAGACTGACGTCACTGAGGTATGCTCATGATGTGAAATAAAATGTACAATATTATAGGTTAGGATCCACCTTTCAATACTCCATAATAAGATGGTAAAAAGTAGTTACAACCTGTTTAATGGGACCGGTTTCAACACATTTTAACCGGTCCCATTAAACAGGTTGTAACTACTTTTTACCATCTTATTATGGAGTATTGAAAGGTGGATCCTAACCTATAATATTGTACATCTTATTTCTCTATTCAATACGGAACAATAATGAAGTTTTTAACTTTACATGATGTGAAATGCGCCGCTGTGCTGCGCACGTAGCGAACGATAAATGGGACACGGCGTTGGCGAATGGCCCACTTCGTACCGTGATTTCTCAGCCGACAGTCGTTGTAGAACGTGTTGTCGTGTGCCACAGGACACGTGTATAGCTAAGAATGCCAGGCCGCCGTCAACGGAGGCATTTCTAGCAGACAGACGACTTTACGAGGGGTATGGTGATCGGGCTGAGAAGGGCAGGTTGGTCGCTTCGTCAAATCGCAGCCGATACCCATAGGGATGTGTCCACGGTGCAGCGCCTGTGGCGAAGATGGTTGGCGCAGGGACATGTGGCACGTGCGAGGGGTCCAGGCGCAGCCCGAGTGACGTCAGCACGCGAGGATCGGCGCATCCGCCGCCAAGCGGTGGCAGCCCCGCACGCCACGTCAACCGCCATTCTTCAGCATGTGCAAGACACCCTGGCTGTTCCAATATCGACCAGAACAATTTCCCGTCGATTGGTTGAAGGAGGCCTGCACTCCCGGCGTCCGCTCAGAAGACTACCATTGACTCCACAGCATAGACGTGCACGCCTGGCATGGTGCCGGGCTAGAGCGACTTGGATGAGGGAATGGCGGAACGTCGTGTTCTCCGATGAGTCACACTTCTGTTCTGTCAGTGATAATCTCCGCAGACGAGTGTGGCGTCGGCGTGGAGAAAGGTCAAATCCGGCAGTAACTTTGGAGCGCCCTACCGCTAGACAACGCGGCATCATGGTTTGGGGCGCTATTGCGTATGATTCCACGTCACCATTAGTGCGTATTCAAGGCACGTTAAATGCCCACCGCTACGTGCAGCATGTGCTGCGGCCGGTGGCACTCCCGTACCTTCAGGGGCTGCCCAATGCTCTGTTTCAGCAGGATAATGCCCGCCCACACACTGCTCGCATCTCCCAACAGGCTCTACGAGGTGTACAGATGCTTCCGTGGTCAGCGTACTCTCCGGATCTCTCACCAATCGAACACGTGTGGGATCTCATTGGACGCCGTTTGCAAACTCTGCCCCAGCCTCGTACAGACGACCAGCTGTGGCAAATGGTTGACAGAGAACGGAGGACCATCCCTCAGGACACCATCCGCACTCTTATTGACTCTGTACCTCGACGTGTTTCTGCGTGCATCGCCGCTCGCGGTGGCCCTGCATTCTACTGAGTCGATGCCGTGCGCATTGTGTAACCTGCATATCGGTTTGAAATAAACATCAATTATTCGTCCGTGCCGTCTCTGTTTTGTCCCCATCTTTCATCCCTTTCGAACCACTCTTTCTTGGTGTTGCATTTGCTCTGTCAGTCAGTGTACAAGGATTGAAATAATTAATGCCAACATGCACCTTATCTACAAGATTAAAAGGCTTGACTTACCAAATATTCAGCACATCATCTTCAATGGTAATTTCGTTTTTGATGTCCTAGAAGAAATAATAAATCTGAGAATGTAATTTAAAGATTATGGTAACACAAATTATGAGGTTATCCTATTGTAACTTAGACCTAGGGTGTTTTTCACATAATGATGCCACTCATAGGTAACGCAAACCCACGGTGTTCCTCACATAGGTGTACCAATCACAGGGATTCGTACTATCCCGTGGTGTTCCTCACATAGTGGGTACTGATCATAGGCAACGCCCAGACACGTCGTGTTTCTCACATAATGGTAATCACAGGTACTGCAAACCCACAGTGAAGCACTCTCTGCTGCTACTAATCACAAACCTATTGTGTACCTAACATAGTGGTACTACTCGCAAGTAAAGGTGACCCAGGGTGTTCCCCGCGTGTTGGTACTAATCACACGTAGTTTCATGGCTCTAATTCAATCATCCTTTGGTCGCCCCTTTCATCGCAAAGGAACTTTCAACGGAAGAGTTTAAGGCAAGCCGAAGATGGGTTTGTAATTTTTATAAAAGAAATGGGTTGAGCGTACGAAGGCGTACCTCAATTTCACAGCGTCTTCCTGGTGCCTGCGATGAGAAGTTATTGTCTTTTCAGCGTCACACCATTAGAACAGGTGTACGGTAATGTTGTGTATTCTTGCTGACTGAACCAAATTGCCGTCATACATTGTTCTCAAGTGTAAGAGTCTTCCTAAACATCTACTCGCTGGTGTTATCGTCAATCTCAGAACTCTAGCTGGATGGACAGTTCACTTGTGGAAGACTGGGTAAAGTGTGTCTGGCAACGTTGCCCTGGTGCATTATTGGGACAAAAGAGCTTGCTTGTTCTTGACAGTTACCGCGGCCACACAACAGACGCTGTGAAGAAACATATCAAGGATGGGAAAACCGACCTAGCAGTCGTTCCGGCAGGATGATGTCTATGCTACAGACGCTGGATATCTGTGTCGACCGTCCATTTAAAGCAGCCTTGAAACAGCTCTATACAGAATGGATGGCGGCTGATAATCACACACTGACACCAACTGGTCTCATTCAGCGCCTGGAAGTTCAGCTGCTGTGTTCGTGGATTTTGAAGGCATGGAATCGTATCCCTGGAGACCTCACATGGAAGAGCTTCAGGAAATGTAGCATTTCTAATGCTATGGATGGCAGCGATGACATTTTGTGGGAAGGTCATGGTGATGAAAAATTCCGAAGTTGGTACTGATGATGATGAATGAACTCGTTGGATATTGTTCTGGAAATGCTTGTTTACTTTTATTTGTATTTTTTAATCATTTGATGTGTGTTAGTAAAGATTGGAAATAATTTTGACTTCACTTTTCTTTTAAATTTTGTTCTTTCAAAATAAGGGTGAGGGTCTTATTCAGTGGCAGGTGGTATTTGAGATTATACGGTAAATCTTTTAGATAATACCTTTACATCTCTGTGGATATCCCTGTTCTATATCAATCCTCCCACACTCTTAAAGAATCCATTTGCAAACTTTCCTCTTTCATTGATTTCAACGCGTTTGCTTCATTTTCTCCAATTACACTTCCCAGGTATTTAAAGCCTTCAGCTCTTTTCAACCGCTCCCCTCCTAATGTCATGCCATTATAAGCTGTGTACTAATGATCATCATGCTCTTATATAATAAGCCTACGGTTAACAAATCCGACTGTGATTAATACAGCCTAGAATGGAAACTTAGTACATATTATAACTGTATTCATTCCGTTTCTGATTTACTTTGTATGTACTGATAACGTTGTCACATCAAAATGACTAGTTATCTTTTGTTCCCTTGAATAACACACACTTTTTGTAATATGGACAAACTTCCGCCCCCTTTTAGTATGAGTTATCGAGCATGGACCGTAGTGTAATTTCTGCTGCTAGAAAAACTTTTTAAATAACTAAAAATTAATTTTTTATTATATGAGAAGAAAAATGCTATGCCCACTCTTTCACCCTTGATAATTAGCAAGGAAATGAATTATTATATGTAGTTTTTTCACAGGTAAAGCTATGGAAGGTTTGTTCTTTAATGTTACCGAAATAATTCTGCTTGAGAGAACAAAGTTATTGTTGATAAACTTAACCATGATAGGTTAATATGGTTGTTTGATCTGTATTGACTTGTCTGAATGTAATACAGAACTATTTAAAATAGTTTTACTTGAGTCCACCGTGTCAATACACCTTATAATCCAAGAAAGCTATTTATTTTACCATACAGATTTTGGGAAGTCATCTATTCCCTTCATCAGTGGTCAGTTCAAAGAATAAAACAATATAACACTATCTCTATATTATAATGTTATAAATATAATCCACCAAACTGCTCGTAGCAATGGATATCCCAGAAAATTTATTAATAGAATGATGAATAAAATGAACGATTTTTTCCGACATGAAGGCATTTTACAACTTGTATCGTGGGTACAGTGGAAACTATATCCACCATTTCTCAAGATGAGGGGAAATTATTAAAAGGTGTGTGAAAATTTTTTCTGCTGGAGCTTATAGTATTATTGCAGATCACGCCAGAAGCCTTTTATTTTGGAGCAGTGGGTTATAAAACATTTTCTGGTCACACTCTTAGACAATGAATTGGAAGTTATACTTGGCCATGTGCAACTGCGACAGAATGTCTTTGGCTGCCATTTCGAAAAACTTAGACCAAGTCGAAACTCGAAGGTGCGAGTTCAACATTTGCGACCTCTGTATGCTTAATGATGTGGATGCCAGTCCATTTTCTGAAAGATTTTAGTGTTGTCTTCATTAGAAAGGAATTTCACTTTTCCCATATCAATACCTAGGCTATCACAAGACAAATATGCACCATGCTAGTAAATTTCACACAATGATGTTCCTGATCCAAATTTTGGCTACTGTATCACGGAAAAATAAACAATTGTGAATGGAATACAAGCACGAATAGATTCACTTTTTCCGTAACCACACAACTGTGACGACGGCTCTCACCTGAGTTGTAAATCAAGTTTCTTTAAAAGGGATGACAAATATCATTCTCAGGGCAAGGCAAAATGTGATCGTACTAAGTGGTAATAGCGAAAATTCGTGACGCGATAAGTGAAGTATTTTAATATAGATTTAATACGATGAGAATCGAGACTTAGAATTTACGACGTGCTAAGCGGAAAAATGTGTTAGTGAGGAACGTACTAACGAGGTTTCACTGTATTCAAAGACAGCCGCGTATAAAGCTGAGGAGACTGTCCTCATCCTTTTGTGTTTTCAAGGTTGTCCTTGTCTTCTCTTTCTGTTGATCTCTCTTCCCATAATGACCTGCCATTATGTTTGACCTATTATGTAATAATAATGTTATTTGGGTTAATGTTTTTCAGAAGTGCCACAGGAGTTTTCCTATATGCTGGTAAACCTACTGAGCTGAGATCAAACCCAGCAACTTGAGCTCAGGAGGCCAACGCTCTACCACCCGAGCTACTCAGCCTGGCCGATCTATTTTGTGGTGTTCCTTCTTGTTCCTATCTCTCTATATATGACTTGATTTTGACTCTAGTTTGTTCCTTTCCAATATTGACCTTTCACTGTGTTTATCATATTACTGTATGTGTTCCTTTCGATGTTTATTTTTCTATGTAAGATTACATTTACATTTTTTACTTACTTCACAAACAGGATCATTCCAATCTGGCTCACTCTTCACAGTTTCCTCCATCATCTATGTAAAACAGAAGAAGAAGAGAATATAAATTCTTGAACACCAGTACTCATTATGCAAGGTTACATAGACTGCAATCCAATTAATTAAAGTACCGTACATGCCACAAAAGTGAGATTTTTAACTTGCCTATAAATCTACAGGAAGGTCTCTTGCATTTCAACATTCATGAATGCCAACTGACTGTACAGTATATGGATTTGATCTCACGGTCTACTTAGAAGGCTATCACGTAACCTACTACAATGTCTTCCATCTTGTCCAATATGTTGATGGCCGAGAACGAACGGGTTACAAATCAAAATCCAAGATTTTTCAGAAGAAGAGTTTAAAGTTTTAGCAGCTTACATCATTGTCTCTCTAAAATACACTTATTACATAATTTTTCTGCAAATTGGGGTGTACATAGCTCTTACATCATTTACTATAATCTGGAAAAAGTTAAAACTCAAAATGTAACGCTTTTGAATTAAGCAAAGTGACTCATGTCAGAACAGTGAAAACCATTAGAAGTGTTTCCTGGCATGAATACATTAGATTTTGTGTTTTAACACTTTCAGAGGTTGTAGAGGTTGAAATACATTGATGGCAATATCTCGAAAATGCATGGTTTTGAGTGGTAACCATTTCAATCTCAGACATCGAGGGGTGTATGTTCTTGTCTGGGTCCGGCAAATGCAAATTCTGAGTTTTGTTCAGTATTCTGAAGTCTAGCTCTTTGACTGAACGGTCAGCATCGTAGTCTTTGGCTCGGAGGGTCCTGGGTTCAATTCCCGACTAGATAGGATTTTACTTGTCTCTTTTGAATTCCTCTGGCTTGGAGACTAGGTGTTTGTGTTCGTCTCAGTACAGATCTCCTCATAGACACAGTATATCAAATTTAGACAAATCTGTCCCATGGAGAATTCGTTTTATTTAATTACTTTGTCCACACTATCTGTAACCATAGAAACAAGCAATAGATCACACTCTACACAGGATTTAAAAAAATTTGTTAGCTTCTTCAGTCTAATTAAATTTTTTTTTACTAGTTGCTTTACAGTGCACTGACACATAGGTCTTATGGTGACTATCGGACAGGAAAGGACTAGGAGTGGCCTTACGTACGGCACATCCCCAGCAAAAGCTGTTGATATGAACAATGAAATTGATGGAGATCTCTCTTTAAAAGCAAGCATTGGCAGGTAAGATAAATTTCAGTTTCATCACTATGTTAGAAAGCTGGACATAACAGGTTGAAAACCTGAGTGCGGATAGTTCAGGGAATTTTTCATCACGACATTGGTCCTTACCCCTAATGGACAATGGAGTTTCTACTGCATTATATCACCGTTAATATCTAAGATGGCAATTTGTTTGCTTTTTTGTATTAATATTCCTACAACCGGCACAGCCTTCTGCCAGATGATTTGTCCTCCTTTCAGTACAGCTTTAGTTATAAGTGTGTAAATATAGGCTATAGGGAACTTCAGAATATATAATTTATTATGCTTGAAACCATTTGTTAAAATTGAACTAATTAAAACTAAAACAATTCAATTAGGACATAAAGAAAGGCATACTTGCTGATGCTTGAGATGTTTGACTTAGGAGACATGATCAGATGTACCATTTTATTTTATTTTTTTATTTTTTTTGCCTTACGTCGCACCGACACAGATAGGTCTTATGGCGACGATGGGACAGGAGGGGGCTAGGAGTTGGAAGGTAGCGTCCGTGGCCTTAATTAAGGTACAGCCCCAGCATTTGCCTGGTGTGAAAATGGGAAACCACGGAAAACCATCTTCAGGGCTGCCGACAGTGGGGTTCGAATCCACTCTCTCCCGAATACTGGATACTGGCCACACTTAAGCGACTGCAGCTATCTAGCTCGGTAGATGTACCATTTTACTCTGGAGAATTAGAATGGATATCAGAAACAAAATTGCTGGAAGTAACACAAAAAGTTATAGACTTATTTAGAAAAACTTTAATATAAGGAAATAACAAGTCAAATGGATTATCCGTTCCCCCAACTCTCCTTCATTACAATGGATAATCAAGGTTCTACTATATTTAATAATTCCTACTTACGTCATGAGAAAAATCCTCTGTATGGGGTTCATCCTTGACGTCTGGATATGCCCCAGAACTTGTTGAATTTGACGGGACCTGGAACAATTCAATTACGACATAAAGAAAAGCATACTATGAAAGAAAAGACAGAATTACAGTATGGCAAACGTAGAACCTACCAGAGCAAGGACATGGAAGCGACAGGAGTGTAAGGGCAGACTATCTTATACAAAAGATAGAACACACACACCACAAACATCAGTAGAAACAATATCCCTCACATGTCTTCTTATAATAGAAGATCAGAAGTCCATTGAATGTGTACACAAATGTACATACCTCGACACTATTATAAATGACAGGTTGGATAGATCTGAAGAGATAAGATTTTGCACAGAGAAAGCCAGGGGTTACAGTATCTTCAAAATATGGAGAAACCTCTTCCAAAGCTGTGAGATAAGAATTAACACAATAGGTCTCTCTGTTCTTTCCTATGATGTTAAAATGTGGACAAGGACAAAGGCAGTTTGCAAGAAGTTGGAGGTTTGAGATGCGGCTGTGTGGGAGAAAAAATGTTCAGGGTACTGTGGCCAGGCCGCACGACAAAACAAAAATTCTATGCAGAAAGAAGAAAGATTAGGAAGTACTGACAACTGTGAAAACACAGAAGCTCCAATACCTCAGTCACATGAGAAAAACAGACAATACAGATACCGGCTACTACAATCCACTCTGCTAGAGAAGAATCCAGGAAAGAAGTGTTGAAAGGAGAAAGATTTCCTGGTTAAAAACCCCTTGTGGGTGGGTGGTAAAATACATCCACAGTATTCCCTGCTTGTCAAAGAGGTGACTAAAAAGAGGACCTCAGGGGCTCTTGGTTTGGAAGCCTGAGTTTGTAACATTGGGGCCTCTAGCCGAGTCTGACGTTGTTTCAATGACTTCTGTTGTGTTCCTCAGTTTCACCTTTTCCATCTGACCACCACTGGTCAACTCTTGTTCTCTTCCAACCCCAACAGTATTAGATTTGAAAGGCCTAGAAAGTCTTCCATTTCCCCACCCTTCATGGCCCTTGCTTTGCTTTTCTTGATATCTTCATTCTTTGCAGTGTCGGCCCTCTTCCATTTTCTCTTCGATTGGTGTTAAGAGAGGATGGTCGCCCAGTGGTAAATCCCCTTAAATCAATAATCACCATCACACCTAGTTAAAAATATCTGAGAATATAGACGTTGAATACAACCACAGAGCTATTCCGAGCAACAGTCGACAGGAAAGACACAGCTATAATGGCCACCAACATTCAGAATGAATAGAAACAAAAAAGAAACAACACACAGGTGTCCACTTTTATGGATCAACTGCAGTGTGTCACCAATATTTCTGAAATATAGTCTGTGTCCATGTAATGTTTACATTAACACGACAAATAATGGGGCCGATGACTTAGATGTTAGGCCCCTTTAAACAACAAGCATCAAGACAAATAATACAAAATTTCACATCTTGATGTTGGCATTGCTGGACTTGTTTTAACCCTTAGTACTTACGCAGCAGGGCAGTCCCCAGAGCAAATGAATCTCAAGGAGAACCTATATTAGGCCTCACCTGACAACTTGTTCCATCTATAACTCCTGTGCAGAATTGCACCTGCCTGGATATCATTAGCATTATATTTCTGCCATCTATTGATGTCACTCTGTCATCTAATGGCCATGCATGTTTAAAAACAGTTGTTGCCTAGCAACATGGGTTCACTGGAAGATTGTGAGAAACTGTATCAAAATGCATTCAATATTTTCCTACATGGATTTCCATATAAAACCCGACTGCTCGCACACGCCTGAGCAAGTAATGCCAATATAATGGTCCGTTATTGGACATTATAAATTTTCCAGCTAACTCATTCTTGGTTGCCTGCGTTTTGTCCTCGTGTGCCAAGTTAGGCTCGTCAGTTGGGACTTAGCACACCACCCAAGACGCAAGGCTAGTGCATACTGTGGAGGCCAAGGTAGATAGAGTATATTAGGTAGGCCATTCCCGCTCACAGCGCTCTCATTGGTTGATCGCGCGTGACGTAGCCGGGAGGGCTAGAAGCGCGCGCCTGCATTGCCTGCATGCAGCATAAACCTCGATAATTAGGTAAAATAAGTTCAATTTCTTATAAATAATCAAAAGGTTTGCATTATTATAATAAAGTGGTACTTTACACACCACCTGCAATCAGTGATATAATACTGTTGATAGAAAAATAGAAGAAAATCTGAGTAATTACATCTTAAAAGCCGACTGTAAGAACAATACATACATAGAAACACTGGAATAGTTATTGGTTTAATTGTATTTAAAACTCACTTTTTGATGACTTAGGAAGTTGTTGAAGAAGCTGAAGCTGCCCACAGTCGACTCTTTTTCGCTGAATACTTCTTCATAGCATCTATATAATGTTTTTTGTTGAGGTGACGTATTCTAATAAAAGTCCTAGTTCTGACGTATAGTGATATAATATTCTCGTCAAGTTCTGGAAATTTTGATTTAATTATAGAAATCAAAGTCTGCATTACTCTTTCACATTTAGAGATATAAATCCCATGAAAACTGCCAAACAGTACCTCAAACTGGATAACTTTTTGATACCATTCTTCGGTTGGACGAGTAAGGCCTCCTTTTGAAATGATTGATAACCAGTCGTGAGGCACTTCCTGTGGCAAGGCAAACATTTCACCTTTATCACCCAAGCTGTCATCAACAGAGCGACATTTGAATGCCAAGTAGCCTGCAAGGTATTTAATTGCATCCTGGTTTACGTCTTCAGTTTCGAAGTCCTGGCTCAAGTCTTCCATCCTTAACAACTCTAACGTTTCTTCCTGTTCATCTACGGGTACAGTTGTTAACGGCCCCTCAAAAACATCTATACATAGTTCATTGCTTACGAAGCTCAAGAAATCTTCTTCATTATGAGCATCAGGATGAAAAATACCCGTATCACACGGCGATGAATAATTTTCGGCTTCCACTGACACACTACAGGAGAGAGGGATTTCATTACTCCCTGTGAGTAATAGAAGTCGAATTCTGTTACGAACTTCAAAAGGGGACGGATTGCTATAAAAAACTCCTAGGCCACGGACACGTGAAAAAAAATTCTCCAAACAGTCTTGGTTTAATCTGGCAGTTAACATATAAGACATATTTGCATGTTTCATGTCTTCAAAAAGCCCTAAGAGAGAATTTATAGATATTATGAACCCCTTCTGAAACGGAAGTAAAGTTTTCCGTTTACCAAATCTCACCTGTGTAATCACCTCCAGAAAGCGCTTCAGAGTATTTTCCTGACTCCTTAAGTTTAAGCCGTACCCACTCCTAAGGGGAGTCTTTTCATCCTTAGGCGCCCTGGAGTTCAACACGTCGAAGGTGTCATTGACTAGCTCGATGAAGTTGCTTTCAGCGTCCTTGTTTAAAGTATACCGCACTGCCAGAGCTGTGCGCCTGGAAAATAACTGCGCAGCCATTCTCACATTTTGACGGGATCTGCCTGTTACACTCAGATGAGCCTCATTAATATGATGTGTAGTTGATAGATCCCCTGTTTGAGTTTGTAATAAGTGTTCTATTGTCTTCTTCTGAAATTCTGAACCATCAGCTAACGTCAAACCTTCATCTAAAAAGTGGTTTCTCAATAATTTCAAGAGGTGGGGTACATCACAGAACACCCACACCTTCCTTTTATCGTCCACTGGATTGGTAAAAAAGCTCTTGTCCTTGTGTACATTTAATTCCTTCCACACTTTGGCATTTTTGCCCCCCATGTCACAAGTTACTGCGACAGTATGAATGTCACAAGCCTCAAGTTTACAAATTATGTTTCTTAACAACTCTGACGTCATTGTCACGTCGAAATCATAAAAAATGGGTTGCTTCCATGCAGCAAAGAGCCCTCGAACCATCGCTACCTGGACGTTGCTGTGAGGTCCTAGTATGCGGTCATCAGATGAATCGTATGAAATGCGTCCGTCTATATTCATTTCATCAAATGTCAAAACCGCGATCTTTTCAGACTCCTTGTAATTTACTGCTCTGGCTTTCAACAGATATAGCACCTCTGTTAAAATTCCGGGCCTACATTTAAAGCGCCGAATCCATTTTTGTAAGGTTGACCGACATGGTAAAGGAATGTTCCGGTTCCTCAAATAATCATATGCTTTTCTGGAAAGCGATCTCAAAGACAAAGCATTTGCTATGTCCTCCGAGGACCATTTCACTCGTTTATTGCCTACCAAGAGACATCGAATCTGACCTGGCGTAAAACATTTCGACAGAATCTTAACTACTTCCTCTCTGTGTGCACTCTTCTTTACTTTCGGCAGAGACGGTTGTTGTCGTCTTTTTGAGACTAGATACCTAGATCCCTTGAGCTTCTTTAGAGCAGCCTCCCTTCTTCTTAAATCGCGTTTTCCTTTTCCAAAATCTCCACCTGCTTACGGAGTTTTAAGATCTCCTCATTTTGAAGCGATTCAGTGCTAGTCGCCTGGTCAACTTTCCTTTTCTTTGGTGACAAAGTCTCTAATGTTGATCGCGCCCGCTTCTTCACGCTCCTGACTTCATGATGCAAATCTCTATCACTGGAAATCTGTAAAATGAAGATAAACCTTTATGAGCGATCACGTTTTAAACATTTATAAAATCTAAACTACGATCGTTAAGTAAAATAAGCCTTAACTACTTAACGTTCGAAGTATATGAAGAGTTATAAGTTAATATAGGCCTACTGTCGTAACTCGGTGTTCTCACATAAAACGTTCTGCTGGTAAACAACAGAACAGTGTAAAAAAATTCGAAAAATTGTTCCAGTACCAGGAATCGAACCCAAGCCTTCTAAACGTAAGTCAGCTACCCTAGCCGGTATACAATACCGTAGTACGACAGAATAAGTTTATTCATACTTCCACGTAGCTGGTCAAATTTATTACGATTTATTAAATATTGTATTTATTAATTATTAAATATTGTATGAAAATTAGTACACAAACCTGCTCTGCTGTTTGGCTGGGAACGGTGCTAGTGGTTGAACACGAAGCTTTATCGCCATGCCAATTTGCAATGTACAGAGACGGAACAGCATCTGCCCGCAAGATTTTTCTCTGTGGTAATCCCAGTAGTTCATTTCTCAAATCTCGTTCATAATCCTCTTGACGAAAATGTATGGAACATACCCTGGCATTATCAGGATTAAATTTGTCACTTCGCTTACAGCGCAACACCCACACTCGCCTAATCTCCTCACGTTTTGGAAATCTGTGGTACAAGACACCACTTGTTTTCGATCCCCAATTAGTACATTGTGCCATCGCACAATTAACTTTATAGTTAGAAACCTTACTCATCTTTAACACAACAATCAACACAATTCGGAAAATCTTACAAGACTGCGTACCGTACCGCAAAATAGACCTATACTGAAAGCGATTTCCTTATCGTTTACCGCCACAGCTGCTGACAGGAGACCTCCACGTGACGTCAGCATGAGGCGATGCTACGCTGGAAGCAAAGCGCGGGAGTCGGGAATGAGCCCCCCCTGTGTGGAGGCTACTGCATAGGCTATTTGAAGCCACCAGCAGTGCTAATGCACTATGAGAGCTATGTCTCATTTCCAAAAATAGATGCCTGTCTGGCCATCAAATGATGTAGATGTTGATTCCCATAGGGAACCTAAAATATTTGTCCTGAATGAGTAAATTTATAATACCAATATAATGGTCCGTTATTGGACATTATAAATTTTCCAGCTAACTCATTCTTGGTTGCCGGCGTTTCGCCCTCGTGTGCCAAGTTAGGCTCGTCAGTTGGGCCAGCCGGCCAGCCTCCCCAACACGTACAGCCCACCTGTATTCTACCTCCACTTCTATAACCTGTAAATCTGTATATATGAGAAACTAAACTCTTATCTCATAGCAAATGCTGGAAAAGTCTTCCTTCTGCAGTTAAATAGGCAATGTACCAGATAAACAAATTTCAGTTGACATGCAACTGTAATGGTTCTTATTGCAGTTTGTATGCTTTCCTTATATTCCTCCAATGTGCATGGATTTGTTTGGTACATTTTGCCCTGAACTCCCCGTTCGTTTCTCTCTGGCCGAGAGGCAGTATTTTCGATCTTCTAATTAAAGGATTGAGATAGAACAAAGTGCAGGGGGAATTCTGGATGTCTATTTTAATAACAAGAAGGTTTTTTTTTTTTTTTTAGAACGATTAGCAGTTTTAGAGTTTCAACATCACCACTTTACAGTTCCTGCTTCCCGGGTACCGTGGGCGAGCCTCTGTCACTTACCGAGATATGTTCTGTTAATGACAACCTCTAGTGTCCTTCCCCAATCTTCAAAGTCCATTTTTTACAATTTCCATCCAGTGGGTTCTTGGTCTTGCCTTCCTGCCACATGCCTCTCCAAGTTAACATAAGCTGTCCTTGAAGAGTTTTATGATATCAGTAAAAAGTACCACCTTTACAATACAATATATATTAATATACAGGTTCTCTCGTGTAAACCCAGACCGAATGCACGGTGTTTGTACTCTGGACTACGGCAGCTGCAGTATGGGAGGTGTGCGCATAGTTCTTGACCTTGCAAGCAGCCTGCATGTTATCGACCTGGCAAGCATCAGTCGCCAGTCTGAATCTCAGCTCTTAACATGGTGAGACAGTTATCATTACAACACCGTATTTTCATATGTTAAAGTTCTGGTTTCATCTTAATGGTCACGTGAACAGTCATAACTCTTTCTATTTGGAGTGTAGAAAATCCTAATTGTGTTTATGAAGTCCCTCATTACGACAGAAAGATTGGTGTTTGGTGTGTTGTTAGTGCAAGATGAGTAATTGGGTCTATTTTTGAGACGACAGTAAGTGCAGAAAGGTACGAAGATGACATTTTGACGCCATTCTTCCATCAGTTAATGGAAGAAATATCACGTGGGTGGTTTCAACAAGATTCAACCTCTGCTCGTACAGCAGAAAATTCCCTTCTGACAATCTCGGAAGTGTTTACAGACAGAGTGATCAGTGTTTGTCTATTTGCCCCTCGTTCTCCAGATCTAATAGCGTGTAATTTTTACTTGTAGGGTAAACTGAAAGAAAAAGTATCGAACAAATCCTCACACATTGGAGGAACTGAAAGAAAACATTACAAATGAAATCAGAAAATGACAGTGGCAGAACTCACTCGCGTCAGCCAGAATGTGGTTACCAGATGAAACACCTGGATAACCTGGGAAGGATGAAACTTCCAGCATCTTTTATAAGATTTCATGTAAGACTGTCGCGCGTAACACAAGTTCTGCTCAGGCAGCTCCCATAGCACAGAGTACTAACGCCATGTGTTCAGTCTGAGTTTATACGAAAGACCCTGTATATGTATTACATGCAATAAGCTGTCCTTATTAGCTCCATCCTCATTAAATACCCGAACCACCTCAATCTGGATATGCTGACCCGATCTAACAATCCCAGCTTCCTTTCTTACCATGTCATTCCTTGATTTTTCCAAGTTTCTTTTTTTTGAATTGCGGACCTGACGAACCTTATCTCTGATGCCTGTAACCTTGACGAGTCCATCTCAGTGAGGGTGCATGTTTCGATACCATGGGTTAAGATCAGTATGAAATATTGATTGAACATCACCAGCTTTGTTTTTGTCAGTACTTTGGGGTCCCAGAGGAGTGCTATTGCTTGATGGTAAATGTGAGAGCTCTTCTGTACTCTCATTCACCACCTCCTTTGTTGTTAAGTTTATTCAATTCAACAGACAGTCAGTCTGACAAAACATTAAAAAAATGATTATCATCTCCCAGCTGTGTTTTATCATCATCGTGAAAAAAACACCAAAACTACAAATGTAGGAACAGACACTACACTCTTATTTTATCAGCAAGATAAAATCATGTTAATTCTTTGTGGATCTGGCCACCTTAAGAGCAGTATTAATTAATCAGCTATTTTGTCAAATTACTCACCAAACTGTCAGTCCCACAAGCATCCTGTACCCACTCTGGTTCACACTTGATAAACGTCAATTCCTCTGCCATTTCAGAAGTTTTTACTTCCTAAAAAAAGAAAAAATCTTCATAAAAAAATCAAAACATTTCACAGCTGGAAATTTCTATAGCAACAACGAAATAAGAAATAATGGTTTCAGGGAAATTCATGCAGTATTAGTTTGCCCAGTCCAAATTTTGTCCTCTCAATGAAATTGATTACTTTTCTCATTCACCGGGACATTTTGTCTCATCCTAATTATCCATTACTATGTCCAATTCTTAAAATTCAGCCATTTCATATAATGCTAAGTAACCAGTGATCGAAATATACCGGGTAAGTGGCCATGTGGTTAGGGGCGCGCAGCTGTGAGCTTGCATCCGGGAGATAGTAGGTTCGAACTCCACTGTCGGCAGCCCAGAAGATGGTTTTCCATGGTTTCCCATTTCACACCAGGCAAATACTGGGGCTGTACCTTAATTAAGGCTACGACCACTTCCTTCCTACTACTAGGTCTTTTCTATACCATCATTGCCATAAGACCTACCTGTGTCGGTGCAACGTAAAGCAAGTCGTCGTCGTGATCTAAATAAACTTTCAATTTATTATGTAGTGTTCAGTACATGTAGTACGTATTGAATATGTGATCATTAATAATAACTAGGAGACTGTCATTCCATTTCTGCAGCGACTTGCAATTTTTAAAATTTATGAGTAACTTTTAATCCTTAAAAACTGTCAAGGAAGATGATTATATTTAGCTAAACTCCCGATATCCGTATCAGTTAACTCATTTTCACACGCCATGCACATCAGTCTCCAAAACAAAAATACCAAACCCACAGTGCAACAGCCCGAAAGGGCCATGGCTTACGAAGCGAACACTACCCAGCCCAAAGGCCTGCAGATTACGAGGTGTCTTGTGGTCAGGACAAATCCTCTTGGCCATTGTTCTTGGCTTTCTAGACTGGAGACGCCATCTCACCATATTTTATACTCGTAAAGGTCTGTACAACTTTAAAAAACTAGCTCAAATTAGTATAGTCTTCAGTTTTCACTCCTGATTTGATACATTTTGGGTCGAATGGGATTATGTACATAGAACTCCAATTATTTGAAATAATAGTGGATTGGCATGATTGAGATAAGCTGAAATATGGATGACTAGGTCTGAACTTAACACCAGTGTAGCAAAATGTTGCTGTATCGTGAAACTGCGGTAGGCTATCACATTATCATTTTTTTATTTGTTAAATTTGCTTTATCTTTAAACACACAGGTCTTACGGCGACAATAGGATAGGAAAGGTTTAGGAATGGGAAGTGGCCGTGGCCATAATTAAGGTACAGCCCAGCATTTACCTACTGTGAAAATGGGAAACAACGGAAAACCATCTTCAGGGCTGGTGACAATGGGATGCGATCCCACTATCTTCCGAATGTAAACTGACAGCCACGCGCCCCAAAACCATGTGGCCACTCGCTCGGTATTACGTGTATTAAGAAACAAAAGTTTCTATTTCTAAATACAGTAAAACATACAACAAAACATTAAAAAGAACTCATCATACTGCACTACAGATAACTGCTATTAATTTACAAAACTCCCTCAGTTGAAGGTTGCCACAATGGACAAAGCGTAACAAAACAACAAAATGTATAATTTTGGCTTACAATAATAATTTTGTTGATTATGTTATAATTATTATAAATTTCATTAAATTACAAGAGTTATAGTATGTAACAATGATTTCTGAGCAATGAAATGGAACATTGTAAAACTAATAAACAAATAAGCTTGCAGTTCTGGAATGTCAAAATTAAACTACAAAATACATAAAATTTTTTAATTAAACCTACTGCAATCGAAATAGACTTTCAACCTATTAGGTTGTGTTACATACATTCAGTACGTGTTGAAGAGATGTTATGTACAGAACAAAAACGGCCATCCGGACACCAGTGGGTTGAAAGTCTATTTTGATTAAAATGCGTTCGTGAAAATTCAATATTCATTAAACCTACTGTATCTAACAGTTAGTTGAGGAGGCCGATACTCTGTTTGTAGCCAGGTGTCGCAAGTGCTTAATGGCAAGAAGCTGTGCAGGATCACATTCAGTTTGTTCTTCCAACTAATATGCTGTATGCCACACACACAGATAGGCCTTACGGTGACGGTGGGATAGGAAAGGACTAGGAGCAGGAAGGAAGTGAATGTGGCCCAAATTAAGGTACAGCCCCGGCATTTGCCTGGTGTGAAAACTGGAAACCATGGAAAACCATCTTCAGGGCTTCCAACTGTGGGGTTCAAATCCCAACCAATTTAAGGTGGTTTCAAAACAGGATAAGAGTTCACTAGTTCACCAGGAGTAGGTCCTGTTTCTGATTCATTTTCAATCATGTTGTCGCAATTACTATCCACTTCCAGAGATTCTTCGTTGACACTTTGTACAGTTTCATCATCACTTAAAAACCCAAAATCTTTGGTCTACTGTGTCGTACAGTAACCACTCATTTACATCGTCGGATCAATATCATTACAGCCAGGACACGGCACTGGCAGAGTTAAATCTTTCCGGTCTTCATCTTCCTCAAAGCTACTACTCAGTATGAGGGCAAGAGGTTCCTCTGCAGTCTACTGTTACTCCTATATTATGGAATACAATACCAGAATGGTTTAAAGCTACCAAGCAGTAATGCACTGGCAGTGAACAGCAGGGACAAGTGGCAAGTGACGAGCGCAAAGGTCACTCAAACCGTTATCTCTGTATTGACTGCTCCTGACATTCTGGCCACTCTTAGTAATGACAAACTTTTAACACAGCTATGAAGATATCAAGAAGGTCAAACTTCTCCAGCAGTCTACCAAAGAGAAGCAAAGAAAATCCTAACCGCAACAGTTCACTGGCCATGCGACATCGTTCCCACATGGCTGCTGGATTAGTCCACCAAATACCCAGCAACGTTTTCTCCTGGTTGCTACAGCAGTCCACCAGAGTGAAAAAGTATGTTCACACACATACACCAGAATGAAGTCTTTTCCGTTTGGTTTAGTGAATGGTAATAAATCTGAACAAAAATCATCCCCACCTCCCCTCCCAAGTGGTCACTGTTTGAAAGACTGATACTGGTAATTTTTGGATACTCTTGCACTTATTCACTTCTGAATCCTCACAGTAGTCTCCAAGAAGCTCACAGAGTGTGTCAACTAGAAACCACAGGGTATCAACTAAGCCTGGCATTTTTTCAATCTGTCAGTGCCAGGCTCCTATCTGACCCACACGTCATCAATTTTATAAGGTAAGAGTGGTGATGATTATGGTTTTAAGATGAAGTACAACTGGGCAACCCCTATCTATATAACACTAACCAGAGAGAAGAAAATGGAAGGGATCTGACTTTGAAAAATGAAGGTATCGGCCAAAGAAAGACGAGGGCCACGAACGGCATGAAAATTAAAGACTCCCTAGGCCTCGAGTGCAGTGCTCTAATACAATCGGGGTCAGAACAGAACAAAAGTTTATCCAGAGAGGTCGGATAGGATAGATGAAAAGGGCGAGCCTGGCACTTGAAAGCAATGCCAGGACTCCGCTAAGGGTCCTGTGGATACCAAACCACGCTCCCAAGTTCAGAGCCCCTGAGGCCCCACTTTTAGTTGCCTCTTATGACAGGAGGAAACAAGGTAAGAGATTCTTTTATTTTCATCCTTCCCCCCCCCAAAGGTGAGGACAGTAGAATACACTCATGGTATCCTTTCTCTTCATACGAGGAGACTGAATAGGGAACCCTATGTGCTCTCAACTTACAGGCATGGGTACGTGATTCATCATAGAATAAAACATGAAAACAAAATGTAGCATTATAATTATATTGCAATTTAAGAATCTCATACTGCAATGCAAATGCTCATCAGGCTGAAAAAGTTGTGAACCAGTATCTAAATCCAAAAATCAAATTTACTAAAATAGGCAAAGACATTGCCTTCTTGAAAAACTGTAATGACACAGCAAGTTGAAGTATTTCAAGACTGATCTTTCATAGGACTCTTAGTGCTGTGTTATATTTTTGTTTTCAAGGCTAAAGAAGGTCCAATGGGGGCCAAAACATGAACCTTTTATATGAAAAGTTTCTTTTAATAGATGTTTTGTTGCACTGGCCAAAGTGGAATAATTATACACAGTACTTTTCTTTATAATCATATATGTTGCTTCATGACCTCATTTAAGAGGCTTGCCAGATTGCCAGACGCCAAATAAAGAACAGTACATTGTAGGAGTGCATAAATACGTCACGCAAACATAGATTCCTACAGTACGGTACAGTAAGGTTAGTTTTCCTTTACACACTAGCATAAGAAAATGAACACAACAAAAATTGTTCTGATGGACTGTATATCCATATGTTGCCAGAGTTCTCCCACACGGGCATAGAAACCTGGCGTGGGGTAAGTGCGTCTCTAGCGCCAAATGGGTCTGGACCCACGAAACGAGGCAGTTGAGGGAACGGGATATGGCAGTGCGAGTCAATCAGCAAGCTGTTACGGAGCACTGTGGTGGTGTTATTCATTACAATATGGCCCGGAGCCGTGTGGATGACTTCAACAGGGAAGAATCATTGGGGAAACTGGAAGGACAAACTGTGACGAGTGTAGCCCAGGAGTTCGGTATTGCTTACAGCATTGTTTCAGGTGTATGGAGATCATTCCAAACCACAGGCCCTGCTGCCCGAAGGAGAGAAAGAGGTTGACCACAGTCAACTACAGCAGCAGATGACCGCTGCACTGTGCAACAGGCAAGAATAGACTCGCGCCAAACAGCGGATGCAACTGCAACCACATTTAACATGACTGCAAGGCACCCAATCTCATGCTCCATAGTGCCACGGCGACTGCTTAGGGGTGGTCTGTTTGCTCAACGACCATTACGTTGTGTTCCACTGACAACTGCACATTGGCAGCACCGTTTGCGAAGGCACCAAGAGCATCAGGTCTGGACTGACGAGGAGTGGGCTCGTGTGTTCTTCTCAAAAGAGAGCAGATTATGCCTGAGTAGCGATTCTAGACGTACCCGCATCTGGCGAGAAGTGGGAACACATAATACACCCAGGAACTTTGTCGAACATGATAATTTTGGAGGTCGAAGTGTTATGGTGAGGGGAGTCAATGTTGCAATATTTGGACGGGGTACACTCACCGGTTAATGTTATTACGACAGTGTACTCCTTCCCCATGTGCATCCTTTCAAGAGTGCATTCGGCCCCGACTTCATTTTTATGGATGACAATGTACGAGTGCATTCGGCCCCGACTTCATTTTTATGGATGACAATGTATGACTGCATCGAACAGTGGAGGTGCTCTTGGAACGAGAGAATAATATTCGGCGAATGGACTGGCCTGCCCGTTCCCCAGGCTTAAATCGCATCTGGCACATGTGTGACATGTTTGCCAAACGTATTGCAGCACATCCACAGGCACCAACGACCATCCAACAGTTCCCAACTGCGCTGGTGGAGAAATGTAACGCCCCACCACAAGAACTCCTTACCAATGGTTTGTCACCATTTCCGTGCTTTTGTAGCAAAGGAAACCAATGACTATGCAGTGTTATGCCTTGACAGCACAGTAGCTTATCCCCCTACATCAAGATACTGGAAGAGACTCCTTGGCTGAATGGTCAGCGTTAAGGCCTTCGGTTCAGATGGTCCTAATGTCACTTCAGTCGGAATAATACGCAAGAACCGATTCATCGTCATGAATATATTTCAATCTGAAGAATGCCGGGCCCTGTGCCCTCATGCTTGACCCGCCATGTTGAATCTCTAACCTCATTAACCATAATGACATCGTCCGTTCGCGAAGGCTCGTGTGGAAATTTTACCTCCATTCACCTACAGAGAGTTGGTGAGGAGCGTGGTAAACGGACACATTGCACGTAATAATAAAACTCATAGAAGTCAGAATGTTAAAGAGACTCTGGTGAATGTAACAGCTGTACTCTTATGTGGTGAGGGATGAATTGAGGTTCTGGGAATCGGGCGGTCTGTGTGATATGACTGTCGATCGTCTTGGCATTAATCTGAATGATCTGAGAGAGAGAGAGAGAAAGAGGAAAATCCGACTAGGAAGGAGTTCGTCCTTTATCAGATTCTAATTAGGTAAACTGTTTTAAAAATGGTCTTTCATATTGTCTTTTCAAAACTATATTTCCTTTCTAGAATTCAATTTAATTGAAATATTAAATATCAAAAGTGTGAATTTTTCCTTATATGTGCTGCTGTGAATGATGTATTACGTATCAACATTTTGGGCTTGACCTGAAATCCATCAACCTTCTGTAATTTATTTCACTTTTGAGGTGTTAAATATCCAGATGTGATGGAATTCGCTAGTAGTTTATTCCTCGCGGACAGTGAATATAATTAGTTTCGTATCCATAATATCATAATTGCATTTCATCTACACATCATCAGTGGCCCAGCAACAGTCTAATGCAATCGCAGCAATCAGGCGAGGTAATGACAGTTCCTAGTCAACCCCACGTGGCTCTTGACATGTTCTCGGAAGTAGCCCGGTCATTCTCCAATCAACATGAAGACCATGGATGGACACATGGTCTTTGTTTCCATCAGTTTTGGTTCTCCCAATGACGGCAGAATAGTGTGTGCATGCTTCGAAACAGTAAGCCGGCACAATCAGCTGTCTCAACACAACAATGCTTCACTGTTTCGAAGCAGTGAGATTGCTTCGTGTCACAATTAAATTGAAATAAGAAATAATGTAGTTCAACCTATTCAATACAAATAAGAAATGTAGTGTTACATTTCTATTTAATCATAAGCAGAATCGGTACCAGTTTCGACCCCAATCTTGGTCATCATCAGCCGAATAAAATGCAAAAAACAATGCATAGGTAAATAAGAAATTAAAGAGCGAGTCTTTCACAAAAATAGTTGAAGAGGCAAAATATGTTAATGGTGATTGGCACTGCGCAATTTTAAATTGTAAAATCTAGAAGAAGTAGAAAGTCATTCACTTATAAGAAGTAAGGCGCGATCTTCTGAATAGTAGCACAACACACGCAAAGTTCAGCACTGCCTCATAATGTTTACAAGAAGAGGTGAAAAGTTAAATGAGCCAGCATGCATATGTTATCAGGCACGAAGTTACAACATAATTTAATGAATATGAAGTCCCAAAATTGTCTAGAAGTCGAAGACGAGTCGCTTGATTGAAGCGAATTGCTAGCTCCTGGATATCGGTGCAACACACTCAATGTCCGGCACTGTGCTTTCAAATGCCGACAGAACTCTGCGAATAGCTTGATGTACCAGTCTATAATTGTTTCGGTTGCGAAAATGTGTGTGTGTGTGTATATATATATATATATATAAATAATACAATTTAATAAAACTGAAGTATGTAAACAGGATTTCATTGTGATACAGTTCAATACGGAACATCATGAAATTTTTATCTTTAATTGCTTCATGTGTTGTGTTGTGTGAACAGAAACACACGTTGTTCCTTACACGTCAGCTACATCGATGCTTCGAAACAGCGATGGTGTTTTGTTTAGCCCCTCGTCTCAACAGAAAATCTCCACCGGACATTGCTCTGAAGATGAACCGACACTTGTTAATAGAATTTCATATTCCGAACTGCAAGTCAAGTTACTAAATGAACAATGTATTCCGCAATGTAAGATCTTAGGTTTTACACAGAAAAAGAACATTACTGTTCTCAAAGCAGGGTCATACAACAGAAAGACGCTCCTGTTTGTTACGTGCAAAAGTTTCAAAAATTATGTTTATAAACTTCAATTTGAAGTAGATTTTAAAAATGGATTAGGTCAAGTCTGTTACTGCACATAATAGCAATCTTCGACTCTTCTTAGATTTCGTTACTCATTTTATATGAAGGCCACTAGGAAAGTTTTGCAATATGCAAAACGGTTGGCTGGACACTCCTGTTATGGTGAGGGATGAAAAGAGGAGTGAAAACCGGTCTAGAAGACAGCAAGGCGTGACCTTCACACCAGTTGTTACTAAGCAGTGGGATTGAAAGCAAGTTGAGATGTCAATGTGGTCTAAAAGGTGAATATCGCACGATTATCCACTACAATTTTGCTCGTGGATTAACTGTTGACCAGTGCCTGGAGGAAATTACTCCTGTGCTAGGGAAAGACTGTCTACATCGGACAACAATTTTCTTCTGATACAAAGAGTTCCAGAGGGGAAATTTTGGGGTTGAAGATGATCCTTGTTGTGGGCGACCGTCTGAATCAGTGATTGAGGAAAACATTGAAGCCATGAGGAAAATGTTGCAGCAAGACAGGCGACTGACATATTGGCAGGTAGAAGAGACTCTCCACATCCCTGCACCAGCTATTAATTCAGTTTTACACAACCATCTCCATGTTAGAAAGGTTTGTTCCCTTTGGGTGCCCCATTCACTTTCAGAGGAACAAAGGTCACATCGAGTGAAATGGTGCCACGAAATGCTAATGAAAATGGGACTTCGCGCAACGTCAATAGCATCGTTACAGGTGATGAAACTTGGCTTTATTATTACAATGTCCCAGCAAAATCCTAGAACAAGGTGTGGCTGTTTGAAGATGAGGGTGCGAAAGTCAAGGTCAGTGAAGAAAAGGATGATTGCAGTAATCTTCACTAAAAGGGGCATCCTGACTCGGGTTGTGCTAGAAACACAAAGGACAGTTACTGCGAAGTGGTACAGTGAGACTTGTCTGCCTCAGGTCATCCAGGCTCTCAAGCAGCTCCGTCCAAGGTCACGGCTCAACACTTGGCTCTTGCATCACGACAATGCTCCAGCACATTGTGCTTATCTAACAATCTATTTTCTTGCCAGATCAGGGTTGACTGTACTTGATCACCCTCCATACAGTCCTGATCTTGCCCCATGTGACTTCGCACTCTTCCCAAAAGTGAAGATGAAGCTGAAAGGGCGGTGTTTTGCATCCGACGAGGAGCTTCTGGCAGCATGGGATCAAGAGTGTGAAATTGTAACCGAAGAAAAGTGGCAGAGCTGGTTCAGTGACTGGTTTCGATGTACGGAGAAGTGTATTGAGTGTGGTGGAAATTATTTTGAAAACGTATAAAGCGTTCACTCGCATTGCAAAACTTTCCTAGTGCCCTTTGTAATTATTCAAGTTAGTTACTATTTCAGTGTGCTTCTAAGTGTAAAACCAATTCCCTTTAGTCCTTTAGCATCATTGTGTGTAGTGGAGAAACAAATGCAATTTATTACTATATACTGTATCTATCATATGGTATTTTGTACATCTGCTCATTAAATATTTGATGAACCTCATATTTTATAGTTATCAGAACGTCAAACATTTTATTCAGTTAACTGGTTCATGTTTCACCACGCCATTGCGAAACACTGTTAAGATACCGTGTACAAGAACACTGCTTCTCTTGTAGTCCAAGACAGAAGTGCGCTGCGTCTTGACACGCTATTTTGAAGCAGATTGCTGTGCCAAATAAAATGCTTTCAAAAGTCATCCGTGTCGCTTCGCTCACCTCTACTTCAAAGGTCATGTATACATGGTTTGTCAGAAACAATCTACCATTATAGTATAGGTCCTAAGTAACAATAAATAGGGAATAAAATGACTTGAGTTGTAAATGATAGGTAACAATGCCACTTCATGCTGCAATAACACAAGCCATGTTTTATTTTCATTTTTTGAAAAGCACATCTTTTAGATAACCAGTGCCCCTTACGATGCACGCATGGAGTTGACGAACGAAACTGTCCATTACTTTCACCAGCAGTTCAGGTAGAATTGCCTGAACCTCTTCACGAATGCGTTGCCTCAATGTCTCTAAGTTGGGGATACATGATGGAAACACTTGGCTCTTGGTACCCCCACAGAAAGAAATTGCTAGCACTCGAATCAGGGGATCTGGCCAGCCATGGTATGTCCCTGAAATGGGAGATAATTCTTCCCGCAAACACCGCACATAACATTGCCATAATGTCTCAAGCGGTATGTGGTCTTGCTGGAAATAGTGGAAATAGAATAATGTCAAATGAACGCTCTATCTCCGTAATTCGGGAATCAAGAAGATAGTAGGCCTCTGTAACATTTCAAATTAACTTTGACAGTTTCTGTGTTGATCCTCAAAAAATAAGCGCCCAGTATTCCTGGAAGCCGTAACACCACACCAAACCGTGACCTTTGCATTACGGAGGGGTTTTTCATGGAATTCTTGGGGATTCACATTACTCCAGTATGGCGTGTTTTGCTTGTTGACATAGCATGTCAGTTCAAAGTGTGCATCATCCAATATTATCAAGTTGGGAAGAATACAGACTTATTGGACAAGAATAGGGACAAAGTTGGTACAGAACTGTTTCCTGGAGACATAGTCACGCTGCAATAACTTACGAGTCACTTGCATTTTGTACGGATGGTAAGCTAAATCATTGTGGAGAACGCAGTGTACTCTTCTCACTGAGATGTATAAAACTGCAGCGTGTTTGTTTCCTGAACGCCTAGGATTCTTGTCAATAGCATTCCGTTCTCTCAAGGTTTTCCGGCATCCGCACTGTTCTTGGCTTTCCCGGTGGCTTTGCAGTAGCACAAACTTCTCAACCCACCTCTGAATTGTGTGCTTTTCTGGTACTCGTCCATGTCTCCCAATTCTGAATTGCTGTTGAAACATCCACTGCGTAGCTACCACACTGTCTGCACACTTCAAATATGCTGAAATCACAAAAGCATGATGCATCGCAGTCCAATACTTCATGGTAACTAAAATGGCATCCTTCCTGCTACACGCTGCCCTGCTTGGTTCCCCCCCCCACTGCAGGGCTGAACATGCTACCAATGTTGAAAGTGGTAGATTGTTTCTGCCGGACTCTGTATATCAAACAGTACTTGCCAAACAAAACCATTAGCTAAATGGGGCATAAAAGTCTGGTCACTGTGCAAGAGCAATACAGGATATATACTCTAGTTCAATGCGTGTACTAGGGAAGACGTGAATGTAGATACCACTGCCGAGGATGGGTTATGTACAAGAGATGTAAAGACGTTAGAGGATTTTGAAAATCAAGGAAATATTCGTGGACTGCTATTAATGATATGCCAGTACGTACCTGGCAATGTACGAGAAGAATTAACATGTCATCTGCAGTAGGAAATACTGGAGTTACTACACTGACGTTTAAGTAAACTCAAAACTTAACTTGCAAGTTAGTTACAAGGAGTACATGGGTGGAGTAGACCATTTTGAATGCTACTGTTCAACCTACCCATTTAGTAGAAAGACAGTCAAATGGTATGAAATAATCTGGCATTTCATTATCAAAGTAGTACAGTAGAACCTCAATTATACGTTCCCGGAAACTAGGTTTTCCCGTATTCTTCGTTCAAACTATGTGGTCCCGCGAGCATCCTAATTAAATCACGTTGTAAAAATCCTGCATTATCCGTTCCTCGAAGAATAGATTCCCGGATTAGCCGTCCAGAAATTTCAGTCCCATCAACGCTAAATCCTCGATCACACGTTTTCCAAGAAACTGCACCTCACGAAAGGACGGCTACGGCATACTTACGGATCTTGGTGTTAACGTCTTGTCACTGCAGTAATTTGAGGAAGTACTGTACTGGAAAAGAGATAGGCTTCAAACTTGCATAAGGGACCATCTTAGCATCGCATTCGGGAGGTATTGTTTAGAGAATCCATGGAAATCAAAGCAGAGAGATTCCACAACAATTGGAACGAGACAGAGCGCATTTCGACAGCTCTACCTGAAGATGGAACAGATTTCGTCAAATGTTCGCACTTGCAAAACATCTACATTATGTCCAGAGTTTTGTGTTTATTTTTTATTTTTTTGAGTGTTTCGCCGAACAGGTTTTTTGCATTTCCCTCAGGGCACTGTATAGTCACTGGGCTTTCAGGCAGGAATCAAAACTGCTCCTTCTTACGTAACACAAATTTACAGTAGTATTTTAATATTAGGCTATCGTACACGATTATGTTATCGAGACATGAACAGATGTTGCACGTTACACACAAAGCCATGGGAGGTTTCGGGATTGCCTATTACTGTTTTCGTCCTAATATAAGACTGGGAATTTCACGTTTTTGTGTTAAAATGTTGTAAAAACCGCAGTCGTTTTATATGTGCACGTTACATTTAAAGCTTTCTGTCATTTCGCACTCGTACCAACTTGTACAGCGAACGCGCTTTCCAGCTGAGTTCAAGGTCTCGAATAATCGTAATTTCCGAAGTGTTGATATTTTTTCTTTCCAATTTGATTGTGATTAGTGACGGGTGGAATTGAGTTTAATGTATTCGAGAACTTTGAGATCGATGCTTACATTTGAAAGAATTCGAAACCACATTCTCGAGTTCAACGTAAACTTGAAAAGCCGATGTAGGCCTAATTTACGCGGTACAAGATTTCCATAAACTGACCATGAACAGTATACCGGTGACCAAATTATTAATACAATGGAACATAGAAAAGAGGATTACGCCATCATGTTGGGCACTTTTGTATCTAATGTGCTTTATTTTATTAGATTAGAAAATTTAAAACTACTTGTGGTCGATTATTGTTTGGCTTGCCGTAACGGGTATAAGATTTTTCGAAGAGTTTGGCTCAGGCTGATCAAAGTTGCTGAACTGAAATAAGTTTTCAGAGCAAAACTGACGAAGTTTCCCCGGTAAAACTGACTGTAAAGTTTTGAGATTTTTAAGTTGGTAATTAATGTTTGAAGCCGGCCCCGTTATCTAATTTGCCTGCCTCTCACCCAAAAGGCCCAGGTTCGATTACCGGCCAGGTGAGGCATTTTTACATCGATATGAGGGCTGGTTGCAGGTTCACTCATTCTACGATTACCTACCTTTAATTGCGGAGCTATCGAATGGTGAGATGGCGGCCCCAGTCTAGAGAGCCCGGAATAACGGCCGAAAGGATTCGTCACACTGACCATGAGTCACCTCGTAATCAGCAGGCCTTCGGGCCGAGGGCGGTTGCTTGGTAGGTGGAAGGCCCATTGGGGCTGTAGTTTGGTTTGGTTTAGGGGGTCTTTGTAAGATTATAAGTATACATATTTCATTTTTGTGATGTTTAGCCAAATTGTTGATGGTTCATTCGTTCCTGGATTTACTGTTTTCCCCTGTTGTACGTTCTTTATTCCGTGGGCCCTCCAAAAATGGAGAATCGAGGTTCCACTGTACATGTGAATGGTTGCTTCTCATAAAAGTTTGAAAATCCTCCAAAGCAGCTCACTGCACATTCTGGCAAATAGTAACTGATGGACTACCGAAAGGATTTGAAAAATTATCAGTAAGAAAAAATGTCATTTCTGTAACCCACTTGAAGTAAGATTTAAAAGAGAAGCATTCTGCTTCACTATTTGAGGACTAAAAGCACAAACCGAATTGTTCTGCCTGGAGTATAAAACTCCTGCAAATCGTCAAAAACGCAGCAGGAGTAGCTGTAAATGGAAGCAAACCACTTCTGCATCATTTATTGTTTTAAGAAATACCACAGCTAGGAAGTGGACAGAGCATCACATGAATGCGTTGTGTAGTGGAACAATCCCTTTATCTTTATGTAGGTCGTGTATGTAAAATATCAAATGTGGTATGTATAATTGTAATATTCCAATCTGCTGTCCTTATAAGAGAGCCTGAGGTTATTTAGATATTCTTGCTCTTCAGAAAATGAAATAAAATTTACATTCTCACGTATCATCAATAATACACACTGTTAAAGTCCAATAATTACACTTACAACCTCTGACAAAGTTTGGTGAATGAAGTCAGAACGGTCGATTCGGCTACACTGGCAACACGCAACGCTGCAGCTGCGTAGCAGCAGGTTTTGACCACCTGCTCCCAACGTTGTTCAGTTGAGCATCTTATGTGTGCTGTGTAAGACCTGTTTGACATAGTGCGTGTTTAGTACGTTGGTTCTGAACTGCGAACAGGAACATGAACGACCAAAAGATCAATGTACAGTTTTGTTTTAAGCTTGGCAAGACACCGAAAGAAACGCATGCGATGCTCGTAAGTATTTATGGAGATCAAGCACTGTCCTTGAAGTGTGTGTATGAGTGGTTTGCCCGTTTGAGGAGGCCGGGAAAGTGTTTCTGACAACCCCCGTAGCGGAAGACTGACGACCGCCGTCAGTGACGAAAACTTGAGAAGGACATTAATCACGAACGATAGGCCATTAACTGTGCGCATGATAGCAGATGAACTGCAGATTAACTGTGAATCCATGCGACAAATCGCTACCCAGAAGTTAGGGAAGAGGAAAACTTGTTCTCGTCTTGTGCCACATCACTTGACTGACGATCAGAAGCACGTACTTTTGCATTTCTTGAACCGTATTGTCACTGTGGATGAAACCTGGTTATCTAAGGTACGCCCCTGAAATGAAACTGCAAAGCATGGAATGGCGTTCTCCGGTATCCCCTCGTCGGAAAAAGGCCAGAGCTGAAAATTCATGCATCAAAACGATGTTCATCACCTCTTTCGATAGTCAAGGCATTATCCACAAGGAATTTCTACCTGAGGGAACGACGTTGAATGCTGCACGGTACACTGAAATTTTGACCCGTTTCATGAAACATCTACACGGGGTACGACCCCAGTACGCACAACAAGGTTCATGTTTTTTGTCCATGACAACGCTCACCCACACACAGCCAATATCGTCAAACAGTTCATGGCAAAAAAGGGGGTGGTGCAACTTGAACATCCCCCATACTCCTCAGATCTCAATCCTCCAGACATCTTCCTATTTCCACAACTCAAACTCGCTTTGAAAGGAGAGATTTGACGATATTCCTGACATCCAATGGAACATGACAAGGCTTTTGAGCACCATCCCAAAGGAAGCCATCTTGCAATGTTTCCAGGACATGTATTGCCAATCTCAGCAGTACATAGTTATGGGAGGGGAATATTTCGAAGGACAGTCAGATCACTGTCGTGCATTGTTCATCTATGTTGATACAGGACTATTCACTGAACTTTGTCACAGGTTGTATTTACTTTAGGAAGTTCCTATTTTGTGCTGTAACATGGATAGCACATAAAAGACCCAATTTGAAGATAAAATTATATTATGAGACAAAAAATTATCATTAATGGGTAAATTTTTGGCCTCATAATAGCATTCTGTTGTTAATGGGTCAGTAATTCGTTTCACAGCATAACCTACACACTTCTGTACTTTTCATTCATTATATAGCCATTACCAGAAATATTTTTTCATATAGGCTATGCATCAGAATGAAATAACAGAAATGTGTTTTTAAAGTGCTCTTACGATTTTCTGCACCAATTTAACTTTTAACATATACCCACCTCTCTGGCAGTTTTATTTTGTGAGGGTTAGGATTCACTGGCAGGGGTGCATGTTAGGAAGCACAAAATCAAGCAAAAATAATGTGAAACTATTCTTCAAGTACGGGAGAGGGGAGATCATTCTTTCTTATATTATAGAATAACCGAACGGAGACTATGTCAATGGGAAATGGAACCATTTTGTGTGTTCGTATTGGCCGCAGTTTACTATCGTGTCCGATAGAGCTCACATCATGTTTGGCCACAGAACTGCCACATTAGGTAAAAAATAACTTAAGATTGAAGTGTCGATGTATCCATTACGGAAATGAAGGAGTGAAAATTACTGATTTTTTAGCCAGACAAATGGTCTGCCACCAGCCATAATCAGGTTGGCAGCCTTGTGTATCGCGCTGACCACGTCATGCTGGATTCCTAACCTCTCTTTTGCAAGTTTGACATTTGTTAGGGTGCTGCTTCCGTACCCAGTGTGCAGACTTAGGAATAATAAAAATCATAAAAATGAAGTGCAACAATACCTGAAGTAGCCGAAAAGAGAGATCCTGCCTTTATGCTTGCCAGAAATCCACCATTCCGCCCAAAAAAGTATTCTTACTTACACAGAAGAATTAAAACCGAGGCTGCGTAAATCAGCTGATTGCGACCATGTGCTGTGTTTCTATTCGGACAACCTTCCCCATGTCTCTGGCAGAGCTTGCATCGTGTGGAAGTACAGCGCTGCCATATTTGCTAAAAGTAAGAGAACCACGAATTTCAAAGTTCACTTGTTCTGTCACTAACCTACCGTAACATAACCAGACCAATTGTTTTGTCACTAACCTATCCAAACCAATGGAGGTGTCACGTGGGATAATAGAGGCCTGAGGGCCGCTCCCCGGCTTCTAACCTGGAACCAATAGAGTCCAATGGTGTTGTCACTAAGAATGCGTAAATTGGCAAGCCTGCTGAGTTACGTGACGTCGCCCGAGCCGCGCCATGTTGGATGTCTAACCTCACTTTCGCACAACGGGCACGGAAGCTTTACCAAAAGATGGGAGGGAAAATTATGCGAATTTAATATTGAATCTGAAATACCGATGGAATTCCACCACCTTTTCGATAGGGTCCTTCGGCAATCGCTGACAATGAGATGTCCTCCTTCGAAGAGAAAGGTTGTTCCTCTTCATGAATCTAGTTACCCAACCTCTGCTTGCTTTAAACTGCGTGATTCCTATTTTGTTTTTCTTTGCAATCTCCAGTGCCATTAAATGTAGCATTTCGTATGAAACTGAACTGCCGTCGTTCCTTAATCCGGTTACATAATTCAATAGTTCTTTTTCAATTTCTGGATACTGGCCCGATTTTGGTCCCCTAAATGATAACAGTGTCTTCTTGGCACACTGCAACTGTTCTTTCTGTTTACTCCAGTAGCGTACATTTGATGGCTCTATACGAAACTTACGAGCTGCAGCACGATTGCCCTTACTTTCTGCGAACGCGATCACTTTTAATTTAAACTGTGCGTTGTAACTCTTCATGAATCTACACAGACGCCCTTTGCTTGCTTTCAACTTGGAGATCCCTATATTGCTTTTCTTTGCACTCGCCAGCACCTTTAAATGTAACATTTCGTATGAAACACTATTGGCCGTTTTTGAATCCGTTTTCAATTTCTGGATACTGGTCCGACTTTTGTCCCCGAAATGACGAGACTCTTCTTGGCATACTGCAACTGTTCTTGTTTACACCAGCAGCGTACGGTATATTTCATGGCTCTACACAAAACTTACGACCTGTCTTCATTTCCTGCGAACGCGACCACTCAATTTAAATACAAATAGTGCGTCGTAACTTTCTTACTCACTGCTAACCACATTCACTTACATGTTTACAAATTAAGCACAGAGACCGCTCAACACCAGATACACTTCTCCCGCATGGTTTTCTTCTTCTTCTTCTTCTTCTTGAAAGGTTGGACCGTTGCCTACGCTATAATTCTACACGCGAACCTTTTCTTGAGCCCTGAGCTCCCTAGCACCTTAAGTGCCACATATGCAGTGAAGGAAAATTCTGGAAAATTCCATCCAGGCCATTCTTTCTTATTTTACTATAGAGTATAAAATAGCGCATCTTATTACAGAAAAGTACCTTTTAGTCATCTTGGGCCAAAATTGTAGTCATAACATTGTGTTGAAATTGTGGTGACACATTGGTCTCACGCGGCTTAGTGATGTGCGCGAATCACTCCTGGAATCGCGAGAATCGGTTCCTACGACTCCGCGATCACACTCAATGTCGCATGCGAGGAATCAGTTCCCAATGACGTCACCAGAGTGTACTGGGCGCACTCACTAGAGTGAGTCTTCCGTACATAAGTGGGGCAAATTCGAACGTGCAATATTTACTATTTCTTTTGTATACAATGAAATGCCTTATTGGTTGTCACGAATGAATTATGCCACATAATGAAATAACCATTCATCCTGGTAATCTTGAAATCACATTACACATATCGACACTTTGTGTAGCAATCGACATTGGTATTTATGCTTACTATGAAGATGGACTATAGCCGTGTGAGCGCTAAAGGTGTGTTTTGTATGTGCCATCTGTCAGCATTCAACTAAACTATTGGAATGGCGGTAATAGAAAGCGATTTGAATTTCTATTGCGTACTACTTCCTACTTCCTAGCGAATGACTCCATGGCTAGCGTACTGGCCTTTGGTCACAGGGGTCCCGGCAGGGTCGGGAATTTTAACCATCATTGGTTAATGTCTCTGGTACGGGGGCTGGATGTATGTGTCGTCTTCATCATCATTTCATCCTCATCACGACGCGCAGGTCGCCTACGGGGTCAAATCAAAAGACCTGCACCTGGCGAGCCGAACATGTCCTCGGACACTCCCGGCACTGAAAGCCATACGCCATTTTTTTCCCTAGCGAATTTTTTACTGCATTGTACTTGGCGGCAAGGGCCGATGATTTGAATTTTTAGAGCGAAGTACTTCGTAGCGTTTTTCGCTTTGGATTCTGGATGAAACTTTCGATTTACAGTTATTATTCTGGGCTTTTCTATTATTACGTTTAACTCTGCTTGGTTTTTGGTACATCGTCTTGAATTCTGGATGAAGTTTGCTCGATTTACTGTTCTCTGGTCTTTTAATTAATAATAATAATAATAATAATAATAATAACTTATCAATTTGCCGGTCCCATGATGTAGGGGTAGCGTACCTGCTTCTTACCCGGAGGCCCCGGGGTCGATTCCCGGCGAGGTCAGATTTTTACCTGGACCTGAAGGCTGCTTCGAGGTCCACCCAGCCGCGAGAGGATTCGACGTGCTGACCACACGACACCTCGTAATCTGCAGGTCTTCGGGTTGAGCAGTGGTCACTTGGTAGGCCAAGGCCCTTCAAGGGCTGTAGTGACATGGGGTTTGGTGGATAATCAATTTGCTCGGTATGTTTCACTTGATAATGATACAGATGTTGCTTCCCACAGGGAATCTGAAATATTTGTCCCGAATGAGTAAATTTATAATACGAATATAACAGTGGCGTGCGGTGGTTTCGAAAAGCGGGTATGCTGTCCAAAGTAGGGCGTACTAATTACGGGGCGTAGGAAGTACAATTTAACGTACATTATATAAAAGAATGTAACGAAGCTGTAACCATACAGACTTGTGTAATATCATGAAAATTGAAGGACTTCTAACCAGAGCGTACGGTATCATGTCAAATCCTTGTCTTCTCAAGAAACACAATAACTGGTGACATATCTGTAGATTTAAAAAATCGATATAATTTCTAAAGCTGCAATGAACTTATTGAGATTATAGAAACAGGTTATCTATTCCCAATGACAGTGCATAATCCAATGACCGTGCATAATCCTTAAAAAAGACAAGCGTGTCATTGCGTTTTCGTCTTAAAACATTTATTTTACTCAGTTTCCTACATCAAAGTGCATAGATTAGTAGAAATCACTTATATTTCATGAATTACCCATCACTATTCTGTTAAAAAAAAAAAAAAACTCCTTGATCTCTTATGTATGTATCAGAAAACTGTCCTGTTGCACTATTCACCCTTCAGGCTAGAAGCCAACTTGAAATACCTCTGACACTGATGCAACAGCACCATATATACTACATTGTACACATTTGCCTATCTCAAAATTGATAGTAACTTATTTGCTAAGTTTTTGTCAGAAGTTCTTCTATTGTCCACTGTATGCTCCACTACTAACAAAACTATGCATTAAGTCCCTCCATATGATTTGTGGTTGCTTTGAGTCTACTTGAAGGTGAAATCTAGTTTGTCTCTCTTGTTTTGTGAATGTTGTGATGGCATTATCATAAAATGTGTGATTTTCAGTTGGTGCAGAACTTCCCCTTCTCTGGACTGCCAAGCCTGAAAGTCGCTCTTGACTCTTTTGACCTCTGATAAGTCTTAATTCTCCTGAGAGCTGAAAACTATATTTCAACTGACGCTGTTGTGCTTGGAACAGTTACTCTAACTACACCCAACTTTTACACTTCAGGCAGGGCTGTATATAATTGTTTGCTTTTCAGGGAACACTAATTGATGAGCGTGTTAACCATAAAATTTGTCAAACAAATACAGCACGGTAAGTTCATTCTTCAATCGGATAAAATCAAACAAGTTTTTAAAGGATAGTTTAAGATTTTCAAAAGCAGAATGAGGAAAAGTAGCATTGCACGCTTCATACTTCAGAGGATCCAACAAGGTAGTAAACTATAATAGGTTTTTTTGGCCCAAATCGTTCATCTAATTGTACAATAATGTTGTCAAAAATAGAGTGGTTAATGGCATTTCCTTGAAGTTATTGGATCTTCTTCCCGATATTGTCGTTTAGTTTGTAGAGAGTCTTCGACCCTATGATAGACCAGAGTCTTGGCCCAAATTACGTAGCATTTATTCCTGAGGTTTAGTATCTCTCTTTTGATTTCCTGAACTTTATTGGAGCAATATAGGACATATAAATGCTTGGATTGAAGGTTGTTGAAAACAATACCGATGAAGGTAAAAATGTTGCTAAAATCAGTAACACAAAGGAACTTTCAATGCTAGTTAGTATTTTCATGAAACCTTGTGCCACTACTTCTGTTTCACTGTTCCAGTTTGAACTTTCATCTAAAACACTCCGAAAGAATGAAGTGCGATGTTCTTTCACTAGGTGAACAAGACGAGATGAAAAATTCCACAATGTTGGGGCATTTCTATCAATCAATCCTGATCTGCATTTAGGGCAGTCCACCAGCTGGCAAATTCCCTATCTGTTGTTTTCCTTGCTTTTTCTTAAATGATTTCAAAGAATTTGTAAATTTATTGAACATCTTCCTTGGTAAGTTATTCCAATCGCTAACTCCTTTTCCCCAATTTGTCCTCTTGAATTCCAACTTTATCTTCATATTATGATCTTTCCTACTTTTAAAGACAACACTCAAACTTATTCATCTGCTAATATCATTCCACGCCATCTCTCCGCTGACAGCTCGGAATGTACCACTTGGTTGAGCAGCTCGTCTTCTTTCTCCCAAGTCTTCCCAGCCCAAACTTTGCAACATGTTTGTAACGCTACTCTTTTTGTCGGAATCACCCAGAACAAATCTAGCTGCATTCTCTTTGCTGTAAATTCTTTCAGTTTATGAGATCGTTTAGAGGATTTATGAGAAAATCATTCTAATCCCGTTAAGGTCTAAGAAATATTCTACAATCCTTGATACAGGAAACTGACTATGACTAAATCAGATTAAGCTTGTGACTAAAGCAAAATATGGCCTTCGGAAAGAGTTCTTGTACTTTAGTTCTTAGTCCACTTGTGTGGCCGGCCATCAACCCTGCTCCGTCAAATGTTTGTGCAACCAACCTGTAGTTTAAGTCAAACTCAGTAAAAAATTTTCACATGTTCAAGCAAACCAATGGCTGTTCAAACTGCGCTCTAAGCAAGAGTTGATATTCGATTCCTTCCAAGGTAAGATATTTCTTTCTCCACATATCCTTTGTCACTCAAATCTTCATCTTCATTTTCTCGGTCTTAGCGAGGGATCCCACCTCTACTGCCTCCAGGGCGGTGTCTTGGAGGTTCAGAATCTGGGTCGGAGGACACAACTGGGGAGGATGACCAGTACCTCGCCCAAGCAGCTTCACGTGCTATCCTGAACAGGGGCCTTGCGGCGGGGGATATTGAAAGGGATAGACAAGGAAGAGGGAAGGAAGTGGCCGTGGCATTAAGTTAGGTACCATCCCGGCATTTGCCTGCAGGAGAAGTGGGAAACCATAGAAAACCACTTCAAGGATGGCTGAGGTGGGAATTGAACCCACCTCTACTCAGTTGACCTCCCGAGGCTGAGTGGACCCTGTTCCAGCTCTCGTACCACTTTTCAAATTTCATGGCAGAGCCGGGAATCAAACCCGGGCCTCCGGGGGGTGGCAGCGAATCACACTATGGATGGCGGGATAGGAAAGGGATAGGAGTGGGAAGGAAGCGACTGCAGCCTTAATTAAGGCAGAGCCCCAGCATTTGCCTGGTGTGAAAATGGGAAACCTGGGCAAACATCTTCAACAATGAAGACACTGGGGTTCAAACCCGCTATTTCCAGAATGCAAACTGATAGCTACATGACACAAACCATGTGGCCACTTGCTCAGTCCTCTGTTTTTGTTTTGTTTTCAAGTCCGTCATTTTGTCCTCTTTCTGTTGCTCCTCCTTCCTGCACCAACCGACCTGTCATTGTGTTCGTCCTTTTAGGCGTTTCTTTCCTTGTTCCTGTCTCAATACAGGAGTAATCTTGATGACAGTAAGTTTTTTAACATTGAACCGACACAAAAAAGCTCTTAAGGGATGGTGGGATAGGAAAGGACTTGGAGTGGGAAGGAATCGGCCATGGTGTTTGTTTGTTTGTTTGTTTGTTGCTGGGCGAGTTGTCATGCAGTTAGGTGCGCCCAGCTGTGAGCTTGCATCTGGGAGATAGTGGGTTCGAACACCAGTGTTGGCAGTCTTAAAGATGGTTTTCTATGGTTTCCCATTTTCACACCAGGCAAATACTGGGGCTGTACCCTAATTAAACCCAGGGTTGCTTCCTTTTCACTCCTTCCTATCCCATCATCGCCATAAGACCTATTTATGCCGGCATAATGTAAAGCAAAATTGTATGTTTGCAAGCACAAGATACAGCTACAGTGAGTGCATTTCACTTGTACTGTCAACAGACTAACAAATGTAAACATTCATAATAAAATATAACAAACATACAAAAGATAAGATCAGGTATACAGTCTACTAATAACTGTCCAAAACTGAAAACAGTATGAATGTCCATGTTTATAGCCAAGTTGTCGTGGGTGAAGATGGCACCAACTGTCCTAAAGACGTTTACACCTCTCTGTAATATACTTGATCCTATATTAAGCTGTTGTCTTCCTATTTATGGTCCAGTAATGCCCACCTTCAGGAGTATATTAATTGTAAAAACCTGTCATTTTTACCTTTAATACCTCAGCAGCCACAGGGATCGAATCAGACTAGCAGTGTCGTGTAGGTATTACGAATGTCCGACCAGCCTGACAGCAGCTGGTTGCTAGGGTAATGTGAAATGGAAGTCTTATACTAATTGCATGCATTCTAGCACAGAAATAATGAACCTAAGAATCTCAATGACTCTTTGGTAATCCAGTGGCATAACACTGTTACCCAATTCAGTCAGCTTCACAGCATATAAAATGATGCTTATATTGGCCTTATCTGGTCAGCATTTGCTTTTACTTGGTAATGACCAAGGTGAAATTGGGAACTAAGAAATTCTTTTATTTTCTTGTATAGTTTTTCAACTTAAATATACATAGTAATCATTTGTGTGTACTTGTGTACTGATGATAAACCATAAACAAGGCAAAAATGTTAATATTCAAGGGCTTTCAACTGCCTTGCCTGGTCAGCTCATTTACTTTTGGTCATTACAAGCCTTTACGGCATAAAGGACTGTCAATGGCTTAAACTATGCCACTTGCTGAGTATTACTCATTTCCATAGACACTAACAGACAATAGACTTTGACATAGTGAAAAGAAGCTAACAACGTGGCTTGAAGTTGTCACGTCAAATCTCCCGTGAAGGCTGAACATTGGCAACTGCCCAATTGGGTCAGCAGCTTTATGTGCGTGTAATGACCAAAACTAAATGTGCCAACCTCAGAGCCCCTGAATATTAATATCATTTATGGCACTTGTACACTATGAAATATGGAGATACCATGGTTCATTCAAAATGGCACTTAAGTGAGGGATCGCCAAACGTAGCACGACAGCTACCATGTTAAAGCATTACAGTACCCACCCGGAAAGCCAAAGGTGATGTCACTGTTTGTACCAATTACTGCCCAATCCATCTTCTGTGTGCTGGTGGGAAGGCAGCATTTTGAATTAATTGGAACTCATTTATTTGGCTGTATAAAAATTATTTACATCTTGCTAGCTTATTGTGAAAAATGGATAAACGGTAAAGGTTGGTCTGAATGTTTGGACTTTGAAATGTACTGCAGAACATACACAGTCCTGGTAGCATTATTTCTGGTTTCATAAGCCTGGACGTTTCCAGAACTTGTGCAACTAACAGCATCAACATTAAAGAAGAGCAATTTCATTGGACAGAACGAAAGGGTTTTCTATCGGTTAATGTAAAATCCTATTGGCATCCCTTTGTGCTTACAACACTCCATGTTTCTCAAAAATTCATCACTCCTTGAAAGGAGCGAGGGAGGTTCTGTTTATTCTGGTTAACCATCTTAGCGGCTAGATGGGTGCTCACTCCAAGGTCCAGCACTTGGGGAGCCCACATCTTAGGGTAAGTGCTCTTGTTTCTTATTTTCAGTTGTACTGTCACTTAAATTTTAAATGTAATACTTTTCTTTAAATACGCAGGAATTCGCCTTCGGATCTTACGTTTACTGCAAACGTTTTAATTTTGTGATTTCAGCTTTTCAGCTAACATCTACAACCTTCTTTAAGTAAACTCTTGATATTTTCTCTTTTATTAATTTTAATTTATCCACCAGGTGTCCGGCTCCATGGCTAAATGGTTAGTGTGCTGGTCTTTGGTCACAGGGGTCCTGGGTTCAATTCCTGGTAGTGTCAGGAATTTTAACTATCCTTGGGTTAATTTCGCTGGCACGGGGGCTTGGTGTGTGTCGTCTTCATCATTTCATCCTCATCATGACGTGCAGGTCGCCTATGGGTGTCAGATCAAAAGACCTGCATGTGGTGAGCCAAACATGTCCTCTGACGCTCCCAGCAGTAAAAGCCATATCCGATTTTTTTTAAAAAATTATTGATCAGGTTTGCCATCTGTTAGTTTGTTTCACTTAATGTAATTTAATTTTAACATTCACCTACTGCAGCGTTTTGAAGTGACCTTGTATGTCTTGAGATCTTTATGTTAACTAAGTTACTCTTGAATTGTGTAGATTGAGACTTGCCCTCCGTAAACAGAGACTTAAATTGTCAAAATAAGTTTTGGGAGGTTTATCCTTTGGTGCCAACTTAAATGCGACTCCTTGTATGTAACCTGATTTAGTGCACCGCACAAGTTTGTTTAGAAGGTATATTTTACTCAAACGTAATTTTTTTTTTTTGTTGTTATGTGTTTAGCTTTTGCCTTCCTGAGTTTTTGAATCATGTAATTGAAATAAAAATTATAATTTTAAGGAAATTACCTGTCTCAAAAGATTTTTAGCCATGAAAGGCTATGTTCCACTACCTTATAGAGCTGCTTCCGTTGTCCACATCCTGCCTGTAGTGTATTTAACCTTGATTAATTTTCATTTTATGATATGGTTTTAACAATATTCTAAATTTATTTTCTTTCCTGTTTCAATTTTTTCCTTTTATAATTTTTATGTTCATGCACTCAAAAGCAGTTACATTCTATGCCACAACAAGTTGTCGTGGGTCAAGATGGCACCAACTGTCCTAAAGACATTTACACCTCCCTGTAATATACTTTTACTTGATCCCAAATTTGTAGCATTGTTACCTTTTCACCAAACCAGTGTGCCTTTTTGAAGGAATGACCAACATGATCCATGCTGTTTGTCCGCTAATAGAGAGGCATTTGGAGAAATTAACAGTCCACATGGAGTTTCTGGACTTCGAAAAGGCATGTGAACAGATCCCACAGTAACTGCTCTGGTACTTCCTCAGTTCCTAATGTGTTCCTGAGGCTTATATTCACTGGGTACAACTAGAGGCCGAGGAGAAAGACAGGCCGTCGCGTGCACAACACGCTGAATGTCATGCGACTATGCCACTGTACTTACAGAACACATCACGAGGACCAAGTTACTGTAGTCTCCCATGTCAGCCTCCGGATTTGTTCTCTAAGCACAGTGGCACAGACACGTGACGTTTAATGTGTGATGTGCGCGCCACAACCTGTCTTTTTTTCATCGGCTTCGGTACAACTCCTATATACCACTACCAGTTCTGTTCACTGCACTGCTGGTATCACTTAGTGATTTAGCATTTGAGCAGGCGTCCATGAAGGTGAGCTATATTAATATTTCTTTTCATTCTCTGGATGGACTCTGCGACTACAGATATACAGAACTCTCAGCCATGGCCTAATTTATACTGCTGAATTTATACTCCCGTAACAGACTTAAACAACCTGTCAATCACTGGAAAGAAAAGCCAGATGTATTTGAACTACCACTTTACCTCTCGAAGACTGTATGCCTGGAATGTGGCACCCAGACAGATGGCACAATTTTGGCCAATTAAATTCCTCTTTATTAAGTCCTGCAAGTTCAAGTAACTGTTCTCCCCTGTCAGTAGCTGATGGCATGCTCGAGGATATTTGAGCTGGAGTAAACTCTGCCTGGCTTAAATGGTGGCAAGTTACAGGCATTCACTGTAACACAGGAAGATATCTCTGCATCTGAAATCAAAGATCTACGGCACAATTGTCTGCCCAGTGGTGCTCTATGGGATGGAGCGTTGGCCTTCGACTACAAGAAACTAGCAGATGCTTCATACTATGGAAATGAAGATGCTCCGAGTGTCGCTGGGAGTCATAGGCTGAATTACATCAGGATTGAAGCCATCTGGGCCTCATTCATAGTCTCTCCAATACAAAACAAGATGCTAGAGACAAGGCTTTACTGCTATGGGCACATGGCCAGAGCTCATATAACATCCATTCCGCCACAAGCCCTCGCACTTAACCTTGATGGATGGAGACCAAGAGGAAGGCCAAGAAAACACTGGATGGACTAAGTGGCATGTTGGCATACAACCTGCTGATACCATTGACCGCATGAAGTGGAAGGCCTCTTGTAGTATTTTGGTGGACCCCAGCATCTTGACAGGAATACACTAGGAGGAGGAGGAAATTATTTTACCTTTGAAATAGAGTTTTATTTGGAGTATTTTTAAAAACTCACTATTTTACTCTTTCTTTATTCGTGTCAGAAGTATCAACTTATAGATATTTAACAAAAAGCAACATCTACATTTCTACTATACAAATATACAAGTCTATTATACAATCACAGATAGAGCAACAATATTCAAGAGCTAGATGATGCTTGCCCAGTATTGGGCGACGTCAATAGCGTTGGGGGAGGCTGCAATCAAGTCTGTTCAATCCCTATATAATGCTTGGCTTTCGCTTTGTTCCTAGAACATTTAGTTGAGTCGAGTTTTTTTTAGTCACACTGACACCGATAGCCCTCATGGCGACAATGGGACAGGAAAGGGCTATGAGTGGGAAGGAAGCTATCCATTTTAGGGCTACTGACAGTATGCATATATCCTCTAGAACCATAGAACACAGTCCTTGAGGATGTTGCACGTTTTTCTTTCTGGCACTGTATCAAAACAATAGTTTCTCTACTCTGGCATTTTTGAAAAATGAAGTGAATGAGTTTATCTAAGTGGTTTTTATTTTTTTATTTTATTTTTTTACAATTTGCTCTACATTGCACTGACAGGTAGGTTTTATGGGATAAGAAAGGCCTAGGAGTGGCAAGGAAGCAGCCCCAGCATTTGCTTGCTATGAAAAACAACTTGGGTGATACCATAGATTTTAAAACTGGCTACCTTAATGCATTAAGTATGCCTGCTGTACTTTTTACAGAGCATGCTGAAATCCCTTGCCATAAGCTCCAGTTCTAGTTTCTTTGAATGATTCTACCTCTGCTATAGTTTTTAATAGTACATTAACCACTTAGTGCTTTTTCAAGCACATCAATTTTGAAGGACACTGTCTTAAGGAATATAGCAGCATAAATAAGAATAAAATGATAAAAGCATAAAGATAATTTATTTACTTTGATTACATACAATGTATGTTAAACATCAACTGAGTTATAAAAACCACAATCTATATCAGCACAAATTAATTTTTTTTTTTTTGTAGAAAGCAGTTTTCAGAAATGAAATTCCATCATCAGTAACAAATTACTTCCTTAAAATTTGGTTACAACACTTCTGAAAATACACCAACATTTGTGAAAATTGCAACATTATTCAAGAATGGCCCAAATGAATACAAACTCTGGATGTATAGAACAGAGTGCCAGCAATAAGTGATTAGGATTAGAGAGATCAGGTACACACAGGCTCAGCAGGGCCCTGTCTTGTGTAAATAAGGACAGTATTATGCCAACTGTGGTCAGTGAAAACTGACCAACAAGGTGGAAATTTGAAAGCAAGTGCCATTATGCCTCATCGATGTAAGAGCTCAATATCAACATGCGAGGGCAGATTGATCCGTCTCCATAAAGCAGGTTTGTCATACTGTGACATTTTGGCTTGTACAGGACATGTTGCCACAACAGTGATGTGCGTGAGGAAGCCGTGGATAGAAGAGGGTCATACGCAACAACAAGCTGCTACTGGACCGTGCAATATGACCGCCATCTTTTCTGCATGGCCATAACTGACCATACAGCTTCGTCAACAGTGTTGGCTTGACCCTGGAGCATTGTAATCCTGCTATTCAGTACAAGATACCATCTAGTAAGCAAGGAACTCCATCTTACAGTACAATAAATTATCTTGTCATAAGAGAAGTATGAATCTGTCTGTATCAACGGTTCAATGCCATCTACCGTGGATTCTACTGGTTGCACAGATGCCATTGCATCTGCTTCCATTGTTCAGAAACCAAAAAAGCCCCAGATTGCAATGGGCAAGCAACCAGTCACTGGCATGTTGAGTGGAAAAATGTACAATTTTCAGCCGAGTCTTGCTTCAATCTGTCCTACAGTGATTAACACACGTGTTTGGCGCTACCGTGATGAGCGCAGTCTGTCAGGCTGCACTGTTGAGTGGCATAGTAGACAAATATTAAGTGATTGTTTTGGGTGCTATTGTGTACAATGACTGATCTCACTCCTGTGGTATAAAGTTAATTACAGTCACGTGTTTCCTTCTTGGTGTTGCAATTTTCGTAAACGTTAGTGTATACATGTTATATTTTTCTCAGAAACAATTAAACCTATGGGTATAATGTTTGTTCGGGATATACACACTGTACAGGCTGTATGAGAACTATACCAACAAAACGAAAATCGGGGATGCTCTTCATGTCATGGATTGGCGGATCGCGACAACATTCTCAGGGGGTTCTCAACAACACTTGTTCACATCTCGAATGTACCAAAATAGAATGCAAACAGTACAAAATAACATACATCTCACTGGAAGTTCCTGGTAGAGTTCCTTTTCTACTCATATGGTAAAACCCCTACAACCAAGGATGCATTTTCCCCGAGCGTAATCTGCGAGTATACAACAAAACTACTACTAAAATATTTTTGTTTAGAACCCTGCAGGGATACGGTGGACCTCCTACAGGACAACATCCTCTCTCACCAGGAGATGCCTTGTGGTGATTTGAAGTGTGGAGAAAGCAAGTGCCCGTAACCTTAGTGATGAGAATGGAAAACCATTCTTAGATCAGCCAACGGTGGAATCATTCTGCTACCTCCAAAATGCAGATCTGAAAAGTCACGGTAAAGCCGTGGCGATCATTAACTGAAGCAACTCAGCTTGGTGAAAGTAAAATTCACAGCAATCTTGCTACAATGCTGTACTGTAGCGAATATTAAAGGATAAAAGCACCATTCTTGGTTTTACATATGAAAGTTCACCTGGGTATGACAGCAAGCATAGAATTAATGCATACTGGTACCAAAATTAACTGTACTTTAAATGATTCTCCACCCACAATGTAAAGCAAACTTCTTCCAGTGATTACGAACACCTGTGCAGAATTACCTGCTAGCAAAATCTTCCGGCAATGTAAGGGTACGTCCAAGATGCACGCTGGTTTTCTGAGTCAGACAGTCGGCGCCGAGTCGACATAAGTATGACCTGTGTTTTTAAGTGGGTCTAGCCATAATGCACCTGCGTGCAGGAAGCCTGCGCACTGGTAGTCTGACTCATATTTACCGGAATGATTCGTTCATTCTGGTTTCAGACAACCTGCCGCGTAGGCTGTTTATTTTTGTGTTGAGTGTGGTAATTCGCCCAGTTCTCCGTAAGCCTGTGTTCAAATTTTAACAAAATAAAACAAAACGTATCCGAACTCATTCTGAAATATTCCAAAATCTGTTTTCGTCGACAAGTAACTGTGGAAAAAGGTGTTTGTACTCCCCGTAAATATATCTTAATTCATTTAGTGGATGTATATCACTTCTCATTCGTTTTAACTTGGTTGTAACATGGTCACTTAGCAGCAATAGAGCTGCAGTCTGTTCTCTTGTTAGTTCCATGCTACACTGATCAGTTGTATTTCATATCTTTTCTTTTGTGGCAGCTCTGTCTGCGCTGACAACCAGCTTTCATAATGGCCACATCCCACCTGCCACTCTGAGTCAGACATTCAGCGCCGACTGACTCAGAAAACCAGCGTGCATCTTGGACGTACCCTAATGCAATAGTAACTTCTGGGAGGCTGCGGCGAGCAGCAACAGGGGAGGTGGTGGACCCTTTTAGTCAAATTAATACCGACTAGTTCAAGAGTGGTCGTAGACCGAAAGGCACATACATTACTGTGCTCCTCGCTTACGGGGATATCTGTGCATAAACCATGACATCATCTGCGTGCACATGCAAATAGCCTTTAGGATGAAACTACAATCTCCAGTATCCTCCCCGAGTTGCCGCCTGAAATGAACAGGTGGCATTTTAAATGACCTATGTAAATCGAATGTTTTCCATCTATTGATGACATCAGGTTGAAACACTGGAAACATTATCCATGAACACGTGAATATGCATTAGAACCGGGTGTTCATGTGCTACTGTGCTGACGAGAGCCCACTGCCACTGATGTTATGTTAATGATGGTGCAGTCTGATTGGTGGAGAAAATCTTTCTTTGAGAATACGAGGTTACATTTTTATTTCAAATTGACGAGCGTTACCTCCTTCTCCCAATTCCCTTCCCTCCTCTCAAGCACAGCAGCAGGCAGCAGTTGGGTTTCTTGCGTAACAAATTTGGCAAGTTCATCAATTTGAATTGCACGCCCGGAAGTAAGAAAGTAAAGTCATTTTCTCTAAAAGAAAAAAAATTTTCTCCACCAATCCCATTGCACTATATTCCTTAACATAACACTAAGAGCATCCCTGATGCTTTTGTCTGCATAGTTCTGATACATCCTGTATATACACTGGGTATCATTGTTATTATCGAAATATAATTCAAGTCTTATAAAATATTAAATGCAAAGAAGAGACACAGAATGTCGTTGGAGGTAACTGAAGACTCAACTTTCACAATGCATTTTACAATTGGTTGCATTTCATAATGGTGTCTACCACCAACAAATGTATTTATTATTATTATTATTATTATTATTATTATTATTATTATTATTATTATTATTATTATGACAGTAAGCTTTAACACTTCCTGAACACTAATTTACAGTCATAACAAGCAGAATAATTAATTTGAAGATAAGAGGGCAGAGTACTGTAATGCCATGGACTGTGATTATACTCGTAGTATTCTTAACGATCGGTACCTAGGGTTGATGATCCTTTTCAGTAGGATTACCTAGCAGCTAGTCTAAGCAAGAATTAAATGCATTTTCTTTATCTGTAGACTAGGTAAACGTTGATCAAATATCTACAAAAATTTGTATTTGTATTTTCAGCACTCAAAGACAAGAGTGTTTTGAATGCTTAAGTATTCAATGATCATTTCTGGATGAAGGTGTTACTTTGAAAGTGAAAACTAATTAATTTATTCCTTCCTTCTGAGGGTTGGTCATATTGATAATTTTTTTAAAAAAATTTGATCTCTCACTGCGTTGTCATTTTCAGCTTCTGGATTTAGCCAAACAGACAGCTTCACAGGCAAATTCGAACAGGCTTTCTGAGGTGGTGTTTCTAAATCTGCATGTGGCTTCAGACTGGGTTGATTGCCATGCCGAGAAATCAGCATCAAACAGAAGCACACTATGAGTTTCAACCGGTGTCACTGTAGTGCTCTTCCTATGGCGCGATCCTGTCAGCTCGGAGGTTTGTGTTTAAATCCTTTCCCGGGTGAGCTATTTTTTTTGTTCAATTAGTGCTCTTAAGCCACATGCAGATTTAGCAACACTGGCACACGAAGCCCACTTGAATTCACCAGCAAAGTGATCTGAAAGGCTAAATTCAGAAGGTGATAAGATGACAACACAGCAAGATATGAAAATTTGAAAGAAAAAATACATCAGTATGACCAATGCTCATATACCCAGTTTGTGTTTCTGACCAACACGTGTAATTTGACAGCCAGAAATATATTTTGCTTTATTAGAACTCTTACAACCATGGTTGTTATTCAACTTGAAGTTGAATATTTTCCAAAACCAGACATATGCATGGAGTTGTCAACGCTTCATTGTTTCTTTGGTGCAAATTCTTCCTTCACTATGATTAATATAGAATAACTATTGGTGTAATGATGCAGTTCTTTTGCACTCTATTTTACTTTAATGTTAACCAAGTGTACCTACTGTTGGTGGAATGGAGGGAATGTAAACAACTTTATAGAGAGCATGTAACACGCAACAATATTCATGTCAGCGTTTTCTGAGCGTGTAGGCCGTGGTCCAGAAGCATGCGATGGTTCTGTTGATTCACCAAAGACTGCATTCAGCATTATCAATGGTTCCAACTTCAATGGCTTTTTTTTTTTTTTTTTTAATCCTCAGCTTTTAATCATCAAATTACTATTAGGACACAGTGACGTCATAAATGAAGGGGCGGTTAAACCTCTGAATTAAGGCTACAAATAAGAACACATAAAATACACTAGTGTACGCATTAAACATTTCATAATGGTCAAGTGGATATAAATAAAAACTAGTAGGTTACAAGATTAATGACACTTAAAATGGTTTCAAAACTGCACTTGCGTTGAAGATTTTTTATTAATAGTCCCATCATGGATCACAGTAAAATATGCATTCTACGTAAATATCATAGTATTGATGAAAATAAAATTAATTGTTGATATGCCTGTCACTAAAGGAACAATCTTCTTTTGTTACAATATTTTCTTGTAACACGCATTTTACTATGAACCATGATGGGACTACTAATAGACAATGGCTTTTCTTATGTAATCTTTTCTTTGATACAAATGCAGTTTTGTTGCAAATGTTTTCAAGGATATCCTGCATTATATGGGTACATGTTTACACATTATAGACACTTATTGCAGCAAATCCTTTCAAGATATTACGTAGATGTCAGGGCTGGTAGGTTCATTTTCTCTGAAGAAATCTTGAGACAGTGTTGAAGAAAGACAGCAGACACTCCTTTCTGAAAGAGAGAAATATTTTGTCAATTTTGTTAAGAGAGATCTAAGTAGATGGCAGCTCTCAGCCTGTGCAACACTCAACAGGTTCTGTTTACAAGTCTGACCGGAGATAGAGACACAAAATGGAAATTTAGAGCCGAGGATAGCAAATTGGTGTAAGATGCATGAATTTGGTGGACTAAACTGCATACAGTGATGGCAGTTCTAGGGGAATAAGTTTGGACCCACTCAAACTACATAGCTCACATGCTCATTTTCACACAAATTCAAAAGCAGCAAGATATTCAGAACTTCGTTAATGCAATCATGTTATAGGGATGATTCAAATTCTTTCGAAACATGCATTTTCCAAACTTCAGAAAATATACAATTAGACTGTAATATAAATATAAGCCAGTTCCGAAGTGTAGGAGATAGCATGCCTGCGTCTTACCAATAGGCACTGGGTTAAATTCCCAGCTAGGTCAGGGATTTTTACCTAAATTTGAGGGCTGGCTCATTCTACGCAATTCCAATTGAGGAGCTATCTGACTAAGATAGCGGCCCAGGTCTAGAAATAGAATAACAGCCGAGAGGATTCAACGTGCTGACCACACGGCACCTCAATCTGCAGAGCTTCGGGATGAGCAGCGGTTACTTGGTAAGTAATTTATTGGTCACGTCATGGTATAAAAAGAACTGAAGCCTGCAAGTTTGTCAATGATGGCATCTGGGGTTTATATATAGATGGCTTTTCTCTTTCTTACTTTAACTCGCTGCTAGGTGACTAAAGTGTTCCCCAGTCATAGTCATTTGAGTGTTTTGATATATTTCATTGTCAAGAAACTTCGATCTACTATGGTAGTAGTCTCAAGAAGAACTAACATGCAACAGTAATAAATCATTCACCTCCTTGAAAATGCCGTTTCCATTAATGCCAACCAATAATATTGTTAGAAACAGAATGGAGTGAGTGAAGCTGCATTAATATATTCTCATCGTGCTCTTGTCTTTTCCAATGCCATTAATTTTCCCTAAAATTAAGATTTTTCAGAATTTGAAAATCTCATGTGGGCCCACCCGCTGAAACTTCCACCGACTGCATAATAGGTTTTGTTCCTTTTTGCTGTATCTTTGACAGATGGCTTTTTAACACACATGATAAATAATATCAAAGGCTGTGAAAGTAATTATCTATAAGCGAGATTCAGTAACTTCTGTCACCCAAAGCTGATACTACCCACAATCGGCTTCTCCTGAAGTTGTGAATTCTAAACAAGGCTGACAGAAAATTTTTTTTTTTCTATAACTGAAAAAGAACTCCTGTACAACAGCCATTTTGCTGTGAACAGGAAAGTTAAAACAGCCTTTCAGTTGTCATATTATTATTGTAAAATTGCCTCAAGTCTCTCAAAAATTTAGAGGATTCTGATTTGAGTCCAACTCGTTCCACCCAAAGCCATTACAGTACTTATTTGGTTGTAAGTTAGACCTTCTAGTATTTGATCTTGAACAACTTATTTTTTAAGAAAGGATGACAGGATATGGCAGGAAGAGAGAAGAAAAAATTTGTGCCTTAAGCTCCGTAATTTAGAGGGTTGAGTGGTGTACAGTTACCAGGACTTACCACGTGGAGGTGTCTGCCTCAAGCCCCAGGGTAGAGACACATCCTCTACCCCCCAGAGAAGAAAAATTCTCTGGTACTCATTTCAGGCTGAGCTAGACCTTGAGTCAATGTCTTAAGCACTGAACTCTAATTGTGAGCACTGTTACATATGCTCCATTAGGTGGGAGGAATGTAGAAGACATTTCAGGTTTATGAAAGGTTATTACTGTGAGGCTCAAGTTGGAAGACTCCAGGAAGATAAAGCAGATATTTTAGATTCAAGAGGTATTGTTAACAACCTATCCTTTGACAGGCTAGAACATGGAAGACAATATTGGACTAGACAAAAATAGAGACTTTCTAGAAAAGAAAACTAAAAAACAGAGTAGTGAAGCATTATTTGATCCTGCAACAATTAAGAGGGATGTCCCGCAAGGCACTATTATTGGACCTCTGTTTCTTCTTATATATCGTATCGGTAAGGCACTGGAATCACAGATAAGACTTTTTGCAGTTATACTGTATGGAGTGAAATACATTACAGGATTGAGAGAGAGTGCACAAAAAAACCTCAGCAAAGTTGTGAAATGAACAGCAGACAATGGTATAATAGCAACCGTTTTAAAAAGTCAGGTTGTAAGTTTCACAAAGAGGAGAAATCCTCAATTTTAATTAGGTACTGTGTTAATGGGATGACTGACTCCTGGAAATAACTTAATATAAGGTAAAGTCTTCATTGGGGTAATCACATAAATGGGATTGTAAATTAATGTTACAGAGCTCATCACATGGTTATGGGGGTGTTTAGGGTCATAGCAAGGATGTAAAGAGGGCTAATAAGTCACTGGTAAGACCCCAATTAGAGTATGGCGGAAGTATGTGGGACCCTCACCAGGATTACTTAATACGAGCACTGGAAAACATTCAAAGGAAAGCAGCAAGATTTTTCTGGGCAATTTATGGCAAGAGGAAAATGTTGCAAACTTTGGGCTGGGAAGATTTGGAGTAAGGAGACGAGCTGCTCTAGTAAGTAGAATGTTTCGAGCTGTCAGTGGAGAGATGGCTTGCAATGATTGTAATAGATGAATAATGTTGAGTGTAATTTTTAGTAGGTAAGATTGATAAATTTGGAATTCAAGAGGATAACTGGGGCAAATACTTGTTTATAGGAAGATGAATTAGGGATTAGAATAATTTATCAAGGGACATGTTTGGTAAATTTTCAACTTTTGGAATTTAAGAAACATCTAGGAAAACAATTGATAGGGAAGCTGCCACCTGTGTGACAGCCCTAAATGTGGATCATTGATTGGCTGATTGATTAAATGAACATCAATATTAATCAAAGTCCATCTTTAGCTGAAAGGAATGTAGAAAAATGATTTAATCAAGTTAATCCAAATCCATCATCAGCTGGAAAAAAAAAAGTTACAATGAAATAGGCCATGTTTTGGAAAATATGATCTGAAAACTACAGTTATTTTACACTTCAAGAGGCTTAGAGGTGCAAATTGTGATCTGAAAAGGATGTAAGCACATTTAACAGGACAATGACATTAGGAGCAGCAAATAGTATTAACTTCTGAAATAAAAATAAAATATTGTTATGGCCTTGACTGAAATACGCTGCAGGAACTAATCTAACGAATGCAAAGAGTAGAAAAAATGAATATTATGATACAGCTATAGCTGGGTAACTTAATGCAAGTCCATTAGGTGCAGAAATGGAGAACTAACCTGGAAAAACAAATTTTCTTCGACTTCTGAGGTATGATTTATGATGAGCATAAATACAATGAGAGGTGAAAAGGAGTAATAATCTAAGGAATACATACAGGTACAAAAATAGGTACTTAACACTAAAATGGATACATTAGGAGCTATAAGGAACACTGATCTAGAACACATACCATACATTGAGCTATAAAAGACCAATATTCTACAGAAAAACCATAATAGGTATATGAGCTAGAAAACACCTTAGTCTAGGGAGTCAACATATATACACAAATAGCTTAAATTTGTAATTATTCTAGAGGTTTAAAATATAATGTACATTAGGAGTGCAAATGGATCATTGTTCTAAAGATATTGACATAAAACCCCCATGGCACTACAGCCAAATGGGACTTAGCCTACCAAGTGACAAGAATAAATAAATTAATGAGATAGAAAGGTGCCTTAGACATAGGAGTTAAGATAGACACGAGATACAAAGCATAAGCACAAGAATAAGTACATTACAAGCTAGAATATATAGTCTGGAGAGGTAACAAAACAGGTTTACATAAAGAGCTGAAATGCATCATCATTTGAGGAAATTAATACAAGAACAGATATGCAATAAAGGAACCTTAAGCAAGGGGGTACAAATATACACGAGGACCTGAAATGGATTGTTATTGATATTATTAGAGAGAGAACAAAACTATATGCAAGCTGAAGTGGATTATAATTCTGTGGAATTAACATGAAATTAACACAAGTATGTAAGTTATTCATTATAAGCTAGAATGTAATATTAGGCTAGACTTAAAATATTCATTACCTATTCTAGGGAATTAAGAATAAGCACATTACAAGCTAGAATATATATCAAGACCTGGAATTTATCATTTTCTAGAAAACTAATATAAGGTACCGGTACCTTACAAGCTAGAATATAGTACCGGTATTAGTCTAGAGAGTTAATGTAAAACACACATGCTGAAATGGATCAATATTTCAAGGCATTAACATAATATGTACATTACAAGCTAGAATATAAAATTAGTATAATTATTGTGGGGAATTAACAGAATAGGAACATTATGAGCTAGAATATAATATCAGTCAACAGAGTTAACTTAAAATATAAATGAAGAGGTGAAATTGATTCATATTCTAGGGAATTGGTACCGTTACATTACAAGCTAGAAAAGAACCTTGATCTAGGAAGTTACATAGAATATTCAAGAGCAGAAATGGATCATTATTCAAGGAAATTAATACAAGAATAGGCACATTACAAGGTAGAGTATAACAGTCTATAGAGTTAACATAGAATATACACGAAGAGCTGAAATGCATCATTATTCTAGGTAACTAATGTAAGAATAAATACAAGCTACATTAACACAAAAAAGAGGCACATTAAGTGATAAATGAATTACTTCAGATTTTCAAATGGTCAACATTTGAAACTATAACTATTTTGGAAAATGAGGAAAATGTGGTCTGAAACATCTGAAATTATAAGTTATAGTTAACATGACTTACTACTATTGCTGAAAAAATTTCCATGCTAATTGAAATTAATGTAATGATCAGATTAATATGAACAAATATCTACAAACCATAATCATAATAGGAAATAGCCTGTATCCATACATACAATAAAAAAGCAAATCAGCAGCAATATTGTATACTGTAGTGGGAAATCTGAAAAGCAATTGTGTCAAGAATATTGAGTATCAAAATTGCTGACAGGAAACAAAAGGATAAGATGAAGAACAGCTGGAAAGAAAAATTATTAAATTAACTGAGAAACCTTCAAAATACTGTTAAAATAAGGAAAAAGAAATGTCAGAAGCCAAAAATAAAGATAAGGAACAACAAACAGCAACACCTGTAAAATACAATCATTGGCAATACATCAGACTTAACAGTACAATCCAGCAAACCATGCTAATCAGAATAACTGAAAATGTAAGCCATATGGATGAAACCGGATAATGGAGTAGCTGAAAATGTTCATTTAATGATTAGTCAAATGCTCATACTGGATGGAAGTGTAAAATTACTGCAACAATAGAAGTATAAGGGCTGAAAGGGAGTACGCATTGAAACAGCCTTGAAGCTCCTCTAGAAGTTTAATAGTGTTCTGGAATAGTTGGAAATCAAAATTAGTAGAATGATTAGGATATAGTGGATCAGCTGTAAAAAAAAAAAAAAAAAATCAACCAGAACAGTTGATGGGATCTACCAAATAACCTGGAAACATAGTATAAGGAAGTGAGTATTATGAAAAGTAAAATACAATCGTAAGTACTGGTAATAAATACTTTAGAGAACTGAATTTTTTTTTTGCAGGAAGTCTTTCCTACCACCATACCTGAAAAAAAATAACCAATGTATGTAAAGGGATCTTAGTAAACAGGTGAAAGGAAAAGAAAACTGTCAGATTTTTGACCGGCTGTAAAGGAAATTTAGATCAAGGGTTGTAATATTCTTGGAGAGAATAAATATAAAGAACAGCAGGAAATGCAGGAAAAGGGACAAACAGGAACAGCTGATAAACACATGGAAGTTTCATCATTTTTGAAAATGACTGAACTGTGAAAGAAAAAAGCAAAACTGAAAAATTGATTCGTGTAAAACTACATAAAAGAAAAAAATGGCACAAGGATTGGAACATTCTGGAACATCAGATATTGTAACTTAGTTAAAGCAAGGAAAAATGAATACATGAACATTCGATTAATAGAATTAGGATAAATATTAGGACACATTTACAACTAGAAGTAAATTTGATATAATCAGATAAGGATTGAGACCAAATCAAAACTAAGAAAAACATGTCTTAAAATTAGGACATGCAGGACAAAAGCACAAAATGTACATGGAGATGTATAATTACAATAAAAAATGACAATTAGGATGAACATTGTAACATTGTTATAGCTGAAAAATAAAATTAATATAAAGGTCAAACAAATTAACATACGGTAAGACAACAAGACACTGATATTCTGGAATAGAGTGAAATTTTACAGTATCTGGAAGGAAAAACAGTTCCAAATAGCTAATCTATATAACTAAGGTAAAAGTCAAAGAGTACTAACACCATACAGGGATGAAAATTACACAGAAACAGGTGAAATATAAATTCAAGCAGAATATCTAAAGTATGGACTGAATGTCCTACAACAGATTCAGACCAAAATGATGTCCTGGGAATGCTAAAAAGTAAAATTAGAATACCATCTAACATTGTATTAGATCTGAAACATTAAGCTATTTTATTATTATATTTTTAAAAATTTACAAATGGCTGTGAATAAAACTAAGCAAATTGAAGTTATACAGCTGAAGGAAAATATGTATTTAGAAGAAAATTCTGTAATAGCTAAAAAGTACAGTAAGAACAGCAATATAACAAATTATATTCTGGAATAGTTAGAAAAGCACAATAAGAACAAGGATCAAAATGTATAACAGATTAACAAAATTAAGGGAAGTAATACTGTATTCTAGAATGACTGAAAAGCACAATTACAACAGACATTATGAAAATAAGGATATTCTGGAACAGATGGAAAGCATTAAATTACTATAAAGATTAAGATGTACTGCACTGGATTTAAGTATTAAGGAAAAGAATACTCTGGAACACCTGAAAAACTCTAAACAAGGAATGAGATGTTAAGAATAAGGAAAATCTGGAAGAGCTGTAAATCCTAATTAGAACTATCATAATACACCAGACTGAAAACATTAAGGAACAAGAGCTGAAAAGCATAATTTATACTTAAAAATGTACCACTCCAGATTACAGTTGGTACAGGAATACAATATTCTGGGACAGCTGAAAAGTAAGACATCAGAGTAATCAGCGAGAAGCATAAGGAATACAGTACTAAAAAAATACTGAAATGTACAATTAATACATGGATGGGGACAAATCAGGTCGATAGATAATTTCATGTCCAATGATTTGAAACATATTGCTAGAACTGAAAAAAACATTAGTACGGTACAGGTAATAAAGGTTACATGACAATTTAAGAAAAAGAAAATACAAGTATGTTACAGTTGGACATAAGAGTGCTGCTGAACAAAAACCAAGCTGGTCAAAAACAAGACTTGTTCAACCTAAAAAAAAAATCTGAAATTAAGACATTAAACAAGCTGCAAGAGACAACTGGTACTGCTTCAATAACTGAAAGAAACTGCATCTGCAACTGCATCTCAGTCAGCAGAAGTTCTGGCAAAATGGTTGAATGGTACGGACAGAATCTTTGAGGAGCACAAGATGAAAAATAAGTCCAAAAGTAATGGAGTACAGTCAAAGTCTGCTGAAGCAGGAAATAGATTAAATGAAGTGTGGAAGGAAGTAGAATATTTTTCTTGGGTAGTGAAATAACAAATGGTGGCTGAACTTAGGACATAAAACACATACTAGCAGAAGGAAGGCCTGTAAGAAAAATTTCCTGACTTTGATGTAGGAATTACTAAGATGCTTTTCAAGATTTTCATCTGGAATGTGGCATCATATGAAAGTGGAACATGGACAATAACTAGCTCAGAAAGAAAAACTAGAAGCTTTTGAAATGTGGTGTTACAGAAGAATGTTGAATGGTAGATCGAATCACAAATAGATACCAAATTGATTTGGTGAGAGGAGATTGATTTGGGTAAATTTGACCAGCGAGATAGAATAACAGGATACATGTCAAACACAGAGCGACAGTTGCTATATTTCTAGAAAATAGATCTCAGAGAATTAGAGTAGGCAAAGCTTTATCTGACCCTGTAATCATTAAGAGGGGAAATCCTCAAGGCAGTATTATTGGACCTTTAGGTTTTCTTATATATATGATATGAGTAAAGAAGTGGAATCAGAGATTAGGCTTCTTGCAAATGATGTTTTTCTGTATAGAGTAATAAAGTTACAAGATTGTGCGCAACTGCAAAATTACCTTTATAATGTGCAATGGACAGGAGGTAATGCTATGATGAAAAACTGGGTTAAAAATCAGGTTGTGAGTTTCACAAATAGGAAGAGTCCTCAGTTTTAGTTAATGCATTGATGGGGTGAAAGTTCCTTATGGGGATCACTAAGTACCTAGGTGTAAACATAAGGAAAGATCTTCATTGGGTAATCACATAAATGGGATTGTAAAAAATGGGTTCAGATCTCTGCACATGGTTGTCAGGGTGTTTAGGGGTTGTTGTAAGGATGTAAAGGAGAGGGCATACAAGTCTCTGGTAAGACCAACTAGAGTATGGTTCCAGTGTATGGGACCCTCACGAGGATTACTTGATTCAAGAACTGGAAAAGAATCTAAAGAAAAAGCAGCTCAATTTGTCCCGAGTGATTTCCGACAAAAGAGTAGCGTTAAAAAAATGTTGCAAAATTTGGGCTGGGAAGACTTGGGAGAAAGAAGACGAGCTGCTCAACCAAGTGGTACGTTCTGAGCTGTCAGTGGAGAGATGGCATGGAATGATATTAGCAGATGAATAAGTTTGAGTGTTGTCTTTAAAAGTAGGAAAGATCATAATATGAAGATAAAGTTGGAATTCTAGAGGACAAATTGGGGCAAATATTCATTTATAGGAAGAGGAGTTAGGGATTGGAATAACTTGCCAAGGAAGATGTTCAATAAATTTCAAATTCTTGGAAATCATTAGAAAAGGCAAGGAAAACAACAGGTAGGGAATTTGCCAGCTGGGTGACTGCCCTAAATGAAGATGAATATTAACTGACTTACGCAATTGGATTTTGAGACGTTTAGGCAGTAAGAAGTAATAACAGTCAAGGTAGACCAAGATAAAAACATGACGAGCAGTTTGGAGCAGGTGCAGGATATAATAGGTTTTTTTTTTTGCGTCGCACTGACACAGATAGGTTTTATGGCAACAATGGGAAGAAAGCGGCCTTAGGGTATAGCCCCAGCATTTGTGTGGTGTGAAAATGTGAAACCACAGAAAACCATCTTCAGATCTGCCAACAGTGGTGTTCAAACCCACTATCTCCCGAATACTGGATACTGGCTGCACTTAAGTGGCTGCAGTTATCAAGCTTGGTAGGATATAGGTTATTTTCATTTTCGCCTTGCCCAGCTAATGCCAGGTCGGGGAGTTAACGGCACTTTTAACCGATGCCTCTTTCCACCACTCCCCTTCAGTAATTACATTCCAGTCCCGTCTAGTTTTTCTTATACCATTCTTGATGGAGTCCATCCATCTTGCTCTGGGCCTTCCTCTTTCCCTTTTTCCTTGTATCTTAGCCTCCAACACTTGTTTTGGTATCCTTTCCTGCTCCATTCTCGTAACATGTCCAAACCATCTGAATTTGTTCTCCATCGTATCACTCTAGTCTTTCTACACCTATCTCTTTTCTGACCTTAACTTTTCTTGCTCTGTCTCTCCTTGTCTTCCCTATCATACTCCTGAGGAACTTCATCTCACTGGTCAGAATTTTACTCTCATTTCTTGCTGTAAAAGTCCAAGTCTCTGATGCATACATTAATACAGGAATATAATAAGTCTTGTAAATTATCTGTTTACATTTCATAGGAACTTGTCTGTTCTACACCAAGTTCCTTACATTCTGGTAGAATGTACTTCCTGCTTGTACCCTTCTCCTTATCCAACCCTGCATCTTGCTTTATTTCACTCTCGAAATATTTGAAGGATTCAACAACCTCAAGGTTTTGTCCCCTGATGCTAACTATTCCTTTTTCTTCTCTTTCTCCTCTTGTCACCATTGTTTTGCTCTTCTCCACACTGATTTTCATACCATATTTCTCAATATTGCCATCTGAAGTCTCTAGTTGGATTTGCACTTCTGTTTTGTTGACTCCCCAGATCACCATCTCGTCTGCAAACAATATTTCCATATCTTGCCTTTGTTTCATTTAGAATTTCATTCATAACCATTACAAACTTAAGTGGAGATAATACATTTCCCTGTCTTAGTCCAGCTTGGTTTCTAAACCAATCTGTTCTCCCCACTGGAGTTTGGACACAACTGAAACCATTCTTATACATTGCTTTCACTAGTTCTCTTTGTCTTCCACATCCTTTTCTTTCCAGGGTTTCACCACACCTTTTCTCCATTAACACTATTGTATGGCTTCTCTAGATCAAGGAATAACATCACCAGATCTTTTGCATATTCCCATTGTTTTTCCGTCAGTAATCTCATCTGCCACCTGGGCGACTGCCCTAAATGCAGATCAGTATTGATTGATTGATTGATTGATTGATTGATTGAAGGAGCCTCCGTGGCTCAGACGGCAGCGCGTCGGCCTCTCACCGCTGGATACCGTGGTTCAAATCCCGGTTGACTCCATGTGAGATTTGTGCTGGACAAAGCAGAAGCGGGACAGGTTCTTCTCCGGGTACTCCGGTTTTCCCTGTCATCTTTCATTCCAGCAACACCCTCCATTATCATTTCATAGCATTTATCACTCATTAATAATTCACCTTGGGAGTGGCGACCCCATTATAATAACAGCCTATATATGTTTAATTCCTACCATCCCTGACCTGGTCAATGACTGGAAAACAGGTTGTAGGTTTTCATTTTCAATCTCATGGTAAACACAGGGTCCACTGTTTACCTGTCCTGTCAAAATCCATACTGCTCTTCTAAATTTCTTTCCACCCTTCCTCTCATCCTCTTTTCTATTCTCTCCAATATTTTGGCTACTTGTGACAACAGTGTAATTCCTCGATAATTATCACATACCTTCCTGTCACCTTTCTTAAATAATAGTATTATTCCACCTTTACACCAAACATCAGGTACTTGCTTTTTCCTCCACATACACCTTAGCAGCTTATATAACCAATGTAGACCAATAGGTCCTGCTGCCATTATCATTTCCACACATTTCAACCACTCCTACTTTTCCTGTTTTTATTTGTTTAACTGTCATTCCCACCTCTGCCATTGCAATAACACTCCATTTCTGGATAATCCTTTTATTACTACACTCTTCTGCATCATTTCTCACATCCAGGAGTTTGTCAAAGTAGTCTTTCCACCTATTCTTCATCTCCTCTGGCTCTGTTGTTAAATTTCCTCTCTTCCTTCAGTTGTTTTGTGTAGATTTCTTCCTTTCTCTTATTTTTTATCAATCCATACAATATCTTTTTTCCACCATTTTCCAGAGTAGTTATATAGAAAAGAAAAGTTTAACACAGGGTAGTGCAACACAGAGCAGCAACCAGTCTATGGACTGATGCCCCAGACAGCCCTTGTCTAGATGACGAAGGCAATAGCTGATGTGCTGAGAGAACTCTCAGCGTTCAGCTGTCGACGAAACTGGAAACATACAAGCAAACACATAATTACTAAACGTGTCTGAATTAATGAACAGTTATTTCTAGAAATATTTGTAATCATACTGTCCATTTTATATTTGCATTATTAATGAACAATTAAAGAAAAATAATATAAACAAATATTATACAACCTCACTGAAGCAAACTGGTAGAAAATGAGACACTCAGAAGATCAGGCACCAGCAGTGAAGGTGGTTCTCTAAAGACTGCTGGACATCAAGTGAACACCAGAGAAGCCTCCTCCACCAGTAGTTCAGACCATGAAACATAAAATGTAACATTAAGAAAAGCATGATATTTCATTCATGAATATGGTAAATATTTCAAGTTCTTTGATCACTTCAGCTCATAACATTAATGGAACACTAAAATTTTATACCACCTGACAGATCAATTCATCTTCATTAGAAGCTGAAATTTTAGCAGCTTACCAATACTTATGATACACTTCCATTATTAACTGCTTGCTGCTCATGAAAGAAAATATACCAGGTTTAGACCAATTAAGAATTGAAGTCATCCTGCAAAAGAAAATGCTATTAATCTTTTCAAGATCACAAGGATTCAGGAAGGTTGGAGTTGAATGTAAACAGAGTGGTCACTCTAAGATGGGCAAAGACACAGTTTGAAAGTAACTCAGGACTTAAGCATGAACAAAAATCACCACCCAGACATTGGAGTTAGCACAGTACTTACAACAACCACCAACCTTGGGTCCTGAAATAAATAGAACTGTGGGAAAAGAAATATATTAGTAATGAAGGCATATTATGGTACAGCCCCACAATCACAAATGACACACTAAAGCACCATGTCAGCCGTATAGTTATATCTCTTTCTTCATGGCTGGAGGTGTGTCAGAATAGCACTGGCAATACAGCTTCAGTGTTCCTAATGACTTACCAAGATGAAACAAAGTAGAAAGTGTCGACCGAAGCCTTCCTGTAACAGAAAACATTCAGTATTAACTTATTGAATATCACAAGAGACCCAAGGAAGGTCCACCAAGTTGAGAGTAACTGAGCAGTCCCTCCGAGATAGGCAGAGAAACAATCTGAACATAATTCTGGGGTGGGGGCCTAATGTAACCTAACTTGAGCATGAACAGACTGAATCACCACCCATACACTGGAGGTCAGCACAGTGCCAACGACAACTACTGGTACCGACCAACCTTGGGTCCTGAAACAAATAGACCTGTGGAAAGAGAAGAATTAGATTAGTAAAAGAGGTGCGTTAGGGCGCACCCCACAGTACAAACGGCACAGGAAAGGTAGCAACATTGGCAAACCCTGGCCGTATAAGTAGTGGTATCCATGCTTTAGGGCTGGATGGACCCCGGACAGGCCTATGGAGACCACAGGCAATGCAGCTTTGATCGCCCTAACAACCGAGCTACCTGTCCAAGAAGAAACGAAGCGGAAAGGTCGACCCCCCTCCCCCCAACAACGATGGGTGCCACCCATGCGGAGTGGACACTTTCGCGGAACTATGGGTACGCGGTCTCTAATGTGGTTTTCTCTAGGCTTACAACTATTACTTACATTCATCCAGGACTGGTACCCGCGCGTCCCCCGTTGGCACAGACGTAAACAGCGTCACTGCTATTTCTACCCCTCTACCAACCAGTGACGCTGCCTTCATCTGCACTGCTGCAATAAAACAATAGAGCACAGCACAGCACATACGCAACAGACAGTGGGATATTTTGAAAAAACATTGGTATTTACTGAAGTGTGTACTGTGCTTTCAAATAACACTCAAATCCCACTAGAACATGCCTAACAAAGTCTGCAGGGACTGATTGTAACCATCTTCACCAGTATCCACGAACTTTGTTAAGTAGCACAAGTCCTCCTGCAATCTAGCTGAATGTACAACAATTCCTGAGGGAACTGCTTCAGTCAAGACAGCTCCTGGGGGGAACTGTTAGATCATATCAAACTGTTCTTGAAGAGAACAATTCTGGAGGACAAGTGCTATATCTTAAAGCTCACTCACCATTTGAGGTCCCACGAAGTGAAGGGATGTGATGCGAAGAATCTTCTGTCTTGATGCTTTGTGTGGGGTGTAAACAAAAGTAGTTCTTTAGACAGCCTAGCTTAGTTGGCACCGTTAGGATCCACTTGGTTGTCAGAACTACAATGTTTACATGTTTGTATGTGTATGTGTAACTGTCCTAATATTAGTGCTAGCCCTAAATATTACAGTCAGAATACCTGACTATATCTCACAAACCTATCATCCTATTAGTAAGGAAGGGCTGATGTCTGTTCATATGGCTATCTGTCTGGTTATCCTAGCATCCCATCCGCTATGTAAACTAGGCCCTAGCACTATCAAAAGGACAATTCTCTCCTGATGAAAATATAACTATACTAACCACTATACATACTAGGCCCTGGTACTATCAAGAGAGCAGCTATCCAAACCAGACACTAGCACTAACAAGACAATGAAGTTCTCATGATGTGGTGAAAAACTATGTAATTACCAAACTATCTACTTCCTATTTAACATATAGTCAATGCCAGGACAAAACTCCTATGGGATAATATTTTTGGAGACATACTGACCCACAGCACATATATTATGAAGAGCGAGAATGCCTTGACAATATTATTCACAGAATACTAAACCTTAGATGACAGAACCTTACCGGACATAATTATAAGGTAAAATTTTTCACATAGGAGGTTTTGTCCTGGCAGCGACTATATCCTTCCTTACTAGTCCCTACAAAATTAAGAGGGCACACATCTTGAAGTGGACAACTACTAACTGTTCCTGACATCTAGGGGAGGAAAGTGATGGCTTGATGCGGGTTCTTCGTATGTTCTTTAGTTGCACACTAGCTGAAAAGGGAAATTTAAACATTAATTAACCTTCGATGAACAGTACATACTAGAATGTTAGAGAAAAAGCTAGGTAAGCAATTTATAATGAATCTATTATCTGAATGATAGTCCTAAATGCAGATTTTTTTGCTAGTTGCTTTACGTCGCACCGACACAGATAGGTCTTATGGCGACGATGGGACAGGAAAGGGCTAGGAGTGGAAAGGAAGCGGCCGTGGCCTTAATTAAGGTATAGCCCCAGCATTTGCCTGGTGGGGAAACGGGAAACCAAAGAAAACTATTTTCAGGGCTGCCAACAGTGGGGTTGGAATCTTATCTCCCGAATACTGGATACTGGCCGCACTTAAGCGACTGCAGCTATCGAGCTCGGTAAATGCAGATTATCCATGGTTGATTGACAGAGGTACAGTCACTAACTTAAAATAAAATGGAATGAGAGCATGGTATTGTACATTCCGATATTTAATATTTCATTACTAGGGTTCGGAAGTTTATGATGTAAAGGAATACAAAATATGCAAGCAAATATGTCCTGAAAATTTGCTAAATATGACGAAGCATTTTAGGGACAGGTAGTAATAAGTGTTAGAATATTACTAACATTAAACATGTCTAACTGATTAGTAATAAAACAGCAAACACATTTAATGATTCAAACTGACAGCTACAGTAGGTGTGTTAAAACTTGATACACTTAACCAGTATCAGCCCTAAGCCACAAACCTTGATGTATTTTCCTTAGAAAGAAAAAATTTAAAAACCTGAAAAAAAAGTATTAGCATGCTTTATAGTATCTGCTGGCACCTAATTTCGTACAGCACCCCCTTTTTTTGGAATCGCATCTTAAATCTGCAACCTACCTGTTCCAGGAAAAGAGAGAAACACAGACCAACTACATTCTTTTGAAATCCTGTGTGCTACCCTTTGTTTTACAATCAACCCAGATAACATGCACCTATCTTATTGAAAACGGTGCCTCAGTTTAAACAATAGTACTCTAATTATAACCAAATATGACTAAAATGAGCAGAATATAACCACATCAATGAAATTGGCCGAAATATGTATTTGTACGCAAACAAAATTGATTTAAACGAGGGCAGGGGCCCATCAGTCAGTTATTTTTCAGGTTTCATGTCAAATAACCTCAGGAAACAAATGACTTTTCCTTTACATCCAAACCTTATATACCATTATTTTATTTAATATTAAAAGACACTGTAGATACAAATCCTATGGATACGCCCATATCTATCTATAGGTACGAACATTGTCAAAAATGCACACCTGTGAAGTACTTTTACTATACCATGCATTCATTCACTTTTTGCCTGGCCTGTACATTGGTCTGTAATCAGCCAGGTAGAAGAACAGAGCAGAAACAAATGAAGGAAATGGACAGCAGTTAATAAGGAATAACTAATCTTTTTTTCATGCCTCACCAACTACTTTTGCAGTTCAGAGACAGTACATTGTACCAACAGAAGGTTGACTTATTTGAGTAACTTTCACTATCACCAGGCTGAGTTAGAATAGAATTTGCTAACTCTGGTAAGGAATTCAGCGCTCTACAAACTTAGCTGCTGAGCCTGAGTGCTGGTTGTCAGGAATGAACATATTCAAAAACTGTACTTGTGGTTAAAAAAAAGGATTCACTTTCCATTCCAAACTCCTTCTGTGCATACTTTTGCTTGGACTTTACTACACCGAACAGTGAAGGAGATTAACAAGTCACATAGGCATCCAATTTCTTGGATATCCGAAGTATTATATACAGGAATGTGCATTTTGTTTAACTTTCCCTGTTCCAACACCCTATGAAAAGTGTAATCAGTAGTGCTTTGTGGATACTGATCAAAAATTAAATTCCCTAAGGAAAACTTCAATATATTGCTTCCAATTGAGAATTTTAAATACATTCAGGGTAATCAATCATAAGAGTACCAGTGTTTTTGATCACGGAAACCTACGCGGGTATATATACCAAGGGGAGAAACATATCTCGCCTCTTACTTTGGCTCTGCATTGTGCTTAGCGCAGTACAGCTTGCATTGATGTCACAATCGTGTACTAGCCAGACCATGTCTTGTAGTAGTGTGGTTCCCAACTGATGTAATCAAGCTGCACTGGGTGGGGGAGAAACTTATTTTCACAACTGAGCTACCTAAATTTATTTATCTTAACTAGAAATCCGAGTATAATCCTGCCAGTAAGCTGTTTTTTGCACCTATTTGAAGCTGTGGTGTATTTGGGGCATTTGCTTGCTGACTTCTTATCATCATCATCATGATCATCCTCCTCCATTATTATTATTATTATTATTATTATTATTATTATTATTATTATTAACCATCATATCAGTACTGAAGTATTAAGTTTAAAACTGGTTTTCAGACACTAAGGTCCATCAGTGATTGAAACTTACTTTAAACATACTAATCCTCTAAGTTTTAACTAATAATGATTGACTTTAGTGTCCAAAGCCGGTTTTAAACTGAATACTTGTGTGCTGACATGACCGATTTTAATAATAATAATAATAATAATAATAATAATAATAATAATAATAATAATAAAATAATAATAAAATAATAATAATAAAATAATAATACAACCATAAACACTGTTTTTAAAATGGTTCTGATATTTTATAATGATTATAACTCAACCTTTCTAGTATTAATACAAGTGCTGGTAATTTAGTTTGTTTTAAAATTATGCATGAAGAATGAACAGAAAACACTGCAAACAAAGTACAGAGTTTTCCATGTGTATATTCATGCTAAATAGACTGTATTAAAATTAACCAATCTAAGGCTTTTAGTAGGTGGATACTTTCAGAATACTTACTTCCATTCCTAGTTGCTTGCTCTGATGGAAATAAAGGTACCCTTTTTACACCAATTAAGAGTTGAAGTTTTCCTGCAACAGAAAACACTATTAGTCTTTTAAAGATCATAGGGATCCAAGAAGGTTCGAGTTGAATGTAAACAAAGTGGCCACTCCAAGACAGGCAAAGAAACAGTTTGAAAGTAACTCAGGACTTAAGCATGAACAAAAATCACCGCCCAGACATTGGAGTTAGCACAGTGCTTACAACAACCACCAACCTTGGGTCCTGAAATAAATAGAACTGTGAAAAAAGAAATATATTAGTAATGGAGGCATATTATGGTACAGCTCCACAATCAGAAACGGCACACGAAAGCACCATGTCAGCCGTATAGTTATATCTGTTTCGTCATGGCTGGAGGAGTGTCAGAATAGCACTGGCAATACAGCTTCAGTGTTCCTAATGACCAAGCTCCTTACCAAGATGGAACAAAGTAGAAAGTGTCGACTGAAGCCTTCCTGCAACAGAAAACATTCAGTATTAACTTATTGAATATCACAAGAGACCCAAGGAAGGTCCACCAAGTTGAGAGTAACTGAGCAGTCCCTCCGAGATAGGCAGAAAAACAATCTGAACATAATTCTGGGGTGGGGGCCTAATGTAACCTAACTTGAGCATGAACAGACTGAATCACCACCCATACACTGGAGGTCAGCACAGTGCCAACGACAACTACTGGTACCGACCAACCTTGGGTCCTGAAACAAATAGACCTGTGGAAAGAGAAGAATTAGATTAGTAAAAGAGGTGCGTTAGGGCGCATCCCACAGTACAAACGGCATAGGAAAGGTAGCAACATTGGCAAACCCTGGCCGTGTAAGTAGTGGTATCCATGCTTTAGGGCTGGATGGACCCCGGACAGGCCTATGGAGACCACAGGCAATGCAGCTTTGATCGCCCTAACGACCGAGCTACCTGTCCAAGAAGAAACAAAGCGGAAAGGTCGACCCCCCTCCCCCCAACAACGATGGGTGCCACCCATGCGGAGTGGACACTTTCGCGGAACTATGGGTACGCGGTCTCTAATGTGGTTTTCTCTAGGCTTACAACTATTACTTACATTCATCCAGGACTGGTACCCGCGCGTCCCCCGTTGGCACAGACGTAAACAGCGTCACTGCTATTTCTACCCCTCTACCAACCAGTGACGCTGCCTTCATCTGCACTGCTGCAATAAAACAATAGAGCACAGCACAGCACATACGCAACAGACAGCGGGATATTTTGAAAAAACATTGGTACTTACTGAAGTGTGTACTGTGCTTTCAAATAACACTCAAACAAATCCCACTAGAACATGCTTAACAAAGTCTGCAGGGACTGATTGTAACCATCTTCACCAGTATCCACAAACTTTGTTAAGTAGCACAAGTCCTCCTGCAATCTAGCTGAATGTACAACAATTCCTGAGGGAACTGCTCCAGTCAAGACAGCTCCTGGGGGGAACTGTTAGATCATATCAAACTGTTCTTGAAGAGAACAATTCTGGAGGACAAGTGCTATATCTTAAAGCTCACTCACCATTTGAGGTCCCACGAAGTGAAGGGATGTGATGCGAAGAATCTTCTGTCTTGATGCTTTGTGTGGGGTGTAAACAAAAGTAGTTCTTTAGACAGCCTAGCTTAGTTGGCACCGTTAGGATCCACTCGGTTGTCAGAACTACAATGTTTACATGTTTGTATGTGTATGTATGTGTAACTGTCCTAATATTAGTGCTAGCCCTAAATATTACAGTCAGAATACCTGACTACATCCCACAAACCTATCTTCCTATTAGTAAGGAAGGGCTGATGTCTGTTCATGTGGCTATTTGTCTGGTTATCCTAGCATCCCATCAGCTATGTAAACTAGGCCCTAGCACTACCAAGGACAATGCTCTCCTGATGCAAATATAACTATACTAACCACTATACATACTAGGCCCTGGTACTATCAGGAGAGCAGCTATACAACCAGACACTACCACTGACAAGAGAATGAAGTTCTCTTGATTTGGGATAAAGCTATCTACTTCCTATTTTAAACCCATCCTTCCTTACTAGTCTACGAAATTGAAAGAGGGCACACATCTTGAAGTGGACAACTACTAACTGTTCCTGACATCTAAGGGAGGAAAGTGATGGCTTGATGCGGGTTCTTCGTGTGTTCTTTAGTCACACACTAGCTGAAAAGAGAAATTTAAACATTAATTAACCTTTGATGAACAGTACCTATGTACTAGATACAAGGTATAGTCTAAGAAATTAATAATGAATGTGCACATAGCATTTTAAATTTCTTCTATTTTAATGTTTTTTCACAATTTCCATTATCAAGATACAGGGTTATTCAGCTACATAGCCCAGCTCAAATTTGTGAACAGTTAATGATATTGACATTCTGTTTTCACTTTCAGCAGTGGTACCAAGGGGCTCATGATTGGACTTTCAGTACTTTTCCATGGTATGAGTATCTTCACGAGATAAATTGTAAAAACTTTGGTTTCTGAAATGGAACTATACCATTTTCTACACACAGCTTTAAACATACAAATATTATGAATTCAACACCGTGATTATTTTGAAAATTGGACAAGTACTCCAAGAAAATGTGATTCATTCAATCTTGCTTGATTTACCAGCTGGGGACTACCCTGTTAAGATTCCTGCTGGCCGTTGACATACAGAGTTTCTTCACATTCTTCTGACAGATAGGTATTCTCTACTGTACTCCAATACAGTATGAAAATTTGTGATTTAACACCTTTAATATCGCCATAGGTAACCAGTAAATGAGAAACGAGACTGGTTCAGTGAAACCACTTATTATCCTGATGTGACATTAAAACACACAGAACTAAATGAGCTAGTTGTGTGGTGCGAGTTGCTTAGCTGTTAGTTTTGCGAAGTATAAATTCCATATTGGGATCCGTATTGAACTACGTATAAGCAACAGAGACTGCAACTTGAACGATGTCACCGAGTTACATAGCCCCTTCATGGACTGCTTCCACATTTTCAAAATAAATTAAAATTAGGAGAGACTACTTCTCAAATTACAGATAACCCCTCTCCATCATCAACCTCGTCAACCAAAAAGCCTCCTACCCCTACTATGATAGTTCCCTCCATCCCCCCCTCCTCCCTCTCCTTCTCCAGCATACCCGTCTACATACGGCAGTTACAATACTATATGTGCAGCCTTGGCCATGGCCAGATCAACATATTGCAGCACCTAGGCAGTCAGCAAAGCGAGGAAACTGGGTAAGCCTAATGCTAATTCTCAGTCCTACGTTATATTCCCCCCTCCCCCCCCCCACATATATATTGGCCTTGAGTTTTTAATTAAGGTTATTTCCCTTTCTTTTTTTCCACTTCAGACTACTCTCCCACCATAACAGGACTTTCTTTTGCATTAAAACATTTCCAGCCACAGGCAGAACTTTCTCTTGAAGTCCCCTCTTCTACTCTAACCATATAGGGCTGCTCCATCTTCATGATGCATAGAAATAAAGCCCAGCTACCATGACGTCCGAAGTTCATGATCTTAAATTGCTACAATCGCAACCTAAATCGATAGGATTTTTTTATCCTAAGAAGATACAAGTTTTAAAAATACACATACAAGTGTACCTGAGTGCTTTCAAATATTAACTGCCAAACATGACCAACAAAAATATTGTTTCACCCACTATGAAGTATTAATGATAAAACAAATGTCAAGTGCACTCATATGCTCATTGTATGTAGCATTTTAAGTTTAGCCTAATGTATTTTCTACCACTTCAATTTTAATATTAAAGGACAATACGGCTGAAGATGCCTATTATATTACCGTATAGGCAAAACATGTCCCGTTGTTATAACATGTAGCTTCAACTTTGATTTTTAATACACTGACTGACAGAGCAAATGCAACACCAAGAAGGAGTGGTCAGAACTTTATGCCAATTGCAGGGTGGACTGACGTTACTGAGGTATGCTCATGATGTGAAATGCGCCGCTGTGCTGCGCACGTAGCGAACGATAAATGGGACACGGCGTTGGCGAATGGCCCACTTCGTACCGCGATTTCTCAGCCGACAGTCATTATAGAACGTGTTGTCGTGTGCCACAGGACACGTGTATAGCTAAGAATAATACCAATATAAATGGTACGTTATTGGACATTATAAATTTTCCAGCTAGCTCATTCTTGGTTGCCAGCGTTTCGCCCTTGTGTGCTAGGGTGGGCTCATCAGTTGGTACCTAGCACACCTACCAATACGCTGGCTAGTGCATACCATGGAGGCCAGTGCGTAGGCTAACTGGAGCCACCGGCAGTGCCAATGCACTAAGAGACTTTGTCTCATCACTAAAAATTGATGCATGCTTAATAAGCATATTGGTAGGTGTGCTAGGTACCAACTGATGAGCCCACCCTAGCACACAAGGGCGAAACGCTGACAACCAAGAATGAGCTAGCTGGAAAATTTATAATGTCCAATAACGTACCATTTATATTGGTATTATAAATTTGCTCATTCAGGACAAATATTTCAGATTCCCTATGGGAATCAACATCTATATCATCTGATGGCCAAGCAGGCATCAATTTTTAGTGATGAGACAAAGTCTCTTAGTGCATTGGCACTGCCGGTGGCTCCAGTTAGCCTACGCAGTGGCCTCCACGGTATGCACTAGCCAGCGTATTGGTAGGTGTGCTAGGTACCAACTGATGAGCCCACCCTAGCACACAAGGGCGAAACGCTGGCAACCAAGAATGAGCTAGCTGGAAAATTTATAATGTCCAATAACGTACCATTTATATTGGTATTATAAATTTGCTCATTCAGGACAAATATTTCAGATTCCCTATGGGAATCAACATCTATAGCTAAGAATGCCAGGCCGCCGTCAACGGAGGCATTTCCAGCAGACAGACGACTTTACGAGGGGTATGGTGATCGGGCTGAGAAGGGCAGGTTGGTCGCTTCGTCAAATCGCAGCCGATACCCATAGGGATGTGTCCACGGTGCAGCGCCTGTGGCGAAGATGGTTGGCGCAGGGACATGTGGCACGTGCGAGGGGTCCAGGCGCAGCCCGAGTGACGTCAGCACGCGAGGATCGGCGCATCCGCCGCCAAGCGGTGGCAGCCCCGCACGCCACGTCAACCGCCATTCTTCAGCATGTGCAAGACACCCTGGCTGTTCCAATATCGACCAGAACAATTTCCCGTCGATCGGTTGAAGGAGGCCTGCACTCCCGGCGTCCGATCAGAAAACTACCATTGACTCCACAGCATAGACGTGCACGCCTGGCATGGTGCCGGGCTAGAGCGACTTGGATGAGGGAATGGCGGAACGTCGTGTTCTCCGATGAGTCACGCTTCTGTTCTGTCAGTGATAGTCACCGCAGACGAGTGTGGCGTCGGCGTGGAGAAAGGTCAAATCCGGCAGTAACTGTGGAGCGCCCTACCGCTAGACAACGCGGCATCATGGTTTGGGGCGCTATTGCGTATGATTCCACGTCACCTCTAGTGCGTATTCAAGGCACGTTAAATGCCCACTGCTACGTGCAGCATGTGCTGCGGCCGGTGGCACTCCCGTACCTTCAGGGGCTGACCAATGCTCTGTTTCAGCAGGATAATGCCCGCCCACACACTGCTCGCATCTCCCAACAGGCTCTACGAGGTGTACAGATGCTTCCGTGGCCAGCGTACTCTCCGGATCTCTCACCAATCAAACACGTGTGGGATCTCATTGGACGTCGTTTGCAAACTCTGCCCCAGCCTCGTACGGACGACCAACTGTGGCAAATGGTTGACAGAGAATGGAGAACCATCCCTCAGGACACCATCCGCATTCTTATTGACTCTGTACCTCGTCGTGTTTCTGCGTGCATCGCCGGTCGTGGTGGTCCTACATCCCACTGAGTCGATGCCGTGCGCATTGTGTAACCTGCATATTGGTTTGAAATAAACATCAATTATTCGTCCGTGCCATCTCTATTTTTTCCCCAACTGTCATCCCTTTCGAACCACTCCTTCGTGGTGTTGCATTTGCTCTGTCAGTCAGTGTAAATTGAAAAGTGTATTAAGAAGGTGGACTTCTATGTGACAATTCTTTCATGAGCTTAGCTGTTAGCTTACTTTCAGGAATGGGTAGGTTCGAATCCCAGTATCAGCGGTTCTGAAAATGGTTCTCCGTGTTTGAAATTTTCACACCACTTTCACTTTAATTAAGGTCCTTTCCTAACCCATTGTCACTGAAAACCCACCTGAGCTGGTGCTAATATTAGGAAAAAAAAACCATACATGCACGTCAGAAAGGACATCTCCCCATAAAACTGAGCCAAATAGACATGAGCAACATGGATCGCAACACATCCACTCCAAGTTGTGGGAATAGTGGCAGAGTGAGGAGAAACATTAATGAATCTAAACAAGGAAAGGCCATGTTTTAAAATAGTGGAGGTAGTAGAAGGGAGCATTTTTGAAGAAGTATAACTAGTATAACTGGGCAATCACCCCTTCTTAAAACTAATCAGAAGGGAAAAAAGAAGCAATTTGATTCTTCAAAGAATGAACAGAACGGCCACAAATGCCCTGAAAATGAAAGACTCCCTAGGCTTTACAAGTCTAAAACGGTCGGGATCCGAAAAGAGCAAGGTTTGAATAAGGGAAGTTTAATATGAAAGGAAACTTGTCACATATTTGCTTTTCCTTTACCTGTTACCAACATCAATATTAAAGGTGTTAAATCAGACATTTCATCGTAGTGTATTTGTGAGCACAGTAGAGAAAATACCCATCTGTCGAAAGAAAGCGAAGCAAATCTATGACAACAGCTAGCTCATGTTTCATACGTAGTGCTAATCAAACAGGGTGTTCCCCAGCTGGCAAACGAAGCACATTTGAATACATTACATAGAGGCAGCTAGAACAGCAACTGTTCCCTATATTGAGGGCGGTTAATGAACAGCAAATAGTGGCATGGAGGAAAGCAATCGGAAATGACCTCAGTTAATGTTGCCATAGATGCTTTCATGGCCCATACTTATAGGCATGATATTGTATAGGCTTTTGGGCTTATGCCACGTCAAAATTAGGTGAAATTCTTTACGTTTCGCACATAATTGTGTTCTGCGCATTCAGAAGAAAATCGTGACTGTCCACGCGAAAGGCTTCTTAAACAACGACTTTTTGCAATTTAGACGTTACAACACAAGTGGAAATGGTATATTTGTCACCAGATAGCTCCCCGAACATGGCACAGCGCTAGTGTTCAAAGCGGAAGCTGACCGAACCATCAGAAACAGTGTAACAGGGTCACATAACGTGTACACAACATGACATTGTAGCGCTGTGCCACGTCCGGGGAGCCATCTGGTAATGAATGAACGTAACATTTCCACTTCTATTATTACGTCAATTTCAAAAAGTCATTGTTTAAGAAGCCTTTCTTTTGGACAGTCGAGATTTTCTTCTGATAACACAGAGCACAGTTCTCTGCACAACGTAAAAAATTTCACCTTATTTTCTTGACATGACATAAGCCCAAAAGCCTATCCAGTATCAGACCTCAGTTAATTTTTCCTAGGATATAATGAATCTAGTACTGAAAGGCAGAACAACCTATAATGATGCTATTTTTGCTAGTGGCTTAACGTCGCACCGACACAGATAGGTCTTATGGCGACGATGGGATAGGAAAGGCCTAGGAGTTTGAAGCAAGCGGCTGTGGCCTTAATTAAGGTTCAACCCCAGCATTTGCCTGGTGTGAAAATGGGAAACCAGGGAAAACCCATCTTCAGGGCTGCCGACAGTGGGATCCGAACCCACTATCTCCCGGATGCAAGCTCACAGCCGCACACCCCTAACCGCATGGCCAACTTGCCTGGTATGATGATTATGGTATATACATTATGATTTGAGAAGAACTGGTATCATATACAAGGCCATGTTCAGATGTTATACTGTACAGAATAATAAATAAGTTACACAATTGTGACTGAAAAATGACCTCAACGAAGTTGGCAATCATAAATGGGGTGAAATGTCAGGTTGTAAGTTTCACCAGAAAGAAAAGTACTCCATTTTAATTACCTACTGTGTTCATGCATTGATAGCAACTCCTGGGGATCACTGTAATTACCCAGGTGTAATCACATAAATGGGGTTGTAAATAAATGTTACAGATATTTTCATATGGTTATGAGGGTATGTACAGTAGGGCCCACGAGAGTTGAAGTCTGACTTTTAGCGCCACCTGCGAGAAAAAGTTGACTAACACTGCTCGAAAATGGTCTGTTGCTATGGCAACGATAACAGAGTTGCAACATTTTAGGACGCTATCATCACGTGGATTGGCTTGCTCTCAGTCACTTTTGTTGTTCATATTCTGACTGATTTCTTTTCTCGATGAAGTATCGTCTTCCTATTGTGTTTATTATACCGTAGTTTATTCCTGAATTGTACAGGTACCGTTAACAATCCGTGTTAAATAATAAAAAAAACTATCAATGTGGGTAGTGTTATTCTATTCTGTGATTAACATGTGCATTTGTTGAGGTTATTGTCAGAAACTGATGATTTTGTTAGTGATTATGAAATCTTTTATATATATATAGATAATGTCGTGTTCTGTCTTAAATGCTGGAATTATTAACACTAGCTTAGGAACCGGTCAAGGGTAAATGAATTGTATTAGGCCCAGGCCTACATGTTTTATTAAACACTCAGCCTGTCTGAAAGGGTGGTAGGCCGCAAATGGAGGTAACTATGACAACGCAGCGTACTTCGTAGTTACAGCTTTCGTCGCTCACCTGTCAGACTTCAACTCTCGTGGGCCCTACTATAGAGATATGCAACCTCTCCTTTATACCCTGATATATAAGTCACTGGAAATACCCTGATTAGAGTATCATTCCAGTGTATGGGACCCTCATCAGGATTACTAGATTCAAGAACAGGAAAAGATACAAAGGAAAGAACAAAATATACTCCGGGTGACTTCCGACAAAAGAGCAACATCAAGAAAATGTTGCAAACTTTGGGTCAGAAAGACTCGAGTGAGCTGTATGTCAAGAGATAAAAATTCCATATTGTTCCATATTGAAGTGAGTTCACTATTAAGTTAAAAGAAAGTATAAAATGGTTCAGCCTTTCAGTACTATTAAAATAAGAAATGTAAGTTTGCATTCCTATTTAATTGAAGTTGGTACCAGTCAGTGGCAGTTTCTGGTATAGCGCAATGGAGCAATGCACCTCCAGTTTATATCAAATTGTACTCAGCTACTTAATTTTCACGATTCCCTTGTCATTCTCAAAGCTCGTGCTAAGCCCATCTGTCCGTAATATACTCGTACTGGCTCTTAATTCATGTGAGCTGCGCATAGTCTGTGGCTGGAGACTCGTCTGGAATGAACCCCCATACAAGGCTGCATCTCCGTCCGTACTTAGGCGAAGGGACCAGTGAGGTGCGGGGGGAAGTCTGTCAGCATTAAAGCAAGACCTGGATATCGCAGAAAAGAATATCCGTGGTGTAGGCATGCGCAGTATGCCACTCTCTCTCAAGTCTGTCGCAAGTCGTGTTGTTGGGGTAAGAAAACTGTAATAGTATGTGCCTGCCATCTGTTGCCCTTACAGGAATTTAACCAGGCAGCAGAGAATAGTGCACATAATTAGCGCTAGTGTTGAACAGCATCATTACTACCAAAAGTCATATTAAATTGCCAAATTCCAATTGATACCTTGTCCCAAATATATCAATACTTACTAAACATCTATTCATTTGCCTTCTTTGGAATAATTACTTTTTTGGAGAGAAACATAGCTTAAAAATCATTGAGGCAAAGAGTAGCGGGAAGGTAATACCAATGAAAACGCTAATTGACCAGCTCACACTAGTTCTTAAAATTAAGTTACCAACATTGTGAAAAGTGCGAACATTCATTCCTATAGTTTCCTCGTGTTTTTCAAGTGTGAAACTAGTGTTTGTAAACGTTTGTACTTAGCAATTATCATAATTCGTAACATTATTGTACGCTGTGCAAGCGTGTGAGTGTTTTTTTGCACCGTTGTGCCGTTCTGAAACTTAATTTTTAGGATATAAAGAAGTTACAATCTTTTGTCCGTGTGCGTGTGTGTGTTTTTGTGCGTTGTAGTTACGTCCACAATCTTTGTGCCCCGGAAAGGTAAGGAGCTACATAATGAGTTTGAACAGTGTCCAGATACTTAAGAAGACAAACTTTTCTTGTCTCTCTCTTGAGCGAAAACTTGAGATTAAGAATGCCGGGCGCCCAATGCCTGATCTTGTTATAACGAAGCAGACTAAAAGTAAAAGTAAAGAAATCGTGCGTAAATTCAGAATGGATATATACAAAAGAACCGAGTGGATCTGTGGGTGCGAAGTTACTAACAGGTTGTTTTGTTTTCCGTGTTTATGCTTCGTGAGTGATGAAAGCGAAGGGACTTGGACCAAAGTCGGAGTAGTAGATTTAGGACATTTGTCCCAAAAAATAAAGAAACACGAAAGTTCTAAATCTCATATGCTTGCCCAGTTAGAATTCGATCTTCTGGGAAAACACGATATCCGGCAGCAACTTGATTGTGCTTACAGGCAGTCTGTCGAAAGACAACGATCAAGTACGGAAAAATCGTTATGTGCTGTCAAAAATTATCGACTGTGTAAAGTTCTGTGGCGCGTTTGAGTTGGCATTGCGCGGGCATGACGAAACAAGTGAATCCTCGAATCCTGGCATATTCCGAGGCCTCGTTAATTTTAGTTCTGAAATTGACGTTGCATTAAAGGACCATCTGTCCAAAGCTACTGTTTTCAAAGGCACCTCGAAAGACATTCAGAATGAACTGCTTTCGTGCATGTTTGAAATCTGTCGCGAGAAAATAAAGAAAGAAATCACAACTGCGCCCTTCATTTCGGTAATCGCAGACGAGACCACCGATATATCAACTACAGCACAATTAGTTATTGTACTGCGCTACGTTCTTCCCAACGGTAAGCCAGTTGAAAGATTTTGGGGTTTCCTCTCACCCGCTAGTCATGATGCTAAGACAATAGCAGAGTGTTTAAAATCTTCTTTGAGCGATGTTGTTGATAGCCCAGATAAGTTAGTTTCACAAAGTTACGATGGGGCGAATGTAATGAGTGGTCGCCATTCAGGAGTGCAAGCTCTCATCAGGGAAGATTTTAAGCATGCACATTATGTTCACTGTTACGCCCATTCTTTGAACTTAGTCATGGCACAAGCGACAAGCCAGAATACGGATGTCCGTATATTTTTTGCAGATTTAAGTGAAATCCCCAGCTTCTTTAATAACTCCCCGCAGCGATCAGGTGTATTGACCGAAATAGTTGGTAGAAGAGTACCTCGTGCTTCAAACACAAGGTGGAATTTTAAATCAAGGACCGTTGAAGTAGTTTACGAGAACAGAGATGCCCTCATCGAATGCCTTGATCAACTGGAAACTACCTCTCGACAGCCTAACACCATATCGCAAGCAAGAGGTTTGCGTTTAAAATTGGAGCACCCGTTATTTCAGTTCTGGTTGGCTGTTTTCCATCAGATAATGCCTCATGTGGACATTTTATACAGTCAGCTACAAAAGCGAAATTCAGATCCGTTGGAAGTCAAAGGCGCACTTTCAGGTTTCGAGGCTGCTATAAAAATGGTTCGGGAAAATAAAATTGACCACATCGCTGACGAACATGATATACTGCCCCCGCCAGTGAAGGTATCACGAGGGCCGCTGCGTACCTCGAAACGAGTTGCGGCAAAAGAAGTTTGTGACAGTCATTCTTCAAGCAAAGCAACGGTTTCAATTCACAAACCACCTTCTTGCAGCAAACTTGTTTCAAGCTGAAAATTTCAGCAGCTTTGAGAAGCAGTTTCCCCACTCACTTCTGTACAAAGCATGTGAGGCCTACCCATTTCTCGACAAACCGAAACTGAGAACCGAACTTGAAATATTATACATGAGAAATGATTTTCGAACTGTTTCTGGGGCTACGACTTTGTTGCAGTTTCTTTTAGAAAATAAGTTGCAGAGTGTCTTTGGTGAAAGCATAAAACTTTTAAATATAGTTATTACTATTCCCATGACGACATCTGAAGCAGAAAGGTGCTTCTCAACCCTGAAAAGAATAAAGACTTTCTTGCGCAGCACAATGACCGAGGATAGACTTAATGCTCTTGCTATGCTGTCAATTGAAAAGGACTTGGTTCGAGACTCTGTGGACTTCAACGAAGCAGTTATAGATAAATTTGCATCCCTCAAGGAGCGCAGGATGGATTTTTTGTATAAGCTGTCTATATAGGGTAAGTCGATTGTGAAACATTTCTAATTTTGCATGTGGTAAATATCGGCATGTATTGTCTGCTTCTCTCGTATTCGATCACATTTTCAAAACTTCTATCATCTTATTTTGGGAGGTTACGGCCCACGACGGGAGAGGTGGAGGGGGGGGGGGTGCAATTTTTTTCTTCTGTTGAACCCCCAGTGACGAAAGTCACGCGCCGCCACTGGTACCAGTTTTGACCAGTATTTTTGGTCATCATCAGCCAATCACAAATAAGTAAAACAATGCACAGATAAATAAATTGCAAAGTATAAAGAATTCTGTAGGTTGCTGACAAAGAAGCACTAAAATCTTTAGGGAGTACTGTGCGTTGAAAAATTGTCAGTCACTTGCAGTTTATGAAGCATTATAACAATGTTATGAAAAAAGTCTGAAATCAAATTCGTATTTATCAGCTGCAGTTTATAAGGCACTGTATGATTTTAAGGATCAGCACTGCGTGTCAGTCATAAAGAAGTCGTGGATCAAGAATGTTAGTAAGAAAGAAGTGTTAGACAGCACTGTGTGTGAAGAAGTGCAGAATCAAATACATATATAAATGTAGCACACAAAATAGGAATGTAAACTTGCATTTCTTATTTTAATAGTATTGAAAGGTTGAAGCATTTTATGCTTTCCTTAACTTATTAGTGAGCTGTATGTTTCAAGCTGTTAATAAAGAGATGGTATGGAATGACATTTAAGTTAGGTTAGGTTACAAGGGGGAGGTCATTGTACAACCATGTACTGCTTTACCCCAGAGTGTGAAGGTGAAACCCGATTTCATCATGCATATAGCCTACTCCTGCTGAGAGACACCAAGGAGTCTGCTCAAGGCTCAACATCGCCATATGTCAGATGAACCATTAACAGCGTCGTACACCATCGCTCCTAATAAGCACATTGGAGAGGTTTGAAATGGAAGCCAGTCTTTTAGAACGCAATCTACAGATCAGAAATTGTATACCACCACCTCTTACCCTGCTGGGCAACATTCGGATGGCAAACAGCTTTCCTACCAATGGAACATAAGTTTTCCAGCTAACTCAGTCCTGGTTGCCAGTGTTTCACCCTCGTGTGCTAGGTTGGTATTATAAATTTACTCATTCAGGACAAATATTGCAGATTTCCTATGGGAATCAAGATCTGTATCACCAACGGAACATTTAAACCAACAACCTTGAATGGATTTTTTTTTTTAAACAGGGAAGATCATAATATGCATATAAAGTCGGGATACAAGAGGGCATTTTGGGGCAAATAATCGTTCTTATGAAGAGTTAGGGATTGGAATTATTTACAAAGGGAAATTTTCAATAATTTCCAGCTTATTTAAAATCACATAAGAACACTTTAAAGGGTATCCGTCACCTGGGTGACAGTCGCCGAGTACATGGAGATCAGTGGTGGTGACCGATTTAAGACAAATTAATCTGGGTATCTGTATGTGCACCCATCTCCGAGGAGATGGGTGGTATGAGGGGTACCGATACTGGTGTGCTCTTGGCGCTCCTCTGTCAGTCAAGTTGGTGAGTTTATATTAATATGATGTTAATTATAGAGTGTATTAAATTAGAATAAGTGAGAAAATATATGTTGTGTTGTTAACAATTTAGTGAATTTGTAGAAGTGTGTGAGGTGGCCAGGGCTCACATGAGTTATTCTCGTGTGGCTGACACAGCGAATTTGTGTTTACAGTGTGACAGTACTGATCAGTAGCCTGTTCAGGAACTGACAACGCTCATGTTGCGTGGGTGTTGCAACGCTTGCACCGTGAAGTTTGCGCCCCTTATTTTGTTGGGCAAATAAGAATAGGCGGGTGTTGTGAATACAGCGTTTGTAATTAGTAGCATCTTGCCGGAGGGCATGAAAGCAGCCTCCTGCCTTTAATGATCTCATCCCAGCACATCAGCTGTTATCAGGCACTTCTGGTGTTCTATTATTGCTCGTAATGCAGGAGCAGGAGTGAAAAAACGGCTTTTTAAGTATGTGATTTTTGTAGCTGTGATTAGTTTCTTCTGTTAACTGTGTACTTTAGAGTCGTGTCTGTGCATGTCTAGTAGTTAATCTGGGTTGATTAGTATGTCTAATTAGGAAGATGTACTTAGGGAGTATGTGTATTTTATCCCGTCGGTCGGGTTCGTAATGTCCTAAGTTTTGAATGAGTGGATTGTTGAAGAGTTAAGTGTTGTTGTAAAAGTTTGTGGTGAGTTTAATTAGGTAATCTAAGATGTACGGGACTTTCGTGATGTTGTGTATGTCTACTGTGCGGGTTCTGTAGTTTTTGACTGCTAGATGAAGTAGCCAGTTTTGAATAACTTGAATTTTAGATATGCTGGTACGTGCGAGAAAGCCTATGGCTGGATATGCATATGTAAGTATGGGCCGTATTAGTGTTGTGTAAATTAATTTTATGTTTCATTGAGATAGTGTGCTTCTTAAGTGTATAAGTGGGTATAACATTAAAATATGTTGTCTGGCTCGCTGTATGGTGTTGTGGATGTGTGCTTGAAGTCAGAGAGTATTGTCTAGGGTAATTCCAAGATACTTGAGGCTAGTGACCCATTCTATGGGCTGGTTATGAAGTGTGAGTTGTTGACGAGGCTGTGCGTGTCTTCTGGTGAAGTGTATTGCTTTAATTTTGTGAGGGTTTACTTGTATTTTCCATTTTATAAGCCAGGGTTCGAGTCTGTAGGTGCTGTTGTACATGTGTGGCGAGGTCAGGGTTACGACTTTTGGCCGTAATGGCTGTGTCATCTGCATATATGGCTGTGAGAGTGTCTGTTGAGCGAGGAATGTCATTGATATATAGCAGAAACAGAATTGGGCCTAAAATATTGCCCTGTGGTACGCCAGCATATATGTTTTTGTGGGAGGAGTTCACACCATTTATGTTAATGAAGAATGTGCGGTTAGTGAGGTAGTTGTGTATTAATTTAATGTATGTTGGGTGTAGTTGGAGGCAGGTTAGCTTGTAGATGAGGCTGGGGTGGTGAACTCTGTCAAAGGCTTGGCTGTAGTCTAAAAAGATTGAAATTGTGCCTTGGCGATGTTGAAATCCTGTTGTGATATATTCTGTGACCCGTAACAGTTGGTGCGTGGTGGAGTGTTGAGGTCTAAACTCAAACTGTTCATTTATAAGATTATTGTGAATAGTGGTTTTAATACGGGAGAGAAGTAGCTTTTCAAATATTTTAGAGAGAATATTTAACTCCGCCATTGTCCGGTCCCAAGTCCGGAATGAGAAAGGAGGAGGGTTTGCTGGTCTGGCACCCAGCTGTAAAATTGCCAACGCCGAGTGTTGGGCGGTGGGAAATAACCTGACTCCCTAAGGGGGCCAACGGCTTCGGGCGAATGAGCCCCTTTGGGTGGGGTGATGGTCCCCACAGTGGAGGAAATGCCACTGGAATCCATTATGCAGCGTTTGTTCTCCAGGTTAGGGGCGGCTGCACAAGGCGTCTGTACTCCAGAGGAGCGGCCTCATTATCACCTCACTGGATCACATCCAGAGTTGTAATTCGGGACCTAGTCCCACACAGGTGACACCTTGACAGTCAACCATGGAAGGTCTTTTAAGGAATACTCCACCGGCTGAACCAAGAGTTCAGAGAAGGCAGCATTCGGATACGGTGGGCTGCCACCTGAAAGATACCGTGAAGTCGGAGGCACGGAAATACCCCAGTACTACATACACGAATGAGACAAAATCAAGAATCAAACCAAAGCAGATAACATACTTCTCTACACACAACATAAACTCACTCATGCAAACCGGTCAACTAAAAGTGATCACCGACATAATGGACCAACACAAAATTCTTATGGGATTACAGGAAATTAGAAACACTGACCAGGATGCCTTGGAATCTCAAGGGTACAGACTTTATAAAGGTATACCCGGGAAGAGAGTGATGAAGAATGTCTCACAATTTGGAACAGGATTTTTGGTCAGCCTTAAAATAATAAACTCAGTTCAAGAATTCAGATCACAGTCTCCACGACTCTCAACGCTCACCTTAAAGGCATCTAATAAAATCTATACTATAATAAATGCCTATGCTCCCACTAATGATAAAAACAACTCCTCAAAAGACCAGGAGGAAACAGGAGAATTTTGGGACCTATTGGACCAGACCATAGATAACATCCCCAAACACCATATAAAATTATTAATAGGCGACTTCAATGCTCAACTAGGCAGAGAAAGAAAATACCGTGACATCATCGGAAAATGGCCAGCACACAAGAAAACAAATAAAAATGGAGAGAGACTAGTTGACCTGTGTAGAAACCATAATTTAATCTCAAAATCTACATGTTTTAAGAGGAAACCTCAAAAACTCAAAACATGGAAACACCCTGACTACACTAAAGGAGAATGGCAACTGGACCACGTCTGCATGGACAAATACCACCACAAAGAGATCTATAATGTCAAAGTCCTCCGAGGAATAGAAACAGGTTCAGATCACTACGTAGTTAAAATTAAAATTAAACTCACTCCCCAGAGGAGACAACAAAAGCAAGCCCTTAAAACTAAAAGAAAAATAGATCCTACCCAGCTAATCAACAACAAAAATTACCAGAAAGCAACTGAAAAAATAAAAATCACAGACAAACTTGAAGACTTAGTACACAACCTTAAACAAATTGCAGAAGACCTAGCTCCAATTAAACCACGTAAAAAACACCAATGGTGGAACAGTGAATGTGATTAAACAGTGGAGAAAAGACATCAGGCATGGCTATTACATCAGTCCCAAAAGACAGAAATATCCTATCAAAAGCTAGTAAAACAGAGAAAAGAAACTACCCAAGTCTTAAGAAGAATAAAAAGACAACATCATAAGGACACCCTGCAGTTAACTGAAGAACAGTTCAGTAAAACTAAATCAAGGGACTACTACAAAACCTTCAGAAAGCAGCTCCAAAAATATGAACCCCCGACCCTACTGATGAAGGATGAAGATGGTAAGCTGGCCCATAACAATAAAGACAATGCAGAAATTCTGGCTAAACATTTCAACAAGCTTTTAAATTGTGAGGAACCTACAGAACTCCTTCATTTGGACACCAACACCCCGATAAAAACATCACCAGAAAACATCAATCCCCCCACAATAAAGGAAGTCTACCAAGCTCTGAATAAATTAAAAAACTACAAAGCGCCAGGAGAAGATCAGACCTTTGCGGAAATCTGGAAATATGCAGGAACCTCAACAAAAGTTGCCCTCCATCAACAACTTGTCTCTATCTGGATTAAAGAAGAACTACCAGAACACTGGACAACAGCCCTCATTCATCCTCTGCACAAAAAAGGGGACAAAACCGACCCTAATAACTACAGGGGAATCTCTCTCCTAGACATAACATACAAAATATTTTCAATAATCATCCTTAATAGGATAAGTTTACAACTTGAGAAAGAACTAGGAGAATATCAAGGAGGTTTCAGACCCTGGAGGAGCTGTCCTGATCAGATCATGAGTCTTAAGTTGATAATGGACTATAACAGGAGAAGAAACAGAGATATGGTGATAACATTTGTAGATTTCAAGAAAGCTTATGATTGCATCCATAGAGAATCTCTGTTTAAAATTTTAAGACACCTTGGACTACACCCCAAATTAATAAACATGATAAAATTGACTCTCACCAATACCAAGTCAAAAGTGAAGTTTAGGGGTGAAACATCAGAGACATTTGAAATTAAAACTGGACTACGGCAGGGAGATGGGCTCTCACCACTATTATTTAACTGTGCTCTAGAAATGGTAATGAGGGAATGGTTTAGGAAATGTCCCCCAAAAATAAAGATTGGCCGAAAAATCAAAACAAATTGCCTGGGTTTTGCTGACGATTTAGCATTACTAGCAGTGGACATAAAAGAAGCAAAAACCCAGATATCAGAACTTCAAAACATTGCAAATAAAATTGGCCTCAAAATATCATTTGAAAAAACAGAAATTATGCCCCAAAAACCAACACAGCTAAAAGAAGTCACCATAAATGGTAATAAAATCAAAATAGTAACTCAGTTTAAATATCTTGGAGAAGTAATAACTTCTTTTCCTGCCGCTTTTTCCCACACCTGTGGGGTCGCAGGTGCGAACTGCGTCGCACATGTGGATTTGGCCCTGTTTTTACGGACGGATGCCCTTCCTGACGCCAACCCTCTATGGAGGGGTGTAAGCACTATTGCGTGTTTCTGTGGTGGTTGGTAGTGTAGTGTGTTGTCTGAATATGATGAGGAGAGTGTTGGGACGGACATATACACCCAGTCCCCGAGCCAGAAGAATTAATCAGAAGCGATTAAAATCCCCGACCCGGCCGGGAATCGAACCCGGGACCCTCTGAACCGAAGGCCAGTACGCTGACCATTCAGCCAACGAGTCGGACTGGAGAAGTAATAACACATAACTTAAATGAAAAAATCTCAATCCAAGTAAGAACAAATAGATTAGCTCAAGCACAAAAATTAACATGGGATATCTACAAAAAGAAATGTCTATCAATAAATACAAAAATAAAACACTACAACACAGTTATAAAACCAGAAGCTACATATGCAGCAGAAACACTCTTTTACCTGAATAAACAATCAAAGACTGACAGACTTCAGAAAATTGAAAGGAGGATTGGAAGAACCTGTATCAACAAAAAATATCAGAAAGATGGACAGTGGCGGTTAATACCTAAGAAAGTCTTGTACAAAGAGCTAGAACCCATTACATATACTATGCGTAAGAGGAGACTGGGATTCTTTGGACATATCATGAGGATGCAGGACTCGAGACTTCTGAAACAACTAGTACAACACAATCTCATCTCAAAAAATACCACAACAGGATGTAAATGGATCAGAGAAGTAAGAGAGGATCTGAAGGAAATAGGCCTTACAACAGAAGACACCAAAAATAAGATAAAATTGAATACAAAACTCAAGAATACAAACCTCCGCTTTACCCTTACACAAAACAAACCAACAACACGCACATTTTCGACTGAGGAAAGGGCACGAAGATCGGAGCGTCCGAAGAAGTACTGGGAGGACCGCAAAGCCCGAACAATCCCTTCAAAGAGACCTGAACGACGGACTGACTAAAGTGATCCTATGTGGTCATAAAAGAAGAAGAAGAAGAGAGAATATTTAGGAGGCTTACAGGGCGGTAGTTAGCGGGGTCTTTAGGGTCTTTACCTGGTTTTGGGAAGCAGATAATTTTAGCTATTTTCCATTGTTGTGGAAAGTACTCTAACATTGCGTTATATATGTGAGTTAGTTGGTTGATCATGTCCTGATTTAAATGTTTTAATAGTGGTGTGGGTATCTCATCTTCTCTGGGGGCTTTATTATTAGGTAATTTTTTGATGATATTTTTAATTTCAATAGGTTTAAAGAGTGGGACTGAAGTTAGATTGGGGGTATGTAGAAAGTTGTTTACAGTATTGTTAATTATTGTGTTGTGTTGTTGGTTTATTAAGTTGTTCTTTGGTTTAAAGTTTTCTTTTAGTGTGCCTGCTAGAAGTTCGGATTTATGCTTGTTAGAGGTGGTAAAAGTACCATCCGGCTTAATTAAGGGGGGCGGTCAGATTTAGTGAGTATTTTAGTGGTTTTCCAAAGATAATTTTTGTTATCATCATCATCATCATCATCATCATCATCTGTTAGGTTTACAAGTTTTTCGTACCATTTATCATTAACATGTTTTATTAAAGCTCTTTTTGTCTTAGAATGTAATCTATTATATTTTATTTTATTTTGGAGGGTGCAATTACGTTGAAGTGTGGTTCGGGCTCTGTTTATGTCTCTGACGAGTTGTAGAATGTCGGGGGGAGTGTATTTTGTTTTATTTGATAATGGGGTGTGATACTGGCATTAGCGGCGGTGAGAAGGATGTTGGTGAATAGAGATACTGCTGTGTCTATTTGTTCTGTGGAGTGTAACGGCGGCATAGGGTTTGACATTCTCGGTAACTCGAGCTGTTCACAGAAGATGGGAAGGAAGATAGGACTCCCTCAAACAATGTACAGGTTACAGTAGGTGTACAAGAGGGAGGGGAAGGAAAGGGAGGAGTTGTAGAAGACAGGTGGTCAAATGTTCTAAGGGGAAGGAGATTGCAGGCCAAGGGCTCTATTCAGGATCAGAATTCAGGACAGGTGTCTGTGCGAAATCGGTACGAGTCGCTCCAGGTAGAACAACAGAGGGAAGATGAGGGACAGGGAACTGTTGCTGAGATGCGTGGAAGTAGGAGGAAGGGAAAAGGTAGAAAAGGGAAATTTAGAGTAGAGGATAGGAAAAGACAGGAACAGGCTCATGGGAAGGAGAAAAAGGAGGAAGTAGCTTCTGCAGCTATTAGGAAAGATAGGGCTGACCAGGAGGGGAGGGGATCAAATGAGGTGGGTAGGGTTGAGGCTCTGGTCATGGGGGATTCCATCGTTAGACACGTGGGGAAAGTGTGTGGAGGAAAGGGAACCAGGGTAGAATGTTATCCAGGAATTAGGTTGAGGCAGATGTTGAGGAAAGTAGAAGAGAGGGAGGAGGGGAAGGAGAAGGTGGTAGTGTTTCACGTTGGTACCAACAACGTAACGCAAGCTGATATAAGTACCAACATAGTTGGAGATGTGTGGGATCTGGTAAATGCAGCACGGGTGAAGTTTAAGAAAGCGGAGATTGTTATTAGTGGAATACTGTGTAGGAGGGATACTGACTGGAGGGTGATTGGGGATTTAAATGCGACTATGGAGTGGGTATGTGGGAAACTGGGAGTGAAATTTCTAGATCCTAATGGGTGGGTAGGAGAAAGGGATCTGCGCTCGGATGGCCTTCATTTAAACCGCAGTGGTACGTATAAGTTAGGAAATTTGTTTGGAAGGGTAATAGGGAGGTACATTCAGGGAAACGGGATGGCCTAGGGAGCGGTGATAAGGGAACAGGGAACTGGAAATCAAGTAGGGATGACATAAAATTGTTAGTGATGAACTGTAGAAGTATTGTAAAGAAAGGAATAGAATTAAGTAATTTAATAGATATATATTTACCAGATATTGTAATAGGAGTTGAATCATGGCTGAGAAATGATATAATGGATGCAGAAATTTTCTCACGGCACTGGAGTGTGTATCGTAGAGATAGGATAGGAAAGGTGGGAGGGGGGGTTTTCATTCTGGTGAAAGAAGAATTTGTAAGCTACGAAAAAGTTAAAGATGAGACACATGAAATTCTAGGTGTAAGGCTCATTTCTAAAGATAATAGGCAACTTGATATATTTGGAGTGTGACAGATCGGGAAAGGGTAGCACTGATGCAGATTCGGAATTATTTGATAGGATAGTCAGCTATGTGGGAAACGACATGGAAAGAAATGTGATTGTAGCGGGAGATCTGAATTTGCCAGATGTCAATTGGGAAGGAAATGCGAATGACAGGAAGCATGACCAACATATGGCAAATAAGTTAATATGGGAAGGACAGCTGATTCAGAAAGTGATGGAACCAACCAGATGGAAAAATATTTTGGATGTGGTGCTGATAAAACCAGATGAGCTCTATAGGGAAACTGAAGTAATAGATGGTATTAGTGATCATGAAGCTGTTTTTGTGGTAGTTAAAAATAAATGTGATAGAAAGGAAGGTCTTAAAAGTAGGACTGTTAGGCAGTACCATATGGCTGATAAAGCAGGTATGAGGCAGTTTCTAAAAAGTAACTATGATCGGTGGAAAACGGTAAATAAAAATGTAAACAGACTCTGGGATGGGTTTAAAGAAATTGTTGAGGAATGCGAAAACAGGTTTGTACCTTTAAGGGTGGTAAGGAATGGTAAAGACCCACCTTATTATAATAGAGAAATAAAGAGACTAAGAAGGAGGTGCAGACTGGAAAGAAATAGAGTTAGAAATGGCTGTGGAAGTAAGGAGAAATTGAAGGAACTTACTAGAAAATTGAATCTAGCAAAGAAGGCAACTAAGGATAACATGATGGCAAGCATAATTGGCAGTCATACAAATTTTAGTGAAAAATGGAAGGGTATGTATAGGTATTTTAAGGCAGAAACAGGTTCCAAGAAGGACATTCCAGGAATAATTAATGAACAAGGGGAGTGTGTATGTGAGGATCTTCAAAAGGCAGAAGTATTCAGTCAGCAGTATGTAAAGATTGTTGGTTACAAGGGTAATGTCGAGATAGAGGAAGAGACTAAGGCCAAAGAAGTAATAAAATTTACATATGATAACAATGACATTTACAATAAGATACAAAAGTTGAAAACTAGAAAAGCGGCTGGAATTGATCAGATTTCTGGGAATATACTAAAGACAATGGGTTGGGATATAGTACCATATCTGAAGTACTTATTTGATTATTGTTTGGCCGAAGGAGCTATACCAGATGAATGGAGAGTTGCTATAGTAGCCCCTGTGTATAAAGGAAAGGGTGATGGACATAAAGCTGAAAATTACAAGCCATTAAGTTTGACATGCATTGTATGTAAGCTTTGGGAAGGCATACTTTCTGATTATATTAGACATGTTTGTGAAATTAATAACTGGTTCGATAGAAGGCAATTCGGTTTTAGGAAAGGTTATTCCACTGAAGCTCAACTTGTAGGATTCCAGCAAGATATAGCAGATATCTTGGATTCTGGAGGTCAAATGGACTGTATTGCGATTGACATGTCTAAAGCATTTGATAGGGTGGATCATGGGAGACTACTGGCAAAAATGAGTGCAATTGGACTAGACAAAAGAGTGACTGAATGGGTTGCTATATTTCTAGAAAACAGATCTCAGAGAGTTCGAGTAGGTGAAGCTTTTTCTGACCCTGTAATAGTTGAGAGGGGAGTTCCTCAGGGCAATATTATCGGACCTTTATGTTTTCTTATATATATAAATGATTTGAGTAAAGGAGTGGAATCGGAGTTAAGGCTTTTTGCGGATGATGTTATTCTCTATAGAGTGATAAATAAGTTACAAGATTGTGAGCAACCGCAACGTGACCTCGAAAATATTGTGAGATGGACAGCAGGCAATGGTATGTTGATAAACGGGGCTAAAAGTCAGGTTGTGAGTTTCACAAATAGGAAAAGTCCTCTCAGTTTTAATTACTGCGTTGATGGGGTGAAAGTTCCTTTTGGGGATCATTGTAAGTATCTAGGTGTTAATATAAGGAAAGATCTTCACTGGGGTAATCACATAAATGGGATTGTAAATAAAGGGTACCGATCTCTGCACATGGTTATGAGGGTGTTTAGGGGTTGTAGTAAGGATGTAAAGGAGAGTGCATATAAGTCTCTGGTAAGACCCCAACTAGAGTGTGGTTCCAGTGTATGGGACCCTCACCAGGATTACCTGATTCAAGAACGGGAAAAAATCCAAAGAAAAGCAGCTCGATTTGTTCTGGGTGATTTCCGACAAAAGAGTAGCGTTACAAAAATGTTGCAATGTTTGGGTTGGGAAGAATTGAGAGAAAGAAGAAGAGCTGCTTGACTAAGTGGTATGTTATTACAAGTGATGAAAATCATTTTTCGTCCGTATTGAAAGTTACTTAAACTGTATATAGGATAATATCTTTTGTTTATTTCCACCTATTCAATACATTACAATGTAGCCCCATTACATTACAATGTATTGAATAGGTGGAAATAAACAAAAGATATTATCCTATATACAGTTTAAGTGGTATGTTCCGAGCTGTCAGCGGAGAGATGGCGTGGAATGACATTAGTAGACGAATAAGTTTGAATGGCATCTATAAAAGTAGGAAAGATCACAATATGAAGATAAAGTTGGAATTCAAGAGGACAAACTGGGGCAAATATTCATTTATAGGAAGGGGAGTTAGGGATTGGAATAACTTACCAAGGGAGATGTTCAATAAATTCCCAATTTCTTTGAAATCATTTCGGAAAAGGCAAGGAAAGCAACAGATAGGGAATCTGCCACCTGGGCTACTGCCCTAAATGCAGATCAGTATTGATTGATATATAAGCGTCCCAGTCTATGTTGTTGGTGTTAATGAGTTTGTGCGTGTTTCGTATGGTTGGGTCTAAGCCTATTTCTAGTAGAACGGGTCTGTGGTCGGAGCGGAGTGCTTGCATAGTGTCAATGTTTACATTGTATGGTATGTGTCTTAAGAGAGCAATGTCATTTGTGTGCGAAGAGCAAGGTGTTAAAAGCACCTGCAACCATATATTGAAGTCGGCATTGTAAAGAAAAACAAGAATGAACGCCTGAAGCATTTGACTTTACGTTTGAAGAGTGTACAGGGGCTTTGTAGTCAATCGAATCTCTGTCGAAGTCAGCGATCTGTTATTTCTGATTTAACGCATAACACTCGGAAGAAAAAAAAAAAAAAAGTGAAATAGGTGACTTCGCTAAGGATGTTTTGCGGCACAATTTTCGGTACGCTATGCCTTGATTTACTGCAAATCAAATACCGGTAACCCAGGAATTTATCGGGAACGATACTTTAGGATGGACTTCATCAGAAAAGGAACAACGGGAGGAAGTAGCTGCCAGAACAACATTTCTAAGAACAATACATGATATCAAATACGGTGGAACATCAGGCCTTTCTTACCTGGATATTACCGAAGATCCTCTTAGACAAAGGTATCAGTTTTATCGTACTTCACTTTGCATTAGCTGACACAGTGTTCTTTCCTCAAATAAGTTTATTTGTAAGACAGCGCCGAGAACAACGTCGAAAAGAATTCTCACGATTACAATTTATTAATGATGTAGGTTATATTGTTTCAAAATAGCAGCTCATCAAACAGGAGGGTATTTTCCTGGTGGTGGCGATTTTTTCAAGGGTAAAATTACGCTATTTCTGTCCCCCAGTAAGTCTCTCCTCCCACTCGCTCCGTTCTTTAAAAGAAAGTTGACATGGGCTGTATTGACGTTTCCTTTTCATTTCATTATTTTGCCCAGTTTTTGTCCGGGAAGGGGGCTTTCAGGGGAATAATGTTTTTTTTGTTTTTTTTTTGCTAGGGGCTTTACGTCGCACCGACACAGATAGGTCTTATGGCGACGATGGGATAGGAAAGGCCTAGGAGTTGGAAGGAAGCGGCCGTGGCCTTAATTAAGGTACAGCCCCAGCATTTGCCTGGTGTGAAAATGGGAAACCACGGAAAACCATATTCAGGGCTGCCGATAGTGGGATTCGAACCTACTATCTCCCGGATGCAAGCTCACAGCCACGCGCCTCTACGCGCACGGCCATCTCGCCCGGTGGGAATAATGTTAATAGTGTTACTGGTTTTGCGTCCCACAAACTACTTTCACGATTTTCGGAGACGCCGGGGTGCAAGAATTTTGTGCCGCAAGAGTTGTTGCGTTGACAGTCTACTGACACGGGGCTGACTTAGGCCCTATTTGAGCACCTTCAAATACCACCGGACTGAGCCAGGATCGAACTTGCCAAATTGGGCTGAAAAAGCCAGCGCCTTAACCTTCTAAACCACTTAGCCCAGCTCCAGGGCAATTACGCGCAACCCCATACTGCGAAAGAACCAAGGTACTGACTTAATTCGCTTCAAAGCAACATCTCTCGATATATGTGAATTACTAACTACGCGTCATATGCAGTAAGTATGTGGTGTCGAACTACAATACCAGACATGCTGTAAAGTCTCCAACCGCTTCCTTTATCGCCTGGTCGCACACTACCGGCGCATTTGGCAATGTTACACTACAGTGCACGCATTGCGAAAATATATTAACTTAATTATAATACTTCGCTGTCGTCCATTTCTTGCACACAAGTCGTACTTAGTGCGTGTTAAACATCGGTGTAGATCGAAACGGAGGTGTGACGCAGCATATAGCCTACAATACTCTACCTACAAGATCACCGAACATCCAGGCAATTGCCGGGGCAGTCATATTCATAGCCCAGAGCAGATTCCTAATGTTAACGTTATTTGTTTTACATCCCACTAACTATATATTTTTTCTGATTTTCGGAAACTCCTAGGTGCTGGAAGTTTATCCCGCAGGAGTTCTTTTACGTGCCAGTAAAACAAGATTAAGTCGACACTACGGTACTTTGATGAATGCCATACTTGTAAATTAAATGCCTGAACATGGTGGCCGAGGCCATAGATAAAATAGTAAATGTAATTATATATTATGTTTAATGTAGAACTGATGTGTGAAGTTAAAAAAGTGTACTCTCCCAAAAGGTAGGCTACCGGGCGAGTTGGCCGTGCGCGTAGAGGCGCGCGGCTGTGAGCTTGCATCCGGGAGATAGTAGGTTCGAATCCCACTATCGGCAGCCCTGAAAATGGTTTTCCGTGGTTTCCCATTTTCACACCAGGCAAATGCTGGGGCTGTACCTTAATTAAGGCCACGGCCGCTTCCTTCCAACTCCTAGGCCTTTCCTATCCCATCGTCGCCATAAGACCTATCTGTGTCGGTGCGACGTAAAGCCCGTAGCAAAAAAAAAAAAAAAAAAAAAAAAAAGGTAGGCTAATACCATAACCATATCTAACGCATTTGATCTCGGCAATCCACTGCTATCGACAGATCTAATGGCGCTATTTGGATAGCTCAATAGAATTATAATATTTTCAGAATAATATTTATTAATGAATTCGTAGTGCTGACCACATATTGACAGAAGTAATAGTATGTTTAATTACATATTGTATTTATTTTAATATAGAACTGATGTGTGAAAACGTGGACTCTCTCAAAAGGTAATACCATCTCTAATGTACAGCACTTGATCTCAGCAAGCAACTGCCACCTGCGATCGGCAGGTCTAATGGTGCTATTTTCATAAGTCAATAGAATTAGAATATTATAAAAAATTACCGTAATGAATTCGTAGTGCTGACCACATATTGATAGAAGTAATAATAAATGTAATAATATATTGTGTTTATTACAATACAGAACTGAAGTGTGAAGTTCAAATGCCATCCCTAATGTACAGTATTTGATTTCAGCAATCAACTGCCACCTGCGATCGGCAGGTCTAATGGTGCTATTTTCATAAGTCAATAGAATTGGAATATTATAAAAAATTACCGTAATAAATTCGTAGTGCTGACCACATATTGATAGAAGTAATCATAAATTTAATAATATATTATGTTTATTACAATGTAGAACTGAAGTGTGAAGTTCAAGTGTCATCTCTAATGTATTTTAGATTCGGATAAATGGCGTACTTTCCATCACTTTGAAATAGCAGTAAATTTCAAAGGATTCGTAAAGAAAGGATACTTAAGAACAAAACTTAAGTCGCTGATGATTTTAAAAATATTCACGAAGTGTTTCAAAGATGAAACACTCATTTATCAGCTTGTAAAATAATTTGCAGTCTCTAACGCTGAAAATCGCGTTACAGGCAATGCCATAAAATCGTAATTAATTTGAGAAAATGTTGTACTCTGAAAGTAACCAAAGTAACCATTATAATTGTAAACACTGATTAAAAGTAAATAGTTCATACCTGAAATAGGAGATATTAGGAACTTGTTAACACAAGTGCTGCTTCCTCGGAAGCTGAAAGCGGTCTACGCAAGTGTTCTGAGTGTTCAAAGAAGGTAGGTTTACCGCGTTCAACAAAGCGTACGTGGCGACCTCTTTACAAAAAATAAATACATAAATGAAGAAACAATAATAAATGAATTCTGAGTAATACGTGTATATAAATAAACCGTACTAGAAATAAAAGATTTAATGATATAATTTATCTTTGTTTTAACCTAGAATAATTTACTATTGCTGCACAAGAAATTAAATTTCACGCTATAATAGGAGAGATAATTTCCCCACTAGCGCTATCTATTGTTAAAAATTATCAGCGTTTAAAATGCATATATACATTTTTTCGTTTTAAGATGATAGAAACTAGCCTATATACTGTATATGCGTGATGAAATGTTCTAGAATGTTTTCACTAGTAAATTTGATTGCGTCTAAGATCATTCATTGGTCTAAAACGTATCTGTGGTAATGTGAGGAGGAGGAAGAACGGCAATCACATGAAATAAATGGGGAAATAGAAGCAGAAAGCGACGATACAATTCTGCTTGTTTATTACAAGAAATACAGAAAGTAAACATACGGCACTGTTTTCACAATTCACAGATACAGATGGCAACTCCTATCCTAAACGAAATACTACCTTGTTAATCACTGGTTTGCTGTGATCCGTACAGATATCCAACCTATTCATAGGTGCAGTAGGCCTAGGCCTAGATCCAGAGTTTGGAAGTAACTGAGTAAAAGTAACCTAATTACTTGCAATAAATCATTTTTAAAGTACTTTTTTTTTTTTTTGCTAGTTGCTTTACGTCGCACCGACACAAATAGGTCTTATGGCGACGATAGGACAGGAAAGGCCTAGGAATGGGAAGGAAGCGGCCGTGGCTTTAATTAAGGTACAGCCCAGGCATTTGCCTGGTGTGAAAATAGGAAACCACGGAAAACCATATTCAGGGCTGCCGATAGTGGGGTTCGAGCACACTATCTCCCGGATGCGAGCTCACAGCTGCGCGCTCCTAACTGCACGGCCAACTCACCCGAAAGTACATTTTACCAAATGTAATTTTTACTCGATCCTGGCTCAGTCTTATGGTATTTGAAGGTGCTCTACGTCAGCCTCGTGTTGGTAGATTTACTGGCACGTAAAAGAACTCCTGCGGGACTAAATTCCGGCACCTCGACGTCTCCGAAAACCGTAAAAGTAGTTAGTGGGACGTAAAACATAACTTTTATTCATTTATTTCGTAATTTTATTTTATTTAATTCGTTTTCACTTCAGGGTTGGTTTTCCCTCGGACTCAGGGGGGATCCCGCCTCACAGTCTCAAGGGCGTGAGATATTTGGTCGGGTTTACAACTGGGGAGAAGGACCAGTACCTTGCCAAGGCGACCGCGCTTGCTATGCTGAACGGGGGTTTTGTGGGGGATGGGAAGTCTTAATGTAGGTACCACCCTGACATTTGCCTAGAGAAGAAGTGGGAAAGCACGGAAAATCACTTTGAGGATGGTGGAGGTGTGTACCGAAACCCCTCTAAGTCAGTTGACCTCTCGAGGCTGGGTGGACCCCGATCCACGTTTCAAACTTTGTGGCAGAGCCGGGAATCGAACCCGAACCTCCGGGATTGTAGCTACCCCACAGAGGTGGACTACTCGTATTTTACTACAATTGCACTCGTTACATTCTAGTAATGGCATGAAACGGTTACAGATTAAGTCACCGGGCGAGTTGGCTGTGCTGTTAGGGGCGCGCAGCTGTGAACTTGCATCCGGGAGATACTGGGTTCGAGCCCCACTGTCGACAGCCCTGAAGATGATTTTTCGTGGTTGCGCATTTTCACCCCAGGCAATACTGGGGCTGTACCTTAATTAAGGCCACGGCCGCTTCCTTCCCACTGCTAGCCCTTTCCTGTCCACTCGTCACCACAAGACCTGTCTATGTCGGTGCGACGTAAAGCATCTTGTAAAAACCAGCAAAGTGAAAAAAAAAAACCCTTCCAAAGACATCAGACTTACCCTATAATATCGATCACTGCCGAGGATGTTCTTAATATTTTTTTCAGTTAGAGCATCTTTTCAAGAAATGCAGGGATGTACTCACCAGCCTCAAGATGTAGGACCCGGGTTCAGTTCTCAACCAGATCAGGGATTTTTACCGAGATCTGAGGGTTAGTTCGAAGTCCACTCGGTCTACATGATTACAATTGAGGAGCTATCTGACGGTGAGAAAGTTTCTGTGGTCTAGACAGCCAAGAATAACGGCCGAGATGATTCGTCGTGCTGAACACACGACACCTCCCTTCGCGCTGAGTAGCGGCAGCTTGATGGGTCATTATCCTTCAGGGTTGTTGCGCTATGGGGTTTGGTTTGGTTTGCGTAATTATAACTTTTCTCGATTGATTTTTCGAACTACGCAAACCCCGTATGGGTCTTATTTTCTAACAGTGAAGGAACTTTTAATACCTCTCATCAGGGGCGGCCCTTGGTCCGCGCAACCTGTGGGATAGGGCGCCACTACTCTACAAATACTAGGCCTATAGATATTCCCGTGTCGGTTGGCGTGAAGGAGCTACAGCGTTGACATTTGCTGAGTGGCTCAGACGGCTGAGGCGCTGGCCTTGTGAACCCAACTTGGCAGGTTCGATCTTGCCTCAGTCCGGTGGTATTTGAAGGTGCTCAGATACATCAGCCTCGTGTCGGTAGATTTACTAGCACGTAAAATAAAATCCTGCGGGACTAAATTTCGGCACCTCGGCTTCTCCGAAAACTGTAAAAAAGCAGTAAATGAAATGAAATGGCGTATGGCTTTTAGTGCCGGGAGTGTTCGAGGACATGTTCGGCTCGTCAGATGCAGGTCTGCGCGCCGTGTAAAAAGCAGTTAGTGGAACGTAAAACCAATAAAATTATTATTATTATTATTATTATTATTATTGTTGTTGTTGTTGTTATATTAGCCTTCGTGGCTCGGGCGGCAGCGCGTCGGCCTCTCACCGCTGGGTTCCGTGGTTCAAATCCCGGTCACTCCATGTGCGATTTGTGCTGGACAAAGCAGAGGCGGGACAGGATTTTCTTCGGGTACTCCGGTTTTTCCTGTCATCTTTCATTCCAGCAACCCTCTCCATTATATTTTCATTTTATCTGTCAGTCATTAATCATTGCCCCAGAGGAGTGCGACAGGCCTCGGCAGCCGACACAATTCCTATCCTCGCCGCAAATGGGGGCTTCATTCATTCCATCCCTGACCCAGTCAATGACTGGAAAACAGGTTGTAGGTTTTCATTATTATTATTATTATTATTATTATTATTATTATTATTATTATTATTGTTATTTGTTGTTGTTGTTGTTGTTGTTGTATTTTTCGCTCATAAAACAGGCGCTGACGGAAATCAAAGAGGCATTTGAAAAGGAAATTGCAATGCAAGTAGAGGCAATCAAAACTCTGAGATTTGCCGATGATATTGTTACTTTATCTGAGTGTGCAGAAGATTTGGAGAAACTGCTAAAAGCACAGTCTTGCAGAAGGAGTACGGTACAAGATGAAAATAAATACAGTCGAGACTGGTTTGTACGCAACTCAGTAATGCGTAATTCTGTTTTATACGTAGGCTACCTTTCTGTAGGTCCCGGCAAAATATAACCTACAAACCTCATTTGTATGTGATTCGGTGTTATACGTATTCATTTTCGTTAAATAATACAGTTTATTTGTACGTAACGAAGTCACGGACAAAAACATTTCCTCTGATCAAAACACACACTAGTTAGAAATGTGATACATTTCAATGACGGTTTTGTTGGCGGTGGGAATTTTGCTGGAGATGTCGGAGGGATACGGTGCGGTAGTCAAGGAAGGACGTGTCCGCGCGGCTTTTAACTCAAAGAGAAAGATTACGAGCCTCACACCTGTTCGAGGAATACAGTTGATGTGCACCGCAGACGTACAAATTTCCTGATACGGAGATGTGTTAAGGCTGGTTTACACGACGACACTGTGGTTGTTCACATGTTCACAAAATGACCTCGATAATGTTGTGAGATGGACAATAAGCGATGTTATGATGATAAACGGGGTTAAAAAAGTCAGGTTGTGAGTTTCACAAATAGGAAAAGCCCTCTCCATTTTAATTACTGCGTTGATGGGGGCGAAAGTTCCTCTTGGGGGATCATTGTAAGTATAGAGCCTATAAGAAAAGATCTTCATTGGGGTAATCACATAAATGGAATTGTAAATAAAGGGTACAGATCTCTGCACATAATTGTAATGGCATTTAGGGGTTGTAGTAAGGATGTAAAGGAGAGGGCATATAGGTCTCTCGCAAGACCCCTACTAGAGTAAGGTTCCAGTGTGTGGGACCCTCATCAGGATTACTGGAACAAATCCAAAGAAAAGCAGCTCGATTTGTTCTGGGTGATTTCTGATAAAAGAGTAACGTTACAAAAATGTTGCTAAGTTTGGGCTGGGAAGACTTGGGAGAAAGGAGACGAGCTGCTCGACTAAGCGGTATATTCCGAGCTGTCAGTGGTGAGATGGCGTGGAATGACATTAGTAGACGAATAAGTTTGAGTGGTGTCTTTAAAAGTAGGAAAGATCACAATATGACGATAAAGTTGGAATTTAAGAGGGCAAATTGCGGCAAATATTCGTTTATAGAAAGGGGAGTTAGGTATTGGAATAACTTACCAAGGGAGATGTTCAATAAATTTCCAATTTCTTTGCAATCATTTAAGAAAAGGGTAGGAAAATAACAGATATTATATCTGCCACCCGGGAGACTGCCCTAAATGCAAATCAGTTGTGACTGATTGATTTCCAATGGAGACACTAGTGCTTTCTGTAGTTTCATGACTGATATCTTCCGCATTTTACGTCACTATTTCCTAGTTATCCATGCAGGAACTACGATCGTGGCAGAGATGGTGTCAGTGACTCCATAGGCTAAGAAAAGAAACATAATCGAGCGAGTTGGCCGTGAGGTTAGGGCGCGCAGCTGTGAGCTTGCAATCGGGAGATAATGGATTCGAACGCCACTATCGGCAGCCCTGAAGATGGGATTTCTGTGGTTTCCCATTTTCACACCGTGCAAATGCTGGGGCTGTACCTTAATTAAGGCCGCTTCCTAGTTTCGATTAGGGCGCTGTAATTTACAGCGATATCTCAGAGAAATTAATACCAAGCTCCAGTGAGTTCAGAATGCCTGTGTGCGATTCGTCTTCATTATCCATAAATATTGTCATGTAACGTCTTACTACAATGCCGCAGAGTGGTTGAAACTCCGGGATAGACGATCATACTCAGCTGCTTGCTTATTGCTGAGAATTTTAAAATCTAATGCTCCCTCATATTTGACCAAGTCCTATGTTCAGATGAGTCAAGTGCATGATCGGGACAATAGGTTTAAAATAATACGAAATACTGTAGATACATTTTAGATGTTCAGTTTTATTCTTAATTCATCCTCGGCATTAAAATTCTTTCGTTTCTCTTATGTCTCCTCTTCCTTGTTAGTATAGACTGTATTTATGAAATGGTAAGAGTAATAGTAAGAGTAATATTGTAATCTCTTAGGTGTTTAGTTTTTAATCTTTTTATCCTCGGTAGGAAAATGTATCTCACGCTGTTTTATGTATTCATTTTATTAGATGTATATTTATTGATACATTTAAATTAATGTGGCTGTTAGTTACAGCCAAAGGGAGCTCCTTGCAATTAACTTTAAATAAATATATTTCTATTTCTATTCTCCTTGCAATTAACTTTAAATAAATATATTTCTATTTATATTCTATTCTTCCTTCCCACTCCTAGCCCTTTCCTGTCCCATCGTCGCCATAAGACTGTCTGTGTCGGTGCGACGTAAAGCAAATTGTAAAAAATATACATATGAATACGGAATAGGGAATAGATAAGCAGATCACATTTAGGATGTTCTGGAAACTTACCGAAAAAAATCTAGAAGAATGAATCTCCTTCTTCCACCGTTTTTCCCACACCTGTGGGGTCGCGGGTGCAAACTGTGTCGCACATGTGGATTTGGGCCTGTTTTTCGGCTGGATGCCCTTTCTGACGCCAACCCTATGTGGAGGAATGTAATCACTATTGCGTATTTCTGTGTTGGTTGGTGGTGTGTTGTCTGAATTTGAAGAGGAGAGTGTTGGGACAAACACAAACACTTAGTCCCCGAGCCGGAAGAATTAACGAGATATATTAAAACCCATGACCCGGCCGGGAATCGAATCGGGGACCCTCTGAACCGAAGGTCTCAACGCTAACCATTCAGCAAAGGAGTTGGACCTAGAAGAAGAAGAAGAAGAAGAAGAATGCATCTAAAAAGAAAATATCTAACCCTTAATGTGATATTTCGTAAACGTTAATAAATCATGCGTACAGGTACCAAATTTAAATAACTTATTTTGGAAATTATTTTCGTCAGGAGAAAATCAGCAGTGCTGAAAAAAAGATTATAGGTTTATAAATTTATTACGTGCTAATACTGGACTTTTATTCTATTCGTCATGATATTACTAACCTCCAGTGAAGATTCAGTACTAATAGTGCATTCGACTATATTTTTAAAATCACGTAAACACGTCTGGGCTGCGAATAAGTTGAGATATTTCACTACTTCTTCACATCGTTGCATCATTTTGCAAACCAAGTAACGGATCAAAACGTGTGTAACCTCATAATTACCAGTTTAGTTTCACGAAAAGTTGGAAGTAGCCGAAATTGCGAAACCTAGCATCATCGCGTAAACCAGTCTGGAGTTAAAAGTTCGATACCCACATTACAGTCGGCGTTGTTGGCGGCGGGGCTTTAGTTGCATCGTCGTCATAAGACCTATCTGTGTCGGTGCGGCGTAAAGCAAATTAAAAAAGAAAAACAACTTTAGCTCCAGATATTTGAGGGGTTTTGTGCTGCGAGGTGATGAAGCAAAGGTCGTGGGAGGTGATCGCGCGCTTAAAATCTTTGATCGCGCGGCATAAAGCCAAAGTAAAAAGTTTACGAGACACGTATTTGGGACATTGGACACGCTTCCGTTTTAACTGTAAGTAGGTTATTTAAACGAGACACATGTCAGTCGGCCATGGAGAACAGAAAGAGAAACAGTTTCACGGTGGATGAGAAAATAAAATTTATACGAGAAGTGGACAATAATCCGCATAGAACTAAAACTGAAATAGCTGGATATTTAGGAATTGTCCACCTCTGTGGTGTAGTGGTTATTGTGTTTAGCTGCCTTCTCCGGAGGCCCAGGTTCGCTTCCCAGCTCTGCCAGGAAATTTGAAAGTGGCACGAGGGCTGGAACGGGATCCACTCAGCCTCGGGAGGTCAGCAGAGTAGTGGTGGAAGTCGATTCCCTGCTCAGCCATCCTCGAAGTGGTTTTCCATGGTTTCCCACTTTTCCTCCAGGCCACGGCCGCTTCCTTCCCTCTTCCTTGTCTATCCCTTCCAATCTTTTCATCTACCTTCTCACAAGGCCCCTGTTCTGCACAGAAGGTGAGGCCACCTGGGTGAGGTACTGGTCCTTCTCCGAGTTGTATCCCCCGATCCAAAGATTCGCGCTTTAGGACATTGCCCTTGAGGCTGTAGGGATGTGACCCCTCGCTGAGTCCAAGGGAAAGACTAACCCTGGAGCGTAAACACGGATTAAGAAAGAAAGAAAGAAAGAAAGAAAGAAAGAAAGAAAGAAAGAAAGAAAGAAAGAAGGTTTTAGGAATTGCTTATACCACACTTTGCACTGTCATTAGTTAAAGGAAAACCGAGCGAGTGGCTACGTGGTTTGAGTCAAGTAGCTGTCAACTTGCGTTCGGGAGAGAGTGGGTTCGAACCCCACGGTCGGCAGCCTTGAAAATAGTTTTTCGTGTTTCCCATTTTCACACCAGGCACATCTTAATTAATTGGAGTACCGTAGAGGAAAATAAAAATAGTGTCAAACTTCCGTTTGGTAAAATCAAATTACCATAAATATGTCTTTCAAAAAATAAAACTTAAATTGGCAACGGTTAATTTATTCGCATCTAACGAATCGTTTTCGAGAAAGAACTGTATGGAATGGGGAGTGGACAAGTGTAGGATTCAATGCACTGAAAGGGGAAAACTGACTCAAGGCCTATAAAACTACCACGAATGAAATAATCAGTTCTTTAGAGTATAATGAGGTGAGGCTTCCGCAATAAAAGTGCCCTCCATCTGTCTCTCAGTCATTGTCATCCATCAATTCTCCACATCACAGCCTACAAGATCACAGCGACCATTTATATTCCAATGCCCCTCATTGATAATATGTCTTACTGCGCGAGTTGGCCATGGCGGTTAGGGGCTCGCAGCTGTGAGCTTGTATCCGGGAGATAGTGGGTTCGAACCCCACTGTCGGCAGCCCTGAAGATGGTTTTCCGTGGTTTCCCAACTTCACACCAGGCAAATGCTGGGGCTGTACCTTAATTAAGGCCACGGCCGCTTCCTTCCAACTCCTAGGCCTTTCCTAACCCATCGTCGCCATAAGACCTATCTGTGTCGGTGCAACGTAAAGCAACTAGCGATAATATGTCTCTCAGTCTTGGCCATCCATCAATACTTTACATCACAGCTTGCAAGATCACATCGACTATCTGTACTCCAACTCTCCCACTTCTTGATAATATGTCTCTCAGTCTTGTCATCCATCAATACTTCACATCACAGCCTAGAAGATCACATCAACCATCTCTACTCCAATGCCCGTCATTGATAATATGTCTCTCAGTCTTGGCCATCCATCAATACTTCACATCACAGCGTGCTCGGTTGCTAGGTAATATTACATCACACATTTTGTATCGCTAATTTCATGAATAAGAATTTATTGCACCCAAATGACTATAATGTTACATATACTACACATTCCATTTAGGAAAGTGACCTATATAATAATAAAACATAATCATACATAGTATTAAGCAATCATTTTTATTCCACTTCTCACTACTATATTAATTTAATGATTTGGTTCTTTTTTTGGCACTGACTAAAATGGTAGTGCTCACATGGTCTGTCGCAAAGAGAGCATATATATTGTGGTGGTGGGTTGTACAAAACAGCCGGGCTGGGTAGCTTAGATGGATGAGGCGCTGGCCTTCTGACTCCGAATTTGGCAGGTTCGATCCTGACTCAGTCCAGTGACATTTGAAGATGCTCAAATACGTCAGCCTCATGTCAGTATATATTCTGGTACTTAAAACAACTCCTGCACGACAAAATTCTGGAAAACCGTCAAAAGAAGTGAGTGGGATGTAAAAACAATAACATTATTATTGTCGTGGAAAGCCGTTCTCTTGAACAACTTTTGGCGAAAGCCATGTACTGCGGAGTTTGAGATTTGAACCCGTCCAGTTTCTGTTGGTCATTGTGTCAGATGAATAAAAGTCCAGCCAAATTTTTCTTCTCTTATCTTCTCTGGTTCTTTGGAGTTTTGTGTATTTTATTCTTAGATCATCTATCAGAAATCTATCACTAACTTTGTGATGCAAATTTTCAGATAACGTCAACACAAAAGGAAAAGGACAATCTCCACATCTTCATATACTGCTGCCTACAAAGAAGATGGGCTTTCTTTTCATCAATACCGTTTCTTCTCAGCACCAATGAGCCCATTTCAAATTCCCAGGCGAGCATCAACACTCATAACAGATCCTCAGTGCTGATGTGAGAAAAGTAGGAATTAAAAAAGATCCAGATAAACACAGGAATAGGGAAATGCAAAAAAAAAAAAAAATATAAAAATGAATGTAGGTTGTAAAAGACAAGGAACATCAATTCGTCTTTAGATAGGTCAATGAAGGCCACAGCCAAAAATTTTGGACCCATGTCTTTCTTTTATGTATATTCACACTACCCACATTGTCGGAAATCGTTGGTCTCCATCTGTTTCCTGCTAGCTTTCTTACCTGAATGAAAATTATAGGTCAGTGTGGGATAATGATAATGTTTATTGATAGCATGAAAACATGTTACAGAGTTGCTAATATGTAACTATAAGACATTTTTACATACGGCTTAAAGGAGGAGTTGGTAATGTAAATATCAAATTATCTCATCATACAATAATAAAGGACAAATAGGCTAGGTTACCTAATTATTATGATTTTAGTAGATTTAATTTTCTAGCATTTTTCATCAGGTGAGAGTGTGAACAGTCAAATATATCTACTGTATGTCCAATGTATTCACATTTCTCATCATTCTTTGCAATGAACTATGGAAAACATAGTTTGTTCTATGCCAGTTTATTACAACAAACTAATTTAATTTTGTATACCTAAGAGGAACATAAATGTTAACTTTTCCCAATAATTCAGAACCATTAATACGAGAGTGGGGTAATTTATAAGAGAAAAATACACTGAGGATAGCTGCCCTAATATTATGGAAACCACAAATGTTCGGCCTACTGATGAAGCCGTAAGGACAATAAGAAAATACATTTAATTAATTTTCATTGGAAATTTTTAAAATGTTGCAAATTTTATACATTTTTGGGCAGATCCCCCCCCCCCCCCCCCCCGATGGATTCTACATTATTTAGGCCGGCAGATTTGATCCTATTATGGTGTTGTAGGATAAAAGTATAGTACGACTAAGTAGAATTGTACTATAGCACAATATTAATTACCTTATTATTGTTTGATCCTTGTGTACTATCCTATACAATATTTCTTTCCTTTCATTCTTTTTTTTTGCACAGAATAAGTTATTTTAATTTTCTTTTCTATTTTCCATAAAGAATGGCTAAGGAGTGGGTGTGGGTGTGGCCAGGCATTAACGAGTATGAGGGAGGAGTTGGAGAGTTTGAGGGAGATAGTTAGGATTCTCTCAGAAGACAGGAAGGAAGTGAGGCCTCCCTCAAACAATGTACAGGATGCAGTAGGTGTAAAAGAGGGATGAGAAGGAATGGGGGGAATTGTAGAAGACAGGTGGTCTAATGTTTTAAGGGGAAGGTGATTGCAGGCTAAGAGCTCTATTCAGGATCAGAATTCAGGACAGGTGTCTGTCAGAAATTGGTACGAGTCACTGCAGTTAGAATAACAGAGGGAAGATGAGGAACAGGGAACTGTTGTTGAGAAATGTGGAAGAAGGAGGAAGGGAAAAGGTAGGAAAGGGAAATGTAGTATAGTGGAAAGGAAAATACAGGTGGAACAGGGTCATGGGGAGAGAAATGGGAGGAGGAAGTAGCTTCTGCAGCTGCCAGGAAAGATAGGACTGACCTGGAGGGGAGGGGATCAGTTGAGGTGGATAGGGTTGAGGCTCTGGTCATGGGGGATTCCATCGTTAGACATGTGGGGAAAGTGTGTGGAGGAAAGGAAACCAGGGTAGTGTTATCCAGGAATTAGGTTGAGGCAGATGTTGAGGAAATTAGAAGAGAGGGAGGAGGGGAAGGAGGAGGTGGTAGTGTTTCTCAATGGTACCAATAATATAAGGCAAATAGTTCAGGATGTGTGGAATCTGGTAAATGCAGCACAAGTGAAATTTAAGGAACTACTTGTTATCCTCAAGAGGCTAGGAGTAACACCAAACAATTACACAGCAGAAAGGAAAATACACCAACAGAGCCATTATGGAACGTTCGAGAACATTTTAAATCCAAAATCACATCAAAAAGTGTTTCATCAACAAGTTTGTTCACGAACAATTTTACCCCATTGATAATATAAATTAATACCAATACATTTTATAAATGTTACTCCAGCAACGAGAACAAGTCTATCGACCATAATGACAATTATCAACTGCAGAAAATATTCAATACTGTTATAAAGTTTTAATGACAATTATACAAGTTAAGCAACGGGAATCGACACAACTAGCCAGATTTCAAAAGTTTTTTATTTTATTCTTATTTTTAAACAATTTTAAAAGATGTTCACCGGATGAGTTTCGGCGATAAAATGTTTGGACTAAAGAAGATTTTAGACAAAAAGTGTTAACTTAAGACATATTTTATTGTTGTGTGATTTTAAAAATGTTATAAGATTGTCAATTAGTTTTATAGGAGTAATCTTGAACCAAAAGAATTGTTTTATGATCTTACACAATCTTAGATTAATGATAGTTTGGCTGATGATGCTCACGAAAAGGAGCGAAACATGTACCATGTAAACATCATAATAAATATGTAAGTTTGTAATATATTTTTATTGTATTGAAAAGGTGGCAATTGGCAAAACTAAAGGAATTGTATCACAAGTAGATCTTCAATACGGACACGGAAAATGAAGTTTATAACCTGCAATAAGTGGTATGTTCCGAGCTGTCAGCGGAGAGATGGCGTGAAATGACATTAGTAGACGAAAAAGTTTGAGTGGCGTTTATAAAAGTAGGAAAATCACATTATGAAGATAAAGTTGGAATTCAAGAGGACAAACTGGGGTAAATATTCATTTATAGGAAGGGGAGTTAGGGATCGGAATAACTTACCAAGGGAGATGTTCAATAAATTTCCAATTTCTTTGAAATCATTTAAGAAATGGTTAGGAAAACAACAGATAGGGAATCTGCCACCTGGGCGACTGCCCTAAATGCAGATCAAGATTGATTGATTGATTGATTGATTGATTGATTGATAAACGAGGTTTACTAATCGAAGGGGGTTGCATTAGACGGGTAGCTCTGAGGAACATGCTGCGAGCAAGGTGTCGTCCCATTTGCGATCACTCAATTTATTTTTGACATGTTAAGTATTGTCCTATTTGCGGTCACTCTTATCAATGAAAACATAATGACTTAAAAACACTCAGGTTGCTGTGAGGGAATTCCCTACTGAAGGACTGGTACAGGAAGACAGCCCTCAAGCAACTGGCGAAAACTACATACTGTACTAGGAACTCATTAAATTACGTATACCGTTTGAGTCTGATGCGTTGATAACGGGACAGACAAACAGAGACTAAGTAGGACTCAAATGTAACTTTTATGTAGGGTTAATAGATAGTTGTGTATGTGTAAAGGCGGTCAAATGAGTATTGGCGTATTAAAACAGTTGAATTTTAGACTTCTCGGATTCAAAGCAAAGATATTTGCTGTAACACCCTTGACAGTGCGAAGCAATTGTAGATCACCTCCAACTTAGAAAAAACAATCAATTTATTTTTCCCATTATACAATACGAGACACTATTAAATTAATGACTAAATAATCCGTCTCTGTGGTGTCACCCCCGGAGGTCCTGGTTCGATTCCCGGCTCTGGAAAAAATTTGAAAAGTGGTGCGAGGGATGGAACGGGGTCCACTCAGCCTCGGGGGGGTCAGCTGAGTCGATTCCTTCCTCAGCCATCCTCGAAGTGTTTTTCCGTGGTTTCCCACTTCTCCTCCAGGCAAATGCCAGGATGGTGCCTAACTTAAGACCACGACCGCTTCCTTCCCTCTTCCTTGTCTATCCCTTCCAATCTTCTCACCCCCCACCAAGGTCCCTGTTCAGCATAGCAGGTGAGGCCACCTGGGCGAGGTACTGGTCATCCTCCCCAATTGTATCCCCGACCCAATGTCTCACGCTCCAGGACACTGCCCTTGTGGCGGTAGAGGTGGGATCCCTCGCTGAGTCTGAGAGAAAAACCAACCCTGGAGGGAAAATAGATTAATAATAAGAAGAAGATTAAATAATGCTCAAACTTTTCAACTATTCACACGGACACGTTAAGTAAAGAGCTGCTCAAAATATATGTCTATCCCTTAGTTCCATTTCTGGATACGGGATCGGCATGTTTCTACGGCCGGACGCCCTTCCTGATACCAACCTCAGTTGAGGAGCTAATGGAGATGAAATGTATTTTGGTGAATGAAATTGAGTAAAGAGGTGGGAGGAATGAGTACGATCTGTCCCAGCATTTGCCTGGAAGTGAAAATATAAAAACGATTCTCAGGACAGCCGACGGTGGGGTTCGAACCCACGCTTTACAGCGCGGCCACTCAGCCTACATTCACCTACGTATATAAATAAAATGATAATTTTCTCTGTACGCTAGGATTAGGTGTACAAAATTCCAAAACTTAACCTTAAGAAAATGTTTAGATTAAAATATCTTTAAGAGATAATAATTCTATAATGTTAGTGCCAAAAGGCCCATTGTTAGCGCCAGCCAGAGCTGCGTTCCTTCTTCGTAAATAGGCACCTCAACTGTTCTGAAGTGAGTCTTTCTTGTCGCCTCGCATCAGCTTCAAGACAGGGCGTCAAGTGATCCACGGACATCATGGACCCACACGGGTAACCGTACTCGGTCTTCAATTAAAGACCTTGTTGCCCTTTTGGCATTGGTCAAGTTTCAGAACGTAGGAAACTTTCCAACTTCAGAATCTTCTTCGACCTTCCAGCAATCCTTGCTATTCTTCTATCCAACTCCTTATTCAGCCTTTTCCTTTTCACTTTTCCTAAATTCAAGCCTGTCCTCAGAAACTTATGATTATATTTCTCAGCTTCAGTTTTTAGGTACTTGGTAAGGTCGTTCACTCGGGAGTATGGTCTTCCAATCCGACTATTCAGTTTATGATTCCATCCTTCTTACGATGTCGCCAGTAGCAGTTCCATAATTCAGGTGGCACTTCAGGATTTTGTAGCCAATGGTCCATGAGGTAGTCAAAGAATTCGACGAGCTTTTCTTCTTCTGGTACTTGCCCGTGGATATATAGCCAGTCTTCAACACGTTTTCTGGCTTGAGAAAGGGCAGCACACATTCGTACACAGTCCGACGTCTTCATTTTCCTTGTATAGTGTAGTCATACCAATATGCAGAACCCTTCTCCAGAGACACTGCGTAAAGTGAAAAAGAAATGAAAAACCCACACCCGACGCTATTAACGGAGGAAAATACCTCGTTTAAGGCTGAGATAGTCGATATTTCAACATGAGTATATACCGTCTCAGGCTGCTAAGAAGGTAATTCTCGTAGAAGCAATCGTAGCATTCGTAAATAAGTTTCTTTATGTCAGGAAGAAGAGCAAAGACGACTGGTGCAATGTTTGTTTCATCTTCTGTGCTTCCAAGGTGGACATGTATGGAATATATTTGATTAAAATGACTACTGCAGTTTTTGAATGTTTCATCCATAAAGAAAGACTGTTCACTTCTCAAAATCTCTTTTCCTTGGTCTCCACCGAACACCAACAACCTATCTTTTGCACTATCATCGGCCAGGATAAATTCTACCTGTCAGACATTTTTAAGATTTCCTCATGAAGAACAACCTCCTCGGAACCCCTTGGTTCTTTTTGTACCTCTTGAGTATCTTTCCTCTCGGGTATAAAAGCTGGCATATTTTTCGACCAGATTGTCTTATCGATTGTCCAGTCTACTGAGTGTGTGCTAATAGAGGAGGTGGGGGTCTCGCCTATTATCAAGTTGTCCAGCTGATTAAGGTAATGCAAATTGGGAGGTTCGTCTCCTTGACTGTTTTTGAAGGAGCCGCGGCGCTCAGGGAGTGTATTATTAGGGAGCTCAAAGCTCACAGTTGTTAATTAATTGTTATTCGATTTTCTAAAATTGTTATCCAATGATCTTTGGTACCTTAATTTTAACGTTTTAACTATGTGGAAGCCTCTGAGAGCTAGCTGGAGGGGAAGGTTCCCAATATTTAATTATGTAACCTTAAATTTCCAAAAATGTAAATTTCTGTTTCTAATGTAAATTTCAAACTAGTTGAAAAGAACTTAGCCGAAATTAGGGAATAGAAAGTGCGATACCCTGTCGTGTCCCTCTCAAGTTGATTTTGAGGTGACTGAATTTGTAACCGTTTCATATTTCTGTAACTTAACTTTCCTCCAATTAGGCACCCCATTAACATAGGATTAGCTTCTGTTATTTCGGGCCGGAAGCCCAAATAGGGTTTTAATCTTTAATTGCGAATTTCAAGGAGTGTAAGTGTCCGCCTCCACTTCATTTTGATTTTTGGGCCAGTAACGTTAACCTGTTGTTTTTTTCTCTCGCAAAGGCCCGGTAGACTGGGTATTCGATACCCCTGTGAAATTCTATTTCATTCTGTGTAAATATGTTAGACTGTTGAACATCTAAGGGCAGTAAATACTGTTTGAATTGTAAATGTAGGTTATGCCTTTGATAGGCCTGGACATGTTGTTGAAAATGTAAAGACGCTCCAGGTGTTAATGTAAATGTTGAAGGATGCCTTTGGAAGGCAGTAATGGTGTAATGTTCGGAGAATAGTCTCCTAGACTCCTAGATAATCTTGTGGAGCAAAAGGTGCTCTTGAAACATTGTATATTTTGAATACTCTGTAAAGAAATTGGGAGGTTCGTCTCCTTGACTGTTTCTGAATGAGCGCGGCGTTCAGGGAGTGTGTTATTAGGGATCTCAAAGCTCACAGTTGTTAATTAATTGTTATTCCATTTTCTAAAATTGTTATCCAATCTTATGGTCTTTAGTACCTGAATTTTGTAAATTCTTATTTTAAAAAAATATACCTTAGAGAGAAATATAACCATAATTTTAAAGTTTTAAATCAATCTTTTGGTTGCCCTTTCGTGACACATTCGTGCCCATACTGTACCATTCTGTTTAATCATGGGAATGGATATTTAACGCAGTAAATAATATTGCGCAATATGGCGCCGCTTGCGAGGGCGTGATGCTATACAGAGCGCGGGAATTCGGAAGGTAATTCCCTATGCAGGGTGTGGCTGTGTACGAGTGAGAAAGGATATATGTGCAAGAGAGAAAGAGAGATAAGATTTTGTTATGGGAAGTCCCAGCGCCACCCTAACAATATTTTAAGCGGGAACACACAGGTTCGCCACACCACGGGAATTGAGCCATAATTCTCATATTTGGAGGTTTCCCAGGATAGCAAAAGGATGGGAATTATCACTAGAATTTAACGAAGCTAAAGGTACGTCAAAGTCTATTAACATATAATTAAATCAATAAATACGTAGCAAGCCGAACCACCGTGGGACGATCTTTAGTGGCCACATTCCAGACTCAAGTTGTTTCTCGGGGCATTCCCTAGCATCGTTTGGTGTGGTGCCTCCTATAAGAGCTAAGAGATGAGGAGGGGGGCATTCATTCAACGATCACATTGCTGCTCGTGCGCGTCGCGTCTGCCTAGATTGCGCCAGAAACCTTTTGTTCAGAACAAAGACTGTGAGTAATTAGTGCAGTGCGCTAACTTTGATTCAGTGGATCATTGATCTATAAAGTTACATGTGCTAGATTCATAGGTGTGACAATATTTAGATACTTATCAGCGAGGTCACGTGTGGTTAATTCATTGGCAACAAAAGAACGCTGTACTGATAGACTTCAATAAGAAGCGGTAAGGGCGAAGCTCGCGAGGTGCAGAGGAAGTGCGGACAATAGGCTAAGGAAGTCTATATTCATTTTCTGATAGACCTGTGAATCCGAATTAGGCGGGCATGAAAACACGATAAGTGACTAGATAGGTTCGAGGGCTGAAAGCAGATAGTGACAAAGTGCACAAGCTAGCGAGTATACGGTTATACGAGAATAGAGGACAAAGGGTTGTAATGTTTCAGAGGGTTAGAACTGTATGCTAGCTCCAACCTTAAATAAAAGTCCAGAATGATGTGTTGTAATTAAAGTAGGCATCTCATTGTAGTAAGAGGCCGAGACGTGTTCCAAGGGACGAGAAGTGCAAGATCTTCAGAACGTGGCTTCGAGAAGACGCTACCTTGAACGAGTCATCCCTAAAGAAGACGGCACCATGGACCAGCTGTACGTGGAAACCGGACTCCAAGGATCGACCCTGGACGAGACCACTACCATGATGGGCTAAACCATTATAGCCTACCCAGAGAGAGAGAGAGAGAGAGAGAGAGAGAGAGGAGGAGGTCATCATAATGAGATAAGTGAACCATAGTCCTAGGCATGCAATAGAATTGGGGAGTTACGCAGAAATGGAAGGATTAAACTTTAAATATTAACATAGGATTTGAGTGTAGCCTATCAGGCTGCGTATTAAGGTTGTTTTGATGTATTTATAGTGTAAGGGTAGATAGATTTTCTTTTTCTCTATATGTAAGGCAGACAATGATGTAACTTGATAACGCGGCAAGATGTAGTGTGCCTACTTGGTATGAGCTGTTTGAGAGTGATAGACCAGATATTTTTCTTTGTGTCGATCGTTGGATACGTTTTCCCTTGTATGTTGGACTACTTAGAGTAATTATCATTTCATTTCTCTGGGGAAGGGCAGACATATCTGGCGTAATGTAGGTGTGCATGCTGACTGTATTTTATTATATGCATGGCTCTATCTATGCAACTTTGATTACTATAATCTAACGTAAGCGGAGACGTTAACACTATTTGGTTCGGTGCTACTCTGCCAAACACGGGCTTGAACCTCTGACCCCAAGGTCACTGTATACTCGTGGTATATTGACCGCGACGATTTTACGGGGTCGTATTGTTGAATACCGGTACTTTATATAATGTAATTGAGACCCGCGGTGGTCTGTTAATGAAGTCAGATACGTAGGGTGAGACGTGTTTTCCTCACTTATTTTTGTGACCATTCCTTCGCTATTTGTAGAAGTATAAAAGCCCCTTTGTGAAAAGAGCTCTGCGAGCGCGAGATGTAGGGTACGAGGCCACAGGCAGTAGTTTGTGTACAATTCTTTTGTGATGGGGGCGAGGCGCATGGCGAGATAGTAGAGGTCAACGTACGGCCTGCACTGGGGTAGGTGCAGCCATCTTTAAATCGCCCGGGTGAAGGACATTCTTCCTTTGGCAGAGAGGCGTTTGGGGGCAGAGTCGCTTCATTTATTTGATTTTTACCTCTCTTTCTTTTCTTTTTGTTGTTTCGCATTCTTATTGATGCGTATTATACTTATGTTATCTTGGCACTATGTAATTGGTAATGATAGTCCATCTGTTGATACAGTTTTTGCTTGGTGGACATGAGTTCACGTCTATGTATATATGTAGAATATGGCTGTAGAGTAGCTTATCTGAGACATTTTCGACACTTGTTGTGCTGCTATTTATGTGTGTATAAGTTTCCCAAAAGGGGAGTGAACTTTCAATAGTAGCTCTATTTCTGCGGAGTATCCCTAATTCTACCATCATGTCCTTTTATGTCGTAGGCATAGTGGTGCTGTTCCATGTAGGGGACACAACCATTCTTTCCCTGGTTCACAGATCTACAACTTCAGCACAACATCATCACGCAAATTGTATTTTCTTGGTTATCTTTTAAAATTGTACACGTGAGCCCTTGAGGCACTTATTTTGGCACTACAGGTGCAATTATTGTAAATATCCAAATTTTCGAATATACAGACTTATGCTCAAAATTCATATCGTAGCGAAAGTGTTTCTCATTTAGTAGTTTACTGTGGTTGTATTGTTCCCCATAATCCTCTCGTCATAAGAACCCTATAGTCGACCTTTTCTGCCGACTGCAGCCGAGCTGGTGCCCGTATGTAATAACAGGTGAGCAGGTAAGTATGATCCTGCAGTGTCGTTGTGCCCTGTAGGGTACAATACCTTCTTTCACCTCTGTGATCCACAAAAACACGGTAACAACAACTATAGACTAATATTGCCTCAAAAACGTTCAAGAGAGAGGGGACGAGTTGGGCGAATCGCTGAGCCTACACGATTATTTGGAGTACGCCCTAATTAGCAATCCCGCAGCTGCATGGGCATTGGAAAACCCTGATAGGCTACTGATAATTTTACAGTGATCGTAAATAGGACACGAACTTGTCTTTCTTCACATCTTTTTTTTTTCTTCTGTAACTGGAGTGATCGCAAACGGGACACATTTTGCTGTGATCGCAAATGGGACACAACCGCGAGCAACCGTCCGGTTATCTCTTCATAATCTGACGTAACCTGCCTGCTGGCAGTAGTGCCCCTGTGAAAATCAGTTAGTAGACATCCCATTCATCACTTGTGCATGCAGGACATTTATAAGTACAGTAGAATGTACGGTGCTCGCGAGCCGCCTGGTATATCTAAGAGATGTCGGATAATCGAGGTTTTCTTTGATATTAAGGGTGCAATGAAATATGTATAGTGATGGGAGAGTCATAAGAGCACGTTCTTGAAACGTAGACCTGCATGAGTCCCTATTAGCCTTTCCTTTTATGCATCTTATTGCCTTCTTTTGCCAGGTAAACACATCTTGTGCGTCTGTCGAATTTCCACATAATATGGTACCATATGATAAATGTGAATGGAAGAAAGCATAGTATGCACACAACACCTGATTACTACTAACTCTTTCAGTCTTCGAAATAAAAATAACCCTCTAGACAGTCTTTTACAGAGAACATTCGTGTGTGAGTATGCCAGGTTAACTTAGAATCAAAATGTATTCCCAATAATTTGACAGAACTATGTTCATTCTCATCTAAAGTTGATTTAAGTAAAAATAAATCACTTCTTTTTCGTTTCTCTTTAATGTAAAAAAAAAAAGTGGGGATATTGTGAAAGTGCTGCGTGTGAGTGTGGTGCTGAGAAGCAGACATTGTTTCATGTTGTTGAGAGCTGTCCACTGTCGTTACGGGCTCTGCATGAATTGACACCAAGTGCAGTGGACTGGTTGTCGAAGCTGGACATTCTAGTTTAATTATTTCTATATTTTAACATTATGCTTGTAAATGCCATACGATAATAATAATAATAATAATAATAATAATAATAATAATAATAATAATAATAATATACCGAGCTCGATAGCTGCAGTCGCTTAAGTGCGGCCAGTACCCATTATTCGGGAGATAGTAGGTTTGAACCCCACTGTCGGCAGCCCTGAAAATGGTTTTCCGTGGTTTCCCATTTTCTCACCATGCAAATGCTGGGGCTGTACCTTAATTAAGGCCACGCCGCTTCCTTCCCACTCCCAGCCCTTTCCTGTCCCATCGTCGCCGTAAGACCTATCTGTGTCGGTGCGATGTAAAACAACTAGCAAAAAAAATAGTTACCGAGTTTTCGTGGATCACAGAGGGCGGGAATGGGTCTATCTACGATAGTCAAAGATGAATTTAAAATTTTAAAATAAAGGTTATATTTCTTTTCAGATCTTAAATTTTAACGAAACTCTTCACTTGGTGAAAGAACAAGATTTCAGGTACAGAGCAGTTTTGGTACAAAACAGAAAAAGCAAGAATTGGTTATTTACAATCGCTAATGTGGCGTTTAGTTAGATAGACAAGGAGAGATAACACCGAAAATACAATTTTCAAGAGCACCTTGCTCCAACGGTTACAAGTTACGGCCTTCAAAAGGCACCACACAAAGAAATATTACATTTACCAGGAAAGTGCTTACATGCTCTACAAATTCTACCAAGGAGACTGTGCTCCCAACCCTTACAGCCTGACTGTATTAGAGATTAGAGCGTCTTTGCTCAATAAAATTACATTTCTAGGCCTCTCTAGGCACACCCTACAATTTACAACACCATATCGTTTGCAATTTCAGATTACACAGGGGTATCGAGTACGGTACCCATTCTACCGGGTCTCGTATGAGTTGCGCCATGTTAAAATCAGTAAAATTTGCGCCGTGGACATTAATCATTCTAGGAACTAGGGGTCTTGTTTGTGAATTCCACAGGGAATGAAACAACGCTGATAGAATGAACTAATGCGACGGAAAACTGTAAATTTCAGTTATTGTTAAGATTAAAAAAGCTTCTTCATGACGCTGATGGAACGTAGGCTTCCCATCACTGCTCCGGGGGTTAAATTTACAATCACTTTAGACAGCGTTTATGCTGGACAAAGCTGGCGTTCAAAACATTATTTCTGATTTCTGCATATTTATATCAGCATCACTGTTTGAAACAATTTCATTTGTCATTTATTAATTTTTTATACCCAGGGGAATGCGACAAGCCTTGCCAGGGCACACAATTTCCTTTTTTGGCAGTAGCTATGGCTCATTCTTGAGCCCTATCACTTCATAAGGGGTGCATGTCGGGGAAACGTAGGGTGAGACAGTTGTTATTTTTCTGTTTTCACTGGTCATTCCTTATTCAACAAATTCGCTACATTTCATTTGCCATCCATTAATCTTTGTCCGCAAAAGCACGTCAGATCTCGCATTCGGCAGTATTTTCTTCCTTTAGCGGTATTTCATTCTCCATTCATTCTATTCCCGACCCTGTCAGTTAGCTACAAACAGGCTGTGGATATTCTTCATAAGACTGAAAGACTGATTACATGTTTCCACACTTGGTTTGTAAATTAAGTCAAACTACGTAGTTATACACATTTCATCCACTGATATAAATACGATGCAGGTTTTCTAAATGTGCAAGAAACCAACATTGATAGAGTGAATACCGAGCGCAATAGCTGCAGGCGCTTAAGTGCGGCCAGTATCCAGTATTCGGGAGATAGTAGGTTCGAACCCCACTGTCGGCAGCCCTGAAAATGGTTTTCCATCGTTCCCCATTTTCACACCAGGCGAATGCTGAGGCTGTACCTCAATTAAGGCCACGGCCGCTTCCTTACCACTCCTAGCCCTTTCCTGTCCCATCGTCGCCGTAAGACCTATCTGTGTCGGTGCGACGTAAAACAACTAGCAAAAAGAAAAGATAGAGTGAATAATATTTTTTATATATTAATTTCAAAATCTCAGTACTACAGATATTCACAGACATTCCTTGAACTTGGAAATAACCCCCTGCAGTGCAGCGCAGGTATCAGATGCTTAATCCTCTACTGCATGAATTATTTTTCATTTCCGTTTGGTGAAGAAAAATTCAAGCTTTAATGTTCAACATACGCTCAGTGGTTTAGATATACCAGCAATTCTTAACTGGGCCTAATAGCTTAACACTCGTATGTGATGTGGATTGCCATATTGGAATATATATGCTATTTTCCACGATTTTACGCTAAGCTTTTTAACATTCAAAGACCGAACATTACTGCCTACTGGCCATGGCTACGTATTGCAGGGCGCAAGTAGGGATGGCAGTTTTTTAAAAAATACCGATATATCGATATTTCGATATATTGAAAACTTATTTTCGATAATCGATATTTATTGCACATAATATATCGGTATATTCAAGCGATATCGATATATCGTAACTCAAGTGTAACTACAATATCATCACCAGATCTCAATGCATATATATCAATATTGGTTTATTCTGCCTGTGCACGCGACTGGTTGGTTGAGTATATCTTGCTACTGGAATTCGCGGTTTAATTATCCATGGAAATTATCCATCAACGGCTGCTAATTTCAGACGACCACTAGCCTGCACGGTTGCTAGGGTTATACTTCCATAACACAAATTTTCATTCACCCGCAGCCACAAGACAGCAGTCGAGGCATAGATCCTGAATAAATAGCTTTTTTAGAGTGAAAGAAGTAGTGTCAGTAATGCTTGATGTTCATATAAACCTCGTAAATTAGTAGAAATGGCTGAAAATAGTTAAGAATATGATGCAGCATCTACCGTGCAAGTATTTATGGTTTTATCATTGCATTGATAGGATAAACAAGGAAGAGGAAAGGAAGCGGCCGTGGCCTTAAGTTAGGTACCATTCCGGCATTCGACTGGAGGAGAAGTGGGAAACCACGGAAAACCACTTCGAGGATGGCTGAGGTGGGAATCGAACCCACATCTACTCATTTGACCTCCCGAGGCTGAGTGGACCCCGTTCCAGCCCTCGTGCCACTTTTGAAATTTCGTGGCAGAGCCGGGAATCGAACCCGGGCCTCCGGGGGTGGCAGCTAACCACACTAACCACTACACTACAGAGGTCTTACCACGCTTACGTCTCTTGGTTAACTGTTTTGTTGAAACATTCAAATTTACGTGCAAACCAGATTCAGAATGACATAAAATCAAATGAAATTTTCCAATCATTTAGTAATACATAGAAGCAGATTCGAACAAATCAAAACATTGTTGATGGCTTCAAGCATGCTGCACATTTTAACGGACTTAAATTCTTAGCTGCCGCCTTACCTTATAAAGTAAGGAATCAATCAAATTCGGAATTATATACAAACAAATTAAAATTTTTAATCATTCAGTATTATGTACAGATAGATACAAACAAATTAAATATTTCTTGATGGCTTCAAACAAGTTGCATATTGTTAATAGATCCCCGATTTATAGAACTTCAATATAATTTCAAATCCTTGTATTTTGGAAAAGAAATAATTTTATATCGAGATATATCGCTATTTTGTTTTGATAGGATAATATCGGCATGTCGATATCGAATGAAATATCGATATTTATTATATCGGAACGTCCCTAGGTGTTATCGATGCCTACGAGATAAGTAAAGGCCTCAGCATGCACGGTCTCTTCAAGTACTAAATTGACAAAGTAGCAGCAGTTCAAATATCGCCGCTGGATGTGAGGTTTTCCCTCCATTCCTCAGTACGATTCCAATTGGCATTACGATAATAACTTGCACATAAAAGCACATTACAAATATGAAACATTGCGTTTTGAGTAGGAAAGTGATATTTCTATGACGTTTAATGAAGAAAAATAAATGTATCACCGAGTAATTCAAGATGAGCTCATACAAATCAGGTAGTATAATTGCAACCGGAAAGTACACAGCCTAATAAAAATGAAAATACTTCATAGTATATTTTAAAACACTGCAGTATTCACAGAGCCTTCGTCGGTGAATGCAGAGTGGGTCTCGGCCCACAAATGGCCACGGCTGGTCCGTGGTCCAACAGCTCTGCACTCCGACCGGCCAACCGAGCAGAGGAAGGGTGGCTCTTCGTCTCTGTATTCGGGAGACTGGACAGGGCTGGACCTCACGGCTGGTCTCCACTGTCGGTTTTCCTGAGAATGGTTTTACGTGGTTTTCCATTCTCCTGCAATAAGGCAAATGCTGGGAGGGTTCCTAGTATAGGCCACGGCCGCCAACCCCCTCACCATCTCCGAGCATCGCCTTCGCCGTAACAGATCTCCTGGCCTCACAGACGGCGTCACCATCTAAGAGGCCCGCCTCCTCCTTCAGGGGAGGAATTAAAACATTTTAGTATTAGTACGTAACCTAGTCTTGCCATGCAAATACCCTGAAAAAAGTGTTGGCATTGATTGCGACTAGTTTTAGTAGAAATGCTAAAACACGTGCTTTCAAAATGTTCGCTACATACTACAGACTTCGAGGAAGGTTGCCACATGCTATTTTTCTCGTCACCGCGACATGACGTAATTAAGACCCATTTTTCTCGTAGTTCCCCATTTGCTCGTGGAAATAAATGCCACTACCTTTCTGAAGTTTACTTTTGCAGAATGGTGCACAGCAGTAAACCATTGTTTATCACGCGCAATAAACATCTTGTGAATAGAATGTTTACAATAAATACTCTCTCGGCTCTTGTATATTTATCAATATGCACAAAACATTTTCTTAATGTAAATCCACAGCCTGTTTAGAGTCATTTGACCGGGTCAGCAATGGAACGATTTAGCCCCATCTAGCGGCGAGAATAGGAAATTTCCCGGCTGCCGAAGCCTGTCGCATTCCTCTGGGGCAATGATTAATGACTGACAAATGAAATGATATTTGAGAGTGTTGCTGTAATGAAAGATGGCAGGGAAAACCGGAGTACCCGGAGAAAAACCGGTCCAGCACAAATCTCATATGGAGTGACCGGGTTTTGAACCACGAAACCCAGCGGTGAGAAGTTGGCGCGCTGCCACCTGACTCGCGGAGGCTTCTATTTTCATAACTTTACGTTTAAATATAAACCATATACTCATCACAAGCTGAATACACAAATCAACGCCTTTTATAATGAATTTTAAGGCTTATCTCACCTAAACTTACCTTTTTCCTTCACAGTTTCCATATAGTCTGTGTTGTTAAATGGTGGAGGGCTAACACGAAGTCTAGCGGTGACTCTGGAACTAGAACGTATTTCGCGCTGTGTAAACTGCCATGCGGAGGCAACTGTGTTACATATTCCACCGTTTGTATTCGAATTATAGTCCGGCCTACCAGAGGCTCAGAGCAAGGTATTGATTAGATTGGATATTTCCAGGTTGCAATTCCACCTTCACTAGCACCATCTCTTGCAGAATTATCGGCGTTCTCTAGTGCGGATGTTGTTAATGAAAATAATAATTCAAAGAAAAACGATATATTCATGGAAAAACCGATATATTATTCGATAAATCGAATCAAAATTTCGATATCGATATATCGATAAATCGAAAGGAAAATATCGGTATTTCATAAAAACCGATAAATCGTTGCCATCCCTAGGCGCAAGTATACTTGCACGACCGTAGGTCGGTAATGTCTTTGACGTTGAGCCAGAGGTACTCCTGAAGCCTGTGGTAATATGATGGGGAGGGCCCACGTAAAATAAACGGTGGTTGGTTCGCGTGGATGTTGACGGGGTGGAAGGAGTACCTTTGGTTGTAGGGCTGTTTTGTCTTATGTTATGTGTAAAAAAAAAACAAGGCATCACTGAGATATGTGTTTAATTGATTGTACTGTTGAAGGTGTGTCGTAAAACTACCTCTGTCTATAATATTTGTCCATTTACACAGGTGAAAAGTTATTTGTTGCCTAATGGCAACAGTATGCAGTAAACTAAATTTCGTGTGGCTATTACTAGCCGAGTGCAGCCCTTGTAAGGCAGACCCTCCGACGAGGGTGGGCGGCATCTGCCATGTGTAGGTAACTGCGTGTTATTGTGGTGGATGATAGTGTTATGTGTGGTGTGTGAATTGGGCAAAAGTTCAGAACAGGTTACATTTTCTAGCGCTACGCATCCAGGCGCGATTGCACTGTCATTTGTTTGTCTCTCGCTCGCTTCTCGCGAAGGACTTGATCGTGCGGTGGACAGTGCTGCCAACTGTTCATATATAGAACTAGTCCTAGTGGAGCGGCGCTACGTTTGAATTTACGAACCTCGAAGCCATTGGTCTGGATTGGTTAGGTCATTGGGCTGGATCAAGCAAAGGGGGTCTGGGGGCGTAAGCCCCCAGGTTAGAAGCCGCGAAGCGGCCCTAGGCCTCTAGTATCCCGCGTGACAAAGCCATTGGTCTGGATTGGTTAGACCATTGGTCAGTGACAAAGCCATTGGTCTGGACTGGTTAGACCATTGGTCTGGATCAAGAAAAGGGGGTCTGGGGGCGTAAGCCCCCAGGTTAGAAGCCGCGAAGCGGCCTTAGGCCTCTAGTATCCCGCGTGACAAAGCCATTGGTCTGGATTGGTTAGGCCATTGGTCAGTGACAAAGCCAATGGTGACGTCAGCCCGCCAATGACTGTCGATTATTTTGTCACTAACTCCGTTGTTATTGTTATGGCTTCGTGCGGTGGATGTGTCGTTAGTATTCGTGCTTTTGCGTGCAATTATTACGAGAAATTTAGTGATTTACTCGAATTTTATCAGCAGCACGACTTGCTTTCTAGGGAGAGAGTGTGTGAGAAGTGTGGTCGTGACGTTAAATTGTCTGTACTTACGAGAAACAATCAGATAGTTTTCAGCTGTCGTCGGAAGAACGAAGAGGGTGCCAAGTGCCCTTGGCACGTGAGTGCGCGTAAAAATACGTACTTTTCTGAGTCGAAGTTATCCCTGTTTGAAATCGGTTACTTCTGTGTTCTGTGGTGCATACTGCCTAAACCTCTGGGCCCGACTATCAAGTTGGAGTTAGGTTTTTCCCAAGCTACTTTCGTAGATTGGTGTAACTTTTGTAGAGAAGTTTGTGTGGCGTGGGTGGACGCTAATAAAAAAAAATTGGTGGTCCTGACGTTGTAATAGAGATAGACGAAAGCAAATTCGGGAAATCGAAGTACAATAGAGGAAGGCGTACGGAAGGACAGTGGTTATTTGGAGGTGTAGAGAGAGAGAACCACAAAAACTTTTTTGTTGCTCCTGTCGAGAGAAGGGATAAGGAGACATTACTCGCAGTAATTAAAGAGTGGGTGTTGCCAGGTACTATAATCATTTCGGACTGTTGGAAGTCCTACGACTGTCTGGAACACGAAGGATTCGTGCACCTTCGTGTCAACCATTCAATTCAATTCATTGATAGCAGGAGAAGTGGTCATGTGAACAGGGGTAATAGGAGGGTGATGCCAAGGAATAGACCGCCGGTACACACGCAAAATATCGAGAACAGGTGGAGGCACCTCAAGCACGGGTCGTACTCCATTCCTGGCTTCGGGAGAAGGAAAGCGCGCTTTGCCGGCTACTTGGCAGAGTTCTTGTTTAAGACGAACTTCCCTGCTGAGACGAGGGTGCACGAGTTTTTTAAAGCTGCAAGCGTGCTGTACCCACCCCTACATTAAGGTGAGTTAAATAGAATTCTTTCTTTACAGATTGCATTCACCTGTGTATTTATTGTGCAGTTGTGTATTTCTTGTGCGCGGGTTGGTAACGGAATTCACTTACTTCATTGCTAAGAGTGACGTCATATCCCACAGTGTCTCACCCAATGGAAATGCTGGTACGTAATTAGGCGATGTACAATGGCGCGTGATAACTTCTATTAGGTTATAAAAGCAAAACTACTTCTGGGGGACGGCGGGTGGGTTCTTAACTGTCGCAGTGAACACATCGCTCCTCCACAAGGTATTCTACTTAACATTTCCAACATATTGCATCCTTAGAATGCTATAAATGTAATGTAACCCTTACTGAATTTCTACCGTGAATTGCAGGAATGTTGGGGACAGCACAAACACCCAGCCCCCGGGCCATTGGAATTAACCAATTAAGGTTAAAATCCCCGACCCGGCCGGGAATCGAACCCGGGACCCTCTGAACTGAAGGCCAGTACGCTGACCATTCAGCCAACGAGTCGGACACAGTATGCAGTAGAGGGTTAAGACACCTGTCAAACCACTTCTACTCCCGGTGGGGAATCTCCACGGCGCAAATTTTACTCGGCGCAACTTTTACTCAGCGCAACTCATACAGAACCTTCTAACGGGCCTTCGTGGATAATAACAGGTTCCATTACTGGCCCAAAAATCAAAATGTATAGAGGCGAACACTTGCGCTCCTCGAAATCAGAAATTAAAAACCCTACTTGGGTTTGTGGCCTGATGACGCAGAGGCTAATCCCACACTACTGAGGTGACTAGAAGAACAAGTTAATTTACGGTGTACAAGAGAAAAACAGTTACAAAATCATAGTCACCTCAAGATTAATTGAAAGGGAAATCGAGAGGGTAACGCAGTTAACTACCTTTGACTTACTTGAACAATTACATGAGCAGAAATAAAGGTTTACATTTTAGAAAATTTACGGTTATATTACTAAAGATAGGGAACCTTTCCCTCCGGTTGGCTTGCGGAGATAACTACTGAGTTAGAAAATGGTGGCCATTACCTTAGCTGATGTTCTGCCTGCCGATGAATGAGGCCCCCGCCTCCTGTCTTAGCACACACACTCAATAACGCGACTATCAGTAAGACAAGTTAACTCGAAAAAGTGACAGCTTTTATACCCGAGAGGAAGCTTCGAGAAGGCTCTGGACTAAATCCGAACACACCCTCTCACTTTCATTGGACAGACAAAAAGTTACAAAAAGCCTATGATTGGCTGAAAAATAAATACATAAAATTTGTGAATGCCCAGACTCCAAAGCTGGCGGGATGAGAAGGAAGTGTGGGCCGATGACTTTCGATGTTAGGCCCCTTTAAACAACAAGCATCATCATCATCATCATCATCATCACCATCATCGAGAATGAAGTGTTGCAAACCCTGAAGTATGAAAAATAAGGGAATTCAATTCAGTTCAGAAAACCTATAAACACAAAACTTCTTTAAATTTCTAGTTATTTCACTTTGCACCAGAGTGCATGACGTCAGTTCTTTATTAGATACATCTATGGAGAAAAATCCAAATTTCTTGAAATAGTTGTTGTAACCAGTGATACACCAAAACAAAACAAAGAAATCCAGTCAGTTTAGGAAACTTTAAAATAACATATTACTCTATCATTTTAGTAGTACCATCTTTTGATAAACATCCCAACTTCTTGTACTAGATCTTTCAATTTTTATATGATAGATAGCGTTCTTCAAGGCGCTTCATTTAAATGCATGGGGTTGAGGAGTACCTCCCAGTACAATAATAATAATAATAATAATAATAATAATAATAATAATAATAATAATAATAATAATCATGCAACCAATTGGATGATTTCTGCATCAATCAATACTGATCTGCATTTAGGGCAGTCACCCAGGTGGCAGATTCCCTATCTGTTGTTTTCCTAGCCTTTTCTTAAATGATTTCAAAGCAATTGGAAATTTATTGAACATCTCCCTTGGTAAGTTATTCCGATCCCTAACTCCCTTTCCTATAAATGAATACTTGTCCCAGTTTGTCCTCTTGAATTACAACTTTATCTTCATGTTTTGATCTTTCCTACTTTTAAATACACCACTCAAACTTTTCCGTCTACTAATGTCATTCCACGCCATCTCTCCGCTGACAGCGCGGAACATACCACATAGTTGATCAGCTTGTCTTCTTTCTGCCAGTTCTTCCCAGCCCAAACTTTGCAACTTTTTGTAACGCTACTCTTTTGTCAGAAATCACCTAGAACAAATCGAGCTGATTTTCTTTGGATTTTTTCCAGTTCTTGAATCAGGTAATCCTGGTGAGGGTCCATTACAATGGAACCAAACTCTAGTTGGGGTCTTACCAGAGACTTATATGCACTCTCCTTTACATCCTTACTACAACCCCTAAACACCCTCATAACCATGTGCAGAGATTTATACCCTTTATTTACAATCCCATTTATGTGATTACCCCAATGAAGATCTTTCCTTATATTAACACCTAGATACTTACAATGATCCCCAAAAGGAACTTTCACCCCATCAACGCAGAAATTAAAACTGAGAGGACTTTTCCTATTTGTGAAACTCACAGCCTGACTTTTAACCCTGTTTTTCAACATATCATTGCCTGCTGTCTATCTCACAACATTATCGAGGTCACGTTGCAGTTGCTCACAATCCTGTAACTTATTTATTACTGTATACAGAATAATATAATGCACAAAAAGCCTTACCTCTGATTCCACTTGTTTACTCATATCATTTATATATCTAAGAAAATATATAGGTCCAATAATACTGCCTTGAGGAATTCCCCTCTTAATTATTTCAGGGTCAGATAAAGCTTCGCCTACTCTAATTCTCTGAGATCTATTTTCTAGAAATGTAGCAAACCATTCAGTCACTATTTTGTCTAGTCGAATTGCACTCATTTTCGCCAGTAGTCTCCCATGATCCATCCTATCAAATGCTTTAGACAGGTCAATCGCGATACAGTCCATTTGACCTCCTGAATCCAAGATATCTGCTATATCTTGCTGGAATCCTACAAGTTGAGCTTCAGTGGAATAACCTTTCCTAAATCGAACTGCCTTCTGTCGAACCAGATATTAATTTCGCAAACATGTCTAATATAATCAGAAAGAATGCCTTCCCAAAGCTTACATACAACGCATGTCAAACTTACTGGCCTGTAATTTTCAGCTTTATGTCTATCACCCTTTCCTTCATACATAGGGGCTGCTATAGCAACTCTCCATTCATTTCGTATAGTTCCTTCAAGCAAACAATAATCAAATAAGTACTTCAGATATGGTACTATATCCCAACCCATTATCTTTAGTATATCGCCAGAAATCTTACCAATTCCAGCCACTTTTCTAGTTTTCAACTTTAGTATCTTATTGTAAATGTCATTGTTATCATATGTAAAGTTTAATACTTCTTTAGCATTAGTCTTCTCCTCTATCTGGACATTATCCTTGTAACCAGCAATCTTTACATACTGCTGACTGAATACTTCTGCCTTTGGAGATCCTCACATACACACTCCCCTTGTTCATTAATGATTCCTGGAATGCCCTTCTTGGAACCTGTTTCTGCCTTAAAATAGCTATATATACTCTTCCATTTTTCACTAAAATTTGCATGACTGCCAATTACGCTTGCCATCATGTTATCCTTAGCTGCCTTCTTTGCTAGATTCAATTTCCTAGTAAGTTCCTTCATTTTCTCCTTACTTCCACAGCCATTTCTAACTCTATTTCTTTCCAGTCTGCACCTCCTTCTTAGTCTCTTTATTTCTCTGTTATAATAAGGTGGGTCTTTACCATTCCTTACCACCTTTAAAGGAACAAACCTCTTTTCACATTCCTCAACAATTGTTTTAAACCCATCCCAGAGTCTGTTTACATTTTTATTTACCGTTTTTCACCTATCATAGTTACTTTTTAGAAACTGCCTCACGCCTGCTTTATCAGCCATATGGTACTGCCTAACAGTCCTACCTTTAAGACCTTCCTTTTTATCACATTTATTTTTAACTACGACAAAAACAGCTTCATGATCGCTAATACCATCTATCACTTCAGTTTCTCTATAGAGCTCATCTGGTTTTACCAGCACCACATTCAGGATATGTTTCCCTCTAGTTGGTTCCATCACTTTCTGAATCAGCTGTCCTTCCCATATTAACTTATTTTCCATTTGTTGATCATGCTTCCCGTCGTTCGCATTACCTCCCCAATTGACATTTGGTAAATTCAGATCTCCCGCTACAATCACATTCCTATCCATGTTGTTTCCTGCATAGCCGATTATCTTATAAAATAATTCTGAATCTGTGTCAGCACTACCCTTTCCCAGTCTGTACACTCCAAAGATATCAAATTGCCTATTATCTTTAGAAATGAGCCTTACACCTAGAATTTCATGTGTGTCATCTTTAACTTTTTCGTAGCTTACACATTCTTCTTTCACCAGAATGAATACTCCCCCTCCCACCATTCCTATCCTATCTCTACAATTCACATTCCAGTTCTGTGAGAAAATTTCTGTATCCATTATATCATTTCTCAGCCATGATTCAACTCCTATTACAATATCTGGTAAATATATATCTATTAAATTACTCAATTCTATTCCTTTCTTTCCAATACTTCTACAGTTCAACACTAACCTTTTTTATGTCATTCCTACTTGATTTCCAGTTCCTTGTTCCCGTATCACCACTCCCTAGGCCACCCCGTTTCCCTGAACGTACCTCCCTATTACCCTTCCAAACAAATTTCCTAACTTACACGTTTAGCTGAAAGCATCCGTATCTCCTATCCATCTCTAACCTTTTTTATTTTCCACATTTGTTAATTCCTTGCCACTTGTTATGACAGTGACCTGCAGGGTAAATTACTTACAATATCATTTATATACACGAGGAATAGGAAAGGTCCTATAACAGAACTCTGAACTACGCCTGCTACAGATTTTTGGTTTTCAACTTTTACCATTTCAACGATTTACACTTGCGCAGAGAAAAATGAACAGAACAAAAATTGTTCTGATAAATTGCATAGCCATATATGGCTAGGTTGCATGAACAGTTTTAAGAAAAATAATGGATAGGAATTGCACTGTCAGATACATGGCCATCGATATTCGTTGAACGTATCAAAGTTTGCATTTATATTCTGTGTCAGCAACCACCTTATTTAAACTTTAAATGGGACATTCTACGTAAGAATGAATCACACACAAATATATTACGCATAGAATAGAAATACATTTTGTTAAAATTATAAAATCAATTTTATTGTCACAATGTAAAATATGTTAGATTTATTGAGAATATTGCATTTGGTTTAAGTCTTCTGAGATCTGTGTGACACCTCATAGTTTAAAACAACAGTAGATTGGACTACTTTTTAAACATAAACAGATTTCCTTCAAATACAAATTGAGAGGAAAGCACTCACAAAACCTTTGAGTGTTGTGTGGCTGGGCGAGTACCACCCCGCTCCCTCAGAAGCGTGGCGACCAACCAGTGCACTACGAAGATGCATAACAACGAGATTCTGAAGGTGAGAGGGGGAGATAATGGGTTGATTTTAAATTATATGTATTATTATGATTTTTTTTTTACGAGGGAGTGTGGAAAATCTTTCATGAGACATTTGTGAAGGGTCCGCACTCCATAAGTGTGTGGGATTCTTACCCACTAAAAACCACACACCCATTTCGCACGATGTGCACCTCTGCCCCAGAATCGCTCTCGCGATCGTGCTTTTACCCAGTCAGGCTTCTTCTTTCTTCGTTTATCCGTTACTGATGTTCATGAGGATCCAAATCACTTTCTCTCGTAGGATACTTTCTGGATACGCAGCTATCGGATCCCAACATTCCTGGTTCCGTAACATCAGTGCAACAATAGATTCTGGTTTCAGTTCTCCTTGCTCAACTTCTAAACATCTTCTTCGTGTAGACCAATGCTCACGTACAAAGAAAGGTGTGAAGTAAAGTGTTCTGAGCTTGGTAAATTCATGAAGCAAGATTCTACCCTACTTGCACATAGTCCAAGTGATGATCTTTCCTCTAACGGGTTAGGGACCAACGGTTAATTGTATAGTCCTACAGCCTGAGCACAAAGAGGGCCATGACTCAGAATATGTCCGAGATGCTCACTCCCATTCCATAGCAACTGGTATCCCGACTCTCAAGACCACTTACTAGGCCACTCAGCCGCTGCCCATGGTTCACGAACTAGGATGTGATTACAGTAACCCACACTATGAATAATAATAATAATAATAATAATAATAATAATAATAATAATAATAATAATAATAATAATAATAATAATAATAATAATAATAATAATAATAATAATAATAATAATAAGGTTTATTGCGATTCACAACATAACAGTTGCAATAGGCAAAGTCAAATGCAATACATAAGTTACAGTTTAAAAAATATAAATACATCTAGATGTCATTAAACAGAATCCCACATATAAAGGATTTATATACACTCAAAAGTAAAATTGAAGCTTATCATGACACTTTGGGCTATTTGTTTATAAATAGTAACCATGGAGCTCATTATAACTACCAGTGTTACCTACCTATTAGGAAAGTGCTAACTTTAATATTCGTCCCTTGACAATAGCGTTATGTTTTCTTCGATAGTGATTAAAAACTGTTTAATATCAGCCATCTTTGAGATATGTTTTGAAGTTACTTAAGGGCATACCTTTCCATTAGGTAGGTAGCTTATTGAATAATTTAATTCAAAAAGTTTCTTGTGTCTGTTTCAACCTAACGTGAGGTAAATCTAAATCATTCCTTCTCCGTGTATCGTATGAATGTACGTTTCTACGAGATGTCAGATCATCGAGATTTTCTTCGATATTAAGGACGCTTTTTTTTCTTTTTTTTGCAAGTTGCTTTACGTCACACCAACAAAGATAGGTCTTATGGCGACGATGGGACAGGAAAGGGCTAGGAATGGGAAGTAAGTGGCCGTGGCCTTAATTAAGGTACAGCCCCAGCATTTTCCTGGCGTGAAAATGAGAAACCACGGAAAACCATCTTCAGGGCTGCCGACAGTGGGGTTCGAACACACTATCTTCCGAATACTGGATACTGGACGCACTTAAGCGACTGCAGCTATCTAGCTCGGTATATTAAGGATGCAATGAAATACGTATAGTGATGGGAGAGTCATAACAGCAAGTTCTTGCAACGTAGGCCTGCATGACTCCCTAGTGACCTTTCATTTTATACATCTTATTGCCTTCTTCCGCCACTTACACACATCTTGTGCGCCTGTCGAATGTACACATAATGTGGTACCGTATGATAAATGAGAATGGAAAAAAGCATTGGATGCACACATCTGATTACTACTAACTGACTCCTTCAGTCTTCGAAGTAAAACGACCCGCTAGATAGTCTTTTACATAACTTTCGCGTGTGAGTATACCAGGTTAATTTAGAATCCAAACATATTCCCAATAATTTGACAGAACTATGTTCATTCTCATATGAAGTTAATTTAATTAGGTGAAAATAAATAACTTCTTTTTTGTTACTACTGTATTTGAAAAACGTTTATTAGCCTGCACCAATTGGCTGATTTCTGTAGCATCTCTAACCCTTTATTTTCCACATTTGTTAAATCCTTGCCACTTGTTATGATAGTGATATCATCTGCATAGAGTGCTGACCTTCAGGGTAAATTACAATATCATTTATATGCACGAGGAAGAGAAAATGTTCTATAACAGAACCCTGAACTACGCCTGTTTCTACTTTGAGTGCTACAGATTTGTGTTGTTTTCAACTTGTACGATTTCAATGATTTGCACGTGTCCAGAAAAAATGAGCACAACGGAAATTGTTCCGAGAGTCTGCATATCACTATATGGCTCGGAAGCGTGAACAGTTTTAAGGATGTTAGAACTAGGCCATCGATATTCGTTCAACGTATCATAGTTTGCATCTTTGTTCTGCCAGCAACCATCTTATTTAAACTGTAAATGTGATCTTCTCTGTAAGAATGAATTAAACACAAATTTGTTACGCACAAAATAGAAATACATTTTGTTAGAGGTATAAAATCAATTTTATTGTCACAGTGTAAAGCATGTAAACCAATATTAGATTTATTGAGAATATTACATTTGGTTTAAGTCGTGAAGTACATCGTCAGCATCATTACAATAAATACACAATGGATTGCTCGCTCTGCCTGTTCTGTGTAGACATTTTCTCAAGTATTCGTGGCCTGTCAAGAGATGCGTAAGGTAATAATTAACTTCACCGTGTGCTCGTGCTACTCAGTTCACTAAACATGGTATCAGCATCTTAGTCCATTTCCCTCGTGGATCTTCCTGCCATCTTTGCTGCCATCATTCCATTCGTTTGCCGTAAGCCAGCTTCTGTAATTCTTAAAGCTGATCTTCGCTGTACTGCAGTTATCCTCCGTCGGTATTTTTCATGATGATGATGATGATGATGATGATGATGATTTTTAAAGTGGCCTAACAACTAGGTCATCAGCCCCAAATAAATAGATAGACCCTTCTAAACTGTTCGCCCTTGGAGCTCTGTACCGATTGTATAAAGTAGTACCTCAGTTATTTATTCTGGGCTGTGTGAGTCCTGCACATCAGGCACCACCTTAGCCGAGAAGAACCCTGTAAAAGGGCTCGTAACTGAACTCAGTACCACCCATACAACAGCCAGACACTCTAACCGATTAATTTATTCTCCCTTACCCAATAATAACCTGCAGGATGAAATTTGTTACATAATGACATTCGTACATTACTTCCGGCAAAACCCAGCACCCTCACATCCACCCATACATTCTCAACCTCCCACACTCCCACACACCCACACACCCACACACATATCCACCCACCCACCCACACACATACACACACACAAATATATGCCACTATGCAGTAAATACTATAAATAATTTTAATTGCAATTGGATGTAAATCTAATCGGCTTTTATTTGCATTTTACTGTTAAGTATAATTTTTCTTATCATACTACACTGACTGACAGTGACAATGCAACACCAAGGAGGAGTGGTTCGAAAGGGATGAAAGTTGGGGAAAAAACAGAGACGGCACGGACGAATAATTGATGTTTATTTCAAACCGATATTCAGGTTACACAATGCGCACGGCATCGACTCAGTAGGATGTAGGACCACCGCGAGCGGCGATGCACGCAGAAACACGTCGAGGTACAGAGTCAATAAGAGTGCGGATGGTGTCCTGAGGGATGGTTCTGCATTCTCTGTCAACCATTTGCCACAGTTGGTCGTCCGTACGAGGCTGGGGCAGAGTTTGAAAACGGCGTCCAATGAGATCCCACACGTGTTCGATTGGTGAGAGATCCGGAGAGTACGCTGGCCACGGAAGCATCTGTACACCTCGTAGAGCCTGTTGGGAGATGCGAGCAGTGTGTGGGCGGGCATTATCCTGCTGAAACAGAGCATTGGGCAGCCCCTGAAGGTACGGGAGTGCCACCGGCCGCAGCACATGCTGCACGTAGCGGTGGGCATTTAACGTGCCTTGAATACGCACTAGAGGTGACGTGGAATCATACGCAATAGCGCCCCAAACCATGATGCCGCGTTGTCTAGCGGTAGGGCGCTCCACAGTTACTGCCGGATTTGACCTTTCTCCACGCCGACGCCACACTCGTCTGCGGTGACTATCACTGACAGAACAGAAGCGTGACTCATCAGAGAACACGACGTTCCACCATTCCCACATCCAAGTCGCTCTAGCCCGGCACCATGCCAGGCGTGCACGTCTATGCTGTGGAGTCAATGGTAGTCTTCTGAGCGGACGCCGGGAGTGCAGGCCTCCTTCAACCAATCGACGGGAAATTGTTCTGGTCGATATTGGAACAGCCAGGGTGTCTTGCACATGCTGAAGAATGGCGGTTGACGTGGCGTGCGGGGCTGCCACCGCTTGGCGGCGGATGCGCCGATCCTCGCGTGCTGACGTCACTCGGGCTGCGCCTAGATCGCTCGCACGTGCCACATGTCCCTGCGCCAACCATCTTCGCCACAGGCGCTGCACCGTGGACACATCCCTATGGGTATCGGCTACGATTTGACGAAGCGACCAACCTGCCCTTCTCAGCCCGATCACCATACCCCTCGTAAAGTCGTCTGTCTGCTGGAAATGCCTCCGTTGACGGCGGCCTGGCATTCTTAGCTATACACGTGTCCTGTGGCACACGACAACACGTTCTACAATGACTGTAGGCTGAGAAATCACGGTACGAAGTGGGCCATTCGCCAACGCTGTGTCCCATTTATCGTTCGCTACGTGCGCAGCACAGCGGCGCATTTCACATCATGAGCATACCTCAGTGACGTCAGTCTACCCTGCAAATGGCATAAAGTTCTGACCACTCCTTCTTGGTGTTGCATTTGCTCTGTCAGTCAGTGTATTTCTCATAATTATAATCATTCATTATTAATCCCCCACGAAAAACTAAGCAAATTTAATTGGTTCAGAATCTTCATATTCGAACAGTAAGTACGATAACAAAAACAATTGTTTTAAGAATAAGAAATGTTTCCGTGGAAACTAAAACTATTTCCTCCCCAAAGCATTAGGCCTAACATGTGCAATTAAGTAAGCTACTCTGTATTTATATGTTTTTGTTGACATGGTGTTTGTACTTTCAAGTGGAATGAAAAGAGCGGGGATGTGACGTTTCGGTTCAAGAAAATCCTACATATAAAGTTCAGATATGACTGGTAGCTGCCGGCTGAGATGCCAAAGACGATGTTACCCACTTATTCGCCCCTAGAATTTGTAATTAATTGAAACTAAAATATACTGTCTTTTTTTTTTAACTTAACCTGATACAGTAAAACTTGCTTACAGCGGAATCGCAAGGGACCAAGATTTTTTCCGAATTAGACAAGTTTCCGCATTACACAAAACATAGCTTTTTTATTGCCTTAAACACCAATCACCACCATTACACGAAACACGATAGAGTTCTTTTTTTTCTACCGCTTTTCCCACACCTGTGGGGTCGCGGTTGCGAATTGTGTCGCACATGTGGATTTGGCCCTGTTTTAGGCCGGATGCCCTTCCTGACGCCAACTTTATATGGAGGGATGTCATTACTATTGAATGTTTCTGTGGTGGGTGGTTGTGTACTGTGTTCTTCTTCTTCTTCTTATTATTATTATTATGTCCGGCTCCATGGCTAAATGGTTAGCGTGCTGGACTTTGGTTACAGGGGTCCTGGGTTCGATTCCCGGCAAGGTCGGGAATTTTAACCATCATTGATTAACTTCCCTGGTACGGGGGCTGGGTGTATGTGTTGTCTTCATCATCATTTCATCCACATCACGACGCGCAGGTCGCCTACGGGTGTCAAATCAAAAGACCTGCACCTGGCGAGCCGAACCCGTCCTGGGATCTCCCGGGACTAAAAGCCATACGCCATTTCATTATTATTATTATTATTATTATTATTATTATTATTATTAACAAATACATCGCAGGCGGGAAATATCCCAGTGGCAGTTGTTTTTCTTTTCTTTTTTTACATTTTGCTTTACGTCGCACCGACACAGATAGGTCTTATGGCGACGACGGGATAGGAAAGGGATAGAAGTGGGAAGGAATCGGCCGTGGCCTGAATTAAGGTACAGCACCAACATTTTTTGCCTGGTGTGAAAATGGGAAACCACGGAAAACCATCTTCAGGGCTGCCGACAGTCGGATTCGAATCCACTATCTCCTGAATGCAAGCTCACAGCCGCGCGACTCAAACTGCACGGCCACTTGCTTGGTGATTATTGTTTTAAGAGGAAGTACAACTAGGCAACCATCCTCTATATTACACTAACCAGAGAGAAAAAAGAATGGAAGGGACCCGGCACTTCGAAAAATGAAGGTAACGACCAAAGAAAGACAAGGGCCACGAAGGGTGTGAAAATGAAAAACTCCGTAGCCCTCGGAAACCTAATAGTGTCGGGGTCGGAAAAGAACAAGAGTTGACCAAGGAAGGTCGGATAGGATAGATGAAAGTGAGGAGCCCGGCACAAACAAATGGAAGCAATTCGAGGACTCAGCTAAGGGCTCCGTGGTCGCCAGTCCACGCTCCCAAGTTGAGATCACCTGGGGCTCCTTTTAGTCGCCTCTTACGACAGGCAGGGGATACCGTGTTAAACATAATTACCCAACAACAACAAACAACAGGTTTAAGTTTCTGGGAGAATAGCTGGAACCTATTCTAACTTGTATATTCATGATATGCCAGACACTGACTCATTGAAAATCCAGTATGCAGACGACCTAGCGTTAGTCTTCCAGAGTAAAGATCTTATGCACTGTGAGAATGTACTGACAAGTGATGTGACGAAATTGAGTGACTACTTCCATAAATGGAGGCTTCAACCTAACCCAAATAAAACTGAGATTACTGCATTCCATCTAAATAATAAGGAAGCCCATAGGAAGCTACATGTGACCTTCGACGAAGTACCGCATAACTACAATCCAAAATATCTAAGAATCACTCTGGATCGGTCCTTGACATTCAAACAACAGTGCATCACGTTATCTAAGAAACTTGGCTCCAGAGTGAATCTACTCCGCAAGATTGCCGGAAGTAGCTGGGGGTGCGGACGCCAATACCCTACGCTCTGCTGCACTCGCTCATGTGTATTCTGCTGGTGAATACTGTGCTCCTGTAGGGCAAAACAGCATTCACACAACAATGATTGATGTCCAACTTAATGAAGCCATGAAAGTTATCACTGGTACTGTCAGATCTACTCCCATACAGTGGTTACCTGTCTTAGCTAATATTGCCCCGCAAGATCTAAGGAGAAAAGTAGCTAAGGTAAACTTGCTCAAGAAGATCTCATAACAACACTCCCTTGCACGATGCCCTACAAGGGTATCTAGTACCCATACTACTGGGCCTTCGTGAAAAAGAAGAACAGGTTAACGTTAGTAGCCCAAACTCAAAATGTATGGAGACATACACTTGCGCTCCTTGAAAACCAAGTTTTTAAAACCCTACTTGGGCTCGTGGCCCGATGATAAAGGGGCTAATCCCAAGCTACTGAGGTGACTAGAAAGATGGTTAATTAATGCCTTACAGAAAGAGAAACAGTTACAAAATCGCAGTCACCTCAAGATAAACTGAAGGGGAACTCGAGAGGGTAACGCACTCTCTATCCCCGATTTACAGTAAAGAATTTTATGAAGTTTTACATTAGCAAGAAATAGTTTAAATTTTTAAGAAATGGAAGATTACAGAGTTAGAAATTAGAACCTCCCCCTTGGGTAAGACTGCGGAGATAGCTACAGAGATATAAAACTGGTGGCCATTACCTGGGCTGCTGTACTGCCTGCCGAAGAATGCTGCGTATAGTGCTTATGGTTTAATCACGAGTTTATAATGTTTAATTTTGGCCCCCATAAAAGGGATTTCTTGTTGGATGTATCTTTTGTTAGTTGGAAGGCCAGTTGAAGTTTAATTTTCCTGGATTACATTGCTTTGCGTTCCACAGCATTTCAACTAATCCATTCTCCGAGATATTTGAATTCTTTTACTATTTCAAACCTTTGTCCTTGGACTTTGAGGTGTTTATGTGGGTGTTTGTTGTTTGTAATGATTTTGGTTTTCCGAAGGAGATGTGAAGACCTGTTTTAGCTGTTCGTTTCCCTAGTTCAAGTTGCTTCCTTGCTTCCTCCATTGTTTCATCAAACAAGGTCATATCATCTGTAAAAGTAATGCAATTGATTTTAAGGGTCTTCTCTTTGTAACCCAGTCTAATTCCACTCTTCATAGTTTTGTTCCATTCTCTAACTACTTTCTCAAGCGCATACTTGAACAACAACGGTGAGAGCCTAACCCCCTGTCGTACTCCCATTCTTATTTCGAAGAGCCGGGTTGAGTGGCTCAGACGGTTGAGGCGCTGGCCTTCCGACCCCAACTTGGCAGGTTCGATCCTGGCTCAGTCCGGTGGTATTTGAAGGTGCTCAAATACGTCAGCCTCGCGTCAGTAGATTTACTGGCACGTAAAAGATCTCCTGCGGGACAAAATTCCGGCACCTCGGCGTCTCCGAAAACCGAAAAAGTAGTTAGTGGGACGTGAAGCCAATAACATTATTATTATTACTTATTTCGAAGGAATCTGATAGTTTACCCATGAATTACACTTTCGAAAACGTATTTCCGATAGTCGCTTTTATGATATTAGTTGTTTGTTTTATGCAAACAAATTTCCTCCAGGGCTGATAACAGGGATTCTCTATCAGTCGAATCATATGCCTTTTTGAAATCAATGAAGGAGATTACGTACGTCTTTGCCCTTGATTTTTGGTATGCCATAATATTTTTGAAGTTTAGTATTTGTTCGGAGCATGACCTACCCTTTCTATAACCTCCGTGGTATTCCCCAAATTGTGGATCCAATTGTGGCTCTGCCCTGTTTAAAATGACTTTAGAAAGAATGTTGTATGTTACATCCAGCAATGATATTCCTCTATAATTATTTGGGTCTGATTTCAAGCCTTTCTTGTGAATAGGGTGAATGGTAGCTGTTTTCCACTCTATGGGTATTTCTTCTTCTTTCCAGATTTTATCGAAAACACATTGAAGGGATGTAATTGCCTTTTCGTCAGCTTTTTTCTACAATTCGGCCACTATTTGGTTTTCTCCAGACGCTTTGCTGTTTCTTAGTTCTGAAAGGATCTTCCGTAATTATTCAGTTGTCGGTGGTTCTGAATCTGGTCTTTTAAACGTTATTTGGGATTGATTAACATTTTTCTAGGATTGGTTCACATTTCAAGAGTTTCTCAAAGTATTCTGCTAGTATCTTGCAATTTTCTGTGTTATTGTAAAGAATGGCCTCATTTACATCCCGAAACTGGAGGGTGGGTGCTTTCTATCTTCATAAATTTTGTTTGAAATTTCCGTAGAAACTTCTCGGGTTGCTTTTGGTAAACTCTTCATCAATGTGGAGGAGAGTTTTGTTTTCATGTGCCTTCTTAACCATTTTCATATTTTTATCTACCAGTTTCCTAATTGTAATGAAATTTAGTCTGCTTTCTTCTGTTTGCTGTGATTGGAGGAGAGTTTTGTTTTCATGTGCCTTCTTAACCCTTTTTATATTTTTATCTACCAGTTTCCTAATTGTAATGGAATTTAGTCTGCTTTCCTCTTGTTTTCTGTGATTGTCAATTTTTCCATTCTTGTTTTCTTGTTTCAACGTGTGTATCACAGTCTAGCTATAACCAGGCATGCTTTATAACTTTTATTTGACGTGCTGTCTGTTTAGCTTTACTAAGTAGGTTTTCCTCTATGTTCTTCCAACTTTGGGTCTGTGATGTTTTTATTATTATTATTATTATTATTATTATTATTATTATTATTAGTAATAGTGATACACCCGGCAACGACCCTAATGACCCTAAGAACTTTCGACCGATCTCCCTTTTGTGTCACATCTACAAGATCTTTGAAAGAATGCTTCTTAATCGTCTTGCACCATCTGTGGAGCCTTTGTTAATCCCAGAGCAAGCTGGTTTTAAGCCAGGCATGAACTGTACTGCACAAGTAATAAACCTAACACAGTATATAGAAGATGGTTTTCAATCCCGAAAAGTCACAGGAGTAGCGTTTGTAGACCTTTCTTGTGCCTATGACACCGTACAACATCAAATCATGTTACAAAAACTGTACAGCCTTACAAAGGATTTCAAGCTTACCAGAATTGTTGCTGCCCTTTTACAGAACCGACGATTCTTTGTTGAATTTCAGGGTCAGCGAAGTGGATGGAGAACACAAAAATATGGTCTTCCTCAAGGAAGTGTGCTAGCTCCCTTACTTTTCAATATATATACCAACGACCAGCCACATCCACCTCATACTAAAAGCTTCCTATACGTTGATGATCTGGCCTTGGCTACTCAGAGTGAATGCTTTGAAAGAGTAGGAAACAATCTCACTTCAGCATTGGATATTTTGTTTCACTACTATGAGACCAATAATCTCAAACCAAATCCATCAAAAACTCAAGTATGTGCTTTCCATCTGAAGAACAAACAAATATCAAGGAAGCTGCAAGTGAATTGGAAGGACAAAGTCCTAGAGCATAATTACACACCGAAATACTTGGGTGTTACTTTGGATCGTTCTCTAACTTACAGGGAGCACTGTTCAAACATCAAGGCAAAGGCCTCCTCTCGGAACTCCCTGCTCCGTAAAGTGACAGGTTCAAAGTGGGGCGCTCACCCTCATACGATAAGGACAACAGCCTTAGCACTTTGCTACTCGGCAGGGGAGTATGCTAGTCCCGTTTGGTATAAATCTACACATGCCAGAAAGGTCGATGTCGCCCTGAATGAAACATGCAGACATATTACAGGATGTCTGAAACCAACACCAACAGACAAACTGTACTCCCTTGCAGGAATAGCGCCTCCTGAGATCAGACGCGAAATAGCTGCAAATGTGGAGAGGTTAAGGGCTTCTACCAGCTCAGCCCACCCCCTACATGGACACAAACTACCACCCACTCGATTGACGTCCAGGAACAGTTTATGCACTCATCATCCCCCGAGAGTGCAGATGCAAGGAAGACCAGACTTCCACTCTGGAATCAGAAGATCCCTTTTCATCCAGAACGCTTGCAATTGGAGGAAAAGCTTCCCCCTGGTCATGAAGAAACCTGGACTACATGGAAGGCACTGAACAGACTAAGAGCAGACGTTGGAAGATCAAAGGACAATATGAAGAAATGGGGCCTCTTGAATGGGGATCAGACCCTATGTGAATGCGGCGTGGTACAAACAACAAGGCACCTTATTAATTGCCCTCTATGCCCTGTTAAATGCACAGAACTTGATCTGCCACAGGCCAGTATCGGTGCTGTTAACGTGGCCAAATTCTAGGCCGATATTTTGTAAATAACTGTTTAATTTTATGTAATATAGTAATTTCATATATTTTATCTCATTTGCAATCTGTGGTCTGTATTGTGCTACTGACACGAATACATACATAAATACATTATTATTATTATTATTATTATTATTATTATTATTATTATTATTAACGCCGGCCCCGTGGTGTAGGGGTAGCGTGCCTGCCTCTTACCCGGAGGCCCCCGGTTCGATTCCCGGCCAGGTCAGGGATTTTTAACTGGACCTGAGGGCTGGTTCGAGGTCCACTCAGCCTACGTGATTAGAATTGAGGAACTATCTGACGGTGAGGTAGCGGCCCCGGTCTAGGAAGCCAAGAATAACGGCCGAGAGGATTCGTCGTGCTGACCACACGACACCTCGTAATCTGCAGGCCTTCGGGCTGAGCAACGGTCGCTTGGTAGGCCAAGGCCCTTCAAGGGCTGTAGTGCCATGGGGTTTGGTTTATTATTATTATTATTATTATTATTATTATTATTATTATTATTATTATTATTATTATTATTATTATTATTATTAAGCTGAGAAAAGAAGCTTACTAACTCACAAAGTCATGAAGGAAGATAATGACCAGAAGGTGAGTGGGATTGGCAATCATAATGATAGAAATAGATCACATCAGACGTCAATCCTCTTTAACACTATAAGCCAACCTCAATAGTCAATAGTATCAAAATATGCCACTTACGCAGGAAATGAAATATACATACAATGTAAGGAAGAAAGCCATACACAGCAACCAAAATGGTTGAAGGAAACTCAGATGCTAAGGAGGGATTTTCTAGGGTTCAAAGGAAAATATCTTTCGATTTATGGAGCTATATTCTACCTGTTGAATACACTGTTTAATAAATCTATGTGTATGGGTACGTAACTAAGTTCATCATTTGATCTTCAGAGCTTGGTCTTGATGTTCTCTTCAGCATGAAGTGGCTTCAAACTCTCGGTGTCGGGATCCCCCTGTAGCCGGTAAAAACTGTACACGACTACCACGCTGTAGAGGGTGGGCACTGCAAAAGAACAGTAAACATTTAATAGGGGAAGGTGGGATACACAGTGTAACATTTTGAATTGCTCGCCAATGACAAAATTCGTGAACTTATTCCTGCTTTTGTTCCAATCGGCAACTATTACTTTTTTCAGGACTATAATAAGTGACCAGGCGCGCCAACTTCGTGTAATTACCGTATTTACGCGAATAATCCCCACATAGTGTTCTGAAAAATTTGACGCACGTAATTGGGTGCGGGTTTAATTTGCTTCAATGTTGGCATTTAACTTTTTTTAAAATGAGCCTTCCTAAAGTTAGGATGCGGGGATTATTCGGTGGCGGGGATTATTCGCGTAAATACGGTGTTTTTTGTGGGTGGGTGCGGGGGGCATGATTAACATGAACGCAGGCATGTGAAATGAACAACTATTAATGCAAACATTCCTAGATAATAACAATATTCACAAACAAACAGAAAAAAATTGAACAACAATAGAGCTTGTTTCTGAAAATACATTTTTGAACGAGTCTTTATGTACGAAGTTTTCAATAATATTTATAAGTAAACAGGAAAAATAGAACTTGGTTCACAAATACAAGTAAAATGTTTGAAGGAATGTTTTATGTACGAAGCTATCAAACATTATCACAAGTAAAAAATAGAACTTGCATTATAAATAAATTTTCTGAAAACATGTCCTATAACTGTATACTGTTCATTTCGTGGTAATAGTTCTACCACCAGCTGTACTGCTTGAACAGTCTACATTGGAAAATGTAGTTCTCTGAAAGCATGCACGCTTCCTAATCCCATTTCTTTATATAAAAACATCTATCACTTTCTCTAGATTTAACGCCTTTAACAGTCTCTGAAGACTACCAAACTCCATGTTTTAACGGGACTTAGCATCTAGGAGGAGAATATTTGGGGGGGGGGGGGGGATGTCACTTTGCCCCCCTAAGATCATCTTTTGTGGGGGGTGGGGTGGGGTGGGGGGAAGAAAACGCTTTGTCCCCTCAAAGTTGGCGCAACTGTAAGTGACTAAGAAATAGTCCATCCACATTATGGCATCCGGCGAGTGTTCACTAACGAGCAAGAAAGTGCCTTAGTGTCCTACCTACTGCAGTGTGTTAAAATGTGTTACGGATTAGGCGCGGTAAAAGTACGGCGATTAGATTTTTAGATGAGACACTTGAATAATGTGAAAGTGCTAGAAAACTGGACAAAGAAGCAAGTGGCTAGGTTTTATTGGCTGTACACGCATGCACAGAAATAGTGTCCCGATATAAACAAAGCACGGCATCCCCCCTCATCCCCCCTCCTCCTCGCTTAACACATTGCTGCAGGTAGAGGACAGGTTGCTACAAGACTGTTGCGACTGAAATGGGCACCGTGCTGGATGTATAGCAATACACAGTGTGCCTTCAACACTACCAGTTCACTCCCTCCCTTCCTTTTCAGTACTGGAGTGGGGCAGTGTTGATTATTTATACAACATTTCTGTGCATGCTTGTACAATTTTAGAGAACGTCATCCCAACAAATATACCGTGTGGGTGGGGACGGTAAAATACATCCACGGTGTTCCATGCCTCTCGTAAGAGGTGACTAAAAGAGAAACCAGGACTCTCAGCTTGGAGCGTGTACTGGCGACTATGGTTTCCCTAGCTTTTTCCACTTATTTGTGCCAGTCTCTTCGCTTTCATCTTTTCCAACTGACTTAACTCCGTCCCCCTCCTTTTTTTCTTACACCGATGGTATTGGAATGGCAAGTTCAATCAATCAATCAATCAATCAATCAATCAATCAATCAATCAATCAATCAATCAATCAATCAATCAATCAATCAATCAATCAATCAATCAATCAATCAATCAATCAATCAATCAATCCTGATCTGCATTTAGGGCAGTCGCGCAGGTGGCCGATTCCCAATCTGTTGCTTTCCTAGCCTTTTTCTTAAATGATTGCAAAGAAATTGGAAATTTATTGAACATTTCCCTTGGTAAGTTATTCCAATCTCTAACTCCCTTCCTATAAACGAACATTTGCCCCAATTTGTCCTCTTGAATTCCAACTTTATCTTCATATTGTGAGCTTTCCTACTTTAAAAGACACCACTCAACCTTATTCGTCTACTGATGTCATTCCACGCCATCTTTCCTCTGACAGCTCGGAACATACCACTTGGTCGAGCAGCTCGTCTCCTTTCTCCCAAGTCTTCCCAGCCCAAACTTTGCAACATTTTTGTAACGCTTCTCTTTTGTCGGAAATCACCCAGAACAAATCGAGCTGCTTTTCTTTGGAATTTTTCCAGGTCTAGAATCAAGTGATCCTGGTGAGGGTCCCATACACTGGAACCATACTCTAGTTGGGGTCTTACCAGAGACTTATATGTCCTCTCCTTTACATCCTTACTACAACCAATAAATACCCTCATAACCATGTGCAGAGATCTGTGCCCTTTATTTACAATCATATTTACGTGATTACCCCAATGAAGATCTTTCCTTATATTAAGACCCTGGTACTTACAATGACCCCCAAAGGGAACTTTCACCCCATCAACGCAGTAATTAATACTGAGAGCACTTTTCCTATTTGTGAAAGTCACTACCTGACTTTTATCCCCGTTTATTATCATACAGTTGCCTACTGTCCATCTCACAACATTATCGAGGTCGTTTTGCAGTTGCCAACCCACGCTCCTAAGTTCAGAGCCCCTTTTAGTCGCCTCTTACGACGGTCAGGGGATACCGTGGGTGTTATTCTACCGCCCCCACCCACAGGGGGTCATACTGAGCATTCGGACAGGCAGATACTTCTATAGTATCACAATTACCAAGCCCTCCCTGCTGTCTCTTTCTTCTTAGAACTAATAGCATGTTAGAGTTATGAAGATTAGAGTCAATCGTCACGCGGGGGCTGCGGGCTCCCTCCTCCCGCGACAAAACTACTTTCGCTGTGTGATTGCTGCCTTGGAGACGGATTATTTTGGATCGAGTAGGGTCTCTCAGTCGCCTTGACAAAGAACACTGCAATGTATTCGAAACGTCGGCAAACTGTACACTATGTACAGAAAACAACAACACGGTTCAACCCGGAAGTGTAAATGACCAATATCTTGTTTATAATATGTCTGTAATCTCTCTGTTTTCGATATCAAGTCTTCATCTGACAATTCAGCTAACACATTTGGGAGAAAAACAAGTGAACTTATTAACGCCATGATCAAGGGACAAGAATCGTTTTACGAAATTTTGGTCCCCTAAGGGGCACGTACCCCCCTCCCCCGCCTTCATCTTATGATTTTGCGGTCCATGCATCCGGGTCTAGTTCACTCCACGTGTTTGCTAAGACCGGAATGAGCAGTCATGTTCTTCCTGGATGTGGTCAGAGACTTGTCTGTAAACAGATAAGAAAGAACAGAAGTGCCAACGTGGTATCAAACATTATCTAGACTAGTTTTTTCAACCTCTATCCCATGGTTTCACAAGCATTTTATCGTCTCTGAGGCCCCCTGAATATTTAGCATGCATGTCCAAAGACCCGTTAGCCAAAGAACAACTAAAAAACAGAATTTTGTAATGATACGATATTCGATTTTATTCGTGTAATTTAGGACTAAGATTTACTTTCTTTGAAAGTTTAACTTCATTTACATAAGGATATTTTATGCATCTACATAAATTATACAACAACGTGCCACTTGGCTAATAATTACAACAGTCTGGATCTGGAAACTTACCTGAAAAAATCACTTGTTGCGGTTGTTGGACAAATGGTGCTGTTTTCCAAAGACCAAGCGTTTTACAAGCGTAGTCGCTCGAACCGACGATCATCCTCTACATTAGCTCTGTTTCTGTACTTCGTTTGATTTGTGTGAGAGCATAAAAGGTAAACTCGCACAAGTATGTTGCTATGAAAGACATTAAATGCAGTATTTCCTTTCTAGAAGTAGTAGGGTATTGGGGATGTCATGGGCACACAAGTCGATCAGATTCGTGGAGTTGTGATACATTCATGGAACTTCCTGGAGCTGAAGATACTGGGAAGACTTGGGAGAAAGGAGACGAGCTGCTCGACTAAGTGGTATGTTCCGAGCTGTCAGTGGAGAGATGGCGTGGAATGACATTAGTAAACGAATTAGTTTGAGTGGTGTCCTTAAAAGTACGAAAGATCACAATATGAAAATAAAGTTGGAATTCAAGAGGACAAATTGGGGCAAATATTCGTTTATAGGAATGGGTGTTAGGGATTGGAATAACTTACCAAGGGAAATTTTCAATAAATTTCCAATTTCTTTGCAATCAATTTAGAAAGGGCTAGGAAAACAGCAGATAGGGAATCTGGGACCTGGGCGACTGCCCTAAATGCAAATCAGTAATGATTGATTGATTGATTGATTGATTGATTGATTGATTGATTGATTGATTGATTGATTGATTGATTGATTGATTGATTGATTGATCAGAGGTTCACAGATCTGCCTGCTTGATAGGGGTTTTATTGCCTGACGAAGAAGCCGACACCTCGTTCATCTCTACACGTATCGGTTAAAGGATTTTCTGAGCGGGTCCAAACTCGTATAACTCGTATTCACGCTGTGAGTTGGCAATGCTGAACTTACCTTCAGTATTTGATGCTGATCTTACCAGCAGTCATTATTGAGATGACTATTGCGGCAAAGCCTGGAGGAGATTCTGGTCCAAACTCGTGTAACCCTCGTCAAACATTGAGATTAATCTTCACTTGAAGAGTTGTCAATGTTGATCTTATGTCTGTTGCTCACGGTAAAATTTTCATTCAAATTTACTCTACAATAATTTAATTTTATAAAATTTCTGTTATTCACGGTCAAATTCAAATTTTATAAAAGCCTCGATAAAACTTTTAATAAAATAGGACATGTTCTATTCCGTAAAATCAATTGTGCGAAGCGAACCAATTAGCGCAGCTGACATGATGATTCTGGCGCTACGACGTGAGAAGATTGTGAAGGTCATTCGCAAACACACGACCGACTTGATGCGTCGCTGGAGCGCAGCGAGGGATCCAGTCGGCCGTGGTAAACATAAACAAACAGTTCTAAAATTGCAGAATTCAGGTGGACTAAGGAAGCTGTTAGTGTATGTATGAGGCTAAAACGCCAATGTATCACAACATAAATGCAAGAAGAGAGGCAGAAACCTTAATCGCCGAATTTGTGTCACAAGTTCGGCCGTACACAAGCCAGGGCGATGTGAAGGCGAATATAAACGGGGTTCGAACTCAGTTATTGGCAGTACATACTCATCTTAATTCAGAATTTAGTTCATAGATGGATATCCTGATTCTTCCACGGAATTTATAAAATAATTTTACCGTGAACAACACTACTTGTATTCGCCATATTTTTATTAAATTAGTTGTACAACAAATTTTACGAAACATTTTACCGTGAGCAACGAGCGTTACCTGCAGTCTTTAGTGAGATGATTATGGTGGAAAAGCCTGGGAGAGATTTTGGTCCACACTCGTGTAACCCTCGTCAAACATTGAAATTAAACTTCACTTGGTGAGTTGTCAATGCTGATCTTACCTGCAGTCAAGAGTGAGATGATTATGGCGGTGAAACCTGGAGGAGACTCGGGTCCAGCCAGGCGAACGTTGAAGGCTACGGTTGCCACGTAAATACTAAACGCTACTGACAGCAGAACAAGGATCGAGTTCCAGATGATCCACGGCAGCAGAATTTGGCGATTCTTCTAAATAAAACATAATAAAGATATTAGTGTTTAAGAACTGTTCAGTAAGGAGCATAGACTACAAGAAAATACACTGGGATTTGCTTAATTATAATTATTTGAAACAGAGGATAACATTCAACTCTCATTACCACAAGCACTTCTCGTTCATTTTAGAATAGGTATTATTATTATTATTATTATTATTACTATTTTTATTTTACACAGATCTTTTTTACGTACTGTTATGTATTTCAGTATTCAGTCTCTGTGAATTAATTAAGCGCCCCCAAAATCCTCAGTTTGTGACTAGCCCTGTGGCTTCGTTTAGTTCTATACATCTCATCATTACATTATTAAATACAGGGCGAGCTGGCCGTGCGGTTAAGGGCGCGTAGCCGTGAGCTTGCATCCGGGGGACCGTGGGCTCGGACGCCACCGTCGGCAGCCTTGAAGATGGTTTTCCGTGGTTTCCCATTTTCACACCAGACAAATGCTGGGGTTGTACCTTAATTAATTTTTGGTTTGTACAGAATCAGAGGTAAACTACGGCACATAAAAAAGAGCTCAGCATTGAAGTGTAAGTCAAACTGGAGGAGAAAATAGGCAAATAATTTTTAAGGGTTCGAGGGACGAGGGATGCATTTAATTGCATTTAAGATTTTTTTTTCCAGGCAATAAAGGCTAGAAAACCGACGCAACAAATAATTACTGTAGATGACTTCACTAGATAAGTGAGCTGCCGGCGGTTCACAGAGTGAGGGACTACACGAGGATTGTACCAGAGCAACACAGAAGAAGGAAAATGAAGGAAGGCAACGAAGCGATGGCTCTTCCTGCCATTGTACTTCCTCCCTACAAATGTATTTATGAAAAAGAAAGTGTTACCGGTATATAGTTATTTTAATAACTCACGGTCAAGAATGCCTCATTCTTTTTATCTGTCTTTCATAATACCTTACAAAGTACAGTATAATATCCCGCAATCAAGAGGAATTATGGGTGTGTCAGGGGGGTGTGTTCACTCCTTGTAGATCCGTAAGAGCAATGCTGTTTTCTTAACGAGGAATGACCTAAGTATACATTAAACCCTCGATCTAAAGGAATATTAGGGGCCAAGGGTTGTCTGTAAAATCCCAAGAGAGCAGGTAAAATTTAGACCCCATGTAATAAAAATTACGTGGCTGTGTGAACTGCGGGTAATCTGAGAGAAGTTTCTGAATTACAACAGTGAGCTGAGTTCCTTTAAAATAACATTTGTCGTGCGATTAGCACTTGTCTTTCGTACAGTTCATGAAGCATGTGGCGGCACCTGGGACAATGAACCCCTGTAAATCTCTTTAGTGCATTAAAAAAATGTAGCTTAGTTTCCTCAGCTTCTTGTCTTGAATTTGAATACTGAATTTCACAAATTTATGTACCGGCGTTTTCCCGTGATGGTGTTGAGCTAAGCCGTTCGATATGGCAACCCTGTTGTCATAAGAGCAATACAGTTTTCTTAACATGGAATGAGCTATACGTATAAATACTTTCCTTTTTAATATGATGAAAACGAATTTAATTCTCCATACTAATTTCTTTGGCAAAAGTAATTTAACTCTTAAGAAAAATTTGTAGTAGAACATTACACGAAAGGTAACGATTAAGAAACAATTTTCGAAAGGCATCTCTTAGAAATTCTAGAATATGTCGATATAAGTCTATAATCATGATAAAGCGTATATTTATTCTGTGTATGAGCTAGTTCGCATAGACAAAGAGACAGATAAGATAAAAGGAAAAAGAGAGAAAAATGTTTTAAAGAATAAAATGAGGAGCTGGCGGTCCTCGAACGCGAGACGTCCGATTCGAAGTCAGTTCACTTGGAAGAACTAGAGCACCAGGACCATCCCATCATGTACCACGCTGGAGCGCGCTCCATTAGGCACGGAGAACAATGCTCTTTACCTGTTCAGGTAAATCACGAGCGCGGCTGTTCGGCGTATTAAGCGACAGAACGCAGCAGCGCATTCTATGTTCGAGAGTGGACAAAACGTGAATTAAGTTCTTGCCCGCGCAGAAACTGACACAGATTGGCCTGGACCATCCTACAAATTGACAGTGACGAAACCAATGGTCTGCTAGACCACCTGGTAGCCACGCTCGATAAGGCCTTAAGTTTAAATGGTCTGATATCGTGGTTAGCTGGTTCGAGTCCCGTTGGTCGAGAAAGATTCACCATCAGAATGTTGGCCGGTGGGGTAGGAGAGGTGGAGGTTTACGATTTCTAATCACTAGATTGCGTGTCAAAAACCTGGATTAATTTCCAAACCTCTCCGCAGTGTTCATATGGAGTGAGGGCATATGACGCTGTGGATTATTATTTGTCGTCGGATAGAGACGTTAAGCCTTGAGCAGACCGCTTGGTATTATTCGATAGGAGTAGACTATGTGCTGACACCAGGTTTCACCATTTCCCTACCTCTTTATCACCATCCTACATTCAGACCTGCAGCTCGCCCCAAGGGCGTCAAATAGAAAGACCTGCATCAGGAGAGCCGAACATGTCCTCGGACACTCCCAGCACTAAAAGTTATATGATAAATAAATAAATAAATAAATTGGTCTGCTTTGATTAGGTCCGGCGAGTGACAAGACAACTGGTCTGGATTGGTCTAGAAAGCAAATGGGTCTAGAGGTACATGTCCCCACTCCCCGCCCGCAAGCTAAGCTGTGAAGAGGCGTACAGGCTTCTATAGTCGTAATATTGAAAGATGCGTTCTGACAGTTCTTAGAGTGAGATTCGTTTACTGCCTGCGTGGGAGAAGGGAGTAGGGGAATGGTTGGCATGGAAACGGGGGGCAGACCCACTGCGGTTGCCATGGAGATAAGCCTGCTGGCCGGCTCGTGTTGCTTGGAGTTGCCAAACCTCTCACTTCTGAGTTACGTACAACAGAACACAGCGGTCTGAACGAACGAACAAGTGAGCCGGAAGTGAAGGGAAGGAGAAAGGAATACAGGAACGTGGCAATACTGTGTAAGCAATGCTCCTCCCTCCAGCCCTATCTGTCAAAACGCTTCTTTTAATATTACGGGTATATTATCCCCACTGAGCACATCCACTATCGCCATCCATTCAACAGTTGTTATTGTAGCGTAGTTGGCAATGACATGCATCTACTTAAGTATCTGCATCTGTATTGAATTATGGAAATGACGCCATACTGAAGGATTCGACCAATAACAGCGCACCTTCATCAACCTATTTACCAAAATGTTGTTTTATTATGATTTTCTATATTAAAACAGAGTAAATATTAAGGGCAGGATTGAGGGACCCCAGCAGTGGTTATGCACACTTGTATCTCACTCACATGTAATATGAGGTAAGATTTGCAAGATTCTATATCCTAAGTGTCCGACTCGTTGGCCGAACGGTCAGCGTACTGGCCTTCGGTTCAGAGGATCCCGGGTTCGATTCCCGGCCGGGTCGGGAATTTTAACCTTAATTGGTTAATTTCAATGGCACGGGGGCTGGGTGTATGTGTTGTCTTCATCATCATTTCATCCTCATCACGACGCGCAGGTCGCCTACGGGAGTCAAATAGAAAGACCTGCATCTGGCGAGCCGAACCCGTCCTGGGATATCCCGGCACTAAAAGCCATACGACATTTCATTTTCATATCCTAAGTTGCGAAATAAGTGAAATGAGCGAGCTGGCCGTGCGGTTAGGGTCGCGTGGGTATGAGCTTGCACTCGGGAGATGGTAGATTCGAAATCCACCGTCGGCAGCCCTGAAGATGATTTTCCATGGTTTCCCATTTTCACACCAGCCAAATGCTGGACCGTACTTTAATTCCTTAATTCCTTCCCACCTCTAGCCCTTTCCCCTCCATGCGTCACCTAAAAGGGATGGAACAGTGGTCTAGCTCTATCGTTCATTTTTTATCTCCATCTGCCTCTCAAAGTCTGAACAAAATCGCTGACCCCATAGCTGTGGCTTTTTCTTGTAAGACTAAATCCGTAAGAAAACAAAAACCTATACTCCTCACGGTGTTTCTTCTAAATTGACGTTTTGCAAGACAAAAGAGCATCGCTTCACCTCTGTTGCCAGTGAGCTACTGCCGCGAGAACGGCTGATGCAATACGACCACCGGTACACAGCCCTCGTAAAATGTAATACCGTACTCAGAAAAGCTTATGAGTCGGGATTGGAAACAAATTCACAAAACTACACTTACTAACAATACCCGGCACTAAACAAGGAATACATTATTAAGAATAAAAGGGAATGAGGAAATAAAGGCTGGCACAGGAAGGAGGTTATGGTCTACAAAGGGAACACTCATCTGATCTCAGAGTCACTTTCTTGCCACTAGTCTTTCCTGAACTACACTGAGATATGCTAACCACGCACGAACTATATACCCACTAACCAATACACGGATGTAAATAAAACTACAACTAATTTTATACACTTAACAACTAAATCTGTATTTTACTAACTTATGCTATGCTGAACTGTAAACTATGCTATACTGTACAATGCTGGAGAGATAAAGACTAACATGAAAAACACTAATAACTAAAGAAAAAATGCAAAAGATCATGAACCGTACCGAATAGCATACACACTGAGCGGGACAGGTTAATAACGTGGTATGTAAATATTAGAATTGGCAACTAGGTTTCGAGATCGCACTTTGCCGATATAAGTCGATATAAATGGCAGCCTGGGATTGGTTGGATCACGGCCGACTTGATGCGTCGCTCTAGCAAGGAGCGCAGCGAGGGATCCAGTCGGCCGTGGTTGGATGTCTATGTTTCAGCACATAACTACCAGACAGAGCCAAAGTAGGCCAAAACGTCAATTTAGAAGTAAAGCAGTGTGGAATATAACTTGATAACCAAAGTCGTTACAACTATTAGTATACAAGTGATAAATTGTTGCAAAATACTTACAATTGCCGCTCCTATGACGAGCAGCACGCTGACAATAACCTCGATGATGGCAGCAATAATGATGGAAACGTAGAATGGACCTGCAGGAGCAAACAATGGTTAATGTGTCAATACCAGTGAAAGTAAGGTGGTAGTGGTGGTGAATATTATTTTCAGAGGAGGTGTAACAATAGCCAGAAGAGAAAAGTGGAAGAGTACGACACTTCGAAGAATAAAGATATCGGGAAAAGGCAGGGAAGTCTGGAGATAAAAATTGATATGTCAGCAAATACACTATATAAAATACGTGCCAATTTGCGAGATGTCGCAAGACACTGATTGTTAGCGCACCTAGCGGGACGGCCTTGAAACTAAGTGTAGTAATGCACTATACACTATGAATTGTATCGAAAATGTCAGATTCCAAGTTGTCTTTAATTACAAAGTGGTTACAGGAGTTTCCCCATTTCACATCGGATGGTAAAATTATATTCTGTGACTTTTGCAGCAAAGAGGTGAGAGAAACTTGTTTTATATTTCCCCCTAAAGAGTTATTATCAATTTAGCAAAATAAACGTGGTTGTAAACTGATGCCTATTGAAATACGTAAAATTGAAGCTGCCTGAAAATACTTTATAACCTTTAAACACCTAAAAATTTGAGGTCTAGTAATCACTATTGTATGTTTCTGTTGTGGTTGCAAATGTAGTGTGTCGTCTGAATATGAAGAGAAAAGTGTTGAAACAAACACCCAGTGTCCGAGCCATAAGAATTAATTAGACGCTATTAAAATCCCCGATCCAGCCGGGAATCGAGTCCAGGATCTTCTGAACCGAAGCCTCAACGCTGACCATTCGGCCAGGGATTCGGACAAAACAAAATCATTATTTTGAGTTGCATTATCAGTATTAGCATTCAACTTTCGCAGTAGAACGAAGCAAAAATCATTATTTCTATCAATTTTAACATGCAACTTTTGTAGTTTGTATCTTGCCGCCTGATGTTTAAGGTCGTGCCGCCGGGTGCGCCACTGTCAACATGTCTCTCAATTTAGTACGGGAGAATGTGGAAGTGTCCAGTATTGTATATAGTGTACTTGATTTCAATCATTCTGGTAAAAAAAAAAAGTTCGTTCTGGAAACTGCTAGATGACAATCCAGCAGAGAAAACTACGTCTAACTTTGTTTGCCTTTCTCCCAACTGTCCAGTGTTTCACAGTGAATTCCACTTTCTCCTGTATGATTACATTTAACGTTACAAAACTCTTCTTATATGGGTATCACTCACAGTTACATTAGGAAGAATGAGTATCAAATTTTAAACTGCAATATGGATCGCTATAGCCTAAATTTTGGTACAAAAATATTCATTCCTTTAAATACAATATTTCTTCAAAATAAACTCTATAGTAAAATCAGTTCCTAGTATTTTTGAACATGTATTAAGACTAAATTGAGAAAATTAAGTTAAATGTTAATAGAACTTTACAAAAGAGATGGATTTAATTTTCAAACGAACTCATTTTGTTCAAGAACTATTTAAAATTTCCACCTCTATGGTGTAGTGGTTAGTGTGATTAGCTGCTACCTCAATAGGCCAGAGTTCGATTCCCACCTCAGCCATCCTCGAAGTGGTTTTCCATGGTTTCCCACTTCTTCTCCAGGCAAATGCCAGGATGGTACTGTAGTTATTGATGATGATTATGTACTTGAATAATAGAACAGGGATGGTGTATTAATGTGTTTAATTAACACTCCAACTATCGTGGGGACGAAAGTAAAAACATGAATAATAATCAGAGAGAATAAAGATAATATAAGAAGCACAGAACATCAATATGTAAAAGTCTTCGAAACCCTAACAAAGTTCAAGGAGTTTATAACACATATGTGAGTTTATACACATATATTGATACTAGAGGCCGCCACACACTCCCTCCGCAGTGACAGCGTCCATGTATTTTGGAGGGAAGGTGACCCTTCGACCTGATCTGGTGATCCGTGGTGCGGGTGTATTGGATTGAGTGCTGCCTGTCTTCTTCTGAAGGTTGACAGTCTTTGGAATGGAACTCGACGGAATGTCCAGAGTAGTTTCTCCAGATATGTCTTCCTTGTTGTCCGATGATTGGTCTGCCAGAAGGAAGGCAGGTTTCAATCTGTCAATGCTAATAGTTTGTTTCCCTGTTGGCATCTCCACCTCGAAGTGTTTGTCACTGCGAGATAGAACTGGATATGGCCCGTCATATGGTGGTTGAAGAGGTGTTCTGACCGCATCGTGTCGAACGAAAACGAACTTGCTCGTCATCAGCCGTGGGTGAATGAAGATCTTTTTGCGGTCGTGATGTTCTGTTGGGACTGGCCTTAGGTTCCTCAACTGTTCCTTCAATTTGAAAACGAAGGTTGGGATGTCAGTTACTAGTTTCTGTTCGTTGAGAAATACTCCTGGTAGCCTAATTGTTGAGCCGTAAGTCATTTCCACTGGCGAGGTGTTGACTTGCGGAATTATGCAGGAACGAAGTCCTAACAAGACCAAGGGAAGCTTCGAAACCCAATCATCAGACATCTGTGCCTTCAAAGCAGATTTTAATTGACGGTGCCAGCGTTCAATTTTTCCATTTGCTGCCGGATGATATGCTGTCGTTTTAATGTGGACGATGCCCAGTGTGCTTGTAAGGCATTTGAAAAGTTGACATTCAAATTGCCTTCCGCGGTCAGTAGTTATTATATGAGGCACGCCAAAACGAGATATCCATGTTGAGACTATGGCAAATGAAACTGCTTCTGCTGTGATGTCAGCTAATGGAACTGCTTCTGGCCATCGCGAGAAACGATCAATAATTGTTAGTAAATAGCGATATCCTTGTGATGGAGGTAGTGGTCCAATTATGTCCACGTTAATGTGACTGAATCTTGCTGCCGTTGGAGGATACTGTCCCACTGCACTGTTGGTGTGTCTCCAGACTTTACTTCGTTGGCAAGGAATACATGCTGATGTCCAGGTCTTTACGTCCTTTTTTAGTGATGGCCAAATGAAGTGCTTTTTTACTAAATTAATGGTAGCTTGAACACCAGGGTGAGCTAGATTGTGTAGCGAGTTGAAAATTGCCTGTCGTAGTTGTTGAGGTACATATGGGCGAATCATATCTTCAGTCATGTCGCAAACGAGTTCTTTACCATTGGGCAACATTATTGTTCGACGTGCAAGTGACGTATTCTTAATGTGTGGAAGTTCTTTGCCACAGTGTTGGCTTTCTGCTATTTCTTCCATGGTAACAGTTGGAGGTATAGTGATTGAAGCAATTCGTGAACAAACATCAGCTGCGATGTTCTCCTTTCCAGTAGTGTAACGTATGTCTGTGGTGAACTGTCCGATGAAACTAATGTGTCGTATCTGACGTGGAGAAGCTTTGTTTGAACGTTGCTTGAACATGAAGGTGAGTGGCTTGTGGTCGGTGTAAATCGGAAAATCACGTCCTTCAAGCATGTACTGAAAGTGCTTCACAGCTGAGTAGGCAGCGAGGAGTTCTCTGTCGTAGGTTGAGTAATTCCTCTCTGCATTTGTCAGTTTCTTGGAGAAGAATGCTAATGGTTGCAGATTATTGTCCTTGATTTGTTGCAAGGATGCACCAATAGCATAATCTGAGGCATCTACCATTAAAATTAGAGGTAAATTTGAAGATGGATGAGCTAGAAGTGCTGAATCGGCCAAGCTATCTTTTAGGTCATTAAATGCTTGTCGAAGATTTTCTGACCAATTAATTTTTCTGTTGTCATTTTTCTTAGTCCCGTGGAGAAGGTTCAAAAGCTCTGCTTGTTTACTGGCTGAATTTGGCAGTGCTCTTCGGTAAAAGTTAATGAGGCCAAGAAACCGGCGCAGTTCTTTTACTGTTGTGGGTAACGGATAGTCAACAATGGTTTGCACTCGCTCTGGTAGTGGTCTGATTCCTTCTGCAGATATCACATATCCCAGGAAAGGTACTTCTGTTGAACTAAAAATGCACTTGTTCAGATTGATTCTGATGTTGAACGTACTGAGTCGTTCGAAAAGCATTTGAAGATGCTTCTTGTGCTCTTCTTCATCTTGTGATGCCACTAGGATGTCATCTATATAACAGTACACGAAATCGAGGTCTCTGAGTATACTGTCGATATATCTTTGAAAAGTTTGAGCCGCATTACGGAGTCCAAACGGGGTGCGCAAAAATTCGAACAAACCAAATGGAGTTATCACTGCTGTCTTAGGTACATCGTCCGGATGTACAGGGATGTGATGATAAGCTCTGATTAGATCTATTTTTGAAAATATTCGTTTTCCATGTAGTTGGCTGTTAAAATCTTGAAGGTTAGGAATAGGATACCTGTCAGGCTTGGTGATGTTGTTGAGAGCACGGTAGTCTCCGCAAGGTCTCCAGGATCCGTCTTTCTTGGGAACTAAGTGGAGGGGACTTGCCCAGGCGCTCTTTGATGGCTGGCAGATTTTCATATCGATTATTCGTTGGAACTCTGCTTTAGCTGCTTTGAGTTTGTCTGGTGGTAGTCGTCGTGCCTTTGCTGCTACAGGATGTCCTTCTGTGACAATGGTATGATAAACAGAGGTATCTGGGATGTCGAAATGGACGTTTTCATGGAGCAAGTTGGGAAATTTCTTTAGAATGTCAGCATGTTTTTGATCTGGTGGCATTAGATAAACTGTTCCTATGCCCGAGACTTTAATCAATGTGCCAGGTGCCTCTGCTGATGTTAATGGGTCAATGAGTCGCCTGTTCTTTAGATCTACGATAAGGTTGTAATGGTGAATGAAGTCGGCTCCAATAATTGGTGATCGCACATCTGCAATTACGAATTTCCATGTGAAATTGCGCCGTAAACCCAAACTGAGTACTAGTAGACGCTCTCCGTAAATGTTAATACCAGTGCCGTTTGCTGCATAAAGTTTACGATCTGTCTTTTTTGGGCGATCACTATCCGAAAGCGGAATCACAGAAATATCAGCTCCGGTATCGACCAGGAAACGACTTCCGCTACTTCTGTCTGTGAGAAATAGGCGGCATGAAAAATGACTCCGATCACCTGCCGCCGCTAGTGTGGAGCGTTTTAGTTTGACTGCATGTTAGAATTCTGAGCGGAAGGTGGTTGATATGAGCATGGGCTTTGACATTTCTTTGCCCTGCTGCGATATTTCAAGTGATACCAACATAGTGCTCCATTAAGATTAAAAGAGTGGGCTGATCGGGACCTGTCTCGTGACCTTCTTGGTGAGGAACGAGATGATCGTGAGCTACTTCTTGAAGAACGTGACGTTTTCAATTCATTGATTTTCAGTGTTAATTCAGTGATCTGCATTTCTAGTCTTGAAATACGATCGTTACTGACATCATTTAATTTATCGACTGCAATGGTGGATGGTACCTGCGCGGTTTGAGCACAAACATTTAATCCCGGTTGTGAAATTTCAACAATTTTGTCAGCCATAGTGGCTATGGTGTCTAGATTATCTTTACTCGTAGCTAATATAGAACGTGCGGTAACAGGAAGCCGCTGCATAAATATGGTTTTCAAGAAATCGTCCTTGACTTGCGTACCGGCTAAAGTTCGCATCTCACGCAAGAGCTGAGTTGGCTTCTTATCATCTAATTCTAACTCTGTTAATAATTTCTTCACTTTCCTATTCTCTGACTCTTCAAATTCCTGAATTAGTCGTGCTTTAAGCTCTGTGAACGGAGTGGTAGATAATGGTCGAGATAAAAAGTCGGAAATTAATTCTACAATATCTGCTTCTAATGACGCAATAACATGATTAAATTTCGTGTTTTCGTTAGTGATACCCAACATAGTAAATTGTGTTTCAACTTGAAGAAACCATACCTTTATGTTTTTCTTCCAGATGGGTGGAATCTTCACTGAAATGCGAGCAATACCCGCTTCGTTCCATACTGTTGTTGGCGGTGGATTTGTTTCGTTGCTGGCATCGGTCATTTTCACACTTGACTAACCACAAAATGTGTTCCGCGCCGTATTTTAATATCACGTCGGGGTCACCAATGTAGTTATTGATGATGATTATGTACTTGAATAATAGAACAGGGATGGTGTATTAATGTGTTTAATTAACACTCCAACTATCGTGGGGACGAAAGTAAAAACATGAATAATATTCAGAGAGAATAAAGATAATATAAGAAGCACAGAACATCAATATATAAAAGTCTTCGAAACCCTAACAAAGTTCAAGGAGTTTATAACACATATATGAGTTTATACACATATATTGATACTAGAGGCCGCAACAGTACCTAACGTAAGGCCACGGCCGCTTCCTTCCTCTAACTAGTACATCCCTTCCAATCTTCCCATCCTCCACAAGGCCCCTGTTCAGCATAGCAGGTTAGGCCGCGTGAGTGAGGTACTGGTCCCGCTTCCCACTCTCATCCACGACTAACTGTCTCACGCACCAGCACACTGCCCTTGAGGCGGTAGAAGTGGGATTCCTAACTGACCCCGAAGAAAACAATCAACCCTGGACGGTAAGCGGATTAAGTAGGAGAATAAGAAGAAGAGGAAGAAGACATTTAAAATGATACCTCTAATGGGTTTTGGGAATACATTTTCTATCTTTTAAGATCTACAGTATGTATGTATGTATGTATGTATGTATGTATGTATGTATGTATGTATGTATGTATGTATGTATGTATGTATGTATGTATGTATGTATGTATGTATGTATGTATGTATGTATGTATGTATGTATGTATGTATGTATGTATGTATGTATGTATGTATGTATGTATGTATGTATGTATGTATGTATGTATGTATGTATGTATGTATGTATGTATGTATGTATGTATGTATGTATGTATGTATGTATGTATGTATGTATGTATGTATGTATGTATGTATGTATGTATGTATGTATGTATGTATGTATGTATGTATGTATGTATGTATGTATGTATGTATGTATGTATGTATGTATGTATGTATGTATGTATGTATGTATGTATGTATGTATGTATGTATGTATGTATGTATGTATGTATGTATGTATGTATGTATGTATGTATGTATGTATGTATGTATGTATGTATGTATGTATGTATGTATGTATGTATGTATGTATGTATGTATGTATGTATGTATGTATGTATGTATGTATGTATGTATGTATGTATGTATGTATGTATGTATGTATGTATGTATGTATGTATGTATGTATGTATGTATGTATGTATGTATGTATGTATGTATGTATGTATGTATGTATGTATGTATGTATGTATGTATGTATGTATGTATGTATGTTGAGTATTAATTCCAAAGGCTGGTTAGAACCTCAACAGCTGTGCCATTAGCTGCCATAGCTGGCTTAGGCGTCACTGAAAGGACATACTAGGGAAATGAGCAGTTAATTTCTCGTTGCTTTCCTCACAGGACCAGAAGTTGCTATTACTTATCAGTCTGCCAAGCCCACTGAAATGCACGCACCAACCCCATGAGCGACATTTTCACACCATTCATAGCAGGGACTGGCTGTATAACGAATAGCATTACTAACATCAGTCACTTTCATATTGTCAGAGCCAAGGAGATACTAAGATAGGTCGATGTTGTAGCCCATAGGGCACTGTAAACACTAAGTCTCACCAGCAAGGGCATGTTTAGAATATATATTTCATGAAAATTCACACTAGAAGGTAGAACGTTGAACGCCTACGTGACTTTAGGTGGCAGAGCGCGGGCATCTCACCACTGCGTTCCGTGGTTCAAATCCCGGTCACTCCATGTGAGATACAGTATGTGCTGGACACAGCGGAGGCGGGACAGGTTTTCCTCCGGGTACTCCGGTTTTCCCTGTCATTCCAGCAATACACACCAATATCATTTCACTGTCAGTCATTAATCAGAGGAATGCGACAGGCTTCGGCAGCCGGCACAATTATTCCTATCCTCACCACTAGATGGGGGCTTCATTCATTCCATTCTTGATCCTTTCGAATGACTGGAAACAGGCTGTGGATTTTCAAGGTAGAAAGTTCTTTGCCTAGCCGAGTGACTCAGATGGTCGAGGCGCTGGCCTTCTGACTCCAACTTTGCAGGTTCGATCCTGGCTCAGTCCGGTGTTATTTGAAGGAGCTCAAATACGCCAGCCTTGTGTAGGTAGATTTACTGGCACGTAAAAGAACTTCTGTGGGACAAAATTCCGGCACCACAATGTCTCAGAAAACCGTACTATTATTATCATTACAATACTGTGCTGCTTCACAACACTCGTTATAAACAGGTCACATAACTCGTCTTGATCGTAGTCATATTGTTTTTCCTGTCCTTTTCAATGGTTTTATGAACATTTAGTAAGAAGCGCGGTATGGTACACCGCAGTTCGCAGCCAGAATTCAGCCATTCTGACGTAGTCAGGTAAAAATCTATCCATACATTCGCTTTCTGCACTTTTTGATGTAAAGATTGGCATTGTTATGCTACTTATGTTCCAAAATGGGTAAAATATAAATATGTAAATAAATTAAATGTTAATTTTAGTCTTATACCAATTGTATATTATTATTAGAGGTAATTTCACATACTGTATATGAGTTGACTATGTTTGTCAGATATTATAAGTAGAATTTTGTAAACAATATCAATTTATTAAGGATGATGTACGTGTTTAATAGAACAAATTATTAGCGTAAATTGTATAATATTGTATTCTAGGAAAATTTTCTTTGTCTCTTGTTAATTTAAAATTTAGTGCTTGACAATAATGTATTTTAGTGTACCATTTGCCACCGAGGTAGACACCTCATTTGCAAATAAAGAGATTTTGATTTGATTTGATTGTGTCGTAATAGACAACGGTATTTTAATCGCAGTTCTTCTATATAGAACGGTTGTCTTGTGAGCTCATAGGTTAGTCTCGAAGGAGCGTTCTTTTTCAGGCAGATAACTATTTTAAGATACTTGGCCTTCACTCTTTCTAGTGGATCCTTCGACAGGTTTTCCCAAATAGTGTCTAAGGCGTATGTCATGATGGGGTCTGTTTGGAGTGTTTTTCTCTTAGCAGCATGTAAGTTATTAGGAACGCTCTGCCATCTGTTGAATATATTTGGAAGCTGAGAAAGGTTAGAGAATCAAAGAATATCTAGTAGGGAATAGTATTCTTCCGCGATCAGAGGAAGTGTATACTCTCTGGCTAGACAGGTAGTAATCAAATGTGCTGTATGCAATTACATTACTAAGGATGAAAATAACATATCAGATTATTAAGTAAATTGTTAGTCGCATAGCAACCCGCTAATTACAGAATGTATTGCGGGTTAGGTTAAGCTTTCGCCTGCAATTATTGGAGTGATCATTATAATGGTTTGATTTTATGATTACTCAAAGTTGGCTAAACTTACAGACCTATCAATGTCTCATGATTCACCGGCAGGTAATTCCAGAGCGAATAAAACAAAAGTGAAGCAAATCGGTCCAGTAGACCGGACGGACAAATTTGCCAAAGCTGTTCTTAGTAAACTCTTTTAATATACCGGGTGTACCAAAACTCGAAGGAAAAAGTTCAGAAATGGATTCCTCACATAGGGAGTAGAAAAAAAGGTCATGACGACATGGGTCCAGAAACGTATACTTACATATTTATTCAAACTTTGTGACACAAACTAATTTTAGTAATAATTTACATGGCCTCATGCAATCAGCCAACCGTCTCATCAACAGAGGTTCGCCATTAACATCTGGGCAGGCATTGTTGGTGACTCCTTGTTGAGACCCTACGTTCTTCCGAATACGCTTACTGGACAGAACTACACGAATTTCTTGCGTACTGCATTGCCTGATTACTTGGAAGACATGCCATTTGCATCCCGTCGACAAATGCTTTTCATGCATGATGGTGCTCCCACACATTTCAGTCTGCTTCCCGCAGGTACCTGAATACCCATTTTCCTGAGCGCTGGATCGGTAGAGGAGGACCGATTGTTTGGCTGCCACCACGCTCTCCTGACTTGAACCCCCTGGACTTTTACCTGAGGAGACACTTGTTCCTGATGAAGCAACTTTATGTGAACGCATTGTGACAACCTCTCAGGCAGTGCGCACTACACTAGGCATTTTTGATCGCGTGCGTAACTCCATGCGACGACGAGCGCGGAGGCTTGTATTCAAGCTGAAGGTCGTCACTTCGAACATTTCCTCTGATACATGCTCAAAGTATTTCAGCTGCCGTTACAGATGTACGGTGTAAATGTACAAAAGTTTGAATAAATCTGTAAGTATACGTTTCCGAACCCATGTTGTCATAACCTTTCTTTCTTCTCTCTATGTGAGGAATCCATTCCTAAATTTTTGCCGTCGAGTTTTGGTACACCATGTATATAGATTACAAATTTCTTTGTCCCTACCTTGTCTCCTTAAATAAATCTTTCTGAGATACTGGTTTTTAAACTGGGATGACTCTATTGCATAGAAAGTGAGATGCCAATAAACGACAAACAATAGACATGCCTCTATTAAAGATGTCACTGCAATAGTACGGGAAATTGAGCAAGCTGTTGACTGTATGCCAGAAAAACTGGAGGAAGTAATCGAACATTAATATAATATAAATGTCAATAAACAAAAAAACTTAAGTAATAATGGCATATGGCAGAGGAGAAGAGCCAAAAGTAACAATCACAGTGAATGATGACTGGCAACTGTTATTCAATTTTTTGCACTACCTCTTTTTAACATATATGATGTTAATTTTAAGAATGTGTCCTCTTATTATATTTAATGCAGTCATTTATCATTATTTCTAATTTAATTTAATTATTGCAATGCAATACAACGTAATATATACATATTTCAGTGCCTAAAGGCGTAAAATAACATATTACTTACTTACTAGATAATGTGAGAAGATTGCATTACCTGGGAAGCAAGGGTACGAAATTTGGTAGAAGCAAGAAGGAAATAGGATCAGTCAAGCAAAAGGTGCATTTAGCAAAAAGCAAAGTCTCTCTAACCCAAACAGCATCAGTTGGATGACAAGGGAAAGTTCCTTTAAAAGTACCGTTCGGGGTGTTGTCTTCTATGAGTGTGAAACCTGGACAATGGAAACACAGCAAAAATAAGAGATAACGACCTTCGAACAGTGGTGCTGCAGGAGAACATTAGAGATCAGTAGAGGCGATTGGGAATAAGAAGTAGCGGGGTACAAAAATTTATAGACAACACGAAGTACCCAGTCTGAGGGGGAGAGGGTTGACATCAAAATTGAAAAAAAAATATATAGTATATAGTATTTCACTACACAGTAACACAGTAACAGACACTGGGTAGAATGCACACACATATTGACTGAGAGAGACCGACAGACTGACGAATGCACGCGGCAAGCGGTTGACATTGGCAGAACATGTTGCACATTGCTCCGTGGGTCTCCACTACTTTCGGTGGCGCTGTACAATTCAGTTGGTCGCGAAGAGCGACATTTTGAGCGTATATCCGCTAAGTATATTTCTTAATAATTAAAGAAATTAAAGGGAAAAAGCTATTTAAAAAAACAGGGCTTGCATATGTTTTCATAATTTCTAGTTTCGGGTGGCTAAAATGAAAAAAAGGAATGAAATTTTTCACCACAAAGTAGCGGGGGGTCGGGGCGAGGGGGGCGCTAATCGCTGCCCCTGGAAGAGGCAATGTACAGGAGGAGTAGGGGAAAATACTGCTGTTTGGAGAAGCATAAAAACTAGGACAAAATTAATCGGGGACGTTCTAAGGTATGGCAGCGTATGGCAGCTTTCTTACAACTAATATTGGATGGGACAGTTGAAGGGAGGAGATACCGAGAAAGAACCCCCTTCCTTTACATTCAAAAGACAATGGACGACACTGTGGGAACTAAGCTTAAGTCAAGAGAAAGGTAGAAAATAGAGCTGATTGGAGAACTCCCGCAAACCATTCTACGGATCGAATATTTAAGCAGGAGGAGGAGGAGAAGTGACTTGTCATCGTATTTTTCCTATAATATGATCCTTAAAGGTGTTATTGGTCCCATCAGTACAATATGTCTTAACTACAGAATATAAGGAAATACTTACTTGCACACGGTATATCTAGGCCCCATTCATGAAATTCTGAACATATCAACACCTGTTGATTGACTGACAGACCGAAACCGCAAATCCCCAACACCTGAAACATACAAAACCACCATCAAGGCTCTGCTTAATCCTTTCAGCCCCAAGGGCACATTTTTACACACACACACACACACACACACACATATATATATATACGACCTTTATAGTTACCGTTTCTTAATTTCTTTGACTTTGTCATATGTTAATTTTAACTGAAATTACATTACAATTTCTTTCTTTCTTTCTTTCTTTCTTTCTTTCTTTCTTTCTTTCTTTCTTTCTTTCTTTCTTTCTTTCTTTCTTTCTTAATCCGTTTACCGTCCATGGGGAGGGATTCCACCACTACCGCCTCAAGGACAGAGTCCTGGAACGTGAGACTTCGGTTTGGAAGGATACAACTGGGGGGCAGGCCTTACCTGCTGTGTTGAACAGGAGCCTCGTAGGGGGATGGAAAGATTGGAAGGTACAGACAAGGAAGAAGAAGGAAGGGCCCGTGGCCTTAAGTTAGAAACCATCCCGGGATTTGCCTGGGGGAGAACTAGGAAACCACGGAAAACCACTTCCAGGATGACTGAGGTGTGAATCGAACCCCCTCTACTCAATTGACCACCCGAGGCTGAGAGTACCCCGTTCCAGCCCTCATACCACTTTTCAAATTTCGTGGGAGAGCCGGGAATCGAACCCAGGGTGGCAGCTAATCACACTAACCACTACACTACAGAGGCGGACACACAACAAATTAACTATAAAATTGCTTAAGTCCTTCAGTTTTAAGGGTGAGACACATCTTCACTCCACTTTGTGAGATTTTATAAATCAGTCTGCATCTTTTAAAGGCTCAAAATACACTCTAATTAATCATCGATTCGCCCACAAGACAACTCTGTGATTATGATCATGTCGAAAACATGCTGACCCTCGGCACATATAACATTAACGAAATGATTTTTCTGATGCAATTAGCAAAATATCGGGCTTGAGCTGAAGAACCTTACCGACCAAACTGTCTGGCTCCATGGCTAAGTGGTTAATTAAGGCCACGGCCGCTTCCTTCGCACTTCTAGCACTTTATTATGCCATCGTTGCCGTAAGACCTTTCTGTGTAGGTGCCACGTAAAGTAAATTGTAAATTAAAAAAAATCAAAGTTAGAAATATTTTTTTCTTTAGGAAAATATTTTCAGTTTCTTTATATTTCTTTTCTTTCACATCTTCCCTTCGAAGCTGCTCTCGTACCCGCTAAAATACTCACCCCAGTTCGAGAACCACCGAGCTTCACTACTGGTAATAATAATAATAATAATAATAATAATAATAATAATAATAATAATAATAATAATAATAATAATAATAATGTCCGCATCTGTTGTGAAGTGGTTAGCGTGATTAGCTGCCACCTCCGGAGTCTCGGGTTCGATTTCCGGGTCTGCCACGAAATTTGAAAAGTGGTGCGAGGGCTGTAACGGGATCCACTTTGCCTCGGGAGGTCAACTAAGTATAGGGGGATTCGATTCCATCCTCAGCCATTCTCGAAGTAGTTTTTCGTGGTTTCCCACTTCTCCTCCAGGTAAATGCCGGGATGGTACCTAACTTACGGCCACGGCCGCTTCCTTTCCGCTTTCTTGCCTGTCCCTTCCACTCTTCCCATCCCCCTAGCATAGCAATTGAGGCCGCCTGGTGAGGTGAAAATGAAATGTCGTATGGCTTTTAGTGCCGGCACATCCCAGGACGGGTTCGGCTCGCCAGGTGCAGGTCTTTCTAGTTGACACCCGTAGGCGACCTGCGCTTCGTAATGAGGATGACATGATGATGAGGACAACATATACACCCAGCCCCGTGCCAATGAAATTAACTAATTAAGGTTAAAATCCCCGACCCGGCCGGGAATCGAACCCGGGACCCTCTGAACCGAAGGCCAGTACGTTGACCGCTCAGCCAACGAGTCGGACGCCTGGTGAGGTACTGGTCATCCTTCCAAGTTGTATCCCCGACCCAAAGTCTCGCGCTCCAGGACACTGCCCTTGAGGCGGTAGAGGTGAGATCTCTCGCTGAGTCCGACGGAAAAACCGACCCCGGAGTGTAAACAGGTTAAGAAAGCAAGATAATAATAATAATAATAATAATAATAATAATAATAATAATAATAATAATAATAATAATAATAATAATAATAATAATAATAATAATAATAATAATCGTATGGTCTCAGCTACCGTGCGCAGGCACATCAATTTGACGCCATCTGGCTGTCTGCTCGTCACTTTCGGCGTTCCATTTTACTCTAGGCCTACTAGATGTCAGAGTAAATCGAATCTCTCTTGGGCGTCTGTGGCTGAGATTTAATGAATTTTGTTGGGTAAATACCAAATGTGTCACCAGAGCTCTTTTACATGCCGGCATCATACGACATGGAGTGTCGATTGGGCTTTTTTCCGCCCTTTAAAGATCCAACTACCTCTGTTGGATTTGGATCCGCTATCTTGGGATCCGGAGGCCGACACTCTATCACTGATCCACGGAGCCACCAGTTAGACTACTGGTTAAAATACTTACGAAATAAATTGCAGCAATAATGTAGGCCCCATGTTGCAGAGAAATGCATCCACAAAAGGACTCGACTTCGGTGATAAGACCGTAACCTGCCATGGTCACAGTGAAGGATACAATGAGGACACTTCCTTTAGGAATACATACACAGTAGCTATCAGCTCCAAGAGGAAGGATCTGGTTCGTTAGTTTACGTCAGCATGAAAACCACTTCCTATATCTGTTAGGAGTTCCCAGAAATGTGCGAACTTAATCACGATGTTGTTAACGTATTTCAGAATGATACAAAATGTCAAATGTCCTTATGATCAATCAATCAATCAATCAATCAATCAATCAATCAATCAATCAATCAATCAATCAATCAATCAATCAATCAATCAATCAATCAATCAATCAATCAATCAATCAATCAATCAATCAGCTGCATTTAGGGCTGTCGCTCAGGTGGCAGATTCTCTATCAATTCTTTCCCTATAACTTATTTCATGTTAAGTAAACAGTATTGCTCTTACGACAACAGGGTTGCCATATCGAACGGCTCTGCTCAATGCCAAAACGGGAAAACGGCGGCACATGAATTTGTGAAATTCAGTTTTTAAGTTCGAGCCAAAGTCGGAAGAAACTAAGCTACAAATTAATTTTATGAACTAAAAGGGACGGGGTTTACAGGGGGTATTTTTGGTTTATACAGAATAAGAGGTAAACTACGGCACATAAAAGATTTCAGCATTAAAGTGTAAGGCAAATTGGGGGAGAAAAGAACCATAATTTTTATGGGCTCGAGGGGTGAGGGATGCATTTAATTGCATTATGCAACAAAGGCTAGAAAACAGACGCAACAAATAAATACTGTAGACGACTCTACAAAATATCACATTATTAATGTTAAAGAAAGAAATCACACACGTAGGCTTATCGCATAACTCTCACTCAACACAAGACAATTACGCACTGATTTAAGCCCTAGAAACACACAAGAAATAAATACTGTAGATGACTTCACTACGGAAGTGCGCTGCCGGCGGTTCACAGAGTGAGGGACTACACGAGGCTTGTACCAGAGCGACACCGAAAAAGGAACATGAAGGAAGGCAACGAAGCGATGGCTGTTCCTGCCATTGTGCTTCCTCCCTACAAAAGTATTTACAAAAAAGAAAATGTTATGTAGTTATTTTAATAACTCAAGGCAAAAATACCTCATCCTTTTTATCTATCTTTCATAATACATTACAAAGTACAGTACAGTATCCCTTAATCACGAGGAATCATGGATGTCTCAGAGGGGGTGTGCTGACTCCTTGTAGGTCCATAAATGCAGTACTGTTTTCTTAATGTGGAGTGAGGTATAGCTGTTTCTTAAACGGTTTCAAGGAACTTGGAAATTTATCGAACATTTCCCTCGATAATCCTCGTCGTATAAATGAATTTTTACTCCAGTTTGTCCTCTTGAATTCCAACATTTCGAAAAATGACGGTATCGACCAAAGAAAGTGAAAATGAAAGACTCCCCAGGCCTCGAATGCTCTAACACCGTCGGGATCGGAAACGAACAAGAATTGACCAATAGAGGTCAAAACTCAGCTAAGGGCCCCGTAGTCGTCAACCCACGCTCCCAAGGTAAGAGAACCTGGGGTCCCTTTTAGTCACCTCTTACGACAGACAGGTTGACGGTTGTAGGGTCCCGTACCTGTTACATAAGATGCAGATGTGTAAACCAGTGATACAATGTGTGAATGTGCACAAGAACAAACTACGAGCCACGTGCTTCAGTGCTCCCCGTGTCCGATATCTCGTGTAAGCTACCCCGAGAGCATGTGTAATATGTTATGTTTTGTATACTTCAAAATGACTTGTATCTTAACAGTACGTTTGTATACTTTGGACTCGAGTTTTATAATAGTCCGCTTCTGTGGTGTAGTGGTTAGCTGCCACCCCCGGAGGCCCGGGTTCGATTCCCGGCTCTACCACGAACTTTTTTTTGAAAAGTGGTCCGAGGGCTGGAACGGAGTCCACTCAGCCTCGGGAGGTCAACTGAGTATAGGTGGGTTCGAATCCCACCTTAGTTATCCCCGAATTGGTTTTCCGTGGATTCCCACTTCTCCTCCAGGCAAATGCCGGGATGGTACCTAACTTAAGGCCACGCCGCTTCCTTCCCTCTTCCTTGCCTGTCCTTTCCAATCTTCCCATCCCTCCACAAGGCCCCTGTTCAGCACAGCAGGTGAGGCCGCCTGGGCGAGGTTCTGGTCTTCCTCTCCAGTTGTATCCCCCCGTCCGAAAGTCTCACGCTCCAGGAATTGCCCTTGAGGCGGTAGAGGTAGGATCCCTCGCTGAGTCCGAGGGAAAAACCAACCCTGGAGGGTAAACAGATTAAGAAAGGAAAGAAAGTATAATAATAATAATAATAATAATAATAATAATAATAATAATAATAATAATAACTAGGTCAGATGGCTCGTCTTGATACGCCTGTCGTAGTCACATTATTTTGTCTGCCCTTTTCAATGGTTTTATGAACATTTAAAAAGATGTGTTTTATGGAATGCCGTAGTTTGTAATCAAAATTCATCCATTCTGACGTCATCATGCCGTCTATTTGATAAAAATCGATCCATTTATTCGCTTTTTGTACCCTGCAGTTCTTGATGTAAATTTTAATATTGTGTCGTACAAGGCAATGGTATTTTTGATCGCAGTTCTTCTGTATAGAATGATTGTCTTGCGAACTCACAGGTTAGTCTCGAAGGGGCGTTTTTGCCAGGCACATAAGTTTTTAAGACGCATGGCTTTCACTCTTTCTAGTGTAGCTACGTTATCCTCACATAGGTGTTCCCATATAATGTCTAAGATATATGTCATGATGGGGTCTGTTTGTACGTAAACTTTTTTCTCTTAGCAATGTGTAAGTTATTAGGAACGCTCTGCCATCTGTTGAATATGTTTGGAAGCTGGGGAAGGTTAGAGAATCAAAGAGTATCTAGCAGGGAATAGTATTCTTCCGTGATCAGAGGAAGTGTATAGTCTCTGGCTTGACAGGTAGTAATCAAACATGGCTGCATGCAATGACACATTATCAGAATATTAATGAAAGTGTTAGTCGCTTAGCAACCTGCTAAGTACAGAATGTATTGTGGGTTGGGTAAGCCTTCGCCTGCAATTATTGGAGTGATCATTTGTAACTTATTGATGAATACTGATAAATATAAATATGAATAAATAAAAATTTTTTAAATAAAATTACTCAAAAACTTAATAAAATTAATAAGCATAATTAACCGAAATGTCAGTAGTAGGGGCATCATAGTTCACCAGAATGGATCCCTCGAATTTAGATAAGAGCATGATAAACTGTATATCCCAGGGCGTGTACATAATGCTGCGTACTGGTACATCTGCTGCAGGCCTTACCTAACCTCCTGAAAACGACTAATTTGGTAGGAACTGCACCTAGGTTCATCAATAACACTGATTCTAAAATAGCTAACTATATTCTTGACAAAGTCCGTGCATGAGCACCTCATCAACATACAACATTATACATATAATACACACATAAAATATTGCTGGAAGACTCCATATTTACAACAACAATAATAATGAAAATCGTGGGAAAACGAAAGCGAGAACTAAGTTACCATTTGTAAATAGTCCGATGAACAATGTACATGTATGAAGATAAATACCCTTCACTGTCTCTATATCAATTCGACTTACTGATTCTCATAATCGGCAGTTATCACATCACACAGATACTGTACCTTGTACTACTGTGTTCACATATTTTAACACTTGTTGTGAAGATATATACACACGTCTGCCGATCCTCAACATAAATTATGGAAAGTCTGGGATAGCTTTCACCAACATATAATGCTAGGCCGCCACAAGTGCTACACTACTTAATGCGCAAGCACTCTCCACAATCAGCCACTTTCCACGAACATAACAAGACTACGCTCCACGAACGTTTGAAGTCCAGTCCATTGCAGCCGTGTCATTCCAGTACCGTGTATCAGCACCACTTCCTTCCCGTACAGTGCGTCAGTTGTAGTTGTAGTTGTAGTTATCTTCCTTCTCGTTCCTTTACAATCACCTCTACAATCACCCTTACAATGTTCCTTGTTGCCGCCGTATGATCAACCTTTATAGACATAAACATCCCCCTCCTCTCAGATGATACGTCTGGATTGGTGCTTGCCAGCCAATCATGGGTGGTCCTCTTCTCAAACCCAAGCCCTGAACTACTTCTTCCTCCCAAGACAATAACAAACTCGGGGTATATTCCATGAATCACCAAACTTTCCTAATACAACAACAAGCTCATCTCATCAGGCTGGGATATATACATGACTCATGAATTTCCCGACACAAGTACATCACAACAAACACTGGGGCAGCCATATGACTCATTCAAATTACCAGAGTTATTAAAGCAATGTTTTCCCACTCATGCAAAACAAATTACTCATACCTACATATGTGGATATCTTCCAGCTTATAAATATAAATGACAAAACATACAAGTGAAATACCGATAATAATAATAATAATAATAATAATAATAATAATAATAATAATAATAATAATAATAATAATAATAATAATAAATCGAATACTGACAATAATATCTCTCCCTTCTACATATAATTCGGGGGTGTGATATATGTACTATCACACATTGTAATGATTTTATTTAATGATACTCAAAGTTGGCTGAACTTAGAGACCTATCAATATCTCATGATTCACCGACAGGTAGTTGCGGAGAGAACAAACTGACGGACTTGCCAAAGCTGTTTTTAATAAACTCTTTTAATGTATAGATAATAAAAATAACAACAATAATCATCATAATAAAATATATTACTAAAACGAGTCATGTTATTTTGGTGCACATTTTCGTTACTTTTAATGTCAATCTTTATTATTTTACTGCCTATTTCTTAAATTGTAAGTGCTTATTTGCTGGATATTTTATCCAAAATAAATGCCTGAGCTTTCAGGCTCTGTTTATTGTTTCTTTTTCATGTATAATCTGTCACTGTATTTTGTCATTTTCAGGTATTATCTCTAATTGTATGTTTTCTTTTTCAGCTATAATCTGTTATTATGTTTTCTTTTTCAGGTATAATCTATTCTTATACGTCCATGGCTGTAACAATATGGAAGTTGCTGGGGTATGGGTAGTGCTGAGTAATAACATTCAGAGCATCACTAGTGCATCTGAGTGTTAGGAAAGGTGCTGCTCATAGGGTCAGTCGTGCTGCAATAGTATTTTCTGACCCAGTGAGGAAAGCAATGGCAAACTACCTCACTCCTCATCTTGCCTAGTACGCCTCATTTTGGTGCTGCCATTGGTTTTTGGGGTTGCCTTATAACCGCATAACCTTTGTTGGTGCTATTTGAGGATCCA